>NC_133126.1:137011947-138261947 GCF_048418815.1 Hemitrygon akajei
CCTCCAGATTGATTCATACACAAATGGAATTGCATCCTGTATTGCAAATGTTCTATTAACAGGGTTGTCTTCATAATGCATTCTTACCCACCACTTCCTAGCATCAGTTGCATTCCAAACGCCATGTAGTTCATAAAGACTCTGGCTTCTTATTGCCTTCTATACCAGTTAAAGCATTATATAGTGTTTTATCAGTACATCACCATTGACTCAGTCACATAGTGTCTGTTTCGGCTGCTTTTTGTCACTCTCCATTCTCTCTGCCTTTGCTTGCATGCTGTGTTGTTTTCTGTTATGCACTCAGAATCCCTGTTTTGGCAGAAGACACTTCCTCTTTCATTTGTCCCTTTCAAGGTGATGTGGCCATCTCCTCTGACTTCCCCTTTCCATGCTTTTCACCCTGCCATGACTGTGCACACTCCGTCTCACTGCGCACTGTTGGAATTGTAATGGGCTGATGTGAGTAAATCCATATCATAAAGGATTTTTAGAGCTGCAAAACTACCTCTGAGCTGAAATATCATCCTTTAGTACCTCCTTCCCTGTTAGTACTGTCTGTGGCACACTGTGCTGAGCCTTCAGCTTCTTACCTTGTTTCTGAACTCTTGTGACTTTGCAGCCATTTTCCTGAAATCCTGCTGAACTGGCTGTCTCCCATTTTACTCAGATACATCACAAATTCCTCCACTGTTTCACACTGAAGTTCGTGACTATTGTTCTTGTTCGGAAACTGTTAAGTCACTCTTGAATTGTCACCTTTCACTTAGACTGCAGGACTGCCTTTCATGCTCCTCTGAGACACCTCAGTCTGGTCTAATTCTCTGTGATTGGTGGTTTCCATCCTGATGTGACACCTACTTCACTAACGGACATGATGAAAGGAACGTGCGGCCAGCCCTCACTGCCAAACACCTAAACAGCAAATTCACATGAGAAATGGCTTCAGTAATTGTTTTGACTATGAAGAAATATTCATGCACTCTTACAAATTTCTTTCCACAGGCAATTAATCTGATTAACCATTCTAGATAGCACCTCCATCACCCTCTATATTACCCCAGTAACTGTACTGTATTCTGAACACTTTGAACCATTTTTATAATGCTGTTTACATTGTAAGTACATGTTGGGATATATGTATATATGCCCATTCATTCCATGTTTGTATTTTCACCTCTAACTTGATTTTTATACAACTCTTTATTCTTTACAATTGTTGGATGCCGTTTTTTTTTCATGTTGTGCCACAGGAAATTCCTAAGACATGACAACATATCCAGCAAATATATTCGATTCTCGATCTTTGATCCTCGATAACGTGCAACCTTCTCATCTTTTGCATCTATGTGGCTTGCTGGTTTTTTGCTGATCCCTCTCGTGGCATCCAGTAGCTCCAAAGATGCTGAGGCCTCAATTACTTTATTTGTGGGCTTGTTCCCTGCTTGCAGCTGAGAACAGGGGAGCGGTAAAACTACCTAACTATCTCATATTTTAAACCTATTGCAAACTGGCAGCTATTCTGCAAATTTTCTCAAATGCAAGTCCAGCATCACAATTATGGTTTTATCTTAATTCTCTCACTTGCAGATCTACAATATGTTCAAGGTGGTCCATAATGCCTTATTGAAATAGGTCTGAAATCTGCACCATTTTTACTCCCATTGTCTCAACAACTGTTACCTTTCTTCCATAGCTGCAAGTATCAAACAGACCTCAAAAATCTCTTTCAATGTCAGATTGAAACATCCATTCAAGATTTTCACATTCTTGTAAATGACATTGCCAGTAACCTCACTAATTTTTTACACATCCCCAGTTTAACGCCAGCAACAGCATTACCCTCCTTTATTTTCACATATGATGAAGTCCCTAGGGTTCTGAAGTTATCACTCACCCTCAAAATAATTCCTTTGTTTAAATAAAGAGCAAATATATAAGTCTAGTTGTGTTTTGAGCATGCCAAAGTATCTGTCACATCCACTGCTTGCTATTATCTCTGCTTCACTGAGTGAACTTTGTTCTCAATTTTTTTCAAATTGCCCAATTGCTCTGCTGCTCCCTCAAGCATTAACACCCCAAACTAGTGATAATATAATGGCTTTTATGTTTGGTTGTTAACAAAAACAAATAACAGAGCTATAGGTATCAAAAGAATATCCTTTATTAAAGGTAGAAATATCCTTGAGTAATGGCAGTTTCTGGTACAATGGTGCATCAAGACCCATACCACATAACACACAATTCTTAAAGGTGCACATAAAGCTTTACTCACTATGCTTTGAAATTTTAAAAGTGGATTAATTTGTTTTCCTCAATGCTTCAGGAATAAGATATTGTAGAACCAATGCACACAACAATCAATCATTCCACATTGAAGTTTCCAGCTGTGTTGCAACAAATCGGCAAGTGTTTTTTCTTGATCCAACTAAGGGAATTCATTTTTCAAGGAAATTTCATTCTTACTGCAAGATTTCCCATTATCCCTTTAGTACGAACATCTTAATGAATAATAAACAATGTAAAGGTTATCACCTTAAAACTGCACAGATTTCCCAGGGTTGCCGGGGAGTATATCTTTTGGGGTAACAGAAGGTACAAGTTATTGTTAGCTGCGAAGTCCCATTCACAGACGTTTTACATATTAGAGCACATTAATCATATATAATTCTGGGAGTTCTGTGTATGATTTTCCATCCATGGATGGAGCTCTTAAAGCAGTGGTTGCCAATGAAAACAGCTGCTGGAAATATTTTATATCTTAGGATGACCTGAAGTGAACAGAAGCTAACTTAATACTCAGGAGCAAACACGAGGAAATCTGCAGATGCTGGAAATTCAAACAACAACACACACAAAATGCTGGTGGAACACAGCAGGCCAGGCAGCATCTATAAGGAGAAGCGCTGTCGACATTTCGGGCCAAGACCCTTCGTCAGGGCTAACTCAGGATCAGGTATCCTCATCTCTAAAAATTCTTTGGCCATTATAGTAGGAAAAGAGGGAGTGATTGAAAGACCATTATTTAAAAGAGTATACTGTACCTCGATAATTTGGACAGGAGGGCCCATCTACTCTAAGAGTATAAAGTCTCAACTGAATCAGTTTTGGAAATCTGATTCATCATGGCATGTGCTGAATGAATTGATGCCTCCTGCACCAGTTACTCGAAGAACAAAGTATTTAAGGATTTTCCTACAAAGAGAGCTTGCTTTCCTGTCTGATTCACACTGTTTCCAATCCAGAACTCTAAAGTCCATTGTTGCAGCATGTTTTACTCGATGCACTGAATGATGACTGAGATCATTCTGCAGCACTTTTCTTCAAGTGTTGCTGCATTATACACTCCAAGTATATTTATTATCAAAGTATGTACTGTATGCTGTATACAACCCTGAGGTTCATCTTCTCTGCAGACAGCCAGGAAACAAAGAAAACCAGAAAACCCAATGAAAAACATCAACATCCACATTAAAAAAAAACCCAAATCATGCGAAAGAATGAGCAAAATCTCAGAATAAAACACAAAATCAAAGAAGTCCCTTATTCCGTTCAGCTCAGTGTTTGTTAGTCCGATCCACAAACCACAGACCAAGAACTTTGGTACCATCCTCTGACAGCATCACGGGAGAGAGAGACTGCCACACACAGTCACCTTCCTCGGGCAGCAGCGAGTGAGAGGCTGATAGTTGACGCTGAATACTTGCTCTCCTTACACACTCGTCTTGAAGAGTTGATCATGGGCTCGCGCCCCATCTCCAGGCTTCTTGGTGTCAAGACCACACACCTCTCAGGACACTCTCAGAGACAGCAAAGTGCCAGATTGCTCAATTGGCCTGAAAACATACCACCAAAGTGTAGATCACAGGCTCCAGCAGCAGCAGAACCACATTTGCAAGGAAAAGAAGACGTAAAAGAAGTGAAATTTTGTGGACCATCTGGAGAAAGTTGCCTGTGACAGCAGATTCACTGATGTCATCAATAGCACAATATAAGTTTAGTTTCCCTATTGTTCTTTGCTAATGGCTTTACTTGATTAATGTCAGCAACAAGTGTTTCCTGAATCCAATATATAAGAATAAGCATTTTTTTTTAAACTGTATCAGAATTTTCATCGTCACTCTGCAAAGATTTGTACCAATACCACGATATAATATTTGATCAGGAATCACTGAGTGTACAGCTACACAGAAAAACAAACCATTTTGGAATGGCACTGCATTCCACTGCTCATTATTTCTGAAACCATTCATAAGAAAAGATAGCTAAGATGAGGCAATCTGAATGAGTGTATTGCCACAAAGAGGCAATCTAGCTTTCAAATCATCTGAACCATAAAGGCAAGTTTACAGCTTTACATGACTGGAAGATTAATTCAAATGCCACCAAAGTGAGACAAATCAAAACAGTTTGGACAGTGGACTAGTAGCAGAGTTTTCCAATTAACAAGTGATAATCATAATTCAGAGACTGGCAGAGAATAGTAATTGGTACAGATGCTGATGGGTTGTATTAGCTGCTGGTCTCAAATACTTTAATTGGATATATTTTTTATATGGGCATATCAGCACAATACAGTAATAGATGCTATTATTTCTCCCAAAAGAAGCCGTATAAAGCTACTTCACAGATCTTATAAAAATAGCCAGATGGAAGTGTGGTAGTGGACTTCATAGACATAACCTTTTTTCCCTATAAAGGAGCCCCTAGACTTCTGCAATACTTTGGTTTAATCGGCTAATTGTGGTGAAGAGCTCAGCATGCGGAAGTCATGGGTGTAATTCTCTAGCTTGCCTATTGCAGAGTTAATGAGTAACATTTTCTATTGTTTTTATTATAATTTAGAAAGCTGATGCAGCTCGCTTGCTGAAGATGACAAGATGTATCCAAACGTTAGAATCAATCATGAGATTTAATAAACAAGCATTCTGAAAAGAATAATAGGATTTAGAAAAGTCAACACAGACTTATGAAAAGAAAATCATAGGTCGCTGGAGCTTTTTGAGTCTGTGACAAGTAAAATAGGCTTTCAAGGTGTTTCCCCACAGGAGATTGGTCAATAAAGTTAGAGCACTAGGAACCAGAGATAATTTACTGAAATGATTGAGAATTGGTTATTGGACAGGAAACCAAGAGTGGAAACAATTGGATCCAATTTAGGCTGACAGACTGTGACTAGTGGGACACCAGACATCAAGGGATCCAAGACACAAGGGATTCACAATCTATTTCAATGATTTGACTGAGGAGAGAAAATGCCATAGTTAGCAAGGCCACGGATACTTATCCCAGTGTAATTATGAACATGAAGGATGATGGGAAGTGTCTTCAAATGAACACTGACTGAATGAGAGGGTGAGAGCACGGCAGATAGAATCACATGTGGAAAAATGTTAGGTCATACACATCAATGCACAAAACTGTAAATCAGAATATTGATTAAAAAGCAAGTACTTGGGTAATGTTGAAGTTCAAAATGATTTAGCTGCACTTGTATACAAGTCACTGTGGACCAACCAGCAGTAACAGCACATGATTAGAATACCAATATAGAACGTTAGTCTTTATGATGAAGGTAAGGGGAAAGATATTTTACTCCAATTGCATAGGATCTTGGTGAGGCCACATATTGACTGCTGAGTACAATACTGCTCTTGCTACCCAAGCAAGGAGCTATCTGTTTTTGGAAGAATGCAGTGGAGATTCCAAGAATGGCAGGTTTTCCATGTGAAGAGAGTTCAGGAAAATGGGATTGTAGTTATCTGTATTTCTGAAGAATCAGAGGAAACATCAATAAAACCTACAAAATTATAAGGAGCTCAACAGGCTACATACAAGGAGGATGTCTCGCTTGGCTGAAGAAACTAGTATTATGGGTATAGTTTCAGAAAAAAAGGAGTAGCCTTCTTAGCACTAAGATTTGGAAAATGTCTTTGCTTGGAGAGTGATGAAACCGGAATTCCTCAAGCTGGGGGTTGGGGGAGGTTCAGTCTTTGCCATTCTGTGCTTCTCGTTGTACCAGGGTTGACCATCTAACTTTTTTCTAATGGTAGAGCGAGGGATACTTCAGATCATAGGACTACAGACTATGGTAGTGTACTTCTCCATTGATGATAGTCCACCTCATGGACACCTAGTTTTGAGTTAACAGATCACTTTGTGTGGTATCCCATTTGATACACTGCAGGATAGAGGGTTCCTTCCATATTATGTATGGCAAACTGACTAATTATGCAAATTCTAAATAACATCAGAATCAGAAACAGGCTTATTATCACCGGCATATATCATGAAATTTAACTTTACGGCAGCAGTGCAATGAAATACATGATAAATAAACAGGTTGAGTGAACTCGGTCTTTTCTCTTTGGAGCGACAGAGGATGAGAGGTGACCTGATAGAGGTGTATAAGATGATGAGAGGCATTGATCATGCAGATAGTCAGAGGCTTTTTCCCAGGGCTGAAATGGCTACCACAAGAGGGCACAGGTTTAAGGTGCTGGGGAGTAGGTACAGAGGAGGTGTCAGGGGTAAGTTTTTTAGTCAAAGAGTGGTGAGTGCGTGGAATGGGCTGCTGGCAATGGTGGTGGAGACTTTTTGATAGGTGCATGGAGCTTTGAAAAATAGAGGGCTATGAGTAACCCTACTAATTTCTAAGGTAAAGCCATGTTCAGCACAACTTTGTGGGCATAAAGGCCTGGTTTGTGTTGTAGGCTTTCCATGTTTCTAAGTATAGAGAAATAAACCCTGAATGATGGTAAGTATATATATGTCTAAAATAAGTAGTGCAAAAACAACAGAAATAAAAAAAAAGTAGTGAGGTAGTGTTCATGGGTTCAATATCCATTTAGAAATCAAATGGCAGAGGGGAAGAAGCTGTTCCTTAATCACTGAGTGTGTGCCTTCAGGCTTCTGTACCCTCTTCCCAATGGTAACAATAAGAAGAGGGCATGTCCTGGACATTTAAGTTTGTGCAAAAGGAAAGCTAGTGGAGAAAACATTAATATTTTAGATTCCAACAGCAGAATCAATCATAGATGGATTTCTAAATTAACATATAAAACAGACAGTTGTGGACACATTTTACAAATACAACATTATCAAGAGATCCTGGTGAGAACACCAAATATGATTCCATGTCCACCCACTCTGCTTATCGTGGCACTTCCCCATGTAGTTACAGGGGAATCTATACTTCACCTTATACTCCCTCCTCCCCTGTAACACTGGGACTGAAACATTCATCCACTGGATGCAGAAACCTACCTGTACTTCCTTGCACTTGCTATACCGTTTAGGCCATGCAGTCCCATGTTCCGGTCCTGTTCACCCTGTACACATCTGACTTCCAATATAACTCGGAGTCCTGCCATGTGCAGAAGTTCGCTGATGACACGGCCATAGTGGGGTGTGTCAGGAATGGACAGGAGGAGGAGTATAGGAAACTGATACAGGACTTTGTGATATGGTGCAACTCAAACTACCTGCGTCTCAATGTCACCAAGACCAAGGAGATGGTGGTGGACTTTAGGAGATCTAGGCCTCATATGGAGCCAGTGATCATTAATGGAGAATGTGTGGAGCAGGTTAAGACCTACAAGTATCTGGGAGTACAGTTGGACGAGAAGCTAGACTGGACTGCCAACACAGATGCCTTGTGCAGGAAGGCACAGAGTCGACTGTACTTCCTTAGAAGGTTGGCGTCATTCAATGTCTGCAGTGAGATGCTGAAGATGTTCTATAGGTCAGTTGTTGAGAGCGCCCTCTTCTTTGTGGTGGCGTGTTGGGGAGGAAGCATTAAGAAGAAGGACGCCTCACGTCTTAATAAGCTGATAAGGAAGGCGGGCTCTGTCGTGGGCAAAGTACTGGAGAGTTTAACATCGGTAGCTGAGCGAAGGGCGCTGAGTAGGCTACGGTCAATTATGGAAAACCCTGAACATCCTCTACATAGCACCATCCAGAGACAGAGAAGCAGTTTCAGCGACAGGTTACTGTCGATGCAATGCTCCTCAGACAGGATGAAGAGGTCAATACTCCCCAATGCCATTAGGCTTTACAATTCAACTGCCAGGACTTAAGAACTTTTTTTAAAGCTATTATTAATGCTTTTTGAGTTAGTGATTTAGATGCATATCATATTATTACTGAGTTAAGTATTGTATGTAATGAGTTTTTGCTACAACAAGTGTATGGGACATTGGAAAAAAATGTTGAATTTCCCCATGGGGATGAATAAAGTATCTATCTATCTATCTATCTATCTATCTATCTATCTATCATTATTCAAGAAGACCATGGCTGATATTTTACCTTAACACCACTTTCCAATTCTCACCCATGTCCTTTGATTAACTCAGCATCAATAATCTACCAGTCTTTGTCGTATTCAAATCAAATCAAAATCAAAACAAGTTTAATTATCAGTCAAGATGTATATAGATACAGCTGAACAAGACAGTGTTCCTCTGGGGCCAAGGTGCAAAACATTCAAAATAGCAAGCAAACATTCCAAAAATAATGAGTAGCATAATCAAAATAGCAAGCAAAGAAGCATATTCACTAAAAAAAAATGTCTAATACCCTGAATGACAATGTCTGGCAATCTCCCAGCAGTGTGCAGACGCACACAATCCAGCCTGTCATTCCACTGTTCAAACACAGGAGGGCAGCACCAACAGGAGAGGCCAGGCCCCAGCCGAGGCTGGACGCCAAATTCCACGTCACTCACCTGGTCTGCAGCAGCGGGTACTCAGCAATCACATCTCCTTGGGCCACTTATATGAAGAATCAGAATATCTCTTCCTCCGGATTGACCATAATTTTTCAAAATTACCTTCTCCCACTACCACGATTGATCCTGAAATTTCAATTGCTTATCACTTATATTCTCTGTCACACTCTGTCTGTAACTTCTTGCACTGTTCTATTGAATCTTGATTTAAACTTGAGAAAGTGCCCTCATTTGACTTACTATATTACAAATAATTACAACAACTAATTCAGAGATTTCCAATAATGAGTCATTCCAATTTTGTACCTAATTTCTGGTATTTCTTCCCCAATATTTCCAACATCTTCTGTTTATTAAACAATGCATAAAATCAATCGAGGTTTATATTATACATGAAAGTGGTGTATGGCTGAGCTGACAAACAAAAAAATGTTGGGAAAGGACAAACCTTTACTGTTCCTTCTGTAACAAGTCCAGATAGAGACTTTAAGTGTTGGTTTTCCACATCAGAATCAGAATCAGGTTTACTATCACTGGCATGTGTTGTGAAATTTGTTAACTTAGCAGCAGCAGTTCAATGCAATAAATGGTAAAGAAGAAGAAGAAGAAGAAGAAGAAGAAGAATAAATAAATAAATAAATAAATCAACTTAGAGTAATATGGATATTGAATAGATTAAAATCGTGCAAAAAACAGAAATAACATATATTTAAAAAGTGAGGTAGTGTTCACGGCTTCAATGCCCATTTAGGAATCGGATGGCAGAGGGGAAGAAGCTGTTCCTGAATCACTGAGTGTGTGCCTTCAGGCTTCTGTACCTCCTACCTGATGGTAACAGTAAGAAAGGGGCTTGTAAAAAAAAATCCCACTTTTTAAATAAATTAAATATACATGATAACAAGAGATAGTGGATTCCTGATACTCTCAGAGACCTAAATTATCTACATTTGCCAGGTGAAAGGTAAACAGGTTGTTGAAAAGTATCATATACAAAAGATGCAAGCAAATAACTAAGATTAATTGTAGCAATTGAATTCTGCTTGTACTCAGGAAATAGGTGAAAAATGTACTACATTCCCAAGTGAGCTGCTGAAACATCACTGACTACAATCGTGTTGCAATAGGTCACAAACTATAGTGTCTGATAAATTCTCCTGTTGGATTGCTTTCTGATTCTTTTGCTAAATCCCTGTAAACAACTGATAACAAATCATTTAATATTCATGAAGCTTAATTACAGGTGTAAGATACAGCATGTTTATTATTGAATCAGAGACAGATCGGAATAGTTAGTAGCACTGCTCCCTGTTCTTCAATCTAACACACCCTCTTTATTCCTCAGATTTTACTTTTATGTTATTGAGATATGGGGTGGAATAGTTCCTCCTGGCCCTTTGAGCCAGGCTGCCCTGCATCCTCCGATTTAACCTAGCCTGATCACCGGACAACTTACAATGACCAATTAACCTGCCACCCTTGTGTTCTCTCTCTCTTCCTCTCTTATTTTTTTAAATTTTGTTCCCTCAGCCTCTCAATGCAAGACTCTGGTCTGAACAGTGCCTTTTCAGAAGTTCTGTGGACAGATACTATTACTGTGGAGAAATTCAGAATCCGTTGTGCACAGGACGCATATCTGATCTCTGCCCTGCTGTTGCACTACAATTACTTTGAGGTAAACCTCATTTACGCTGTGCTGCAAGGCTGGGTATATTTCATATTCCAATTACATTAACGGTATGTTCAGAATGTTGATACAGAAGTTTAGACACTTGGGTGAAGAGCCACTTAACACCTTGAGTGTAACAGCATGTATTGTTGGACATATAAGGGGGAGTGATAATTATGGGGAGGGAAAATGGAGAAGCAGTTGAGATATTATAAATAAATTTAAATACTGTATTTATATAACTACATTATAACTTTGGACTCGGTTGTCAGAGGCTATTTGAGGCGCATGCCGTGAGGAGCACTTTTAGGTAGTGGGAACTTGTCCCCACTACCACTCCTCAGCTTGACAACCTTGGAGCCAAGTTCAAACTCCTGGCTTCTCGTGTGGCTTAGCCTCTAAGCCCGGTGGAACTGTTTCAACTGACAGGAGAAGGGGCGAAGGCGGGTCCTGGCACCTTAACACCAATGCTTCGGGTAGATGGAGCTCGTCAGCTTGGGAAGGCAGTCCATCTAAGAGAGGGAAAACTGATTTCAAACCTCCGCTGCCTTGTGGCCATACCCACTCATGGGAAAGGCTTCGGGAGTAAACCCTGAGGACAAATCTGGAGCTGGAGTCCCTAAGGAAGTCCGACATTGCCTTCAACCTCACACTGGCAACTCCTGTGACGTCACTGGTACCAAGCTGTATCGGTCCTTGCCCTTCCCTTGGACAACATCGGTGGTGTGGAGAGGGGAGACTCGCTGCTTAGGCAACTGTTGATCTTCCATACAACCTTGCCCAGGCCTGCGCCCTGGAGAGGACACAGATCCATGGTCTCACGAGATTAACAGATGCCACACACATCATAAATACATTTAGCATTCTATAAAAATGTTTTTTTTCCCTAACAAATTGCTCAAAGCATGTTTTAATCTAAACTGGACTTCACTGTTCTTTGCCAAATATGTGCAATGAAACAAATTTATTGAAGTTTACAGAACTGTTACACACAATAGTTTCAATTTAATTTTTATTTAGTCAAGTGAATAATCAATGAACCCAACCAATTACTAAAGGCAACTGCTAATCAAAAATGGGAACTAAGTGAGCATAAAGTATTTCATTAAAGAGGCATTATGGAGTTGTACCCGGAGCCAAATTTATCCTTCATTGCATAAACATTATTCTTAATTATCTCCACATATTTATTTTATACATTGATTTATGAAAGCTGCATTTCTTTTTAGGATAAGCTCTTTGATTAAGGTTACACCATAATCAAAGTTCCCATGAATTACATACAAGAATATCTAAGCTGAAAATATTTGCAACTTGTCTATAAGACCATTGACCATAAGACATACAGTACTCTACCATTTAATCACGGTTGATTCTTTTTTTTTCCCTCCTCAGCCTCAATCCCTGGCCTTCTCCCCAGAACCTTTGATGCCATGTCCAATTAAGAACCAGTCAAACTCTGCCTTAAATATACCTAACGACCCGGCCTCCATAGTTGCTACTGGTAACACATTCCACAAATTCATCACCATCTGACTAAAGAAATTTCTCCACATTACTGTTTGAAATGGATGCCCCTCTATCCTGTGGCTGTGCCCTCTTGTCCTAGACTTTCCTACCATGGGAAACATCCTTTCCACATCCACTCTGTCTAGGCCTTTCAACATTCAAAAGGTTTCAATGAGATTCCCCCCCCCCCTCTTAAAAATTCCAGAGAGTACAGGTGCAGAGTCATCAAATGTTCCTCATACAATAACCCTTTCATTCCCGGAATCATCCTTGTGAACCTCCTCTGAACCCTCTCCAATCCCAGCACATCTTTAACTTAGTTAAGGAGCCCAAAATTGTTCACAATACTCAAGGTGAGGCCTCACCAGTGCCTTATAAAGCCTCACCTGCTCTTGTATTCTCAACCTCTTGAAATGAATGCTAACATTGAACTTGCCTTCCTTTGTCACAACCACGGATTTGGCAGTGCAGCAGATAGGGCAATTACACTTCTGAATATGCACATGTCAGCTAATTATTATTTCAATGTAATAGTATTTAACTCTATTCTTTTTGTGGCAGTGCTTGTCAAGACTTGGACCCAGCACAGCATTGCTTCCCTGTCTGTTTGCATTTGGCTTTGCCTGAGAAATTGGACTGTCGAGTCAACTGACTCTGAAGACGAGCGGTATTCATTTCATATTTGTTCCTTTCAGCCGCAGTGTAGGTAGGCTTCGTTTTCCATTTGAGAGTTTTAGTTAATGGCCCTGTTTGGCCTAGCATTAAAGTCTGAACTATCGACCCGCTTCCGTGTTTCTCAGTCCACATTTGGGCCATATCTAAACCGCATGAAATCCTTGCCACCAACTCTACCTGCAAATGAACTTTTCGGGTGTTCTGCTCAAGGACTCCAAAGTCCCTTTGCATCTCAGATTTTTGAATTTTCTCCCTGTTTAGAAAATAGTCTGCACATTTTTTCTTTTACCAAAGTGCATCACTTCCTTGCCATTCTCCAAACCTCTCTAAGTCCTTCTGCAGCCTACCTGTTCCCTCATCCCTTACATGTCCCTCCGCCAATCTTTGTATCATCTACAAACTTGGAAACAAAGCCATCTATTCCATCATCTAAATTACTGATATACAGTATAAAAAGAAGCGGTTCCAACACCAACACCTGCAGAACACCATTAGCCACTGGCAGCCAGAAAAAAATCCTTTTATTCCCACGTGCTGCCTCCTACCAATCAGTTAATGCTCTAACCATGTTAGTAACTTTCCCCTGATACCATGAGCTTTTAACTTGGTAAGCAGCCTTTTGTGTGACACCTTGTCAAAGGCCTTCTGAAAATCCAAATATACAACATTCACTGCACCCCCTTTATCTATCCTACTTGTATTATCCTCAAAGAATTCCAACAGGTTTGTCAGGCAAGATTTTTCCTTGAGGAAACCATGCTGACATTGTTCTATCTTGTCCTTTGTCACTTAGTACTCCATAATCTCATCCTTAACAAATGACTCCAACATCTTCCCAACCACTTAGGTCAGGCTAATTGGTCTATAATTTCCTTTCTGCTTTCTCCCTCCTTTCTTAGGATGGAGTGATATTTGCAATTTTCCAGTCCTCTGGTATATCATGCCAGAGTCCAATGATTCTTGAAAGATTATTACTAATGCCTCCACAATCTCTACTGCTACCTCTTTCAGAACCCTAGGCTACAGTTCATCTGGTCTGAGTGACTAATGTATCTTTTGCTGTTTTCAGCTTTCTGAGCACCTTTTCCCTTGTCATAGTAACTGCACTCACTTCTCTTCCCTCACACCCTTCAACACCTGGCACACTGATGCAAAATACTTACTTATTTCACTTATTTCCTTATTCCCTGTTATTGTTTCTCCTGCCTCATGTTCTAATGGACTCTTACCTCTCTTTTTTATGTACTTGAAAAAGCTTTTTCTATCCATCTTGATATTGTTTTCTAGCTTGCTTTCATATTTCCCTCCCTCTCCAAAATGCTGTGGATGTGATCTGAGACGTCCCTCACCCTGGCACCTGGAAGGCAACATACCATCCGGATGTCCCGTTCATGTCCACAGAATCTCCTGTCTGTTCCTCTGACCATTGAGTCCCCTATCACTACCACTCCCCTCTTCTCTCTCTTTCCATTCTGCACCACGGACCTTGCTTGGTGCCAGTAACCTGGTCTCCGAGGCATTCCCCTGGGAAGTTATCCCCTACAGCAGAGTCCAAAACGGTATTTTTATTATTGAGGGAATGATCACAGGGGTGCTCTGTGCTAACTGCCTATTCACTGTCCTGTTCCTTCTCCTGACAGTCACACAGCTACCTGCCTCCTGAAACTCAGAGGTGACTACATCCCTGGAAGTCTGATTGATGATCTTGTCACTCTCCCGTACCAGCTGAAGGTCGTCCAGCTGCTTCTCCTGATCCCTATCACGGTCTTCAAGGAGCTGCAGCCGGATGCACTTCATGCAGATGTAGTTCCCTGGGAGACTCTGGGTCTCCTAGGACACCACATCCGGCACAAAGAACACAACTACACTAAGTACCACTGACACAGTAAGGATAAAAGGGAAACTTAACAGAAGCCAACCCGGACAACCTACCCAGACTCAACATCTCTTCCAAGCAGAAGCCTCCTTTGAGGCAAAGCCTGACACTCCCCCTCTTACCACTGGCCTACTCCCAACAATGGCTGCTCTGCTTGTCCCTTCAATACTTTTATTTGCTCTTCTCTGCATTGCTCCCACCGCTGATTGGGACACCAGAATGACACCAAACGCCCATGAAGCTCTCCTTTTAAACAAACGCCACTGACCTGCAAGAAACATCCTCTCTGTGCTGCTCCTGCCACTGATTGGGCCACCAGAATGACATGGAAATACCCACAAAGCCCTCCTTCTAAATGAGTGCCACCGACCTGGGAGAAACCCCCTCTCTGCACTGCTCCCGTCACCTTTTGGAATGGCAGAGTGACTTGTTTTGTTAGTCAGTAATTCACACTTAAAATTAAGGTGAGAAAGATAGAGGAAGACTACTTAATCTTTTTATATTCATGACCTATATCTTTGTAGTTCTCTGCTTATATCACTTAAGTTCATTCTCAATAGGCAAACAACCAATGCTCAATTTTCATTTACTTCAATAGCAGCTGGAAACAAGTAAAAATTTTTACATATGGTATAGCTTTTCCTGTGGAGCATAATTACCGGGCTACTATTGCCTTTTAAGCAAAAATATCCAATATACACTGTAATGACTGTATGAAGAATAGATTGATCCTTGGATATATATGGTACATGTGCATGTTGAAGGAGATAGATAGGAAATTATGTGGCTGCAGAAAAGACTAGGATGGAATGTCACTTCCCAGGTATCAATGTCAAGGATGTCTCTGAACTGCTGCAGAAAATACTCAAGGGAGAAGATGATTAGCTAGAGACCATTGTAGATGTTGTTACAAATGACAAGAAGGGAAGAAGTCAGCTGAATGAGTATAGGGAATTCGGTAAGAATTTAAGGGGCAAGAGCTTGAGGATAGTGATCTCTTCTACTCCTGATGGAACACGCTAATGAGGTAACAAGTACAATAGCCTGGATTAATCAGTGGTTGTGCGCTTGTTGCAGAGGACAAGAATTCAGATTCATGGTCCATTGGGATTTCTTCTGGGGTAGAGGAATCTGTATGTGAGGGATGGGTTGCACAGAGAGGGACCATATCCTTTCAGGGAAATTTGCTAGTGCTACACGGGAGGGTTTAAACTAGATTGCTTGGAGCATGAGACTTTGAGCAGGAGCATGGAATAAAACAGCAGCAAGAGCAAGGCTAGTACTCTGGATAGCCATGGGCACAGTAAGGGCAGGGAAAGGAGTACTCAGTTAAACTGAATTGATTTCAATGCATTATGATTCACATGTAAAACAGACAAACTCAAAGCATGGTTTGGCTCTGTTGACTGGGGTGTAACAGACATAACAGAAACATGGCTAACACAAGGGAAGGGCTGTCAGCTCATTGTTTAGGATACAGATGAAACAAAGGGATAGATAAGCAAGGAGGGGGTGCAGCCCTTTTGATAAGGGAAATCATAAAGGCATTACCAAGAGATAACATTCTTGGGGAAAGTCCAGTCAGGACATTTGGGGAAGGACATATGAACAAGAAGGGGAGGGTCACTCTAGGACACTGCATTAGAGACCACCCAGTAGTCACTGGGAACTTGGGGAACAGGTGTGTAGAAAAATTGCTCAGAGTTGTAAGAACAATGGGGCTGTATTAGTGGGAAGTTTCAATTTCCCTGGTTTCGTGTGAACCATCCAGAGTTGCCTAGACTGACTGGAATTAGTGAAATTGTCTGGAAGGTGTCCTGAGTCCATATACAAAGGGTCCTACTCAGGAGGGTGCAACACAGGACCTTCTCTTAGAGAATGAGACAGGGCAATAACTAAAGTGGAAGTGAGGGAGCACTTTGGCTCTAGTGACTGTAATTCATTAGTTTTAAGTTAGTGATGGAAAAGGATAGGACAGTTTCACGGGTTAGGTTCCTAAACTGGAGCAAGAATAATTTTGAGGGAATTCATGTAACATTGAAGCAGATTCATGGGTTTGATGAGTGAGGGAGAAAACACTGGCTATGGATATTTACAAACAGTAAAAAGTTTGACCAAATATTTAAGTTTCCCCAAGTTACACAAACTGCAGAACTAAATATTCAACAAACAGAGATTTAGCAAAAAGTGCAAGTGGAGAATACCTACCCAAAGGTTCTGTGTGGCGTTCTTTAGAGATAAAGGAGAGTGAGAGCAAACCTCCCACACGTGCTATTCTTTATACCCCCCGAGGTGCTTGAAACTGGACACAAGGTGCCATGGTACACAAGCCAACCAATGGGAAGAGTGGCTCCAGTTCTTAAACTGGCCAATCAACAATTGACATAGCAGGAGCGGCTTTTGACTGGCAAATAAGCCATACCCCCATACGACAATTAGGCAGGATGTAGCTGAGGTTGGTTGGGAGAGCCTGTTAGAAAGGAAAGAGTCAGACAGCACGAGGGAGTGCAATGAAACAGAGGGCCAAGGAGTATAAGAGCATAGTTCATTGAAAGTGGCATCACAGGTGGATAGGGTGTTGAAAAGGAGGCCTTTATCAATCAGGGCACTGATTATAGGAGCTGTGGCTTCATGTCACAGTGGTATGTCATTGGTGAGGCTTCGTTTGGAGTATCATGTAAAGTTTTGATCTGCTTATTATAGAAAAGATGTGGTTAAGCTGAAAATAGTACAGAAAGAGTTACAGGATATTGTCAGGACTTGAGTTATAAGGAAAGGTTGGTCTTTATTCTAGCCTTAATAAAGGGTGACCTTACAGAAATATTTTAAGATTATGAGAGGTATAGCTATAGTGGATGGTAACAGTCATTTTCTTCGGGTAGGATGGAGAGCACATAGATTTAGGGTGTGAGGAGAGAGATTTAAAAGGACAATGTTTTATATGCAGAGGGAGGTGGATATATGGAATGAGCTGCTAGAAGAAGTGGTTGAAACAGATAGAATATTATCACTTACAAAGATCTGGATAGGTTCAAGGATGGTTGGGGCTTAGGGAGATAAGGGCCAAAGGCAAGAAATTGGGACTAGCTGGGTGGGCACAGGCATGGACTCGTTGGGGTGAAGGGTCTACATTCATGCAATATTGTACTATGACTCGCTTAGTGTAAAGATAAAAGATTAGCTTTATTTGTCACATGTACATTGAGACACGCAGCGAAATTTGTTGTTTTGCGCCAATGACCAACACAGTCTGAGGATTTGTTGGGGGCAGTCCGCAAGCGTTGCTACGTTTGCATTGTCAACACAGCATGCCCACAACTCACTAACCATAATCGTTCATCTTTAGAGTGTGGGAGAAACTGGAAGCATCAGGAGGAAACACATTCTTGGGGAGAATGTACAAACTCCTTACAGACAGCTGTAAGAAGTAAACCCCAATCTGTGATGACTGTTGTAAAGTGATAGCACTAACCATTACATTACAGTGTCTCTACACCTCTCCCCAACATACCCTGTGATTGGAGTTCCACTGACATAAATAGAACCAAACTTAAATAGAGAGAATAAGTTTTCAGCTGTACAGGTTGAACTTTTAACAGATTGAACTAATTTAAATCATACTTACATTCAAACTGGGTAGGTGCCTTGAGAAATTTTACTACACTGTATAAGTGCAAATTATTGCTGCCAAGAACAATGTCAACATTTATAAGAAAGACAACTGCAATTCTTCTTTTTACTCTTTGTAGAAAGTTCTCCCATATTTCAACTAATAGGCTTTAATTTTTCATATCTTCATTTTACTGTGATTGAAATCCAAAATTTTGTGTATGCGATATCAAAGTGAAGAGGAGAAAATAGATACATGTAGGACAGATCTTTTTTAAAACTAGAATTGTGGATACATATAATTTTTAAGTATTTAAACTGCTCTGGCTTTTGAATCATTGTGAACCAGATCCTGAAAGCATGAGGTTCAGATTAATTGCTGCTTACATTTCCTAATCAGTGGATTTAATTTTGAGATTTGAAAAGGCCATCTTTTTTTCTTTGAACCAATTACCTCATGAGTACAGATCTGTCAGTACCAGTGAATCTAAACATTCAATTTAATGAACACATGCACTTAAATTTCAAAGCAGCCCCTTAGTTTGATGGAATACACCAATGCAACTCACAAGGACACAACCTTGGACGCATAATTCAAATTAGTTAAATTCCATTATTTGCTGTCTTTCTTTATAAGTATCGCAAAAGCTACAACATGTTAAATTGACTAGACGGTTAAGAGGATTGATGGTAGCACAGAAACAATGATACAGTGCTATAAATATTCAAGACAATATTTGTTGCAAAAGAGGATAAGTAACAAGAAAAGATTCATGATTTCTAATTTAAAAAATCTTTTTAAGCACTACAGTGGATTCCAGATTATTGAGCCTCTGGTCAATAGGGACAGTCATTTATTTAGAAACATAGAAAGCCTACAGCACAATTCAGGCCCTTCAGCCCACAAAGCTTTTTTCGCTTATTTAGGACAACTCTTAAAGAGCAAAAATTGAGGAAATAGCCATAATCCCCTTCATTTATTTGGAACCCTGTGCCAGTTAATTAAGACAGGAGACTATTACCTAACAGTTTCTACCTAGTGTCAGTCAGTTGCATGCACTTGTGTGGTCGTTAGACAGGTCTCCGTGCTTAGAGCAAATACTTTTTAAACAGCATCAATTACATGTGTTTGTGTTCAAAAGGCAGTGATTTTTTTTGTCGCAGATAGTTTGTAAGAAATAAGGAGTAAGACAATTCAGAACTGTTTTGCTCACTGCTGTTTCAAACATGCAGCCTTGGAAATGCCAGAAATGGCTGGGAGGGAAAATGACACCATCTCACTATTTCAACAAGTTCGGAACTACAAAGAATTTGAAGGTATCGACAATCGTCAAAAGCATTGTATAAAGGCACTCCATTATTTGCACTAAGTGTCTGTGCTGATTTTTTCATTTACAGTTAAATGAACACAGCAATGTACAGAACTAATCCACTAATTTCGAAGAACGGACATTATGTTGCAATTATATATGCTGATGTGGTGAGACTGCATGTGGAAGAGTATTGTGTACAGTTTAGGACATCCAGTTATAAAAAAGGTATTATCATGCTAGAGAGGGTGCAGAAGAGATTTATGTGGATGTTGCCTGAACTAGGAGGTCTGTGATATAGAAGGAGATTGGCTATGGTGGACATTCGTACCCTGGAGCTCAGCCCAATGAAGGGTGAACTCAAACAACACACACAAAATGCTGGTTGAACACAGCAAGCCAGGCAGCATCTATAGAAGAAGCACTGTCGACGTTTCAGGCCGAGACCCTTCATCAGGGTGAACTCATATTGGTTCATAAAATTATGTTGGGGATGGATAAGGTAAATTGTCATAGTCTTTGCCCCAGGGCTAGGCAGGCCAAAACTAGAAGGCTGAGGTAAAACATAGGAGGTGAGAAATTTCGACATGACCTGAGAGGTAGAGACCCAGAAGGCACAGAGTATCCTCTATATCATTATATAGAGGATAATGATATAGAGGAATGAGTTGCCAGAGGAAGAGGTTGAGGTGAGTACAAATACAAGCTAGGAGGAAATCTGATAAGTACATGGAGGGTTATGGGCAAAACATAGGAATATGGGACCAGTAGGGAGGATGCTTTGGTCAACATGGACCAGCTGGTACTTCTGGTAAGATAGTGGCACCCTTGCACACTGTAGTTTCTTGGGGGACAACTAAAGGTGCTTTTGTCATTTTAAATCTCTTTTTTATAATCATAAGACAATGCTGGACTTCAGGTACTGCAGGCCTACACCATCTTGTTGGTGGAGGAGATGGACTTGCTGCCTGCTACAGGAAAGCATCAAAGGCATCAGAGTTGTTGCATGAAGGTAGAGTGTAGTGTAATAGCGGGTGATTGTCTTGGATGTTACTTCTGCGATTGCATGACCCTCTTGGACATTGTTACTATTAGATGCTGCAGGCCAGTTTCCCTTGTACGTTGGTGCGACAGCCAGCATGGAAGCTGCATGGCCTCAGTTGTAATGAACACTAGGCCTCAAGCTGCGGACTTGCCTGCCGCTACAGTCCAGGAGAGAAGATGCCAGAGGACGTGTAGTGTGGCATCCTTGTTTGTTTGGGGAGTGGCCTCTCCATTAGTGCTGCCTTTCAGTGTGCGATGGGTGGAATAACAATGACAAGCTGGACTGCGTGCAAGTGTTGCTCTGCTGACCGCAGAAACTGTACCATCAATTTGCGAGACACGACACACATTGCTCGGGGGGGGGGGGGGGGGTGGGTGTGTGTGTGTGTGTGTGTGTGTGTGTGTGTGTGTGTGTGTGTGTGTGTGTGTGTGTGTGTGTGTGTGTGTGTGTGTGTGTGTGTGTGTGTGTGTGTGTGTGTGTGTATAAAAGACTTTTTTTGGTGTGCTGTCTTGAATGTGTTATAAGTACCTTGTGCTGTGTGGTGCTGTGTATGTTTTGCATCTTGGCCCTAGAGAAACGCGGCTCATTTGGCTGTATTCATATATGGTTAGATAATAATTACACTTGAACTTGGGCCAAATGGCCTGATCCGAGCTGTATTACTCGATGACTCTGACACTCAGGCAAGTGTGAGTGAACATTTTGAGGCAATCAGCATCACAAAATAAAGACCATCTGGTTAATCTCTCATCTTGGGAGTCTGTCCATGTTTAAGCATGTTGTTTCCTCTAATAGTGACCACATTTAAAAATATTTTATTGACTACATAGTACTGGGAGAACGAAGAGTCAAGAAAGGTCCTACACAAATACTGTTCACTGTTTTGTTTCACTTTATGTTCTGTGATAGGACTGTAAAAATATGAAAAGTAATAGTTTTTCCTAGCCCAACTACTCAGTTGCAGACTTCTGAGTTTTATAACAGTAAATAATAACAAAACAGATGTTAAAGGTGTTTGGTGTGTAATCCTGGTTATTGGATTTGATTGTATATACATTCAGTTTTTTCAGAGCCAAGCAGAATCATACACAATACAACATATTGAATACTGAAGTAAACTATAAACACTAGGCTTTTGTTCTAACAAATTTTAAAATGAATTGTCAAACTTTAAGGTGAAGTAATTCCAAGAAAAACTGAAGTATATACTCCAGTTAACCTATGCTACTTTAATATTTATGATTCAAGAATATGATACACTCCATGTAACAGCAATAAAACATTCAAAAATAAATATGAATACGACTGCAGAGAAATACGAACATAGTATAAAGTGTAATAATACCAAATTTCTTACCTAAATGAAAGCTGCACCCATGAGTATTTCCTTTCCTGGCTATGTTTTCCATAGTTTGTGTTGTGAATATATGAAATTATGTATCCTCATAGCAATAAAATGAACCTTGAAAGCATTAACACTTCCACAGAATAAACAATGCATATTTCAGTAGAAAGGGTTGTTGGGTTGATAATGAAACATACCATCCATCACAATAAGAAACACCCCCAATACTCCAGAGGATGGTTACAGAGACTGTAAAATTAAATTGCATTCATTTAACTTAACAGACTGTAGAATGGTAATACTGAATAAAAACTTATTAGTGTACTCCAGGGAGATCCTGTTGGAGTCAGGAATAAAAGCCATTGAAACGAAAGTCAAGATTGACCATTACCCAGTGAACTGATCAAAGATTTCAATAGAAATTATAATGATAGCGCATTTGGATTAAGCCACTGGAAAAAAAATTAGCATCTGTGTGCTAATTTGTGAATTGATATGAATTTAAATTGTATTTGACAGAGCCTTGCTATACAATATATTAGAAAAGGTTTCCCTTTTAATAAATGAGTTGTAGATGAGATTTTAATGGCACCTTAAGTTATAATTGCTTATTTGCAAACTTCATCTGTGCAATATAATTCCAGAACAAAAATATTTTTAAATGTGATATTTTTAAAAATGAATGCTTCAGTTTTTAATGACATCTATGCCTGCAGTTGATAACTGTCCATAAAGTTTCAAAAGTTTATTAACAATTGTAGATTTTGCTTTCTAAGTTGTTGTATGGAGAATTCCCTCCATGTGATTGGTTCCTCAGTAATCCTGGTGACTTGCAGCTAAATGTCAGAGATCCCTCTGATCCCTTTATCCTGCCAGCACTACAAACTGAAAAAGGAATGACTTCAGCATAGAGTTCACTGGGTCTTTGTGAGAGTGCTGCCATTGCTTTCCCATCTGCTACAAATTTTTGAATGCATAAAGAAATCTCAAACGCAAGACTGAGGACTGGTGTACAATCCACTACTGACAAGCATATGTCTGTAGTAAGGTGGAATGCATATCACAATCTTTGATTTTTAAATGGCCCAGTCCACCTACATCACCTCTTCTATAACTGGTAAATGATTAGTTCCAATTGATTAGCATATGATATGGAAGAGGAACAAATTAAACCTCCTTCCTGTTCTTGCACAGTTCTAGAGAACAGACCAATTTGTGTCTTAGCATACCACCGAACCATCATACATTACTAATTAAGATTGACTAATGGAGCTGCTCAGTATTCGTAGTGCCAGCACTGATTCCATTAAGCAGCTGGATATTTTAAGGTGCAAACCAGGCTAATAGAATTTTCAAAGAAAGCATCCACACAGTAAAAAAGAAAGTGTGAGTGAAGAGTTTGGTTTGAAAATAATTGAAAAAATAAATCTACAATACTACTTTGATTTAAATCAGGGGAGCAAAGCTTGAGGTGAGAATGGTTTAATGGATTTTAAACATGCTGCGAAATTTTTTTATCCTCCAAATAATAACTATTTCCTACAATGTGACCTGAGAACTGGAACTGTAAAAAATATATATATTTTGGATATCCAAGAGAGTGTAGATACTAAAAATGGTTGTCAGAGTAATAAAACAAAAATGAAAAGTGATGGGAATGCTCATCAGGTTGTGCAGAGAGAAACAGAGTTAATATTTCAGGTCAATGAACTTCAACAGTTTGGATAACGGTTAGAGTGCTGGACTGCTTGTGTCAAATTGACATTTTTTTTGTCTTTGATAAATTTGGGAAGATTTGTTGATTCCAATAAAAGTGAAAGAATTAAACATAGGAGTGCATTATTCAACTCTTCATAAATGTATTGCCATTCAATGTCAGAGCTGATCTTCCACCTCAGTACATTCTGCACAATTACTATCATTCATGGAATCAGCATTCACAAATCTATCAATCTCTGCCATGAATATATTCACCATTTGAGCATTTACAGGCCACTGGGATGGAAAATTCCGGAGATTCCCATTCCTTTTGAAAGAGGGATATTCTTATATCAGTCCTAACTGGCCAACGTAATCTTCTGAAATTGTGACCCTGCCTGGAAAACATCCTACCCTGACAACTTCTCTACTAAGATACAAAACTCAAGGATGTTTTGCCCCAGTTTGCTTAATACTTAAATATAATTTCTTTTTGGTATTATGAACACACTTACCCAGAGACTGCTTTACTTTAAGTTAGCCTTGTCTTGTTGTGCTAGATTAAAAAAAAAACATTTGTCCCAGTAGATTGTTTAATTTATTGATGTGGAAAGCTATACACTGTGACACCATAAAACAAGGAATAGAATTAGGCCTCTTGTCCATCCAGCTTGCTGCACCATTCAATTATGGCTGATTTATTTTCCCTTTGAACCCCATTCTCCTGGCTTCTCCCAATAACCTTTGATACCCTTATTAATCAAGAACCTATCAACCTCTGCTTTAAATATACCCAATATCCACAGCCATCTATGGCAATGAACTGCACAGATTTACCACCCTCTAGCTCAACAAATTCCTCCTCATCTCTGTTCTAAAGGAACATCCTTCTGTTTTGAGACTGCTTGCTCTGATCATAGACTCTTACTATTTCAAACATATTCCCCATGTCCTATATATCTAGGCCTTTTAATATTTGCTGTTTCAAAGAAATCCCCTGAATTCTTCTAAACTACACTGGGTAGAGGCCCACCACCAACAAATGGTCCTCATGTACAGCATAAACCTTTTCATTCCCAGGATCTCTGGATACTCTCCAATGCCAGCACATCCTTTTTTTAGATATTGGACCCAAAACTGCTCACAATATCTGACCAATGCCATATAAAGTCTTTGCATTACATCCTTGCTTTTATATCAAGCCTATTATTCAGGTGCATTATTTATACAAATTTGTTTAGCCCAGTCTAAGTTAAGATATGGGGGCCAACCAAAGGTGTTCATTTCTTTCTTAAGTGTGTTTTTTTTTATGATCATGAGATTATACAGTACTCTAATAACTTCGAGTACGGCAAGTCTACCACATCAGTGAGCTGCTCACTGTTCAGAGGAGCTGGCTGGCAGTTTGGAGACGGGGAGTGCAAGCAGCTGGGTGCAGGAGGAGCTGGACTCGGTTCAGAGGAGGTGACCCGGGTGCCTGCTACTCTGCGCAAAGATGGCATGCAGGGACGTCATGAATTACTGTCTTAGACCTTTCTCTTGTGATCATAAGACCCTGTTAGATATTGATTACCACAGGCCTGTTTCCCTTGTTTGGTGGCGAGGTAGCAATGTAGCCTCGGCTGTAGTGATGACTAGGCCTCAAGCCATGGTAACTTGCCTGCTTTTGCAGTCCAGGTGAGGAGGCGCCTGAGGCCACTGTAACGTGGAGCTGTGTTCAGTTGGGATTGGGAGGGGGGTGGGAGTGGCCTCTCCATTAGTGCTGCCCTCCAGTGTTCCATCAGTGGAATGACAGGAACCATCAATTTGTGGGACTTGTCAGCCAGGGTCTTGTTTTCTTATGCGACCTTGTTTTTCTTTCTTTTCTTGCTATTTTGAATGCAGGTGTATGCTTTGGTCCCAGAGGAATGCTGTCTCAGTCAGCTGTATCCATGTATGGTTAAAATGATAATTAAACTTGATTTAATTGAATTGAAGAATAATGACATACTTGATTATTTTATTAATCATATTACATTCATCTATAATTTCACAAATTACATTCATAATCATAGCTTTAGCACCTATAAGATACTTAAACCAATGTTTCTTTCCCTAGTTGTCTTTTTGGCTCTTTCTAAACTTATTCTACATCTAGATTTCCTGAGCTGGTTTTTGAATGACAGTTAAACGACTATTTGTTTGTGGTTCCACCACAACAATATTTAGCTGTGCCTAAAAAATCAGGTACCACAATATTCTCCTCACACTCTTTCATTTGCAAGCTGCACCACTTCTCTGAATGTTCTTAGCAATAAATGCACACAACACAGAATTTTAACATTGACTTTCCAAAATTAAACAAAAAAAGTCAAAATATTTATTCTGCTTCAGGAGCTTAAATTTAAAAAAAATCCAGGTTTAAATAATAATGTTGAAGCTCAGTGTGTTATCTTGTTACTTCATTTTAAGTCAACCAGCAGGCAATGTAATTTTAGTAGGATTGTTTTTCCACATGAATTGTAATGAAGCTACAAAATTGACATTAATAAACACAGAAAATACTGTAACTATTCATCAAGACAAAGTGAATTAAAATTTCTGGTTGGTGACATTTATTAGGGATGGAAACGTGAGCTCTGCGTCTACTTCCACAGATGCTGCCTCATCTGGTAAGTATTTTAATTGTTTTATTCCAGTTTCCCTGTATTTTCAGTATTTTGCTTTTATTTTTCAAAAAATGCTAGTCTGCTGCACATCGTGCATTTTAATATGATAGAAGCAGGTTCCACAGTACTTTTACAAAGATGAGAGCATTTTGCAAAATTCATCTTGGATTTATTTCCTAAGCAGTTATTTAATGCAATGTCGAAGGTTTAACCAGGCAATCTCAGCTGCTGCGATAAAATAGTTTTGCAGTTAGTTATAAAAAGATGTTCACTGAGCCATAGAAAATAGTTGGAACTCAGCTTCATAATTCACTGCCGCTTGATGGTGATGATTTAAATAGACAAGTCAATGACCTTGTCAGCTAATGACCTAGAAAGCTTTGCCAATAATGGCAAGATGCCAGTCTTTTTGAAAACATCTACAAATGATCTGAATGAAACAATTTTGTCAAAATCCAAACAACATATTAATTTATACCACTTGTGCATTTATTTAGCAGCACTTGTCTCAAACTCTGGAGTACAGCTCTTTCTTTTTAATCCAGTGTGATGTATTTGGATGAATTTGTGACATTTCCTGATTTTTTTAAATTGCATGTCTATCTCATTCCTGTAAGTACCCCAATCGTAAAAGATAACAGTACTTGAAGTTGTAGAGAAGAACTTCCTCTGTGTTTTTATACATCAGACCACAGTTTGTGCCTCAATTGCTTTTGAATGAGAAATTTAAATATAAAAAAGGGAAATTGAAACATATGAAAACTACAAACACTTTTCATTATTATTGAACAAACTTAGATAGCTTCCTGATTCAATTTCAATCATTGTCAGAAAGGACAGTTTATACTGGCTTCTGATAAATACAACTGAATTTCTTCAGCCGTTAAATCCACCCTACCAAAAGGGAAATATCAGATGTTTATCTGGTTGCAGTTTGGCCACATACAAACTACGAGAATTACAAACCATTTTCGAATGTTGCACTTTCCTTTTTAGCTATAGTTCATTTCTCATGCAAAGTGCATTGATGCACAAACTTGTCTCATGTTGGAATTGGAATCCTGCATCTGAGATTGTAAGATTCTGCCCTGGTCATGGTCCACTGGTTCCTGTTAAATAGTTAAGGGACCAGTGATTTTATACGGCATAACACAAGGTGGTAATTTTAGAACTGAAAATTAATTGATGGAAGTAATTATCACTTTCATTTCACTACATAGTACACTATGGTAAATTGTTCTATAGTATGCTTAGGCATAGAGACTGCTGGGTACGCAGCAGTAACATCAATCACTGGTAATGCACAAATTATCCTGCTGCTCCAATGTTAATATGAATAGGCACTTCGGAAACACGATACATTTTGAGTATAAGAGCAGACTTTTACCTGGAGGTTGAAGGCCTGATCTAATTTAAATTAAAGATCACCAGATGTTTACTATTTTCAGGAGTTTGCTAGTAACGAGAGCTGCGAGAGAGTCATTTCTCATGTGTAGCTGCTACAGGGAAACAGACTATGCAATTATTGTTCCTAGTCTCAACCTCTGGCATTAAGCATTGGTGTTGAATGTAGGTGAAGGCTGTTCCTATCACCTACCCACCCAATATCTGAAGGCAAAGCTCTCACACACAAAATGTTTGAGGCATAGCTGGCTCAAAAGTATTTACTAAGGCTACATCCACACTAGACCGGATAATTTTGAAAACACCGGTTTTGCGTAAAAGCGATAGGCGTCCACATTATGTGTTTTTAAAAGTATCTCTGTCCACATTGAAACGGAGATTTTGGCGAATCTCCTCCTACTGCACATGCGCATGACACATCTACTGAAAACAAGCGACATGTTTGGTGTCGAATCGCGCCGTGAAAGTGCGCGTTTGTTCAGTTACAGACTAGAAAAACTTAAACAACGGGCAACTGTTGGCTCTCATGCAGGAGGACTTAAAAGTAAAACAAAACAAATACTGAAGCGTATGGAGGCAACTGACGGAGTTCACGGGTAGTATGACCCGACTGATAATGAACATTGAAAAACTGACTAACTCTGTTGTATTAATAAAGCACCTTGTTAAATGTGTAAAACATGTCTGCATCAGTATTATCTTGTATTTCCATTCAATGTTACAGTAAGCTGTTACACATCTATTGTCAGAGAAGTACTTGCATAAATAGGTAAACCACCTTCATACAAGCAAGGACAGAAAACAGGGCAATGTGAGTATACTTATTTATTCAGTAAGTTATGGGTCAAAGTATTTGGTGAGTACATTTCTAATTTTTCAAGGTCCAGAAAGCTATGATCTTCAGTTTCACCAAATTCTTTTTGTCTTCTACTGAAACTCCCAACTGATCCCTGATCTTTCTCTTTCTCTCTCTCTCGATCCTCAAAATCTCCTGCCATTGCCAAAATATTCCAATAGCTGAGACCGCCCGAATATCCTCCAATTATGATATTTCTTCACTCCATTCCTACCTGGTCATTGATATATACCTGAAGAGCCTCCAGGTCTTTGGGTTCATGTTATCCAATACCAACTTCTTACTCTGCAGCATACAGATGGGTACCTTCTTCATCCTTGCTCACCTAGGCCAATTTTTCTAAGATGGGTACATACATCTCATTGCAGATTAGAGACCTTGAATAATTGTTTCTCTATTCACTTGATCATCTCCTACAGCCACAGCTATATAAATCAAAAACTGCAGTGCATTTTGTATACGGTAGGCCATGCAGCAAGATGAGTAAGTATGCAGGGAATGCACAGTTTGGGTGTTTGCTGGGAAGTTAACTGGCAATTACGCAAAGGACTCAGAACAGGACCCATTCAAATATCAGGCAGAACAAGATCTGAGCTTGTTATGTCTACTCCTGGGCAAGCAGCTGTTAAAAATTGTGAAAACTTGGAATATCACTAATAACAAAAAAATGTTTTAAACTATAAAATTAAAGTAATTATATAAGATGTAAGTTCACCAGAAGCATTTAAAAGCAATTAACTAAACTCAATTATTAAAATAAAAGTTATCTATTACTTACTGTTGTCATCAGCAACAATGAGAATGGCCTTGCTTTACTCATACAGGTCCAATCCTGTTAGGAGTTTGTAATTTCTCCCCATGACAGCATGGGTTTCCGCTGGGTGCTCTGGTTTCCCCTGGGTACTTTGGTTTCCTCTGGGTGCTCTGGTTTCTCCTGGGTGCTCTGGTTTCTCCTGGGTGCTCTGGTTTTTTCCCACATTCCAAAAACATATGGGTTAGGACTAGTAAGTGAAGGGTATGCTATATTGACGCCGGAAGCATGGCAATACTTACTGGCTATCCCCAGCACATCTCAGACTGTGCTGTTCATTGATACATCAACACACTTTGCTGTGTATTTCGATGTACATGTGACAAATTAAGCTTTTGTTTAACATTATAGGAAGGATGTGGAAGATTTAGAGAAGGTACTGAAGAGATTTACCTGGATGCTGCCTGAACAACATGTCTTATGAGAAGGGGTTGAGCAAGCTACAGGAGTCTTTTCACTTTGGAGTGAAAGAGCATGAGAGCTCTCTTGCTAGAAGTATACAAGATGATAAGAGAGATAGATAGAGTGCACAGCTGGCACTTTTTCTCCCTGGGCAGAAATGACTAATATGAAGGGGAATAATTGTACTGTGGATGGAGGTAAGTATAGGGGATATGTCAGAGATACGTTTTTTTATTTACATAGAGAATGGTAAATACATGGAACGCACTGCTGGGGTGGTAGTAGTGGCAGATATATTAGGGAGATTAAAGCTAGGGACATGGATAAAAGAAATATGGAGGGCTATATTGGTGGGAACATTAGATTGATCTTGGAGTAGGTTAAAAGGTCAGCACAACACCTGTACTGTTGCATGCTCTACGTCCTTCCACTGAACGCAGTCAAATAAGATGCCACTTCAGAAACAACTATCAGTAAGGTGGAATTAGATAGATAGATACTTTATTGATTCCCAAAGGAAATCCCTGTGTCACAGTAGCATTACAAGTGCACAGATATACATGTATTAGAAGAGAAGTAAGAAAGAATAAAAAAATAAGTTACCTCCAACAATCTAACAGGAGGAGGTCATCACTCCCAGCTTTAGGTTGACACATTATAGAGCCTAATGGCTGAGAGTAAGAATGATCTCACATAGTGCTCTCTGGAGCTTCGCAATTGTCTTAGTCTATTGCTAAATGTGCTCCTCTGTTCAGCCAAGGTGGCAGGAAGAAGGTGAGAAACATTGTTGAGAATTGACAGAATGTTCTGTAGGGTCCTTTGTTCTACCACAGCCTCCAGTGTGTCCAGTTTGACTCCTATAACAGAGTCAGCTTTTCTAATCAGTTTATTGAGCTTGTTGGCACTACACGTGTAGATCCCATTGCCCCAGCACACCACCGCAGAGAAGATTGTACTGGTGACAGCAAACTATGTGAAGGAGAGGCCTGCACACTCCAATGAACCTCAGTCTCCTCAGGAAGTAGAGGGGACACTGGCCCTTCTTGTACACAGCCTCTGTGTTGGTGCTCCACTCAAGCCTGTCATCCAGGTATACCCCCAGGTACTTGTAGGTCCTCACCACATCTATGTTGTCACCATGAAGAGTAACCGGGAGCATTGCAGGTTTAGTCTGCCTAAAGTCCATCACCATCTCCTTTGTCTTATTGATGCTGAGCTGCAAATGATTCAGCCTGCACCATTTGACAAAGTCCTCCACCAGGGCCCTGTATTCATCCTCCCATCCTCCCTTTATACACCCAACCATTGCTGAGTCATCAGAGAATTTCTGCAGATGACGTGATTCAGTGTTGTATCTAAAGTTCGAGGTATTATTTTCTTATATGAAAAGTAAATCAGAGAATCAATGCAGATCACCAATAAAGATAATCCTTTATATAATTTGGAAGCTGGATCTAGCAATTTCACCTCAGTTAGGTTATCATATGCTACCTTAATGCTGGAGCACCTTTGAAATAATTCACGGCTATAGCCCATTAAAATTGAAATTCTGTATCTTATTTAAAAACTAACACTTTCGCTGCATTCAGGAAGGCAAATCCCCATAACGAACTCATATACAAAGTGCAAGCAAATGAGATGGTTGTCAGGGTTCTTAATATAAACTGCTTGATAAATTAAATTGTATCTTGCCCAGTAGCTGAATCACTTGCTCAAAATGTCACTGAGAGTCCTGGTCATCTCCGTGGTAACAATGTCAGCAATTTCTGACTAAACTGCTCCATGGTTATCTTAATCTCATATTGTCATGACATATATAAGAGCATGGAAAAATTCAAGCTCAATTATATTTCATATAGTTTTATTCCTCTTTCAACGTTATTCCAATCCCTTGTTTTATCCGGTTGAGAGAAGCAGAATTGGGATTCAGTCACATGACTTATTCTTTGCTTTAGTGCTGAAAATCTACTTGATAATTGAGATATTCATAAGTAAATAAAAGACATTTAGAAACATTAAAATATATCATTGACTGAGCCAAAATAAGGCTGTGGGTGAATATCCAGACTGCCTCGGGTCACGCAGAAAAGCTTCTAATTAAGAAACTTCCCCATTTCAATTTGCATTTATGAAAGACCTTGTCACCCACTGGAAGAAAAGTACATATTATTTTGTTGAAGTAATTTCACACGTATCTTGTGAATTAGGTAATCAAGCAGCTATTTTACAAAGTCATAAAAATTCCGATTACAAATGAAATTTATTAAGTAATAACTGCTTTTACAAACAAGATTAAAAATGCAAGATATGGTGACACACAATAGATAGTGTATTATAAAAACTAATATTTATAGTGCAAGTATTTCTTCCATTTAGGTGAAAATTGCTGCATTAAATTGGCAGGGACTATCATGTTACATGCTAGTATACCTGACATTGGAGATAATTAATCTAAACAACAGCAATAGCCTTAACAGTGCTGTCCCCTGTCACACTCCCTCCTTCCTGATATGGCTCCATTAAGGAGCAAGTATTTATAGTCTTGGACAGGCAGAGGCATCTTGATGCAGAATTAGCCCCTGTTTCTTTCCTTCAATATAGGCAACATGTCAGTTTGCATATAAAATGATTGCCTGTAGGGAACACCCAGTGTGACAGCCCAGTATCAACTAAAGCTAACACCACTTACAGTCAAACCACACTGCTCCTATTAAAAGGAAATTTCAATGCAGCTGCTGGGAGCTTTTTTTTCCACTTCTGATTCCTTGAGCAGTGGATATGCAGAAGAGAGTGGCCCTCAAAGGTTTTTGACATTTTCACTCGAGGTCAGGAGTAAGGAGGTAGAGAAGTTCAATTTGTAAACTGCCAGCATATTCCAAACTAAGTGAGGCCAATCACTGTTGATAGCCATGGCAAATTATTTAGGCTGTGGGTGCAGAATTTCAATGATGTGCAAGTCCAAGGTCAGCAAGTGCATCTTGAAATTCTGCCACCAAATGCACCAGATTTATATGCCCCTGGACACAATCATTGCCATCAACCTGGAGGTCATCTAACATGCATAATTTTAGCTTATCCTCATGCACTTAGCTTTGCACCAAACCTTACAGCCACATCTACTGTTAGCTTTCAAAAGTACTATAATTATTCATTCAGGCACATCACTAAAACACATGCACAACTGACACTGACTTGCTTTCTTTGCTCTTGCAGAATAAAATGATGCATAACTGGAGATGGCAGCAGACCCAACAGGGACAGGAACAGCTGCACGACACGGAAGAAGTGCATCACTTCTTGCCGTAAATAAAGCATTTGCTGCTGAGGTCATAGCCAGACGCAAGTGCTTAAGATGACAGTTCCTTAACATCAAACTACTCTCCCACTCCACAATTTTTTTCTGTATGCAAGTGCAAACTATAAGCTTGCATCTGTTCCTATCATCTACTCCTCTTCAGTCTATTTTTGCCTTTTCTCTTTCAGATTGTCAAGAAATGGCCAATAAAAAAAAACATTGATAATAAAACAACACCCCTTGCCTTAACGCTCTCACCCACCAGTTCAAGTACTGTCACGGCATATAACTTGGAGGTTAGCTCGGTGACTCATGTGGTGAGTCATTGAGCACCTCTGCCTACAGCCCGAGCAGCCTGCTGTTCCACTGACACCAGCAAACCGGAGAGCTGGGATCTGTTGTATGTTTAGCCCTCCTGCTGAGAAGAGCCAGATGCATAAAATACCTTGACCACAACGTCCATGGAAATGCAGTCCACTATGTGTTTGGAGGTTGCGGATGTAATGCAAAAGGTGAGGAATGCTGTTAAGAATGCATTTATGCTGTTACTTGTTGACGGGCTGAAGAGTTCAGAAGAGAGAATTACTCTCTGAAGTCCCTGGATAGGTTTGGCCTCCTGCAAGCAGAACCCTCAACCTTTCCCTCTTCCACAGTTTGTTCGATAGCCACCAGCCTAGATGAGTCAGGCCGAAGGGTCATATCCATGCAAAATGACTCCATGTTTCTGTCTGCATTTTCTCTGGTCATTCTCTCAGTCATAAAGTATCTACCCCTTTGTTGGTGCAATTAATCTATACAGAAACTTAAAAGTTAAGATAAAGTCCTACAGTACTGGTCATACATACTTCTCAACTATGTATCTTCCTGATGTTCTAGAAGCGCAAGAACTTGTAGATCTGGAGCTCCTCTAGAGGAAGCCATACTGCAAATGGACGGGTTCAGATGTAAGAAGAATAAGGCTGAAGTGCTGTCTTTTAATTTTACATTGATGGCACTGAAGCACACTTTATCTAATCTGAATTGTTTCCGTGGCCGACAGCCACTCTCCTACTGTTGCAAGTACAGTATCTTCACTTCTTCTAAGGCAGTCCCTCCAAGCAGAGGATACCTTGCTTCCACTCCTGCTCTGGAGATTCTGGTGTTGCTAATGAGGTCAATGTGTGTCCTGTACACTCTGCCCAATAGGTGATGTAGCAGGTTTTTGAGGGGATGGATGGGTGGTAAGTGATTTGGGATTTATGTGATCCTTCTGCCGTTCATACCGGGGTTCTGTGTGGTCCTGATAAGGGGACATGGGTTCTTAGTGTCATCCTGAATTCTCCTTCTCCATTTTGAGCAGTCATCAGCTGGAGATTCCCGTAAGATGTTGCCGGGAGTTGAGGACCTGAGTTACAGGGATACGCTGAATAGGTTGGGAATTTATTCCTGAGAGCGCAGCAGAATGAGGGAAGATCTTATAGAAATTTACAAAATTATGAGGGGTATAGATGTGAATGCATGCATGCCCGCTTGCTCCCCTCAGGGTGGGTGAGACTAGAACTAGTCTATGGTGAAAGGTGAACTATTTCAAGGGAATTTGAGGGGGAACTTTTACACTCAGAAGGTGGCAAATGGTGGAGTGAGCTGCCAGTGGATGTGGATAGAATTGTAACATTTAAGAGAGGTTTGGGTAGCTACATGGGTGAGAGAGGTATGGAGGGCTATGGCCCAGGTGGAGGTAGATGGAACTAGGCAGAAACCAATGCTAGCAAGGACTAGATGAGTGAACAGGCTTGTTTTGTGCCGTAGTGCTCTATGACTCCAACTCAGTGAAGATTTTATACTTCATGAGTATCGCTGAGACATTTTCATCATAGCCTTAGTAACCATACCTACTCATCAGAGTCGAGTTCCTGCTTTGAGAACTTAGCATTAGACATGTGAACAAAAGGACTCATGAAGATCTGCTTGGTGCTTGCCAACAAATCGATGGCAATGGTCTTCAGTGCTATTGCACCAGCTCTGGGCTCGTATGAGTATGATGCCTTCTATGCCTGCCTAGACATGACACTGTCGAGCGTCCCAAAGGAGGATAAGATAATTCTCTTAGGGGACTTCAATGCTAGGGTTTGTCGGGACTTCAGACTTTGGAAGAGTTCTATGAGAAAGGAAGGCATTGGCAAGACCCACTCAGATGGAGTATTACTTCGCTGAGCACAATCTTATCATAACAAACACCTTCTTCCACTTAAAAATAATTTTAAAGCATTTTGGCAACACCCCGATCTAAAAATCCCCGACCACCATGATGTGAAGATCACAAGGACCATGATTGACACAGATGACTGCTCTACAGATCATCGTCTGATTCACTCCACCACATCCATTGGACTCATGAAAAAGAAGAGGTTTCATAAGAGGCAGGCCAGGGCATGATTAAACTTTAGAGCTTGCTTGACACTCCACCCAACAGCACCTTCAGATCTCATTTGGGGATAACCTTCAATAGGAATATCTGGAGGACAGCAAAGAACGTTGGGGTGTGTTTGAACTCACTATCCTCAGTACCTCAAAAGCATCCTTGGTTACAAATCCAGAAAACTCCAAGACTAGTTTGATGATAATGACATAGAAATAGAACTTAGTTCAAAGAAAAGGAAAGCCTTTTCTGCCTGGGAGAATAACATTAGCAACAAGGCCAAAAGAGAAGCTTATTCCAGAACTATTGCACAATGAGGGAGCTAAAGAATTCTTGGTGGACAAAGAAAGCCCTAGAAACCCAAAGACTTGCAGACTCTGGTGCCACCAAGGCAGTCTATATTCCAAATTACTTAAGATTAAATTTCTTGCACTCAAAAGATGGGAAGAACTTGCTGAAGGATCAGAAGGATATCAATGACCAATGGAGAGAGTACTTTCAAGAAATGCTTAACCATGACAGCACTCCCGATGAAAATTATGAAAATTGTCTTTGATGTTCATTTCAAATGCCATTTCTACTATAAATAGAGGTAGAGGTATGAATTTCTATTCCAATAATCTGTTTACTGGTGGCCAACTTATATTTCATGAGCACCACCTTCCCCAGGAAAACCTTTGGTCCAGGCATGAACAGGAGAGATGAATTCCACAGGAGTGTTGAGAGGTGGGCACCATGGCAATGTCACGGTTAGCATGATGCTGTTACAGCTCAGGGTGTACATCCTCCCCGTGGAATGTGTGGGTTTTCTCCGGGTCCTCTAGTTTCATCCCATAGTCCAAAGATGCACAAGTTAGTAGGTTAATTGGTCATTGTAAATTGTCCCGTGATTAGGCTAAGGTTTAAGCTGTTGCTGAGATGGTGTGGTTTGAAGGGTCAGAACAGCTTATTCCTCTATTGCTAAATAAATAAATAAATACTTAGCTTGACGTGAAGGCAGTAGTTGGCTGAGTGTGACATTAAGGAGAACTAATAAAACATGAATCTGTGGGAACAGAGGTAAAAACACTTGTGGTTGGAGTCATGCTTGCAGAATGGAAAGTATTATGGTTACTGGAAGTCAATCATTTCAGTCTCAAGGCACTGGTGCAAGAGACTCCTGGGTCAGTGGCCATACTCAGCTTCCATCATAAAATTAGAATTGGGGACCTTTTCTGATCATTGTATAATTTACTTTCATAATTCCTCATCATAAAAAATCCATCCACATCTGCACAGAGCAGGGCTAAGACAATATTCAGGCATGATTTGATAATTGGCAAAAAACATTTATGTCACAAAAGTGCCAGACAGTGACCACTTCTAGAATTGGAACTACCGACCTTCAAATTCAATGGCATTACCATTGCTGCATCACCCACCATCAGCACCCTGAGAGTCACCAGAAACTCAACTAAATCAGCCATGAAAACTTTATGAGTACAAGAGTAGATCAGAGGCTATGTTGTGGTACTTTGAGGAGTTTACAAGTAGGATAGATAAAGGGGATGTGGTGGATGTTGTATATTTGGACTTTCACTTTTTGGACAAAGTGCCACACATGAGGCTGCTTAGCAAGTTAAGAGCCCATGGTATTACAGGAAAGTTACTAACACGGTTAGAGCATTGGCTGATTGATAGGAGGCAGCAAATGGGAATAAAAGGATCCTTTTCTGGTTGGCTGCCAGTGACTAGTGGTGTTCTGCAGGTGTTGGTGTTGGGACCACTTCTTTTTATGCTGTATATAAGTGATTTAGATGATGGAATAGATGGTTTTGTTGCCAAGTTTGCAGATGATACAAGGATTGGTGGAGGGGCAGGTAGTGCTGAGGAAAAAGGTAGGATGCAGAAGGGCACAGACAGATCAGGAGAATGGGCAAGAAAGTGGCAAATGAAATATAATGTTGGAAAATGCATGGTCATGCATTTTGGTAGTAGAAATAAATGGCAGGCTATTTTCTAAACAGGGAGAAAATCCAGAAATCTGAGATGCAAAGTGACTTGGGAGTCCTTGTGCAGAACACCCTAAAGGTGAACGTGCAGGTAGAGTTGGTGGTGAGGAAGGCAAATGACATGTTAGCATTCATTTCAAGAGTTCTAGAATACAAAAACAAGGATGTGATGCTGAGGCTTTATTAGGTACTGGCGAGGCTTCACCTTGAGTGTGGTGAACAGTTTTGGGCCCCTCATCTTAGAAAAGATGTGCTGGCTCTGGAGATGATGTAGAGGAGGTTCACAAGGATGATACTAGGAATGAAAGGGTTATCATAGGAGGAACATTTGATGGCCCTGGATCTGTACTCACTGGAATTCAGATGGATGAGAGGGGATCTCATGGAAACCTTTCAAATGTTGAAAGGCCTAGACAGAGTAGATGTGGAAAGGATGTTTCCCATGGTGGGAGAGTCTAGGACAAGAGAGCATAGCCTCAGGATAGAGGGGCACCTTTTCAAAACAGAGGTGCGGAAAATTTTCTTTAGCCAAAGGGTGGTGAGTTTATGGAAAACGTTGCCATATGCAGCTGTGGAGGCCAGGTTGTTGGATGATAATGTGGTAAATTGCATCAGCAAATTTGCTGATGATACAAAGACTGGAGTTGTAGTGGACAGTGGGGAAGGTTTTCAAAGCTTGCAGAGGGATTTGGACCAGCTGGGAAAAATGGCAGATGGAGTTTAATACAGACAAGTGTGAGGTATTGCACTTTGGAAGGACAAACCAAGGTAGAACATACATACAAGGTAAATGGTAGGGCACTGAGGAGTGCAATAGAACAGAGTGATCTGGGAATACAGATACAAAATTCCCTAAAAGTGGCGTCACAGGTAGATGGTGTCGTAAAGAGAGCTATTTATAAATTGGCCTTTATAAATCAAAGTATTGAGTATAAGAGTTGGAATGTTATGGTGAGGTTGTATAAGGCATTGGTGAGGCTGAATTTGGAGTATTGAGTGCAGTTTTGGTCACCAAATTACATGAAGGATATTAATAAGGTTGAAAGGGTGCAGAGAAGGTTTATAAGGATGTTGCCGGGACTTGAGAAACTGCATTACAGAGAAAGGTTGTATAGGTTAGGACTTTATTCCCTGGAGCGTAGAAGAGTGAGGGGAGATTTGATAGACGTATATAAAATTATGATGGGTATAGATAGAGTGAATGAAAGCAGGCTTTTTCCACTCAGGCTAGGGGAGGAAAAAACCAAAGGACATGGGTTAAGTGTGAAGGGGGAAAAGTTTAGAGGGAACATTATGGGGGGGCTTCTTCACACAGAGAGTGGTGGGAGTGTGGAATGAGCTGCCAGATGAAGTGGTAAATGCGGGCTCACTTTTAACATTTAAGAAAAACTTGGGCAGGTACATGGATGAGAGGTGTATGGAGGGATATGGTCCAGGTGCAGGTCAGTGGGACTAGGCAGAAAAATAGTTTGGCACAGCCAAGAAGGGCCAAAAGGCCTTTTTCTGTGCTGTAATGTTCTATGGTTCTATAAGGATGAGGAAATGCATTTTTGGAAGTTAGATGCTAACAGGACATGTACAGTAAATGGAAGGGACCCCAGGAGTGTTGATGTGCAGAGGGACATTGGGTACAAATTCATCCCTCCTTGAAAATGGTGACAAGGGTGGATAGGATAATGAAGAAGGCATTCAGTGTGCTTGCCTTCATAGGCTGAGGCATTGACTGTAAGACTGGGGATGTTATGCTGCAGCTGAACAAAACATTGATCATAGCCTGGAGTATAGGAGGCTAAGGGATACCCTTATAAAGATATATACAATCACGAGGGTCAAAGAAAGGTTGAATGAGCAGAGATGTCTTTCACAGTCCAAAACTTGAAGACGTAGATTTGTGAGGAGGGAAAGATCTGATGATATATTTATGGTACCATTCTGCGTGGACTTCCAGGGTTTAGATGTAATAGTGAGTTGAAAAGGCAATTTACTGCCAAAACAGTATAATATACAGTTTGACGATATTAATATACAGCACTTGATGATATTGCCATGTGTCTGGTTCAGCTCACAGATACGGGAGGTGCTATCAGATGAATCTGCGCAGTAAATGCAGTGTGAAGGTACTCCAGCCAGTTTGCAGAGTGATGAAAGGAATTATTATTAAATCTGCTGGAGGGGGTCTCAATTAGATGGATTGTTTTGCCCCTTTGATGAAGCTGTACATAGGAGCAGAATTAGGCCATCTGGCCCATCGTGTCTGCTCCGCCATTCAATCATGGCTGATCTTTTTTATTTTCTCCTCCTCAACCCCAGTTCCCGGCCTTTTCCCTGTAACCTTTAATGCCATGTCCAGTCAAGAATGAATCCCTATTTACAGTAATTTAATGTCCCAAACTCTGAGGTCCTCTCCCGTGCTGGACTTCCCACAATGTTCATGCTTTTAAGACAGACTGCGATGGCTGGGCCACATCTATTGTATGAAGGATGGTAGACTGCCAAAAGGACATCCTCTATGGAGAACTAGCAACAGGCAAGAGGAACTTTGGTAGACCCCAGCTTCACTTCAAGGTCCTGTGCAAGCGCGACATGAAAGCCTTAGAAATCACCACAGAGTGCTGGGACGATACGGCAGATGACCGCAACAAATGGCGAGGTACTCTTCAGCAACACCTAGAGCAAGGCGAAAGAGTGATCCTGAGTCAGTTTGTGGAGCGGAGAGCTAAACGGGGAGCACAGCGGACAGCAATTCCACGACGCCCTACACATGCAGCAACTGTAGCAGATCGGCCAGGATCGTTCCAGGATCGGCCTCAATAGCCACAGTCGATGCTGCTCAACAAACCAGTGACTGCCAGAGGCACAGCACCCGTGGTCGACCACAACCAATGGAGGTCACACAAATGCACTTGCACGTTCCTTTTTATGGTAATGATCTCTTTCTTTTACAAACCACTCAGAAACTGAGACACATTCTGGAGGGCACACAAAAGAAATCACCCCCCTCCCTGAAAAAAGCAAGACTTTTCACAGGAAAATTGCAGAATATTGCCCATTCAATCTGTGCCAATAATAAATAAATACCCAATTTAACAAAAAGACAGCTTGCCTGATTTCAGAAATTGTTTGAATTCTAGATAATGAATTACTTGCTTAATTGGGAATATTTGCAATTAAGAATAAATAATGATTATTTAGAATGTTATTGTCTGCTCAGCAGGCACTTACCAATTATCTTGGATTCAGTCCATGAGTGCTTTCAGTAAAACTTCTGAGCAATGGTGTCTGCAGCTCTTAATCATATCTTAGATAATAATCTACTTCAAAAGCATGTAACAAGATGGTTGACTCAACAGGACAATCATATAATTAAGTAAGTAAAAGTTTCATAAATAAAAGAAATATATTGTGAAAAGGAGATGATTACTAAGATGCAAGAGAGAAATTCTGTTGACTGTGAATAGTAGACAAAAGGACATATAATTTTAACTTCCTCCCCACCTCAGATCTACAACAATGGAACTGAGATGAAAGACCAAACAAACCTTCATTAACATGAAAACACATGAATACAAAACTTCTCCCACAACCTCCTTGGATCAAACTAATGTCATAATTCACATGCCACAACTGACTAAATCTGAACTGATCTCAAACTGAAAACAGGTCTGGCTTCCCTGTCGTGCAACAGTGATAGAGCACTGTTTGAAAGGAATGTCTTCTATTTGCTATTCTAGCTCCATTTTAAAAATTTGGAGCAGTATCTGAAGATGGATAGAGTTTTGGATGGCTAATATTTTGCCACCAGAAAATGCCACCAAAAACAGATTAGCTGCCCACCCAGCTGCTTATAGTTATTAGACATGTCTCCCAGTCAAAAAGTTTTGAGTTCAAATCCCAGTCTAGATCTTTCAGAATAATCTGGGTTGACACCTGATTGTAGTATCAATGATGCCACATTTTATGGGATTCTTGTGTGCCCTTTAATGCACAAATGCATAGAGAAAATTCTCCTTGAACCCTAGTCAACATTAATTCATCCCTCAATATAACCAAACTAAATTAGGTGCTCATCGCTTCATTTCTTGTATCACAACCCTGCGATGATAAGTTAATTACTGGCCTTTCTATTTTACAACTGTAATCACAGTGCCATAAAGCATGGAAACAGAGCCTTGAATCTAACTTGTCCATGCTGACTCTAGATCTTTTATTAATCAAGAACTGTGGAGCATCTTGTGTTTGTGAAAAATGTGGCATAATAGTCAAGCCTTTCAACTTCGTTGACGTGACTTATCTGCTGAGCTGCAGGCTGTTTTGGGGGCTCTGTTTTCTTAATCAAGCTCTTGGGTAGCTACATCTCTACATTGGCATGGATGGATCAACACTTCTATACAAGAGAGACAAGGCAAATAGAAAATACAAACAAACTTGATGGACCTACTGCTCATCATAAAAGCCGAAACAGAATTGGCAACTCCAGACGGATCGGACTGTTGCACTATCCAATAAAATTTACCGTATTTAATTTGCATACACAGCTCTTAAGTTAGCTTCAGAGGGAACACAACCACTGATTTAAGTCCATATCAGAGTTATATTGCTTTAAAAAAAAACCTAACTTTAAGCCAACTGTTAATGTTTGATGTAGACATGAACAATTTTTCAATGTACTGCATTAGTTCAAGGCAATTTGCAGAATGCATCTTTGCTGAAAAATGCTATGAACAGCAAACTACTCTTAATTCTAGACACACAAGAACAGCATAGACTGGAATATGGAGCAAAAAACAAAACAATCTGCTGAAGGAGCTCAAGAGTCAAGCAACAACTGTGGAAGGAAAGGAAACAATGTCCTGTTGCAGAGTTTCCAAATTCTCCTCATTCTCTTAATTAAGAATCTCTTAATTCTATTTTGGATTAAGAACACATGCTTTGGGTAGATGCCACAATTTTTGAACACATAAGTTATTTCAAACTGGATTCACAACATCACAGTCCAAGCTTTCTGAAGAGCTATTCCAGTTCTACTTTTTCCTTTCTCTTCCCTGTAGTTGCTTAACCTGCTGAGTATTCCACACAGAAGTTTCATTTCATGCCTAGAGTTTAAAGGTAGTTCACATTGTGCTGCTAACTGGAAGGCTCTAGTCTGTTCCATGATCTCCTATTGCTAAAAACGCTGTAGCAATCAACTTTTACACCAACATTTGATCACGTATCATTTCATCTTTAATAAGTTCGCTTGTCTCCAGTGGATGCACACTTATAGCTGAGAAACTCCTCTGTGGTCGCGCCGCATCCAATCTATCTGGCTAATGCCCTTCATCACTGTATTTCTCCCAAGTTGATTCCAAATCCATTCTTCTAAGAATCACCTCTCTCTCATGTCACAATTGGTCAAATTTGGGCCATCTGAAACACTAAATTTTATTTTCTTTCCTTTAAAAAAAACTCACACTTATCCTGTTTACCAAGCTTTGAAATCTTTTTTGCACCTCTGGCAAACACAGAGCCTGTTAACTGTCCTGACACAGACTGACAGTGTGGATGATGAATACCATTTGATGAAATACTTTATGGCTTATCCCCAGAGAAACTCTGGCCTCGCCACATCACGTTTTCCCTTTGCCTTAACACCATAACTCCTCTGCCCTATCTGCAGCTTGATATAAACTTCTTGTCCCTTCTTCTCACCTCTGAATTCTGATAAGCAGTCTTTTAAAAATTGTGCATGAATTATGCTTTGTTTAAGTTTTTTTGTAAATGTTGCCTACATGTTGTGATGTTCCTGTGATGTTGTTGCAAGCAGCATTTTCATTGTACCCGTGCATATAGCAATAAGTTTGACTATAATCAGATATGCAACCACTTTTTCTCTTTCCACAAATGTTGCCTGAGCTGCTGAATATTTTTTTTTTCTGTTTTTATTATGGTAGTATTGTGATGTGAGCAAAGTCATCGGAGAGACACTGAAAGTTAGTGGATATGGAAGTATTTAATTCAACAAAAATTAACAACAGACATCACATTGAGACATTCTTGTAAGAAGAGGCATACTTAACCCAATATTACATGATATTTTTGTATGCTAAATATCAAATTTAACAGTAGCACAATTCTATAATATAATGTATCTACAATGCTTCCTTTGAAATACATAGTTCTCACACACCTCCTTCTTCACACCCCCACTCCAGACACCCCCAAATTAATGTTAATCTCCATGGACTGTAGGCTGCATTCGTGCATATGCAGGTATCTGAGGTCTAATTCTTCTGAGCTGCGTCTGAAATTCAATCTGTAATTCACATTCAAATCCAAAGATTGGTTGCTGGTGAAATTAGTACTTACTATATACCCTAACTCTAAAATATGCCCTAACAGTAGAATGGAAGTTATATTTGGTCACATTAGTATAAACAATTCAGGGCTCTCAATTTTGGTTATCAACCCATACTCGTACATTCATGAATCTCACTGGTCTCATGTGATCAACAGTGGACTGAAATACTTAATTTAAGGTCTCACTGAAGGAGCAGAATTTGAAAGAGGTATCATTGACTGCATCTGGAAGTTTGTTAGGGAGAACATCTGAACAGTGGAAGAAAAGAAGAGAATTCAAATCAAAATTCACCCCTTCACCTTTCAGATAAAATTATGGGATGACAATTCTACCCAGTTTATGACTGACTTCTTAAGCCCATTATATGTGTCAAATGTATTTAACTAAAGGAATGTAATAGGGCCTATCACTCATAATTTATTACTATGAACTACAATAGCAGAATACATGCAGCACAGAGATGCACTTGAAAGAAAAAGGAAAAACATTTATTTGGCATCCATCAGTCTTCCATACAAGCTTTGAGTTATGTTTTAAAGTGTGTTGTTATTGTGGTTAAGTTGATAACCCAGTGGCAGGTGTGTACACAATAAGCTCCTATAGATGGTAATTAAGATAGATAGTAATTAAGTAATTTGATCAACGGGTGAATACATGGTAGCTGGCAAAGCTTTGTGTAATGTGCAATTGGCAGTTTCGGGTATTCTGTGCACAAACTATTCAGTGTGTGCAAGGCATGAATTTGCCTCCCCAATCTCCTTTCTGCGGACAATTGTTGAAATGATAGCTATTTGGTGAACATTTGTTCCTGAATAGTATGTTAGTAGGACACAAAAATCCCTTCAACGCCATTCAAATTGTAAACCGCTCACTATAAGGTTGTGTATTTTTTTAAAGTTTTACATCATCATTTATACAGAATAATTTTTCTTACAGTATGAATTGGGTAGAGAAAGACATAAAGAAAGACTGGTTTTATCCATGGTAGTGAGTCAGTAGGGCATAAAGGACCCAATGCCCTATTTCTATGGTGTGACCATTTTATTAGTCCATACCCTGATTACCTGACAATTCATACACTATTTACAGTGCAAATGTTGAAAATATGTATATAACTTTAACAAAAATATTATCAGTCACAAAAGCAATTAAATTTATATCTGAGTTCCATTGGAAACTAAAACAACAAATATTTTAATACTTTAATCCCCTCTTCAATAACAACACCATGAACAACACTCCCATAACTATTCCTGATAAACTAAATATAATGACAAAAATGCAGTTTTTATTCACTAACAAGAACTGATGGTTTTGTTGGAATAAGTAGAATGAGAATTCATATTGCCAGAAAAATGATAATAACTGCAAATTATGAAAGTGGGGTGTTCTTTACAATTTTTATTAGCACATTGTCTGAATGTCAGATATATAATTATGAAAATAAAAATTGTTAATCAATTACTCAAATTTTCAACCATCACTACATTGTTTAGAAATAGCCTTTCAAACAGCATTTCAACAGACTGCTTATCTTAAAAAAAAGACTGTTTTATTTTTACCCTATTTCAAACAAGGAAAACATTCCACTGCCATTGTAAAGTAAGCTAAAACGTAACACAAATTACAGTACTGTGCCAACGTCTGAGACATATATATATATATAAATATATAGAGCTAGGGTGCTTAAGAGTTTTGCACAGTACAGTATTTGTCAACGTGGAGCAGAGCAAAGAATGTTGGGAATGCCGATAGGGCAGTGCTCCAGGAGGGTTGTGGGACATGTGGCAGAGAAGGAGGGCCAGGTGCAAGGGGTAGCATGAGTGCAGACACACCCAGCCCTGAGACACCAGGCTGTGTCATTTGATTCCAAACAATTGGTTTATTGATCATTACAGAATGTCTCTGTGATGCTTCCCACTCGCTCCCCTCTCCCTTCCCCCTCGCTCCCCTCTCCCTTCCCCCTCGCTCCCTTCTCCCTGCCCCCTCCCACTCGCAGTCCACAATTGAGACCCATATCAGAATCAGGTTTAGCATCACTCACATATATCATGAAATACGTTTTTTTTTGTGGCAGCAGTACAGTGCAATACATAAAATTACTACAGTACTGTGCAAAAATCTTAGGTGCCCTAGACTTGAGCACAGTACTGTATATACCACTATATATCAGTTATTGTCATGTTCAAAGTCCCTGCCAGCTCAATGAAATAAAGCTTCCAGTGAAGTAACAAAGGCATATGAAAACAATAATTGATACTTCTCACATACTGCACAGTGATTCCTGAAGGTATTTTATTATTAATCAAAAAGGGCATAATGGAGGGGTCAGGTATATGAGTTGAAGAAATGAATCCAACTAAGACTTAAAGGACATTCATTTCTTCTCCCATCAATTGTAAAGATCCTATTCAATACGAGTTCGAACAGCTTCAAACAATTTAAGAACAAAGCTACCAAAACTTGGCTCAGCTGGCAATCTCACTCAGAGGTCATGGAGAGAGTTTGAAAAATGCTGTTGAAGTTCTTTTCTGAAATGAGAGCACACACAATCACTGTGATTATTTTCCAGGGTTTTAACTTTCAGCTTTAACTTTGGAATCTTTCAAAAACAACAACCAAAAGGGTTTCTTTGGACGGATTAACAAATGTGTCCTTCAGCTATGTCCAGGTAAAACCTGTGTTACTGGTGTTGACTATTTCCTCCACTAATTTAACAAAGTCTGGTTGGTTTATCCTGTTTCATCACCACCAATAGGAACCAATATTTTCTACATTTACACACAAAATACAAACTGCTCGTTAGAATTCTACAATCTAAAATGCATAGATTTCTATATTAGCAATGATATTGCCAAAATAATGGCAGGTGGCTTTATTATCTAATTACCTCACATTTAACAAAATAACAACTAGACACTCAGTGGCCACTTGATTAGGGATCTCCTGCATCTCTCCTCCATGTCATTGAGTGCATGTTTTGTGGTTTTCTGCTGCTGCAGCCCATCCACTTAAAGGTTTGACGTGTTATGCACTCTGAGTGTTGTTCTGCATACCAGTGTTGCAATGCGTGTTTATTTGAGCGACCATCACTTTCCTGTCAACTTGAACCACTCTGCCTCTCTTTGACCTCTCTCATTAACGCCAACAAAACTGTCATTCTACGGATGTTTTTTTTTGCACCATTCTCTGTAAACTTTTGGGATTGCACTATGTGAAAGTCGTCAGAGATTAGCAGTTTTTGAGATACTCAAAACACCCTGTCTGGCACCAACAGTCATTCCACAATCAAAGTCACTTAGAATTAGACTCACAATTCTTCCCCATTCTAGATATTTGGTCTGAACAACAAACCTTTTGACCCTGTCTGCATGCTTTTATGAATAGTGTTGCTAGTACATGACTGGCTGATTAGATGTTTGCATTAACAAACAGGTGTACCTAATACAGTGGACACTGAGTGTATCTGACTACTACTTACATCGAATATTGCCAAAACTCATGTTTCAGTTTAAAACCAGAATGGACCAGTTCTTGTTTTGATTCAAGATGAGCATCTAGTTGAATTCCTCAGTATCAAACAACCTAATAAATTATTGAATAACCAATACTGCTCTTTCCCTCATCTCCTACCCCTTGCTGTCTCAGTACTAAGTCCAATAATCTTTTTCAATGTATACACTTGGAGGAATAAAGCCCATCTTGACATAATCTAATTTGATCCTTCGGAATAGTGAAAACAGAAAACAAAAATTCTTATAACTTGCAGCCCATTACAGAATCATTACCAATGTTTTGCGAAGTTTGTCAACATTCGGAGAATCTGTCACTGAAAGCCCAAATCCTAATTTTCCGAGTTCTCACACACTCCTTTGCAGAGTACGTGGTTGAGAGGACTTCATTAGCACCTGTATGCAAAATCTGCAGGTCTACTGCATGCTGGCAACAATCCTCAGGGTGTTATCCATGACTGCTGAGGATTGTAGAACACTATCTGTAATCAATAGCCAATGAACATCTTAAAAAAAGACTCTTCTATCAAAGGCCAAGGTTTAGCAAAATAGTAATACCAAGCAACATTCTGATTATATATAATTAAAATAAGTAACACAAAAAGTACACAAAATATAGAGTGAGTATGTACAGGGATTCATTATCAATTTGCAGGGATTACTTGAGCAGATAACCATGGAGGCTCACTGTGCCTTCTGACCTAGAGGTTATCTTCAAATATTATGGTTTTGGATCCCTCAACTCAATTTTTTTTGTAATTCAAATTTTTATTATTATTTATTCTTATTTTACAAAACAGCACAGCATATCATAGAGCAGATACAGTACAGCATATTTACACAGCCATCCCATGACAGGAAAACATATAAAACTAAGAAACAGAAAAAAAACTTCTAATTTAAGTTTAAGTTAACATACAAACAAAACTAATCCCACGTGTCTTGCACTTTTCCCTCACTGTTAATTCTTCCCAACATGTGTTCATATGATGAAATCTTAACCATTTCCTCAGTCCATTCCCTCACAGTGGAACATCTGGGTTAACTCAATTTTGGTTTTCACTACAATGGCTGGGCATGAGAATATGTAGCCCTTCTGTCTTTTGCAAGTGACTCGCCCATACCCAAATCATTAATTTAACATCTAAGGAAGCAGGAATTTCAGGTGTCAGTGAAATTCCTACTTCCTCAGATCTTAACCTTCATGATTTAGGTGATAGGTACGACTCCTGCAAAAGACAGAAGAGCTCCAGACCTAAGTCACAGATCAATGACATCATCATCTCTACCCAATGGTGGGATTCCAGAAGACCATAAGACATAGGAGCAGAATTAGGCAATTTGGTCCATTGAGTCTGCTTCACCTTTCCATCATGGTTGATTGTTTGTCTCTCTCAACCCTATACTCCTGCCTTCTCCCCATAACCTGTGACACCCAGACAAAACAAGAACCTATCACCCTCTGCTTCAATGACTTGGCCTCCACAGCCATCTGTGGCAATACATTCCACATTTTCACTAAAGATCTTCTGACTAAAGATATTCTTACTCATTTCTGTTCTAAATGGACATTCCTTTATTCTGTGGCTGTGCCCACTGATCCTAGACTCCACCACTAATGATTTGATTTAATTTACTATCACAGCCACCCCTCCCCTTCTGCCTACCTGCCTGTCCTTGCAATAAAATATTTATCCAAGGATGATAAGTTCCCAACTATGATCTTCTTCCAGTCACAACTCAACTTATACCTGCCAATCTTTAACTGTGCTGCAAGATTATCTGCCTCATACCGTGCGCATTTAAATATGTCATCAGTCTTATACGTATTACCCTTTTCAATTTTGCCCCCAAGTTACACTTCAATGCATCCCACTGACTATATTTTGCCCTATCATCTGCCTGTTCTTCCTCACAACTTTACTACACACTGCATCAACTTATATACCAACAACCCCCCCATCCTCAGTCCTATCACTCCAGTTTCCATCCCCCTGCCAAATTAGTTGAAACCCTCCCCAAAAGCTATAGCAAACCAAATCTGCCCATGGATATTGTTCCCCCTCGGGTTCAGGTATAATACACCCTTTTTGTATAGGTCATACCTTCCCCAGAAGAGATCTCAATGATCCAGAAATCTGAAACTCTGTCCCCAATTCCTCAGCAATGCATTTATCTGCCAAATCATCCTATTCCTACCCTCACTGGCACATGGGACAGACAGCAATCCAGAGATTACTACTCTGGAGGTTCTGCTTTTCAGCTTCTTTTACCTAACATGTTCTCTCTTCAAGATCTCCTCCCTTTTCCATAAGACCATAGGCCATAAAACATAGGAGCAGAATTAGGCCATGTGGCCCATTGAGTCTGCTCTGCCATTCAATCATGGATAATCCTTTTTTGCCCTCCGCATTCCCATTCCCTGTAACCTTTGATGCTGTGTCCAATCAAGAACACATTAATCTCTGTTTTAAATACACCTAATGACCTAGTCTCCACAGCTGCCTTTGCTAACGAATTCCATGAATTCACCACCCTCTGGCTAAAGAAATTTCTCTGCATCTCTGTTTTAAATGGACGCCCCTCTACCCTAAGGCTGTGCCCTCTTGTCTTAGACTCCCCCACATGGGAAACATCCTTTCCGCATCTATTATGTCTAGGTTTTTCAACATTTGAAAAGTTTCAATGAGATCCCCTGCATCCTTCTAAATTTCAGCCAGTACAGACCCAGAGCCATCAAACGTTCCTCATATGACAACCCTTTCATTCCCAGAATCATCCTTATGAACCACCTCTGGAGCCTCTCCAAAGCCAGCACATCTATTCTTAGATGAGGAGCCCAAAATTGTTCATAGTACTCAAGATGAGGCCTCACCAGTGCCTTATAAAGACTCAGCATCACATCCCTGCACTAGTATTCAAGACCTCTTGAAATGAATGTTAACATTGCATTTGCCTTCCTCACCGCTGACTCAGCCTGCAGTTATCCTTTAGGGTGTTCTGCACAAGGAGTCAGAAACCCCTTTGTATCCTGGATTTTTGGACTTTCTCCCCATTTAGAAAATAGTCTGCACATTTATTTCTACTACCAAAGTGCACGACCATGCATTTTCCAACATTGTATTTAATTTGCCACTTCCTTGCCCATTCTCCTAATCTGTCTGTCATTCTGCAGCCTACCTGTTTCCTAACATTACCTGCCCCTCCACCAATCTTCGTATCATCTACAAACTTGGCAACAAAGCCATCTATTCCATCATCAAATCATTAATTTACCTATGTCATTATTTCCCATATGTACCATGACTTCTGGGTGCTCACCCTCGCCCTATCAGGCAAGCTACATGGAGTAAGGAGTACTCTCAAAGTACTCTATAGGATATTTGCTTTCCCAACACTTGGCTCTTTATTATTGATACTGTCACCATTTCTCTTTCTGCCTCTTCCATTAACTGATCTCCCCTTCCCCTTTCCTGATTGCTATCGAATGGTCTGGCTATACCTAATCCAATTATTGTGCCCTGTTTCTCATAAGCTCATCGATCAAGCTCCAAGACTTTCAAATTCTTGCCCTTCCTCACACACCTAGGTTCTATCACCTATCTTCAACCACCAATTTCTCAGCAACTTCCCGAGTAACCTCCAGAGTGGATCAGAGTTTCCAGGAACTGGCGAAACTTAATGGACTCTGGAATTATCGTAGCAAAGTTCAAGTAATTATAGTAATGCCTGCCCTACAACCATAATCCCTTTCTCTGAAGTAAATTCCATTAACTGCTCTACACAGACCCACATGCACATGCAGCTGGACTTGTGCATCTGATATCTAGCCCTGTGTACTTTGACTCAGATAGTCTTGAGTTCAGATAGCTGCAAGTGTGCCCTGTGGTTCCACTATTTAATTGGATGTGAAGCTTCCAGTTTAAGTTGGTGCTACTGAAGATGGGCGACAGCTTACTGGTGGTTCATAAAGCAAGAAAGAAGAGGCAGAGCTGAGTGATGATGGTGCTAAATCGCGACTCCTTTGCTTGCATCTTTAGAAACAGCTTTATTTCTATCTTTGATATCTCTCTTTTTTTTGCCTTTCAAGGTTTATTTGAATGTCCTGACCAAAAGTTACACTCTGACTTTGGTTCTTTGTGGGAAGGGGACCCATTCTCTGGGCCTCACGGCAGGCTGCTTTTCGATATGCCAAGGACGTGGCCTGGCAGGCTAGCTTGCCTTCAGGGTGCCGGATTTTTGTAGCTCTGGAGATGGCGGATTCAAGTCTGGTGTCACTGCCGACGACTGATGCATCGCGGGAGAACAAGGAAGATCAGAAGCAGCTTGCTTGCTGTTGGCTGTGTGCCCAGAGGCACTGAGCTCAGGAAAAGCAACATAGCAGACATTTAACACCATAAATCAGCGAGTTGTTTTGTTATGTCTCCCCTCTTGCTGTGAAACAGGGCACCTCTTCTTCCCTTATTAGGGGGAGGGAGGGAGAGTGAGGGAGAGAGAGGGAGGGAGAGAGAGAGGGAGGGGGAGGGGAGAGGGGGAGAGAGAGGGAGAGAGAGGGGGGAGGGGGAGGGGGAGAGAGAGAGAGAGAACGAACTAGTTCTCCGGGTGAACTAGTAGTCTTTGGGGTACTGTAAGTCTGTGTCTTTATTGACGCTTTGCTGCACACTTGCGTGCTTGGGGGGGGGGGGGGGGGATGCTGATGCTTTTTTGCTGGTGTGGGGGTGAGGGGGGTCAGTGCTTTGCTGCTGCTTGTGTGTGGGTGTGGGGAGTTTGGGGGGGGCTTTGGGGTTCTAACATTTAACTATCATTCATTTTTTGAGGCACTCCTCTGTTTTCATCAATGTTTGAGAAGAAAAACTATTTCAGGATGTATATTGTATACATTTGTCTGACGCTAAAGGTACTTATTGAAACCTAAATTCAATTAAGTATTAATAACATCTTTTCTGTGGAAAATTGTGTTAAACAATCACCACAAACAATGAAGAGGGCAGTGAAGGCGAAGCTGCCTCGTGATTTGAGGCATGTAGGTGCGATGTAAAGTCAGAGTGAGTTCAAGGCTGTCACAACCACGGATTTGGCAGTGCAGTAGATACGGCAATTGCACTCGTGAATATGCACATGTCAGCTAATTATTATTTCATTGCGATAGTATTTAACTCCATTCATTCCGTGGTAGTATTTGTCGAGACTTGGACACAACAATGCTTCGCTGCCTGTATTCTGCCTTGCCTGAGAAATTGGACAGTCGAGTCCGCTGACTCTGAAGACTAGCGGTATTCATTTTATTCTGAGTTGTTCTTTTCAGCCGCAGCGTCGGCTTCAATTTCCACTTGAGACTTTTAGCTACCAGCTCTGTTGGCCTAGTGTTTATTGTTTTCTTTTCCTTTAACACTGTTCGCCGTAAACTATTGACTTGCTTCAGTGTCTCTCACTCCGCACTTGGGCCATATCCGAACCTGGTGATGGCAAGTTTCGACCACACAAAGATGGACCCAGCAGAAAGAGAGCAGCTGACCCTGGCTGTGAAATTCACTGGTCAGGATGATTCGTCAAGGCAACAATGCTCCGTTGTAATTCCTATGTATAAACTCTTGTTTCTGTTTCCATCATGACAGAAGGATCTTGCCAAGTAATGGGCCCAGCAAAGTTTGACCAGTGACATTTTGACATTGGTGGCTTAAGGTGCCTTCATTCTCAGTGCATGTCCTGGCTCTACGTTCCGAGCTTCTCCAGTCTACATTGAGTTTCTTCAGTATCCATTCCAAGCTTTTCAAGTCACAAGAACCCAAGTTCCCATCTTTGTGGTACTGTGACTCAGGTTTGCGTAACAAATGAGCGCTTTAAGCAAGCTTATCAATTGGTTCAACAAATCATCATTCAAGTCAATAGTGTAAATTCTGGAAGGGCCCTACTCCAAAAGCTGATCCCTGGCTGCAGTGTGTGAATACACAAGTAAATTAACCCTATCAACAGTATTTTTAACCTCTTGATGTAAGTCATGGTACAGACTGGAAAAATTGAACTTTCATGTAGTGAATTAAACAGATCTACAGAGAATCAGCCAGCTTAGCGAAGAAAGAAACCTGTCTGTGCTGTCTTGATCTGTAAACGTGAGAGTATATCTTAATTGACTCTGGAAAATATTGCGAAAGATTAAACACCGTGAGCAAGATTTGAAAAGGTTCCTTCTTTAGGTTTCAGGTTTCAAATTTCATGTTGTCAAGTTTTCCCAAGGACCTTTCTTTCTATGTTCCCAAGGTTTTTATTTTTTCGATCGTTTCCAAGGCTTATTCAATGTGTTTAGGTTTTTTCAATGTCCTCCCCATCTCGGACTTCCAAGCCACTCCTTCGGCTCTGCCGAGGTTTCTTGATCTCACTCGAGGTTCCCTGGTCGCTCAGTCTCTCTGCATCCCCAGATCTCCCTGCCTCTCGAGTTCCCTATCCCTCTCTCTCTCAAGTTCCCCAGGTGATGCACTATCAATAACTCCAAAAGACTGGAAGTAGAGTAAATACTGAAAGGCTTTTATTAGCAGTAAAATGGAGCACATCCATGCTGGATGACTGCCCTGGACTGTGGGAGGAGCAGTGCCTCCAATCGCCTTTATTCAGGGGTCTGTGAGAGGAGCCACAGGAGCAGTCAGCAGAGGGACGTGTCCAGACAGATATACATGGTTTACCACACCAGGTCTCTTGAGTCATCCCTGGATCTCAGCTATAGCAAGGGGGGGGGGGGGTCCGGTAGTGACTACTTCAGGCCTGTGAAAGGCATCAGAGAGCATTCGGCTCTGAGGTTTTTAGAGCACCTGAATTGGTTCATTGTTGCTTAACAACAGTTATTAATGGTTTAAGGGTTCCTTGTGTTTTTATTGAGCGACTCGCTCTTTATAATGCAGTTTCCTGGTGCTTTCTGTTAAAGTTTGTTAAATTTATTTTGATAGGCTCAGAGATTCTGCTTTAGTTTTATTCTTGAAGCAGATGCCTGATTAGCTCCAATCGGAGGGTCCTCATTTTGATAAGGATTCATCCGACGGAGTCACTTGGTGGAGCTACCTCTGTATAAGCACTTATTTCTGTCTCTATATGGAAGTCTTTGGCTCTGATATTGGCAGCGAACACCATGGCACTTATCTACCAGCACAACTTGGACAAGTCCCTCATCTGGGACTTCCAGTGGACACAGGTCTGTGGCAACTTAGGGGCTGTGCCTAGACAGGTGGTCTCTGTCACAACCAGGGATTCGAGAGCGCAGCAGATACGGCAATCACACTCACAAATATGTACGTGCCAGCTAATTGCTATTTCATTGTGATAGCACTTAACTCCATTCATTCTGTTGTATTATTCATCGAGACTTGGACACAGTAACACTTCACTGCCTATATTCTGCCTTGCCTTAGAAATTGGATGTCGAGTCAATTGACTGTGAAGACTTGCAGTATTCGTTTTACTCCTAGTTGTCCTTTTCAGCCACAGTGTAGGCTTCGTTTTCCATTTGAGAGTTTTGGTCAACGGCCAGGCTAAATAGATTGAAAAGGTGGGGTGTCAGGACTGGAGGCGAGGGTTTGGCCAGTTCTGCTCGTTGCTCTGCGATGTTTACTCCTCAGCTAAGGCTGAATCTGTGGCCTTCTCCAGCTGCCCCAAGCTTTGTGTCTGTGAGCTCCGGTTTGCTTTGCTGTGTGATGAACTGAAGCTGAGGCTGTGGGCCTACTCCGGCTGCTCCAGGCTTCGTGTCTATGGACTCACTTTACTTCTGAATGCTGTTGCTTGCTTTTATTTTTTGCACTATTTATGTCTTCTTCTCTCTGCGCATTGTGCATATGTTAGCCTTTTTTTTAAAATGAGGTCTTCCGGGTTTCTTGTTTTGTGGTTGCCTGTGAGGAGAAGAATCTCAAGGTTGTATAATTTATATAGACTTTAAACTTTGAATTTTGAAGCATGCAATGTGGAGTTTTCAAGGCATCTGCAGTTTCAGGCCGAGTATAAGTATTTGCAAGAAAGCTACTAATCTTGCAAACTTACATGATATAGTTCCATACTAGCTTTTTTTACATTTCAGTCCAAAAACGTTTGTATAAAAGGCTATGCTAATAATTTTAGCTCTTCTTTACTTTTGTTACCTTTTCTGATGCAAGTACGGAAGTAACTGTCTCCATTGCTATAGCCATTTCTCTCCCCATTGTCTGCAAATATTAATTGGATTGTGGACGAATGTAGATGTTGTCTCCATAAAGGTCTAAAGCTGTGGACAAGGTTGAACACCCAGGTTATCAGACTGGAAAGATGCTGCAATTTATTGTAAACCTTAAAGCCTGGTAGACCATTTTAAAGGACTATTATAGTTAAAGAGTTTACCAGGACCAAATCCAGACAATGGTGGCATATTTCCTTCCCTAAAATAATTAGTTTTTGAAAACATTCCAGTAATATCATGCTTACCATTATTGATGTTAACCTGGCATTACAGATTTGTTTAATTATCCAAATTTAATTACCTGAATTGATATGGATGAAATTGGATTCCTGTCTCTGGATCATCTGTCCAGGATTTGAAATTACAAGCCCAAAACATAGCTGTGCTTACAGCTTAATCAGTTCACTTCCTCACAATTCCATGACGATTTTGTAACATCTTTCCAGCAAATGCTCCAACATGTATAAATGGGTAATACCACTTCAGAGCCACAAACACAAGTTCTTCCCATGTACAAATCTCCCAACAGATTAAACTCAATTTAATTGTGACTTAGTACAGCACCTGTCAATGGATGCAGTTTGCTTTTATACTGCGTGGGACTTAGTAAGCACAGTTTATTATATCCATCACCAATCCTCTCAGTTACATTTATTACCTAAGGCAGGAGTTCATCCAAAATATAATGGGCAGTATTCATACAAAACTAATTTGTTCTAAACTTCTGATTGAATTCTTATCTTTCTGATATTGGCAGATTGCAAACTATAATAAAGAGGAATTACTCGAGAAGCATATAAAATTGTCACTTGAGTTGAAAGCAGAAATACAATGCTCCGTGAATGTCAATGGGAGCTTTCAGCACAACCCTAAAGACCCAGAACTAAGGAGACCGATTAAAAAAAAATTAAAGAGCTTGTGTGAAGTGAAAAGATTGCTGGGCTGTACTGTAAATAAAACTGATTCCTATAATTGCATTTTCCACTCTAACTGAATCTAGAGAAAGAGTTATGAACAGCAATTACCACCTAGCAATGTAATCTTTTATAACATGCAGGCACAGAGCCCATTTCCACCATCTGTTTTATCACGGAGTAGCTTCCAGAAAGAGATTACTGTGACCACAGTATCAGAGAACACTGTGATAAAATTGCAGATAGGTGCTTGTGACTTCAAGAGGAAAATTATTTTCTGTTGAAAAAAACTGCAGGACTTCCCACTACAGATGGTGGTGGTGATGCAAAATCATTAAAATCGTACAGCAACAAGGTTCAAAACCTTGTGATCAGCTGGTCTCAGCCAGGCAATAGTAATTCCATAGGCCCCAGAACTCCTGCACTTGGAGGTACAGTGAGAAAGAGAGGGAAAGGCTAAATTTGTGAATCCAGACTCTCTGTACCAAAGTGGGTGAGTATTCATGCAGTGCCAAAAGGCATGATTAAGCTTGGCCATTGTGCGTTTCTTTTCATCCCTTGTCCCATGAAAATTCCTGCAGATGGACTACACGTGCAACATCTACTTTTAATGATTGCTCAACTGAGGCGATGAAACATAGATTTGGTACTGACTCCTATTTAAGGAAAATAATTTTTTATATGTTACATGATGAATTTTTCTCAATCGATGCAGGGAATGCTTTGACTGAGAGGAAGAATGTGTATTACATTTTATAGGTTGAGGTGCACTGTGTGCTTGGACTTGAAAAGCCTGCTTTTGTGGCTGTGCTTCTCGTTATTGTGCCTGGGAATATTTGGCTGACTAAAGTGAGATCTTCTGAACTACAGTAACAACCACAGACCTTAACGTTTTAGATGCCTCTGACAAGGAAGTTTCACAAAAGTTCAGTGACACTTGGAATGAGATCACCACCATAATTCTCACTTTATTGAAGCAACTTCTTGCCCTATCACAAAAGGACGACTTGTAGGAGACCCTCCAACAACTCCTCCAATCAAATCAGGATCACTTTAGCTTTGACAATACAGTAGGAATAGATTTTTTATACTAAATATGGTTACAAGTGTGGTCACAATATTGAGGTATTACAAACTGATTCTGGTTTGTATTCCAGTTTGAGGCAGCAAAGTCAGAAGAAGCAAGAACATTCATCTTCTTTTGGACATGTTACGAGCTTGATGGCAATGAATCCACATGAATTCTTGCATCCAAATTCATTCCTTAAGTAACTACATCTCAGCAAAAGAATAAAACTTGCACTCACTTTTATATAGTGTATTTAGCACATATAAGCAAGAATTAATTTCTGTCTCAACTTTTCAAATACTATATAACAGATTGTTCTTTAAAAGGAAATCTACCATTGGTTACCTTATTGGACTTACATGTGACAACATATCATAAACACTCTGCAAACTGTCCAATTGTGTCATTATATGTCACTTCTTTGTACATATAAAACAGATGGTGCAACCAGCATCAATCCAGGTCGTAGATTCAAAGGCAAAGGGATAACTAGTTCATTTGATTCTGCTTCACTAACATTTTGTTGTCAGTTTTATCAAAATTGGGACTCCTGTGGGAAACAACTTTTAAAAATTGTCAAACTAGCAGATTGAAAGCTTTCAGAAAATAAATCCATACTCCTGCATTCCTATCCTCAGGCACATGGCTGAGTGAGTAAAGGAGGCTGACAGATGTAGACTGGTGCTTTAGATGTATATACTGGAGAAGGGTTAAACCTTAAGGATTATAGTTCAGAATCAGGCTTACCATCACTGTCGTATGTTGTGAAATTTGTTGTTTTGTGGCCGCAGTAAGTGCAAGACATTAAATATTACTGTATGTTTCAATAAAAAGTAAAATAAATAAATAGAGCAAAATCAAATAGTGAGGTAGTGTTCATGGGTTAATGGACCATTCAGATATTTGACGGGGCAAAAAAAGTTGTTCCTAAAATGTTGAATGTGCATCTTTAGGCTTCTGTACCTCCTCCCTGATGATTCCTATGTGAATAGGGCATGCCCCAGATGGCAAGGGTCCCTAAAGATGGATGGCACCTTCCTGAGGCTCTGCCTTTTGAAGGTGTCCTCAACGATGGGAACACTTGTGCCCATGATGGAGCTGGCTGGTCTACGACCCTCTATAGCCTCTTTCAATCCCTTGCATTGGAGCCTCCATGTCAACTGGTAATGCAAATAGTTAGAATGGTACAATGCAGAAATTTACCAGAGTCTTTGCTAACATACCAAATCTCCTCAAATTCCCAACAACGTGTAACTGCTGGTGTGTGTTCTTCGTGATTGTATCAATATATTGGGCCCACGATAAAACCTCTGAGATACGTCCCTGACATCCTGCGCTTGGCGGAGCTCGGCCCTGCACATCCTCACAGTTGGCTCTGGATGATGTGATTCCTCACAACATCAAATCAAAGACCAAACATGATTATTAGCAGCTTTTGCATCCCACCCACCCCATTCGTGCTCAGGTGTTGAACCAGTTCCCCTATATTCAATATCACCTAAATTAAGCACCATGAGTAACATGGGGTACCCTTAGTGAAGGACGTTAATAGCCCCCTTCACCTATGGTTTAGTAGCAATAATACCCAAATCTTAGACAGAGCTGCTGGGGTAGACGCCAAATTAAATTTTGCCGATAAAGGACGTATATGACCTCGCACTCAAAAATTGGATTGTCACTGATGAACCAATCCATTACAAAATTAATAAGAATCAGAGATAACATTCATCTGCAACAGCAGATTGCATTGCACCAAAATGTCTACTCATGGCCCAACATCTCACTCACTCTAGCTTGACCAGCAACTCATAAGGCCAACCCTCGTGAAGCTCACACTTAACAATTCAATTACACTTCTGGCCGGCTTCTTTCATTTGAATCTCCATAAGACTGTGTCCACCCAAGAATTCTTCTGCCCATATCAATTGACCCAACACTCCTCATCAATGGACTTGCTGTATGATATTGTTTTCTGATTAACCAACACCTTGAACACTTGATCTCACAATCTACCTTGTTGAAATCCTTGCCTAAATGGAACACTATAATGTTCAGTCTATTATTGCTTTTCACTTTTGTACTACTTCGATGTTTGGAATGACCTGTCTAAATGGCAAACAAAACAAAGCTTTTCACGCTATCACTGTATACGTGATAAACCTCTATATTAAAATTCTTCTTTTCTAATTCCTCCATGTGTCTAACATTCCTTAACTCTAATCACCTCACAATCTTTCAAGTGATAAACATTGCCCAGTTCATCACAGACCCATCACTTCATTCCATCTTTTCCATCTTCCGGGTACATTGCTTCAGGAAAGCTAGGAAATATTGTCAAGGATGTCTGCCATCCAGGCCATTCCACCTTTCCTTTTTTTACCTTCTGGGCGAAGATATGGAGCTTAAAAGCCCTGACATTAGGCTTAAGAACAACTTCATCCCCTCTGCTCTTAGACTTCTGAACGAATCACCTCTTTAGAGTGGATGTGGAGAGAATGTTTCCTATGATGGTGGAGTCAAAGACCAGAGGACATTGAAAAGAGGGGCATCCTTTTAGAATGGAGATGAAGAGGATTTTCTTTAGCCAGAGAGGATGGTGTATCCATGGAATTCTTTGACACAGGCAGCTGTGGAGGCCAAGTCTTCATGTATAGTTAATGCTGATGTGTGGAATTCTTTGTCTTAGGCAACAGCTGAGGCTGGCTCTATGTATATTTAAGGCAGAGGTAAACAGATTCTTGATTGGTCTGGGCAAGAAGGGATACAGTAGAAGGCAGGAGATTCGGGCTGAGAGGAAAATTGTATCAGCTATGATAAAATGATAGAGCAGACTCGATGGGCTTAATGGCCTTATTCTGCTCCTATATCTTATGGTATTCATATCCCCTTCCCAGTGATGCTGCCATTTTCTCAGACTCTTCATTGTACCTCTGAGTTTTCTATTACTCAGCATTTCTTTTTGCTTTACCTCAGATCACATTAATATCTGTACATCACTTCGCAGATCTGTGCTCATTGTTGTATTTAGTATTAACGGGCATGTTAACACTGTGAACTTCATGAATTTCTGTGCACTCTGATGTAAATGTCAATAAACTACTCTGAATCAGTACTTCACCTACCTTAGTCTTTTGGATATGTACACCTTCCAGTAACAGACTTAAGCTCTACATTTCCTTTTCAAAACACTTCTCCATTTCTCTCATTCAAGTGCTCCTTAAATATTGCTTTCTTCCTTAAGATATCCATGTCATTTCCTTTGATTCTCAGATCCTTGGGATTTTTTTTTTGTTCTGGTGAGGGCTGTACTGCCCTTACTGAGGTGTTGCAAGATCAACTAGACCGTCAGCCAAACTCCAACAAAAATGACATGAAAGCCGTGGTATAGCCTCCTAGTTCTTTGTGTTTATTGCAGATTCCATATCATGGTATAGTGAATAAGAAGTGAAAAGGCAATGCTTCTGCTGGGGAAACAACAGGAGGCCCTTGGCCTTTTGCTCCCAACATAAACCTTTGGCCTACTACTAGCCAGTTGATGTTTATACTTACTACTTCCTGGTTGCACAGGAAATGACCTAATACATACCAGAAACTGCTAATTAAAATAAAGGCTGAATGTGCTTAATCACATAGAAAATAAATGAATTGCCTGAAGGGCAGAACAGGGGCATTTCATGATTTGATGCAGTTTTTCACAGTTTTTTTCTTGCCACCAGGTCAAAATTTCAAAATATTCTCAATACATAATAAATAGCACTGTTTTTATTCGTAAAGAAAAACATAAGTGCAGGAAGCCCTTCGCAGGTCAGGCAGCATCACTGATGAAAGAAAGTGAGATGACATCTTCAGTGAAGAACGGAAAAAAGGAGAAAACAAGCGTGCTTTAAGTTGCTGAGTTGGTGAGTGGCAAAGAGAACAGAGGGAATGTCCAGGTAACAAGTCCTTCACAAGACAGCAGTTAGGGGCAGAAAATCAAGCAATAATTTGAAATTGAGAATTAGAAGCACACTGCAGAGAGGGGGGCAAGAAGAGAGGTTACATGAAATTGTTAAATTTGACGTTAAGTCCTGAGTGCTTCAATGTACTCCAAGGATGAGATACTGACTATCGACCAACTTGAATTTCTTGTTGCAATGCAGAAGACTGAAGACAGAGGGATCAGAGTGGGAGTGAGGGAGGTGAAGAATTAAAACAATGTGTGACTGTTACCTTGACAACATTGGTATATACAGTTTCAGAGACATTCCTTTTGTTTCTTCACCAATACCCCTCCCCTTCAACTTAATATGCCGATTCTGATGAAGTACTCTTGACCTGAAACGTTGACTCTGTTTCTTTCTCCACAGATGCTGCCTAACCTACTGAATGCTATCAGGAATTTCTGTTCCTGTTTTAGACTTACAATATCTACAGCTTTTCACTCTACATTTGATGGGAATACCTTCTAAACATGGATTTGAATGTTTGACAGTAGTATCATCATTCTTTGCACTAATTTTCATTTAGTGATGACTCTTAACATATTTTATATATACCGTAGATGTCGGATTATAAGCCGCTACTTTTTTCCCATGCTTTGAACAGCATTGAACATAGCGGCTTATAATAAGGTGCGGCTAATAGAAAGTTTTTTCCCATGCCGCCAAAACATTTTGCCTCGTAACAGTAGACCAATAAAATTGATGAGTAGTTCACAGAGGTCCAATGAAATTGTACGATAAATCAAGCGCACTTCACAAATTATTGTAAATCAGCCATTTGTACTCACCCTCATCAACATGGAAAACACTCGAAGAAAAGCATATGATGCAGCTTTTAAGTTAAAGGCAATCAATCTGGCGGTTGAACAAGGAAATCGAGCTGCTGCGCGTAATCTTGGCATACATGAATCGATGGTGAGACGGTGGAGATTTAATTTGGGACTGCCGCTTCAGGTCAGGAATGGCTCACGTGATATTAGACAGCAGTACAAGGGAGGGAGGGAGCGAAACTGAGGATTCCGCTGCACCGAAACTGCTAGCGATTCAGTAAACAAAAAAACAGTAAAACTCGTGTGTGAATGGTATCGGGCCAATAAGGACACAAGTGTCCGATGTTACCAAATACCGGTAGGTATAACAAAGTTTAGCCTTACCAAATATGTGTAGCGAGGGTTTGGTTTGGGGGAAAAAGGAGTATAAATAAGAGCAGAATGTAAGGGGAAGGCAAAACGCGTTCTGCAATAAAGCCACGCTGCACTGTAATCCGGTGTTGGTTGTCTCTCTTCCAAAACGAACACAGGGCAGAATTTGAAGCCCAACACGTGTAATATCTTTCTGTGTAAATATCTCATATTACAAGCGGCCGAAAATTCGGTGCGCCGAAAATCTGGTCCGCCGGAAATCCAGTGCACCGAAAATCCGGTCCGCCGGAAATCCAGTGCGCCGAAAATCCGTTCCGCCTGAAATTCGGTGCGGCCTAAAATCCGAAGCGGCCTGTATAATAAAAAAAATGATTTTATTTCTAAAATTAGAGCCAGCGGCTTTTAATCAGGTGCGCTCTGTAGTCCGGAATCTACGGTACATTATAGAAAGCACCTGATTCATTACAATCTTGGATGGGAACTGCTCTGCCCAAAATTGCAAGAAATTGCAGAGTTGTGTGTCCTAGTACATCATGAAATCTCCCCTCCATCTACACTTGCCATGCCTATGGAAAGCAGTCAACATAATCAAGGACCTCTCCCACTTAGGTGATTTCCTCTTATCCCCTCTCTCATCAGCCAGAACATATAAAAGCCAGAAATCAAAATGCTCCAGGATCAAAGACAGCTTCTATTCCTCGGTAAGGCTTTTGAGCAGACCTCTCACATGCTCCTGATCTCCAAATATACTTCATCTTGGCCCTTAATTTATTTGTCTACCAGTACTGTATTTTCTCTGTAACTGAAATCTGCATTCAGTTTTCTTTTTTCTACCTCAGTGTTATTATGTATGCCATGATCTGTCTGGATGGCATGTCAACCCAAAGCTCTTCACTTTATATCAGAGACAATAATAAGACAATTCCTATACCAGTGATGCCCACAGTGCCCCGAACCTAAAAGAAGACCATCATGCTAGGTCAAACCTACAGAGATCCTTTCAGCCTCAGAGGTGCAAAACATATTTAGAATTATCTTGTTTTTTTCTCATTTGCTGTAATAATGACATCCTGAATTATTTGCCAAGTTTATTCACCATCACATTTTTAATATTTTGTATCATTATCTGCTATCCCTAAAGACACCTTTGATCAAATGTATGTATCAAATTTTTATTTGAAATGGCAATTTATTGCTCATACTAAATAATTTATAATTTAGTATTTCAATAGAATAAATGTGCATTGGATTCTGGACATTCAAGCTAAGTATAGGACACCTTATAAGCTTCTCATAACTATCTGTGCATAGCTATATGCAGTGTCATAAATATATATGTTCCCACCAGGAACTTTTACACATACAACCATTTCAGTTCACTGGGCCTTAATTTCTCATTTTATTACTGATTACATATAATGTTGCAGAGACAGAAAGAAAAACTGCAGAAGCCCAAGTTTGTTTTATCAAATCCAGAAAAAGGAAGTCACAGCAATAGATCTGGGGTAATGATTCTACTGAGAGGTGGCAGCCAAAGCATTAACCTCTCTCTCATATTCATATATTAGCTAACTAGACCAACAGTTACCTCATTCATATGTATTCATGTCACACCATAAGAGGAAGACAAATTCAGCGGGGAAAATCTTCTTCTGTTATCTGTCTGCACTAAGCACTGCCTCAGCTCCCTGACACTCAATGAGCTTTCAATACAACATGAAAAGTCCTACAGCAAAAAAAAGCTGCATTAATTGATATGAGAATACATTTGGGTACATATAATTTTAATATGAAACACCTGGCATAAAATGAAGTGAATTGATAAATACACAGGCTACTGACAGCAAGAGGATAATTACCTTCAAGGATGAGGTACATTCAGTATAGCTAGACAGTATTATACTGCACTGTTACTGAGCAACTTTAAAGTCCTATTCATTCCTAACCTATTTACCATGAGGTTATGGGCAAAGAGTTTTCAATACTATAATGGAGGAACAGATTTTGATGTGAGCCAGGATGTGTCATAGGTCAGTTAGAATCAGTTCTCAGAAACTAGAGTAAATGTTAACTCCATTCCTTGAATATTACGAAGACTTTAACACTGTCAAACAGGTGTATGAAAACAATGCTAAGACCTACAATGTTTGACGAATTGGGTAGTCTTCTTGCAAAAGAAAACACTTCAGTAAGATTATCCAGGACTAGTTGATACCACATTTCTTCAGGCATTATGTACACTCCGCTGTGCTGTTTTATACTACATTTAAATATGGAGAATCACTAACTGTGAAATTAAATTGTGCAGAAGGAGGTGTATTCTCTTTTGTAGTCCATATTATGATTGAATTTTCTTGAACTCTTATTAATTCCAAGTTTAATTACCATGATTATATTCTGAAGCAAAACAAATAAGCAATAATACAAAAAAATACAAAAATACTAATATGCGCTTGAATCTAACAGATGTATTGTGCAGAACTTTTATTTAAATCAGTGCAGAATTTGAAAAAAACTGTGCTATATTTCACCTACCTGAAATATTGCTGCTAGATTTTACCTAGGATTTAATGCAGCAACAAGCTGGTGGCAAGCAGACGCAGAAGGAAGTGGGAAGGAAATTACAATCAATTATACTGTGCTTAATCAATTTATGCTTTGCGCCGTGGAAGTAGGGAAACACATACAGGTCTGGCTGATCATCCCTTAAGTGAAAAGAAAGATTTTAATCTTTGAAAAATGCAGAAATACTAGTGTGGTACAAAGACAGACAGATGAGCAATGAACAAGATGCTGGAGGAATTCAGTGGGTCACGCAGCATCTGTAGCCTCATCTAACACTTTTTCTATCCCAAATTCTATTTCCTTCAGAAGAAACGTTAGAGGAACAGTACTTACACTGGTCATAGAGAGCTGTACATAGTCAGGAAAAAACATCAGTCAAGATTTCTGCAGTAGTGCGTCAGTGATTGTGTAAGGACATCGGGAATAACAAGACTTAAAGGATTAGGCTTGATAGCAATGCTTCCATATAGTCACTGTTAGGTCAACAAAGAGCATCCAGTTTTATAGATAAAGTACAACCACTTACATAAGTTACAAGTGGCTGTTTGCCTGATGTAGGTGGAATCAAATGTGAGGTATTATCCTCAAGCTACGAACGACAAAAAGTATTAACAAAGGCCAAAGGTATGGAGCAAGAAAAATGTGAGAGTGAAATGCCAAGTGATTTAGAGCCTGGCTAACGAATTCAGCACAATAGGACCCAACTGCATGTAGTAGGTTTCAAATAGTTTATAATTCTGTGGGCTTGGATCAGAGTAGACCAAACTCTTTCCTCCTGAATAATTACAAAGTCTAATGACAGCAAACTAGGTGCCAATCGCTTTAAAATGTGATCAACTCTAGAACATAACTGAAGCTGGACGACAAGTGGCGTCTAAGTCTGGCGCACAAGTTATTGCAGCTGAGCCCCTGACTCCAGAGCTTAAAAAGGGGTAACAGCTTGATTGTAGTGTAACAAATAGAAACACGGTTGGTTGTACAGAAAGACCAACTCTGAGCCACTGCCTCAAGTGAGGGGAACCTGGGCCCAGCCATCTGCAGACTCCTTCATTAAAGATCAGTTGCTTAAGCAAATTCTGAACAAAAGCAGGAGTTGGCCTTAGTTGGCCAGAAGATCTGGTACTATAATTCAATAATATCATGGCTTGTTCAGTGCCTCAGCTCTACTTTCCAAGTGATCCCCTTCTCCCTTAATTCTGACAGTGTTCACAGATCTACCAATCTCATGCTCCAATATACTTGACAACTGAGCATCCTCATTTTGATGGGGAAGATAAATACTAAGATTTACAAAAGAAAGGGTATTCTCCTCATCTTAGTCCTAAATGCTGATTCTTTATCCTGAAATTATGCACTCTAATTCTCAATACAACACAGTCAAAAAAAAAACAGGCTCTTAGCATTAGCAATGTCAGCCTTTTTCAAAATCCTTTATGCTTAAGTGAGATCAACTCTCATTCTTCGAAACTCTAATTGTACATTAATCTTAATCTCCCCTCATGGGCCAACCTGTTCATACAAAGAATCAATCTTGTGAATCCACATAAATTGACTTCAAATTACCTAGGTACAGGGCCAGAACTGCACACATGAGTGAGCCAGGCTTCAGATGTTTCAAAAAGAACAGGGAAGGATGCACAGGAGGCATTGCTAATTAGGGACAGTGTCACAGCTGCAGAAAAGGAGAATGTCATGGAGGGATTGTCTACTGAATCAGTGTGGGCGGAAGTCAGAAACAGGAAAGGGGCAATAACTCTACTGGGTGCTTTTTTATAGACTACCCAGTAGTAACAGGGATATTGAGGAGCAGACAGGGGAGCTGATTCTGGAACAGTGCAATAATAATAGGGTTGTTGTGATGGGAAATTTTAACTTTCCTAATACTGACTGGCATCTCCTTAGCGCAATGTGTTTAGATGAGGTGGAATTTGTTAGGTGTGTTCAGGAAGGTTTCCTGGTGCAATATGTAGATAAGCCAACTAGAGGAGAGGCTATACTTGATCTGGTATTGGGAAATGAATGTGGTCAGGTGTCAGATCTCTTGGTGGGAGATCATTTTGGAGGTAGTGACCACAACTCTATCTCCTTCTCCATAGCACTGGAGAGGGATAGGAGCAGACAATTTGGGAAAACATTTAATTGGGGTAGGGGGAAATATGATACTGTTAGGCAGGAACTTGGGAGCATAAATTGGGAGCAGATGTTCTCTGCGAATTGCAAGGCAGAAATGTGGCAAATGCTCAGAGAACATTTGCATGGAGCTCTGCACAGGTATGTTCCATTGAGGCACGGAAAGGATTATAGAGTTAAGGAACCATGGCGTACAAAATTGTAGAAAATCTAGTTAAGAAGTAAAGAAAACCTTACAAAAGGTTCAAGAAACTAGGTACTGTTAGAGCTCTAGAAAATTACAAGGTTGCTAGCAAGGAGTTTAAGAATGGAATTAGGAGAGCTAGAAGAGGCCATGAGAAGGCCTTGGTGAGCAAGATTAAGGAAAACCCCAAGGCATTCTACAAGTATGTGAAGAGCAAGAGGATGAGCTGTGGGAGAATAGGACAAATCAGGTGCGATAGTGGAAAAATGTGCATGGAGACAGAGGTACTAATGAATACTTGGCTTCAGTATTCACCGGGGAAAAAGACCTTGGCAATTGTGGGGATGACTTACAGTGGACTGAAACACTTGAGCATATAGACATTAAGAAAGAGGATGTGCTGGAGCTTTTGAAAAGCATTGAGTTAGATCAGTTACTGGGACCAGATGAGATATACTCCAGGCTACTGTGGGAAGTGAAGGAGGAGATTGCTAAGCCTCTTGTGATGATCTTTGAGTCATCAATAGTAATGGGAGAAGTACCGGAGGATTGGAGGGTTGCAAATGATAGATAGATAGATACTTTATTCATCCCCATGGGGAAATTCAACTTTTTTTCCAATGTCCCATACACTTGTTGTAGCAAAACTAATTACATACAATACTTAACTCAGTAAAAAATATGATATGCATCTAAATCATTATCTCAAAAAGCATTAATAATAGCTTTTAAAAAGTTCTTAAGTCCTGGCGGTTGAATTGTAAAGCCTAATGGCATTGGGGAGTATTGACCTCTTCATCCTGTCTGAGGAGCATTGCATCGATAGTAACCTGTCGCTGAAACTGCTTCTCTGTCTCTGGATGGTGCTATGTAGAGGATGTTCAGAGTTTTCCATAATTGACCGTAGCCTACTCAGCGCCCTTCGCTCAGCTACCGATGTTAAACTCTCCAGTACTTTGCCCACGACAGAGCCCGCCTTCCTTACCAGCTTATTAAGACGTGAGGCGTCCCTCTTCTTAATGCTTCCTCCCCAACACGCCACCACAAAGAAGAGGGCGCTCTCCACAACTGACCTATAGAACATCTTCAGCATCTCAGTACAGACATTGAATGACGCCAACCTTCTAAGGAAGTACAGTCGACTCTGTGCCATCCTGCACAAGGCATCTGTGTTGTTCCCTTGTTCAAGAAAGGGAGTAGAGATAACCCAGGAAATTATAGATCCAGGTCATTTAAATACATCACAAATAGCAGAGGCCCCAGCACAGATCTGTGCAGAACATTACTAATTACAGAGCTCCAGCTCGGATAAGTCCCTTCAACCACTACCATCTGTCATTTATGCACGAACGAGCTCTGAATCCAAACAGCCAATTCGCAGTGGATCCCATGCATTTTGATCTTCTGGATTAGCCTCCCATGACAGACTTTGTAAAACACCTCACTAAAATCCATGTAGACAGCACTACCTTTCTCATTTGCTCATTTGACTGAAATTTAACCAGTTCATGTCTCTATTGTCCACTGTTCATATTGTTCATCTGACCTTGTCTCATCTACAGTGTTGGACTTACTCCAATTTATTAACAGGGATTCTGAACACTGACAATCTAGCAGCAATCCTTCAGATAGATCACATATTAAGAACCCTGACTTCTTGAAAGATAGAATTGAAAATTACTCTGTTTCCATGAATGACACAGTTTTAAATTGAACTGAACAGAACTTTATGAACATTCATAGACAGTTTCGATGGTTTAATGTTTTATATCCTGCATCTTCCGCTCATTTTTTCCAGTTTGTGCAATTTGTTCTTTGCTTTGCGCATTGAGTGCTTGATGTTTTCTTTGAATAGATTTTATGGTGTTTCTTGGCTGTCTGCAGGAAGACGAATCTCAGGGTTGTTTACAGCATACATACTTTGATAATAAATGTACTTTGAATCTTTTTCTAATACTCTCCTATGCTGGTATAGTAACCCATCTCATTCTTTTTTTTAAGTACGTAGTGATGTTTTGTTTGGTATGTTATCAAGTGCCCTTAAATCCACATATCTGCATACAAATGAGACTCCACCTATCATGATAACAATACAAAACTACTACTGGAGAACCAAAAGCTGTAAGTTTGAAATAAAAACAGAACCGGCTGGATACAAGATGGTAGGTCAGGCAGCATCTGTGGAAAGGGAAGTATACCTGCTCATTAATGCAAATATCTAATCAGCCAATCAGGTGGCAGTAACTCAATACATAAAAGCATGCAGACATGGTCAAGAGCTTCAGTCGTTGTTCAGACCAAACATCAGAATGGGGAAAAAAAAATTCTGATATAAGTGACTTAGACTGCGAAATGATTATTGGTCCCAGACAGGGAAAGTTGATTATCTCAGAAACTGCTGATTTCTTATGCTTTTTATGCACAACAGTCTCTAGAGTTAGACCATAAGATGCAAAGACATATGAACAGAATTAGACCATTCAGCCCATCAAGTCTACTCTGCCATTCCATCATGGCTGATTCAATATCCACTCAAACCCATACACCTGCCTTCTCGCTATATCCTTTGATGTCCTAACAGATCAGGAAATGATCAACTTCTGCCTTAAATATACACACAGACTTGTCTTTTACCGCAGTCTATGGCAGAGCATTCCACAGATTCACTACTCAGTTTACAAGAGGATGGTGCAAAAAAACTTTTTTAAAAATGCTGTGTGTGGCAGTTCTGTGGATGAAAACACCTTGTTAATGAGAGACTTCAGAGGAGAATGGCTAGTCTGGTTCAAGCTGACAGGAAGGCACCAGTAACTTAAGTAACCACGTGCTACAACAGTAGTGCGCAGAAGAGCATCTTTGAATGCACAACATGGGAAACCTTGAAGCGGATGGGTGAGAGAAGCAGAGCCCCACACTGGGTTCCATTCCCATACCTAATAAAGTAGTCACTGAGTGGAAATTTAGGTTGAAGACCCTTAACAAATATTAGAAAATATAAAAGCAAGTTAATTTTAAGTTGCAGACAAATGGGACATCTGGAAGGAAGGAAAACAGTATTCTATTTCAGCACTAACTGTGGTGGAGGATGGAATGGAATTGCAGGACAGGAAGTCCAGGAGGTGCAGTGATTCAGTCTTGCTGTAGAGACGGGACAAAATGCATGAAAAATACATATAGAATTTATCACAGGCTCTGAAGTACTACAAGAACAACGAGGCTGCTGCATTTTTATTCTTCACTGTAATTTCTTCTGTTCATGCCTCTAAGGATTTATATTAACTGCTGAAACTACATTTTTTTGCTTTTTTTATATTGCTGTTGAATTTCTAAAGATCTACTATATATTTCCAGCTAGTTTTCTCTTCCTCCTCATTTAACCTTTAGACATCTTTTGCTGATTCCTGAAACTACTCTGCTTAGAAAAATCATAAACCTTGTTTAGAAAATTTATAAGCCTTTTCTTCAGTTGAATGTTCCCCTTCACCCCTTACAAAACCACATTCAGATCATTTTTCATATGGCAATTTTATTCTCGATGGAATATATGTATACTTATCATGTATTACAGATTATTTACTTAAATATTTGCCATTGCTTGTTCACTGCCAGTACTCCAAATCTAATTTTCCAATGCACCTTGGCCAAAATTGGATGTTTTACTTTTTTAGTGGTTTTATTTTATAAGTCTTCTGCATAGACTGCACTATGGCCTTAAGAAAATGAATCTAAAGTCCTACGATAATTTCTCCCCAGGGCATCCTTACTGTGAAATTACTTATAAAATTCATCTTATTATACGCTTGTAGAAGAAAAGGTCAGAAATAGTCCATTCCCCTATTGGTTTTATAATGTACTGTTCTAGGAAACTGTCCTGAATACTGTATATCCCATGAACTCATCTTCCTAATTATTTCAGTCAGTTGGATTTTGCCATTGTACATAAAAATTAAAGCTCCTCATGACCATTGTATTACCTTTGATTAATACCTTCTCTTATCGTGTAGGTGTTACAATAGGACTACAAGTTACATCCGCCAGTGGGTTCTTTCCTTTTTAATTACCACTCATCCCGATCCTAACTATTGTGACATTCTGTTCTATTTCAAGACTATAGTCTTGGTGAGCACTTTATTTCACTCTTCATTCACCAGAGCTGCACCACATCCTTTTCCATTTTGTTGCCCTTTCAAAATAGAGTATATAATGGAATATTTAAATTTAAAACTTTGGTCAACATGCAACACATTTGTACAACATTTATCAGAAGTCCAGAAAGTACCAGATTTTTACTTGATTAAAGCAACAGCCAGCATAAATTAGCAACCATTCCAAAATTAATTGCTCATTTTTAAACACGACCAATGGGAGAAGTATTAATCGTCAATTACCAGCACTGAATGACTGAAATATGCTTGTTTGGATACTCTCAGTTGTTAGCACCATCATTGGTAATGCTTTGCCACTATGACAATTGGCACAACTTGCAGTATACATGAACAGGCTCATAGTATTAGTCACCAAACTGAAACTGAAGTAGGGTGACAAATATCCATTAACTGTACAATTCTTGAGCCACTGAAATGATCTACAAGTAGATTAAATGAACATTGTCCTGTGCACCAGTTTTATAATCTAGTTCATTTGTATCATCCTGTTTTGTTATTTAAAATATAGTGGAGACAAATGTTAAGAAAGAAAATTACCCTCTCTTATATCTGCATTAGTTGCCAGAAATTGCACGATTTTGAGGATCGCATCAGCTGTTAGCTACTCTGAACAAATCTTGTTCCTTGGTCACAAATTTCTTTAGGCTGAGATAATTACCGGTAGGTTATTAATTTTAGTGCAATTGCACATGCTTAAGAAAGTATTTAAACTGACAGGGTTAACAGTCAACAGGATAAACCAGTCATATGGGGCATTAAAAGGAAGCTTGGCCTCAGATTTCAATTCATACACCAACAAGTAGCACTGTTACTTGCATTAAGGGTTGGCATGATGTTCCCTTCTTGAGGGAAAACAAACTACTTGGATGAATATCCAGAATATTACACATCTGGCACAAAAGTTAACAAAATATACATTGCAAATTACCCTCAATAAATTAATTGGTCCACTAAAGGTCATTCCAAAAAGTAAGCATCCATCCTTACCAATACATGACTAAAGTTCCATAACAAAGCAATTCAGTCAAAACTGTCCTCTAAATGACTGAGCAAGGCACTCACTTCAAGCACAATCAGGTATGCACAGTAAAAAATATCCTGGCCTGCAATGCCCATATCCTGTGAAAGTAAATACACAGAGAGTGGAAACAAATGCATAATTCACCAAGTACTGATGGTGAATGTAACATCATAGGGTTATTTCTATCTGTGTAAATTTTGGAGTACCTGTATTCTATTTCATTATTCAAATACCATGTCTCGTTCAAACCATGAGACATTCACTGCAAATGAATGTCAGCTTCCTAATTATTTCTCAATAGTCTGAAGAAGCACAAGAAATGTGGGAAAGATTCACTATAGATGCAGCAGTGTCCAGAAAAGTTCCGATATATGACCAATCTTGGAACGTGAAGAGCATAATTTCAGAGTCCAGTTAATCATAAGGCACTGAAAAAATGATGACTTACTTAAAACGTGCTACTAGAGGGTGTTCTAAGCAAAAATAAAATAAGTATGTTGGAAGAAACTCAACTGTATGAAGAGAAACAGTGTTGTAGATCACAGAAATAGGTTCCTTGGTTTGTTGTCCATGATCATCATCATCATGTCTATCAATACCAACCCCATTTTGCTAGGATTAACTCTGTATCCTTCTTTTCCTTTCCTCCATAAGCAACTTTGCAAAATTCTGTTTAATGCTGTAATTGTATCTGCTTCAACCATTGAGCTAATATAGAAATCTACTGCTCTGAATTTCAATCCAACAACAATGAACCACAAGGGATTTAAGGATGATCATAAGTTTGAATTAGCATTTCAAAACTGGATATGTACATTAATTATTCACCAATATTATACATATTTCAGAAGGAACAAAATTGTTGAAGGGCCAATTTCAAATATTTCATCACATTTAAACTTCTCTGTGCTATTTTCTTATTTAGACTCAGTTTCTGTGCTATAGTTTTCTATGACTTCGGCACTAACGAGGTCATGCCATTTAATTGATATAAAATGCATTTTCATAATGAGCTCACAACAGGATGTTAGTGGAAGTAATAACAAAGTATATAGTTTCATTTCTAATATTTTAATATTTCAGCTGAAAGTAGTCAATTTGTACTGTGCATTGGCAACCAATGGAAGTCCACAATGGCTAGAATCTGAAATGTATGAGGCTAAAAATGCTGTTCATTAAGGATAAATAATACAGAATCCACACCTGGAAAGCAGCTGAACATTTACAGGAAACACCAACCCCAAAAGCTGTGGGTCAGATGCATTGTCTCACAATTATTTTCACTAAAGCAGCAGATCACAGAAATTCACACGTCTCAGAAATATATGATCCCTTTTTGGTAACCTCTAGTGACTGATAGATAATCACTCTGAGCTACACAAACTCCTACAACTGCAAGAATCATGTCTTCAGGTTTTGAAATTTCCAAACTTAGAAAAATACTTTGTTGTTCATTCTCACTTTTAATACAAACTTTTTTATCTTCTCTTAATTTCCTCTGACTAATACTGGCTTTATCGATGTTAATTAACTTCATTCCTTCCTGGGCTTATAGTTCAAAGTTCAACCTTAAGATTCATTTTCTAGCAGGCTTATACAGAAAAAATAAATACAATAGAATTTCTCAATACTTAACGAAGTCTGACAAAAAACAATGTACAAAAGAAGACAAATCATGCAAATAGTAAACAAAAAGTAAATAAATAATTCTGAGAACATGAGCTGGACAGCCTTTGAAAATGAGTTTACAAGCTATGGATACAGTTCAGAGTTGAAGTGACTGAAGTTATTCACACTGATTCAGGAGCCTGATGGTTGTAGGGTAATAACTATTCTTGAACCTGCTGGTGATGGACCTAAGGGTACTGTAACGCTTGCCCAATGGTAGTAGCAAGAAGAGATCATGGGCTGGATGATGGCCGTCCTTGATGATGGATGCTGCTTTCTTGCAGCAGTGCTCAATGTTGGGGTGGGGTTTGCTTGTGAGGAACTGGGCTATACCACCAGTTCTTTAACATCAATGTTTAAGGACATATGTCAATCATATATTTTAAGTATCTGGTTTCCCTTGTTGAACTTACTTCTGACAGCTTTTTCAGCCAAGTTTGTTTCAGCTAATAATGCAAGGGCAAATCATACTTATATCTTCAGCAGCGTCTATGGGTTGGTGTCAAATGAAAACTTATCACAATTAAATCACATAATTATTAATTTCACATTGTTCTCTCACTGAGCTTGCAGATTTAAACAAAGGCATTCCAAGAGAGAATAATGTTATGAATGAGATTTTCAATATACAAGTGATCACTGCTTTATGGAGAGGGGTTGCATTCTGAGAAAACTATCTGCACCATGACTTTCCATAGCACAGAACTGCGTCATTTGTGTATGTATCAATAAACATAAGCTGAAAATAAATACATTTTTATGTATTTAGTTAACTTTTTCACATAAATATCAGAAGAGAAATTTTTTATTTTGTATCCCAGATGTTTTGGGAATGATTTGTGAATACCATAAGGTCAGATTCCTAATGCACAAACTGCCATAATGTGGGGGTTCTATAAATTAATTGTTCTGTAAAAATTAAATATTCAAAATTAATTTTGGTCTACCTGCATTCTGCAGCATCTTAAGTTTGACATGCCTCTAGCATTCTCTGTTCTTGCTTCAGAATACCAATAATTTTAAAGTTATGAAAATGTAATTAAAATCCACACTAATCCACATTTGGCACGGACTAGAAGGGCCGAGATGGCTTGTTTCTGTGCTGTAATTGTTATATGGTTATATAAATTAATAAAGAATAACATTTAAACAAAATTTCAAAATGAAATATCATTTACTTGTCAATTTCACAGATTGAGATTCTCCACTGTATTTGACCTCATGTAAGATCTGAGTGACTGGAGCGTAATGACAGACAAGGTGCATTTATCATCCAGTGAATCAGTGAGTCTTGTTCTGTATTTCAGTCATGACTAACAATGTTTGCAAAACAGTTTTCCCTTTACCTTGTACAGTGACTACACAATTAATGATCAATATAAATACAAGTACGGCAATAACAGGTGTATATTAATGAAATATAATCCACTGCATCATCTTCTCTACAGTTGCTAAATATGACCTAATTATGCTCAATCTTAAAAGTAGATGATTTGTATTAAATATTGTTGTTACTTTGTGGCTAGTTCTGTGAGTTGATTTTTGTTATAAAATGCAAAGTTTGAAATTCAAAGTTCAAGGTAAGTTGATTATCACAGTACATACAGGTTACTGTATACAACCCCGACATTCATTTTCTTGTGGGCATACTCAATAAATCCATAGTAGAATAATAATAATAGAATCAATGAAAGTCTGCACACTTAACCAGTGTGCAAAAGACACCAAACTGCAAATACAAAAATAAAGAATTAATAATAATAAATAAATAGACAATAAATATTGAGAACATGAAGAGTCCTTGAAAGTGAGTCCATAGGTCGTGAGAATATCTCAGTGATGGGGCAAGTGAAGTTATGTGCATTTATCCCTGTTGGTTCAAGAGTCTGATGGTTGAGGGGTAATCATTCTTCCTGAGCCAGATGCTGTGAGTCCTGAGGTTCCTGAACCTTCCTCCGGATGGCAGCAGCAAGAGGTGAGCATGATCTGGGTGGTGGGGGTCCCTGCTGATGGATGCTGCTTTCCTGTGACAATGTTCCATGTAGATGTGTTCAGTGGTGGGGGGGGGGGGGGCTTTACCCATGATGGATTGGGTTGTACCTACTACTTTTGGGGGGATTTTTGGGAGGATTTGGAGGGCATTGGTGTTTCCATACCAGGCTGTGATGCACCCAGTCAATATGCTCTCCACCACACAACTAGAGAGGTTTGTCAAGGTTTTAGATGTCATGCCAAATCTTCACAAACTCCTAAGGAAGTAACTGAAAAGAGACTGATCAGATTTAATTTACATCCATGACATATTATGCATATGTTCAGAGGCAGTTTCTAATTATATGTTGATGACATCTAGCTATATCTCAGCACCAGATCTCTTGAACCCTTCATCACATCAAAATGAACAGACCACTCAGCAGTGAATGGCAGAAATGTCTTCTGAATAAATATAAGGAAGACTGAAGACTGAACTCTTCTTCACAAGCTACCCAATGCTCTAGAATCAGCTTGAAGTTGAACCATAGATGAGCTATGTAGCTCTGACACACTAAAAAAGCCCTTTTCAATATCGATATTGCCTAACTCTTCTCTCAATTGAGCTCCTATCAAAATCCTCACCAATGTCCCTCTAGACTTAACTATTCCAATGCTCCTTCATTCTATTCTCTATGACCTTGAGGATATCCAAAATTCTTCTGCCCACACTGGAATGATTTGCATCCCATTCAATGTCTCCCAATCCATACCAGCTCCCCATTAAGCAAAGCGTTGATTTTAACACCAACCATTTCTGGTTTGGTATCCTTCCTAACTTCAATTCAATAGGTTCAATACGTACATTTAATGTATGAGAAATGTATACAATATACATCCTGGAATTCCTTTTCTTCGCAGCCATCCACGAAAGCAGAGGAGTGCCCCCAAAGAATGAATGACAGTTAAACGTTAGAACCTTAATTCTTCCATTATTGGCAACAGTGCTTTCAAGTGTCCTTAAACTGTTCAGCCTTTCCAAATCCACTTCCCCCTTTAAGCAATTAGTCACCTGTCCTAATTATGTCCTTGTTCATTTCAGTGTCAAGTGTACTTTGATGATGCCAGTGAAGTGCCTTGCAATGAAAATGCATACTGTAGTTCTTGACAATGATGCTGTATCTGTGAGAGCAGTGTATGTCAAGGAATACTTTGACTGCGAAGGTTTTTTAAGCTGATTACATACACCCATATTTTCCTTGATCTTTTTAGTGAATACAGGACATTTACAAGTGAATTAAACTTCGCACGTATTTTGGGACTTTTTATTTTCGACCATATTTCCTTTCTGCCTGGTGCTTTTGTGTTCAGCTCAGATGGTGTGTCCAACAAATTAACTTCATATGATCCATTTGTATTCATCTACTTGATCTGTCTCACCACATGTTTGCTTGGTGAGGGCATACCTTCCCATGCAGGATATGGTAAGCTGATGTTCGCTGTTCCATCCTCATCCGTAAACACAAATAGTAAGCATTTAATATCGGTGTTACCTCCTCGGTGATCGCTGTTCTTGTCGAGAAAGTATGATTGCTATTATTTGAAGCATTGAATGATTTGGCACAGCAGTTTTTTTTATTGTTTTACTCCAAATCTTTATTTGCTGTTCCATCTTCTGTTTAAGGTCTCTGCGATTTTTGTATTGATCCCAGTGGAATCCTTCACATTTTACCCTGCAGAGCTTGTTGAGATTATATGTCTGTTTGATCTCATTTTCTAACTTGTTTGCTGCTAGAGAGATCTGAGCTGTTTTTTTTTAAACAGAGTTATTAATACTGTCATTTAAATCACCATTAATGTGTGCAATTAATTAAGATGCAAACCGCAGTGTTCTTATTCAACATGTTAATCATGCACCACTGTAAAACAAAACATACATTTAAAATAGCTCCACATGCTGCTTTGGTGCTGAGTTTTTAAAGCAAGCAATCCAAAGCTGATCACAATTATAACCAGCAGTTGGGTCAGGCAGCAACAGGAACAGATGGAGCTGGATCCCCTTGTGGTAATCAAAGGAAAGCACCAGAACCCCAATCGATGAAAAGTCCAAGCAGCCTCCCCTTAACTCCTTGCAACTGGACCATATCACGACTAATCTTGCTTATCCTCCTCCTTCCATTTAGGTGAAGAACAAAGGCGCGAATCACCTCAACAGTGACAAGGCATGAGAGTGAAAAAACACCATGTGAGCACCTCCGACTGCATCACTGTCCTGCTGCAGTTTGACATTAAGCTGAAAACCTCTTTCTCTCGGTAGATATTCGATTTGCTTATTGACACTTAATTCTCTGCAGCACCTTGAAATGCATTTTACTGCTTCCTTGTTTTAAAAGGCATTGTTTCTCCCCACTTCTGTCTACTCTGCTCCCCATCCAACTCTCCTGAATTAAGCTTTAAATCTGCACTGTTGACTAATTTAACACCGACGACCCTACAATCAATAGTGTGAAAAGGGAATAATGAAGTAGTGCTCGTGGGTTCATGGATAGTTCAGTTTGCAGCAACTCATCCACAAACAGTACAGCACTGAATTTAAACTGGTTATCTGATAGTCAAGTAAAGTCACTTTTTATTGTCATTTCGACCACAACTGCTGGTACAGTACACAGTAAAAACGAGACAACATTTTTCAGGAGCGTGGTGCTACATGAAACAATACAAAACTACACCGAACTATGTAAAAACAACACAGAAAAAACTATACTAGACTACAGACCTACTGAGGACTGCATAAAGTGCACAAAACAGTGCAGGTATTACAATAAATAATAAACAAGACAATAGGCACAGTAGAGGACAGTAAGTTGGTGTCAGTCCAGTCTCTGGGTATTGAAGAGTCTGATAGCTTGGGGGAAGAAACTGTTACATAGTCTGGTCGTGAGAGCCCGAATGCTTCAGTGCCTTTTCCCAGATGGCAGGAGGGAGAAGAGTTTGTATGAGGGGTGCATGGGGTCCTTCATAATGCTGTTTGCCTTGCGGATGCAGCATGTGGTGTAAATGTCTGTAGTGGCGGGAAGAGAGATCCCGATGATCTTCTCAGCTGACCTCACTATCCGCTGCAGAGTCTGGTGATCCGAGATGGTGCAATTTCTGATCCAGGCAGTGATGCAGCTGCTCAGGATGCTTTCCATACAACCTATGTAGAATATGATGAGGATGGGGGGGGGGGGGGGGGGGAGATGGACTTTACTCAGCCTTTGCAGAAAGTAGAGCTGCTGTTGGCCTTTCTTTGCTATGGAGCTGGTGTTAAGGGACCAGGTAAGATACTCTCCCTGGTGAACACCAAGAAATTTGGTGCTCTTAACAATCTCTACCGAGGAGCCATCGATGTTCAGTGGGGAGTGGTCGCTCTGTGCTGGAGCGATCATTCTCCACTAGCTGGTTGGCATTCCTAGAAACTGGTCGCTACACCATAAGGATAAGCCAATTGGCGCACTGGTCCATGCAGTTAGGAATGTTCTACATTTTCCCCAAATCTCTTCATCCATCCCTATCAGCAAACTTGTCTATTCCTTTTTCCCTGTGGTTATTTTTAGCTTCCTATTAGTTGTGTTAAAGTCTACCAAGATTAGAACATAGACCATAGAAGAGTATAGCACAGGAACAAGCTATCTGAGCTACTATGTTGTGCCAAACTAGCTAAAAAGCAAATCAAAAACACTCAAGCACTAATTCCTCCTACCTCCACCATGTTCATATCCCTCCACCTTCTTTACATCTATGTGACTAAGATTCCCACTCAGTCAGAAAAAAAATGTTTTGCCCACAAATTAATGAAATTATTAAAATGGGATTTCCTGTGTGTTAGTACTGAACTTGCTGACTGCAAAGGTCAAAACTCCAGCAAAGAATCTAAGCCTTATCTAGTATAAATAGCTAGGAGTACCCTCATTAAAAGAGGTAATTCTGTAGTTACCTACTCTTCACTTCCTCGTTTATCCTCCATGGTGATAGCTGCCAATACCCACTATTTGAGCAGTGGGCTCCCCCTCCCTACCAAGGAGAAGATACTTCCAGCTAAAAAAGTAGTTTAAACATGATTCATTTATTTTCAGTGTGATTTATTTTCACAGAGGATTTCTTTCTTATAAAAGACTTCCAAATCGCAAACCATTTCTAAAACGCAAAGGAACTCCAAACACAGGAATAATTTTGATAAGCTAAAAATGCCTACAAGCTGTATGTGAACCAGTCATCTGTCGCAGAAATCAATGGCAGTGGAATGGATGATAGTTCACCTCATGTTTCTGTCATGCTTATTGATATTCTTTACCACATTCCTAATAAGCCTGAACTTCTGTATACATTCATTCTGCCGCTTCATACAGATGTGATATTCTTTTAGATAACTTTTAACACAAGCGCTCTAAAAGCTTCTGGAGGTAGAGACCCCAAGTGTACACAATTAATGCTGTGAAGTTCACTCTTTTGACTACACAAATCTCCAACTTATCAATAGATCAGCTTTTGATAGGCTAAGTGATAATATCCATCTGATCTGCAAGTTGCCTTGAACTGAACAACTTAGCCAGCATTAACAAGTTTAAAACAAGCCAAATTAAATAACCCATTGTCTTATATTGCACCTCTTCAGCAATAAGCACATGGCCAGTATTCTGTAGCTCTGTTTGTTTGCAAAGTTGTGTTTATAATTTGAAACTGATTACTTCTTGTCAGTTACACTGTAAGAACAGAAGTCCGGCTCCCATTTATAACCAGCAACTAAACAAAGAATATTAGTTAGAAGTTTAGCTTACAGCTGTTTGATCTTTAGAGGTGTCAGCTGCTGTGTTTGGAAAGCTGAGCTTGGCAAAAAAAAAACTCGAACCCCTTGCCCAGGATGAAGAATATCCATCACAATTGTTTCGATTAAACTGATATTTCCTCTAGGTTTATGAAGAGGAAAAATTTAACACTAATTTATACTGCAAATAATGCTTCCACTGATTTTTGTTTAGACTTGTCTGTCATAGCATTTGCAAAAGCCTGCCATTTCTTGTAGATCTGTGCAGAAAAATGACCACATAGATCTACAAGAAATGGCAGGCTTTTGAGGATGTTGGCATTGATGGGGGAATGGGTGGAGGAAACCCATGCTCCAATAACCTTTGGGCACAGCACCTTTTCCCAGGTAACATGATCATTCCTAATCTTAATTATGCAGAAGAATTGGCAGCAAATCTATGCCTCTGATACAGACTAACATTGCCTTTTCTTTGGAGTTAGTAATATGCCAGAAAGGCCCTTCAGTCCTCCATGTTGGTACCAATCTAACTTTCAGTAAGATAATGACTGACACGCTTGGAAACTGTGGCCACTCTGGGTCTAATCAAAATTGTCGTTGTTTGCCTTTTGCTTCTTTTTCACAAATGCAAGTCATTGCTGGATACTAAGAACATCAAGTACTGCAGGACACTCCCACAGGCAAAGTTTTTGATAGTGATGGAGCTGGACTTATTGCATACCATTGTTCTGTTGTCATCTGGACCTGTTGCGCACCATTATTACACTGAGATGAAGAGATGGAGTATGATGTGAATGATGTTTTTGCTGTGATTGCAAGACCCTGTTGGACAATGGTAATGTAGAATACTGCAATCCCAGTTCACTGGTTTATCAGCGTGACCGATGGTCGAGAAGCTGTGTTGCCTTGGTTGTGGCAAGGACTAGGCCTTTGCTGCAGGGTTGCTTGTTGCAGACGTCCAATAGAGGAGACACCGGAGGTGGCACAGAAGAGAGCAGAGTCCTTTGTGGGCAACTGGAATTTGTACTGGGTTGGGGGCTGTTCCTTCCCATCAGTGCTGCCCTCTGGTGTTCACTTGATGAAAAAACAAGCTAGACCAGGACAACATACCAACAATCTAGTTATGGTACTCAGGGACTTGGACTATATTATTTATTTATTTGTGAATATATGTTTTTCAGCAATCATAACCATATATGCTATGTGCTATTGGTAACGTGCTTGCAAGTTGGCTCCAGAGGAATGCTGTTTCATTTGGCTATATTCGTGTGTGGTTCAATGATAATTAAACATGAACTATATTAATTGCAGCACTTGGTCCATGGCCTACTATGCCTTGACAACTAATGCACTTGTCCAGCTGTTCGTTATTTACTGCAAGAACATTTACCACTGCTATGTTCTCAGGCAACGAGTTCCTATCAACCATTATTTATGAGCAACAAGAACCAAATGGTAGAATAACAATGCAAATGAACTAGAGGCTAGAGCGAATCTGACACTGCAAGTCTATTTATGGACAACATTTCTCTTCATGTGATTGTTGGTAAAGATTCTTAATAACAGAGAATGTTATAGTTTAGTTTTAATATGAAAATTAAAGCAAAACTCAAATATGTCACAATCAGAGTAAAAAATACAATATTGCATATAAAGGTTCAGCAGATTAAATCTCTGGTGCAATATAATATCAGGTAATTATGAAAATAACTTACCTATGATGAACCCAGTTCCACATGAGGAACATTTCTTTTCTTTGATGTTCTGTTGATTGTAGTTCTTAGAAAATTAAAATTAATTCCTGACATTTTTGATGCTTTGATGCAGACTTTCTTTGAACTAACTTTGCTCTGAAACCAAAGTTTTTTTGAAATAAATTGTATTCATAATTTTTAAAATTTACATGAATGCACTGTTCTTTGCATTCTCAGTCAATGCTTTCCCTACTGTTCCTTTGCATTTGTACCATAAGATATAGGAGTAGAATTAGGCTATTTGGTCATTGAGTTTGCTCTACCATTTCATCATGGCTGATCCAATTTTCCTCTCAGCCCCAATCTCCCACCTTCTCACCATAACACTTCATGCCCCGACCAATCAAGAACCTATCAACCTCTGCCTTAAATATACAAAGACTTGACCTCCACAGCTGCTTCCACAGATTCAGCACTCTCTAGCTAAAGAAGTTCCTCCTCATCTCCATTTGTAAAAAGACACCCCTCTATTATGAGGCTGTGTTTTCTGGTCTTAGACTGTCCCAACATAGGAAGCATCTTCTGCACATCCACTCTATCAAGGCCTTTCACTATTTGATAGGTTGCAGTGAGTTACCCTTCATCCTTGTGAATTCTAGTGAATACAGGACCAGAGCCATCAAAAGCTCTTCATATGACAAGGCATTCGATCTTGGAATCATTTTTGTGAACTTCCTTTGAACCCTCTAGTTTCAGCACCTCCTTTCTAATATAATCAGCTCTGAACTGGTCAGGTCTCATCAGTGCTTTATAAAGTAGTCTCAACATTTTCTCCTTGCTTTTATATTCTAGTCCTTTTGAAATGAATGTTAACATCACATTTGCTTTCCTCACCACAGACTCAACCTGCAAATTAACCTTCAGGGAATCCTGCACAGCATGCCCAAGTCCATTTGCACTTCAATTTTTTTTTATTTTCTCTCCATTTAGAAAATAGTCAACTGTTTCATTTCTTCTTCCAAAGTGCAGGACCATACACTTCTCTACACTGTTCTCCATCTGCCACTTACCTGCCTTTTCTGTTAATCTGTCCAAATCCTTCTGTAGCCTCTCTGCTTCCTCAAAACTACCAATCCCTTCACTTATCTTCATATTGTCTGCAAGCTTTGCAACAAAGCCATCAATTCCATCATCCAAATCCTTGACATATAACGTAAAAAGAATTTGTTCCAACACAGACTCCTGTGGAACACCACAGGTCACCAGCAGCCAAACAGAAAAGGCTCCCTTTATTCCCACTCTTTGCCTCCTGCCAATCGGCCACTGCTTTATCCACTGCTCAAATCTTTCCTGTAATACCATGGGCTTGTAGCTTGTGGGTAGACATCAATAGCACTGCTACCAACCATGTGGCACTCTCTGGGGGTAGACTGCTACAATAATAATTCAAAGGCTCCCTTCTCCAATCTGGCCCCTCCCTCTCCAGTAGTAGAAGAACCCTACACTGTGGTCCTTCCTCGTCGGTTTCTTGTGATGTTTGCAGTGCATTCCACAGCACATACTCCTGAAGCATGGAACTGTATTAGTCCGCAGCATTGCTATTAATGCATTGGTAATCTAGAGAGTGTCTTTCACCGTGAGGTACCAAGACACAGGCCTTTTAAGGTTTCTCTATGCCCTTCTCATAAACCCACAATCTGCAAAGAGGTGAGCTACTGTCTCTTCCCCAATACAGTCATACCATGGGCTTCAGGCATGCAGGAGGATCTGACTGGGAGGCCCCCATTAACTGCTAGCCAGGCTAAGTCTTGGTGCCACTTGGTGAGGGGCCTGGCGATGAGGAATTCTGCCAGATAGTTTGGACAGTCTGCAGATGAAACCACCCAATGTGCTGCTCTGGGCTCTGTGTCTGAGGACTCCACGACATTTACTTGGCTCTGCACTGAACTGAGGCTGAGGCTGTGGCCTGTCCCATGTTTTGTGTCTATGGACTCACTTCTGTTCTGAATGCTATTTGCTTACTTTAATTTTTGTTTGCACATTTTTTTCCTCTCTCTGCACATTGGGTGTTTGATGGCCCCTTTTTTTCATGGTTTTGTTTGTGTTTCTTTGTTTTGTAGCTGCCTGCAAGGAGATGAATCTCAAGGCTGTTGAATATATACATATTTTGATCACAGATATACTTTCAACTTCGAGTCCTCCTCCTGCAGAACATTCTGTGCTGACCACTGCCTGAATGATTTGTGATCAAAGCTATTGGTACAGAAGAACTTTCCCATGAAGGTTAAGTATTCCAGCAATGTCCAGCTGACCGGGATGTTGCATGGTAATGGGGCAAACCCATCTTGGAGCTGATGGGGCAGGGGGAGGCTGGTCAGCAGAATTCCTTCTGCATCCGTTATTTCTGCGTTCCGTATTTCCTTTTCCTGTTGGCACTTCCACTGCCTGTGCTGCCAGTTTCACTCATTTGCTTCATCCTACGATGAGGAAAGGTTGCTGGCGTCTGTTTGCTGCCCTGCCCCATTCTTCCTGCTTATTTTATTTTTAGCAGCCCGTTGTCTCTGGGTTTTTTCTTCTGAGGCTTCTTCCTCTTCACCACCTGCCTTTCTTTTTCTTGTCCCTCTGCCCTCCCCTCCTCCATGGATGGACTCCTCCTTATGTAATCACAATTCACCTCCAGCGCTACAGGCCGAGGACAAGTGCATAATTGCGCCATCTGAGTCCACCGTCACTTGACCTTCACCGGGTGTTTGATTGTCCAGATCCTGAACATATTTTTGATATCCACACAGCTTCCTGCACCCTTGATGTAAACAGGCAAGGAAGGTGAGGACGTCCACAACGGGTGGGCGCATGTTGATTGAACGTGCACTCTGATCACATGCTCCTTTGCGGGAGTGGGGGGTGGGATAGTGAAAAGTGGCCACACCTTCAGCAGCAACAGCGGCCCCTCATTCCCCTTCCCTCAGAAATTCTGCAGGAACTTCAGCCATCCCACTGCGTACTTGAAGGTTATGTTGAAAAAGCCACTGAAGTCTTGGACTCAATGGATATCCTTCATCTCAAACTTGCAGCATTCAAGCAGAGCCCTCCATTTGAAGGAGTCCCTGTTGAAGGGGTTTCCCTCACACTGAGACTCGTCACTGCCATGCTGATGGTACTTCAGATCCAAGGTCCTCCAGTCGATGCGCTGGCAGCCGCAGCTATTCTAACTTGGTGTCAATTGCTGAAAAGGGATGTTGGATTGATTTCCCAATCAGTATGAGAATCCACCGCTATGTCAGCAGGTTCTCTTATCAGCTCATTGATAGGGACAAGTCTCTCTTCCACCATGATATTGTGCTTGACCTCATCCAAAAGGCCGAGAGGTGATGTAATGCTGAAATTACAGGCTAAACCTGTCAGAGAGGTTAATCAGTATTTCTGAATAATAAATATCATTAACTCTGCAATATTCACAGAGCTGCTATTATCAAAGGACCTATATTTCACCATACACCACCCTGATTCATTTTCTTGTGGGGTTTCATAGTAATTAGAAAGTCACATATTCGAGTCAATGAAAAACCACACACAACAGAGACAGACAAACAACCGAGGTGCAAAACTTAACAAATTGTGCAAATACATAAAAAAGGGAAAAGAAATAAGCATTAAATATTGAGAACACAAGCTGTAGAGACCTTAAAAGAAAGTCTATAGGTTGTGGAATCAATTCAGTATTGGGTGAGTGAAGTTGTTTCCTCTGATTCAAGAGCTGGTGTTTGAGAGGTATGCTGTCCCTGAGCATGATGATGTGGGATTTGAGGCTCCTGTACCTCCTTCCTGATGGCAGCAGCACAAAGAGAGCATGGCTTGAATGCCAGGAATCCCTGATGATGGCCGCTTTCCCACAACAGCACTCCTTGTCAATATGCTCGACATTGGGAAGGACTTTACCTGTGAAGTACTGGTCTGTATCCACTACTTTTTGTAGGTTTTTCCTTTCAATGACATTGCTGTTTCCATTCTACGCCATGATACATCCAGTCAGTATACTCTCCACCACACATCTATAGAAGTTTATCAAGGATTTAGATGACATGACAAATCTGCGCAAACTTCTAAGAAAGCAGCGGCACTGCTGTGCCTTCTTTATAATGGCTAGGCCTAGGACAGATTCTCTGAAACAGTAACAGTGAGAAATTTAAAATTGACGTCTCTCTCCACCTCTGATCCCCTGATGCGGTCCCCTCACAGACCTCCAATTTACACCTCCTGTAGTCAGTAACCATCCCTTTGGTTTTTGCTGATTTGAATGAGCAGTGATCGTTGAGGCACCACTCAGCCAGATTAATCCTTATTTGTTGCCACCTTTGATGTGACCACAGCAGTGGTGTCATCAGCAAACTTAAATATGGCACTGGAGCCATACTTATCTTCACAGTTAGAAGTATAAAGCGAGCTAAGCACACAGCCTTGTGGTACACCTACGCTGATGGTGATTGCAGAGGAGATGTGGTTGCCAACTCAAACTGACTGGGGTCTGCAAGTATGGAAATCGAGGATCCTGTTGCAGAAGGAGGTATTAAGGTCTTGGCCTTTGAGTTTATTGATTAGTTTTGTGGAGATGATAATGTTGAATGCAGAACTGTGGTCAATGAAGAGCATCTTGATGTATGCACCTTTGCTGTCCAGATGTTCCAGTGTTGAGTGAAGATCCAAAGACATGGCATCTGCTGTTGACCTGTCGTGGCAGTAGACAAATTGCAATGGATCCAAATCACTCCTCAGGTTGATTTGCTTCATCATCAACATCTCAAAGCATTTCATCACGGTGGATGTATGTGCTACTGGGTGATAGGCATTGATTTTCATCCCTGGAGGACTGTGGGATCTAGATAATTAGGTGCTGGGGTAGGCTGAGGTGGGGAGGATTTAAAGTGGGCAGAACTAAACACAATGGAGTACTGACACAGAACAGAAATTCAGATTGGGACAGCTGAGCCAGTGAACGGGCATAGAGGCTTGCAGACCATATGGCCTGCTTCTCCTCTCATGTTCTTGTGTTTTTTATGTTCAGGTTCACATTAAAAATACAGCTATTTGTCTTTCTCCCTTGGTACAGATTATGGGCAGATTTCTAGTTCAGGAGCTGGGTAATCAGCAGATAGTCTCATTACCCCAGTGGACACCAAAAGGACACAAGAGTTGGTGGAATATGCCATTACTTACTTAGACCAAAGCAGGCTTACTGCAGAAATAGGTAGTTAACTCCCAGCATTAATGCTGGTTTTGGGAGTAGAAAATTCATCCCAGTCTTTTAAACTTTCTTAAATTTTCAGCATTTTCTTCTGCTTGACCCAAATAATTGTATTAAAGCTAAAGCAAATATCAGCAGACTGGGTTGGCATGGCAGCGTAGTGGTTCATGTAACTATTATGGTGCCAGCAACCCAGGTTCAATTCTACTGCTGTCGGTAAGGAGGTTGTACGTTCCCCCATTGACTGTATTAGCTTTCTTCGGGTGCTCTGGTTTCCTCACACATTCCAGAAGACTTACAGAGTAGCGGGGTATAGGTCACATGGGTGTAATTCGGTGGTGTGGGCTCGTTGGCCTGAAAGGGTCTGTTATCGTGCTGTATCACAAAAAATTAAAAAAATAATTTTGGTGTTTGAAGTAAGCACAACATAAGGCATGCGAGACACTAAAATGGGTAGGTTACTTCTAAAATGACTCGTTGAAGTTTGAGTAACTGTAATCTTTGCTAAGGGCAGGTTACAATTTGTTCCAAAGGCCTCATGATCACAATTTCACAATCGGTCGAGTACTTTTGCATTGATTAAAGTAAATACTTCTGCTGAGCCACTTAAGGACATCCAGTAAAAAATATTTCTGTAAATACTTAAGATATTTTGCTTACTCTCTGAATTTGTTCAATTGGGTAAGAAATTCAGTTTCAATAGATTTAATACCTTGGGTATGAACAAAATTGGCTTGGTTACATCTTTGCAAATCAAATATAAGTTGCAGGATTCACTATCAAAGTCTGAAGGACTCATTAAATTTGATCCTCACCCCACTTGGCTCAAATGCTATGTGATTGTGTAATAAAAATCTTAAACATTTAACATATGAATTTCTCTTTCACTGTGAGAATAGATTGGTTAATCAATCGTGTTGGCTGGCTTGGTAGGAAACAATCTCACTTGTACCAGTAACCCCAGGTGAAATCAATCAGGATTGAGAACTTTCCAGGAGAACTATTTTATTCCATCATCCCTTTGACTGAAATCAAAGAGCTCAGAATAATTCAGGAGCCAATGATGGTATCTTCATGAAATATAACACTAGGTTACTCCCCAGCTGAGTACGTCTCCATTCAAAGGACATGCAAATTTTCAGAATTAAATTCTTTTTGCAAAATTAATCTAACTTTCAAATGCTAGTGAAGGCGAATGTAAGAGGACATGAGGTTATTCCTTTGGCTATAACTACATTTAATATTAATCCAGTAGTATTCCATAAAATTTAGGCAGATAGAACATAGAACACAGAACAGTAAAGCATAGTCGAGGCCCTTCAGCCCATACGATTGTGCTGATATCTCAGCCTACTCCAAGATCAGCCTAGCCCTTCCCTCCCACATAGGCACATAGATTAAAGAAAAATAGAGTGCTAAGAGTCTCTTAAATGTTCCTAATATATCTACCTTTACCACCCCCACCACTGGCACCATGTTCCATTCAATTACTACACTCTGTGTAAAATACCTGACTCTAACATCCCCCCACCCCCCCATATTTTTCTCCAGTCACCTTAAAGTTATGACCTTTCTATTCGGCTTTCTGCCCTGAGAAAAAAAAGGTGCTGCCTATCCACCATAACTATGCCTCTTAACTTATACATCATTATCAAGTCAGCTCACATCGTCCTTCGCTCCAAGAGCTTGCCCGATCTATCCTCATAGAACATGCTCTCTAATCCAGCCAACATCTTGGTAAATGTTCTCTGCACCCTCTCTAAAGCTTCCACATCCTTCTTACAATGAGGCATCAGAACCAAACATAATACTCCAAGTGAAGTCTAACCAGAGGATTATAGAGCAGCAACATTACCTTGCAACTCTTGAACTCAATCCCCCAACTAATGAAGGCCAACATGCTATACGCCTTCTTAACCACCTTATTAACTTACACAGCAATTTTGAAAGGTTTCTGATCGTGGACCTCAAGATCCCTCTGTTCCTCCACACTGCTAAGAATTTTACTATTAACTTTGTACTCTGCCTTAAGTTTCAACCTTCCAAAGTACATCACCTCATTCTTCTCCAGATTGAATTCCATCTGCCACTTTTCAGCCCAGCTTTGCATCCTATCAATGTCTCGATGTAACCTACAACATTCTATACTATCACAACACCACCAACCTTCATGACATCTAAAAAGTTACTGACGCATCCTTCCATTTCATTATCTATGTAATTTATAAAAACCATGAAGAGCAGGAGTCACGGAACAGATCCTTGTGGAACACAACTAGTTATGAACATCCAGACAGAGTACACTCCATCTACCATCATCTTCTGCTTTCTGTGAGCAAGCCAATTCTGAATCCACACAACCAAGTTTCCCTGTATCCCATGCCTCCTGGCTTTCTGACTAGGTAAATTTACTTATTATAAAGCTATAATACATCAACAGCTGCAATGTTAGTTCAATAACCTCATTACAAAAAAAATCCAAGTACGAAAAATAGTCACTGAATCACTCAGCAGAGAAACAAGCCAATTGGCCAAACGTGCCCACACCAAACATCAAGACCTTATCAGTTCGAATCCCCTTTACTGGCACTTTGTCCACAGCCTTCTATGCTTTTGTAATTCAAGTCCTTGTCTAGATACTTATTAAATATTGAGAAAGTATCTGACTTTACCACCCATTCAGGCAATGTGCTCTACACTTCAACCACCTTCTGAGTGAAAACGGTCTTCATTGTATTCCATCTAAACCTCTTTATTCCTTTCTCTAAACAAATGCACTGCAGTTCCACAAACGTCTGCTCTAAATTAGTTTGCTACTATCTGCTCTTATGCCCCTCATAGCTTTGCAACCCTCAGCTACCTCCACTGCAGGGAAATAAACAATATATCCATGTACTGAGAATCTGCATTCTATTATCAGTTTTCCCCTGAACTGTCTCAAAGTACTCAGGTTTTTGAAATGATCAGGCATGGATGGTTTGCAAAACTAAGATTTACACTTTATGACACTACGTGTGACAAAATTACCTATGTCCTCTGCACCACTTGCAGTGAAAACACCCCTTTGGTATAATATGGTAACGAAAACTGTATGCCAGCTGTGGCCTAACTAGTATTTTATATATTTGTACCCCAACTTCATGCTCTTCTACTCTATTCTCTTCTACTTCACTTCAGGGACCTGTGGATTTTTACATTGAGACCTTTCAGTTCCTCAGTATTCCCTGAGCTCCTGCTGTTCTTTGTGCATGTCTACCCTATTCTGTCTTCCCAAAAATACGCCACTGTATTAAGAAAATGTAAGGAAAAGGAGCAAGCACAGCAGACATGTCCAAAATCAGAAACTGCAATGTCAAAGAAGAGATTTCAATTTTTAATTATATTAATTTTTCTTTTTAGCTTGAAAAGTTACCAGCATCAGGGAATGTAACATTCTCAAAAATTATTTGCATTTACTTTTTCAATAATTATTTTTTATAGCAAATTGATTAGTTGTGACTGTAACTTACCAAATCAGACAAGTTATGGACCTCTGCTAAGCCTCCTTTGCAAGCTCACGTGCATACGTTTAGCAGAGTTGCTGCATAATCTATGTATAGGAGAACTTGACTGAGTGCCCCTTCCTTATACCCAGTTTGTTTGTACAACTGCTGCGCTCTTACTATCGTCATGCTTGAAATTAATTAAAAGTAAGGAATATAGATTTGGAGGTAAACCAAAAAATAAGGAAACACAATGCTTTTTCTCCCATTACTCACTCGAAGAATAACTTCCAGTTTTATCATCACTGACATATGGTGTGAAAAGCACTGCTTTGAGACAGCAGGGCAGTACAAAGACTTGAAAACCTATAAATTGCAAAAAAATAAATAAATAATGCACATGTGTTATGGGTTTATGGTCCATTTAGACATCTGGTGGTGGAGAGAAAGATGCTGTTTGTTAAACCTTGTGTATGGGTCTTTAGGCTCCTGTATCTCCTCCCTGATGTGAGTAATGAGAACAAGGCATGGACAGGATAGTGAAGGTCCTTAATGATGGATGCTGTCCTCTTGAGATACTACTCCTTAAAGATGGGGCGGACAATGCCCATGATGGAGCTGGCTGAGTCTACAACACACTACAGCCCTTTGCAATCCTGTGCATTGGAGCCAGGTACCTTGTGAGGGTTTACCTTCTTGAAGGAATGTATGGACAGAGATCATCGTTTCATCAGATGCCATGGTATTCACACAGGCCTGCATAAAGGATTGAGCTAATTGAGAAATGAAGCATCACGGCCATTTATGCTATTAGGTTTCAACTTATTAGAAGTAAAGGCATATAAACCTTGCCACACCTGACGTGCATCCAAGTCTCTCTCGAGCTTTGCTTGGAGCTATTGTTTCACTATCATTCCATTGGTCATACCTGGACTCCTGTAGGCTACTGGATTGCTAGTCTAGAACACCACAGATTTAGGCCTCAGCAGACTGTGCTCATCTAGGGCTTCTGATTGGGAAGACTTGGTTCTCAAAGGCACACACTCAACCACATAGGCTGAGTGTATCTACATGAAGTTGTTGAAATTTGTTGTTATGCAGCAGGAGTACATTGCAAGAGTAATAACTGTAAATAACTGTAAACATGTATATATAAGTAAAATTAAATAAATAAAGTGTCAAAATAGAAGAAAAGTAGTGAAGTAGTGTTCATGGGTTTAATGTTCACTCAGAAATCTGATGGCAAAGAGGAAGAAGCTATTCTTGAATTGTTGAGTGCTGTGCCTTCAGGCTCCTGTACTTCCTCCCTGATAGTAGCAATGAGAAGAAGACCAGTCCTGAGTGATGGAATCCTTCATGGTGGATTTGTCTTTTTGAGGGAACGCTCCTCAGAAATGTCCTGGATGATGGGGAGAGTAGTGACCATGGTGGAACTGAGTGAGGTTATGACTTTCTACAGCTTATTTTGATCCTCTGCAGTGCTCCCCCATACCAGATGTTGATGCAGCCAATCAGAACTCTCTCCCCAGTACACTTGTAGAAATTTGTAAGTGCCTTTGATGGCATACCAGAACTCTTCAAACTCCAAATGAAAGATAGCCACTGTTGTGTATTCCTTGTATATGCATCGATATGTTGGGTTCAGGATAGATCCTCAGTGATGTTGACACCCAGGAACTTGAAATTGCTCATCCTTTCTACTTCTGATCCCTCTATGAGAACTGATGTATGTTCCCTTGTTCTACCCTTTCTGAAATCTGCAATCAATTCTTTGGTCTTACTGAGGGTGAGTGCAAGGTTGTTGCTGCAACTCCACTCAACTAGCTGATCTAGCTAGCTCCTGTACGCCTTCTCCTCATCATCTGAAGTTCTGCCAACAATAGCTGTGTTGTCAACAAATTTACAGATGGTACTTGAGCAGTGCCTTGCCACACAGTCATGGGTGCAGAGAGATTAAGGCAGTGACCTAAACACATCCCTGAGGCACACCAGTGAGGTGGATTATCAGTGTTGAACTTTACGGTCTTCACCGCCTCCAGTGTCAGCTCAGGCTGAAATGTACTTGGGCTCCAGATGATGGTGGAGAACTCCCTCAGCAGAAAGAACAGATGACACAACTGCCAGAAATTCCAGGTCAGGGAAGCAGGGTTGTTTTTTCTTCTTTTTTATTTACCCAGCAGATTTATTTCATTCCTCAGGCCTGCTTTCATGCATGCTAAGTAGTTAAGGCAACTCACATTCTGAAACAGCTTTTAAATGCAAACCAGTTTAATTAATATATCAGTAATTTCAATCACACCCCTATAACTGTCAATCTGTTCTTCATTAATCTGAGCAGGGTAGGTTAATAAAGACAAAAAAATCTGCAGGTGCTGGAAATCCAAGCAACACACACAAAATGCTGGAGGAACTCAGCAGGCCAGGCAGCAACCATGAAAAAGAGTAAACAGTCGATGTTTCGGGCCGAGACCCTTCATCAGGACTAGAAAAAAAGACCGGGTTAGAGTAAGAAGGTGGGGCGAGGGGAGGAAGACATACAAGGTGGTAGGTGCTATGTAAAACTGGGAGAGGGGGAAGAGGTGAACTTTTCCAGCTAAAAACAAATACCGGAAGCTCGAGAAAATCAATGTCCATGACATCAGGTTGGAGGCTACCCAGACAGAATATAACGTGTTGCATCTCCAACTTGAGTGTAGCCTCATTGGTTCGATGGGTTAATGCTTCATCGTCACTGACTTTACTGTTCAGCTTTCATGAATGTTACAGTAGAATTCCACAATCATCTGTGATATGATTTAAACTATTGTAAGAAATGACTTACGAAAATCTGTTATCTTTGCAGGAAAAATATATAGCTGTAATGGCTTGTCTTCTATAAATTATATGAAGTGCACAGACACTTTAATAATTACCTGTCATTTTTTTCAACAAGACAATGAGGAACTTGTGATCGTCAACATCTCAATTTCAATACAAAAGTGAAACTCCAGCCTATCTTATACTCAAGCCCATTATTATCTACAGGAGCTGCTGTCATAAAGACAGTGAACCCTCGTAATGAGAATGTTTTTGCTAAAACACATTGGGAGATGCTGGGCCGTTGGCAATGTTAACATTATCCACCAGTTAGTGGGCGATTGCCGGAATGACTCAGGCTCAGTTTACCTACCTAGGTGAGCTTAGTGGGCAGGTCATGATTGATAATCTCTCTCTCACTCAATGGGGCAGTGTCCAGAAAAAATAAAATGCCAAAATGTAATTTATACACTATCTATGCTTTTATGAAAGTTCCTTTTCCACTGCAGGGTAAATTATTCAGCAAGCTGATTCAAATTAAAACAACTGTACATGTCCTGGCTTGCAAGCAGAGAGCGTTATCAAATCAGAGAATGACACAACCCATTTGCAAGCTTATTGGTTTGTGAATGATAACAGAATTGAAACACAGCTCCTTCTGGCAGTCTGGTTCTTTGGCCTAATTTGGAGATTGGATGCAGCATAAACAGAGTTGAAGGCCAGCATTACCTGGGCAGGACCAGCATTCTCAGCTTATTTTTGATTAAGTGTCATTATTTGCAAAAAGGAATTACTCAGGGGAATGGGGAAAAAAACTTACTACATTATTACAGTATGTGGAAACAATATGTGGCATCACTGAATTTATATTGCTGAACCCTCTCTTGAAGCAGTTTGCAATACATTCCCAAAGACAATAAAACTATCGTGTTTATGGCATGGGTAAACATCTACTCTAAATTTAATTAGCCAAAATTCCAAATCCTGTTCATAGTCTGGCTGTAAATTGCATGTTACATAAGTCAAGGCCAGTCTCAGATTTAATAACTTCCACAGCTGAATGGAATAAATATAATTTGCAAACATATTGCACCTAACAAGCCCTGAGGATAGAGTTTAAAATGCATTAAAGCCAGGAAATTACTTCAGAAACGTAGTCACCACTTTCCCCCCATTCATGGCTAAATCTGCATCAAATGAGATAATTAACCAGTTAAATACACATATGTTGATTAGCTAGAGAATTCAGCACCCTTCTCTCAAATAGTGCACCAGAATTGTTTGGGTAAGCCTGCTCTTTATCTAACAGTGGACCAGAATTCCAGAGTAATGGATTCTTGAATGCTGCTAGGACCAATGATTTTTAAGGCAAACACGAGGAAATCTGCAGATGCTGGAAATTCAAGCAGCACACACAAAATGCTGGCGGAACACAGCAGACCAGGCAGCATCTATAGGGAGAAGCGCTGTCAACGTTTCGGGCCGAGACCCTTCGTCAGGACTAATTGAAAGGAAAGATAGTAAGAGATTTGAAAGTAGGAGGGGGAGGGGAAAATGCGAAATAATAGGAGAAGACCGGAGGGGGTGGGGTGAAGCTGAGAGCCAGAAAGGTGATTGGCAAAAGGGATACAGAGTTAGAGAAGGGAAAGGATCATGGGACGGGAGGCCTAGGGAGAAAGAAAGGGGGAGGGGAGCACCAGAGGGAGATGGTGAACAGGCAGAGTGATGGGCAGAGAGAGAAAGCAAATAAAAGAGAGGGGGAAAAAAAACTAAATATGTCAGGGATGGGGTAAGAAGGGGAGGAGGGGCATTAATGGAAGTTAGAGAAGTCAATGTTCATGCCATTAGGTTGGAGGCTACCCAGCTGGTATATAAGGTGTTGTTCCTCCAACCTGAGTGTGGCTTCATCTTGACAGTTGAGGAGGCCATGGATAGATATATCAGAATGGGAATGGGACGTGGAATTAAAATGTGTGGCCACTGGGAGATCCTGCTTTCTCTGGCGAACAGAGCGTAGGTGTTCAGTGAAACGGTCTCCCAGTCTGCGTCGGGTCTCACCAATATATAAAAGACCACACCGGGAGCACCGGACGCAGTATACCACACCAGCCGACTCACAGGTGAAGTGTCACCTCACCTGGAAGGACTGTCTGGGGCCCTGAATGGCGGTGAGGGAGGAAGTGTAAGGACAGTTGTAGCACTTGTTCTGCTTGCAAAGATAAGTGCCAGGAGGGAGATCGGTAGGAAGGGATGGGGGGGATGAATGGACAAGGGAGTCGCGTAGGGAGTGATACCTGCAGAAAGGAGAAAGGGGGGGGAGGGAAAGATGTGATTGGTAGTGGGATCCCGTTGGAGGTGGTGGAAGTTACGGAGAATTATACATTGGATCCGGAGGCTGGTGGGGTGGTAGGTGAGGACAAGGGGAACCCTATCCCGAGTGGGGTGGTGGGCAGATGGGGTGAGGGCAGATGTGCGGGAATTGGGAGAGATGCGTTTGAGAGCGGAGTTGATGGTGGAAGAAGGGAAGCCCCTTTGTTTAAAAAAGGAAGACATCTCCTTCATTCTGGAATGAAAAGCCTCATCCTGAGAGCAGATGCGGCGGAGACAGAGGAATTGTGAGAAGGGGATAGCATTTTTTTTTTGTTTGATTTTTTTTTTGTTTTTGAAAACATGACAGGACTAGCTTTGTTACAGAACTTTATACTTTCAGGGTGTCAAAGTGTACTTTAAACCAATGAAATACCTCTGAAATGCAGCTACCTTTGTAATGTGGATAACACAACATCCTCCAACAACAGTGTGATGAGCAATTAGTTATAGTGTTATACACTCAATGGCCACTTTATTAAATACTCCTGTATTTATCAAAGTGGCCAGTAACTCTATGTTCCTGGTCTTCTGCTGGCTATCACCCATCCACTTCAAGGTTTGGTGTGCTGTGCATTCAGTAATGTTCTTATACACACCACTGTTGTAGTAGGCAGCCATCAATCCCAGGGCATCATGGGTATGTGCCTCTGGAGGACTGTGCGGGAAAATTTGAAGAACCGGCTGTCGTCCATCCACCTCGCCACGTCACTGATGTAGACCAAGTGAGGGGCAAGCACCGAGACAGCTTGGCAACAGTGTCATCGCAGAGGTTGCCAGAGAGAAGTTGTAAACAACATCAAATGCCTTAGGGACCCTGGCTCCGGATTTCTTTCTTGGGGTTTACTCCTGAAGCCTTTTAAAAGCGGACATTTAAACTCAGAGATTTCCTTCTCCTAGCTGGGCTGCTATCCAAGGCTGATGAGCCCCACCTGCCCGAAGTAGGTGTCAATGGTGCGCCTTTGCCCCTTCTCTTGTCAGTAGAAACAGTTCCACCAGGCCTAGCAGCAAAGCCACACCTGAAGGCCAAGATTTAGACTTGGTTGTCAGAGGCTATTAGTGATGACCATTTGGAACCCTGTTGTAATGTGTGGTTATATGAGTTGTTGTCACCTTCCTGTCAGTTTGAACCATCCCAGCTATTCTCCTCTGACCTCTCTCATTAACAAGGTATCTTTGCTCACAAAAAAGCTGCTCATAAATGTCTGTTTGTTTTTTGCAGACTGTTATGTGTGAAGATTCCTGAAGTTCAGCAGTTTCTGAGATACTCAAACCATCCCACCCAGCAGAAATAATCATTTCATGGATAGAATCACTTAAATCACATTTATTCTCCATTCTGATGCTTGGTCTGAACAGCTGACTCTCTTGACGATTTTTGCATGCTCACATGCATTGAGTTACTGCCACATGATTGGCTGATTAGGTTGCATTCATGGGCATGTGTACAGGTGCACTTAATAAAGTGGCCAGTGAGTGCAATTAATGGGAGAAATACTGGTGTGATAATCAGGGGTGACTCTGCACTTTCTCATCTCTTAAAGTCATCAAAGAGACTCGCTGTACTCTCAGGAGAAAAAGCACATCCACCTCAGCAACTTTTCCTCACCACTCCTCCAGGTCGTTGTTTTAGATTCTTGTCCTTAAGTCTCTGAAGTCACCCACAACCAAATCATCATCTTGGTGCCATCTTTTGGGCTTCAGTTAAACAATCTTTGTCCATTTTTTCCACTTAGTTGCTGCAAGCAAAGCCAGGGGTGGGTTCTCTAGAACCTGACTCACTCACCCATGCATACACCCTTTCACACTGCTCTTTAACAGAGCTCATCTCTCAGCTCTGTTCCTACTCACTATCCAGCTGCCCACAGCTCTGTAGGGAAACCTGATCCATTCTCATCCACATCTGTATCCTCATATCAGTCCCAATTGCTTGTCCATTATTCATGATTTTTCTCATACACTCACAACTTCTAATCCCCCATGAATGCCCAACTGCCCAAACCCCTATAACATACCACCTCCTGGATTCTGATTGAGCAACTCTCCTCTGAGGCCAAATTCTCTATCGTGCCACAAGACCCTATTTTCCATATTTCCCTCTGATCCCTATTCTTCAATTCTCCTTGAACTTGTGATTCCCATTTCTCCCTTTGACTTCCCTTCATCACATACTCTTGTTGCTATTCTTCATCACCCTCTCCAATCCCATTTCCCCATCTCTCCCTTGGCCCTTACTCTTTATTTCTCTACCCAAGCTCCCAATTTCCATTACAGCAGAATCTTTCTCTGGGCTGGACTGTTCCCGAGTTTCATTCTCCATCGCTTCCTTGATGAAGCAGTAAATGTAGTGTGTACAGATTTCAGCAAGACAATTGATAAGGTACTCCATGCAAGGGCTATTGAGAAAGTAAGAAGGCAAAGGATCGAAGGGGACATTGCTTTGTGAATCCAGAACTGTCTTGTCCACAGAAGACAAGAGGGCCTGTACTGTGCTGTAGGGTTTCTATGTTTCGATCTGATTTTGGTGCAAGATAACAAATTCTGCCCAAGTTTGTTTTCATTTCAGAAATTACATTAATTAAATGTATATGAATCTTATTATCACAAATTCTAAAATTAAATTGTGAAATGATAGATTATTGATCCAGAAACAGTAACAGTGTACCTACAAGATGCCTAAAATTGCATCTACACCTTAAATTTAGAGAAGGTTCACATAAATCCAGGATCTCAGGAAATGAGAGACAGCAGGGAAGCTAAAAATGTATGCCAAAAGGCACCATTGGCAACAGATCCAACCTGAAAGGAAACAATGTACAAATAATTTGCTAGGGCATGTTGAACAAAGTTCCTGAAAATAATTCAAAATGGATTTGCTTATTATCAGTGTGATTACATGAACAAATTGTGCAACATTACAGGTTTCTTTGCGAAAATTTTCTGTGCTGCTGTTATTTATAGGAATATAATTTGATTTCTCAGTTTCCAAGACATTAAGCAGCTTATTCCATTATCAGTCATGTAATTAAGTGGCATCAGCTCCATCACTTCATGAATCTTATCTATTCAAGCAAGAAATCATGACTGCAGTTTTGCAATTATAAAAATAACAACGATAGCAAGAAGAGTCAAAGCTGAACAAGTTATGGTACTATAAAAGGTAGAACTGAATTCAGTGTTGGAAGCAAAATTACCATTTAATGTCAAATTGTCTTATCAGCTGACTTTGCCAGGTTGGGATCTTACGATTCATTGCCAGTTTTCTCAGCAATGTTCTCAAATGGGTATCACACTAGCGAGTGCTTATCCTAGTCAGCAGATTAAACAGAAATTAATGGGTTAGCTCTATTCTAGTCTATGCACATTGAAATGTGAAAGTTGGAGGTAAACTGAAGGACACTAGAGCACTAGTTGTTTAATGCCCATGTCCCAACATGGGAAGATATTTGTCTGTCAAGATGAAGCCACACTCAGGTTGGAGGAACAACACCTTATATACCGGCTGGGTAGCCTCCAACCTGATGGCATGAACATTGACTTCACTAACTTACGTTAATGCCCCTCCTCCCCTTCTTACCCCATCCCTGACATATTTAGGTTTTTTTTCTCTCTCTCTCTGCCCATCACTCTGCCTGTTCTCCATCTCCCTTTGGTGCTCCCCCCCCCCCCCTTCCTTTCTCCCTAGGCCTCCCGTCCCTTGATCCTTCCCCTTCTCCAGCTCTGTATCACTTTGGCCAATCACCTTTCCAGCTCTTAGCTTCATCCCACCCCCTCCGGTCTTCTCCTATCATTTCACATTTCCCCCCCCCCCCCCCCCCCCACTACTTTCAAATCTCTTAGTATCTTTCTCTTCAGTTAGTCCTGACAAAGGGTCTCGGCCCGAAACGTCGACAGTGCTTCTCCTTATAGATGCTGCCTGGCCTGCTGTGTTCCACCAGCATTTTGTGTGGGTTGTTTGAATTTCCAGCATCTGCAGATTTCCTTGTGATGGCAAGATATTTGATTTATTTATTTATTGAGATACAGCACAGATTAGGCCCTTCAAGCCATACTGCACAGCAACCCACCAATTTAACGCTAGCCTAATCACAGGACAATTTACAATGACCATTTATACTACCAACCACTACATCTTTGGACTGTGGGACCAGAGCACCTGGAGGAAACCCACTCAATCATGGGGAGAATGTACAAATTCTTTACAGGCAGCACCGGGAATTGAACCCAGGAAGGTCTGGCTTGGCCAGTCCTCCAAATTGCAATTGAAGAGCATAGGTGGGTGGACACCACAAGGAGAGAGGAAGTTTATGTCATTCCCCTGTGGCAAAAGTCAACAAAATACAAGTATATGATTTTTGAAACCTTTTGCTTTAGTCCATGGAAACAAATCAAGTGATATAAACAGACACGTATTCACTCATAAGATACATATGATAATTACAACACAATTAACACACAGAACATAAATACAACCAAATGCGAATCAAAGGCAATGCAGTAAAATATTGCTGCAAATGTTTGTCAATATTAGGCATCTAAATTTTTTGCAGCAAAGGACTAATTACAGAATTCAAGCTCTCAGTAGGAAGTCTTAAATATTCATTAGCCTTTCCATTCCTTCAGACTAATTTCTGACTTTTGCTCAGAAAAATGCAATTACAGGTTTTGTCACTTAAAAATGTAACAATTTCCATTTTCAACTCTGAGTCATCTATACTTGAGTTTGCTCAGTCGTAGCAAAAGGTTTGTGCAAACAATTACCAGCAGGGTCAGAAGATATTAGTATGAAAGGGATTGTGAGAGTGGAAAACGACAGCTGCTCAAATGAACTTGACAAAAGTTGGATTGCCACCTACCATTCAATGGCATCAATATGTTGAGATATGTAAAATTACAGGATGAATTGTATTCATATCTCTACCCTTTAAGGATTTAAAATCTCTTTCAATTAATGCCTGAAATAGAGCAAATCAAGCAGTTCTGTGTTTGCTCAACTTCAAGTTCAAGCTCAAATTCAAAGTACATTTATTATCAAAGAATGTACAAATTATATAACCTTGAAATTTGTTTGCTTACAGACAGTCACAAAGCAAGAAAGTCTAAAGCAGTCAATTAAAAAAAATAAAGACCTACACCCAATACGCAAAGGAGTGAGGGGGGGGAACCACAAATCATGCAAACAATAGAAGCGATCAACAACATTCCGAACCAAAATGAGTCCTTAGATCCGAACCGCAGAACAGCCTGGAGTAGTCCCAAAGACTCAGTATCAGTCTTTCACATTAGTGGGTACCGAGCACAGCTCCATAAATGGGAAGATTTCAGCTGAAGCAGTGTTAGGTTCTGTGTATAGTAATGTCACCCAAGTCTGGCATTGATTTATATATAAAAAATGGACATTTGATTATGGTGTAGTGTCTATGTCAATTAAACCATAATAGAGTAAAGAAAATTAGGTGCTGCAGTTGAATTAACATATTGTGTGTGACATGACACTTTTAATTGGAGCTTCAACTTCATTCTAATCAAAGAAAAGTACCATTATATACTGAAAATTATTTCTTCAATTATTATTTTTCCATCAATAGTTTCCTCTCCCCTTCTTTCTCAACTATGCCCCAAGTAATGTAATTCATAAAAGAAATGGCAGATGCTGTTAGTCTCAAATACAAACAGAAAAATGCTGGAAACAGCAGGTCAGGCAAGACAAAGTTAACATTACAGATTTAAAACAATCATGCATATATTGGCAGGCTGTCTAATCAGAGAAGTGACAAAACAAAGCCAGTATTTATTCTTTCCTGACATCTACATGCAAGTAGTTTCATCTGTATTACCTACCACACTCACTCCCATGATGCTTCAGTATACCAGGTCACCCTAAATTAATGTTGACCAGGATTGGTTAACTCAGCACCAAGCTTTACATCCGTTGGAGTCATCATAACAAAGGATCTGTCCAGGAACCAGCTCACCAAGATGGCACAACAGCACCTCTACCATCTTAGAAGTTTGCATAGATTTGACATGTCAACAAAAACGTTAACAAACTTCTACAGATGCACAGTGGAGAGTATACTAACTGGTGGCATCATGGTCTGGTATGGAATCACCAATGCACAAGATCGGAAAAGTCTACCAAAAATGGTGGATACAGCCCAGTCTACCATAGGCCTCCCCATCATTGCCACAAGCATAATCATTAAGGACTCCCACAATCCATGCAATGCTCCCTTCTTGCAACTACCATTGGGCAGGGGGTACAGGAGCCTTAGGTCTCATATAACCAGGTTCAGGAACAGTTATTGCCCTGTAATCACCAGGTTTTTGAACAGGCATGGATAACTACATTTAATTCAACTCTGATCTGATTCTACAACCTACAGACTCACTTTCAAGGACTCTTACACCACCAATTTCAGTAACAGTTATTACTATTCAACCATTAGACACCTGAACCAGTGTGTATAACTTCAGTTACTTCAACTCTGATCTGATTCCACAACCTGTGAACTCACTTTCAATGATTCTACATCTCATCTTCGCAGTATTATTTATTTATTTATTTGTCTTTGTATTTACACAGATGGTCTTCTTTCTCACATTAGTTGTTTGCCAGTCTTTGTGTGTAGTTTTTCATTGATTCTATTTTATTTCTTTGTTCTAATGTGTATGCCTGCAAGAAAATGTATCACAAAGTAGCAAGTACATGGTGGCATATATATATATATGTACTTTGATGATAAATTTACTTCAGACTTTCTTTGAGTTTCATTACTGCTCAAGAACTGACTGCATAACCTGACTGAGACATTATCTAACAGAGAAACTTGTTGACAAATTGTTGACATTGTACCAGAGTTGTAAGAATAACACACTTTGTCAATTTCCCTTATGTTTTGCTGCCTGAAAGCTGAATGTCAGTTTTAGCAGGTGTTGGATCAGAACATTTAATTCTAGGATCCGACTGTTTTCGTGTCATTTTCTTTTCAGTTTAACAATTAATTAACTGCTTGTATTTTAAACAGCCTTTATATGCAATAACAGTTTAATATGCACCTGGTAGCTACACAAAGTATAATTCTGGAAACATCTTTGTACTGCATTAAGGTTAAATTTTACTGCAGTACAGAATAAGTATTTTAATTGGTTTATTATAATCTATAGATATAAATGGATTTTTTTCTTATCTCTAGGTATAAAAGTAGCTGTCTTATGCTAGCCATCATCTCTAGCTTCTCTCTTTAATGCCTAGGATGGATTACAGGTAATACAAATATCATCTATGTAGTCATCTCCTAAAGGAGTTTTTCACAAAATTATAAAACTCTCTTAATCCAGACTTGGTTGAACTATTGGATGTCCTATTACAACCCAAACACACATCTACTTCACTTTTTTTGAACTTGTTATTCAGGAGAATATTACACTTTCCAGTGAACTCAGTGAATTTAAAGGGAAAAGGAAATGTGCAACTAATTTTGACTCTGGCACAGGCTGCACACCAACCCCACATCCCAAACCACTGGCAATCAATAGCACATGCAGCTCACTCCCCGTATTCTGGACCATAAACTCTGGCTTGAACTCTGAACACGTTCCAGACTAGTGAGCAAGTCCAGCTAATAAGAACTTTACTCTATTGGCAACTCTTTTCAGCTTATTTGGATTGTTGCTAATGAATGAATAGATCTGGTAAATATTAGGTGGAGGAGGGGTGAGCAAGAGGTGGGAGCACATTCTCAATAGTGTATGTGGACAGACTAATGATATTCTGTGCTTGCCAGAGGCTGTTCTTTCTACATGGAAAGCCTCTATAGAGCCACAGTAAAACACTGCAGTAAGTTACCAAGCAGTACTATGCAAGGATATGACTGCATTCTCTGAATGCCTGCACTTTATAGAAGACAGCAGTACAGAGAAATGCCTGTATCACTTCTGCACTGTTCCTGCAAGTCTTCTCTCCATGAGTTTGTACTGTGGGTTACCTTCCTACAGGAGCAGCGAGCATCAACCTGTGAGATATGGAGGAGATGGAATGACACTGATGCCAGGAATCAAAGAGTGATTGTGTCCCTGATCTTAATGAAAAAAGCAATTAGGGCACATATAGGATTTTATCTAGCACCATAGGGATTTACAGATCTCAAAAAATGACATAGACGGCAGTCGAGTGCAGGCTTGCTAAATAGCATTATTGGAGAAAAAATGGAGTTAGGACAACCTTTATTCTGTGAGTAAATAAGAAATGCAATATTTTGGACCAATAGTTATGAAGATCTCACTACAAATAGTTTGTTGTATGACTGGTGACATCACATGGAGGTGACATCACAAAAATGTGCTACAGGGAAGAAAGAAAGGAGTTGGCTATCTGACAGGAGTCACTCAGTAACCCGTGAAAAATTGCTGTATATGGGTTTTCCAGATTTTCAATAGTGCAGCAACACTTCATATTTGGAGTTATATATCTAGCTCCTTGATTTTGTCCAAGAAGATTGTCAGTGAACTGAAACAAAAATAAAGAATATATATTCTCCAATCAGTTAGAATTTCAAGAATATGTACTAATTAACATTCCAACCATATTTTTTCATCTATTAGTATTCTTATTATATTCAGAATATCTAATTGAGTCAAAGAATAGAGTCAGGCTACAGTGCACAGCAGTTAATATATTGGATTAACACATGTCTAGACTATTGATCCTGAAAGATAAGCTTGATTCCCACCAAGGCAGGTGGAGAATTTAAATTCAAGCAACTGAGCTAATTAGGAATTTAAAAATCTACTATCAGTAATGGCAACAATGAAATGGTCATAAAATCGGTCTGACTCATATTGTTCTTTAGGGAAGGAAGTGCAATATCATTATTTAATCTGGTTTAAGTGTGTGATAAATGCAATACACTCTTAATTGCATTGTGAGATGCCTGTCCATTTTGGAACTTGTTAATAAAGGACATTAAATGAGGGCCTTATCTGCGATATTGCAGGTAAATGAATACATTCTTGAGAATAAATTAAGGTATTATTTTTATGAATAGGCAATAAAAATTACACTGTGGTGGTCAAATTGTTATAATGACACAGTAGTTATTTTGTGATTATCAATGCAAAGAACAACAGAAAGATTACTCTACTGCTGTCACCTAGTGGCACCATCTTTGCCTCAAAACTCTCAGAACGTATCGAAGTAACAGAAACCGATGTTTGGGCAATGATATAAGTGCCGGGCTAGATTGAAAAGCTCAGAGGCAAAGGATGGACCAGTTCAGCTCGCTGCTCTGCAACATTTATTTGACTCTGCGCAGAACTAAGGCAATGGCTTTGTGCCTTTGGATGGACTTCAGTTCAGAACACTGTTTGCTTGCTTTTATTGTTGGCACAAATATTTTTTTCTCTCTGCACATTGGGTGTTTGACAGTCTTCTTTTGAATGGTTTTGTTTGGGTTTCTTTGTTTTGTGGCTGCCTGTAAGACGCCAAATCTCAACATTGTATGATGTATATATACACTTCGATAATAAATGTACTTTGAATTTTGAAATTATCCTAATATTCATTGAAACATCAATTTGCTCCTCCTCCCACCTCTATCAAGTGTTTAATTCAAAGCTGAATGGAGTTCAGAGCAAGTTGGTGTTTGAAATCACTTTCATAAGACCATAAGACATAGGAGAATTATTAGAATAAGTCCACTTCATCATCAGAACTGGGTTTAATATCACTGGCATATGTCATGAAATACATGTTTGGTAGCAGCAGTACAGTGCAATACATAATAAAAAACTAAAAATTACAGTAAGAAACATATATTAAAAATAAATTAGTATAAAAAGAGAGCAAAAAATAAGTCGTGAGGAACTGTAGGGAAATCTCAAACTGAAAAAATAGTGGGGTAGGTTTATTGTCCATTCAGAAATCTACAAAGGGGATGAAGATGTTGCTAAAATGTTGAGTGTGTGTCTTCAGGCTCCTGTACCCACTCCTTGATGGCAGCAATGAGAAGAAGGCATGTCGGGGGTCCTGACTGAAGGATGCCACCTTTTTGAGGCATTGCTTTCTGAGGATGTGCTGGGTGCTGAGCAGACTAGTGCGCATGATGAAGCTGTCTGAGTTTTCAACTTTCTGCGGCTTTTTTGGACCCTGTGCAGTGGCCCCTCCGGATCCTTGGATGTTAAGCTCCCAGCTATCATCTTCTTTCAGCCATGACTAGGTGATGCCCACATCATAGCTATTGATCTCTAAATGTGGTACAAGATTACCTGCCTATTCCATATACTGTGTGCACTCAAATATAACACCTTCAGTCCTGTATTCACCACCTTTTTCAATTTTGCCCCCATGTTTTACTTCAACTCAGCCCACAGATTGCAATTTTGCCCAATCATCTGCCTGTTCTTCCTCATTGTCTCACTGCACACTGCATTCTCAGACCTATCACACCAGTTCCCATCCCCTGCAAATTAGTTTAACCTATTCCCAACAGCTCTAGCAAACCTTTCTGCAAGGATATCGATTCCCCTCAGTTTCAGGTGTAACCATCCTTTTTCTACAGGTCATACCTTCCCAAGAAGACATCTCAAAAGTCCAGAAATCTGAAGCCCTGCCCCCTGCATCAATTCCTCAGCCAAGTATTCATCTGCCAAATCCACCTGTTCTCACCCTCACTGGCACATGCCACAGGCAGGAATCCAGAGATTATTATCCTGGAGATCCTGCTGTTCGGCTTTCTACCTAGCTCCCTAGAGTCAGAGTTATAGAAAAGTACAGCACAGAAACAGTCCATGCTAAATCATTTAAACTGCCTACTCCCATCCACCTGCACTGGGACCATAGCCCTCCATACCCCTACCATCCATGTACCTATCTAAACTTCTCTTAAACGTTGAAATAAAGCTTGCATGCACCCACTTGTGCTGGCAGCTCATTCCACACTTTAATGACCCTCTGACTGAGGAAGTTTCCCCTCATGTTCACCTTTCACCCTTAACATGTGACCTCTAGTTGTAGTTCCACCAAACATCAGGGGAAAAAGCCTGCCAATTTATACCCCTCATAATTTTGTTTACCTCTATCAAATCTCCTCTCAATCTTCAACATTCCAAGGGATAAGGTCCTAACCTAGTCAACCCTTCCTTATAACACAGGTCCTTCAGACCTGGCAACATCCTTGGTTGTATGCTTTCAACCTTATTTATATCTTTTCTGTAGGTAGGTGACCAAAACTGCGCACAATACTCTAAATTAGGCCTCACCAATGTCTTAAAAGGCCAATATGCCAAAACATTTCTTTACGGCCCTTATCTACCTATGACACCATTTTTAATGAATTATGGACCTGTATTCCCAAATCTCTTTGTTCTACCCACCCTATCCCGGTTGGTCCTAATGAAGTGCAACATCTCGCACTTGTCTGCAGTAAATTCCATCTGCCATTTCTCAGTCCATTTTACCAGCTGGTCCAGATCCAGCTACAAGCCATGATGGACTTCCCTACTGTCCACTACATCCCCATTCCTGGTGTAATCCACAAATTTGCTGATCCATTTAACCACATTATCATCCAGATCATTGATATAAATGACAAACAACAACAGAATCAGCACTGATCCCTGTGGCAGTCCACTAGTCCACTCTCTGCCTTCTCCCACAAAGCCATTGTCTAATCCAAATTACTACCTCATCTTGGATGCTGAGCGACTGAAACTTCTTAACCTACCTCCCATGCGAAGCCTTGTAAAATGCCTTGCTAACGTCCATGTAGACACCATTCACTGCCTTGCCTTCATTAAATTTCCTTATAACTTCCTCAAAAGCTTTCTTTCTTTTCTTTTTCAATCTTTTTATTAATATCAACATGATAAGATTAATACATAGTTATTGGGATTACAAAATTAAAATGAACATAAAAGGATACACAAGCAATAAGTACAATATAGTTAAGTCTTCCCAAATCATGAATGATACAAATATCATATAAACAAAACAAAAAAACTATGTATATCATGTTGAAAAAACAGATAAGAGAAAAAGAGGGAAAAAAATATTATTACCCCAAGAAAAACTAATCTAACAAACTAACCACTAACTAATAAAGAAAAAAAAAGAAAAAAAAATGGGCTGTTTATAGTATCTATAAAAAGACAAAGAATCATCAGTGTCACCAACTCTGATCCTCTCAACATATATATATATATAATCAAAACCGGAAAAACAAATAGGATTGGAACAAGGTCAAATTACATCATGTGAAAATATTGAATAAATGGCCTCCAAGTCTTTTCAAATTTAATAGAAGGGTCATATATGACACTTAATTTTTTTTCCAAATTTAGACATAACATAGTTTGTGAAAACCAATGAAATATGGTAGGGGGATTAATTTCTTTCCAATTCAACAAAATAGATCTTCTAGCCATTAATGTAAGAAATGCAATCATCCGAAAAGCAGAAGAAGATAAATGAATTGACTCCATCATTGGTAAACCAAAGATTGCAGTAATAGGATGAGGTTGTAAATCAATGTTCAATACCCTGGAAATAATATCGAAAATGTCTTTCCAATATTTTTTCAAAGGAAGACATGACCAAAACATATGAGTTAGAGAACCTATCTCAGAATGACATCTGTCACATATAGGATTTATGTGGGAATAAAAATGAGCCAATTTATCCTTGGACATATGATCCCTGTGCACAACTTTAAACTGTATCAATGAATGTTTAGCACATATAGAGGATAAATTAACTATTTGAAGAATTTTATCACAATTCTCAATAGGGATAGTAAAATTAAGTTCTCCTTCCCAATCATTCTTAATCTGATAAAAGGCCTCTGAATGCATTTTCATAATTATATTGTAAACATTTGATATTACACCTTTCTGAAAAGGATTTAGTTCTAACAATTTCTCCAAAATACCCGAAGAATCTAGATTTGGAAAGGTAGGAAGTACAGTGTTTAAAAATTCCTAATCTGTAAATATCTAAAAAAATGAGAACTAGGCAAATTATATTTATTAGATAATTGTTCAAAAGACATAAAACAATTATCCAAAAGTAAATCAGAAAATCGTAGTATACCTTTAGTCTTCCAAGCTAAATAAGCTTGGCCTATAATGACAAAAGAAATTGGATACAATAGGAATTGTTAAAACAAATTGATTCAACCCAAAAAAATTTCCAAAATTGAAACCATATATGTAAAATGTGTTTAACTATCGGATTGTCAATTCGTTTATGCATTTTAGAAAGAACAAAGGGAACAGAAGTCCCGAAAATAGAACCCAATGAAAATTCTTGTACAGATTTAGTTTCCAGATTTACCCAATAAGGGCTAGGAGATAAATCCGAATCCCTTAACCAACAATTCAAATATCGAATATTAATTGCCCAATAATAAAATCTAAAATTAGGCAATGCCAATCCACCTTCCTTTTTTGACTTCTGTAAATATCTTTTACCTAATCTAGGATTTTTATTCTGCCATATATATGAGGAAATTTTTGAATCAACATTGTCAAAAAAAGGATTTCAGAATAAAAATTGGTACTGCTTGAAATATATATAAGAACTTGGGTAAAATAATCATCTTAATGGCATTAATCTGACCTATCAGAGATAAAGACAATGGTGACGATTTAGTAAACAAACATTTAATCTGATCAATTAAGGGTAAAAAATTAACCTTAAATAAATCCTTATGATTTTTTTATAATTTTAATCCCTACGTATATAAAAAAGTCATTAACTAATTTAAAAGGTAAATTTCCATAAATTGGAACCTGTCTATTTAAGTGGAACAATTCACTCTTATTAAGATTCAATTTATACCCAGAAAAATTACTAAACTGAGCCAACAATGATATAACTGCAGGAATAGATTTCTCAGGATCAGAAATGTATAACAACAAGTCATCTGCGTATAATGATAACTTATGTATATCCATCCCGCGAGTAATGCCAAAAATGTTAGGTGATTCTCTAATAACAATTCCCAAAGATTCCAGAGCAATATCAAATAATAATGGACTAAGAGGACAACCTTGCCCGCTACCCCAAAATAAACAAAAAAAAGGGAGATCTTTGATTGTTAGTAAAAACCGAGGCTACTGGAGTATGATATATCAATTTAGTCCAGGATATAAATGTCGGACTAAAATTAAACTTCTCAAGCACAGTAAATAAATATGGCCATTCAACTCTGTCAATTGCTTTCTCCGCATCTAATGAAATGACACATTCTGTGGTGCTGCGTGAAGGAGTATAAACAATATTCAATAATCTCCTAATATTGAAAAAAGAATAGCGATTTTTAATAAAACCAGTTTGATCCTCCGAGATAATTTGAGGTAATACCTTCTCCAGCCTGGTCGCCAGTAACTTGGAAAAGATCTTGGAATCTACATTCAATAGGGATATTGGTCTATAGGATGCACAGTCAGTAGGGTCTTTATCTTTTTTCAATATTAAAGAAATGGAAGCTCTATAAAAAGATTGTGGTAGTTTACCTGGTCTAATTGCTTCTTCAAAAATACTGCATAACCAAGGAGAAAGAGTAGAGGAAAAAAAACTTTTAAAATTCCACTGTATACCCATCTGGACCTGGTGCTTTCCCGGAATTCATAGAGGAAATAACATCTTTAATTTCTGCATCCGCAATAGGAGTTTCTAATATTAAAAGTTCTTCAGATGATAATTTAGGAAAATTCAATTTCCCTGAAAAATCATGCATGGTATTCTGATCATGAAGAAATTCAGAATGATACAGGGAGGTATAAAAATCTTGAAAAGATTTGTTTATTTCATCATGATTAACGTCAGTTCACTATTCTGTTGACAGATCTTAATAATTTGATGTTTAACCGAATTATTCTTCAATTGGTTAGCTAACAGTTTACCTGATTTATCACTATGTATATAAAAATCACTTCTGGTTTTCATTAATTGATTTTCAATCGAAGATGTAAGTAATAAACTGTGTTCCATTTGAATCTCAACCCTTTGTTTGTAAAGCTCCTTACTAGGAGCAATCGAATATTTCTTATCAATTTCTTTAATCTTATCAACCAATAAAAGAGTTTCTTTCTTAATACGTTTTCTCAAACCAACAGAATAGAGGCTGCTCAGCACCTTCATTTAGAATACTGTGGACTTGATCTGAGATATTGTTACCCTGGTACCTAGGAGGCAAAATACCATCCGGCTGTCTCTTCCATGTCCATAGAACCTGTTTTCTGCTGTAACTATGGAATCTCCTATCACTACCCTTCTTCCTCCTTCTCTCTGAGCCACAGAGCCAGGTGTGGTGCCAGGGACCTGGTAGGTCATCCTCTGAAACAGTTACAAAGAGGTTTACTTATGATTGAGCAGAACTGCTGCACGGGGAACTCTGCACCGGCTGTATGTTCACTTTCCCTCTCCTGACAATCATCCAGGTACCTACATCCTGCATATTTGAGGGTGATTACCTCCCTGCAGCTCATATCTATCACCTCATTCCCCCATATGACATAAAGATCATCAAGCTGCAGCTCCAGTTCCTTACACAGCCTCTAAGGTGCTACAGCTCAATGCACATCGTGCAGACGTAGTTATCATGGAGGCTGGAAGTCTCCCAGAGTTCCCATATTTCACAAGAAATACATTCCACTAATTCTGGACCCATTCTTAGCACACTGGCTACCCACTAATAGACGAAGAAAGATAAAAACAAACTCACTGGAAACTTATTCCAAGATGGCGGCACGACACAGCTTGCAGCAGCCACTCCGGAACTGATTATCTGTTATTTATGAAGTGGGGTGCCATGCACAATCATAAGCGATTGAAAACGGACGTGGAAGCACGGAGAAACATTGGGAAATTCCAGGAAGACCTCCTTCATTGCTGCTGCTGCTGTGAGGTCCAGGTCTCTGCTGGGAAGAACAGGCCCCCAGTCCTCGGGGTTGTGTTGCCGATGGCCGTTGGCAGGGCCATCTTAATACGCTTGGCAGAGGATGGTGCTCGGAGAAGCTGTGCTGGAGGGGATGGTCGTCGGCTCGGAGGTTCGACGGACTCGGAGTCCTTTCAACGGACTCAGGTCGCTTTCGGTGTGTGCTGTGCCTGCGAGGCTGGGTTCGACGGAGCTTCCATTGTGTGCTGCGTCTGCGAGGCTGGGTCAGGTGGCGCCTTGGAAGTCCATAGCGGGGGTATTCCCTTCCGCCGCCGGCGTGGGATGGTGAGTCTGTTGCGACCCTGGGGACTTATGGAAGCTATGGTGATTTCTTTTGAACTTACAGTCCTTTAACATCTTGGACTATTTTTACTGTGCCCATAGTCTGTTTTTTTTAATCAATTATGCTATTGTTTGCACTGTTGTAATTATGTGGTTTTGTGCAGGTCTTGTAGCTTTAGTTTTTGGTCTTGTTTGTCTGGTGGATTTGGAGCTCCTTTCCGGGGAATGCGCTAGACGGTAGCGCGATATTAATACGCAGCAGCCTCTCCGGACTCTGGATTGGGGATTGCCAAATGGTACGTGGATTTTCTGGTGTAGTCTGTTTTGTCATTTGCTTTTGTGATATTCTGGGGGAACGTTGTCTCATTTTTTAACTGCATTGCATTTGTGGTTTCTAAATGACAATAAACTGAATCTGAATCTGACTTAGAAGATCCACCTGTGCTTGCTTAAGCCTGTTGAGCCAAAGCCTCCCAGTCTAACACATAATTCAAATCTCAGCATGCAAGTAGCTCTTTATGCTTCTAAAAATGGTCTGGCATGTCACTTAGCTGTAGATAGCTCATCACTGCTTTCTTAGTAAGCAAAAAAGAATAAATAATGAATGCTAGCCTAAGCAGTGATGTCCAGATTCCCAAACTCAAGTAAATTTAAGAAAGAGCAAGCAGAGAAGAAATGGTGCATAGGACTAGATAACCATTGTGGTTGATCCAGTTGCCAAACCAAAGTTCCACTCATCTTTCTGAACTTTCATCTCTGCTGGTGTCCAGCTATCAATGCATCAGCAGATGTTGATAGTGTAGAACCTACACTATCAACATCTGCTGACGCATTGTAGAGGGTAAATATTGGAGGACCCAGCCCATGGCTCTCCCTCTTCATCAGGGCATGGACACGTTACACAGCTGAACCTGCATAAGCAGGGACAATCATTAGAAAGTGGCAGAAAATCCACCATCGCTGACCAGTCTGGAATACCCAAATGTCAAACACTCCAAAGTCCTTCCACATTCCGTGTTTCTTGATGAAAGAAAGAAGAGTTTTAGAAAATGCATGTCTTGACATTAAATTTCAATAATGCACTCTGTAATGATTTAGTCTCCATGAACAATATGCAAGACAATCTTTTCAGTGTCTTGGTACATGGGACAACAATAAACCAACTCCAACTGGGTTTTAATTTGCTAATTATTCTTTCTGGAGGGGTCTCACTCATTCTGAAGTACTTACCCTAGTGAGTTGGTACCTTGTCATGAACACATATTTGCAGTTGTAACCACTGCCCTGACCCTGACGCCAAAACAAGCAAGCCAAATGCTTCTCGAGATTACAATTTATTGTCTCATTGCCCAGGAGATTAACACACTCTGGCTTCCATTTTATGCTACTTTTCAGAGCCACTGGCATGGGGATTTGTTTGGGGCTGGGCCAAAATAAAGATTCAAGGCTTCGTTCATAAATTATATTTTAAAACTGTAGTTTTCCATAAATGGAATAAGAAAGGATGTTCAAAAAAGATAACAGGATTCAAGTAAAGGACAAACAATGCATGAAGTGCTAGCAAACCAGCACACAATATGGATGAAGGCCAAGATGCCTGTTCCAATTCCCATGTTACAACTTATGTGTTGGGTGAAAATGTTACCATTAAGGGTTTTACTGAATGAGTCACAAGATCCCATTATCCACCAATCACTACTGAAGTGCATAAAAAACTTCAATATTCTAATAAAATCATTCTCTGTATAATTTTTTAATGCACCAAATAGCCTCAAATTTTACTACACATAGTTTGGAGTTTTTTTAATAAATCAGGGAAAAATAATGGTTGAACATCTGCTGAAGTTATATGCTTCTTACAGAATGTAACTGCATCACAGCACTCTATCTTTACTCTCAAGTCAGGGCAATAGGCTGTTATAGAAGTCCAAGTATCCTTCACATAAACAGGAAACAGCTCATGTAAATCCAATTAGTAAATCTTGTCAAGGTACTTTGACACAAAACAAAGTGATCTCTTTGTCAGAAAGACTATTGGAGTAATTTAACACTGCAACTAAAGACTTTCCTGGGTCAATGTTACACAGATCATTGATACTGCAGTGCATCCCTGGATCCCCATGGGTTTTTCAGAATTGAAAATGAAAGGATCTACTATACAAGCACACTATCTTGAGAGCTCATTGGCAGTAACACTTGTAACAACAAGAACCTTAACATTATTTTGGCTCTTGTTCAGAATCAGTGCCTGGTAGTATCCTGTTCCATAGGTTTCAATTGGTTCATTTAAGTTCAGAGAATTCAATACAATATACATCCTGAAATTATTTTTCTTCCCAAACATCCACGAAAACAGAGGAGTACCCCGAAGAATGAAAGACAGTTAATGTTAGAATCCCAAAGCCCCCCCAGCTCCCCCCACCAATGCACAAGCAGCAGCAAGTCAAGAATCCCCTACCAGCAAAAAAAGCATCGACACCCCCAAGCATCAATAAAGACACAGATTTGCAGTACCACAAAGACTACTCATTCACCTGCTATTCAACATACCACATGCTCTCTCTCTCCCTAATAAGGGAAAAAGAGGAGTCCCCATTTCAATCAGTTCAGAACCAGTTCCTGACAGTTCTCTGTTCAGAATCAGTCTCTGATAGTCTCCAGCTCATAATTATTCCCCGATAGTTTCTCTGTGTCCACTTGCTCCGGACTAATGGTGCAGCCATGAGCACTCAGATAACTTTTTTGTGAGATACTGCCAAACAGTCTTTGTTTCAGTCCTACTTGTGTCTCTTCCCTCAGCTCTTTTTACAGAATATCAATGACTGTGTGGGTGCTGCTTCCTGAACTCATATAGAACTCAAAAGTTTCATTACTTTTGTTATGAATTTTCATCTTACTGTCATCTTCACATAGTTCACATCTGAATCTTTCCTTCCCTTTCCAAAGTTCTTGGTCTTCATTTCAGATGATTGACCAGCCACACAAATTCCCACAGTTATCCGATACTTCCTCTCATACAATACCTTTCTGTACAGACTACATTCCATTCTTCAATTCCTCTGCTTCTCTTGTATTTGACTTGATATGAGATTTTTCACAGAAGCATCCTTGAAATATAATTTTCCTAAACTGTGGCTTCTCTCTGTCATAGGGGACTGACTTCTCAAGTGACAAAACACACAAAAAGTTCAAAGTAAATTTATTATCCAAGTACCTTTATCTCACCATATACTACCTTGAGATTCATTCAAAGGTGAAGGAACTCAGCAGATCAGGTAGCATCTAGGGAAGGAGAGGTACAGTTGATGTTTATAGCAAAGGTCCTTCATCAGAAAGGAAATTCCTCCAGAATTTTGCGGCTTGCTAAAGATTTTCAGCACCTGCAGAATCTCTTGTGTCTTATCTATTCCCTGCACCTTTTTCGCATACCTGGTCCTACTAAATTCACATTGTCCTCACATTCCACGCCACAATCCACAAACAAGGGACTATTTTGCAATGTTAGACTGCTCCAACAAGATCTGAGATGAGCCACATCGTTATTGCCTCCTCCCATAGACGCTTTCTGGCCTGCTGAGTTCTGCCAGCATTTTGTGTTTTTTATTTTATTTGAGCCACATACATCCCACTTTTTTTTTTAAGAGACCCGCTTGTCCTCTCTTATGAACTACTAGAGATATAATACTTGCCTTCTTACCTCTTCTCACCATCCACAGACCTAAGCATCGTTTTGTTGTGAAATATGACTCTCTTCTAATTTGCTGAACTACATTCATAACATAGTCCTCTCTACTGTGAAAAAAGCAAATGCAGAGAGTATGGGCACTCTGCGAAACATCTATGTTTAGTGAACAGAGGAGATCCTGGGATTTCGATTGCCTTGCATTTTAATTGTTCATCCAACTTGTGTGCAACTTCTTGCCTGTTAAAATGAGGCCCAGAATAAACTTGAGTAGTAACCCATTTTCTCTCTGGACATGTCACAACGATTAGCCTCAATATCAAGTTACCCCACTTCAGATAACTGCTTTCTCTATCTGTATGATTACTGACCATTTTTGCTGTGATATCCACCTGCAATACAAGTTCAACATTCCTTTCTTTATCAGCTTAGCCTGATCTTCAGAGAATATCCTACAGCACTTATTTGCAATGTACTGTATTACAAAGCACTGCTTGCTTCATCAACCTCTAACTTCTCCTGAAATTATTTCATAAGAGGAACTCTATAATTGATCACTAGGACAACCCTGGCTTCATCCTGTCACAGAAATTCCCTCCATCCCCCCATCCATTCCACCTCAACCTTCCCTGCAACATAAAATGCTTCTCTCTCTTTCTGAATTCTAATGAAGGGTCAATGGCCTGAAATGTTAATTGTTTCTTTTTCCACAGATGTGGCCTGACCTACTGAGTCACTGCAGCATTTTTGCTTTAATTATAAATTTTGCAGTACCTGCACTATTTTTTTTTCAAATTTAAATTGCCATTCCTTTTATCAAAATAAAATTTCAATGCTTATTCAACAAAAATCAATTCAAAAAGTCTGAACTTCTCAGTTTGTGCACCGTCAGTGTAATTCACCAAATACACATTTCATACAATTGTGAAATCTGTAAAAAGACATAACGCATGTCTTTATTGAAGCTGTATTTCTTTGGTATGGGGGGGTGAGGGGGTGGAAGGAGGAGAGGTGAGGCAGGATGGCAGTGACCTTGTCTAAAAATCTAATAAGGGCTTGACCCATTTCTTAAAGTTTTCAATAAAATTCTCGTTCCCTTGTTATCCCCTTGTTAAATCAGCCATATTCTACTGCAATACTCTGATTCTCTCTGAACATTGTATTTTGAAACTGTCTTAAGACTTTTCTTCAGATGGTGATTGACGTCAAAAAGATCCATTTACTCAGTTTGGCAGATCTCACCCTGATCAAATTCAGGTGGACCTTTGAAAAGTTGCATTTCACATCTGTTTGAGAAAAAATTGCAGCACTTAAATGAATGTGGTTCCTGCTATTACTGCTATGTCAGAAAACCAGACATGCTTGATGTATTAACAATATTTCAGAAACCTGAGGCAGGAAGCTGACATAAAAACAATATACTGTCTTCCTAATGATGTTTCAGATTGACCCTGAATGACAATAGTCCTAGTTACAAACCAAGGACCTTTCTAGTTTCTAAGTGCAGCAGGAACTCCACGTCCATGCAACCATTGGGCTAGTTGGATGATTCAATTACGTTCATCTTGGGGAAATTAAAAGCTTAACTGAAATTGATATTGTCCTGATCAGTTTGCTTGGGAATCAGAAAAGAACCCGGTTCCATTGAGAAATTATACACTTCTCAACACAATATTACAAAATTATACACTTCTCATCACAATATTACAATGCAACAAAGATAAACAGAGAACATCTGCAATTTTAAAGAACACCAACTGATTTAATGCTGCAATTTAAAACAATAAGCATTTTAAATGATATCGGAAGGAATATGTTTTTCTCTATTTTTTATTTCCTATCTCAAAAATGCAAAATATTAAATGAAAGGATAATGACTTATTATTATAGCAGAGTCCTTAGCTCTGCTTTACTCATACCCTCCAGGGTTCTTTTTCTGCATTAATCAAATTCTGATGTGATTACTGTTTTGCCTCATCTGTAGTCTGAGCAAGTAACCCCGCAAATAATAGACCTGATTCTTTCTTGAACCAAGCGGCATTTCACAGAACAAAGACTCTGCTTGCAACTGAACCAAAAAATAAAATTACTTCAGGGTCAGTTACTGTACAGTTCATATACAAATACATACAAATTAATGTTCTTTGTCAGCTTGCTAATTCCAGGTGCAACATTTCTACTCGCACATAAAAAGCATGAGTTAATGATTCAGGTGCACCCAAAGTGGTCATTCTGAATCCTTATATTTGCTCTGCAGGGCTGTATGCTCAGTTGGACTACTGTAAGCATTCCTGTGTTAATATGCAATTTTTGTTTAAGTGATTTTCTAGGTGGCAAATGATTGGGGATTTTTAGAAAGTTTAGTAAGCAAAAGAAAAATATTCTTTGTTTCAAAATGGGGATATCGACAAAATAATTTTCAACAATCTAATTTCACCCCTATTTATGTGATGATATCATATTCTTATTGAACAGCTCAAAATAAATCAGTTGAGATTCAACCTGCCTGCCCTCTTAAAAAATAGAGAAAAGAATTTGGAGGTCTGTCAGTATATAATTAGTTAAAGCAATATAATTTAATACAAAAATATATACTGCTGCAGTTCTCTAGATGGTTTATTTAATATAAATATGACTGTGTGATAAAACAGAGAGATCACTAAAATTTCAAATCATTCATTACCTGGTGCTAAGTGAGGACAACGACAAATTAACTTAGAATGCCTTTTGTGCCTGCTGATAAAAGGGGGGGGGGGCAAATAACTGCTGGACCCTGTTCCTAGTCACTTACCATTAAGATAGATAGATAGATAGATAGATACTTTATTCATCCCCATGGGGAAATTCAAAATTTTTTCCAATGTCCCATACACTTGTTGTAGCAAAAACTCATTACATACAATACTTAACTCAGTAATAATATGATATGCATCTCAATCACTAACTCAAAAAGCATTAATAATAGCTTTAAAAAAAAAAAGTTCTTAGGTCCTGGCAGTTGAATTGTAAAGCCTAATGGCATTGGGGAGTATTGACCTCTTCATCCTGTCTGAGGAGCATTGCATCGACAGTAACCTGTCGCTGAAACTGCTTCTCTGTCTCTGGATGGTGCTATGTAGAGGATGTTCAGGGTTTTCCATAATTGACCGTAGCCTACTCAGCGCCCTTCGCTCAGCTACCGATGTTAAACTCTCCAGTACTTTGCCCACAACAGAGCCCGCCTTCCTTATCAGCTTATTAAGTGCTGCTATGAAATGTATAGGCTCAGAAAGGATGATAGTTTGCTGCTGTGATGTTTATGATCAAATTGCTTCCTTTGCATTTTTATATGTATTTAGGTAATTACAGTGATAGTAATGTTGTGGTTATTTGACTGAACTGGTAAAGACACTCAAACTAATAATTCTAATATACATGTTCAAAAGCTAGGGAATGTAATTTTCTCATTTAATAAAGATGTGGAATCAAAAAAGCCAACATCAGTGACATTGAATACAAGGAAATTATAAAAAACAATGATTTTTAGGAAAGGAAATTCATGTCCTTATCTAATCTAGCCAGCTTTGTAATATAAACAGAGGAATGTGATTGACAGTCAAAATCCTACTGATATAGCCTCACAATTCACCTACTTGAATGACATCAGCACTATCATAGAAATAAAACTGGATTGACCATTTTGCAAGAAATTCAACAAATACAAAGGCTGTGCGAAGAGCTTGTCACTAGCATCTAGATATCTGAAGGAATTGAGATGAACAGTACAAAGTCTGTTCTAATTATATTTAGAATATGTAACTTTCAACCAATAAACTTCCACCAACAGGACTAGTTACGTGCTGTCCCTCTGGCTAGACAGACTCAATAAATTAACTGTACATTGGTTGTTATGGGAGGTAGTAGTCTTGGGAACATTGGACTCTGAATACATAATAGTATTCATAGGAGTGATCCTTGCACAGCCTTTGTGGAAATCAAGCCATGTGAACATAACCAATATATTGTTTATAGGGTCCGAACCCAGCCTGTTTCAGCTACACAGGAACATTTCACGTTTATCAAGCTTTGTCCCACAGTTTTCAGTTGCTTTACTTATGGTGTGCCCTCTATCATAAGTTCAAATTGAGAATACTCACCAGGGTCAATTTAATCCTTATAAATTCCCCAGAAAACAAAAGTGTCTCTCATCATTGTTTCTGTCTCAACCTTTTCCACTAGCAGCTTGTTCCACATACTCATCACCCTCTGCGTGAAAATGTTACACCTCCGGTCCCTTTCAAATATTTCTCCTTTCAACCTAAATTATGCCCCTAGTTTTAGGCTTCCCTATCCTGAAGAAAAGATTGTTACCATTCACTTAACTATGCTGCTCATAATTCTAAATATAACTATAAATTTGTCCCTCATTCTTTTATGTGTCCTGTTCTCTCTCTCTCTCAAGCCAAAGTGCTCTCTGACTTCTATTTCAGTTACTTACCCTGCCTCATTCCCCAAGAGGATGTCCAGTACTGCACTCTTCCATGTAAGCCCTTTACATATTGACTCAGGAAACTCTGCTGGACATATTTCACAAATTCGACCTCATCCAGGCCCTTACTACTGTGTGGCCCAGTCAATAACTGGGTAATTAAAATCTCCCACTAATACAACCCTGTTATTCTTATATCTATGAGCAATTTCTCTATGTACCTGTTCCACAAGTTTCTGTTAACTCTTGAGAGTTCTATATAGAGCCCCACTGGAGTGATGCTCCCCATCTTGCTTCTAAGGTCTATACATACCCTCACTCTGCTCAGCCTCCTATTCTTCATGTGCATTTAGAACACCTTGTAGTTTTTATTAATCCTGCTCACCAAGGACTTCTGATGTTTCTTAGCTTTCTTATTTACGCTCCTTCCTGGCTACCTTATAATCCTTAAGAGTCCTGTCTATATTTCAGTTTCTAAACTTTAAGTATGCTTCCTTCTTCTTGAATAAATGCACCTTCTCTCTTGTCAGCCACAGTTCTTTTACCCTATCATGCTTTCCCTGTCTCATGGGAGAAACCTGTTCAGAACCCTATGCAAGTAGTCCCAAAGCAACTTCTGCATATTTCCCTGTGAACAACTGCTTCCAAATTACGCCCCTATATACCTGGCTCATAACATTGTAATTGCTCACCCCCAATTAAATAGTTACTTCTAATGATAGAATTAGTTACCAATAATGAAGTGAGTAATTATATTGAGAATTTAGACACATTGAAGTAACTACTCTTATCTCACAACTCAATGTCACAAACTTAATTTAAGTGGACAGGTCACACTATTTACACCAATCAACCCAGCTGACTGCAAAGCTGGTGGCAGAGTTGAAGAACAAGCAGTAGATGGCAAGTAATTCTGTATGGAATATTTTGTTAAAGATCAGCAGGGTTTTGCCAGCTTGTTAGAATGTGAACCACTCAAAAAAATTATGTCCCAAGTTCAGTTTAATCATCCTGGAGAAATTAAGCCACTGAACTTATCTGTGGATCTTTCAAAACTCCCTGAAAATTTCAACAAAACTTTTGAGTGCAAGTACATTGTGAAAAGGTTTGTTCTTTTTAATATTTACTACAATGCTAGTTCTCTACCCCAAGCTAACTAGAACATAATTTAGGAAGTTCTTCAGAAACATTTTCAGTGAATCAACATCAAATTATTCACAGGTGGTAACTGACACTGATTAAAAAGTTTTTTTTAATGCAATGAACTGAAAGAAGTATCATCACTTCTAAATAAATAAAGGGATATTTCTTAGAATATTGTTTTATAAAGACAAACTATTTTAGAAGCAGCATTTTATTTCACAAACTCTTTGCTGATGTAGGTATTGTGCAGATACACAAAAGCTTCAGGTACAACTTAAGGAATATAATACTTCTCAAAGAAAGAAAAATACTCCAGATTTAACAACTGTACTCAAGTGGAAAATTTAACCCTGAAGTTTCTTTCTTATATCTTCAGTAAGAGTGGCTCCACTTCAATGTCCAATAAAATTATCCTTGGTTTGGAAATCGTTATTACTTTCCCAGTTAGGCTGATCTGTTCCAACTGAGGAGAATGGTTAAAACATTTGCAACATATTGCTATGCCTTAAAAAGTTGTCATAGACTAGTTTTGTTTAAAGGAGTCTGATATCCCTATTTATTGCTAAGGGTTTATACTTTTCAAATAGGTTTTCTTCTCCCTACAACCAACAACTACTCTAGCCAACTGAATACCTACTCCTTCCTATCCAACCTCATAGTTTCCAGAATGTGGCAACTGATTTTTCAATTATCTTGTCTAATGCTTCTTGTATATGTCTTTTGGATTGGAAATTCATCATCGGTTGCTGGCATCGAATGCATGCAAGTGTATTGTCATGGTTTAAACTCTTCTTTGCATGTTTACATCAAACTAGAGGTGGTTGGCATTTCTAGAGTGAATTGCAAGCATTTGGTCATTTTGCTGTTGAAAGTCTTGGACTTACTGACCCATGTCTGTTGCTACAATGCTGGACTTTACAGCGAATCCAATGGCAAAGCCTAATCTTGCTGGGATTCACCATTTTATTCAAATGCGTGAGGAAACTATGCAAACTGAAGCCCCACTACACCTTATTGAATAACTTCTGGATCCAAAAGCCCAATGAAATGCCCTTGAATTATCTATAACATTTTACAGGTGGTGGGTTGCATCAAGTACAATTTGATCAATTAAATTCAATTAGTGCAATTATGGGTATTAAGACTGATAAAAATAACTTGGAGAAATCTTCTAATGCATAAAGCTAGTGGCAAAAACTTACTACTTCCTCAGGTATTTATATAGCATTGTTCTATTTCCATTTGGATAATGGGCAGAGTATGAACAGAAACTGACACATACTTAGTAGGTCAGGCTGATAATCTTTCATTAGAACTAGGAAATCTTAGAAACCAAACATGTTAAATGGAACTATCAAACTATTGTTCTAAGCTGCAAAGGAAAAGGTGGAGAAAACTAAAGCAATGCTGTGATCGAATGGAGAATAATTGCACAGAAAAGGCTTCATCATAGCTGTAAATCATAGCAGATCTATTTCCACCTCTCCTAAACTAAAAACTTGCTTAACTTCTAACTAATGAAAGGCTGCTGACTTTAAATGTTAACCCTGCTTCTCGCTCCACAGAGGTTGCTAGATACAGATCCCAACATTTGCATTCTTTTACTCCTGGTTTTTTTTTAGCCTCTTTATTCTAAGTACCAACATTAATATAGCTAAGTCGGTGTTATTATAAATACTGAATTTTAATATATTTACATGTATAGTTTAAATGTATTTGATTTGCTACATGTAGCACTTAATTTGGTGATAAAAATGCTCATATAAATACAGAAATTAAATGCATACTTAATTTTATGTGCAGCATGAGGATTCTGTAAGTGAGTGAGAAAAGCAAGTTAAAAAACTCCAAATTATTCCTATGAAATTTTCCTTTTTCCAGTATAAAGGTGCAACTGCTTAACAGCACATCTCACAACTTCTTTGTGTTAAGTTTTAAAATCATACTGCTACATTCTTTATTGTTAGGCTTTTCCTTTCTGAAAATACAGAAAGATTGCATAACTGTGGTGAACTACATATACCTGTCTGGACACGCCCCCCCTGCTGACTGCTCCTGTGGCTCCTCCCACAGACCCCTGTATAAAGGCGATTGGAGGCACAGACCCTTCCTCAGTCTCCAGGATGTTGTGTGGTGGTCACTTGCTGCTTGTGCTTTCTTCCAGCCAATAAAAGCCTACCTTAATCCATGTCTCAGAGTTATTGATGGTGCATCAATAACTTAAGCAAAATAGTCAGTTTGCATCATATTCACAGTATCAGATATACCTAACAAATCCTTCAGACAAATCTGAAACCAATGAAAGTCATGTTTGCAAAAAGAGAGAAGGGAAAAACATGTACTAGCAAGAACCACTGGAAGGGTCAAGTATTAAAGCAACAAATGGTTTACTTGCTAGCGCCTTGATGGCAAAAGCCAGCTGGAGCAATCAGAAATTCAACATAAATTACTCAGCAAAAGTACTTCATGTTTAGTTTTCTCTAAAACTACAATTCATTATTGAAAAAGAATAGATAAAATTATTTCATCAGTTCTCTTTCAAAGCAAAATAAGATAAGAGATCCTCATTTTTTCTTAATGTTATAAATAAGCATTCATTAACTGAAGCAAGCAGGTGGGAAATGAAATGAATGCTTAAATCACTTGCCTTTAAATGTTAAAATATACCAACGATTAAGGGTCAAAAATACAACTGGGCATCAATACTGTTTGAATATACCTAGAAGTCACAGTCTCCAATTCAGAGTTCAATACAAAAATGCTCGTTCATTAAGCTTATGTGAAAAGCCGAGGCATAAACCTGTAAACTGACAGATACTGAGTGACTACTGGCATCAATAGAAATTTCCATTAATATTGTTCCGAGATAGAGGATTGTACTCTCATTCAGAATTATAAGGTTCTGTAAGACTAATGTAGTCTAATGACCCAGAAGTCAAAGTATCAGCAAACCTGCTAATGGTGTAAATTATTATTGATGCAATCGGCAATTGTAATTATTCTTCCTATTACAAATTATTGTTAAGTTAGAATCAGACAGCCATCTCCATGCACTGGCATAAATCATGTCTTTTGTAATAACTACTCTAATGCTATCGTTACCACTATCGCAAGGGAATTGAACCAAAGGCCTTTCAGTAATCCTCCACATGCAGATACATATATTTGAATGCAAAGACTGTTGTTTCCACAAACAGATTTCTATCCCACAATGTTTTTTCAAAAACATTCTTTTTTATTTAGCATGGACATTTAAAACAGCTGGAAATCAATTTGTTTCTTTCAAACTAAAGTTGGAAAAAGCAAAAGCAGTCATTAACTTCACAGTCTCACAGACATAATGAAATATTACACGATTTGCACAAGCCACAGCCTTTGGGATGACTAATAGCATATATCAACTCACCGGCATAGGGCACTGGTGCATCCTTATCCAGCGCAACCAGCGGTGGGTCCAGAAAAACCGTGTCATTGTTCTCTGTTATCACTCCATGGTAGGACGTCTCGATCCAGGGCTTGTGCTTGTTTACTGAAAAAGATATTTCCAACAAGCGGTGTCAGTTACGAATCTGACCATAGCGATTTTTTAGAAGATAAGCCAGAATTAAGTAGCACAAAATTAATCCTTAAAAGTACTCAACAATTATTTTGACAGGATACAAGGAATGAACAGCCATAAAATAGCAAAACTGTACTCTTTTTCTTCCTTTATCCAACTTCATTTCCTCTGATTTCTCAGTGGGAGCTTTCTACATTGAGTTGCTTGCTTTGGAATTGTTCAGAACATTGAACACAGCATCGTCAACAATAATGGCACAGCGTCTGGGAGTATCTGACAGTGTGTTATATAAGAAAAAAAGCTGAAAGACTCAGCAGGACAAGCAATAACTGTGGAGAAGGAAACAGAGATAACACTTCCAGCCATAAACTTTTACCATAGCTCATGCAGTATGTCTAACATTTTCTATCTTTTGTCAGATTTCTAGCATCTATATTTTTTATCTTCCAATTACAGTATATTGTACTGAATGAGCACTATAATTGGATTATGTATTTCAGATTCCCTCATATGGATTTTCAACATTGAGTGTGCGATCAATTCAATTTCTTAATTTCAAAGAATATAGCTCAGGAGCAGATCCTTCAGCCCACAATATTGTACTTAATTAATTAAATTAGTAATCAAATGCCCAACTACATAAAGATTCAAAGAACATTTATTGTTAAAGAATGTATAAATTATACACCTTGAAATTTGTCTGCTTACAGACATCCACAAAGCTAGAAACATGAATAAACCAATTTAAAAAAATGAAAGCCCAAAAACAACGGTGCAGAGAAAGAATTAAAAAAATAAATTATGCAAAGAATAGAAGCAAGCCAACAGGATTCTGAACCAGAGCAAGTCTCCAGATCCGCTCCTCGAGCAGCCAGAGTAGGCCCAAGCCTCGGTCCCAGTTCATTACACCAGCAAGGCAAAAATGCACAGCAGCCAGATCAGTTGCAGCACCAAGGAGAGAAGAATGAACATTCATGGGAGGGCATGCAAAATCAGCACGACCCTCACCTCTGGTCCCAACACTCATGCTTTCAGTCTATGTAGCCCGGCGCTTAAACTGTCTGAACACCTGACAGTGCCTCACTCTGGGACTTGGATGCAGGTGTCACGATAGGCGTGGGCCACCCAACCCGAAGCCGTTCCCGATCTCACCAAATCGGTTCAGCACTGGGAATGATCCAACTTCGCACCTGGGTTAGGTGGACAGCCACTGAAACTCTTCCACATCGACTCCCCTCCTCATCACTCACTCCACCTCCGACAGCAATACCAACTTTGCCTGCGACCCCAGGTTGAACATGTCGTGCCTTATAGTGCCCCAGCACGATTCATCCCCTGAACCAGCCTCACCTCTGCCTGCCTCCCAATGTCTGCTGCCATAGTTCACTACAATTTGCTTCAGAAAAGGTGCTATAAGTAATGTTGAATCTCTTACCTTTTGAACTACAGTAAGCTGTTGTACGCCTTCAGCGGTGCCATCTTAAACTGCCTACATGTCCACATCCATCCATTTCCTGCACATTCATGGGCCTATTCAAGTGTCCTCTATCATATGTGCCTCCACCACCCCAGCCATCCACCACTCTCTGTGTAAAAAAATTAGCTCTTCACGTAGCTTTTGAACATACTCCCTCTCACCTTAAATGTTTTCTAGAATTAGACATTTTAAACCCTAGGAATAAAAGATACAGCATGTTTATTTTATCTATGTCTCTCATAATTTTATAACCTCTATCATAACTCTCCCCTCAGCCTCGTCTGCTTCGCAGAAAGCAACCCAAGTTTGTCCAACATGCCTTACAGCACATACCCTCTAATCCAAGGAGAATCTTCTGCACTCTCTCCAAACCATCCACATCCTTCCTAGAAAGGGGCTAACAAATATGAATATAATATTCAAGATGTAGCTTAACTAGAGTTCTATAAAATTGCAGCATAGCTTCCCAATTCTTGAACTCTGTTCCCTAACTAAAGACAAGCTGTCATATGGCTTCTTTACCACCCTAGCAACCTGCGTAGCTGCTTCCAGGGAGCTATAGGTTTGGACCCCAAGATCCTTCCACACATCAACACTGTAGTGTCTTGCTATTAACAGTATACTATCTCTTTACATTTGATCCCCCAAAGTGCAAGACCTCACATTTGGCTGGGCTAAACACCATCTGTCATTTCTCTACCCATATGTGCAAATAATCTTGATTCCACTGTATCCTTTCATCATCTTCTACAGTATACACAGCACCACCAATCTTTGTATTGACTGTAAACATTTCTAACCCATCCCTCTATGTTTCCATCCAGGTTATTTATATATATCACAATCAGCAAAGGCCCCAGTACAGATCTCTGTGGAACACTACCAGTGACAGACCTCCAGCCAGAATAAATCCCATAAACCATTACCCTCTGTCTTCTGTGGGTAAGCCAATTCTGAGTACAAGTGGCCAATTCACTGTGATCCCAACTGTGAATTTAATTGCCATTTTCTCCAAGGTAAATTATCTTGATATGTTTAGTTATGACTAATGAGTAATCCAAATTGGAGAAATATGGCAAGTTGAACAATTAAATACCCTTATTTAGCCTGTTGATCAGTCAGGATTAGCAAACTGTGCCCCTGCCAGAGTATAGACGAGTGAACTTGGAACTCATACAAGTAGCATATTGCTCGAAGGGACCGTTCCCCTCTGACTGTATGCCCATTACCACTAATTAATAATTGATGCATGAAGCTCCATAATGAGCTTGTCAGAATCAATATTTAGAAGTGACCAAATTCCAGACGTTTCACAATCTTTCATATTCCCAATTATTTTTAGTATTTTTATTTACTGTCAAATACAACACTACTGCACAACATGTGCTCATAATCCATGCTTCAGAAACTGATGTTTTCACAACCACTTTACACTACTCTGAAATTAAATCAACATATAAACTCGAAATGTAGGGCTACATATAGTAAGTTACCATTCAAGCTGCTGACATTAAAACAAAGCCTTGCTTCGAACTAATGGCAAAAGCAAAATATTCAACGTGAAGAGGTTCTTTGCATCTTTACAAACAAAACTATTAACAATTCCTCCATACCCCTCCACTATATGCCACCCCTCCCTCCTCCATTTCATTTAGAACAAGTTATATGGAACATACTGTAACTATTGAACTGTGATAATTATCCCAGAAGTTGCTGTCTGAGATTACTGTCTTAAATTTGATAATAAATTCAGTTCCACACAACTTATTAATTAATTAATACTTTGGCATCTAGAGATCATTTAACAAACTAAAACAAATGCTACATGGCTGTAATTATAATGCACCTGAGGTATTCTAGATCCCAGGACAACAATGTCATTTATAGCATTATCATCTTTTGCCATGGATATGATAATATCTTGAACTGGAGAATAATGGATACCTTTCATACCATGTTGGAATTGTAGAATGGCAACATATAATGAGGTTACTTAAAGCATTTGAAGGTTAGTGGCTCTCTTGTTCCTGCTCCACAATTTAATAAACTCATGGCTGACATTTTACTTCCACATCATCTTCCTGCATTAACTACATATTCCTTTGTCATGTATTTAATATTTCAGTAATATTTGAATAATATTATAAATATATTGTTTGATTAAGCATTCCTTGTTTGTTTAAATAATGCATTCTGGTTATATTTAAAAATATGTGAATTGCATACGTCATTATGCTATCACATCATAAGCAGACTCCTTGCTTAAAATAAAGAATCCAAATTAAGCCTCACATTTCAGACTCTTTGTTTTCCTGTGAATTACATTAAGGTTCTGAAATTTGTAAGTATCACAGTGGTGACGAGGTATTTTTAAAATGAACCAAGTACAACTACCAAATTGTTGAAGTGCAGTGAGATAAGACCATAAGACCTTAAGACATAGGAGCAGAAATAGGCCATTTGGCCCATCGAATCTGCTCTACTATTTCATCATGGCTGATCCAATTTTCCTCTCAGTCCCAATCCCCTGTCCCTGTACTTCTTCATGCCCCGACCAATCAAGAATCTATCAACCTCTGCCTTAAATATACATAAAGACTTGGCCTCCACAACTGCCTGTGTATTCCATAGATTCACCACACTCTGGCTGAAAAAATTCCTCCTCATCTCCATTCTGAAAAAAAAGCCCCTCTATTCTGTATACTCTGATCTTTGACTCTCCCACCATGCGAAACATCCTCTCCACAGCCACTCTATCAAGTCCTTTTACCACTTGATAGGTTTCAATGAGGTCACCCATCATTCTCCTGAATTCTCATGAATACATGCACAGAGTCATCACTCTTCATATGACAAGCCACTTAAGTCATTTTTTGAACCTCCTTTGAACCCTCTCCAGTTTCAGTGCATCCTTTCTAAGAGGCCCAAATCTGCTCACAATACTCTGTGAGTCATCACCAGTGCTTTATAAAGTCCTAACATTACATCCTTGCTTTTATATTCTAGTCCTCTTGAAATGAGTGTAAACATCGCATTTTCATTCCTCATCACAGACTTCCAAGTACCTTAGAGAACTTCCAGCATTCTGTGAGAATCAGTCCACAGTGAAGATTGATGCTAAATACATATTTAGCTTGTCTGCCATTTCATTGTCACCCATTACAACATCTCCAGCATCATTTTCTAGTGGTCTGATATACACTCTTGCCTCTTGTATACACTTTATGCATCATAAGAAACGTCGCGTGTCCTTTTTAATATTATTGGCTAACTTACTTGTGTATACCATCTTTATCTTCTTAATGACTTTTTTAGTTGTCTTCTGTTGATTTTTAAAATCTCAATCCTCTAACTTCCCAGTAATTCTTGCTCTATTATATACCCTCTCTGGTTCTTGTTTTGAGTTTGACTACTCTTGTTAGCCATGGTTCTGTCATTTTGCCTTTAGAATACTACCTCCTCATTGTAATGTATATATCTTAAGCCTTATGAATTGCTTCCATAAATTCTAGTCATTGCTGCTCTGCTGTCATCCCTGCCAGTGTTTTTTTCCGATCAATTGTGGCCAACTCCTACTCTCATGCCTCTGTAATTCCCTTTATTCCACTGATACATCTGACTTCAGTTTCTCCTTCTCAAATTTCATGGTGAATTTGATCTTATTAGGAGCACTTTCACTTGTGGCTCTTTTACCTTGAGCTCTCTAATCCATTCGGGTTCATTGCACAACACCCAATCCAGAGTGGTTGATTATCTAGTTGGCTCAATCATGAGTTGCTCTAAAACCCCATCTCATCAGCAGTCTAGAATTTCCCCCTCTTGGGAGACTGTTCAAGTTTTAAAAAGCTGTGTAGAACATGTTCTTCAGAGGGAAAGAAAAAATACAGTTGAGTTTAATAAATGGAAGAATTCACAGGTTCATAAACAATGAGCTTTGGGTGATAATAATCATAAAAAATCAGATATGGCTGGCTACATTGGGAAGATAGATGTGTTCAATTGCTCCATGGGTGACTGGCTCATGTATACTGAGCTAATTGAAACAGTACTTTGAAGCAAATTGAATAGACAATGAGAAATGAGTAGCAATTTTACTGAGCGCATTGGTTTTAAAAGCATATATTTTGCTTTGGTGCTTTACTGCTCCAACCAAAACAATACTTGGAACTGAAACCACTGTTGATTGTAGAATGCTTTAGGTTTCGTGTGCATAATTAAAAAGAAGGGAACTCCATTTCAGAAGGGATTGACTGAGCATTATCAGTTCAATGATGGGCTTAATGATGCAGGAGAGATCACTTAGTTTTGCAATCTTACAAAAGATCATTCAAGAATGGATTCTAACCAAAGCAGAACTTTCATTTAAAAGGGCAGTTGAAATAGCTGTATCACTGGAAACAGCAGACATAGACACAATTGAGCTGCAGTTAGGAATGAAAATGAGCATAACAATATTGCAACTTCTAAACATAAACTGACCTGGCCAATCAAATTGTATTCCCATTGTAGCAGAGGCTCACATACACCAGATAAATACAAGTTTCAGGGTGAAACTTGCAGAAAATGAAACATAGTATGATACAAACAAAGATCATTTTGGGCAGAGAGAGAACAGAAAAAGGAAGCACTCAAGTTGTAATTTCAAAAAGAGCACTAATCTGTATGCTGTTGATGAAAAATTTGATAAGAATGAGATAAACACAGGAATGGGTAGCCTTGAGATTTACATGTGAAAACTAACAATAGATAAGTAATACGGCTTATACCAGAAGTAAGCAGAAAATTTATTAAAATGGAATTGGACATTGGTTTAGCTGTTTCAGTCAATCCACAAAATGAATTTGAGAGGCATTTCAAAGATACTAAACATATAGCCTGCAGATATCCAACTAAGAACTTATACTGTACTGGAAAAAAAGATAACTCATGTGTAATGACATTCTTGAATTTACAACAACCAACAAGCCACAATGGGCTTGATTACAGAAAGGAGTTTAAGTTTTTCCTCACAGAGAGTGGTGGGGATGTGGAATGCATTGCTGGCAATGGTGATGGAGGTGAATATAATAGGGTCTCTAAGAAACTCTTCGATAGGTACACGGAGCTTAGAAAGATAAAGGGCTATGTGGTAGGGTAATTCCAGGCAGTTTCTACAGTAGGTTACTTGGTCAGCATGAGATTGTAGGCCAACGGACTTGTAATATGCTGTAGATTTCTATGTTCTAAAAACAGGAGGGCCAGCATTGTGGGGCCTGATTGGTTGAGCCACCATTTGCATGTCACATCACCTGCAATAGAGTCAACTGAAATGCTTTAAGAAAGGTCCTGGATGATCCCACAGCAGTGTTCAAGAATGATACTGGAATATTCAAACAGATCGAGGGTAAAATAGTGTTAAAACAATATGCCACACCCAAGTTTTGTAAAGCCTGTCTAGTTCCCTATACCATCTATGATAGAGTAGCCAGTGAGGTAAATCACATGGAAGCTGAAGGAATTCTTTTCAAGGCTGAGTGGAGCCCATAGGGAATGTTAGTGGTACCAGTGGCCAAGAAGAATAGGTCTGTCATTATCTGTGGTGATTTTAAAGTCACCATCATCTCAGCACTGAGAGCAGATCGACACTCTCTGTCCAGGATAGTGAATATCTTTGCAAACCTTTCCGGAAGGAAACACTTCAGCAAAGTGGACTTAGCTGAGGCCTACCTACAGATGGAGATGGAAGAGGAATCCAAAGTGTTTCTCATCATAAAAATTCACAAAGGGCTTTATCACTATAATAGTTTTATTTTTGGAAGAGCATTTACACCTGTAGTTTGGCAGAAATCTATGGACTAGGTGCTGTAAGGCTGGCCAAGTACTCAATATTACCTGGGTGAAACATAGAAAACTTACAGCACAATACAGGCCCTTCGGCCCACAAAGCTGTGCCGAACATGTCCTTATCTTAGAACTACCTAGGCTTACCCATAGCCCTCTACTTTTCTGAGCTCCATGTATCCAACCAGCGGTCTCTTAAAAGACCCTATTGTTTCCACCTCCACCACTGCCACCACCGGCAGCTCATTCCACACACTCACCACTCTCTGTGTAAAAAACGTACCCCTGACATCTCCTCTGTACCTTCTTCCAAGCACCTTAAAACTATGTCCTCTCATGCTAGCCATTTCGGCCCTGGGAAATAGCTTCTGACTATTCACACGATCAATGCCTCTTATCAACTTGTACACCTCTATCAGATCATCTCTCATCCTCCGTTGCTCCAAGGAGAAAAGGTTAGGTTCAATCAACCTATTCTCATGTGGCATGCTCCCCAATCCAGGGAACATCCTTGTAAATCTCCTCTGTACCCTTTCTATAGTTTCCACATCCTTCCTGTAGTGAGGCGACCAGAATTGAGCACAGTACTCCAAGTGGGGTCCGACCATGGTCCTATATAGCTGCAACATTACCTCTCATTGAGGGTGACCTCATTGTTACTGGTCAGGATGATAAGGAACATCTCCAAGAGCTCAAGGCAGTATTAAAAAGATTAACATGAGCACAAAATTTCACAAGAATAAGAAATCCTCTACAGCAATTGAATCTTTGGGGCTGAATGGAATAATTTAAAACTTACTATAGTGTGAATGTCTATATAGTAGTTGTATAATATAGCATACTTTGCATATAGTTGAGATGCATTTTCTATTCTTCCTTTTAAGATGATGCTACCAAACATGTGCAATACCTTCTGGTAGTCAAAAGGCTTAGTAATCTGACAAAGTACAGCACTAAAAATACCTTTTCTGAGGTAAATAGTGTTAAATTATTGCCACGAACAGTGAAGGGGCAAGCAATGGCAAGACAAGGTGGTGCGTTGCAAAATCATTGCAAATGGAGTTCCAATGTCCATACAGCTGGCCCAGGAAAGAGGCTGGATTGCTCTGGGTGCCGAAATGATAAGTCAGGGCAGAGAAGATTCGGTGCTCATTCCACTGACCCAGGTGCGAGGTTGAACTGCTCTGGGTGCCAAGCTGATTTGAAGAACTTGAGAGCAGCTTCAGACTGGATGACGAAAGCAACGCCTGGAGTAAGTCACTGGGTGATGTGGTTTAGGCCTGGAGTCTTTTGCTGCAGCTGGGTTTTAGTGCGAAGTATGAATCACTGTTTAGACAACTTAAACGTTGACCCAGATCAGAGGTGACAGCCAAGGTTGCTAGTTCTTTGCAATCTTCACTCTTCACTCCAGGGAACCAGAGCCTTTTGCTGTTCCGTTGTTGGGTTAATTTAAACACAGGCCCAGATAGACTGAAAAGGCAGTGTGTTGGGATTGGAGGTAAGTGTCGATTTGCTCGTTCTCCACAATGTTCATCTCCATGGTGCTGAGGTTATGAAGACTGCCTTGGCTGCTGTGCAATGCGCCTATTAATATGATGAACTGACAAATGAGGCTTTGGGCCTACTCAGGCTTCGGATCTGAGGACTCAATTTTGGTCCAGAATGCTATTGTTTGCTTCAATTGTTGGCAATGATCTTTCTCTTACGTATCAAGAGTTGTCCTTTTGAATCAAATTATACATACAAGATGTAAATTTTTTAATTTTTCCTTTTCGAATTAATATTTCTATTTCACTAGATTTTGGCATCAACATTGTTTGACCCAGCTTTTCTAGTAAATAAGCCTTTAATTGAAAATAACAGAAAAGAGTGTTATTTGATATTTTATATTTATTTTTTAATTGATCAAACGACATCAATATACCTCCTTCAAAACAATCACCTATATATTTAATCCCCTTTTGGAACCAATTATGTAAAAGTTTATTATCCATTGTAAAAGGAAAAAGACAATTTTGAATTAAAGTTCTTTTTGCTAATAAAGATTTCTTTACCTCATCGTCCATATAAGTGTCTTAATATAGGAGATTCTTTTTTTTCCCGTATCCATTTAGATTCCCATTTATATATAAAATCTTCTGGTATATTTTCTCCTATCTTATCTAATTCTATTCTAATCCATGCCAGTTTTTCTTCATCAAAAAAAGACGCAATAAATCTAAGTTGATTTGCTTTATATTAATTCTTAAAATTTGGAATTAAATCAGGAATTCATAAATCAAGACAAAAATGGGAATTTGATTTGAATGTTAAAATTGATGGAAAAAACTGGTCAAGATTATGTTCTGATAGTATGAGAAATACAATAAATGTTCGACTTAGATTAATACAATATAATTTTTTACATCAATTATATATAACACCACAGAAAATAAATAGATTAAATTCAAATATGTCTGACCAATGTTTTCGATGTAATCAAGAATCTGGTACTTTTTTACATTCTACTTGGTCTTCTTTCAAAATTCAACCATTTTGGATAAATTTAAGACTTTTATTGGAACAAATTACTGGAGTACAACTCCCACATAGTCCAGTATTATTTTTATTAGGAGACATTGAAGGGACAATACTGAAACTTAAATTGAATAAGTATCAGAAAAAATTTATAAAAATTGCATTGGCAGTAGCCAAAAAAGTTATCGCAGTTACTTGGAAATCTGATTTATATTTAACTATGGATCGTTGGAATAATGAAATACATAGTTGTATTCCACTTGAAAAAAATACATACAATCTAAGAAATGAATATGATATATTTTTGAAAATTTGGCTCCCATACCTACAAAAGATAGGATTAAATACATAGGTCCTTTGAAGATAAAATTATAAAGTAATTGGGGAAAGTAAAAATAAATATTAAAATTATTTTGAACTCCATGGAGCATGTGGGGATCCTCTGATATCCAGGCAATCTTTCTCTCTTTTTTTTTCTTTCTTTAGATAAGGGTTAAGGGGGGGGGAGGGTTAAGGGGAGGGGGGAGGGTTAATATTATTTTTCTCACTATTTTATCATCACATTTATTCTTTGTAATTTTCTAAAACTTAATAAATAAATATAAAAAAAGAGTTGTCCTTTTATTTTTATTCTTTTTTTTCTTTAATTGGGTTCTTTAGGGTTTCTTGCTTTGTGGCTACCTGTAACAAGGTGTATAATTTATGAATTCTTTGATAATAAATGTATTTGAATCTTGAATATTTAGTTGTAGTTTATAGCTAAGCAGTAAAGAGTCCTCTGTATTTAAAATTTCAGTAGTTTTGTAAATATATTGTTTGATTAGTAAGTATTAATCACTTTGTCGCTTAAAGTAAAAGAACATGAACTAAGACTCACATTTCAAACACCTTTATTTTCTTTTGAATTACTTTGATGTTTGGAAGCTACAAATCGTAACACACTTGATGCCCTCAATGTTTAAATATATAGATGTATTTACATCTTAAATATGCTCACTTCATGGTCTACTGGTGTGGAAAATTCTAAAGATTTACTACCTTCTGGAATAAAGACATATCTTTCCAGCTCTGCCATGAATTACCAATCCTCATTCTGAGATTGTGATTCATGGTTCCAGACACTCCAGCCAAGAAAAACATCATCCAGGTATTTTGTATGTTTCAGTGAGATCAAGTATCTGTTTCAAGCATCTTCTAAATGCTTGAATACACTGCTGTGGTAACTTCTCAAATTCTAAGCCAAGCTTTGAGAACCATTCAGTTACAAGCAAAACAAGGTAAATACTATTCTTCTGCTCATTCTCCAGCCATTTTCAAGTTACATCTGGCACTGTAAAATAATTTTGGCCATTTCCATGTTCCTGGTCCCATATGGCTTAATTTTGCAGGGAGATCAAAAGTTTATATACCAGCATAGCACAACAGGATGCTTTGATGGTTCTTTATAAAGAGGATCAAATAATTCCCCTCCATCACTATCCTCCTTCTTCTGGCTTTTTCTACATTCTCACTTGAACACCTTCACCTTTAACCCTGTCCTCTTTTTTCCATATCAAAGGTGCAGTAATGGGAACCCCATAGTTCAGTTAAATTGTTCTTTTATCCAGGAGACAATGGTAGCAGTGAACAACATGATCAAGGGCAACATCCTCCATCCTTCACAGAACTACTTCTTTCACTTTTTTAATGTTTCCTTTTTCTTTCAAATGTGGTTCTGTTACAGTTGGATCCTCTGATCTACATTTTAGTGGTATGTTTTTATTTACATTTTTCCACATTTTGGTGTCTCTGGCACTTTGCTGTCTCTGAGGGTGGTCTGTGAGGTTTAAAGCAAAGTGCGCAGCTTTGAGGCCAAGAGGTCTGGAGACAGGTCATGAGCCCTTGCTGACTCCATTTCTTGCTGATCTCACTGATTAAAGCATCAAGGAAGATTGAAAATCACTAAGGACAAGAGTGGAAGGCGAGCAAGTGTTCAGGGACGTCTATCAGCCTCTCGTTCACTGCTGTCAGAGGAGGATCACTACATTTGAATGGTCTCTCTCTCTCTCTCCTTCTCATTTGATGATATTGGAGGATCATGCCAGAGCTCTGGGTCTCGGGCAAGGTTTCATTCAGGCAGTTTGTGGATTGGACTCTGTAGTTCACGTTATGAACTGTTTCTTGTTTCTGGTCACTCCTTTTTTTGTTGCTATTTTGGTGATTTTGTATCAGGGCAGCCTGCAGACAGTGAACACTGAGCTGAACTCAACATGTCTGGATTTCGATTTTGTATTTTAAATTTTGTGTTTCTCGCTCTTTTTTTTGTTGTCATTTTTGACTCTCAATTTCACCTGCTCTATTTGCCACCTGTTCCTTTGACACTCCCCTCACTTTGAAATCCATGTCTTTAGCCTCTTCCATCATTCCAATGAAGTGCAATGTAAGCTTGAAAATAGTATTTAATATCCCAAACAAGCACATTGCCTCCCTTACCTGAAATTCCCCAATTTCAGACAACCAGCTCTTTCAATGTGGATCAGTACAGACAGTTCTGATTGAAGACCAACACATTAACTCCATTTTTCCCTTTCCATAGATGTTAACTGTAGTCTATTTCCAGCATCTCTGTCTTTCAAACATTTAGCAACTGCAGTATCTCACAATATCTCACAGTTCTAGCATTACTTCATTTCACAGCCCTGTTCCCACCACTTCCAATCTATTGATTTGTTTCATATTTAATTCTCTGCCCAATGTATCAGCATTGATTGACAAGCATACACTGCCTGCTTTCAAACGGCACGTGCACCACTTCTTTTCATTCAGTCTCTCTTCGTTTCCACCCTGTCAGAGATTCCCTTTACTCTCCCACCTCTCTGCAACATTCACTTCCAACTTTTCCAAATTCTGAGGTAAGGCCATCAATCTTAAAGGTTAACTTAAAGGCGATGAAAGGTAGAAGGAAATGCATTATTAAATTCAAACTTTCTGCATAATCACTCAAAGAGTTGAACTGCAAGTGCATGTAATCAGAGAAGTATAACTTATCTCCTTCTACCCTAGGCCACAAACTTATCAACCATCCCTGTTGTGGACCACCTGGAGGTCCAAGACACCGACTTCTACAAAGAAGGATCCATATGTTCCACGGCCACTGCACTGAGTGTGTAAAAATAGGAGGGGACTATGTTGAAAAATAAATGTGCTAGGTTTTCTAAAATTGAATCCTCCTACCTTAGGCCACAAACTTATCAGTCACCCCTTGTATATAGCTAGGGTGCTTAAGACTTTTGCGCAACCCTGTATATGTCAACATGGAGTGGAGTACTTGTTTGTAAATGTGGTGGGAGCAAAGGATGTTGGGAATGGTGAGGGAGCAGTGTGGGACAGTTGGCAGAGAAGGACTGCCAGGCTGGAGGCGTGATGCAGGTGCAGACACTCCAAGCCCTGAGACACCAGGCAAGGTCATTTGATTCCAAACAATTAGTTTATTGATCATTACAGAATGTGGCTCTGCTGCTTCCCATTCCCTCTCCCTCCCTTCCCCTTTTCCCAACCAGGATTTCATTATTCCCCCTCTCTCTGCCCCCTTCCCATTCTCTGCCCACAATAGAGATGCACATCAGAATCAGGTTTATCATCATATGTTATGCAATCAGTGTTTTTGTTTGTGACAGCAGTGGAGTGCAAGATGTAAAATTATTACAGTACTGTGCCAAAATCTTAGGCACCCAACTATATATATGGATGTGCCTAAGACTTTGCACAGTACTGTAGTTTTATAAGTATGTGTGACTCAGATTTAGCACAAGTGTAATAAATACATATGTTTTCTGAGGTTCTAAGATACATGCATTAATGTTCTCCTCACACCTTCCTACACACCGCACAGAACAATTCAGTAAAACAAAATAGAATTACTGTAATAACCATTTGGTTCTGATTCTAAACAGAAGGAAATTTTTTGCCAAATGTTTGCCAAGAGGTTGGCGGTAGGGGAGGAGGGATAGCTAGGATGTGCTGGAAGAGGAAAGTGATGGAGGTGGTGGGTTGTTAAAATTCTATTATTAGAAAAGAACCTGGATATTGGATGCTTTCTAGTATGGGCCTTGTAACTCCAATTCCTGACCATATTGGATCTCCTTACTTTAGTTGTACACACCCTGCTCCACAGTTCCTCTAGTCTGGTAAATTGGATGTCTCCCACCACTTCCTACACAATTAGTTTTAAGATGTGCACAGATGCTATGCTTCTTATAAAGTTAGATGGATTCCCTCTTCGGTGTGAAGCCGAAGTTCCGTGACTTTAGCCTCTATTTAGGATCCTGCTATGTTCTCCCACCAGACTTTCAGAAGAAACATCCCAGGAGTTGTTATACATGACCAGCACTATGATTTCAAAACTCTCTTCCTCATTTTAAAACTCTGTATTCCCTTATTTCCCTGCCTGTGATCCTAAGTGTTATGCTGTACATTTTAAGAACTTGAAAAGTATTGTTTTATTAAGTATCTGAAATATCAAATGGAAAGTGCATTTTAGTTGACGTTACAGTGTAGTAATAAAGATGTGGCTTTGAGTTAGGTTTATAGTGATGAACGGAATTTAGAGTTACTGGAGCTGTCCAGTTCTCCCTTGGTTAGAAGAAAATGAGTTAAACATTGTCTCTACTTGGAGAGTGATTTTTACAGCATACCTATCTGTACTATGGAGCAGGGTGACTGGGGAGAATGGTGAGATAGAATAGGACAATTTTTTGGAGGTTTAGTCAAAAGAGTGAATGTTATTTTTTGTAATAATTGATAAGAATTTCAAATAGTATGTTTCACTCCAATGGCAGAGCTAAAGATATTATGGAATGGGTAAAAAGAAAGAAGAGATTAATCAACAGTTCTGATCCACTTTTGAACAAAGGGCTAAAGTATGCATGAAGGTGTTTCAAAAGTAAAATGCTGAATTTTGAAAATTGAGGTATCAAGTGTAATAATTTCCAAATTGCTTCCTACACATTACATTGCACGGTGTACAAAGGTGTATTCTTTGGGCAACAGATAAGACCTGAGTAAAGGAAAGCTATAATCTGAATGATTGGAAAAGACAAAAGCTACTGCACAGAACATAAAACTAATGTGTAAATAAAACTGAGCTCTGTGGGAAAATATAATTTTAACAATAATTTTCTGCTCCCAATTCCAGCATCTGCACTATTTTGTGTCCTTGTATGTTCTCTAACTTGGATTCATGTCAATACGTGTAAGGTTTATTACCCAACTCCTCCCTCCAATTCCTTCCTCTAAGTGAACCAATTATATTTTTAAAAAATCTATCCCTTCCCTTTCCTTACTTAATGACAATATGAATGAAATTAGAGTACTCTTTATAGAATACTGGAAACCTTTAATATTTTTGTCCAGTGTCTATTCTTGATACCATATGAGTCCAGACAGAAAAAAACTGTGGGAGTTTGACTCATGGACATATCCATTACCCTCATTTCAAAATCTTCATGTTGAAAGCTCTCCATGGGCACTCATTTTTCTGCCTTCCTAAATGCTCGTAAATTTATTTTCCAATAGATCTGAAATCCTTTCATCTCTGTTTACCCATTTACAGTAGGGAGCCTCATTCACCAGCACATTATGTCAAGAATTTGATTCTATTCTACCACAATTTTCCATCTGTACATTTTACTGAGTGGAAAATGAAGGATAGAGGCACACATTGTGTCCGGTGCTCGCGATGTGGCCTCCTCTATACTGGCGAAACCCACTGTAAATTGAGGGACAACTTTGTTGAGCACCTCTACTCTATCTGCCAAAAGCAGAATTTCCTGGTGGCCAAACATTTTAATTTCAATTCCCTTTCCTATTCTGACATGTCAGTCCATACCCTCCTCTTGTGTCATGATGAGGCCACCTTCCAGGCAGAGAATCAACACCATATATTCCATCTCAGTAGCCATCCACCTGATGGCATGAATATTGACTTCTTCTGGTGAAACAGAATACTTCACCCTCCCCTCTTCTTCTATTCCTCACTCTGATCTCTCACCTGTCAATTACCTTCCCCTGGGTCCCCTCCTCCTTCACTTTCTCCTGTGGTCCACTTTACTCTCCTATCAGATTCCTTCTTCTCTAGCTCTTTATCTTTCCAACCATTTAGCTAAAATGTGCTAGATGAAGCCATCTCCTTCCTCTCTCCCCACCTTTTTCATTCTGACATCTTCCCACTTCCTCTCCACTCCTGAAGAAGGGTCTTGGCCCAAAAAGTCACCTGTTTATTCTTTTCCATAGATGCTGCCTGAGCTCCAGCACTTTGTGTGTTGCTGAGTATTTCCAGCATTTGAATTGAATTGAATTCAAATTTATTACTTACATCCTTCATATACATGAGAAGTAAAAATCTTTTACATTACGTCTCCATCTAAATGTGCAATTTATAGTATAGCTGGAGGGCAGAGCTTAGTCAAGATGGTGCTAAACGGAGATTCCTTTGCTTGCATCTTCAGAAACAGCTCCATGTCCATCTTTAATATCTCTATTTTCCTTTTCAGGGTTCTTTTGAAGACCCTGACCTGGAGTTACACACTGACATTGGTTCTTTGTGGGAATGGAACCCACTCTTGGGGTGGCATGACTGGCCGTTACCTGACATGCCAAGGGTGCAGCCTAAGCGTTCAACTTTCCTCTAGGATCTCGAGGCTCTGGAGAAGGGTGGATTATAGGTCGGTGTCCTGGACCGGTGCATTGTGGGAGCTGGAAAATCAGAAACCTGAGATCTTTGGGAACAGAGCTCGGAAAAAGCGACGCAACAGACTTTGAACATCATAAACCAGCAAGTTGATCGTTATGTCTCCCCTCTTGCTGTGAAATGGAGACATAGAGAGAGAGTGAGAGAGAGAGAAAATTAATTTCAGGATGTACATTGTATACACTTCTCTGACATTAAACGTAGCTTTGAAAGCTTTATAACGAGTAGTATGTACAACAGGATAGTCAATATAACATAGAAATACAATTGCATCAGCATGAATTGATCAGTCTGATGGCCCAGTGGAAGAAGCTGTCCCGGAGCCTGTTGGTCCTGGCTTTTATGCTGTGGTACCATTTCCCGGATGGTAGCAGCTGGAATAGATTGTGGTTGGGGTGACTTGGGTCTCCAATGATCCTTTGGGCCCTTTTTACACACCAGTCTTTGTAAATGTCCTGAATAGTGTGAAATTCATATCTACAGATGCACTGGGCTGTCCACACCGCTCTCTGCTTAATCCTGCACAAGAGGGCAGTAAAGTTCCCATATCAGGCAGTGATGCAGCCAGTCAGGATGTTCTCAATTGTGTCCCTGTAGAAAGTTCTTAGGATTTGGGAGCCTGTACCAAACCTCTTCAACTATCTGAGGTGAAAGAGGTGCTGTTGTGCCTTTTTCACCACACTGCTGGTATGTATAGACCACGTGCGATCCTCGGTGATGTTTATGCTGAGGAACTTAAAGCTGTTCACTCTCTCAACCCCAGATCCATTGATGTCAATAGAGGCTAGCCTGTCTCCATTCCTCCTGTAGTCTACAACCAGCTCCTTTGTTTTTGTAACATTGAGGGAAAGGTTGCTTTCTTGACACCACCGTGTCAGGGTGATAACTTCTTCTCTGTAGGCTGCCTCATTATTATTTGAGATTAGGCCAATCAGTGTAGTGTCATCAGCAAATTTAATTAGCAAATTGGAGCTGTGGGTGGCGACACAGTTATGTGTATACAGAGAGTAAAGAAGCGGGCACAGCTCTGAGAGGCACCTTTGTTGTGGGTCAAAGGGGCAGAGGTGAAGGAGCCCACTCTTACCACGATCTGACAAGAAGTCCAAGATCCAGCTACACAAGGCAGGGTGAAGGTCGAGGTCTCTGAGCTTCTTGTTGAGCATGGAGGGAATTTTGGTGTTGGATGCTGAACTGTAGTCCAAGAACAGCATTCTCACATAAGCATCCCTCTTCTCCAGGTGTGTAAGGGCAGTGTGTAGAGCTATTGTGTCAGCTGTCAGGCGAATTGTAGGGTGTCCAGTGTGGGTGGCAGCATGCTGCTGATGTAATCCTTGACCAGCCTCTCAAAGCATTTGCTTATTACTGAGGTGAGTGCGTCAGGATGCTAGTCATTCAGACATGTTACCTTGGTCTTTTAGGTACAGGGACAATGGTGGATGTTTCTGGAATACTTTGTTTTTCAATAACTTCATAATCTCATCCTGTTTAGTTACTTCTATTGCTGTGTAGGTAAAAGTTAATACGACGAATTGTTGGAAATTTGTATGTCTATTTCACTGCCGTTTTTAATAGAATCAGTAGAAAAATGATGAATATATATCATTCATCCTGTTAAAAGAATGTTGCTTTTTATGTCGAACTGTTAGTCTGACCTAAAGTGATCTCATTACTATCTTACTGTCAAAGATTACAACACATTGCTGACAGCACTTAATAAAGTTCATCCAGTGATGTTTCCCTCTTTTTTGTCAATTAATTAAATCAAGAATCATTCATTTGAAATTTATGAGCCTTCAGCCCTTCATACAATATTAATAGACCTACTAATCCATGATTTAAAGATATTTCTAATGATAAATGCATGATTGGTCAAGTATGGAGTAATCCTGTTCAGATTCAAAATCAGTTTTCTTGAAATGACTTCCAAGAGCACTAATGGAATATAGTTTAGGAATGATACATTGAAGTAAGTGTGATCAGTTGGGCAATATATCTGCAAATAGTTGTCCAAAAATTAATTAAAACTACTGCTCATGTTATATCAATCCAACATGTACATGATGGAAAATGTGTCGGACCTTTCTAAGGCCTTTGCAAAATAATCAAATCTAATGAAATTTAGAGGCAAAAGCAAACACCAGTTCTTCCATGGAATTGCTCATATCTCTAGCTGTACACCTTGTCACTCCACTTTTAAGGTGAAGTATTCTATTCATTGAAACAAAATGTAGTTTGCTAACAAGACGTGAACACAAAAATAATCAAAAATATCTAATTTTAATTGCATTGTGCCCCCCATGTAATGTAGATTTGGAATAACCAATTACTTAAGGCTTATTTGGAAATACCAATGCTGCTAATAACAGTAACACCAATTCCATTTAATACCATTAAATGAAATTGGAGCATTCAGTTTCTGTGATTATTGCATCTGTTTCATTATTTTATTTTTAGGATTACCAGACCAACACTCACCAGGGGAGCGGGAGCTCTACCTCTGATGATCCAACTATATTGTTATACACCATTTTGTTTCCTACAGACATGGAAGAATATATATATTCTCCAGGTATAACAAAGGACTAAATGGACTGACTGCAGATTACAAAGAGCACAGAAGAGGAACAGGCTCAAACACTGGAGATTTTGCAGATGCTGGAAATCCAGAGCAGCACACACAAAATGCTGGAGGAACTCAGGAGATTAGACAGTATCTATGGAAATGAATAAACAGTTTGACACCGGCTGAGACCCTTCAATAGGGCCAACCAGTGCAATATATGTCTGTTGAAATGCATCTTAACCGTGGTAACACGATCCAGGAACCTATCGTTTTCCATGTAGAAGTTGTGTCTCTCGAACAACCTTTTATCTTTCCTCATCTGACTTTACATATATACTCTAAAGTATTTGCCATTTTCACCTTAGGAAAATGAATCCAACCATCTTCCCAATCAATGCTTTTCAACATTTTAAATATTTCTATCTGGTCAATGATACCATCATTTTCCCTGTACCTATGAAAACCAAGGTAACGTGCCTGAATGGTTGCCACCCTGTCTCACTCACCTCAATTATAAGCAAATACTTTGAGAGGTTGGTTAAAGACTACATCTGCAGCATGCTACCATCCACACTGGAGCCCCTACAATTCACCTAGTGACAGCACCAGCCATAGCCACAGCTCTACACACCATCCTCACTCACAGATGCCACGACATTGATTGGCCTTATTTCTAGTGGTGATGAGACAGCCTACAGATGAGAGGTTAACACCCTGACACAGTGCTGGCAAGATAACAACCTGTCCCTCAATGTCTAACAAAACAAAAGAGTTGACTGTGCATTACAGGAGAAACGGAGACAGGCTTGCCCCAATCAACATCAATGGCACTGTAGTTTCAAGTTCTTTGGTATACATACCACCAAAGATCTCAACAGGTCTGCACACACCGACTGTGTAGAAAGAAAAGCACAACAGCGTCTCTTCCACCCCAGGTAACTGAAGTAGTTCAGCATGAGCCCCCAAGTCCTCAAGACCTTCTATAGTGGTACCACTGAGAACATCCTGACTGGCTGTATCACTACCTGGTATAGGAACTGCACTAACCTTGATCGCTGGGCACCGCAGAGAGAGGTACAGACAGCCCAGTGCATCTGTATATGTGAACTTCCCTCCATTGAGGACATTTACAGCAGCAGGTTCAGAAAGGAGGCCTGGAAGATCATCAGGGACACCAGTCATCCCGACCATAAACTGTTCCAGCTGCTTCAGTCTGACAAACAGTACCACAGCATGAAAGCCAGGACCAACAGGCTACAGGACAGCTCCTTTCCACAAGCCATTAGAGTTTTAAATTCACGCATTTGCACATTGCAATGGAGTCATAATGGAAAGATTTTTACTCTCTCATGATGTAGGATGGATGTAAGATTTTAAATAAATTCAATTCAATTCAAATCTCTTCAGCCTTTAACACTCCAGAGAAAACAATCAAAGTTTTATTTAAGTTCTCAAAGCTAATCCTGGCCACATCCCGCTAAGTATCTTCTGCACCCTCTCTAAAACCTCCAAATCACTCCTATCATCCAGCAACCAAAACTGCACACAATATCTCAAATGTCTCTCAACTAACGTTTCATACACCTGCACGTTATTTGCTAAATTTTCTTCTCAATGCTTCAACCAACAAAGGCATGCATGCTGCTCACCTTGTTTGTCACGCTAATTACTTGTGTTGCCATTTTTAGAGAGCTATAACTTGCACCACAAGCTCCCTTTGTGCAACAAAGCTTTAAAGGTCTACAGCATATTTTACTCGTCACCCAAAATGCATCAACTCAAATTTGTCCAATTTAAACCCTGTCTGCCATTTCCTTGCCAAATTTGTAACTGATCTATACTCTGCTATAATCTTTAACAGCCTTCTTTACTTGTGCTATCTGCAAACTTACTAATCAGACCAGTTGCATCTTCATCCAGATTACCTACTGTATATCCCATAATTGATCCCCATGGAACATCACTGGCCATAGACTTCCTAACAAGCAAATACCCTTTCATGACCATCATTTGTCTTTTATGATCAAGCAATGTTGTAGTTATCTTACCTGGTCCATCCTATGCGAATTAATCTTCTGGACCAATGAATCATGAACTAAACTGTTGGGTGCCACATTGGCATAGCAGTTAGTCTGACACAGTTACAGCTCAGGGCATCAGAGTTCAATTCCAACACCATCTTTAAGGAGTTTGCGCATTCCCCCGTGACCATGTGGGTTTCCTCCAGGTGCTCTGATTTTCTCCCACAATCCAAAGACGTATTGGTTAGTAGGGTAATTGGCCATTCTAAATTGTCCTCTGATTAGGCTAGTATTAAATAAGTTTGTTGCTGGGCATTGCAGCTCATTGGGGCAGAAAGGCCTGTTCTGTGCCCTATTTCAAAATAAAAATTGTGAAAAAAACTGACTGGAAATGGTTATAGTTCGGAACGGTGGTTTGAAATTTGATGAGTTGGTGCAGTGAGGGGAAAGCGACTGTTCTTGGAGCTGAGAAAACAAATAGTGGCTTATGAGGTCAAGCAGGAGGCAGTGGGAGATTAAAGCAATGATGGAGCAACATAACACGAGGCAAAGGGGACAAAAGGAGCTTGGAGATTGAGCTGTGACGTCTTAGAAAGGCATAGAAAAACATACTCGGGTGATATCAGCATGCGAAGGGGTGTCTGGTAGATTGCTGACGAGTGCCTTTGGTTTTCAATGCTATGAATTCTGCTTTGTGAATTAATCCTGATAGAGGTACCACAGATCATATCCTATATCACGTGGGTTCTCCAGGATGCTAGTGTATCCTGGTCAATCATGCACAAGAGTACCATCAGCTGGTAAAGTTTGAGCTGAGGCTTTAGCAACACTAACAGCTGACATCAGGAAGATTGTTTTTCACCTGGATAGCACTTTTCAGCAGTGGTCACTACAAAGCATGTCAAAGGGAATGGATGACTGCCACGTAGGCAGAAAAAAGCAGGCATATAGTTCCGGAGATTTGCTCCTTTGTGGATCTTGCTCTGTAGGTAGCATTCAGTTCTGAATACAAAAGAGCACGGTTTCTGCTGGGGAATGTAATCAGAGCCAAGACCATGGCACCAAGCATGTCTGCACTGTGAGATGTAGAAACCCCATGGATAACAAGGTACAGTGATGAATCAATAAGGCACAAAGGAGAAGCTAAGCTGACAACAAGCACTTAATACTCCAGAAAGTCAAGAAGATTTAAAACAAAACAAAGGAGTGCGTCAAGAGCCACCTGGACAATGAAGGTATATGTCAGGACACTCCTCATTGACAACTGCTCAGTATTCAACACTCTCATCCCTTCAAAACCTCCCTTTGGAACTGGATCCTTGATTTCCTCACTTGCAGACAACGGAATTACCGTACATATTGGCAACAACATCTCCTCCTCACTCATTATCAGCACCGGTTAACTACAGGGCTGTGTGCTTAGCCCCCTGCTCTACTCAATTTACACTTACAAAAGTACAGCTCCAATACTGTATTTTAAGTTTGCTGATAACATCACTATTGTTGGCCAAATCAAAGGAGGTGATGAACTGGTATGTGGGAGGGAGGTTGAAATCCTGGTTGAGTGGGGCTACTACAGCAGTCCTCACTCAACATCAGCAAAACCAATGAGCTGATTATGGACTACAAGAAGAAGTCAAGGTCCATGAGAGAGTCCTTATTAGGGGATCAGAAGTGGAGAGGATCAGTAGCTTTAAATTCCTTGCTGTTAACATATCAGAGCATGTGTCCTGGGAACAACACATAAGTGACATCACACAGCTCAAAGTAAATTTATTATCAAAGTATGTATATACCTTGACATTCATTTTCTTGCAGGCATTCATTGTAGAACAAAGAAACGTAATAGATTCAATAAAAAGACTATACACACACAGTGACAAGCAACCAATGTGTAAAAGATGACAAAATGTGTAAAATTTAAAAAATAAACAATATTGAGAACATGAGTTGTAGAGTCCTTGAAATTGTCCATAGTTTGTGGAATCAGTTCAGAGTTGAGGAAAGTGAAGATATCCACACTGGTTTGTTTAGATAAATAGTTGAAGGGTTATAACTTTTCCTGAACGTGGTTGTGTGGGACTTAAGGCTTGTATACCTCCTTTCTGATGGTAGCAGCAAGAAGAGAGCATGGTAAGAAATCTTGATGGATGCTGCTTGCTTGTGACAGTACTCCTTGTAAATGTGCCCAATAGTGGGAAGGACTTTGCCTATGATGGACTGGGCTGTGATAACCACTCTCCATTCATGGGCATTGTGTTTCCATACCATGCCATGTTACAACCAGCTAAGGTCATCTCCACTGTCAATCTATAGATGTTTACCGAAGTTTTATATGACGTTGCAAATCTGTGAAAACTTCAAAAATAGTAGAGGCATTGTCATGACTCCTTTGTGATGGTCGCAAGATAGATCCTCTCAGGAATTTAAAAATACCAACCTCTGCACTGCCAATCCCCTTAATGAGGACTGATTCAACTCTATGTTCTTCTCTCCATAGAAAGACAGCCCAGTCATTATATGCAAGCAGACAAATGTAGATATATAAATTAAAAATAATTCATTGATTTTTACCAAAAATTATAAGTCATGAGGTGATTCATGCAGTTCGTATCAGATTTGATTTTATCCTATTATTGTACTCTGAGTAATATTATCAAGCTCATATACTTCATGGAGATCCGTTACATTTTTCAATTTACATTAATCATTTAAGTTAACCTGGGAAAAAATGGCATATCGATAAGCATCCCTTATTTACTACATTTTATCTCTAATATTTGGATTACTCCACAAAATAAATCCATATTAAATTTTCAGTTGACGTCATTTTTTATATTAATGAGTCTTATTCTGTTGTCACGACCATCATTCTGCACATGGAATGCGTATTTGAAAATGCTTCACCTATCAGATTGAACATTACAGGATGGTCTTCAGCACTCTTTCAATGACAACATGATAAAAGCTTTGGTTGCACATTCTGGTTGCACTACTTTAAGGACTAATGGGCTTTTGTTTGAGTGATTCTGCAGTGAAGTGTTTCACCTGCCATGGTGTCTCCAAGGACAACAACATCAGTCTCAGTGAATAAAATTGAAGAGACAGTTTCAGGATCTTGCTTTAATTTGCTAAGTTGCAATTCATAGTGTGTGAAAAGCCACTAATAATAGATTGCTCTGTGACTCCACTCCATGGGCAGTATAGATCAGAAAGATCTCAACTCAATCAACAGTTAGCTGAGGCAGCCTTAGAACTGGTTTTTAGCATCACTTTTCTGAGACTAGGAAGACAATAAAAGAAAATCAGCCATGGCTTTTGCCATTCCGTATTTTTATCTGGTATCCTTAAGGAATGGAACAATAATAATTTCAACATTTAAATGCAATTTAATATAAAAATAATCCATGAAATTCTTGAAAAAGGAGTACAATATCCCAAAGTAAAAATATCAGAACTACTTTTTGTTACCAGGTCCTCTTTAGCAATTTTTAATAATTGGTTTCTGTGTTTTATGTACAGGAAAATAGATATGTTGCTGGTACCACCTGTCCCTATATGTTATTACTGTAGCCTCTGGAGCATCTATTTACTTCACTCCAATGTAATGGCGCCATTAGTGGCAACCAGCAACATTGAAATCATGAGCCAAACATTGAATAATTTTCACAGGCAACAAAACTTTTGTTGTTTATTTTTGACTATCTTACAGAAGCAAAATAATAACTCATACATACAGATGATATCAACATTAAAAATAATATAGATTAGGAAATATCAAAATACCTGAAATCCAGCAAATGTAGGAACTAGAAGAACCCAATATGTCTTCTGGTAGTAACTAGTTTGCCATTAAAAACTCATTTGCACAGCTATTAATCAATCTTCACATCTCTATTTCAAAATTAATGTAGAAAATTTGAAGTCTATCTGAGCTGAAGATTCTATACTGCTTGGATGTATAGTATAGACCTCCATTGATTGAGCTTGATTGTAGATGTTGTGTCCTAGCTGTCAAAGTCAACACATAAACTAATATGAAAGCCAAGGCAGTTGATATGGAGAACAAGCTGGTGCCCATGCAGCAACCTCCCCCTCTCCGTGCAGGTGATGAAAAACAAACAAACAGCAGAGACCGATACAGTTCGGCACCAGTGCCATCGCAGGAGTTGTCAGTCAGCATTGAACTCAACGTATGACTGCCTTAGTGACTCCAGCTCTGGATTTCTCCCTCTGGGTTTACTAGCCTTCCCTATGAGTGTGTATAACCGCAAGGCATTGAAGGTTTGAAATCAGTGATTTCCTTCTCCTAGATGAGCTGCCTACCGCAGCTGACAAGCTCCATTTGTCTGGAGCAACATGTTTTAAGGTGCCAGTAACTCACCATTTCCCCTTCTGTCAGTCAAAGCAGTTCCACCGTGCTTTGTAGCTAAGTCACATGTGAAGGCCAGGGGCTTGACTTAGATGTCAGAGGTTATTTGAGATGCATGCCATTGGGAGCATTTAATAGGTAGTGGGAGCTTATCCCCACTAAACCCCACCGCCAAAACAGCCTATGACAACCTTAAGGAACTTTGTATGTATGAAAACACAAAGCAGAGTACCCTGTGTAACAGCAACTGATCAGTTGGGTATTTGGGATACCTCCAAAAATCTACATTTAACAGCTTTTGCATCTCCTTTTGTTTGCATTAATTTCACTTTCTCTCTAAAATCTAAATTCCCCAGCAATCCTGGTCACACATTATCAGGGGTATTTCCTTCTGTCTATCCATCCCTCCCCACTCTCTCAACAACTGAAAACTACTTGCCTTTTCTCATGCTAATGACTTGTATTTACCCAGAGGAACAACATGCTTTTCCCTTGTCACAGACATTGTGTCGTGAAATTTGTCATTTTGCAGCAGAGGGCTGTGCCTGTGATGGGACTGGCTGTGTATGCAACCCTCTGCGGCCTCATGCGATTCTCTGCATTGGAGGCTCTGCACCAGACTGTGATGCAACCCGTCAGAATGCTCTCCACCATATATCTGTAGCAATTTGGAAGAGTCTATGGTGATGTCTCAAATCTCCCCAGACTCCTAAAGACACATCACCAAAAGAATGACATGCCTCCTCTGCAATTGCATCAATAAGTTGGCCCAGGATAGATCCTCTAAGATGTTGCCACCCAGGAACTTGCAGCTTTCACCCTTTCCACACCTAACCCTTTAATGAGGACTGGTGCAGGCCCTCCTTGAAGCCCACAATCAATTAATTCCTTGATCTTCTTGATATTGGGTAAGAGATTGTTATTCTGACACCTGTCAACCAGCTGATCTACATCCCTGTTGTTGCCATCTGAGATTGCTCCATATTCCAAACTTCTGGAAACTCTGCTTATCCCAAAGCAAAAACCTATCTTATGAAAATCTTATACCCATTTTCCACATTCAGAGCTGACACTCCATAATAGCTACTTCTTTCTGAAACCAGATCAACAATAAGACCATTCCACCAGGTATACAAATGTCAGAATATATTTATCTGCAAGTCAGACATTTTAAGTAACCCTGAATGAAGGATATAAAGTTCATTTGAAGCTAAATGAGAGAGACCTAATGATAGAGATAGGTAATGACAGAGATCTAGAAAATTATAAGGCTAGCAGGAAGGAGTTTAATAATAAAATTAGGAGAGCCAGAAGGGGCCATGAGAAGGTCTTGGCCAGCAGGATTAAGGAAAACCTCGAGGCATTCTACAAGTATGCGAAGAGCAAGAGGATAAGACGTGAGAGAATAGGACCAATCAAATGTGACAGTGAAAAGTGTGTATGGAACTGGAGGAGGTAGCGGAGATACTCAATGAATACTGCTTCAGTATTCACTAAAGAAAAGGATCTTGGTGATTGTAGAGATGATTTGCAGTGCACTGTAAAGCTTGAAGATATAGACATTAAGAAAGAGGATGTGCTGAAGATTTTGGAAAGCATCAAGTTGAATAAGTCACCGGGACCAGATGAGATGTACCCCAGGCTACTGTGGGAGTCGAGGGAGGAGATTGTTGAAACTCTGGCAATGATCTTTACATCATCAATGGGGATGGGAGAGTTTCTGGAGCATTGGAGGGTTGCAGATATTGTTCCCTTATTCAAGAAAGGGAGTAGAGATATTATAGACCAGGAAATTATAGACCAGTGAGTCTCACTTCAGAGGTTGGTAAGTTGATGAAGAAGATCCTGAAAGACAGGATTTAAGAACATATGGACAGACATAATATGATTAGGAGTAGTCAGCATGGCTTTGTCAAAGGCAGGTTGTGCCTTACAAGCCTGATTGAATCTTTTGAGGATGTGATTAAACACATTGATGAAGGTAGAGCAGTAGATGTAGTGTATATGGATTTCAGCAAGGCATTTGATAAGGTACCCCATGCAAGACTTATTGAGATCCAAGGGGGCCCTGCTTTGTGAATCCAGAACTGGCATGCCCATAGAAGGCAAAGAATGGTTGTAGACAGGTCATATTCTACATGGGGGTCTGTAACCAGTGTGTGCCTCAGGTTCTGGGAGTCCTTCTCTTTGTGATTTTTATGAATGATCTGGATGAGGAAGTGGAGGGATGGGTTAGTAAATTTGCTGATGACACAAAGGTTGGGGGTGTTGTGGATAGTGTGAAGGGCTGCCAGAGGTTACAGTGAGACATTGATAGGATGCAAAACTGGGCTGAGAAGTGGCAGGTGGAGTTCAACCCAGATAAGTGTGAGGTGGTTCATTTTGGTAGGTCAAATATGATGGCAGAATATTGTATTAATAGTAAGATTCTTGGTAGAATGGAAGCTCAGAGGGATCTTGGGGTCCAAGTCCATAGGACTCTCAAAGCTACTGTGCAGGTTGACGCTGTGGTTAAGAAGACATACAGTGTATTGGCCTTCATCAATCATGGAATTGAGTTCAAGAGCCGAGAGATAATGTTGCAGCTATATAGGACTCTGGTCAGACCCCACTTAGAGTACTGTGCTCAATTCCGGTCACCTCACTACAGGAAGGACGTGGAAACCATAGAAAGGGTGCAGAGGAGATTTACAAGGACGTTTTGCCTGGATTGGGGAGCATGCCTTATGAGAATAGGTTGAGTGAACTCAGCCTTTTCTCCTTGGAGCGACAGAGGATGAAAGGTGACCTGATTGTGGTGTATAAGATGATGAGAGGCAATCATTTTGTGGATAGCCACAGGCTTTTTCCAAGGGCTGAAATGGTTAATACAAAAGGGCACAGTGTTAATGTGTTTGGAAGTAGGTATAGAGGAGATGTCAGGGGTAAATTTTTTTTCCACACAGAGTGGTGAGTGCGTGGAACGGGCTGCTGGCAATGGTGGTGGAAGTGGATTCAATAGGGTCTTTTAAAAGACTCTTGGACAGGTATATGGAGCTCAGAAAAATAGAGGGCTATGGGTAACCCTAGGTAATTTCTCAGGTAAGTACATGTTCGGAACAGCATTGTGGGCCGAAGGGCCTGTATTTTACTGTAGGTTTTCTATGTTTCTAAATTCTTTTGTGTGAGTGAGGGTTGATTTTACTGAAATGTTCAAGACCCTAATGGTGCATGATAGGGTAGGTGGCAAGACATTTCCACTGGAGAGAGGATTTCAAACAGTGCAACGCAGTTACAAGATTAGGGACTGGTAACTTTCAACTCAGGTGGGTAGAAACTTATCACTGAGGATGGAGACTCTAATAAGTTCTCTACCTAGAGAATTTTTCAGGCTAGATTATTTAAAGAGATATTAGATATATTTTTAGCAGATCAGGGTTTTGGTAGAGAAAAAAAAAACGATACAGGAAGATCAGACATTATATTGTACCGTGGGTAGGCAAGTGGAGGTGAGCAACTTACTCTTGCTCCAGTTTCCTTAGATACTCGTGCTTTTTCCATAAATCTAACATAACATCAACTTGCCGAAACAACCCCCATGCCCCTGAACACTGCCACTCAAATCCTATCGTCAAAAATAACCTACGTCATTTACATTGTGGAAGAAATCAATAATCTATCCAAAACATGGCCTTAGAACAGGGATGAAGTAAAGAGAGTAATGAATAAGAAAGAACTTTGGGTTGGAGCACACACAAAATGCTGGAGGAACTCAGCTAGTCATGTGGCAACTATGGAGGGAAATAAACAGTCAATGTTTCAGGCCGAGACAGCATAAGACCATAAGATATAGGAGCAGAAATAGGCCATTTGGCCCATCCAGTTTGCTCCGGCATTCAATCATGGGCTGATCCAATTCTTCCAGTCATCCCCAATCCCCTGCTTTCTCCCTATTCCCTTTGATGCCCTGACTAATCAAGAAACTATCTATCTCTGCCTTAAATGCACTCAATGACTTGGCCTCCGCAGTCGTTTGTGACAAAAAATTCCACAGATTTACCACCTTCTAAATAAAGTAATTTTGCTGCATCTCTGTTGTAAATGGACATCCTTCAATCCTGAAGTCGTGCCCCCTTGTCCTGGACTCCCGTACTATGGGAAATAACTTTGCCATATCTAATCTGTTCAGGCTTTTTAACATTTGGAATGTTTCTATGAGGTCCCCCCTCATTCTCCTGAACTCCAGAGAAGGATCTTGCCTGAAGTGTTGACTGTTTATTTCCCTCCATAGACGTTGCCTGATTTGCTGACTTTCTCCAACATTTTATGGGTGTACCTCAAGATTTCCAGCAACTGTACAATCTCTTGTGTCTGGAACTTTAAGTTGCCCATTTCCTTGTTAAAGAAACAAAGGCACAATCATGCTGTGCACAGACAAATAAATCTTGCCAAAGAATAATTAGATATACCGGTATACACAAATTTCTGTTCCTCTAATGTGAGACACTAAAAGTGGTATTAAACCATAAATAGATAGTTTTTTGAAATAAAGAGAAAATGGCTGAGACAAATAAAGAGAAACTTGTTAAGTGACTTCAAAATTGTTAGTACCAACAGAAGACATTTTGTGACCAAATGAGAAAGTTATGTGAAGTGTTTCCTCGACATCGACAGGTCACCATACCATTCAGAAGAGAAAATAGAGTTAAGGAAAGTAAGTTATTTTTAAAAGTAATGGAAAATATTCAACTGCCATCTGCATAGTTCCAGAAAAGTTGGCAAATTATGGTTGAAAATTCCAGAGGTGGTGGCACTTTCACTGAGAATTAATACATAAGTTTTGCTTAGGGCAATTTTCAGAATGTGATGCAAACAAGGGAGAAGCATGCCTAACTGTTTTAAATAGGAGATTATTTAAGTTTGCAAAGTGGGGTGTTGTACAGGTGGTTGCATCCATTTGACATGTCCAGGTACAAAAGAGTGGAGCAATAAATGTACAAATTCACATATTTACATCAATGGTGAACAGCCACTAGCACTTCCTAAAATCGACAGGGCAACTTCTGAAAAATACTAAATTTCGAAGTTCAAATAATGTAAAAGCAGTTGTAAAACATTTCAATGAAGTTACAAAAAACAGGGTAAAACTCTAGCAATCCCAAACACAAATAACTACCATATTCCTGAAATCCAGCAGTAAAATGATGGGGATGCTGGAAAAATCAAAGGTTCACTTATTATCAAAGTATGTATGCAGTATACACCTCTGAGACTTGTCTTCTCCAGATAGCCACGAAACAAAGAAAACCACAGGAGTTGTTCAAAGAGAAGCATCAACCCCACCCCCACAAAAAAACTAAATTAACAGTTCTGTAGACTGTCTGGAAGACATTGCCGGAGGAAGTGTTGTTCATTGGTTCAGTCTTGACCAGTGCAGTTCAGCATTTACAGCATTTTACTTTATTCTGTATTCTGGGAAGACGTTCTTGTCCAGCAATGCATTACCAGAACAAGCTAAGCTTTTCCACTTCACTACAACACTTCTGTACTTATTAGTATCTGGGAGCACTGATCTGGAATGTCAAATATCTGTTGTAACAATTCTGCATTCTTTTTCTGAACCATACAAATTTTAGCCTTATCTAAGTTCAAATTAGTAAATGTTATAACTGCTTGAATGTTAAAAAACACAATAGAAGCAGTTATTATAAATAGCATTTGAATTTCTTACATGCTTCACTTCATTACACTGTAGAAATGAGCATTGTGTGAATAGTATTTTGATCTTTAAAAACATTCCTCCCCTTTAATTTCCTTTACTTTTACATCTCGATTGCTATCTCAAGTATACTGTTGTGCATTGGTGTAAAAATGTCTCTCCACATTTGGTATGTAATTAATTGTGATACAGCTGCCTCACCTTTATAATTACGCATCCTTTCAACAAGCTAAAGTTGAGCCAGATATAATAAATAAGCATTGTCCTCCAAGTACAAGCTGGTATAGCCTTTTGCAAACCAAAAAAAGGAGAAGTCTTACTTGCGCTAATTTTAAGTTAAAAATGATGTGACTTTGTTACCAGTGGATTATGCAAACCCTTCAGTAGTTGCATAGACATCTGAAGAGTAGACTATCTGTTGGATGGAAACAACCAACAACTCTGATAGAGGCAGATGCCAAGTTTTTAAGCGCATCAGTGGGAGGTGATGCTTTAGCACTGCTGGCCCACAACCTTGAGGGAGTCTTGATCATAAGCGGGCCGAAACTCTTGAAAACAGGTGGCAGATCAACTGATGATCCCACTGGTGATAGCACAGGATAGTTAACATCTTAGTCCAAGTGTATTTTCAATTCTGCATACATATCTCATACTGCTTGAGAATTCCTTGAACTGTCCATGTTTTTTCAATATCCCAAGAATTGATTGGAAGACAATAAAGGGAAAATAAAGAGTCGGAAGAACAATATTCTATCACTGAAGCATCACTAAAGATTAGCACCTAATGTAGTTGCAGTCAATTCAAAAAAAGAGAGCCTTTTTTCCCAAAACTTTAGCTCATACCTCGGGATAACTTCCTAGAGATTGCTCCCTGATCAAAAACGCTAAATGATGGCAGCATCAGGGCATTGCACTTTGTCTCTAAATTCATTCTTTTGAAACCATTGAACTGAATTTCTAATTCAGAATTCATCATCCTGCTCTTTAGCATATTAATGCCTCAATAGAGAGAATTTCTAGGCAAATGAGTGAGAAGATTAGAGGACTAGAATATAAAAGCAAGGATGTAATGTTGAGAATTTATCGAGCACTAGTGAGACCTCATGTAGTATTATCAGCAGTTTTGGGCCCTTTGTCTTAGAAAGGATGTGCTGAAAGTGGAGGAAGTTTACAAAAATGATTCCAGGATTAAATAGCTTGTCTAATGAAGAGTGTTTGATGGCTCTGGGCTTGTATTCACCAGAATGCAGAAGAATGAGGGGTGACCTCATCAAAACCTATCAAGGCCTTGATAGAGTGGATGTGGAGATGTTTCCTCTGCTGGGCGATTCTAAGACCAGAGCCTCAGAATAGAGAAGTGTCCTTTTAGAGCAGAGATGAGGAGGATATTTATATATTTAAAGCAGAGGTTGATAGATTCTTGATTGGTCAGGGCTCATGAAAGGATACGGGAAGAACGCAGGAGATTGGGGCTGAGAGGAAAATTGGATCAGCCATGATGAAATGGTGGAGCAGACCCGATTGGTCAAATGGCATAATTCTGCTGCTATATGGTCATATGGTCTAAGATTTGAAAGCACTATTACAGCAGCGTGTACAAGATGTTCTGGATGGATCAGTGTGTCTTAATTATAGCAAAGGTGGAATTCATTTCCATGAGTAACTATAAGGAACTGCTGTATTACATATTATTACATTCAACATATCAAACTTCACAAAGTTTTAATTCTTGACAAATCTGTTTCACTATAGATGCAGTTATTTAAATTTCCAAGTATTCATTTATGAATTCTCCAACTGCCATTTCACAGAATTCCATATTCTGATCACCAATACTCATAAAAATGTTTATCAAGTCATGATTTCTATTATATGTTATCAATTTTGACTTCTGGATACTGTCAAAAATTCTATTTGATCACTGATCAACGGAATGTAAATGTAACAAGCAAAACCACTTTAATCATCTGCTGCCTCTATCAAGTTCCCCTTTTTCATACTTTGGCAAGAAACGAAAGTCTGCCATTATAACTACATTGCTTTTGCTGCAGTTCTAATGTAATTATTGCTTTTTCATCCAAAATCTTAATTTAATATACCAACATTTACTGTATTAAAAAGCTCTTCCCTTTGTATTTTGTGCCTCCAAGTACAGAACCAGAGATTACACCTACAATTTGCAGGTTAAGTTACCTGAACTACCATGCTTAATAACTGAAATACCTGCAGCCCTCCACTCATCTGTTTACTTACAAGCTAACCAAATAAGATTTTTTTTTCTATTTGTAACCTTACTTCTGACATAATAAGACTATCTTAACAGATGGTCAATTCCATGCTTACATAATCTCAAAGATTTTGGTTATAAAATTTTCAGTTTTTTATGTTGTCTACAAATTGACAGAGCATTTCAGTGTTGCTCTGTGACCACACTTCCATTTGCAGATCATATTTATATCCTCTATAAAGTGCAACTCCCCAGTCTTAATATCACATACTGTTTATCACTTACATTTCAGTCTATGTAAGCATGCTCCACATAAATCATGATTCAAAATACATTTTGAAAATCTATATGAATGATATTCATTGCATTTACTTTGACTTCTGTCTGTTAATTTTTAAGATTTCTATAAGGTTTATCATGCACCGCCAAATATTTGGAAGTGCTCACTGACCCTTTTCAATATATTTTCCTTCAAGTGCTTAATAATTTTTTTTTTCATATTCCTGCAGCTTATAATCAACTAAATGAAGACTAACTAGGCAATAAGCTTCAGGTCTCCTTTTTATCAAGATTATATTGCATTTCCTGAAAATGAATCTCAAAGCAATATTTTGAAAAGTTAATCAGCTATTTATTGTTCTTTTGCAACCAAATCAGATTCCTGTTTATTTGAATGAAATGATGGAAGGATAACAGTGTTTTTTTAGTCTTTCCATTTTTTTTTACATTTAACTAAACTATATTAGAAATACAAAATATTAACAATCATAAATCTACACGTAAATATAACCAGAAATAATCACACAAATTCACAAAAATAGGTTCCATTATACCCAGAAAGGTGCATTGGTGTTACATTGAGATTGATGTAATTTTTCATCAAAAATTCATTCCAAAGTATTATATAAAAAACAAAAAATGCTGGAGACTCAGGCAGCATCTGCGGAAACAAGAGTTAATGTTGCTGAGGAAGAATCTTTGACTTGAAATCTTTATTCTGTTTCTCTTCCATGTACGCTGCCTCATCTGCTCAGTGATTTGGCCATTTTCTGTTTTTATTTCTGACTTCCAGCAATTGTAGTTGTTTTCCAATTTCCATCCCAGGCATGGTCTTAAGTAAAAGATGTAATTCAAAATGTGCATAAATGCAAACAAGGATCATTTCTTCATTAACTCCTACTATCATGAGTGGGCAGAGGGAGTCAGCCAGGTGGTGCAAGTGATGGAGTTGAGGGTGTAAAAGGGATTGCTGCTGGGTAGCCATGAGCAACAGCGTTTCTGATAAGAGAGCAAACCACATTAAGGAGAGAGAATTGTTGGAGATGGAATAGGTTTTGATAAAGAAAGACAATTTGTAAGGAGACGAGAGTGTTACAATGATACGAGATATGGGTGGGACAGTATTGCAATGAGGGGAAATATTTATTGAAGTGAGCTAGATGCAATGAAGGTAGAGGATCGCTCAGGGTGGAAGCAATGATAAAGGAGGGTTTAGGAAGGTTGACACAATGAGGTGAGAGGATAAAGGAGATGACAGTGTTGATGGGAGTGGCAAAGAGGTGTGATGAGGGCAGGGTTTGCTGAGGAGGAGAGAGAGAATGACAGCAGAGAGTTGCTGAGGTAGGTTGAGGTGTTGAGGGTTAATGGAGAGAGCTGCAATGAGAGAAGTTTGTTGGATGAGCTCAGCAGATGAGGGAAGCAAGTTGATTAAACTGAGCATGGGTGTCTACAAGGTGAGAGGGTTTGGGGGGGGGTTGCTTGTGAGGACCCACTCATAAATACTGGCTTTATCCTAAGGCATGTTGCACTCAACAACATGGATACTACAGGAAACATCCTGAAAACCTGCAAAGGGGCACAATTATTCTTTGGTTAGGCATAATCCTGAATGTGTTCGTTTTTCAGGACCGATGCCATTTAATTTCAGAAATACAAGAAGCAGTTTCTCCTCTTTAGTGACCTTGTGATTTTGCAGCAATGAAAACGGTCAGTCATTCTCAGTTCAGAATAGCATGAATAGTGGCATCTTGGCAAGCAATCCGCAAACTTAAATTGATTCCTGAACTTTCCATTTAGCACTTGGCTTGTCGAATCAATTTGTATGTATTTCTCATTGTTTCATGTCACGGAACAGCCGCCATTTCCTTTATGCATTATAACAATAATTTGAAAACTTCATGAATAGAACTAGGTATTACAACAAGATGAATTTGGATTAATCAAAATCTGCCTTTGAAGAGGGCTTATACTCATTTCAATTCATTTCTGCTTTTCATGCTCCTTTATCATTTAAATGATACCACCTAGTAACCATCTCAAGATAAATAAGTACTAATTACTTCCATACAAGTATGCTCACTGGTATCTTAATTACCTTTTATGCTTCTATTTGGTACAATATGAATTCAGCAATATTCAGCTATGATAATTAGAAGGCTTGACAAAGACAAAATCTGTTAACCCTCGACTGTCTGTTGAATCTTTTGTCTGTTGTGTAACACCTGTTCAAGTTCAGGCAGTTCAGTTTGCTAATTGACAGGAATTGTGCAATCCCCAAATGATTCCAATTAGTCATGATTTACTAAGCACAAAAGCAAAACAAACTGAGTGTCTAAAAGACGGGTGTAGCAGTGAAGCAGCATAAAAGGTGACTATTTGGCCCAACTTGTCATGTTACCTGTCAATAACTTTGAACATGTTAAATGTGATACATATTACCATAAACAAGGAGTTCTTCATTATTACTGCAAATAACACAAGTCATTTGTCTGTATCTAATCATTTCTCAGTTCACGTAATCAAACTTGGAAAAGTCCGTGGTTATTAAACCTTTGCACTGTGAAAATCTGACACTATCAGGGCAACAAATAATGTTAGGATTTGGAAAGTGGAAAATGGATAAATAAAATGTTCCATTTTTCACTGTGGATAAGTGCATAGTATTTGTTTTTCTCTCAAATTCTTTTAGAATCAGATTCAGGTTTAGTATCACTGGCATACAGGTATTTCATGAAATTCATTTGTTTTTGCAGCAGCAGTACAATGCAATACATTATAATAGACAAGAAAACCTGAATTATGATACGTCTATATATTAACTTGTTAAATTAAATAAGTAGTGCAAAAATAAAAATAAGGAAGTAGTGAAGTAGTGTTCGTGGGTTCAATGTCGATTCAGAAATCAGATGACAGTGGGTAAGTAGCTGTTCCTGAATTGTTGAGTGTGTGCCTTCAGGCTTCTGTACCTCCTTCCTGATGGTAGCAGTGAGAGCATGGCATGACCTGGGTGAAGGGGGCCCTTCATGATGGATGCTGCCTATTTGAGACACCGCTCCTTGAAGATGTCCTGGATACTACAGAGGCTAGTGTCCATGATGGAGCTGAATAAGTTTACAATGCTCTGCACCTTATTTCAATCCTGTACAGTAGAACCCACCCCCACCCCCATACTAGACGAAAATGCAGCCAGTTAGAATGTTCTCCACAGTATATCTGTGGAACTGCACTTAATTCCTCTGTTGTGTTTTTCTATATGTCATGTGACCGTATGGTGGAATGATAGCACATCAGAGTCTATTGTTTTCACTGCTCTGCTTTCAAATGTCACTCCTACTGTATACAGAGTAAATCATGCATTTTTCAGGCTTCAGTCAGAGCAAATAATGCTTTTGCTTTGTTCTTCCAACATGGCACTATTCATGTTGTTCAACCACAGGTGTTACAAGTCTGCATTTATATTTTAAATACCACTGATTGCATTCAATATGCTGGCCTTCACTTTACTCATGACAGTTTTATTCCCTCCATCAAATACTGTCAACCAAACTCATGGGAAAAAAAAGTAAATTACCAGCTACCAGTGCTTCATAATTTTAGTCGCCTGCTCATCCCACAGTATAAATTACTTCATTGCACAAATTACTCCTCCACCATGCCAGGAATTCACAACCGCTGTCAGCAGTTTTCACAGAAGGAATTAACAGAATGGTCAAAATAATGGCATCCTAAGTAATTCAAATGCAATTTGAGTTATTACATTCCCATAAAATGGAGGCTTAGACTCTGATTGGAGCAGATTGTGAAATAAGGTTAGTAAACTACAAATATAAATTCCACATTCTTGTGTAATAAAAGCAGACCTTGATTTATTTCAACACTATAAACTAATTGTCCTGGACATACTAATTCATCAGTATATACTCAATGGCCATGTTATTAGTACACTTGTACACCTGCTCGTTAATGCAAACATCTAATCAGCCAATCATGAGGCAGCAACTCAATGCATAAAAGCGGTTCAGCTGTTACTCAGAACAAACATCAGAATGGGGAAGAAATGTGATCCAAGTGACTTTGGCCATGGAATGATATACTTACTAAGGACCTCACCCCTATCCTCCGCATCCAAGAAAATCCCAAAACACTCCTTTATCCTTGAGTGGTCCCATCCTCTCCCTAATTTTCCTCTTGTTCTTGATGCCTAGGGATTCTCTTTAATCCTGTTTGTCAAGGACTTTTCATGGCCCCTCCTGGCTTTCCTAGTCCTTTTCTGACTTACTTATTATCATCAAGGGCTTTGTTTGATTCCAGCTTCAGAAGCTTTGCATACCTTTTCTTTATTTTCTTGACCGAATTCATCACCTCTCTCGACACCCAGAGTTCTCTTACCTTGCCATCCTTGTCGTTTCTTCTTACTGGAACATGCCTGTCCTGTATTCTGTGCAGTTGAACTTTAAACACCCTCCACATATCAGACCCCAGTTTATATTAGGGAAGTTGATTTCCCCCATGTCAACAGTCCTATTGTTTTTACACCTTTCCTTAATCTGCTTGCATATCTGTTCCTCAATGTCCCAGTGGCTATAGTGGGAATCTGTAGTACAATCCCATCAGAGTCATTGCAATCTTCCTATTTTTGAGTTCTACCTATACGGACTAAGTGGACAAGCCCTCCATGATCTCTCCTCTAAGTGCAGCAGCTGTGACATTGTCCCTGATTTGTAGCATAACTCCCCCACTTCTTCTACTTCCCTCTCTGTATAGTGGGGATAGATAGGTTGAGTAAGCTAGGAGGATGAGAGGTGACTTGATGGAGATGTACAAGACGATGAGAGGCAAAGAGTGAGTGGACAGCTAGAGACTTTTTCCCAGGTGGAAATGGCTACTATGAGGATCATGATTTTTAGATGGTTGGATGGAAGTATAGGGTGAAAATCAGAGGCAAGTTTTTTTTTTCTTACACGTACTAAGGTGGATGTTTGGGGCATGCTTATAGACTGGTGTGGAGGCAGATAAATTAGGGACATTTAAGAGATTCTTAGACAGACATATGGATGATTGAAGTATAGAGGTCTATGTGGGAGGAAGGGTTAAAATTTCAACACAAAATCATGGGCCACAGGACCTGTACTGTGCTGAAATATTCCATGTTCTCTGTTCTAGGTCTCAATCAGCATTAGATTCTATGTGACTCCAACCAATATTTGTTGTCATTTGTGAATCTAGTTCTAATTTGCTGTAAATCTAGAGATTGTTCTGTGCAGTACAGTTGTTCTATCATGGAACCTTCTTACATTATGTTTGCAATTAAAAGGCAAGACTTGGCATACATTGATCAGATCTACATGAAAATACAGGTGACAAGGTGGCAGAAGAGATTTTGCAGATGTTGTGAAATAAATACAAAATGCTGGAGGAACTCAGCAGGCCAGGCAGCATCTATGGAGGGAAATGAACAGGTGATGCTTTAGGCCAAGACCCTTCATCAGGAAATCAGATTGATGCCAGTGGGCTATCAACCATCTTGACTTTATGAGTCCCCTCACCTATTCTTAACTCACCACATTAAACACACTGCTCTCCGCACTAAACCAAACCTCATCATTTTTTTTACAGCAATGGTTCCCAAATTTTTTTTATGCCATGCAGTAATCCCTTAAGCAAGGGGTCCGTGGACCCCAGGTTGGGAAATCCTGTTTTAAAAAATCCTGACAAAGGGCTTCAGTGCAAAATGTTGACTGGGCATTTCCCTTCATAGGGAAATACCTGACCCATTGAGTTCCTCCAGCTTTTTGTATGTTTTTCAACATGACAAGATATTTTCAAGTACCATTCTATTCTATAAGTCCCTGTGGTTTAAAAACATGGCAACTATCAACACTGTGAGGACGTAAAATTGGATGCGTCCCATTGCAAAGGATGGAGAATTTATTTACAAGACAAAACGCTTTCTTTCAGGCAGTGTTGAATGCACTGTTCAAATAAACTTTTTGTAAGTCCAATCACTTTAAATATGTTGACATTTTGAGGCTGACATCATCTGCTATTCCCAAGTGGCACAGGAACTAAACATTGCAGCAGGTTTTACTGAAATGTGGGGGTTAACTTTGAGTTAAGAGTAAGGCACATCCCTACATGAGCCGATGCTAAGTCATCCAAAGTACTGATCTTTCTTCTGACAAGTTTGTGCATTACCTTCTCGTCCCCAGTGATTGCCCTTGCCTGCCTGCTTCAGTCTCCTGCCTCCACAGCTCATTTCCACACAACCACTGAACTTGGATTGAACCCACTGATCTTCTTCTTGAAAACCTTCTTAGTCCTTTCCCTATCAAGTTTCTCCTCAGGTATCTGCTTGAAGTGAATGACAATACTAAAGAAGCAAACTAAAGCCTCAGTGATCACTAGATCTCAGTGAGCAGCACAAGAGCTTCATCACTGACTGCAAAATCTAGTGATTACAATTTCATTGGTGGTAGATCATGAATAAGCAAGGATACCCCACCCAATCGCTTGAATTCTCATGACCTGCTTATTTTGATTCCTGCTCTTCACAATGAGTGTCCTCGAAAGTTGAATCAGAAGAACAACCTCATAAAGAATCAGCTTGGAAGACAGACTTCTATTAATCAAACAATCCTCCAGAAGCCACCCCTTAAATGACACTGGACTCTTCATTAAACAGCTCGTGCAACACCTACTTAGTATCAGGGACATGCACTGGAACTTTAAACTGACGATACCAGGAGAGGTCAATAGCATATTCATAATTTTATCAGAGGACACATTTTATTGTGGGAAGTAAGGCTTGTACCTGTGGCTGCATTTGCCTTCTGTTCCCGCTTCATCTAAACAAACGTTCATTTCAACAAACTAGAAACTAAATTAATTCTTTTGAAAAGAAAACTTGCACAAAGTTGCTACAAGCCATAAAGGCGCACCCTCACAAGGATTATATTCATCTTGAATATAAAACAGCATACTGAAATCCCAAAAAGGGCAATTCTTCGAACAGAAATCCCTCCAGTAATATTGCAATTTTAACATTTTATAGCTAATTCTCAAACACTCTTTGATGCATACAGACATAACTCCAACCCAAACAATTGTAGAACTCTCCATCAGCCAGCCATGTTTGAATTCTATACCTAAGGGTCAAAAGGATAAAAAAAAAATTACAGATGAACTTTCAAACAAAAACTATAAATTTGTTTGCATCCAACCTGTCTGTATTTTGGCTTCCTTTTGTTCAGAAAAGTAGGTTAAAACAAGGCTGAACTTATTTTCCACATTCTGTTTCATTTCGGGCTCTGTGTGAGTAAAATTATACTTAGTTTAAATATCTGAGGGAACAAATAATTACTGGAAGAATCCTTTCATGTTTTTTTTCTTATAAGTGTGAAACTGGAATTTAGAGAACAATTCTTAGAGCAGTGAGTCAGGAATGGTGCATTGAGAGATATTCAAAACAATTTTCATATTTTTGAATTTTACTTTCATTTATTTAATACCAAAGTCAGGCCTCTGGGTAAATTAGTGATATGCATGATGCCTATAGAAAGCCACACTACACACAAATCTGTAAATTGCTTTAACTATTTGCTCCACTCTACCCAGAAGCCACCAATCATACTCAAACAGGGGATTTTTGCCTGAAGTACCTCTTCCAAAGGTTATTCTTCAAATGCAAATGTGTATAGCAGGATATTTAATTAGTAAAAGGAACTGCAGCAAGTCCAATACCAGTCTCTCATCTAAAACTCCGTCAGACCCCGAACGGATCTAGAACCTGGATTCCATTCCTATCAATACTGGTTCCTATGACCCCGGAAACCTTTAGACTAATTGCACGGCCTGCAGCTCTGGCTCCAGCCTGGACCACCAGCACTTCCAGGCCCAGACTTTACACAGTGCCACTGGATCCCCCAGTCTCCCTTTCCTCCACCACCATTCTGCAACCCATGTCTCTCAGGCCCCACCATCAGCTCTTGGGTCCTTAGAACCTCCAACTTTCTCCCACCACACGTTCCCTGAACACCTGAACCCTCCTCTTCCCTCTGACACCAGCAGCCCTCTTCCCACCCCCCGATTCCAGCCCTAATCATTGCCGTGCCTTCACCATTCCCTCCAACCATCCCCTCCTTCAGGCAGAATGTTCTGTCCTCAGTAAGAGTCTCACCTTTGCCCCCCTCCACCCTCACCTCAGTGAGTTCTGTGCCCGCCACGGCATCGAGCTGTTCTTCTATCACATCTGTCTCCAAGCCCACTGCTTTGGCTAGGATTCCACACTCTGCAGTCCTCGATCCTTCTCCGCCTGCTCTGGATCTTTTTATCTTGAATTGCCGACAAGACATCGACCATCTTGACTTCAACACTTCTCTCATCTCCTCCAACCTTACCGACCCTGAATGCACTGCCCTCCACTCTCTCTGCACCAATCCCAACTTTACCGTCAAACCCACAGACAAAGGAGGTGCTGTTGTAGTGTGGCGCACTGCCCTCTACCTTGTTGAGGCTAGGTAGCAACTCTCAGACATCTCCTCATACCTATCTCTTAAAGATCACCACGCTCCAGACATTCAAAAAACTGTCTCCGACACCACCGCTGTCTTCATCCACTCTGGCGAACTCCCATTCACTGTCACAATACTTATCGTTTCCTTACCCCACACTGCTCACTTCTACCGTCATGATATACATTACCGATCTGGAAGAGGGGACCAAGTGTAGTGTATCTAAGTTTGCTATGACACTAAATTGAGTGGAAAAGCAAATTATGCAGAGGATATGGAGAGTCTGAAGAGAGATATAGATAGATTAAGTGAGAGGGCAAGGGTCAGGCAGATGTTGGTAAATGCGAGGTCATCCACTTCGGAATGAAAAATGAAAGATCAGATTATTATTTAAATGGTAAAAAATTGCAGCTTGCTGCTGTGTATAAGGACTTGGGAGTGCTTGTGCATGAATCGCAAAAGGTTGGTTTGCAGGTGCAGCTGGCTATCAAGGCAAATGGAATGTTGACCTTCATTGCTAGAGTGATTGAATTTGAGAGCGGGGGCATTATGCTGCAACTATACAGGGTACCTGGAGTACTGTGTGATTCTGGCCTCTTTACTTGAGGAAGGATATACTGGCTTTTGAGGTGGTATAAAGGAGGTTGACCAGGTTGATTCCAGAGATGAGGGGGTTAGACTATGAGGAGAGATTGAATCGCCTGGGACTGTACTCACTGGAATTCAGAAGGATGAGAGCAGAGCTTATAGAAACATATAAAATTATGAAAGGTGAAATTATGAAAGAGAGAGGCAGGGAAGTTGTTTCCACTGGGAGGTGAGACTAGAACTAGGGGACATAGCCTCAAGATTTGCGGGAGTCGATTTAGGATAGAGATGAGGAGGAACTGCTTTTCTCAGAGAGTGGCGAATCTGTGGAATTCTTTGCCCGACGAAGCAGTGAGGGGTACCTCAGTAAATATATTTAAGATAAGGTTGGATAGATTTTTGCACTGTAGGGGAATTAAGGATTATGGGGAAAAGGCAGGTAGGTAGAGATGAGTCCATGGCCAGATCAGACGTGATCTTACTGAATGGTGGAGAAGGCTCGATGGGCCATATAGCCTATTCCTGTTCCTATTTCTTATGTTCTAATGCACCTCCTACCCAAGATCCACAAACTGGAATGTCCAAGTAGGCATATTGTTTCTGCCAGCTCTTACGCCACTGAAATTGTGTTCTCATACCTCAATTCCATTCTCTCCCCTTTGGTTCAGTCCCTGTCCATCTACATCTGTGCCACTTCTCACACCTTTGATCTCCTCAGTAACTTTCAATTGTCTGGCCCTGATCGCCTCACCTTCACATCTTTTATGAACCTACTGATTCCCATGGTTATCTTGAATATTCCTCTTCCCAACCTATCTCCTTAAAAATGCTATTCCCTTTTTTCAGTTTCTTCAAGTCCACTGCCTCTGTTCCCAGAATGTGGCTTTATATTCCAGGACATAAAAGATGTCCTCCTTCTGTAAGAAAAAGGGTTTCCCTCTCTCCATTACTGATGCTGCCCTCACCCGCATCTCCTCGATTTCCCATACATCCACACACTTCATCTTTGTGCCGCCTTAAAATGATCTTGTTCTTGCCTACCACCCCTTCAGTCTCTGCATCCAACACATTGTCCTCTGCAACTTCCACCATCTCCAAAGTGACCCTACCACTAAACATATCTTTACTGTTCACCTCAGCCCCTGCTTTCCACAGGGCTTGCTCCCTCCATGAATCCCTTGTCCATTCATCCCTCCTTGCTAACCTCCCTCCCAGCACCAACCCAAGCAAGTGGCCCAAGTGCTACTCCTATCCATACACCTACTGCCTGGTCTCCATTCAGGGCCCCAGGCAGTCCTTCCAGGTGAGGCAACACTTCACCTGTAAATCTGCTGGGGGTTGTCTATTGTGTCCAGTGCTCCCTATGTGGCCTCCTCTGCATTGGTGAGATCCGTCGTAAATTGGGGGACCACTTTGTTGAACATCTCCGCTCCATCCACCACAAGCAGGACTTCCTAGTGGCCAAACATTTTAATTCCAATTTCCATTCCCGTTACGAATTGGTTTGTGGCCTCCTCTTCTGTCAAGATGAGGCCACCCTCAGGCTGGAAGAGCAATACCAGCTGGGGGGCATGAATACTGCCATCCAACCTGATGGATTGAATATTGATCTCTCCATCTGGTAAACAAATTCCCCTCTTCCTATTCCCCACTCTGACCTTTTACTTCTTTTCATCTGCCAACTACTTCCCCCTGGGCTTACTCCCCTCTCCTTTCTCCTATGCTCCACACTCCTTTCCTATCAGATTCCTTTTTTTCCCCAGCCCTTTACATTTCCCACTAAAATGGCTTCACCTATCACTTTCCAGCTAGCCCCATTCTCCTCCCCCTACCTTTTTATTCTGGCATCTTCACCCTCCCTTCTCAGTCCTGCAGGAGTGTCTCGGCTCGAAATGTTGACTATCTATTCATTTCCAAAGATGCTGCCTGACCTCCTGAGTTCTTCCAACATTTTGTGTCGTTTTGGATTTCTTGCATCTTCAGACTTTCTCTTGTTTATCAATCTAATAAAAGATGTGCCTTGTGGTATTGTTAGCAAATATGAGTTTGTGTATAAATCTTAATATTATTAAAGCTCAAAACAGTAAGCATTCATCATTAAAAACCCAGGATATCAGAGTATCTTTTCAAAGAAACACTTATTCATCTTCAGCACAGCTGGCGGAATTGATATCCATGCGCTGAAAATTCCTTGAAGTCAATTTAATGTTTGTCTAAAGAAACTATAAATTTAATCATAGTTTTTTTTTTGCAATTGTAAAAGAAAGAAAGCTCTCATTCAATATTAATTTGGATCTTTGATGTATCACACTGCAGCAAGCTGCAACCAGATTTACTTGCAAGTTTGCTGAAACGATGTCCCATGTTATTTGGATATGGATCAAAGAATGAATCCTAGATGAAGATTATGCATTCATTTTGTATAAAAATGAAGTACTTTGTATTTTTTAAAATCATACTACATGATTAACTTGAACTGCGAAATCAATTGCCAAATGTGACTCTATTTCCTCCACACAATTTGACTCAGAATTTTGGATTCTGCATGCAATCCACCAAGGCATGTGTGCAGTAACATCAGTCAACTTGCAGCCTATGCTTGCTACTACTGTGTAGCATGTACTTATATTTTTTTTTAAAAACACACCTCAATTATGAAAACAGGGCTTAACTGGAATTTCATGCAAATTAAAGAGCATATCCATACCCGAGTCTCAACTGGGGCGTCCAGCACTGAAATCTGCTACTAGATCTTCCGTGGTGCACCTTGTCAAGGGGTCAAAATAAGGCCTCTTCTTTCTTTGATTGGGTTGTGCTTGCGGGTGGGGGGAGCTTTTACGTTCTGGAGCAATTAGTTAGACAAAGCTGGTATGTGAGAACCATATGTACATTGCTGCCTTATTATCCTAGATGAAGCTCATGGGAAAAGTGCCTTCAGCTTGAGGAAACCTGTTAGTTAGTCTCCTTGTTCAGCTGGCACACTGGCATAATGGAACAAAGGCACCTCGTCTGCAGAAAGCTTTTCAGTGATTATGTCACCAATGAACATATCTCTAGCATTGTTGCTTTGATCAGTAAGGTAATGTTGTGTGCATAGCTGAACTTCTGGCATTTAGAAACATAGAAACATAGAAAACCTACAGCACAATACAGGGCCTTCGGCCCACAAAGTTGTGCCGAACATGTCCTTACTTTAGAGATTACTAGGCTTACCCATAGCCCTCTATTTTTCTAAGCTCCATGTACCTATCCAAAAGTCTCTTCAAAGACCCTATCATATCCGCCTCCACCACCATTGCCAGCAGCCCAATCCATGCACTCACCACTCTCTGAGTAAAAAACTTACCCTGACATCTCCTCTGTACCTACTCCCCAGCACCTTAAACCTGTGTCCTCTTGTGGCAACCATTTCAGCCTTGGGAAAAATCCTCTGACTATCCACAATATCAATGCCTCTCATCATCTTATACATCTCTATCAGGTCACCTCTTATCCTCCGTCACTCCAAGGAGAAAAGGCTAAGTTCACTATTCTCATAAGGCATGCTCCCCAATCCAGGCAACATCCTTGTAAATCTCCTCTGCACTCTTTCTATGGCTTCCACATCCTTCCTGTAGTGAGGCAACCAGAACTGAGCACAGTACTCCAAGTGGGGTCTGACCAGGGTCCTATATAGCTGCAACATTACCTCTCAGCTCCTAAATTCAATTCCACGATTGATGAAGGCCAATACACCACCTTCCACAGTATTTAGGTCATAGATCAGTATGGAAACAGGCTCTGCAGCCCATCAAGTCCTTACCACCTATCTGGCTCATTTTATTCACCCTTAATTCCCATCAACTCTCCCCAGACTGAGACAGTCAGCTACACGCTAGGAATAACTTACAATGGCACTTAACCTACCAACCTTCACACTTTTGGGATAAAGGTGGAAACTGGAGCACTGGGGGAACAAAGACCAAACCTGCAGCTAGGACTGGATCTTGGTTGTTGGCACGTGAGGCAGTTGCACTATTCTGCCTTCTGAGGCTACTGAGCAGTAGATGAACATTATGTCCAAGCACCGAGCCCAGTTGCTGGCTAATGACAAGTGTGCATGTTTGGCTGGTCTTGTGACCAATAAGGGGTACTAATAATGAAAATCACATATGGCACCGGTGCCGGAAATTCAAAACAGAAGCAGAAAGTGTTGGAAAATCTCAGCAGGTCATTCAGCATGGAAAGAGAAAGAGTCAACATTTTGCTCTGTGACCCTTTTCAGACTGGATTACTTCAGGAGGTTTCTGCAATAGGCTGTTAATCTGGGCAGTTATATGCTGTATATACAAGATAAATTTATGAAAGCAACTCTACTCTCTACCTGCCCTCATGTAGGTTATCAGTGCACTACCTGGTAAGAGCAACAAGGTCCCTCACAGAAACATATTTAGGAATGTCTTCAAAAGATGACTTTCACCTAATAAAGGACAGGGCAAAAGACCTATATTACAGTTAATTTTTAGCTGCAATTCTCTTCACAAACAGAGATTGTTAGCAATACTAGAGGCAAAGATTACAGTATTAAAATTTCACATTTTGAGAAATGTCTTCTGTCTCTCAAGCTTTTAACATAACATTCTGTGCCCCTATACATTTTCTGATAGTTTTTAAGGAGAAAATAAATCATCAAATCAAGTCACTTTTTATTGTCATTTCGACCATAACTGCTGGTACAGTACACAGTAAAAACAAGACAACGTTTTTCAGGATCATGGTGCTACATGAAACAATACAAAAACTACACTGAACTACATAAAAACAACACAGAAAAAACTACACTGGACTACAGACCTACCCAGGACTGCATAAAGTACACGAAACAGTGCAGGCATTACAATAAATAATAAACAAGACAATAGGCACGGTAGAGGGCAGTAGGTTGGTGTCAGTCCAGACTCTGGGTATTGAGGAGTCTGATGGCTTGGGGGAAGAAATTGTTACATAGTCTGGTTGTGAGAGCCCAAATGCTTCGGTGCCTTTTCCCAGATGGCAGGAGGGAGAAGAGTTTGTATGAGTGGCACCTCTCTTGTATTACTGTCTACTGTTCACCATTGTTTGATGTCCTCTGTTTATCTTACATTCAGCATTTGAACCTTGCACTTTTCCTGATTAAATACCATTGTGCGTATTTTCACTCATCTGCCAACCTTTTGTAATCTTCATACAAGTGACCTGTTTATTTCCATTATGCATTGCCGCTTCTATTTTGTTATCTTTGTCAACCTTAGCTGAGTGCTGCATCTTAATATACTTTGCAGCCCCAAGATCAATCTCAGCTGTACCCTCCTAATCATCAATCTGCAGGTAGTCATTGTTTCCAAACCAAATACTACTTCTGCTTGTCCAAGTTAACCAGGCTACAGAAGCTCCATTGCACATTGCATTATCTTTCAGGTGCTATCTTAGATTTACTTATGTATCTATGAAATAGCAAATAAGAATTAACTCTTTCCTAAATTAGGGACTGGGTCAAGTTTTAAAATATGCAGGTAGCAGACTGAACTTCATAGTGAAGTTCAGCTCAATAGTTGGACTCAGCACCTTATCGGGATATATATTTGCTCTCTATCCTGGTGTTGCATCTACAATCATTACAATGCAACCTGGTATCTTATAGTCCAGTAGAAAGCTGGGGGATTTACCAATTTTATCTCCAAACCTAGTCTGAATCTTTCAATTTATTTCATCATGTTTATGAATTGTAGTCGAAAGGAACAATAAAAATCATAGGAAGCAAGTTCCTGCATTTCATAAAAAGTAATTAAAACCTTTGTAAGATTCCAGACAAAGATGGCAAACTACTTTCAATAAACCAGGCATTTAATATCAAATACTCCAAGGCATTTTAAGCCTGGGCTGACCTTTAAATGCTAAGCTTGGAATCAAGATTTCTGTGCAATGAAGTGAACATAAAATAGATTTATTTGTTTGGACCTGAATTCTGAGATCAGAATCATGCTCAGATCATACTTGAATACATCAACAGTAATATCTGATTTACAACAAGGACCAGGTGGCTGACTCTCACTAATTGTTCTTGTAGAAAGTTTTGATTTTCCCTTCTTCCACATTAGCCAAACTGCACCATGACTAGATCTGTACAATGCCTCCCTCAGGGATATACATCATCCAGAATCATCAGCCTTCGGGTTACTGGAATGCCTTCTTGTTAACAAAAATGTATTATTTATGAGTTACCTAGGTTCATATGTTTTTTTATAAAAATAGATGTTCCTCCAGAGAATTTATCAGGATCCCTTCTCTGCAACATTATCAATCTTTAAGCCTGCCTGATTAAAAGAAATATTGTTAAATAAACATCATTAATTCTGAAAGCTCTGCTGATTCTTTCCCAGCTCCTTTATGTTGATATTTCACAAATGAAAACAACACTTGCACAGCAGCAGTAACAGCTAATCCCTACCATGAAATATCAGAAAGACTAATCTCAATATATTTTCCAGCAAACCATAATTCCCCAGAAGTGATCAGAAGATAAACCCATCAGCTGATGAAAGGACATTGACTGAAACTTTAACCCGGTCCATAGAAACAATCTGATTTGCTGGGTACTTCCTAATGTTTGCTGTTATTTCCAATTTCCAGCAGCCACCGTACCTTGCCATCAGGTTAAACCCATATTTTTTTTCTCTACATTATTTCCTCTGCGTTCCTGAAATCAATGAAAGGAAGAAAGGGAAGGGGTTGAGGAAGGTTCAATCAACAACAAGTAAAATACATTTGTACAGGTTCCAGGGTAGAAAAGATTTATAGGGATGTGGGTCAAACATTGGCTGATGCAACAAGGTTAGATGGGCACCTTGGTTAGATTGGATGAGTTGGGCCAAATGGCCTGTTTCTGTTTTGGGTGACTATATAATTTTTCTGTGATTTGGTTCCAGAGAAGTTTGCATACTAACTGTTTTAACGAGGTACCCTTCATCACATGGAAATATCAATAAAGCTTTTCAAGTAAATAACACTGGGCAGTAAAGACCTTGCTTCCTGATACTTTTGGGTGTACATATGGATTTTGGACTGCTGATTATGAAAATCACCATGGAATTTCCCTATCATGCTCCATTTTTTTAAAATCACCTACATTTGTTATTTCAATACATTATTCAAGTCAATTAAAATGTTGCCCACAATATAAACTGAAAAGTTTTCTATTTTGTCCAGGCATGCTTAGGTAGGGCGGATACTGCACGGCATAACAGGTTTTTGAAAGGCTACAAAAGCATCACACTATGCATTGCATTTACATGTATATCACTTCACAATCACAATGATGTGCATGCTCTATGCGCATAGCAAATTTTGTGTATTCATTATAATAGGGTAGTTGTATATTTCAGGAGTATTTCGATAGCAAACTATTTTGCCAATCTTGCAACAGCTGTAATACTTTCTGTATTGTGGAGAGTATATGCTTAAATCTCAAAGGCAGAACATGGCAGTGCATGTGGAAGGGCATCCAGGACATCAACAATTACAGGACAACATCACCTGACTGTGCAGGTGATGCCTCCCTCCCAGATGCGCTGAATAACTACGCCCAGTTTGAGGCAGAAAATGACGTGGCGGCGAGGAAGTCCACCCCTCCTACAAATGATCAGGTGCTGTGTCTCTCCGTGGCCAACGTGAGAAGAACCCTGTGCAGGGTCAGGCCACGGCAGGCTGCTGGACCAGATAACATCCCCGGTAGAGTGCTCAGAGGATGTGCAGACCAGCTAGCAGATGTTCTCACTGACATCTTCAACATCTCCCTGAGCAGCGCCACCGTTCCAACGTGCTTCAAGGCCGCCACCATCGTCCCCGTGCCGAAGAAGTCTTCAGTGTCCTGCCTAAATGACTACCGTCCCGTTGCACTTACATCCATCATCATGAAGTGTTTCGAGAGGCTCGTCATGAGGCATATCAAGACCCTGCTGCCCCCCTCACTGGACCCCCGCAGTTTGCGTACCGTCCCAACTGCTCAACAGACGACGCCATTGCCACCACCCTCCACCTGGCCCTAACCCACTGGACAAAAAAGACACATACATTTGGATGCTGTTCATAGACTTCAGTTCAGCATTCAACATAATCATCCCTCAGAAACTGATTGGAAAGCTGAGCCTACTGGACCTGAACACCTCCCTCTGCAACTGGATCCTAGACTTCCTGACTAGGAGACCTCAGTCAGTCCGGATCGGGAGCAGCATCTCCAACACCATCACACTGAGCACGGGGACTCCCCAGGGCTGTGTGCTCAGTCCACTGCTGTTCACTCTGCTGACTCATGACTGTGCTGCAACACACAGCTCGAACCATATCATCAAGTTCGCCGATGACACAACCGTGGTGGGTCTCATCAGCAAGAACGATGAGTCAGCTTACAGAGAGGAGGTGCAGTGGCTAATGGGCTGGTACACAGCCAACAACCTGTCTCTGAATGTGAACAAAACAAAAGAGATGGTTGTTGACTTCAGGAGGGCACAGAGCGACCACTCCCCGCTGAACATCGACGGCTCCTCAGTAGAGATTGTAAAGAGCACCAAATTTCTTGGTGTTCGCCTGATGGAGAATCTCACCTGGTCCCTCAACACCAGCTCCATAGCAAAGAAATCCCAGCAGCATCTCTACTTTTTGCGAAGGCTGAGGAAAGTCCATCTCCCACCCCCCATCCTCATCACATACTACAGGGGTTGTATTGAGAGCATCCTGAGCAGCTGCATCACTGCCTGGTTTGGAAATTGCACCATCTCGGATCGCAAGACCCTGCAGCGGATAGTGAGGTCAGCTGAGAAGATCATCGGGGTCTCTCTTCCCACCATCACGGACATTTACAATACACGCTGCATCCGCAAAGGAAACAGCATTATGAAGGACCCCATGCTCCCCTCATCTCTTCTCCCTCCTGCTGTCTGGGAAGAGGCTCTGAAGCATTCCGGCTCTCAAAACCAGACTATGTAACAGTTTCTTCACCCAAGCTATCAGACTCCTCAATACCCGAAGCCTGGACTGACACCTTGCCCTACTGTCCTGTTTATTATTTATTGTAATGCCTGCACTGTTTTTGTGCACTTTATGCAGTCCTGTGTAGGTCTGTAGTTTAGTGTAGCTTTCTCTGTGTTTTTTTTTGTACGTAGTTCAGTCTAGTTTTTTGTACTGTGTCATGTAACACCATGGTCCTGAAAAACGTTTTCTCATTTTCACGATGCACTGTACCAGCAGTTATGGTCGAAATGACAATAAAAGTTGACTTGACTTGACTTGACTATTTCTCTTAATAAGAAAGTCTATGAGCTTTACTTTGGGTGTAAAATTGATGACCAACACAAAACCTGGGCTCCTCACATTTGTTGCACAACACATGCTGTTGATCCTAGAGCTTGGCTCAGACGTACACGGAAGTCAATGCCATTTGCTATCCAGATGATTTGGCGACATCAGAAGGATCATGTGATAGACTGTTACTTCTGTCTGACCAATGTGTCTGGTTTCTCTGCCTAAAACAAGAAATCCACTGAGTGTCCCAATCTCCCTCCCTTCAGCCATCAAGCCTGTGCCTCATGATGATGGTCTTCCAGTACCGAAGCCTCCAGAGACATGGAGTCTAGAGGAGGCCCAGGAAAATGCCATGATGCACAAGCCAAGAATGCAAAATGACTCTGATACTGATACAGATTTTGAACCCTCTATGTCAAGTGAGACTCATCTGATGACTCAATCTGAGTGAAATGACCTGGTCAGAGACTTGGGTTTGTCAAAGGCAAATGCAGAATTACTGGGTTCAAGACCGCAAGGATGGAATCTGCTGTCACCAGGCACCAAGCTGTCCATGACCAATTTTGATATTTGAGACAGACATTTCCCGGAATGACTGATGCTAAGATTAAGGAAGACATTTTTGTTCCACAAATCAAATAGGTCACCAATGATAGGCAATTTGAATAACTTTTAGTGAGACTACAGAAAATAGCATAGAAGGCATTCAAGGAAGTTGCAGAAAATTTTCTTGGCAACTACAAAGCCCCAAGTTACAGACAGCTGATTGACAACATGCTTCAAGCATACAAAACCATGAAGTGCAACATGTCATTAAAGGTACATTTTCTGCATTCCCACTTAGAATTCTTCCCTACAAATCCTGGCTCTGTCAGTAATGAACATGGTGAAAGATTTCACCAGGACATCGCAGTTGTAGAAAAACAGGAATCCATCAATGCTGGCTGACTATTGTTGAACATTTAAACGAGAAGCCTCAGACACTGAGTACAAACAAAAATCATCAACAGATCATTGTTCGCTTAATTGAACTTTTGCTAAGTGTCAGCACCGTTATGCAATTAAAATGCATTATATTCAGTAAAAGTTAATTTCTTGCTTCTCCAAATTGTTAAGTGATAAAAGTAATCTGAAATCATACTTATAGTCAGCTTCAAGCCGTCTAACATAACTACAAAAAAATATGAAGAAGCAACACTTTCGAAAGAATTTGCTGCCCAGTGTCATCAGGAAGTTGAAGCAAATCCTGATGACATCAGTCAATTTGGTCACTTGTGGATAGTTTGGTTGGACCTCCACAATCCTTCTCAAAATTAATAAGCTTAGAATAAATGCTATGTGTCTTGGCTATGTATATATTGATGTATGTCATCTATAAATAATCAACAGTAATTAAACATGAATTACAATTGTTCAGTGATAATAATTTCACCTCCAAGTCTGGAGGTCAGGGATTAAAATTCTTCATCATTCTGAGAACAAAATGCTGCATCTCCATTCTGGCGCTCAGGGTGTGCTGCACTTGAAAATGCTGAGATGTTAAATTGTCAGGGATTGACAAAGCAGACCCTTTGAAAAAGAGGGAAGTTATCCCTAACAAATATCTTTCTCTTTCTCTGACATTACGAAAGGTATTAGATAAAGTTATACTGCCAGGAACCTTTCCCAGTGTGGATGAAGGGGCTTTGGCCTGAAACATGAACTCTGTTTCTCTTTCCATGGATGCTACCCAGTCAGCTGAGTATTTCTAGCATTCTTCATTTCTGTTAAGTTTCCTTATCTTTACTGAGCTTATTTCACACATGGGAAGAGTTTCAATATATATTAAACTCAGACAAAAGGACATACCTATGTTATATTTCACAACGTTTCAATGAATTACTTCTGAAGTGCAATTGCTACTACATGTTGGATCAATGCTTCACCATGGGATTCCATACACAGTATAGAAAGTGTTCTACAATTATGTGGGGCTCTTTTGAAAGAATATTGCAGATACTACGAATTTCAAATGTTGACAGCAAATTTGGGAAATACTCAACAGGTATGGCAATATCTGTGGTGAAAAAGAGAGGGCAAATGTTTGAGCTCAATAAACTTTATCTTTGTCATCATATATAAAGAGTAGTACAAGCACTTCCTGTGTCAAATTAAATTTAGATTACAGAAATATATTAACAAAGATTACAGAATTCCACAGAGACCTGATGTGGTAGGTTGTTCAAAGGGTGTCTCTCTGACAATAGACTGAAGTGTCATGGAGGACATTGTACTACACAAATCAATTCCATAACTCATTTCTTAATTCCATAGCTTAAAGTCTGTTGAAATTTAACAGCCAGTATAGCTACTGCTTCTTAACTCAACAGTAAAACTAATTAACATCTTCTGCTAAAATTATGCATTTAAGGTTATTGATTTTCTAAAGTGCAGAGCAATTAGGTCTGAAACTGTAATACTTTAATAATTAGAAATTCCAAATTCTGAAAATCACTAATTTTCTCTTATAAATATACCATGAAAAGGATACAAAGGGGAAATGTTGTCTATACATTTTTATTAAGATAGAAATCTGAGAGTTAACATCAACCTGGAGATTCAAAGACAATGCTTATCACCTTAGAAGGAAGAATACGTTTGACCTTGGACATGCAAGTATCTGTATGTAACATTCTGAACATGAGATAAATTCTTCCAATTGCCTCTATCTTAAGCACATTCAGAAAGTCAATGCTAATAAGAGCCACAGGCAGAGAAGGTTTCAAATCAGTTAATAGTTCTTCAATTATACAGCAGCAACATTTCAACATTGTACATATTGCAAGAGGGGAAAAGGAAATTATTTCTCTCTCTCACTCACTCACACACACACACACACACACACACACACACACACAGGTGCACACACGTGCACACGTACACTTTGGACTTGATAATTGAAAATGAACATCTACAATTTATCATTAATAATACTGTGTCCATATTATGCCTCATTTATAACCAAAATACTACAGTCAAAGCTAATTGAAATAGTAACTTTGAGAGCGATGGTTAACAGAATTCACTATCAAGTAAACTGAATAGGAGCAAATGATCTGTTTGGCTGCTGTTCATAACCAGGGATAGACTGGGATATGGTATTGTGGTAGTTAGTTTAGTGACCACTATAACTTCAGTTTGAATCCTCTCATAGCAGTTTGGAATTTAAATTCAAGAAAATAATTAAATTAGGATTTTTAAAAATTCTATTCTCAGTAACAGTAACCTTGATGTTCAGAATACAGTAAACAAAAACATCAGGTTCAGTCATGTACTTCAGAGTAGACGACTGTCACCTGACCTATATGTGACACCTGATCCACTACTACAATGATGCTTAGCCCAGGACCAGTTAAGGGAGGCATTTTAATGTGACATCCACATTAAAAGTATCACTAAAGTTAGCAGAATAACCATTTTTCCAAGAGTGTTTTCAGAGAAAAATTGAGTTATTCCACTGAAAGAAACCACAATATTTCAGTGTGATTCTCAAAAATTGTACATTTTAAAACAGAAACAAGCTTTTTAATAACAAAGAGTTGCTAATCGATCTGTTCTGACTGACATGGTGACAATTCTGAAATGACATATCTTTGTTCAATGCATTGTTTTCCAAGCAAGACAGCGAATTACATTAATTTGAGAAAATTCTTCCATTGTTTTATCCTCCATTCCAATTGAAAACTAAAATATTTTCCTTATTTTCAATCAGTTTGACATAATGTGTGAAAGCTTGGCAAAATCTAGATCATAAGGAATAGAAATCTTTTCTGGGAAACTGGGATGGCAATGTATCAATTGTCAAAGGATCCAGTTGCAGATCAGCCTGGTGTTACATGCTGACTACAGAATCAAAAAAGAGGCCATATTGGCTTATGTGAGGGCAATCTAATTGAACTTCTAGCACGTGTTACCAACCTGGGGTCCACAGACCCCTTGGTCAATGGTAGGGGTCCATGAGATAAAATGGTTGGGAATCCCTGTCTTAGAGGCAGAAAATTTCCATCTTTAAAGATTTAGTGACAGGTAAGGAATGTAGGTCCAGTAGAGAACGAACGAGGTATTTTAAGGCTAGGATCCTACTCTTGCAGAGAGCTTCCCTTTGAACTAAGTCATTGTGTGTTAGGCTTGGTTCCAGACATAGAACATTCTAAGGGGCACTTCCCAATTCTAACTCAGCTTTCCTGAAGGTGATGCCTCCTTTTGATGCACATTGTGAAAATCCTTGGCTTCTTTCCATTACATTGCACTTGTCTGATTCCATTCTTATCTGTGTAATTATTGCAGGAAAATCACCTGCAATGGCAGACCAGGAATAGAAGCTGTAGCTCTTTCCACATAGTAGGAGCATGCAGCTGCTTCTCTTGATATTCACCTTTGCAGATCAATTTTTATGTCCGTCTATGTCTTAATTATATGCCTCCAATTGGCAACATAATGTTCAGATTTAAAACAGAACTCAGTCATGGCTTGGCCGTCATAAATTAAGCCCTGTATGAATTCCATTTCCCTCCAGTGTATTGAACTTCAGTGTTAATTCTTTCTAACCCACATAAAACTTAGGGTTTGTACCATGTGCGTAAATCTTTCAAAAGTTTGCTGATTATGCCCACAGGAAAAAGAATCTCATGGTTTTGGGTGGAGACATGAACCTACTTTTGATAATAAATTTTTCCAGTGGGTGTACTCAGCAAATCTATAAAATAGTAACTGTAAAAAGGATCATTAAGAGAACAAGAGCTTAGAAGACAACAAACTGTGCAAATGCAAATATAATTAATAGCAATAAATAATGAGAGCATTACATAACAAGATATAAGTCCTTAAAGTGAGATCATTGGTTATGGGAACATCTCAATAGCTACAACAGAACTTCACTTTGATGAGCTCAATGGTTGGGAGGGCTTAACCTGTGATGTACTGGACTAAATTGACTAAGTGTTGTAGGATTTTCTGCTCAAAGACATTGGTGTTTCCATACCAAGCTATCATGCAGCCAGTCAATACATTTTCCACTACACATCTATCGAAGTTTGTCAAGGCTTTGATGACATACCAAATCTCCGCAGACCCCTAAGGAAGAAGAGGCGCGGTCGTGCTTTCTTTGGAATTGTATTTACATGATGGGGTCCAGGACAGATCTTCTGAAATGGTGACACCCAGGAATTTAAAGCTGCTGACTCTCTCCACCTCTGATCCTCTGATGAGTACTGGCTCATGGACTTTTGGTTTCCCTCTCATGAAGTTTAACCCGTATGTTGATTCATCAGCACCTTTGATAGGGCCAACAATGGTGGTGTCATCAGCAAACTTGAATATGGTGTTGGAGCTGTACTTAGCCACACAGTCATAAGTGTAAAGTGAATAGAGCAAGAAGCTAAGCATACATACATCCTTTTGGTGCTCCTCTGCTGATGGACATATGGAGGACCCGTTGTTGCCAATCCAAACTGACGGTGGTCTACAAGTGAGGAGATTAAGGATCTAATTATACAAGGGGGTATTCAGGCCCAGGTCTTGGAGTTTACTGATTAATTTCAAGGGGATGATGGTATGCCAAGCTGTAATCGATATAGCAGGAATACATCTCTTTTTGTCATATGTACTGTATATAATTCTGCAAGGGATAAGAACCTGGCAATTGGCAATACAAACAATTTCTTCACTAAAAACAACAAAACAAATAAATATCAGCAACGTCATAAACAATTATAGCAAAAAAAAGATGAAATTCTGCAGAACTAGATATCAACGCTAGCATGGCATTGAAATATTCAACTGGCATAGATTTGATGAATTAATCCAACTGTTCTCTACTACTTGTTACCTGTTTATTCTTAGATGAAAGTTTAAACATTTAATCTGCATACCACAAACATCAGTTAACAGCAGAAACCTGTGAGCTTGTACACACTGCCTTTGGTTCAAAAGCTGTACTTTGAATAGCTGTGCCAAAAGAACAAAAAGGATCTTAACTTTGATAGAAGCTCAGGAACGGATGACCCAAAAGTTCAAGCAGAAATATATCTGAACAAATCCTGAACTGAGACTTGTTAACACAAAGGTATTGGTAGGATTTACATTTTACTGCAAGCTCCATGACAATGCAAACAAAAATCACACAACAGTAAATACACAGAACATTATACTCTATCTCAAAGACATTCCAAGATTACGGGAAAAATTAACATCAGAGGCCTTCTGCATAATGTAGTGTTGTTATTTGAGATTAACATCTTTCTGGCTATATCCGAGCCTTACTCTAATCATAATTAGAAAACCTATTCTAAATATCTACATAATCAGAGTTCAGGTCCCCTCCAAGTTATGAACACCCAATTTATGCACAACCTTTACATACAAATGAGTGCTTGGGAGACTGTCTGTATAAATTTACAAGCTGCTGAGGGGCTGCAGGCATCTTCTGCCACATGGGAACTTGGTTCGCTGCAACATCTGAATGGTTGAATTAAAAGCCCAGGTTTAATTACACATTGCCCTAGGCAGGCATATGTTTTTATATGAATAATTTGCCAAGTGGCTACTTTCTGCCTTGCAAACTGTTTGGGTTACGAACATTTCTCATGAATGGAACCATGCTGTAACCTGGGGGAATATGTGAATAACTTCATTTTGATGGCAGTGCTTTCATGATATACTGTCAGGCATTTAGACTCAAAATATATAATCATTTGCAGAAAATTGATTTAAATAATCTTTGTTACCAGACCAAAAAAAACCTTCAATTCTAATGTTGATGACTAGCTCACAATCAATAATATGAAGCAAATGAAAAATTAAAAACAAAGGCCAAAATGGTTACATCTTTTGCAACTGCAGATTAAAACAGTTTTTTTGTTGAGAATTATAAAATGTTCTAAATTATAAAGTTGAAAGTTATAAGGCATCGAGGACATCTTCAAAAGACAATGCTTCATAAAGGTGGCATCCATCATTAAGAACTTTCATCACCCAGGACATGCCCTCTTCTCATTGCTACCATTAAGGAGGAGGTACAGAGACCTAAAGGCACACACTGAACATTTCAGGAACAGTGTCTTCCCCTCCACTGTCAGATTTATGAATGGACAATGAAGTTATGTGCACTACCACACTTTTTTTGCTCTCTTTTTGCACTATTTATTTAATTTATTTTTATAGACGTATTTTGTGTGATTTGTATTTTTATTATGTATTGCTCTGTACTGCTGCCACAAAACAACAAATTTCATGATATGCCAGTGATATTAAAACTGATTCTGATTCTGACAGTATGCAATACAAAAAAATACATTTGCTCAGCATATCAGGTATGATTTGAAATTACCATTGGAGCAAACAGATTAGATTACGAAACTTGAAAAGCTCAAGAGAGGTCTGCAAGTACTGTGTTCGAACAGTTGGGCATACAGAAGTCATCGTGAAAGCAACCTATTCAGATTAATATTTCTATAGTTGCCTACTATCCCGTTCTAATGTAATTTGCTAGAAATACTGAAGGTGCTAAAGTGTATGCATTCACACCAGCTCTTAATGTTACCACAATATAATGAAATGTATGATTTTTCACAACTGTTCTTCTTAGCGTCTGCTTCTTAAGTGGCTATTTAGGACTCCTCATCCTTGTCAAAATAACACTGAAATTTATTGGCAGACACCATTTGTTATGCAAAAACTGTGCAGCTGAAAAAGCATAGCTAAAGCATTTAGCATCTCGCTTTACTGGACTCCAACCATGAATGTAGAACACTGGCTGGAGTTTCAGTTTCACGTTTTGCTTTTGCCATTCTAGAGATTTCCAAAAGAATACAAACTGCATTGCTGTAGCCCATTGAAAAAAACTCTTCAACAGTGCTCCTCAAACCTGCAGCTTCTGTCATTTAGCAAAAAGCTATTCAGATGCCTAGGGAAACCATCATATAAGGGTTTCCTTCCAGCCCATGCATTATTCTAATTTGGAAACACAATCACTGTTCATTTATTGTACTTGGGGTAAGTTCCTAGAACACGCCTCTCCTTAAATCACTATAGGGGTACCTTGCCACACAGAAAAATACAGGGATTAAAATGTTGTTTAACCAATAATCCTTAGCAATGAAGGGAAGGAAAGTTAATGATCAGTTTTCTGATGCAAATATCAAGTAGAAATAATGAATCGACACTTCTCAGACTACCAGCCGGGTATAGGTATTAATCATAACTGACGTTTTGATGGCAAACTTTCAATTACATTTCAATGATCCCTGATGAAGATGGTGGAGCCTATCATCAAAATGTTGGTCATAATCAATACCTGGAGCTGGCTGGAAGCCCAAGAAGAATTTATTCATCATATATGCCAGGAAAACACTGGATCCTTTTTCATCAAGCAGAAATGTTAACTGTTAGTATCTCCACAGTTGATGTCTGAATTTGCTAACTTCTTCTGTTCTGTTTGTTAGACCTTAATAACACTGCCTAGATCCGATGAATGAACAAGGAAATACATGATAACTGCTTGTTAAATATACAGGAGATTATCTTGCTTTTTAAAAGAAATACACAATATACAGAGTGACCATGATGAAACTAAGTAATAAGCTTGGTACACTAACACAGAGCTAGAAACTAGAACAAATTAACTACATCATCTGTAAATTTCCTTCAGTATGCTGTATTTTTTGTTGGTTAATTCAAGGCAAGCAGAACTTTATTTACATTTTGTCGAAGTAAAGTAAAACACACTCCAGAATACCTAATACCTCGATTCTGTTCTCTGAACAATTTAAACCATATGGAAACCAAGTAAGAATTAAAACATTATGCAAGGTACATCTTCTGCTTCAGAGGCAGGGAGAAAGGAAATACTGCCAACTTTTACAACAATTCTAAACAAACCCAATATCCAAACTCCAAGCCCCTTGCTCTGTAATTATGTTACTTAACATTATTGTACTAGTGCATTCTCTGTATATTTTGTTCAGAAAAAATAAGATAAAATTTTCCATTCACGTGCAGAAATCCCAAGTCTATTTTTGTTGTAGAGATGGTTGCCTGGACATGCGATCACACAATGTATTCTCTAAGTTTTATGCAACAGAGGATTTATTTTGTTCTTGTGAAATGCATTCACAGTTATTTCCAGGGAGATCCATATTATTGTGAGAATTCTTCTGAGCACTTCCTGATACCAATTTTCCAATTGCCCATTCACACTATCTTCAATTATGCAACACCCCTACCCACCCCCCCCCCCCCACCACTATCAACAAGCTGGCCTCTTTTTCACATACTCACACCTCCCTGACCCAATTTCACTTCACTTCCTGCTACCACCATCCAAGCTTAGCCTCCAAATGAAGAAATGCTCAAGCAGCACATTTTCCATTTTTAAAATATAAAATGTCCAGTTACCTGGGCCCTTCAGCTTGAGTGCATGTAATGTTACCAATGACCAAATAGTTGATGGTTCCTACTGTTGCCTCTTTCCTTGGATTTGCTAGAATTTCCAGGTAGTCCACTATTGCAGGTGTCATGACCCCAGCCCCCTCCTTTGTGAGAATCGCAAGAGCCCTAGTCAAGGGGGGGTCAAATGACCCAAGAGAGGGAGAGACGTGCTGGAGAGACACAGGAAAATGGGAGAGAGAGGGAGACGTGCGGAAGACCACGTTCCCCCGGGAAGCAGAATAAAGTGACTCTGACTATTGTCTCATGAAGACCAGGTGTAAAGCCCTCGGGCAAAGTGGGCTGGTTGAGAGAGAGATTGACACCGGTGATCCCGTGAGGAAGTATAAAGGAGGGTCTGGGGGGGAGGACCCCTTCAGACGCACCAGACGACACGCTAGAGATCCTGTGACAGCGTTTTGATAGCGACAGCCGGTGGTGGGGTTCGTGTGCGTCTTTTCCTTACCTGGGATTGGCGACCCCCACAACGGAAGAACGGCTTAGCTACAGGGGAGGCCACCGATGAGCGTTCATTCCCCCAACGAGGCTCCGACAAACCGAACTCCTCCAGGTTGGAAAACCGGTCGGGTAACTCTTTCATTCCCCCCCTCTTTCTCTCTTTCTAACAAAAGTGCACCAACGCGACACCACAACGACGGCAGCTGGTGGAACTGCAGTGACCTCAAAAGACTTTTAGATATCCAGTAAACAATATATATCTACATTACCCCTAGACAACGATAGAGCTTATTTCTGATTGATTATTACTATACCTGTGCTTTAGATTGAGTTGTGACAACGTATATGATCTGAATGTTTTGTATTAACCATACGTTTGTGCCCCTTTATAAATAAAAACGTTTGAAAATAGTAGCATCAGGCTTCAGTGGACCCATCTATCTTTGCTGGTAAATTACCCGGTTACTGGGGAACGTAACACAGGGAACACAAAGCAGCATGACCCCTTGTAGTGGCAAAACCATTCCAAAATGAAAATTTAACAACTGCCGCTCACCTGCGACCCTGCGGACTTGTTATACTTGTGTAACGTGCCGTCAGCTCCAATGAAATGATTGTTCCAAAGAGTCAAACCCTTTAGTCAATCCTCTATTAGCAATTAGCAAACATACAATTAAATGTTATTGAGCAGTATCTCAGTGGTCAGCAAAGATACAACCTCCGCCAATCCCAAGCTACAAACTTATTCACTTTACATTTACTACCCCCCACTCATGTGACTAATTATCATAATAAATACAATAAGCCTACAACACAGAATACAAAGTCAATAGAGAATAAATGAATGGCTCCTACACCCTTCCCAGCCATTCTTCAAATCATAGTTTAACATTGACATATGGTTTCATAGGCATTAGAATCATATTTGAAACTTTTTTAAAATGTAGCAGTTTATTAGATGACAGGAAGTGGAAGAAATCAGTGTCTTCAAAAGGGAATTTGATAGGTTTTTCAAGTAAAATAATTTATAAGGTTAGAGATAAGGATTAGTGAATGGGATTGCATTGCTTGGAGCTTGTACAAACTTGCTGAACCAAATACCACCCTAATAATTCCAAGGTTCAATGATGAATGAAACAAAAAGCAATTCATTAAACATGATGAACGGTCTTGGCCCAAAACTCCAACTGTTTATTCCTCCCCATAGATGCTGTCCAACCTGCTGAGTTCCTGCAGCATTTTGTGATTTCCAGCATCTGCAGAATCTCTTGTGTTTATCGTGAAACATGATTCTGTCAACATCAAGACATTTCCAGACTGTAGGTATAGATCGCAATCAACCCAAAGTGTCAGCATCAACAGAGTCCTTCCCAAATTGGATACAAATATTTTTACTTCCCAAGTCATATCCTATCAAAGTTTTCAAAAAGCTTTCATTTTTATCAAAAATGTGCCATAAGGAAAAGAGATTAACAAAAATCGGAGCATTTTTCCAACATAACTCATTCTCCAGAGACACGCTTCAATCTGTTGACAACATCATGTAATACAGTGGTAAAGGCGAATCTTCTAATCAGTTGTGTGATTCAGGTAATTTGACAGGTGGAGGTGAGAGACCCAGAGTAGTGCAAGGTGGGGATGCACTACATAGCTTGGAGTCTGGATGTCATTATTATTCAGTTGCTGTTTATTAAAAAATCAAAAGTTGCCTCATTTGCTAAAAATCATTTTCTAAAACAACCAACATACCAACCTTTGCCAAGCAAAGGCAAAAAATCCCCAACAGAAACAAATATTAAAAATAATAATTCAAGCCTCACTTATAACAGCTGTATCTTTAGGTACATTACATTTTTGTCTTCAATGACCTTTAGCTCTTGACAGCATCAACTCGTGCACGAATCTGGATCTATAATCATTAGCAAATATACTTACTTCTCTGCCGTCACCTCCTCCCCACATCCCATGCTATCAACATGTTAACCAAGGGATTACGTGCAAGACTCAGGCCTTTGAGGATTACGTTAGAATTTTGATGATGAGAGATGGGATCATGAGAAACAATTATCATACTTTCACTTCAGCAATCATCGGTTTGTAATGCAAATTCAGATAATGGTGATTAAAACACACAGCATGGTGTTCCATAAAAAGAAGGCATGGTTACTCCTTAATTGCTTTGCCTGATCCATAGACCAACCCACTCAGAGTGTTCCCAAAGGAAAATAGATGGAGTTCTTAAAGTGGATATATTAACAACAGTATACGCATGACTAAGTTACAGTGATAAAACACCACAAAATCGAAACACGTCTTCCCTCTCTGAGCTTCGCTGAACTTCATTTGTTGTTTTTCCTTACAGAACAATGATTAAGTGAGCCTTGGCACAACCATTCATACAATGTTACCTGAAGACATGTTAAGTGGTTGGACAGTCGGTTAAATTTGTTCCCTTTCCTCTGTTGTGATGACAATCATTGAGCCTCAGTGTGCTCAACATCACTTTGCAAAATTTATCTGAATGATTACATCCCACAGTTCAGTAAGAGAGGTGAAGTTTGCTTCTGCATGCTTAAAGGAGAGTACCCTGACCAGGCACTGAATACAATGTACCAGGTGTCCTTCCCAGCTCACTCCATGCTCTCACCATCCCAACTGCTTCTTTCCCTCCTCCAAAGGCAGCAGACGTATCAATTTTCTACATCACTTGTTCCTCACCCCTCTGCTACCACTGCCATTGCACGTTAACCAAAGCGCATTCCCACAAGTCCATTGTCATCACCCAATCATAACATTTCAGCCCTCACCGCCAAATCCCTCTTCCCCTCGCCTAATGATATCTCAAACACACCCCATCACTTGATCATGTCCCTGACCCTCAGCACACCTAGCATTTATTGCTCAAATTTTATGACCTACCCCTTGAAGTCCCCACCAGAACACAATGACCAGACCCACAACCAACCCTCCATGACACTAATCTGACTCACTGTACCTAACTCAGCAGAGTGGTTTTTCAGCCAAACCAAACATTTTCTTTAACTGCCTCTGAAATGCCAAAGGCTGCAGAGGAAAGGCGACTGTACACGTAAAGCCATATTAGTTGTGATGGACTCTGCATTAAGCAGGAGTGTTGAGTATTTAATATTTCAGCAATATTTCTGTAATATTGTAAGTACACTGTTCAATTAAGCATTCTTGTTTTTAAATAATTAATTATGTAAAATTAAGATAATGACATACGTCTTCATACCATCACATCATATGTGTGTGCCTCTCTTAAACCAAAAACAAAACTAAGACACACATTCCCAGCTCCATGATTTGCTTTAAAACATAATAATGGTGACAAGGAAGATTTAATCAAACCCGAGAACTAGCTACTTGTTGAAGCACAGCAAGATGTACAAATTTTTAAAAAGCACAGTGAAACGGTCGAGTCAAAAAAAGAAGGTTGAAACGGTTGAGTAAAAACATAGTACAGAATATTCTTCTACGGGAAGGAACAAAGACATTTGACTGAATAAAAGCAGAAAATGGATAAATTCATGGTTTTATAAACAGTGAATAATGGACGACAATAATCTGCTTTTTGTAAAAAAAGCAGAAATAGTTCGTTACATCAAAAAGATAGATGCATTTGATTGTACAACAGATAACTAAGCGAATTGAGCAGAATTCTGAAGCAAATGAAACACCCAATGTGAAGTGAGTATTCGTTTTACTGAGTGCCTTGTGTTTAAAGGCAAACAGTTTGCTTAGAAGTTTAACTGCTCCAACCAAAACAGCTGAAATGAGCTTTGCTGATATCATGAAAGTACTATAGGAACACTTAGAACAGATAACTTTGTTGACTACAGAATAAGAGGAATCAAAAGAAAGGAGATTCCATTTCATCTTATATAGCTTAATTGAAGAAATTGTACAAGCATTGTAAATTCAGCATTGGGCTTAATGAGACAATGACAGATCAGTTAATTTGGGGAATCTATTCAAAAATAGCTCCTAATTGAAACATGACTTATATTTAAAAGATTAGTTGAAATCACTGTATCAATGGAAACAGCAGTGAGATATGCAACTGAGTTGCAGTCAGGAATGAAAGTGAGAGTGAACAAAACTGCAATGTCTAAACAGAAATCTACTTGGCTGAGCAAATTGTGTTACGGGCGCGGCAGTTGCTCAATGCTGGTTTAAAGGCACAGCAAAGTAGGACACATACAAAAAGCATGTCAGGTAGGCAAAAATAAATAGTGAAGAGAAAAAAAAGTTGCAGTTTTAAAAAGAACACTAATGATGAGAGTGACACAGGACTGAGTAGCCTTGAGATTTACAATGGGAAAACTAACACAGAAAAGCAATATCGCGTACACCAGATGTGAATGGCAAATTAATTAAAATGGATTTGGACACTGGCTTGACTGTTTCAGTCATTTCACAAATGAGTTTGAATGGCATTTCAAAGATACTAAACCAAAGCCTGCAGATAGCCAACTCAGAAATTATACCAGAAAAAAAGATAATTCCTGTGGGAATGACATTTGTTACAGTGAAATAAAACAACTAACAAGGCTCATTGGGCTTGTATGTGGTTAGAATAGGAGGGCTAGCATTGTGGAGTCATGATTTTTTGAGATGACTACAACCTGCCTGGAGATCCACACACCATTTGCATGTCATAACCCTTGCAATAAGGTAAACTGAAAACAAATTAAGAAAGGGACTGGATGATGCCACAATTGCGTTCAAGGATGGTATTGGAGAACTCAAACAGATCAACGGTAAGTTAAATTAAAATGCCACACCCAAGATTTACAAAACCCGTCCAGTTCCTAATACTGTCTGTGAAAGAATAGCCACTGAATCAGATACATGGAGGCTAATGAATCAAGGTGGAGTGCAGTGGCAGGCAAAGCCAGTGGTCCCAGTAGTCAGTAAGAATGGATCTGTCAGGATCTGAGGTGATTTTAAGATTACCATCAACCCAGTAATGAAAGTCAATCAATACCCTCTGCCCAGGATAGTGGATATCTTTGCAAACCTTTCTGGAGGGAAACACTTCAGCAAAATGGACTTTGCTAAGGCCTACCTACAGATGAAGATGGAAGACAGTCTAAAGTGTTTCTCACCATCATCACTCACAAAGGGTGTATGGTTTTTCAGTTCTATGGTTTTTATATTCTGTACTGCTGCTTGTTCTTTCTCATTGTTTTTTTGTGCAAGGGGAGGGGGATTTGAGGGTCATTGTTTTTATTGCATTTTTTTGTGCAGGGAGGGGTTTGGGCATTGATATTCTTGTTGCATTTTGGTTAGTTTTTTTGTGTGGGAGCGGGAGATTCGGAGGCTGAAGTTCTTGTACTTTATGCAGGGGAAAGGGGTTTTGGGGGTCGATGTTCTTGTTGCATTTTTGTGTGGGGAGAGAGGATTGTGTTACCATTCTTATTTTTGTGCAGGGGTGGTGGGTTTGCTGTTTCCCTTTGAACCTAATTCCATGGTTTTTTGTTTCATGGCTATCTGGAGAAGAAGAATCTCAGAATTGTATACTGCATAGATACTTTGATAATAAACGAATCTTTGAAAGGGCTTTATTGCTATGATAGGCTTATTTTTGGAGGAGGATTTGCACTTGCATTCTAGCTGAAAGCTATGGACCAGGTGCTGCAGGCTAGCCCAGGCACTCAGTGTTACATGGATGACAGTTTTGTTACCGGTAAGGATGACAAGGAACATCTCCAAAATCTCAAAACAGTGTTGAAAAGATTAGAAGATTATGGGCTCAGAGCATGATGCAACAAGTTCTTTAAACTAAGCTTTACTTACTGTGGTCACATTATTGACACATAAGGATTTCACAAGTGTGCTGAGAAAATTCAAGCAGTGGTGGATGCCCCAAGGCCAAAGGACGTGTCACAGTTACAATCCTTTTTAGGATTTGTCAATTACTACAGCAGATTCCTCCCAAACATGGCTACTGTGGTCCACCCCTGAACTTATTACTGCAGATCGTGAAGAAGTAGCAATGGACAAAGCAGTATGATGTGTCTTTCTGAAAGTTAAAGGAAATGCTGATGTCAGATACTGTACTCACATATTATCATCCACATAGTTCAGTGAAGCTTGCCATTTACTGTTCGGGATGTCAACCCATCCAGAAGAAAGGTGTCCAGATTATCAGAACCACTTCCTGCAGCTCCAATCTACTCCTACAACCACCACAGGGGAGGTCCCAGACCTGAGATTTTTCACAGCCACTAGTCTCACCTGCCAAGGAGTGACCTCCCCCAACCCCTAGTCAGGAAGAACATTATCCCATAAGAGTGACAAATCCTCCACAGTGATTAAACATTTAGGCCTGAAAGAGACAATTTAAAATTTACTCTGCTGTGGGGGGGGGGGGGGATGTTGTGAATTTAATCTTTTCATAATATTTGAGTAATATTGTTTGATTAAACATTCTTGTTTGATTAAATAATTCATTACATTTTGTATGTAAAAGCACATGAATGGCATATCTCATCATGCCACCATGTCATACGCACCTCGCTTAAAGTAAAGGCAAAACTAAGACATATAATCCCAGCTCCATGTTTTTGCTTTCAAGTAGTTTTTTGTTTTGGAATTACAAACTTTAACAAAGAGTAATCATTCTACAGCTGCATCACCACCTGCACACTATTCCAACCTAATGTACCTTTTGTACTGTTGAAGCATCAGCAGGCCGGGAGTGTCACAGGAATTACTATATAGAATCGTGCACGTGCTCAGTGCTCTCAAACAACACCTTTCTGGTATTTTTATTAACCTTTGCTGGCCATGCTGTTCTGACCACCAGAAACATTAAAACATTATTTAATATTAAACACCTTTTCTCAATAAAATGTAACAAATTAAAACTACTCACCATTTTTTAAATTCAGAAATTTAAGCAAATATAAATAATTGTAAAAAGAGCTTCTATTTTCTTTAATTTCCTTCACAAACCATCAAGTCAAACATAGCATGGGTTTTAAGGCTAGATTCCCCAGCCTGAATTCTGTGGACCCTCAAAGTTCAAACTCTCCAATGAATGGGGAGACCGACAGTGGCGTGCAACTGGGAAATGACCAAATGAGCTCAGCAAGTTCAGGCAGGACCCTCACAGAAAATGAATAATGCTTGTGCTGAGAACTGCTAGAATTTTCCAGCAATATCCACAGAACATAGGAGAGTATCGCACAGTACAGGTACATTGACCCTGATGCTGCACCAACCTTTTAACCTACTCCAAGATCAATCTAACCCTTTCCTTTCATATACTTCTTTCATATAGGTGCCTTTGGAAGATCATGCCCTCGAGCAAGAGCAAGGTCTGTGTGAGAGCAGGAATCACTGAAAGGGACAAGTCTCGTTGTTGGTGAGTTTCACTTGGGCTCATAAAAAGAAGTTTGGTTTAAGCAGAGTGGTCATTGTGGGCGTGGCAATTAGAGTGAGTGGATGGGTTAGAGTGGAAAACGCGGCCTATGGCTGAAGAGGTTTTGGGAAAAAGAGGAGGTCGAGCAGTGAGCATGCAACTCAGAGCAGTGGACTCAAATGAAAGTCAGGGTAACCTCCAGTGTCTCTGATGACTATACTGGCAAGAAGTACATCCAGCTGCAGCTCTTAGCAGATTGTGTTAGGGAACTGGAGCTGGATGATCAATGGGTCATTGGGAGAATGAAGTTGATAGACAGGAACTACTGGAGGTACAGTTGTTACACCCAAGTTGCAAGAGGCAGGTAGCTGGGTAACTGTCAGGAGAGAGAAAGGGAATGGTTCCCTCAGTAACGAGTATGCCACTTTGGATAATGTTGGGGGTGGGGCCCCTAAGAGGAAAGCCACAGAGACCAGTGGCTCTGTCACTGATTCTGTGGCTCTGAAGGCAAGTGGGGAGAAGAGGAGTGTAGTGGTGATGGGGGTGTTCAATACTTACAAGAAGAAACAACAGGTTCTTAGATGTGAGACTCCTAGATGGTATATTGCCTCCCAGATGGTGTATGACCTCCCAGATGCCTGGGTCAGGGATGTCTCAGACTGAGTCCATGGCATTCTTAAGGGGAAGGACAGCATCTAGAAGTTATGGTACATATTGTTAGCAATGACATAGCTAGTAAAAGGGATGAGGTCCTGAAGAGCGAACATAGGAAGCTACAAAAGAAGGTAAAGAGCAGTAGCTCAAGGATAGTCATCTCGGTATTAATTCCTGTACTATGTGCCAGTAAGAATAAGATGATTGGACAAATGAACATGTGGCTGAAGCATTTGTACAGGGGGTGGGGCTTCAGATATGTGGATTATTTGTATTTCTTCTAGGGAAGGTGCGATATGACCTGTACAAAGGGGATATGATTAATCTAAATTTGAGAGGCACCAAGGTTGTTTTGGTAAAGTTTGTTAGAGCTATAGCAGAGTGTTTAAACTAGGTTGGCAGGGGATGGAAACCGGAGTGATAGTTCAGATAAGGAAGCAGTTGGTGTAAAGGTAGATGCAACATGTAGAGAGACTGTGAGAAAGGACAGGCAGTGGATAGGGCATAAATGCAGTCAGTTGATGGGTTGAAGTTTGTTTAATGTGAAAGCATCAGGAACAAGGGTGACAAACTTAGAGCATGGATAAGTTTTCAGGAAGTAATTTAAAAAGGGATTTAGGAGAGCTCAAAGAGGACATAAGAAGTCTTGGAGTAGGATCAGGGAAAACCCCAAGGCATTCTACACATATGTAAAGAACAGGTTCAAAGTTCAAAGGAAATTCATAATCAAAGTACATAGATGTCATCATATACAATACTGAGTTTCATTTTCTTGTGGGCATTCACAGAAAGTATAATAAACAGAATAGAGCCCACACTCAGCAGGACAGACAAGCAACCAGTGTGCAAAAGACAACAAACTGTGCAAATACAAATAGAATTAAATAAAGAAATAATAGTAGTAGTAATAATAATAATAATAATAATAATAATAAATATACAATCAATATCGAGAGCATGAGATGAGGAATCCATGAAAGTGAGTCCATTGGACGTGGAAACTGTTCAGTGATGTGGCAAGTGAAGTTGTTCCCTCTGGTTCATCAGCTTGATGCTGAGGGCTATTAACTGTCCCTGACCCTGGTTGTGTGGGTCCTGATGCTAGAGTGAGGGTAGGACTGATCAGGGATGAAAGAGGAAACGTACCTGGCATCAGAGGATGTATGTGAGGGACTTAGTGAATACTTTGCTTCAGTAATCACCAGTGAGAGGGACCTTGATGAATGTGAGGCTAAAGTGCTGGAACAGGTTAGGTTAAGGAAAAGGCTGTGTTGGAACCTTTGAAAACTGTAAGGATAGTCAAGTCCCCGGTGTCAAACAGGATCTATCCAGGTTACTACAGGAAGTGAAGAAAAAGACTGCTGTGACGTTGGTGATAATCTTTGTTAGCTCACTGGTCACAGAAGTAGCAGAAGATCGGAGGATGGCAAATGTTATTCCTTTGTTCAAGAAAGGCAACAGGGATAATCCAGAGAATTACAGAATAATGAGTATTACATCAATGGTGGGCAAATATATAGAAGAGGAATCTTAGAGACAGGATTTACAAGCATTTGGAGAAGCATTAGGGATACAAAGCATGGCTTTGTGAGGTTGTGCCTTATGAGCCTGATTGACTTTTTCAAGTAAATGCCAAAACAAATTGATGAAGGTAGAGCAGTGGATGTGGTGTTACAAGATTTTAGTGAGGCTTTCAACAAGTTTCTCCTTGGTAAGCTCATTCAGAATGTCAGCAGGCATGGATCCATGGAAAGCTGGCTGTACTGATTGCCCACCAATGGCAGAGGGTGGTAGTAGATGGAGATGTTCTGCCCGGAGTCCGTGACTAGTGGTTTTCTGTAAGGATCAGTGCTGGGACATCTGCTCTTGTGATTTTTATAAATGAGAAGAATGGGGAAATATAATCCGATTCATTTTACATAAGCTATTAAGAAAGCCTTGGTATCCATCAGAGAAATAGTGGTACCAGGCGTTCAATTTTCATGATAATCTGGGAAGCCTACCTCTGATATACTTATATACTTTCTCCATATCTGTCAATACTATTTAAATCAGTATTTTGTGCAGTACCTTAATTGTGGTGGACATTTAATCTTGTGAAATGACTTAATGTGACATTCAGTTCTCTTGTGGGCAGTGTTCCAAGAGGCTTCAAAACAACATTGCACCTCCACAAAAGCTTTTAAAATACTCCTGTGATTTGCTCACAGCATTGACCCAGAAGTAAAAATTTACCTCTTTGAATCTTCAGGAAAATCCTGTATGCTGGAAATACTAGTATTTATAGAATCAAAGAATACTTGAGAATAGGAGGGCATTCAGTGCACCGTGTTCATGCCAGTTCTTTGCAAGAGCATCCAGATAGTTCACTCTTTCATTCTTCCCCATCCCAACACCTTTAATCAGCTTCCCCATAGACATTCCAATGGCTTCCTTTACACAGTTCTCCTTTTGAGCATTGTGAAAGAACCTTTCTCCACTAAATCTCCAAGTAGTGCATTTCAGGTGCAAATCACTTTCTGTGAGGACACATAGGAGGGAAATTGTCTCTGTGTGACCCTCTTGCAGTCAAATGTCACTGACTTTTGGAATTTCAGAACTGTGCTATCGATGCCAGTGTGAGACTGTAAGCTCTGTTTAGCAGGGCTCTGGGTTGGTGTTGAGTTCTCCCAATTAAATTTCTCTTCACCCTCAAAACAGTCCTTAACTGAAGAACAATTTCATCTCTGCCAGTTGCTAAAGTACGGGGCTGTTGCATCCTAGCTGTCATACATGATACCCAAGCCAGTACAATAAGATTTGAAGAGCAAGCCGTTACCTATGGAGCAGACTCCCTCTCTTCACGCAGTTGATGAATCCAAAGGAATGACACAGACTGACTCAGTGTGGTACCAGTGGTGCCACAGGGGTTGTCAGACAGCTTTGAACTCAGTTTAGGACTGCCTTAGGGACTCCAGCTCCAGACTTTTCCTCAGGGTTTACTCTGGAAGCCTTCCCCATGAGTGGATATAGCCACAAAGTAGTGGAGATTTGAAATTAGAGTTTTCCTTCTTCTCGATGAGCTGCCAACCTTAACTAATGAGCTGCATCTGCCCAAATGTAGCTATTCTTAGGACATGACAGAAATCTATTTGATTTCAGGGGACCTCAGACTGAAACAGGTTGGCTCTTAGTTAGTCAAGCTTTTGAAATAAGGATCTCCCAACCAAGTGGCAAGAACTCCATCCACTTTTACCTTGCTAAAGGAGGGATCTGAGATCTACTGCTGTATTCCCTTGTAACTTCGGTTGAGATCAGCAAACACAGGAAAGGCCAGCTATCAATTGAGGAATTTCTGAGTGCAAAACAGAAATATCACTCACTATATGGCTTAACCATTTGCTGAATAAACTCATTAATTCTGCCGAGCTGTGATTAGTAAAAACATTGAAAGACAGATTGAGTGAAATACTAACCATGGAGTAGAAGTCACAAGGAATTTATGGCAAAATGGGACAGATTTTGGAAGGATATGGAGTAATTTTGACTGGACTAACGGCAGGAAGGTCAGTGCTAGTCACATTTCAATGAACTCATTGTCAACAACATTCCAACACCTACCTTTTATTGTTTTTAAACCATTAATTTACAAAGCTAAGGCACATATTATTTAGGAAATTAACAGTTTGCACGTTGACATGGCTAGCCAAGATACTATATCTCAGTGCCAGAAACATGGGCTCAATCCTACCTCAGATGTTGTGTGTAGTTCTCTCCATTATTAAGTGTCCATTATTAAGGACCTCCAGCACCCAGGGTGTGCCCTTTTCTCACTGTTACTATCAGGTAGGAGGTACAGAAGCCTGAAGGCACACACTCAGCGATTCAGGAACAGCTTCTTTCCCTCGGACATCCGATTCCTGAATGGACATTGAACCCTTGGGCACGACCTCACTTTTTAAAAATATATATTATTTGTTTTTTTAACATGATTTTTAATCTATTCAATATATGTATACTATTATTATAGTATACTATAATAATATTATTATTATTATTATATATTTTCTTCTGTATTATGTATTGAATTGAATTGCTGCTACTAATTTAAAGTCTTTCACATCATATGCCAGCGATAATAAACCTGATTCTGATTCTGTGACAATGTCAATTTGATCTGGATGCTCTATTTTCCTTTCACATCCCACAGACATGCAAGTTGTAGATTAATTTACCAATGTAAATTGCCCCGAGCGTGTAAGTGAATGGTATAGAATCTGGGTGGATTTGATGAAGGTGGGGAGTATTAAATTCAAGGTATTAGCATAGGATTAATAATTAAATGGAAGGTTGTTGGTCAGCATGAAGCTGATGGGCTGAAAGGTTTCTTTTTGTACAGTATCTCTCCATCATTTTATAAACTGAATCAATTAAAAATTTTCTGTATTTCATGCTAGCTTGATACAAATGGGACAAAGATTCTTCCAATTAGTGTTAATGGCAGAAAATCTGTGAAGTGGAACACAGGTTGGCACAAATGCTTCAGATGAGTTAATACAGAGTTATGTCTCAGGTGAGGTGAACTTTTATTTTGACATTCCTTGCTTTAATCATTTTATAGTACAGAAAAGGATCTTAATTGTAAGGGAACTATTCATCCAGGAAATTTTCTTTTCCTATTATTATTTTCTATTGACAAAGAAACAGTCTGTATCAACTTATCCTCAAAAGAAATATGCTCAGAGACATATAACATCAATATATCAATTATTCAGATGATCATTTTCTTTTTCACTGCTATTGCTCTATTATAGTGAATATCTCAGTCTCCAACCCTTGAGAGATTCTCACAGTTGGTTAATTTGACAGCTCAAGCTCCATGAGACATAAACATTAATGATCTTTACTTTATTTTCCAAAAACTGAGGAGAAAAAGACGTTGAAGGGTCAGTAGTGGAACAGAGGCAGAAAGGTGAAGTTTGCAGACAGGCTTGTTCCAACTGAACAGCAGATCATGTATAAAAGACTGACTAGGCTGTTAGTAAAACAAAACACAAGATTTCTTAAGTTTATTATCCTACTACATTGCAGGCTATTTGACAAAACCATTGTTAAATACTAATGTGAATACCATGAAAAATTCATGCTGTTGCAGAAAGCAATACCTAAAACTTCATTTCATGCATTTTTGGTATATTAAATGATATGACATTTTGTCCAAAACACACAAACTTGTGATAACAACTTTCAAAAAATAAAATGGCTGTAATGTTTTATCCTGTTTATAAGCAGGAGACTCAGTCCATACCAGATGGCAGCACCAAACTGAGCTCACAGCTGCAGTCTCTTTCAGAAACGGCCTGCTGGGAAGTTGGTTGCCTAGGTGGTCCATGTTACCATCTGGCAGTGGAAGAGGCCCCAGTGGAGGTCTCTTTATGCAGGGGTGCTTCCCCTGTACATCGGGACCTGGGTTGGAAGTGTTGCATCGGGAAGTACCGTACAACAGGTTCTTGAGCAGGTTAACTGACACCCCATCCAGCTGTCTATTCTGTGGGCGGGAGGAGTCAGTGTAGCATGCGTACGCAGAGTGTGCGAGGTTGCAGCCACTCTTTGAGTTTCTCCAGGGGCGACTGCTGAGGTTCTGGCTGCAATTTAGTCCCGCGCTCCTCATATATGGGCACCCAGTTCAGAAGTGGGCGGGGCAGGAGGAGGATCTCCTAGTGAGCTTGGTCCTGGGTCTGGCCAAGATACCATTCACAGGTCTAGGTGGCAGAAAGTGGAGGGCACTGCTCGGGCGACTGCCTGCCCCTTTTCCGAGGTTACATTCATGCACGGCTGTCCTTGAAGAGGAGTTACGCGGTCACGACGGACACAATGGGAACAGTGGGGAGCGGTGCCCCCCCCCCCGGGGTATTGGCTGTTTTATAGATGGTAGAAACCATATTTTAATTTAAGTATACTTACTGCCTTGTAAATTTTGACTGTCTGTACCTTGTGTATATGTGACGTAAATAAACTTTTATAATTTTGTAAAACAAAAGTTGGTTTGCGCTGTTAAAGTGCACCCCTCATAAAAAAGGCTGAGTGAGCAGGCCAATAGGAGAGGGAGGGCTGAAAGAGAGGGAGGGTTACGTGGTACAGTCAGATGATGACATTGCAAACAACCACTGCAAGAACAATTTCTGTTGATGGAAATTGGACCATCTTGCATTGAAGCGTACAAGCACTGCTGTCTTTATTCGTCCTGCCTGTCTGACAGAGGGTAGCACACAGAAATCAGTATGGGAAGCCCCTCTGAAAAAATACAAGAAGTTCTTCATGGGTTTGACAGGGTAGGTTCTGTGTTGATGTTTCCCCTGGCTGGGACATCAAGAACCAAGTGACACCTCCACATGAAAAAAAACATTGTAAATTTAGACAAGATTGAGAAGAAATTTCACAGACTGTAGTAAATCTTTGGAATTATCTAACATAGAGGACTGTAAGGCTTCAGTGTTTTAGTATAGTCAAGGAAGACATTTGTAAATGTTTATTTATCAAGGGAATCAAAAGATGTATGATTAGTGCCGGAAAGCAGCACCAGGTTAAATGATCAGGGATGATTGTACACTAGGGAGTAGACACAAGGGGCCGAGTGGGTATTTCTATCTCTTAAATCTATTTATTTACTGAGATGCAGTGTGGAATGGGCTCTTCAGGCCCTTTGAGCTACGCTGTCTAAAACAACCCTCGATTTAACCCTAGCCTAATCACGGAACAATTTACAATGACTAATTAACCTATTAAATGGTACATCTTCGGACTGTGGGAGGAAACAAAAGCGCCTGGAGAAAACTCATGCATTCCACAGCAAGGAAACGATAGCCTCCTTGCAGATGATGTCAGGGTTGCACTCTGAACTCTGATGCCTCGAGCTGCAATAGTGTCACACTGACCTCTACGCTACCATGGCACCAATAAAATCAGTGTCCCAGCTGGAACCTTTTAAATCATGCATAATACCTAAGGCTATGTGGTTTGCTCCTTGTTTTCTTTGAAAAAAAATAAAAAGAATAAAAAGTTGGTTCTAGTTTCTGTCTGCAGGTCAATTTTGATGTTGTCCATGTGTGAAGAGGTGCATTGTGTTTGGAATTGCCAAGCCCAATTTTTTCTTGATCCAGAAATGGATGCAAATACTTCAAAACCTGCAGAAAATATTTGTTAAGCCCAACTTATGCTCAAGAAAGGCACACATGTATTTTTTTTCTAATCTAGTAAGGAATCTCTGAATTAATACTGTGGAATATGTACTATATATTTTGATTAACAATTTAATTTAAATTTTATTAAAAATAAAAAAATCTGAAAAGACTAGAAAACTGAAAAACAAAAAAAACTCAATATAGTCAGATGGTCAGGTGCCAAATGTGAAAAAAGAACAGAGTTAAAGTTTTGTGTCATAATTGGACAATAGATGTTCACTTTGTGTTTCTTTCCACAGATGCTGCCTGATCCACTGAGTATTTCCAGCATTTTCTCTTGAATTTCATTCAACTTTTTAAATTGCTTTTTTTTGTGATATACTGAGAACTTTGGTTTAGCAAATAATAACTTTCCATCTGTAATGCAAATAATTTGTTCCAGGATATATTCCATGATCTTCATAATATTCTTGTGAAGCAGTTTACCAATTAATCACTCCCCATTTTGCCTTCATTGCTTTGAACTACACTCTGCTGCAACTAGGTAGTCTAAATTAACAGGCTGAGGTGATAATTTAAGCTCAAATCAAGAATAACAGGGTGGCTCTGACCAAATTAATCTTCATAACTGATTATTGATCACATGAAATATTAAACATAATACAATGCAGTATTGATTTCTGTGCCAATTGGTCCTTCTATATTTAAAATAAATCTTCATTAATTCAGTAAGTATAATTTCATCCCTTCAGAGATGACCCTGGTTCCATCCAGTTCATATTTACAAGAGCTATCATTTAGAATCTGACTTTAACTTTGTCTTAAAGGACATAATAGTATTTTTTACACTGATCTCCAGCATTTTTTCCAAATGACCAATTTCTCAAAAATAGTTCTAATCCTTTGTTCTCAAGCTCAAAAACACAACCATGCCTCTACACTCCAAAAATATATTTGACTGTGCAGGTAGTTTTTGTCATTGAGGCAGCCTGTATCTGTACCCAGCAGAAGGTCTGGAAATACTGACTCAAGATAACTCAGCTGTCCAAGGAAGTTGCACTTAAAAGCCCCATCAACCATTTTCAGCTGCTAACTAAATCTATCAGGGAATGCTGAAGAACCCAATTATTTACATGGACTTGCAATTGCTGAATTTGATTCAAAAGTCTGCTTAAACAGATTCAGGAAAAGTTGGATAAAATATCTGAAATAAATTTAGTTTTATGAATCTAAAGAGCAAACAGGAGGAAATCTGCAGATGCTGGAAATTCAAACAACAACACACACACAAAATGCTGGTAGAACACAGCAGGCTAGGCAGCATCTATAGGGAGAAGCGATGTTGACGTTTCGGGCTGAGACCCTTCATAGTTTCATGAATAGTACTTTATTTAAAGAAACAACCAGAAACTAGTTGTATTGCAACAGCTTCTCTGTGTGTTAACAGATCAAGTGTCATCCACACCATTGTGTTTCACATGGTTCTTGGTCTCCTTTCCCTACAGCTTTTCCCTGGCCTTTATGGGAGCTGTTAACAAATTAGTCGAACACCTTGCAGTTGCCATTTAAATGAAATACTAACTTCCCTCAAGGATGTTCGCAAATCATTCTAGCTGGTGATCTGCTGTCAGAGGGATAACAAATTTCCTACTATTCCTTTGGCTGTGATTGTCTGGAGCCTGTAGCCGTCTGTAACACTTCGCAATTTTCAAACACGCTATTAATGCAGTGATGTCATCCTCTTGCAAAGAACCAACTGTACTACTAATAGATAATTTGTGCATATACTCATTTCAGATAGTGACAGAAGATTGTCTTTTGAAAAGCAACCAATGCAAACGTCCTGCAGGTTTGCCTATTGTATTGCTTTCGAGCTAAAATTGCATAATGTAGGTATCTGTAAGAAATGAGACAGATTTACTTTGTAATTACCAGCTAAGCAGCTTTGCAAAGGTATTAGACAGTCCCTGTGTATTTCCATGTCATTAGCATCTAAACATAGTACATTAGCCAGCATGTTAACCCAATCCCTACACAAACAGCATGTAAAATGTGTGGTAAGAAACAGCAGTTAACAAGTTGCATCACATTCCTGCTTTGTTTTGCCTTTGCTTTGCTGTTGATCAGGGAATGTTCATTACAGGCAGGTGGAAACTTCATTTATAAAAAGTCTAATGAAGTTAATACTAACTCTTAATTGTGACAACCCCGACATATTTGCAAGCACACTCATGACATGAAGTGGTGCCATACATTTCTCCATTGTGTTTGCACTGGACCATTTCCAGCCAGCTGACACTCTAATACACGGTATCACCATCATGTAATGCCAGGAGCCTTCTCTGTGCATGTAGAGACCAGACATGAGAACATACACTCAGCGTTTACCTTCCTCAGCAGAGCTGAGAGGGCACCTTATCAATGCCAAGCACACTTCAATCTTCTCATTCCTGTCCTCTTGTGCAAGACACCAGCATATGTGTTGAACCCTCCCTATGACAGTGCAAAGCAGCAATATCATTGCAGCCCCAGAAGGAATTTACCTTCCTGAGGCTTCCAGGAATAAATCCTCCTGCAATTTAAGGGAAAAAAGACACAGTAGGATAGTAGGTAGTGGCCATCCATTATAAATAGCTGTCTCATAAACACAGATTGAAATAATGATGTATTTTTTGTAGTGAACAAAGGACAACAAAATAAATGTGGATGCTCTGCTCCAGACTGTAATGACATTTCAGGGATCTGCCGAGACCATTGTGCTAATTTTCTCATCATGCGGCAATGTTACAAGAATTCTTCCACTGTTTTGCTCCTCTGCCTCGTATGGCATCTGCTTGTGTGTTTTTGGAGGTAATGAAATGTAGAACTGCAGCACAGTGGTTCTGCCGAATGTCAAAGAAATGCACACAATGTTAAACAAGGGGAGTGTGGCAGAAAGACTCTGCACATGATGTGTGGTGTGAGTTGCTGAAAGGAATTGGTCTGCAAAGCCGAGACATGCGCACTAGGAAGGACATGGAAGTTTGCTGAATTCAGCAAGGAAGGTGGTGAAAGAAGTGTGAGATATTCCTGAGAGTCAGAAGAACAATACTGATATTAATCCAACATTGTGGTTGAGGGGAAAGTAGCGATTAAATCAAGCAATGGTAAATCAAGGCAACTGGACTGGCCGTGTTGTTTAGAAGACATTTTACCACTCATCCAAAGGCTTCTTCAGTTCTAATCAATGCTGGGTAGTTTTCCAGTTTATAAACTTGAGTTGTTTAAAGGTATAGCAATCAAATGAGGTTTGTTAAAAGTCACAGAGGTAATGAGAGGGCTATTAGTCTTATCTTTGCATCAATGGAGATGTGAATTGTGTAAAGTCGATGGGGTTGAGATGTTAGGACTGCATTGTAAATAACCCACCCCCTCTGTTCAGGGATGGGTTTTCCAGTTTGACAAAGATGGCTTCTTTAACCCTTCTTTCAAACTACCTGTCTTCCCTGTCCAAAATGTGCGCATTGTTATCATCAAAGGAGTATCCTTTGTCTTTTAAGTGTAGATACACATCTGAGGATATACCCCCTGAACAGAGGGGGTGGGGTATGAAGGTTTAAGAAAGTGAAATCCATCAGGGCTTTTGAACAAAATTTTAAAAAAGGAGAAAAATTGAAAATGGAATCGGGAGGGATAAAGGGGGCTGCAAAATGTTCCGGAAGTGCATCATTAAAAAGAATCCCAGGGCATTTTATATATAAATTGAAAGCAAAAGGGTAACTAGCAAGAGGGTAAGAAAAAAGAAAGGAATTTATTCCTGGTGCCAGAAGAAATTGGTAAGGTACTAAATGAGTACTTCACATTCAAATAAACCAAGGACAAGGGTATGGTGGATAACAAGATCAGTGTGTCGATATTCCAGGCCATGATAATATTGAGAAGGAGATGGTATTAGTAATCTCATTATTAGAAGCCCACAGCATCTGATGTCACCTATCCCAGCATTTTTAAAGGGACAAAATGGAAATTGCTGGGTTCATGTCAGAGATCTTTGTATCCTCTTTAGACATAGATTAGTTCCCAGATAACTGGACAATAGTCCATGTTATTTCACAAAAGGGAAATAGAGACACCAGGTAATTACAGACTGGTGAGCTTTATATCAGTGGAAGGAAAATGATTAGAGAAGATTTTTAGGAATAGGATCTATTCACATCTAGAAAAAGTATGCACTTATTGTGGATAGTCAGCATGGTTTTGTGCAGGACAGGCCAAGTCTTACAGATTTGACAGCTTTTTAAGAAGATAACGACGATGATTGATGAGGGTTGGTCAATGGAAGTTCAGTACATGAACTTTGGTTAAGCTTTTGATGAGGTCCCTCATGGTAAGACTGATCCAGAAGATTACAGCACATGGTATCCATGGATATTTGGTGGACGAGATTCATACTAGCCATAGAAGACAGAGGGCAGTGGTATGCCCGGAGGTCCATGATCAGTGGTATTCTACAAGTATCAGTGTTAGGCATTCTGTTGTTCGTGATGTATATAAATTATTTGGGCAAGACTGTTGGTGGGCTGATTTAAGTTTGGAGATGAAGCAAAAAAATTGCTTGAGTTGTGGATAGTGAGGAAGATTTTCTTTTTTTTGTAATTTTTTTTATTGAAGTTCATCATCAAACAAACATTTCCATAAGATGTATTTCAGACATTGTACATATATATCATATAATCATATATGTCATAAATCTCCACATAGTATTTATCTGAGGTATACACTTATAGAAAAGAGTGGAAAGAAAAAAACAAGCAAAAGGAAAAAAAACTATGTACAAGTAGGGAGTGATCTTTTTTTTTACAACAGATTCATTGATTTGTGAGAATAAAATCGGGCTTATGAGGCATTATGTAGTTAAACCATTTTTCCCAGTATGAATCAAATTGTTCCAGCTTATGATTAACAGATGCTGTTATCTTCTCCATTTTGTAAATGTCCATTGTAATTTCCATCCATGCATTTAAAGTTGGGCTCTCCTGTGATAACCATTTCCTAGTAAGAGTCTTTTTACCAGCCACCAACAGTATATTCATTAAATATTTATCTCTTTTCAACCATTCTTGAGGTATATACCCAAAATATATGGTCTTACTCTCTAAGGGTATTTCACATCTAATTTCACATTATCCCCCTCCAATATTCTTTGATAACAGGGCAGGCCCCAAAAATATGATGATGATTTGCATTTTGATTTCCACAATTTCTCCAGCAAACAGGGAGGTTACTATCATAATGGGATTTCTGAGAGGGTGTAATAAAATATCTTATCAAGATTTTCCATCCGAACTCCCTCCATTTCCGTGAACTGGTACACTTCCATTGATACCTCCATATTATTGTCCATGCTTCCTCAGATATAATTATCCCTCCTTCCTTCTCCCATTTTGTTTTAATTTATGAAGTCGAATGTGTTTTAAGATTTGACAAACCCTTATACATGTATGAAATGATTCCACTACCATTATCTGAATTATATGCTTTTCTAAATAGCTCTATCAAGCATGTACTTACCTTGGTTACATTTTTAAGCGTCTTATTAACATATTGTTGCATCTGTAAATACCGATAAAAATCTTGTTTTTCTAATGTGTTTCTCTTTAAGCATTTCAAAACTGAACAGTGTTCTTTCTTTCATTATGTTGCAAAGAACTGTTATTCCTTTAGCTGTCCAGTCCTTAAATCTAGCATCCAGTTTATTCCACGTAAAATCCGAGTCATATGCACACCATTTAAGAATTGCAATATCTCCCTCTAGATTATATTCTCTTATAGTAGTTTTCCATATTTTAAGAGTCAATTTCACCCATGGGTTATCAATAGTATTTATGTACCTTTGCAGGTTGGTATCAGCCAAAGTTGCTTGTATGGGGATGGGAAGTACCCGCTCCTCAATGTTTTTCCATTGAGCGTCATATGATGGGTTGCACCAACATATCACAGCTCTCAACTGTGCTGCAAAATAATAATCTCTAAGAGAAGATAGGCCCCATCCCCCCCTTTCCTTTTGCTAAATGCAAAGTTTTGAGATGAACTCTAGGCCTTTTACCCTGCCAAATATACCTTGATAGCATCTTGTTCCATTCATTGAATTGATTTTGATTAATCTCTATTGGTAGGGTCTGAAAGAGATATATCAGTCTGGGCAGTATTTTCATTTTAATAGACTCAATCCTTGAACTGAGACTAAACAAAGTAATCAGGTTCCATCTTGACATATCTTCCTTAATTTTTTTTATATATAAAGGCTGATAATTGCATTCTGGTAATTTTGCCAAATCTTTGAAAGATTCTGTTTGCCATGCCCAGGGATATCTACTTTCAATTTCTCTTGGTGGGCTATAGTTGTATGAAAATAATTGGGTTTTATCTATGTTGATCTTGTATCCTGATAATTGACCATATTGTTCAAAGGACTGCATCAACTTAGGTAAAGAGTATGTTGGTTGCCCTAGATAGATCAAAATGTCATCTACGTAACAAGCCAATTTATGCTCTGTCCCTTTAATAGTAATTCCCCTGATATCTTTATTTCGTCTGATGTATTGAGCTAATGGTTCCAGATATAATCGAAGAGTAGCGGTGACCATGCACAACCCTGTCTCGTGCCCCTTTCTAGGGTAAGACTATTTGATAAATATCCATTGATTTTAATCCTAGCAGTAGGGTTGTCATATAGTGTCTGTATAGTTTTAATAATTGTGTCTTGGAAACGAAATCTATGTTAAACTCTGTAAAGAAATTTCCAATTAACAGAATCAAATGCCTTTTCAGCATCCACGCTTACCACTATTGCTTCGATTTTATTTCTTTGTATATGATCCATAATGTGAAGTGTCCTTCATATATTGTCTTGTGTTCGGCATTGTGTATAAAACCTGTCTGATCATTACGTATCAGTATGGGTAGAAACTCTTCTAATCATTTGGCCATGATAGAGGTAAATAATCTATAATATAATCAGGAAGATTTTCAAATGGTTCAGCAGGATATAGACAAGATGGGCATATACTGTACTTCAGGCTATGAAATGACACATGGTATTTAATTCAGTCAAGTGTAAGGTGTTGTATTTTGGAGATGAAATGTAAGAAGAAAGTATGTAGTGAATGGTAGGACTCTTGGGAGCATCAGCGCACGAAGACATTTTTGAGGTCAAAGTCTATAGCTCCCTAAAGTAGCAATGTGAGTTAAAATCAGGTCTGTTTTCTCATAAGCAACACAGAGTATTCAGCAATGCAGATGAATAGAGGCATTACATTTATTCATTGCATACACAGGCATGAATATAGCATGGATATTTATCGCCTCTTTACACAGAAAATATATTTAGCATAAGTTTGCCTCACAGAAACAGCTTTAATGCATACAGAGACTCGTTACTCTTTTTTATCTGTTGTTTCTTCTTAATGCAGGGACAGGCCTGGAATAGAGCACTTTATTTTATGTGACATGCCAACACCCAACTGAGTTGTCACTCCGCTACTTAAAGATAGACTCGTGATACCTATATCATCTCTACTTTATTCTAAGTGTAAATTCCAAGGCATTGTAATTATTGCCAAATACCTCAACTTCTTTATTTAAAAAAACAGCACTAAAGGCTACCTCGACAAAGTCTACGAGGAAGGACAGAGCATGATTGGTTATAATCAAGGGCTACTAACTTTTCCGGTAGCTTCATGGGAGGGGATAATACTTTTTATCTATTGAAAAATCTTCATCTGTGACATAGGAAAGATGTTGGAAAAATCAATATGCCCTCTAAACATGAAATTGAAACCTTTCTTGGCTTGAACAACCCTGTAGCTCTCTGAGAATGCATGAAGCCATACAAAATGAATGGTGCAAATCTGTGAGATTAAAATTTTACACCATTGCTTTGAATATATGAATTTCATGGCATATAAAGACCAGGATAATGCTTACTTCAATAATACACATTTATTTTGGTTTAAATTATACACATTTTATTTCAATTGTTTAAAGCAATAAATTTTTACCCCCCGTTATAAACACTTTAAGAAATTCCAATTACTAATTACCTCTGGGAAGTTATTACCAATTCAGATTAGTTTTAAAAGAATCCCAAATAATTATAACCAGCATAAAAAATATGCTAAATAATTTGCTGTGTATTTTGGAAATGTTTGTTTGGATATATTTATTGTGACTAATAGTGATACAGTAATAAAGGAACTTTATTTCAATTGCTGCACTAATATTGGCATTATTCCTTATCAATTAATCACATTTTTTGCTGCCTCAACTCATGAATAAAGAAATTTTGTTTGATTGAAATACTTCTTTGTGACTTTATTATCCACCCTTGGGCTTTAAAGCAACAAGAAATTATCATACAAGATCAATGCTGTCAAGCCAAAATAATAATCTTATTGGATTGCACTCAGTTGCTTGGCTTTTGGAGATTCCAGAATTAATAATAAATACTGGGTCATTCATCAGCTTTCAATGTCATGGACAGTGTATTCCATGTCAGCAAAACCAAGCTGATATCAGTTGCACAAGATAGCCCAAAAGTAGAAGTTCAAAAGAAAATATAGCGGATTCCAATTAATTGGGCCAGCCACTCATGAAACAATTTCACAACTTCAACAAGTTAGGAACTGCAAAAAATTTGAAGGTATCAACAATCACCTTGAATGTTAAAATGAAAATGAGGATTTGGGGAGGGAAATTGTCAAAAAGCATTGTATAAAGGCAGTCCATTTTCTACACTAGCAATCAACAGTGATTTTGTTCATTTACAGTCAACAAAAGAATATGGTAGCATAGAGGTACTCTGGATTAATTCTTCAAACAATAGTTTGTCTTTTTTAAACCTTTTAGCTAATTCCGCAAATTGGGGCAGCCACTTAATTGGGCCAAAATATACTGGGCCCAGTGTGCCCCATTTAACTGGAATCTACTGTACAACAAAAAACTATCTAGTAACAGATTACACATGTTTAGCATCTTCAGATTTCATATAATTAGCTGAAGTATTTAACAAGAACTGAAACCTTGGTGAAAAAGATACAAATATTTGCAATCATTTTTGTCTTGTTGCAATGATATTAACTGGTAGTAGTTAATACTTACCAATTGTGACATTAAGTAATATCTACATTGAAATTCACTCAATTTGAGCTTTGGTTGTAACTGGTATGCAAATGAAGTATCTACATGTCTTTCTATTTAAATGAGTCAGATGGGAAGCTTAATTAGGAGGTGGGAGACAAAAATGGACAGAAAATATTTGGCAATTGAGCTTAACTATTAATCTGATGTTCATTTAAAGCTACCCCAGAAGCAAAAAATATTAGTCTTAGTGATTTTTGACTGCAAATCATGGTTGAATGTGAATACTTTTATGGCACAAAACATTATAAGTTTAAAATATTCAGGAATTTCCTTAAGAGGTTAAGTTCAGTCCAGTTTTGCCAATTGGCTTAAACAACAATTTAAAATAATGTAGTTAAACATTTTGCTTAATGTGCAAAGGATGACCACAAGAACTCCCAAGGGAATTCTCAATGTCTTTACTAAGAATACACTTTGGATTAAAAAACAAATGTAATGTGATAATTTTAATAGGTTAAATCAATTCATGGAGCCAACATATACAAAGCATGTATTGATTTTTACAGACCTGGAAGCCATTCAACTTTGGTTGCCTACACGAACTCCTTGAAAAGACTATGTAATTAATCCAACTCTCTTAATTTTCCCCAATTTTTCTTGTAAACAGTATTTCTGAGAATTGCAACTGACTAGCTGCTATTCTGTTGATATACCACAGATTTTGATTAATTGGGACACATCAGGAGCTGTACATTTTGGCCTAAATAGCCTCAGTTTCATGGAAATAGTTAAAAAGGTATAAAAAAGGACAAACTATCATTTAACTGAATAAGAAATTATGCATTTAATGAAATACAGAAGAAAATTAGAATACTATCAATATCAAACTATGTATTAGTTCCTAATTGTTATTGATGGAGGAATTAATCCAGTACCCTTGTATACTGCTGTGTTCTTTTGATGACTGTAAATGAACCATATCAGTGCAGACACCTAATTTAGATAATGGACTTCCCTCACACAATACTATCGATGATCGCATTTTCCAAATCTTCATTTTCATTTTAACATTCAAGATGATTGTTGATACCTACAAAATTCTTTGTAGTTCTAACTTGTTGAAGTAGTGAAATAATATCACTTTCACTCCTGTCTGTTTCTGGCTGAATGTTTGAAACTACAGTGAGCAAAACAGTTCTGAATTGCATTACTGCTTATTTCTTGTCAACTCCCAGTGACAAAAATCACTGCTTTTTGAACACAAGCACTCGCAACTGATGCTATTTAAAAATTGTTTGCTCCAAACAAGGTGTAGAATCTAATGACCATACAAGTGCACACGTCTAATTAACAGTTTGTTAGAAACTGTTTGGCAAGTCTCCTGCTGCAATCAAGTGACCTAGTGTCCCAAACAAACAAAGGGTAACCCAGCTATTTTTCAATTAGTTTTTGGTATTTAAGAGTTGTCCCAAATAAGCAGCTGCCCCAATTAACCAAAATCCATTGTACTACAATACTGAAGAACTTGTCACTATTTCCTTTTTCTACTTGGTTTGGTTTACCTTCAATCTGTGTCTTCTAGCAACAGATTCATCCGCCAGAGGAATCAGTTTATCTTTTACACATTTCTCAGATCTACAGAACAAATCAAGCTAGTCTCGCACAAGCCAGCTGCTGAAGTCTTCTTGCCTTTCAGCAATTCTTTTCGAACATGCAGCATCCTAATGGACTACGTGTAACTTGCCTCAAAACGGCATTTCCTACGCAGAGATGACACATTGCCAGATGTGGCAACAAAGGAATAGATAATGTTCCAGTTCTCCAAAGGGAAAGAGCACAACTTTATATATACAAAAAAAAAAATTCCACAGGATGCAAGGGCAGCTTTATACCAATTCACTCTCAGGAAATTGAATAATTCTACAATGCTGTTATATAACCAGTTAACAATTACAGCACAGAAACAGGCCATCTCGGCCCTTCTAGTCCGTGCCGAATACTTACTCTCACCTATAGTCCCACTGGCCCGCACTCAGCCCATAACCCTCCATTCCTTTCCCGTCCATATACCTATCCAATTTTGCTTTAAATGACAATACTGAACCTGCCTCTACCACTTCTTCTGGAAACTCATTCCACACAGCTACCACTCTCTGAGTAAAGAAATTCCCCCCCCCCCCCCGGTGTTATCCTTAAACTTTTGCCCCCTAACTCTCAACTCATGTCCTCTTGTTTGAATCTCCCCTATTATCAATGGAAAAAGCCTATCCATGTCAACTCTATCTAGCCCCATTATAATTTTAAATACCTCTATCAAGTCCCCCTCAACCTTCTACGCTCCAAAGAATAAAGACCTAACTTGTTCAACCTTTCCCTGTAATTTAGGTGCTGAAACCCAGGTAACATTCTAGTAAATCTTCTCTGTACTCTCTCTATTTTGTTGACATCTTTCCTATAAGTCGGTGACCAGAACTGTACACAATGCTCCAAATTCGGGCTTACCAATGCCTTGTACAATTTTAACATTACATCCCAACTCCTATACTCAATGCTCTGATTTATAAAGGCCAGCATACCAAGAGCTTTCTTCACTACCCTATCCACATGAGATTCCACCTTCAGGGAACTATGCACCATTATTCCTAGATCACTCTGTTCTACTGCATTCTTCAATGCCATACCATTTACCATATATGTCTTATTTGGATTATTCCTACCAAAATGTAGCACCTCACACTTATTAGCATTAAACCCCATCTGCCATCGTTCAGCCCACTCTTCTAACTGGCCTAAATCTCTCTGCAAGCTTTGAAAACCTACTTCATTATCCACAACGCCACCTACCTTAGTATCATCTGCATACTTACTAATCCAATTTACCACCCCATCATCCAGATCATTAATGTATATGACAAACAACATTGGACCCAGTACAGATCCTTGAGGCACACCACTAGTCACCGGCCTCCAACCTAACACACAGTTATCCACCACTACTCTCTGGCATCTCCCATCCAGCCACTGTTGAATCCATTTTACTACTTCAATATTAATACCTAACGATTGAACCTTCCTAACTAATCTTCCGTGGTGCGGAACCTTACTGAAGTCCATATAGACAACATCCACTGCTTTACCCTTGTCAAATTTCCTCGTAACCTCTTCAAAAAAATTCAGTAAGATTTGTCAAACATGACCTTCCACGCACAAATCCATGCTGACTGTTCCTAATCAGACACTGTCTATCCAGATAATTATATATAACTTCTCTATGAATACTTTCCATTAATTTACGCACCACTGACGTCAAACTGACAGGCCTATAATTGCTAGGTTTACTCTTAGAAATCTTTTTAAACAATGGAACCACATGAGCAATATGCCAATCCTCCAGCATCATCCTCGTTTCTAATGACATTTTAAATATTTTTGTCAGAGCCCCTGCTATTTCTATACTAACTTCCCTCAAGGTCCTAGGGAATATTCTGTCAGGACCCAGAGATTTATCCACTTTTATATTCCTTAAAAGCGCCATTACTTCCTCCTCTTTAATCGTCATATTTTCTATAACTTCCCTACTTGTTTCCCTTACCTTACACAATTCAATATCCTTCTCCTTAGCGAATACCGAAGAAAATAAATTGTTCGAAATCTCCCCCATCTCTTTCAGCTCCACACATAGCTGTCCACTCTGATTCTCTAAGGGACCAATTTTATCCCTCACTATCCTTTTGCTATTAATATAACTGTAGAAACCCTTCGGATTTATTTTCACCTTACTTGCCAAAGCAACTTCGTATCTTCTTTTAGCTTTTCTAATTTCTTTCTTAAGATTCTTCTTACATTCTTTATGTTCCTTGAGCACCTCATTTACTCTGTGCTGCATATATTTATTGTAGGTATCTCTCTTTTTCCTAACCAAGTTTCCAATATCCCTTGAAAACAATGGCTCTCTCAAACTTTTAACCTTTCCTTTCAACCTAACAGGAACATAAAGATTCTGTACCCTCAAAATTTCACCTTTAAATGACCTCCATTTCTCTATTACATCCTTCCCTTATAACAAATTGTCCCAATCCACTCTTTCAAAATCCTTTTGCATCTCCTCAAAGTTAGCCTTTCTCCAATCAAAAATCACAACCCTGGGTCCAGATCTATCCTTCTCCATAACTATATCGAAACTAATGACATTGTGATCATTGGACCCGAAGTGCTCCCCAACACATACCTCCATCACCTGACCCATTTCATTCCCTAACAGAAGATCCAACACTGCTCCTTCTCTAGTCGGTACCTCTATGTATTGCTGCAAAAAACTATCCTGCACACATTTTACAAACTCCAAACCATCCATCCCTTTTACAGAATGGGCTTCCCAGTCTATGTGTGGAAAATTAAAATCTCCCACAATCACAACCCTGTGTTTACTACAAATATCTGCTATCTCCTTTCAAATTTGCTCCTCCAATTCTTGCTCCGCATTAGGTGGTCTATAATACACCCCTATAAGTGTTACTACACCTTTCCCATTCCTCAATTCCACCCAAATAGTCTCCCCAGATGAGCCCTCTAATCTATTCTGTGAGAGCACCGCTGTAATATTTTCTCTGACAAGCAACGCAACACCTCCCCCTCTTGTCCCTCCGATTCTATCACACCTGAAGTAACAAAATCCAGGAATATTTAGTTGCCAATTAAACCCCTCCTGCAACCATGTTTCACTAATAGCTACATCATCATATTTCCAGGTATCAATCCATGCTCTAAGCTCATCCACCTTTCTTACAATGCTCCTGGCATTAAAATAAATACATTTAAGAAAGTCTCCACCTCTTCCTCTCTGTTTATCTCTAACAGTACAAAGAACTTTACTGTCTTCTTTTTCTTCCTTCTCCCAAACATCTGTTCCTACACTCTGGTTCCCCTCCCCCCTCGTATCTAGTTTAAATCTACTGGAGCCTCTCTAGCAAACCTACCTGCAAGAATATTTATCCCCCTCCAGTTCAGATGTAAACCGTCCCACCGGAACAGGTCCCACCTTCCCTGGAAAACTGCCCAATTATCTATAAATCTGAAGCCCTCCCTCCTGCACCATGTCTTCAGCCACGTGTTGATCTGCACTATTTTACTATTTCTAAACCCACCTGCACGTGGCACTGGTAGCAATCCTGAGATTGCTATCCTGGAGGTCCTGTCCTTTAACTTGGCACCTAGCTCCCTAAACTCACCTTTCAGGACCTCCTCACTCTTCCTACCCACGTCATTGGTCCCGACATGGACCACGACATCCGGCTTCTCACCCTTCCTCTTGAGAATACTGAGAACTCGATCCGAGATATCGCGGACCCTGGCACCAGACCATCCTGGATTCTCCATCTCTTGCACAGAACCTCCTATCTGTCCCCCTAACTATCGAATCCCCTATCACTACTGCTCTCCTCTTTTCCCTCCTTCCCTTCTGAGCTGAGGGTCCAGTCTCGGTGCTAGTGACGCAACCACTGTAACTTGTCCCTGGTAGGGCGTCCCCACCAACAGCATCCAAAATGGTATACTTATTGTTTATGGGAACGGCCACAGGTGTGCTCTGCTCTTCTTGTTTATTCCCCTTCCCTCTCCTGACAGTCACCCAACTACCTGTCTCCTGACTCCTAGGGGTCACTATCTCCCTGAAACTCCTGTCTATTTCTGCCTCTGCCTCCCGAATGATCCGAAGTTCATCCAGCTTGAGCTGCACTTCCCTAACACGGTTTGTCAGGAGCTGCAGCTGGATGCACCTTTTGCAGGTGTAGTCATCAGGGACAGCTATGCTCACCCTGACTTCCCACATATTGCAAACGGAGCACTCAACTGCCCTAACTGCTGCCTCCATTAACTACTCCTAAGCTAATTAGATTAATTAAAGGAGCTTACCCAGCCTTACCTCACCTAAAGTGAAGCTCGTACTCAGTCTCTGCTCGCTTTTTAAATTCCCCCGCTGATCTCAGAGGCTGACTTTCACGCGCTTGCACAGTCGTGCCCTGTTCAACCTCGCCTCTGCCTGTTCTCTCTGAAGCCTGATTGAGCCAAAGCCGTCCCACTCTGCCTCAGTCCACTCTGGCAAGGCCGCTATGATGATGGTCGCTGTATATGGCGGTCTTTCTTTTAAACCTTTGGTGTGCTACGTCATGCGCCTGCACAGTCTAGCCTCTTTGCCCTGATCAGTTAAAAAAAACAGCTTCTCTCCAAGCTTCTTTTACCTCTTCCCTCTCCGCCTCTAGCTTCGACTTAAAAGCAAATGTTAGGCCCAGATTCCTTAAATTTTGTCCCATTTTAAAAACTGGGAACATTTTCCCCAAATAGGAATAGTGTGTGTGTGTTGGAGGTGATGATGATGTTGTGTTGTCCTTCATTTATTGATAGAGGCTTTGGGCTTATTTATTACTTCAATTTTATTCTTGCGTGAGAGAAAGCACAGAGCGAAATGCAGATTTATCTGATGCCAGTTGTGGGAAAATAGGAGGGTTGTAACAAAGCAACAGAAATTCCTCGATGGAACAAATTCTGCAGATGCTGGAAATCTTGAGGAACTCAGCAGGTCAGACAGAATGTATAATGGTCAATGAAGTCGATGTTTCGGGCCAAGATCCTTCATCAATAATTCAGAACAGAAACTCTTAACTTTGTTGGATGGAGATTGTTATTGAGGAATGGACACATGTGAGCTAGTGGATGTTGTGCAATTAGACTTTTGAAAAGTATCAAACTGGGTATACACAAGTTATAAGAGCAGGCTCCACTGGACTGGTGATGTTATGTCGGAGAAAAAAAATACTATTTGCTTAATGACTAGAAAACAGTACAGAAGTAAGCAGAATATTTTTGGCTTAATGTACATAATGGAATGCAGCAAAATCTATACTCATTCATGGCTATTTATACTCTATGCCAAGAGTTCCCAACCTTTTTTATGCCATGTACCCCTCCCATTAACCAAGGGGTTGGTGGGCCCCAGGTTCAGAACTCCTGCACTATGCCGATTATTTAGATTAACAGAGATATGAACATCATCCAAGATAGATGGTAAAATGCTAACTGTTTCGGTCAGCAGTAAGAAGGATGCAATGAGCCTAGGAAAGGACATACATAGATTGAACAAGTGAGTTCTGAGAAGACAGGCTTGTGCTATGAGGAGTGACTAAATAGACAGGAAATATTTTCTCTCTTGGTCAAGAAAAATAAATTAGGATGTAACTAAATCAGTTAAGTTTGCTGTAGTTCTCCAAGATTTTTGAATGAACAACTGCATTGTAAAAATGTATGTCCATTTTAGACTGAGGTCCAGTAAAATGTCTTAACTTAAAGATTTGCAAATGTCAATTTGAAATCCTCTACATTTGTGAGACCCGATGTAAATTGGGGGACTCCTTTGCTGAGCACCTCCACTCCATCCAGCAAAAGTGGAATTTCCCAATGGCCAACCATTTTAATTTCTGCCCTCGTTCGGTTCATGGCCTGCTCTTCTGCCACGACGAGGCCAAGCTCAGGGTGGAAGAGCAACACTCATATTCCATCTAGGTAGCCTCCAACTTGATGCATGAACATTGATTTCTCCTTCCGGTAGTTTTTTTTGCTTTGCTCCTCCCCCTTCCTTCTTACATTCCCTGCCTGTCACCTCCTCCTGGTGCCTCCCCTTATTCCTTTTCTCCAATGGTCCACTCTCCCTCTTCTCCAGGTGTCTACCTTTCCAACCCAACTGGCTTCGCCTATTATCTTCTTGCTTGTCCTTCTTCCTTTTTTAAAAAAAATTCTGGTGTTTCCCCTTCATTTCCAGTCCTGATGAAGGGTACCGGCTTGAAATGTTGACTGTTTATTCATTTTCATCGATGCTGCCGGATCTGCTGAATTACTGCAGGATTTTGTGTGTGCTGCTCAGAATTCCTTACTGCAGGGCAACTTCTTCATGCAGGAATAGAATGAACTGCCAGACAAGGCATTTGAGACAGGTACAGTAACACCATTCAAAATACATTTGCATACATGGACGGGAGGTATTTAGAGGGATATAGGCCAAATGCAGGCAAATGAAACTAATTTGGTTAGCACCATGATCAGCCTGGATGAGTTGGGCCAAAGGGCTGTTCCGGTGCCATATTACTTATGATACTAAGATAAGAATTAATATATTTTTGGATCCTGAAGGAACTAAAGGATAATGGCATAGTATGTGAAGTTAAGGTGCAAGGTTGGCCATGATTTTCCTGAACATCGGAGCAAATTTAAAGGGCTAAACAGTCTACTCCTTCCCCGACTGGGAATTGCTGCAAAGAAACTGTAGCGGCTATTTGAAGAACAGACCAAAACTGCTGAGAGATTGAGTGAAGGAATTAACACTGGGTGCTGTGCTTTCAAACAACCGAGTTCCAAGTTGAAACAAGTAGACTGATCCTTTATTATGACACCAGTAAAGATGAGAGACAAAGGCGATGTGGTGAACTACATATACCTGTCTGGACACCCTCCCTGCTGACTGACCGTGGCTCCTCCCACAGACCTCGGTATAAAGGCGATTGAGGCCTGAGCCCGGCCCTCATTCTCCAGGATGTAGTATGGTGGTCAACTACTGCTTGTTCTTTCTTCCAGTCAATAAAAGCCGATATCTCGACTTCACGTCTCAGAGAGAGTTATTGATGGTGCATCAGGCGAACAGTCAAAAATAGCGATATTGACAAAGTTTTCTGAATTAACATAATATGTGGTCATCAAAAAAATCTGTTCCCTACTAAGTCTCTAACTAAACTAACGATACAAAAGGTGAATATGTGACTATATTTATTTACTTCTACTATGCCCAAAACCCATGAGGCAAATTATCGTTACTCATAATAAAACACAGCACAAAATACAAAGCAGTCAGACAGACAGAAACTAAATAGATGGCAGAAACATTGGTGCATAGTTCCAATATAAGAAGATAAAAGCCCATGGTATTATAGTAAAGTTACTAGCATGGATAGAAGATTGGCTAACTTGCAGGAGGCAAAGTGTAGGAATAAAGGGAACCTTTTCTGGTTAGCTGCTGGTGACTAGCAGTGTACCACAGGGTTGGTGTTAGGACTGTTTCTTTTCACATTGTATATCAATGATTTTGATGAAGGGATTATTGACTCTGTGGCTACGTTTGAGGATAATATGAAGATAGGTGGAGGAGCAGGTAATGTTGAGGAAGCAGGGTGTCTGCAGAAGGACTTAGAACATTGCGGGAATGGGCAAAGATGTGGCAGATGGAATATAATGCAGGGAAGTGCATGGTCATGCTCTTTGGCAGAAGGACTAAAGGCATAGACTATTTTCTAAGTGGGGAAATAGTTCAAAAATTAGAGGTACAGAGAGACTCGTGCAGGATTCCCTAAAGCTTAACTTGAAGGTTGAGTCGGTGGTAAGGAAGGCAAATGCAATGTTAGCGTTCATTTCAAGAGGACTAGAATACAAAAGGAAGGATGTAACGCTTAAGCTTTGTAAGACCTTGGTCAGATGGCACGAGGAGTATAGTGAGCAGTTTTGGCCCCTTAGATCATGCTCGTATTGGAGGGTCCAGAGGAGGTTCACAGGAATGATCCCAAAAATAAAAAGATTTAACATAACAGCAGCGTTGGAAAGCCCTGGACTTGCACTTGCTAAATGATGAAGGGGATCTCAATACAACCTATTGAATATTGAAAGGTCTCAATAAAGTGGATGTGGAGAGGATGCTCACTATAGTGGGGGACTTTAGGACCAGAGGGCACAGCTTCAGAATTGAGGGACATCCATTTAGAATGGAGATCAGGAAAAATTTCTTAGGCCAGAGGATGGTGAATCTGTGGAATTCATTGGATATATTTAAGACGGAGGTTAACTGGCATCAAAGGTTTCATGAAGAAGGCAGGAGAATGGGTTTGAGAGGGGCAGTAAGTCAGCCATGATGAAATGGAAGAGCAAACTCAATGAGCTGAATGACCCAATTCTGCTCCTATGTCTTAAGATCTTAACATACATCACTTGTGTCAGAGGGTAATCAATCTTTTTTATGTTGCATAGGTGCTGATTAAGCAGTTGTTTTCGCTTAGATCATGTTAAACTTCATGATCTTTTTATGGAGTTGCACGCACCACATGAACAGAATATTCTATCACTCTTGGGAAGTGCAATGTGGGTATTGGAAATGCTCTGAGGAATCAGGAAATGTAGCATTCATCACAGAGTGTCTGGCCTCTGGCATGCTTTTTTCGCCTCTGTTCATGTGGAATTCTAATTAAGTTTCTGGTCAATATGGATGCTCCCCGCAATTCTTCCCCGTAGGATGTTAATGGCTTGTCATATCTTGCCTTGCTTAGCTCAAAGATTCACATTTCTCTATCTAGTTGTATGAACTATTTTGCAAAATGCTGGATGTGGGAGGCAAGTCTGCAATCTGATCTCTTCTGAGGGAGAAACTGATCTGGTAAAATTCTATTAAATTTATTTATGAAAGATGAGAATGCCCAGTGCCTATGTTCAATTCCTAAGCATTCAACAAGGCTGTCTTCAGATTGATAGGATTTTTTTAATGCCCAGATGTACTGGGAAGGCTAAAGTCATGAATAAGTCACATTGCTTTTTTTTCTAAAACAGCATGTGTGGAAGAAAGCAGGAAATACCAGTCTTTTCAGTCTAGCAGCATTATTACAGAAGACTGAGCATGAATTCTATTGACTAAACTAGCCAATTAAGTAACTGATGTTTGTTTCCAGATTCAAGAAAAAAATAAATGCAAGGCAAAGATTTGTTTTCTATTCAAAAGTTAGGAATTTCGTTCAGTGACATGCTCTAACATTTTAGTTGTTTTGGAGCCTTTTTTTAAAAATCCCATTTATCTAAATATTTCCCTATTAAAGCACACCTTGTCTAATTCAGGCCCTCTTCTAATGGCAGTACATAAAGAAGCCACATAACAAGTTATCTCTAAGATCTCTCTCATTGTGGCTAACAGCGACAATTTGAAAATGTGACCTATTTTGTTAAAAATCGTTCTACATAGCACTATCCTTTATCGCGTATTTGTGTAGGTTTTCTTTTTCCCCCGTTTCATTCACAGTACAGCCTCAGTATGTTATTATATTGTCACTCAAGTTCAACATTGATGAACTGTAATGTTGTTAGGCATGCTGCCTTTCTATGAACCTGCCAGATTCTGCACAGACTCAAGCAGCAATTACACCATTCAATGATCTGCTGCATGGGATTTCCACTGTTGTAGTCAATATTCTTCCATCAACAACCATCATTACCCTTTCAAATCAGTGGTATTCAAAAGATCTTAACTGCATGGTACATGATTGTTCTGTACATTAATGTGAATCTATATTTTAAATAATTGTTATCTCTGTAGTGCAACAAAAATTGTTCTATTAGTTCAAGTTGCTCGATGACAGAAAATAACTTCCAATTTCAATATTTCCCACCGTGACAAATCCAAAACATTTTGTTCTACTCATGCTGAAGAAGATACCCAGAAGAAAGAGTGGAATAATATTGTAGAGCTTTCTAATTGTCATATGACAGAATAAATCATGATTTGGGCTTAATGTAAGGAATCCTTAGAAGTTATCCATCTATACACTTAATGGTTTGATTTCATAATATAACATCCAGATAGCAAAGATCATTTCAAGTTCAAATTTAATTGTCATTCAACCATAATGACAATTACAGCCAAACAGAACAGTGTATTTCTGGGGCTAAGGTGTAAAATAGAGTACCAACAGTCACACGCAGCACACATATAGTACATACAATTATGACAGCAGAAAAACAAAGATATATGAAAAGAATAATATTGTCCAAGTCCCTGAATGACTTAGGTAATCATTTGGATAATGGTACACTGTTCACCAGGAGAATTCTGGATAACTTCAAGTGTATGAAGAACTTAAGTAGTCTACTCAGTGTGCCTTTGAAACGTCCAGAGCTGGCAAAGACATAAAGGGAGGTATGAGCAGTATGAGAGCTGATGCTGATTAAGAATTGAGCAGCATTGTGGGGAAGTAAATGATCTTACTAAGGGTACAAATATATGGTCCAGAATTTACTGCAGGTTTAAATGTGACACAGGCCGTTTTGGAGCGATCAGTCAGGAGCATATATTGTGATGGGAGTCAAAAATGATTATGGTGTCCCACTATTTATCTGAAAGAAATTTCTGGGCATTCTGCCTTAAGTGTTGGACAACAAATCTGATAATCTAGAGACAGTATAGAAGTCATATGGTGGGGGTACGGCTGAGTGTCATATTGAAATTGATGTTGTGTTTCCTGCTGATGATGTTGTAATAGAGAAAACAGAACAAGGATGGGGAGGGGCCATGAATAGCAAAGATGATGCCTATCAAACATTGAATTTTTATGGCCTCTCTTCTTACTCAGTGATTGAGTATTTTTAAAGAATATAGTAAGTTGCTGTTTCTTCCTCAAATTGTTGATTGGTGGGATTTCTACTTAACCTATTTTATCTCAATAGTTAACATGAGGAAATCTGCAGATGCTGGAAATTCAAACAACACACACAAAATGCTGGAGGAACACAGCAGGCCAGGCAGCATCTATAAGGAGAAGCACTGTCGACGTTTCAGGCCGAGATCCTTCGTCGACAGTGCTTCTCCTTATAGATGCTGCCTGGCCTGCTGTGTTCCACCAGCATTTTGTGTGTTTTATCTCAATAGTTGTCCAGATCGAGGTTATTTCTCTGATAGAGTGCTTTCAGCACATGACACTCTGATGGCAGTGTCCATGATGACTTCTTTGTGCAAGGCATTTTAGAGATGAAAGGGGGATGTTGACAGAATAAAACATATTGATTAAATAAAATAACTATGCTATGACAAGCATGGCAAGGCAGATGAAGTGTTGCACCTGCAGTATGTGGGAACAAAGAAATGGATAGGAATAGAAACCATCTTCAGATGTTGTACAAAACCACCCAAACAGTATGGATAATGCAGGGTATAGCATACGTGAATCTGTTGGTGGAGATGCATGCAATAAGGGTAATATAATGCTCATGGAGGACTTCAATTTGCAGATAAAAGGTGTATATCAAATGAACAGTGATAATGTGCAGAATTAAATTACAGAGAATATAGAAGATGGTTTGTTGGATCATTATATTGGGAAACAAACTGGTGAAGAAGATTATTGATTCCCCATTTAGCATTGTGTACTGGGTTGATGATCTGGTGATTAAGGACCCTTGAAGCAACGGTGATATGATGATCATAAATATAACAGAATTCTACACAAAGACTGAAAGTGATTCTGTTTAATCAGGAACGAGTGCCTTCTAAAGCAAACCATGAAAGCATGAAGCGTAAGTTGGCTGTGTTGGATTAGGGAACTAAACTCAAAGGTATGAGAGTAAACCATTGATGATTATTTTTAAAAATTAATATATTGTTCACAGATAACATTTGTCCTTATAGTGTAAAAAAGGAATTTGATCCAGCTACAGCTATCAAGCAAAGTCAAAAGTAGTATTATATCAAAGAAAAGATTTATAATGCTGCCAAATTAATGCAGTAAGCCTGGGGATTGGAAAAGTTTAAGAATTCACAAAGGAAGATCAAGGCATTGAAAGGGAATATGAGGCCATGAAATTCATTCTACAGATAAAACGTAAAAGTAGAATGTAAAATCTTCTGTTGACAAGTAAAATGGAGAAGTCAATGAGGCTCTGCCACAGATAGCGAGAGAAGAAAATATATTGGGGATTAATGAAATAGCAAAAAAAAAAGTACCAATACATGCTTTGTGCCCATCTTTATGGGAGGCACAGAACATGTCCAAACCAGAGTGGAGGGGCATAGTTTAGGGTAAATGAGGAGCCAGAGTAAATTAGTATTTATAGAAAACTAATGCTGGAGAAATTAACAGGACTGAAGTCTGATAATGATCCAGGAACTGATCTATGAAGGCAGGGGTTTTGGAACATTTCCACAGATTGGAAGGTAGTGGTTGTAATCCTATTACTTAGGGTAGGAATGAGAGAGGAAGCAGGGAACAATTGATCAGCTCACTTGATATCCATTGTAGATAAAATGCTGGATTCTATTGCCAATGACATAGATTGAAAAGTAATAATAGGAATGATCAGTCAAAATAGATTCACATAATGGAATGTCAGGAGCATTTTATATGTGTTGCTCAAGATATTCAATATCTGCGGATTCTTTTGAATTTACAAAATGGTAAACTGCTTTGACTGATCTTTTGGAACTGAGGTTGTGACTAACAGCTTGCAGAAGGATAATACAGTTTATTTGGTATATTTGGATTTGATGAAAGTCTTCAATAGTGTGTCACAAAACAGAACAATAAACTAAAAATTAGAGTACATAATATTAATAAAATGCATGGATTGAGGATCAGCAAGGACAAAGGAAGTTTAAGACTAAGCATAAGACACAGCATAAGTTTGATTGTGACCAGTGGACCTCAGAAGAATCGATGTTGTGGCCCCAGTTATTCATGAACTGTAAATAATAATCTGCATGAGTGGAATGCGTGTAATAGATTGTTGAAGGTACAAAAAGCCAAATGTCAGTGTAGTTTGTAAAGAGAATTCAGGAAAGATTCTAAACAAATAGATATGCTAAATGAATTGAAAAGGCTAAAGTAGATGGAAAAATCGAGGTGATACACTTTGATAGAAAAATATAAGAAGGTCATGTATTTTTCAAGTGGAGGGAGATTGAATGATTTTGATGTTCACAGGGAACTATCACTGAATTGAAATGACTGAATTTGACTGAAAAGCTAACACAGAGATTCATCAAGCAGGACACACAAAAGTGCAGATACTGAAAACTGGAGCAAAAACTAAACTGCTGGAGGAAGTTAGGAGGTCAGGCAACATTTGTAGACAGAAATAGACAGTTAATGTTTCATGTTGAGAGACTCTGGACAACAAACAAATAGGAAGCAAAACGACATGCTGGTCTTTACTCCAAGAGCATTTGAGCATAAAAATAGAACAATCCTTCTCCAAATCTAAAGAATTGTGGTGAGTCTACATCATGATGATTGTCTGCATGTCTGATATCCGCCCCCCCCCCACCCCCGAAGGAAGATCATTTGTGGAAAGAGAGGCAGAGAAATGGTGGCCCACCATGTTGATTCCTGAAATGACAAGACTATGCATGGGGAGAGAGGAAGTAGACTAGGCTTGTGCTCTTTAGAGCTCAAAAAGAGTGAGAGGTGATCTCATGGGAACATATTTTTTCTCAAGATTTTATAGAGTAAATGCATTTATGAATTGCAGGCTGGGATACCTAGAATAAAGGTGGTAGTCTCAAAATAAGAGACTGGCCTTTCAGAAGAAATTGGACGATGAGAAAAATTTTTCACCCAGAGGTGAAGATCATTGAATTTTTTCTCCGAATAAGATTGTGGGGGGTTTGATTTTCTTATTAGTAATTAGTCGGTTAATTGGTCATTGTAAATTGTCCCATGATTAAGATAAGATTAAATTGGGAGATTGCTGGGCAGCACAGCTTGAAGGGCTGGGAAGGCCAATTCTGCACTATATGTCAATAAAAAATAAACAAATTATGTTCTTATATTTGTTCCTTTTATCCATTATATAGTCAGATCACAAAGTTCATGACTTTGGAACTTAAACCCATTCTAAAATTTCCAAATCACTAGTATTTATGATTTGGCTGAGTTTTCATAATTTATTCTGCGCACTGATAAAGAGAATTATAAATATTTCCTTTACTGGGATTATAGGGAAGTATAATGTCTATTATGGAATCATTGCTACACCAGAGGTTTGGAAAATAAAGTGGGATAAGTGGTGGTCATGTAAGAATGGAGAGAGACTCTTCAGTAGCGTCAATGACATGATTTGAAACAGAACAGAGAACCAAATAAGTCATCATTCTCGCTAAAGAGCAGATGGATAGAAACTTATAAAAGCTGCAAGAGCAAGGAAACAGAAACAACAGCTGTGGGACTGGCAGCAAGATAGTAGGCGGTGATTAATTATAAATTTAGTAGAGCTGTTAATAATCGATAGACTAATGTTATTTTGAGAAACATGTTTCCAGGACCACCTCCTCCATCCTCTCAAAATGTGTCACGTGAGCTCACTTCAAATGTTTTCAAGTCTGCAACAATAAAATGCTATTAAGTTTTATTATATAAAACAGATGAAACCTTGGATTTGGTGATAGCTTAAGTCATGTCAAATTCACACTCCATTATAATTAATTTTTGCATTGCTTCAAAAAAATTGGCATGCAGCTTCAGAGAAATAATTTAACTGCACAATTTGATCTGTAAACCAGATAAAAATCTTAAAATCCAAACATGCAAAAGGATTGATGTTATTAAAAGTCTTAGAAGCAGCGTTCTTTGTAATGGCCGTTATTCATAACAGATACTCGGTCAAACAGTGCTTTCTTTGAGTCATCAGCTTTATCTGAAGCATTTTACTAAGGAGTTTGTCAAAATGGAAGCTGCTCCTTTGTACTCTCTGTTGCCCCCTTATCTCACCAAGTCTTGCATTTCTAATGTAATTAATTTAATTGCTATTTAATTTGTTCAGTAGATTTTAGTTTTAAACACAATCTCACAAAATTCAGGAAGTCAAATCATCATCAGCTTACCTGTTGAGCATAATATGGAATTTTATGAAGATGTAATTTATAGAATAGATAGGGAGGACACTGATGTAGCATGTGTTGGCTTTTAGAAAGTGTTTAAAAGACTTACACATAAGAGACTTGCGTACAGAATTAAAGCAAATAGGATTGGTGAGAGAGCTGATTGATAGACAAGAACAGAAAGTAAGAATAGCAGGCTCTTTTCCCACATGGTACACAGTGACAACTGGGGCTCTTCAGATTTCAGTGTATGGACTCTAGCTTTTCACTATATTAGTGACCTACATTTGGAAAATAAATATATTATTTACAGACTTGCAGATGATACAGTGCTCAGTGCTATATAACCGATGCAGAGAGGCCCTAGAGTGGCTTGGACAGGTTGAGTGAGAGGGAAAATACATGACAGATGCAATGCATTGTGGATAAATTAGAAATGATCCATCAAACCAGGAAAGCAGATTTTTGCATGAATGACAAGAGATTAGGAAAGAGGGAAATGCAGCACGTTCTCCAGCACCAAGGAAAGTGAGCATACAGGTGAAAAAGGGAAAGAGCATATTGGCTTTCATTGCCAGATGAATGGAGTGGACAATAGGGATGCCTTACTGCAATTAGGTGCACAAGAAAGGTTTTCCAAAATGATGCCTGGGTAGCAGAGAAAATCTATGAATAACTGTGCAATTAATGGGCTTATATTCACCAGAGTTTAAGAGAATATGAGCGATCTCATTCAAACTTTTACAACACTGACAGAAGTGGGCAGACTAGATGAAGGAAAAATGTTCCCAAGGATAAGAAAGTCCATCCAAAGGCAGTTGAGGCCAAATGCCTAAATATTTTCAAAGAGGTGAATATAAAACTAATGCCTGAAGGGTGGAAGAGATATGAGGAGAATACAGAACCAGGGCACAGAATCTGAATGATCAGCTGTATTAATCCATATCGTATTGTATAGCAGAACTGGTTCGATGGGATAGATGGCCCACTTCTGCCCCTTGTTCTGTGATTATATGTTAATGTTATTCTTTACAGAATTTTTGCCATTTGACTTGTGTGGTTACAGAGCATGCAAAACCAACTGAACTGATTGTTGTATCTGTGCACAACTACATATCAATTAAATAAAAGCACACATGTGGGTGATGGCTTTAACCGGTGTATTCACATTACAATGAGAGGGAGAGAGAGAGAGAGAACAATGCGGATGCACAGACAGAAGAAAAGCTTCGACCCACAAAGCAAACACTGAATATCTATGAGTTAGTTATTAGTTGTGGAGTGGATGATGGTGAGCTAGTAACTTCTATCAATCAGGGAATTCTAAGTTTGATTCCCAGCCTGTGATGTCCTAATTTTATACCCTTTAAAGAGAAAGCCAGTTTGTAAATATATTGAATACTCTTGCGTTCTTCCAACAACTATTTTTCAAGTCACTGAGGTCAGCTGCACAACTGATCGATTACTAATATTACCTGAAACTTTCCAAAGTAAGTAAAATTAAATGGTCTTTAAATTCTAAAAAAAATGTTTGCTCAGGATATTTCTTGATAGAGCAATTTGGGTGACACATTGTCTTCTTTTCTAAAAAAGTGAAAATGTAAATATTAGGAAATATTGTTAGCCACATTAAGAGAATTAAGATGAATATTTTCATATTTGTTATTTTTCTTGGAAGTTTTGAAATGGATCTGAATGTAATAATATGTATTTTCTTCTATTCATGTACACGTTTGTACATATGACAACATGTGGCGACCCACTTCCCAGCGCACTCGAACCGGCTCACAAAGTGGCGCGCGCTGGCATTGAGGCAGGTCCCAAAGAGGGCGCCAAGCCTGCTTCACCAGCAAGGGGAAAAGCCTGTGTGCGGGACGGGACTGTGAATACACGCCCCCTACAGCATTTCCGCCGGGGGAGGGCGGGATCAGGAAGGCTTTAAAGCGAGGCCGCGAAGTTTGAATAAATCTCTTTTGCAACTGCAGCTCATCGACTACGTGTCGTTATTTCAGCACTGCATGTAGCACACCGCTACAATTGGTGACCCCGACGACCCAAATGATATTTGGATTGGAGATGAACGACGCCACATCTGTTCTTGCAGTTTTGTTAAAACTGCCAAGCCTCTGGATGCTGCGACCTCACCTATGGTTCCAGCAAGCAGAAGCCCAATTCCACATTCAGCAGATAACCTCGGAGGACACACGTTACTACTACGTGGTGAGCTCCCTTGACCAGGACACAGCGGCCCAGGTTGAGGAGTTCATACAGTCTCCCCCAGTGGACAGCAAATATACGGAATTCAAAGCCCTGCTCATAAGGACTTTCGGACTCTCACGGCGCGAGCGAGCTGCCCGCTTACTGCACCTGGATGGTTTGGGAGACAGACCGCCATTGGCTTTGATGAACGAGATGCTGTCCCTGGCCGGAGGACACAAGCCCTGCCTCATGTTTGAGCAGGCATTCCTGGAGCAGCTGCCCAAGGACATACGCCTGCTGCTGTCCGAGTCTGGGTATACCATCAAATCCCGATGCATCCGGACGACGTCCCCAAAATGGCACTCATCACCCCGTTCGGCCTTTTCGAGTTTCTCTGCATGCCGTTCGGCCTGAAGAATGCCGCACAGATGTTTCAGCAGTTAATTGACGCAGTGGGACACGACCTGGACTTCGCTTTCATCTATCTGGACGACATCCTCATAGCCAGCAGCAGTCGTCAGGAGCATCTGTCCCACCTCCGTCAACTTTACGCATGACTGAGTGAATACAGCCTGACAATCAACCCGACCAAATTCCAGTTCGGGCTCAACACCATCGACTTCCTGGGCCACAGAATTACTAAAGACGGGGCAACCCCTCTGCCCGCTAAGGTAGACACAGTCCGCCATTTCCCCCGACCCAACACAATCAAAGGCCTTCAGGAATTCGTGGGTATGGTAAATTTCTACCACCGCTTCCTTCCTTCAGCTGCCTGAATCATGCACCCCCTGTTCGCCCTGCTGTCAGGTCCGGGCAAGGACATTACCTGGGACGAGGAGTCCGCCACCACTTTCATTAAAACGAAAGAAGCCTTAGCAAACAACGATATGCGAGTGCACCCCAGAACGGACGTCCCTACCGCCTTCACAGTGGACGCATCCAACACGGCAGTCGGTGGGATGCTGAAACAACTCATCGAGGGTCGCTGGCAACCCCTGGCGTTTTTCAGCAAAGACCTGCGACCACCCGAGCTCAAATACAGTGCTTTTGACTGGGAACTGTTGGCGCTATACCTGGCAATCCGGCATTTCAGGTAATTCTTGGAAGGTAGGCCCTTCACCGCGTTCACGGACCACAAACCGCTTACCTTTGCGTTCACGAAGGCATCCGACCCCTGGTCGTCCCGCCAGCATCGACATCTGTCCTACATCTCCGAATACACGACGGATGTCCGGCATGTCTCGGGAAAGGACAATGTCGTGGTGGACGCCCTCTCCCGCCCTAATATCCAAGCGCTGTCCCGGGGGGTAGACTATGAAACACTGGCAGAGGTGCAGCAAGCAGATGAAGAGATCCCTAGTTACAGGACTGCAGTCTCCGGTTTTCAGCTCCAGGACCTCCCCGTAGGCCCAGGTGAGAGGACACTACTCTGTGACGTCACCACTGGCCAACCCTACCCCATCGTCCCGGCAGCCTGGCGGCAGCGCATTTTCAACTTCCTGATGCACCATCAATAACTCTCTGAGATGTGAGGCGAGATATCAGCTTTTATTGACTGGAAGAAAGAACAAGCAGTAGTTGACCACCATACTACATCCTGGAGACTGAGGGCCGGGCTCAGGCCTCAATCGCCTTTATACCGAGGTCTGTGGGAGGAGCCACGGTCAGTCAGCAGGGGGCGTGTCCAGACAGGTATATGTAGTTCACCACAACTCCATTCACAACTTAGCGCACCCCTCCATCAGGACAACCGTCCGGATGGTCTCCAACAGGTTCGTTTGGCACGGACTCCGCAAGCAGGTCAGTGAATGGGCCAGAACGTGCATGCACTGCCAAACAGCCAAGGTGCAGCGGCACACCAAAGCTCTGCCGCAGCAGTTCCACCCCACCCGCCGGCGTTTCGACCACATTCATGTGGATATCATGGGCCCCCTGCCAGTGTCGCGAGGAGCGCGGCACCTCCTGACTATCGTGGACCGGTTCACAAGATGGCCAGAGGCAGTCCCGCTCACCGACACCACCTCGGAATCCTGTGCCCGAGCACTGATTGCAACCTGGGTATCTCGCTTTGGTGTACCAGCCCACATTACCTCCGACAGAGGCGCCCAGTTCACCTCCAGCCTGTGGTCAGCTATGGCCAGCCTTTTGGGGACACAGCTGCACCACACAACTGCCTACCACCCACAGTCGAACGGACTAGTGGAGCGTTTCCACCGTCACCTGAAGTCGGCTCTCATGGCCCGCCTCAAAGGGCCTAACTGGATGGACGAGCTCCCCTGGGTCCTGCTCGGCATCCACACGGTGCCCAAAGAAGACCTGCACACCTCGTCGGCTGAGTTGGTGTACGGCGCACCCCTGATCCTCCCAGGGGAGTTCATACCAGCCCCAAGGGGGCAAGAGGAAGAACCCGCAGCAGTCCTGGGCAGACTACGCGAGAGACTCGGTAACCTGGCCCCCATACCCACTTCACAGCATGGGCAGAACCCAACCTGCGTACCCAAAGACCTGCAAAACTAAGTTCGTTTTTGTACGACGGGGCGGACATCGGGCACCGCTACAGTGGCCCTACGAGGGGCCGTTTACGGTGATCAGAAACAACGGGTCCACATTCGTGCTGGACATTGGGGGGAAAGAGGAGGTTTTCACGGTGGACCGGCCCATGTAGACTTGGCGCAGCCGGTCGAGATTCAGGCACCGCGGCGGAGAGGCAGACCTCCCAAACAGGGACCGACCCAGACTGAAGACAGTGGGGGGTGTATCTCTGGTTCTGGGGGGGGGGGGGTTATGTGGTGACCCACTTCCCAGCGCACTCGATCCGGCTCACAAAGCGGCGCGCGCCAGCATTGAGGCAGGTCCCAAAGAGGGCGCCAAATCTGCTTCACCAGCAAGGGGAAAAGCCCGCGCGCGGGACGGGACTGTGAATGCCCCCTACAGCATTCCCGCCCTCCCCGGGCGGGATCAGGAAGGCTTTAAAGCGAGGCTGCGAAGTTCGAATAAATCTCTTTTGCAACTGCAGCTCATCGACTACGTGTCTTTATTTCAGCGCTGCGTGTAGCACGCTGCTGCAAACATTTACTTAATATTTATCCCTATCTGCCTTGAGGAAGTGCTCTCTAGGTCACCTACTTCAAATATTGCAATGTAGTGATGTACTTATATGGTGCTTTAAGGCAGGAAGTTCCTCAATTGACCAAGTGAAGATGATGGATTCTGAGATTTGAAGAAAACCTTGCAACTGCTGGAGTTCCCATGCAAATGATACACTTATTTTTCTTGTTTGGGGATTTAGGATGTGCTACCTAAGAAGAGGTGGCAAGCTGCCATGTTGCATCTCCACATAGTGTATCCCTGAGGGTAGAGAAACAATGATGCATGGAAGACCAACAGGTAAGGCCGTTCTGTGACAATGTTCAATATCTCAAGATATCTTTGGAGCTGCACTCATTCAGGAGGCTTACACACTATTCCTGTTTTTGAGAAGCACAGGACACATGAACACTTCACCTGATGTCTTCTAACTGACCCTCAGAGTCAATATTGTACAAGGTATTGGTAAAAAAAAAAGCAGAAAAGAACACATGAGCAATACATACAAAACGCTGGAGGAACAGTGATCAATCCAGACATCGGAAGTTTAGAGAGGAGGGGATTCTAATCAGGTCCACTGCCCAAGTAGAAAAGGCAGCAGCGGAAAAAAGCTTCGATCAGTGACCAATCGATGTTTGGGTTTGATTAGCAATAGCAAATTAAAAGAAGACAGAGGCAAGCCCAGCGGCCATCGTCTGTGGTGATCTTGAGGCTTTAGCTCTTTGAAGCTTCAGTGAAGAGAGGCTTCAGTCAGAGAAAGGAAAGAGAAGAAAAATTCCAGATTAAGTTATTTTTTCCTTCCCTTCTATATGTATGCTCAGCATATGACAGGGACAGTACAGATGCCAGGCAGGATAGCTGAATGCTCCTCTTGTGGGATGTGGGAAGGCAGGGAGACGTCCAGTGTCCCTGGCGACTACAACTGTGAAAAGTGCATCCAGCTGCAGCTCTATCAAACCACATTAAGAAGTTGGAGCAGGAACTGGGTGAATTCTGGATCATTCAGGAGGCTGAATGTGTAACAGATAAGACATATAGAGAGGTAGTTACACCCAAGATGCAGGAGACGGGAAACTGTGTGACAGTCAGGAAGGGGAAGGGGGTTAAGGGCCGAGTAGTACTACTGTGGCCATCCTCAACAACAGCTATATGAAATCCGATGCTGTCAGGGAGAACGACCTAATGGAGGAAAGTCACAGTGATCGGCTCTCTGGCACCGAGTCTGCCTCTGTGACTCAGAATGTAAGGGGGAGAAGGGGCATGCTGTGGTGAGAAGGGATTAGTTAGGGGAATGGACAGGAGGTTCTGTGGGTGAGAACGAGATTCTCAGATGGTATGTTTCCTCCTGGGTGCCAGGGTCTGGGATATCTTGGATCAACTCTTCAGTATTCTTAAGTGGGAGGGTGAACAGCCAGTAGTCATGTCCACATAGGTACCAATGACTTGGGTAGGACGCGTGATGAGGCTCGGCAAAGGGAGTTTAGGGAGTTAAGTGCTAAGTTAAAGGGCAGGCCCTCGTGTAGTTCGTGTAGAAAAGAGGGCATAAGAATTTTGAATAATTGGGCTCTCCTCCAGGGAAGGTGGAACCTGTACAGAAGGGATGGTTTGCACTTGAACTGGAGGTGGACAACTATACTAGCAGGAAGGTTTGTTAATGCTGCATGGTGGGGATTAAATTAGAGTTACAGGGGAATGGAAACCAGAGTACCAGAACAGTTAGTGGAGAGTTTGTGGAAGCAGGTGTTGGTAAGACCTTAGACAAAGTTAGGAATCAAAAGATTGACCGTGGTATGACTAGTGTCCTGACCTGCGCATATTTCAATGCAAAATGTATCCTAGGAAAGGTGGATGATAGTGCTGAAGATGAGGTTGCTGGTTTACAAACAGAGGCAATGTGTAGTAAGGAGAGGCTGTTGAGTGGACAAAATGTCAGTCAAAAGGATGAGCTGCAATGTAAAAGGTGGAGACATGAAAAGGGTGAATACAGGACTGAAGGTGTTATATTTGAATGTGTGCAGTATTCAGAATAAGGTGAATGAACTTGTACCACAGTTACAGACTGGCATGAATGATGTAGGCATCACTGAATCATGACTGAAAGAATATTATATCTGGGAATTTAATGTCCATGGATACACATTGTATATAAAGGACAGGCAGAAGGCAGAGGGGGTGGTGTTGTTCCATTGGTAAAAAATCAAATCAAATCATTGGAAAGAGGTGACACAGGGTCAGAAGATATTGAATCTTTGTAGATAGAGCTAAGGCACTGTAAGGGTATATAGAGCCTGATAGGAGTTGGATACTGACCCCCAAACAGAGGAAGGATGTGGTCTATCTGTTACAATGGGAGATAGAAAACGTATGCTAAAAGGGCAATGCTACAGTAGTCTTAGGGGACTTCAATATGCAGGTAGCTTGGGAAAATCAGGTTGCTGCTGGATCCCAGGAGAGAGAATTTCTAGAGTGCCTATGAGATGGCTTTTTAGAGCAGCACATGATTGAGCCCACTAGGGGATCAGATATTCTGGATTGGGTGTTGTGCAATGAACCAGAATTAATTCGAGACCTTAAGGTAAAAGAACCCTGTTGAGAAAGTGATCATATTGTGATCAAATTCACCCTGAAATTTTGAAAGGGAGAAGCTAAAGACAGATGTATCAATATGTCAGATGACTAAAGGGAGTTACGGAGGCATAAGACAGCAGTTGGCCAGATTTGATTGGAAAAGGACACTGGTTAGGATGATGGCAGAACAGCAAAGGTTGGGATTTCTGTAAGCAATTTAGAAAGCACATGATATGTACATCCCAAAGAGGAAGAAGAATTCTAAAGGCAAGATGACACAACCACTGTGAACGAGAGAAGTAAAGCCAACATAAAAGCCAAAATGAGGGCACATAATAGAACAAAAAGTAGTGTAAAGTTAGAAGATAGTGAAGCTTTTAAAACCAATAAAAGACAACTAAAAATGATTAAGTGGGTAAAGATGGATTACAAAAATAAGCTAGCCAATTATATTAAAGGGATAACAAAAGTTTCTTCAGATAAACAAAGTGTCAGAGAGAGGTGAGAGTGGATATCAGACCACTAGAAAATGAGCTGGAAAGGTAATAATAAGAAACTGCGGGCATAACTAAATAAGTATTTTGCATCAGTCTTCACTGTGGAAGACACTAGAAGAACAGCAGAACTTCTAGCTGTCAGGAGTCATGAAGTGCGTGAAGTTACCATTACTAGAGAGAAGGTTCTTGGCAAACTGAAAGGACTGAAGGTAGATTAGTCACCTGGACCAGAGGGTCTACACCCCAGGCTTCTGAACGAGGTGGCTGAAGAGTTTGTGGAGGCATTAGTAAAGATCTTTCAAGAATCGCTAGATTCTGAAATGGTTCTGGAAGACTGGAAAATTATAGGCCAGTTAGTCTGATGTCAATGGTTGGGAAGATGTTGAAGTCAATTAATGCAGTTTCTGGGTATTTAGAGGCACATGACCAAATAGGCCGTAGTCAGGATGGTTTTCCTGAAAAATCTGTTGGAATTCTTTGAAGAACTAACAAGCAGAGTAGACAATACAGAATTGGTTAATGTTGTTTACTCGGATTTTCAGAAGTCCTTTGACAGGGTGCCACACATGAGACTACCTAACAAGCTGCAAGCCCATGGTATTACAGGAAAGATTCTAGCGTGGATAAAACAGTGGCTGATTGGCAGGAGGCAAAGAGTGGAAATAAAAGGAACCTCTTCTAGTTGGCTGTCAGTGACTAGTGATGTTCCACAGGGGTCTGTGTTGGGACTGATTCTTTTTACATTACATGCGTATGATTTTGATGATAAAATGATGGTTTTGTAACAAAGTTCGCAGGCAATATGAAGATAGGTGGAGGAGCAGGTAGTTTTGAGGGATTAGAGAGGCTATAGAAGGACTTACAGGGTAGGACAATAGGCAAAGAAATGGCAGATAGAATATAGTGTCAGGAAGTGTATGGTCATGCACTTTGGTAGAAGAAATTAAAGGATTGATTATTTTCTAAATGGAGAGAAAATACAAAAACGGAGGAAGAGAGGGACTTGGGAGTCCTTGTACAGGATTCCCTTATAGATATTTTGCAGGCTGATTCTGTGGTGAGGAACACAAATGAAATGTTAGCATTCATTTCAAGAGAACTAGAAAATCAAAATCATATTCAGGTTTAATATCACTGGCATATGTCGTAAAATTGGTTAACTTAGTGGCAGCACAACAATAACATACATGATAAATAAATATATAGAAAAAAAAACTTGAATTACATCAAGTATATATACGTCTAAATATTCTTGTTAAAATAAGTAGTGCAAAATAAAACCAGAAATAAAATAGTGGTGAGGTAGTGCTCTTGGGTTCAATTAGAAATTGGCAGAAGCTGTTCCTGAATCACTGAGTGTGTGCCTTCAGGCGTCTGTACCCCCTGCTCTTCTATCTTATGACCTTATGGTCTAACTCAGCAGGTAGAACAACATCTATGGAGTGGAATAACTGCCTGTTACAGGCTGGATGTACAGGAGATGAAGGGGGCAGAACACAATAAGATGGAGGGATGAGGGGAGGCAATACCAGCTGGCAGATGATAGGTGAGACCAGATGAGGGAGAAGATGGTTTTATGTGGAGTATGAAGTATGAAGCTGGGAAGGGACAGTACAAGAGGTAAGTGGCTGAAGAACATGAAATCTAATAGGAGACCATGGAAAAAAGGGAAGTAGGGGTCCAGAAGGAGGTAATAGACAGGTGAGAAGAGAAGGGTTGAGAGGGTAACAAAATTGGGGAGGGGAAGGGGAAAAGAGAGAAGAAGGGAGGGGCATAAAGTTAATGGAAATTGGAGAAATTGATGTTCTTGCCATCAGGTTGGATGCTACCCAGACAGTATTTGACTTTTTCTCCTCCAAACTGAGTTTGGTTTCATCTTGGCAGTAATGGAGGCCTTGGACTGGTATGTCAGAATGGAAATGCAGAATTGAATTGAAATATGTTGCTACTGGGAGATACTGCCAACAAAGGCGTGTGATAGTGCGGTTCCCCAATCTACATCACGTTTCACCGATTCACAGGTGAAGAGCTGCCTCACCTGGAAGGAAGGTTTGGGGCCATGAATGGTGGTGAAAGGAATAAGTGTAGGGCCAGGTGCAGCACTTGGCACACTTACAGAGGTAGGTGCCACGAGGAAGATCAGTGTGGAGGGACAAATAGTCAAGGAAGTCATGTATAGAGCCCTGTGGAGAGTGAAGAAGGGAGTGGGGTGGGAAGACAAGCTTAGTGGTAAGATCTCACTGGAGGCGGTGGAAATTATGGAGAATGATGTGGTGTTTATGGGGGCTCGTGTGGTAGCAGGTAAGGATAAGGGGAACCCTATTCCTGTTATGATGGCAACAGGATGGGGTGAGGGTAGATGAGTGGAAAATTAAGGAAATAAAGGTGAAAGCAGCATCCACGGTGGTGGAAGGGTGGTGGAAGTTCTCATTCTTTGAAAACAGAGGATTTCTCAGTTGTTACAAAATACGGTAGATGTTCCACTCCACAATAGGAATACAGTATCGACATATTAATTGTGGATACATCAGCTCTTATTAAATGGTAACTAATCTTGACACAGAATAATGAAATGTCAAAATAAGGTAATTTTTTGATTCTGGTAATAGAGTCTAAAGAGAAACTTTATCTGAGATATCCCTTCCTTCCCACAAATTCAAACAGGGTAAGTTGAATAAAAGAAATAAAACAGAGCAGTGCTAAAGGCATTTTGCAATATCCACAGTGGATCTAGAATAGCTGAAATGTGACTAATAAGTTTATACACATAAAATTATAAAATGGAATTTATTTTATGAAAGGTAACTTGGTAGCAGTAAGAACTTGAAATATAAGAAGTACTGCATATCATCATTGAAGGGGTTCATCCAAAGGCAAATAATTCCTGACAAATATGATTGCAGATAACCACTGAAAGAGGTCCAGCACTCTGCAAGGTTGATGGTGTACTGTTTTCATGTAAAAACTAAACTGATCAACCTTAAATCTAAGCCTGCTGGTTACTGACACTTCTGTCAATGTGAACAGTTTCTCCTTATTTTAGTCTTTCACAGCTTGCCCTGATTTTGATCATTGTTAGCAACACTTTTTCCTTAGTCACAGACAGAACAATTATATTTTCTCTGTTCTCACCATGCAAGTTAATTCTTTCATCCTACACTGACTCCATATCAATGATTCTCGGCTGAATCGTCCCTAAAGCACTGATGTACATCCTAAAGAGGAGTGCTTAGAATTGAGCTGTATACTCCCACTGAGAGCTATCTAGTATTTTATTGAGATTTAATTTCCTTGGCTTTATCACAGGCATGGAGTACAAAAGGCAGAGATACTGTGTGCCTGTTAAAATTCCTCTCACTTCATCATACCTTTAAGAATTTATCCTCCCAAGTTTCTCAGCTCCTGCAATTTTCTGAAAATTATGCAGATATAATTTAGCAAAATGGAAATAATACTTGGCCAATTTATTGTACTCTTGGTGAATTAATATATGCTGTGGATGCTATGGGATGCGCAAATGCCTGTTGATTAGGTACAACATCAAAACTTATTGTAAAAACATCTGATGGTACTGGAGATTACATATTGCAGTGGACTGAAGATTGGCTGGTAACTTGAAACAGAGAATAGGCATTATTTTGATTGATAAGGCATTAAGTGCTGTAGCACACAAATTGATACATGAGCCTTTATTTCATCACAATTTCTATGAATAGAATAATGAAAGCACCAAAGGTACAGTTGTTAAATATGGTATCAGTACAATGATAGGAAAGTAAGATATGAAGAAAACACAAGAGGCTCTGGAGTGATATTGATATGTATTGAGTGGGCAATCATCTGACAAATGATTATCATGTGGGAAAATGAAAAATTCTGTATTTTGGAATGAAAATTACAGGAAGAGCATAATTAGGTATACAGTGAACAACTAGATTTCATGAGACTGTGGGATCTGGTTCTCCTGTGTGTAATTTACAGAAAGTTAGCATTCAGATACTGCACACAATTAGGAAAGCTTGCAGGATGTTATTTTTTTATTGAATAAAATGTAGGGAGATTATGCTGCTGTTAAATAGGGCACTGGTGAAACCACATCTGGAGTACATGTATACAGTACCTCCTTACTTAAGGAAGAATGATCTACAGTGAAAGCAGCTTTAAGAAGTGTCTCTAAACAAACACAAGGAAAGGTTGACAGACAAGGTTTACATACACTGTAATTTAGAAGAGTGAGGCAAGGCTGAATTGGAGCATAAAATTCAGAGAGGTCTTCGCAAGGTGAATGTGGACAGGATTACATTCCCCTTGTAAGAGAATGTAGAAATAACCATTGCTATTTATTTGCTTGTCCACTTATGACAGTAGTGAGATGATTTTTGTTTCCATGATGGTTATGACTCTTTGAAATTCTGTCTTGATCCATGGAAGAACCAGAGTTCCTAGATACTTTAAATGCAGAGGTAGACAGAAACTTGAAATGTAAGTGGTATAAAATTATTTTAGGTGAAATGAAATACAGAATTGCAGTTAAAGTCAGAACAGCCACAGACTTATTAAATGGCAGGTCAGGCTTGAGGACCAAATGACTGATTTCACTCCATTGCATTTGGAGTTCTTTGTGACTTTATGCACCAGGTTTGAAAAGCAACCGGTGCCTGTGGGGATGTCTGCAGAGGGAGCGTTCACAGAGTGAGTTGGAGGCAGCTCCTTGTAAGACAGTAGGCACTAGGTTTAATAAGCAACCGAGGTTAGCTAAGACTTGACTGTGGAGTGGGAGATTGCTTGGGTAAATAAAATGAAGCAAGGTATAAATGGAGTGGCCATTGTTGGAGTGGGCCTATGTTAGAATGGTCAGGCTTTGGCTTAACAGGCTTCAGCTCAAAAAGCTTCAGTTAAAAAAAGGCAGAAGTTAAAGGTGCTGAGTCATTTGGATCAATTAGTTGATTCTAGAATTTAGGCTTAAAAAGTTTGAGCCAAAGATATAGCAAGTGCAGGCAGGATGGTAGTTAAAGGCAATGGAATGCTTCTCCTGTAAGATGAAGGATTTTCAGGGTACCTAACAGTCTCTCTGATGACTATATCTACAGGATGATTACAACTTCTGCTCCTGACAGACAAGGTCAAGGAAATGGAGCTGGAGCTGGATGCAATTGGCTCCTTCTGGGAGGCTGAAAACCACATAGATGAGATTTTTACACCGAGAGTGCAAGCTTCAGAAAGTAGATGTGTGCTAACAGGAGAAGTAAAGGGAGGAAGCAGTTAGTGCAGGGTTCACCTGCGGCTATTACCCTCAGCAACAAGTATACCCCATGCTGGAGGAACTCAGCAGATCAGGTAGCATGTATGCAACTGAATAAACAGTCGATGTTTCAGGCCAAGATCCTTCATCAGTATTGAGCTGAGGTGCTCAACAAAGCAGTCCCCCACTCTACGTCAGATCTTACTAACATAGAGGAGGCTGCATCGGGAGTACCAGATACAGTAGACAACCCAACAGATTCACAGATGAAGTGTTGCCTCAGCTGGAAGATCTGTTTGGGGTCCTGAATGGAGGTGTGAGAGGTGGCAATTGGGCAGGTGTAGCATCTTGGCTGCCTGCAGGGTTATGTACCAGGAGCGAAAGAAGTGGGGAGAGAAGAATGGACAAGGGAGTGATTCTTATGGAAGGCAGAGAGTTGCATGGGGGGGGGGGGGTGGTTGGAGATAAAGACGTATTTTGTTGTAGAGTCCTTTTGAAGATGGCTGAAGTTGCAAAGAATAATGTGTTGGATGCGGAGTCTCAAGGAGGAGTAGTTGAGGACAAGAGGAGCTCTATCTGTGTTAAGGCAGCAAGAAGCTGAGGTGAAAGTGAATGTCGGGAAGGGTGAGGGCAGCATCAATGCTGGAGGAAGGGAAACCTTGTTCTTTGAAGAAAGAAGACATCTCTGATATTCTGGCAAGGGAAGCTTTATACTGGGAACAGATGTAGTGGAGATAAAAGAACTGAGAAAAGGGAATGGTATATTTTTCAGGAGACAGGTTGCAAACAAGTATAGTCGAGATAGCAGTGGGAACCGCTGGGTTTATAAAAGATATTGGTAGACAATCTGTCTCCAGAGATGCCTACAGAGAGATTAAGAAAGGAAAGAGAGGTGTCAGAAATGGACCAACTGAATTTAAGGGCAGAGTGAAAGCTGGATGCAAAGTTAATGAAATTGATGAGCTCAGCTTGGCTGCATGAAGCAGCACCAATGTAGTCATCAATGAATACCTCTCTGAATCCAAAGGGCCAGTTCACCATGGATCCAATGCATCTTGGAACCTAGAAAGGTGTTCACTTTTGTCCCATTTTCATCTGATGTCTACCTGTAGTCCATCAGTCTAATGTTGCTCAGGAACAAGTCCAAAGCTTAGATATCTCGGCCCGAAACGTCGACAACGCTTCTCCCTATTGATGCTGCCTAGCCTGCTGTATTCTATCAGCATTTTGTGTGTGTTGTTAGATAACTGGTGCTCCTTCTACCATGCCAAGAGTTTAAATGCTTTTTTTTTGTTTTAATAAACAAAACTACAGTCCATAGATATTCAAGGGAGTGAACAATTTAAGAATAAGGTGCTCTTCATTATTGCTGAAATAAAATTTTACAGTGTGCTGCTTTTATTGTGAAAAGTCTATTAAAATTCTGAATTTTCAATTAGTTGTTCAAAATGTTATTTAAGTATCATTTTTGAAATACTTCCTCCACATAATAAATTAAATACAAAATTTGTTCACAATGTGTGAAGACTTTGAGATATTCCTGAGAGATGTGATAATGAGCTACCTAACTGGCTTTCTATTAATGTTAGTAAATGTTTCTTTCCATATGCAATACCTGATTATAATAAGATCCAATTACTTAATGCAAATCACTACTTTATTGTCTGATATTTTGTTATAATCAGGAATTTTCTGAAATTCACTTTGGTATCAGCTATGAATGTCAGCAATCTTTGCTAAGCTTCAGGAGTTGGGTCAATGGTGTCAGTTACAAACAATGGCAACCAATTACAGATTTGATGAAAATCACTACAATATTTATCACTTGACCTCCAGCTAGAAAAGTCCCTTTGAGAACTGCTGTCTATCTTCTATAGGCAAGTGAGCTCTGAATCCAAACAGACAATTCACCATGAATCCCATGCATTTTAATCTTCTGGATGAGCATGCCATGAGACACCTTGTCAAATGCCTTAGTAATATGCATGTAGACAACGTCTACCGTGCTATCTTCCATCAGTCAGCCACATCACCTTGTAAAAAGGTTTGTATGACTTGATGTACCCCACTTAAAGGATTATCCTTTGTTCCCATCTTGAATAATAGAACAACATTAGATATTCATCAGTCCTCTGGGACCTTGTCTGTGTCCAGAGAGAACTTGCGGTTAATAGTCATAGTCCAAGCAATCTCTTCTCTTGCCTCTTTTATAACCTGAGATATATCCTATCAGGGCCTCACGACTTATCGACCTTAACGCTCTTTAAGAGACCCAACACTTCCTCCTTCCTTACCTGAAAATGGCCTTGCATAACAATATGCTCAGCAATAATTTCCTTATCCTCAGCATCTTTGTCCCCGGTAAATATTGATGTAGTTATAAAGGAGCTCAGCCCCATCCTCAATATCCAAGTAAGTGTTCCCCCTTTACCTTTACAGAACAAAGACAGAGGGTATTCTAGCTGAAGGTCTGTTAATAATGGTGTTTTGCAGGAATACTGGAACCTCTGCTGTTTGTGATGTATATAAATGACCTAGATGAAAATGAAGGTGGGCGGGTTACTAAGTTTGCAGATGATATGAAGATTGATGGCGTTGTGAATAGTGTAGAAGACTGGAAAAGAATGTGATGGGATATAAATGCAGAATAAAGGCAAATAGAGTTTAATCCAGACAAATGTGAAATATTGCACATCAGTAGAGCAAACGAAAAGAGATAGTATATTGTTAAGGGCAAGATCCTTAACGGTGTTGATCAGCAGAGGGATCTTCTGGTCCAAGTTCATCACTTCCTGAAAGCGGCTACATAGGTTGATAGGGTGTTAAGAAGACATATGTCACACTTGAGCTTTAGTAGTCGAGGTATTAAGTTAAAGAGTCAAGAAGTTATATTTCAGCTTCATAAAGCTCTAGTTATGCCGCATCCAGAGTATCTAGAGTTCTGGTCACCCCATTGTAGGAAGAACATCGAGGCTTTGGAGAGGGTGCAGAAGAGGTTTACCAGGATGTTGCCTGGATTACCGTTCTTTGAGGTATGACAAGAGATTGGACTAACTTGGGTTGTTTTCTCTAGAGTATCGAAAGCTGAGGGGAGATCTGATAGAGGTTTGTAAGATTATGAGAGGCATAGAGAGAGTAGGCAGGGAATATCATTTTCTCAGGATTGAAATATCTTATATCAGATGGCATGCAGTTAAGGTGAGGGGGGTCATTTCAAAGGAGATGTGAGCGACAAGTTTTTCACTCAGAGAATGCTGGATGCCTGGAATGCACTGCCTGGGAAGAGGAACATACATTACAGACTTTTACATGATGTTTAGATAGGCACAAGTATGTGAGAAAAATAGAAGGGTACAGGCATTGATAGATAGATAGATAGATAGATAGATAGATAGATAGATAGATAGATAGATAGATACTTTATTCATCCCCATGGGGAAATTCAACTTTTTTCCAATGTCCCATACACTTGTTGTAGCAAAACTAATTACATACAATACTTAACTCAGTAAAAAAATATGATATGCATCTAAATCACCATCTCAAAAAGCATTAATAATAGCTTTTAAAAAGTTCTTAAGTCCTGGCGGTAGAATTGTAAAGCCTAATGGCATTGGGGAGTATTGACCTCTTCATCCTGTCTGAGGAGCATTGCATCGATAGTAACCTGTCGCTGAAACTGCTTCTCTGTCTCTGGATGGTGCTATGTAGAGGATGTTCAGAGTTATCCATAATTGACCGTAGCCTACTCAGCGCCCTTCGCTCAGCTACCGATGTTATACTCTCCAGTACTTTGCCCACGACAGAGCCCGCCTTCCTTACCAGCTTATTAAGACGTGAGGCGTCCCTCTTCTTAATGCTTCCTCCCCAACACGCCACCACAAAGAAGAGGGCGCTCTCCACAACTGACCTATAGAACATCTTCAGCATCTCACTACAGACATTGAATGACGCCAACCTTCTTAGCAAGTACATTCGACTCTGTGCCTTCCTGCACAAGGCATCTGTGTTGGCAGTCCAGTCAAGCTTCTCGTCTAACTGTACTCCCAGATACTTGTAGGTCTTAACCTGCTCCACACATTCTCCATTAATGATCACTGGCTCCATATGAGGCCTAGATCTCCTAAAGTCCACCACCATCTCCTTGGTCTTGGTGATATTGAGACGCAGGTAGTTTGAGTTGCACCATATCACAAAGTCCTGTATCAGTTTCCTATACTCCTCCTCCTGTCCATTCCTGACACACCCCACTATGGCCGTGTCATCAGCGAACTTCTGCACATGGCAGGACTCTGAGTTATATTGTGTAGGCAGAAAAGATTAGTTTAGTTTGCCATTTAATAACTAATTTAATTAGTCTGGCCTAACATTATGGGCTGAAGGGCCTGTTCCTGTGCTGTAATGTTCTATGTTCTGTGTTAAGTTTTAGTCTACTGACAGTGATCACCCTTCAGTTATAGACTGCAACACACACAAAATGCTGGTGGAACACAGCAGGCCAGGCAGCATCTATAGGAAGAAGCACTGTCGACGTTTCAGGCCGAGACCCTTCGTCAGGACTCAGTTATAGACTGTTTGCTTTGTAATATGCAGTTATTAATGTCCATTGGCAAGGGTAAAAGATGTTTGGTTTAACATCTCATCTCAACGGTGCAACATTAGTCAGAGTAACACATCCTCAGTATTGAAATGGAAGCTCATTCTCCATTGCAATCAACTTCTATAAGAATACTGTGATACTGATATGTCTGAGCTGGCATTTCGTCTTTTACACTCCCAAGCTTTAAAGCTGGTCTCCCATGTTAGAGCTGACCTTGATTATCAACTTATCAGCAACATAAGTATCAGCAATGGGCCTTCATTCAAAATTCAATTTTGCAAAATCTTCCATGATAAAACTTTAATCTGTTTTATATACCACCCAGTGTTACCTTGCTGCATCACCATACAGGCAATTTTCAAGCAAGAACTCAAATTTTACCAGCCACTCTCCAATACTTCATCATTTGCAATAAATCAACCTGTATGTTAGTAGATGTACAAAATATCGGCTCTTCATGTGTACTCATACAGATTGAGAGTATACTCCCATGATGTTAATTTTTTTTTACGAAATCCATGAAATAGAATAACAGTAGACCTCTCTTCTTTTCCCCTTAAATGCAGCAACATCACTGCATTCTTAAATACTGTATGTTAATAGCAAGCAGCGTGTATCTGTCTGGATACTTACATACTTACAATTTTTGGAGCAAACTTGAATATCAAATGTACTAACTAATCTAAGTTGCTCTTAAATTATGATAGCAATAAAAATACAGCATCAATGAACAGATTTGTGTAATCAAGTTATGATGTTCAAACATTTAAAATTTGTATAAAAACAACTCAAAATGATCGTCACACATTTGGTAACATTTTTAAAAGTTAGCTTGACCATGCTTTGCATTATATTCTCACGTTCATGGTAAAAGGACACATTATCTGCAGCTTGATTTTAATAGGTTCTTTGTATAAACCGTGTAAAGTATATGTGCTTAATGGTTTTTGAACATCCAACAATATCCACTGCAAAGTGTGCAGACTATTGAAGATGAGGCACAAGGTGTTCATACAAGTTTGTGTAGTTTATTCAAGTGCTCTTCACAGACTGCCCCTGATCTTATTGTTAGAAGAGTTATTAGCCAAATGACTCAATCCTTAAAGATGTGACAATCTTAAAGCAACAATTAATGTCCTCAAACAATATTTTATATGCTTCACAGGTCCAGAAAAATAAGCATTTTTTCTCTGCAATTAAAGAGCAAAATAAAACAATTAATTAAGCTTTCAAAATATTTCACTGTCTGTGAAAATAAGTAAGGGAGCTAATCAACAATTTAATGTTAATCATATTTAGTAGTATCTAAATTTGATCTAGCAAACATAAAAAAAGTATTTTATAAACTGGATGATGATTACAACAATGATTGCGTAGGGGATGTTTTGGAAACTAGATAGGAACTAAGCCTGGTAAAGACACCAGAAGATTGATAAGAACTTACTAATTCTCATGCTTTCTATGGGTTTCACTAATTATCATCTGAATGACATGGCTTGGGGTGTAATGCAGGACTAAAATAATACATATCATAGTTATTGATGAGAAATCTAGCTTGCTGTGACTAGCCATACTAGACGTAATAACTATGCATAAGTGGAGGAATATGGCCATCAGATCCTGCTCTGAAAGGCACAGGTTAAATTCTGTGATCAGCAGTCACTAAGGAAACAATCAGGAATATAAGAAATGAGGCAACAGGGATTGGAATTCCTCAATAATCATATTGTGAGGACATGGCCTTTTGCACACATTTAAACCAGAACATCCATGGCAAAAAAAAGTTAATTAAAATTCACCCCTAGCATTGCTCCAGGACACAAACTGCCAGAAACATGGAATATTAAATAATTATGATGCTGAAAATGTTTCCATAGACATACTGTAATTTGTTTCATCACATTTGAAAGCTTGTTAAAGTAAGTTACCTCTTTTGTATTTGTGGTTAATCCCATCACTGTGCCCTGCGTAGGGAAAAGAAAAACACAATGTCAAAGTGAGGAATTTATTTTGACTAAATAAACTGTATTCATAAAAATCTGTTCTTGAAGAACAAAGGTAAAAGAATTTTTTCATAGATATAATCACCTGAAACAGATGACATTTCAACTGATTATATGGTACTTTTCACAGATGTCTGTAGAATAGGACTCAAGTATTTTCCCCTGGTTATATTGAAACGTGTGAATACTAGTCACCTTATTACTGAGAATTTTCACAAGCTCTGCAATCCACTTAAAGGTCTGCAGAAGTCAACCAGACACAGTGCCAAGCTCATTGATACATTTACATTTCAGTCACAGAACAAGACATGTCAGGGTGTAACCAGACTCCAAAGAAGAACAAGACAAGCATGTCCACATGCTTTAGTTCCTATACAAAGTCGTCTATTGTCAGAATGAAAACTATTGATATTAGAAGCCTTGAAAATGATCTGATTATTTAAACCAATCTTCACCCTCATATACATGTTGGCATTTAACTCATTCCTATTTTGAAATGGCATATAATAGGAAAAAGCACCTTTCTCTTTCACAGCCTCATCATGTTCTTCTGAACATGGCTTTGTCTGTGATTTGCTCCCCAAAGCTGCGGCCTTGATATTGCCTCAAGGACTTTGTTGTCTGCTATCAATGCTTTGATTTGTTTCGTTGGCTAATATGAAACTAGCTCAATAAAATGCTGCTAATAAAGACATCTTGAATGTAGCCATGAGACCAGGCAATAACATGCAAAATAAGCTGCTTGTTGTCATTCACAATTTAGGCACTAATGAGTGTAAACCCTCAGTTCTGATACATTCAGTGGCAACTTTATTAGGTACAGGAGTGGAACCCAGTGTGCTCATCTGCTACTGCAACCCATTGATGTCATGATTTGATGTTTTAGGTGTTCAGAGATTTTCTTCTGCATGCGACTGTAGTAATACAAGGTTATTTGAGATATTGTTACCTTCAAGTAACGGTCACTTGAACCAGTCTGGTCATTCGTCTCTGACCTCTCTCATTAACAAGCCATTTTCCCCCACAGAACTGTCACTCACTGGATTTTTTTTGCACCATTCTCTGTAAACTCTAGAGACTGTGAGTGAAAATTCCAGGAGATCAGCAGTTTGTGAGATAATCAAACCACCCCATCTGGCACCAACAATCATTCCACAGTTAAAGCGACTTAGATCATATTTCTTCCCATTCTTATATTTGGTTTGAACAACAACTGAAACTCTTGATCAAGTCTGCATGCTTTTATCCATGGAGTTGCTGCCACATGGTTGGCTGATTAGATATTTGCATTAACAAGTAGGTGTACATGTTAGAGTAATTATTGGGTTTAGCACATATAGCAAATAACTTCAGCCACCAATCTTCAAATCTGAGAATAGACTGTAGATTAAATTTAAAATGCAGCTCTGTACAATGGGTCCCTAAAAGCCCTGAATCACAGACCAGACAATACTGTTTAAAATTCATTTAGATATCTGTGGTGTGGGTGCAAATCGGGAGGTGTGAAGTTTATGTGTAGTTTCAAAGAAAATATTGTGGATATATTGTAAATATGAAATTGTCCTTTAAGGATTAGTACACACATTGGGCCAGCCAGATCTTCTTCCACTGAAAAGGGTCTCAATATGATGCTTGCTGTAGCTTGTTCTGTTGAATAAAGGGGCTGCTTCATAATTTCCAGTACTTTTTTCCCAGTGACTTCATTCATGCAATAAGAGTACAGGTATAACAATAATGAGTAAATGGCCACTGAGTGTATCATGCAGAATAAGAGTCATTAAGATATATGTCTGCCTAAAGGCACTCTGCAATGGGGAGATTCATTATTTTGTTAATCTGTGAGCTAGCGTGTATCTGGAACAAGTTAAATGGAGTTTGCGCCCCTTTAACAGGGTACGTCCAAGATTTCCTTTACACAATAGAGGTATTGCAAATACTATCCCCAGCTCTGCAGCCAAAGACACACAATCATTGTCACACAGCTATTGGCAAATAGTCTTGCCATGCTCTAAGTTTCTCCTTGTATTTGGCAGATTTCAGGCAATAATGCCTTGGGAGTGTAGATATCCTCACATATTGGTCTGCACTAAGGATCAACTAGCCAAATTTCTCCCCAAGTACTCTGGACAAATATAATAATCTGCTAACAGTCCCATCAAACTCATCCTACTTTCAGCATTTAATGTTGATCCACATGCTATCTGCTGAATCTCCTTTCTCTTGAAAGGGGGCACCCAAATTCTGCAAGCAACAATTATGTGCAGAGTCTTTAAAGCCTTCAGTAACTAATTCTACACTAGGCTTGTATTTCCCAAAGAGATTCCCAGCTACAGAAAACCATGCCTATTTTGTAAATTTGCAGAAAGAACAGAAAGAAATCCTTCAGCATTAAAACAGTAAGTAGATGATAATCCCTTTAATTTGCACTCGTGGGGATTTCTTCCTGTTACTCAATAGTTTTCCAGCTGTGCATGCTTGAGAGGGGGCATTTGTTGGAATACTAGCATTCAAATTAGTATTATGTACTCTGCAGAGTCCTAGCGTGCATTTGTTGTGTTTATGTTAACATTTGCCAATTGGGTAATTCTTATTTCCTTCTGAGTGTCCATGATTCATGGTTGGAATTTTAAAATATACGGGCACTCCAGTAATGCCTAGTTTCACTTAGACCACTTTCACTTCCTGCATGTATGAGGCAGAAAAGCAAATTCTGGAACCCTAATGATATTCATGTCAGCCTAATGCAGTTAATGAACTTGAAAGGTATAATTAAAGGAAAAAAAAGCCAAAGTCTTAATAAAGCTGATTAAATCTGCTAAACTACTTTAATTGCGAAGAGTACAAAGGATATCCAAGAGGTCAACTAAAACGCATAATGGTTGAAACTTAGCAATGAAAAACAAAACTCATTACACACTTCATAATACATCATCATCCAGCAGCCAATTACATTGTATAAGAATTACATTAAAATTAAAATACCATAGATCTTCAACATCCCCAGAACCTTGAAACTCAAGAAAGGGCTAACCAGATATTGTATGCCTGGGGCTGACTTCTGATGCAGTGTACATACAAAGCAATAATTGATTAGCACTATGAGTTCAGTGAGTTAAAGTACCAAGCTGTGTAGGAAATTTACTTTAAAAGATCTGCTGGACCTAATTGTCACAAGCATTGAAGCAAAGCCTGCCTGTAAGAGGAGAAGACGCACAGCACTGACTGGAGGAATTAACAGAGGCCCTTCTAAACAGAAGGTGTCAGGCAACAATATCATGTAATATACTACTGCAAAATCAGAAAAAAATATATTATGAATTCATAATATTTTATTATGAATAAAATATTCATATATTATGAATATATATAATAAAATATATTATGAAAACTGTCTTCTTCAGGCTCAACTCTGAAGATGTCCTTGACGGTCGGAGGGTTGTGTTGTGATGGGACTGGCTAAATTAAGAACGCTCTGCAGCCTCTTGCGATTTTATGCATTGGAGCCCCCCCCATACTAGGCTATAATACAACCAGTCAGAACATTCTTCACTATACATCTGTAGAAATTTGATAGCCTTTGGTGACATACAAAATCTTCTTAAGCTTCTAATGAAGAAAAGACATTGCCATGCCTTCTTTGTGGTTGCATCAATGTGTAGGGCCCAGGATCGGTCTTCTGAGATGCTGCCGCCCAGGAACTTGAAGCTGTCTCACCCGTTTCACTACTGACTCCTCAATGAGATCTGGTGTGTGTTCTGACTTCATCTTCCTCAAGTCCACAACCAATTTTTTGGTCTTAGTGACATTGAGTACAAGTTTGTTGTTGCGACACCACTCAACCAGCCAATCTCTCTCATTCCTGTACACCTCTTTGTTGCCATCTGGGATTCTGCCAACAAAAGTAGTGTGATTGGCAAATGTATAGATGGTGTTTCTGCCATGCCTGGACACTGAGTCATGAGTGTAGAGACAATAGAGCAGAATCAGAATCAGGTTTATTATCACTGGCATGAAATTTTCTAACTAAGCAGCAGCAGTTCAATGCAATACACAATCTAGCAGAGAAAAAATAATAATAAATAAAACTAAAAAATAATAATAAATAAACAAGTAAATCAATTACATCTATTGAATACATCAAAAACATGCAAAAACAGAAATACTGTATATTTAAAAAAAGTGAGGTAGTTTCCAAAGATTCAATGTCCATTTAGGTATCGGATGGCAGAGGGGAAGAAGCTGAGTTCCTAAATTGCTGAGTGTGTGCCTTTAGGCTTCTGTACCTCCTACCTGATGGTAACAGTGAGAAAAGGGCATGCCCTGGATGCTGAGGACCTTAATAATGGACGCTGACTTTCTGAGACACCGCTCCCTGAAGAGGTCTTGGGCACTTTGTTGGCTAGTACCCAAGATGGAGATGACTAGATTTACAACCTTCTGCAGCTTCTTTCGGTCCTGTGCAGTAGCCCTTCCATACCAGACAGTAATGTAGCCTGTCAGAATGCTCTCCACGGTACAACTGGGCTAAGTATATATTCTTTGAGTGTGCCTATGTTGATTGTCAGTGAAGAGTTGTTACTACCTATCTGAACTGACTGCAGTCTCCCCGATAAGGAAATCGAACATTCATTTGCAGAAGGAGGTACAACAGTCTTGGATTTGATGCATGCTGATTACTACTGTGGGGACAATGGTGTTGAACACTGAACTGTAATCAATAAAACAGTAGCTTGATGTATTTATTGCTGTTATCTTGGTGCTCCAAGGCTAAGTGGAGAGCCAGTGAGATTGCATCATCCGTTGTGGACCTGTTGTAGTGATAGGAAAGTTGCAGCAGCTCTAGGTCTTTGATCAGGAATTCTAATCCAAGCCATGACCAACCTCTCAAAGCACTCCATCACACTAGATATGAATGCTACTAAGTGATAATCATTGAGATATTTCCCCTACTCTTCTCGGGCACTGGTATGATTGTTGTCCTTTTGAAGCAGATGCAAACCTTAGACCACTGCAGTGAGTGGCTGTAGAAATGCTTGAACACTGCAGCTAGTTGTCCGCATAGATTTTCAGTACAATGCCAGGTAAACCATCATCACCTGTCGCTTTGCAAGGGTTCACCTTCTCAGTGAATGTTCTGATCTCAGCCCCTGAAACCGAGATCACAGTGTTGCCAGATGCTATGAGGAATTTCATAGATTTAGTGTTATTCTCCCTTCCAAAGCATGCTAAAAGGCATTGAGTTCACTGGAGAGTGAAGTATCACTGCCATTTACACTATTTGGTTTTGACTTTTAGGAAGTAATGGCATGCAAGCCCTGCCAGAGCTGACACACATACAACAAGTCTCCAACTTCACATGGAATTGCCATCTTGCTTCTCACAATGACCTGTCATAGGTTGTACCTGGATTACTTGCAGAGATCTGGATCACTGGTCTTGAACAGCACGGACCTAGCCTTCAACAGACTGTGAGTCTCCTGGTTCACCCAGGGCTTCTAGTTTGGGAAGACTTGGTATATTTTCAAAGACACAAGACATACACATATCGACACAGATCTTGATGAAGTCGGTGACGGCTGTGGTATGTTCATTAAGATCCACAGATGAACCCCTGAAAATGGACCTATCTACTGATTCAAAGCAGTCTTGTAAGCATTGCTCTGACTCCCTTGATCATTGAGAACATCTACCATAAACGCTGCCTGGGCAGGGCGAAAAGCATTATCAAGGATGCATCTCACCCTAACCATGGACTTTTTACTCTCCTCCCATCTGGTAGGTGCTATAGGAGCCTCCGCTCCCTCACCAGAAGGCACAGGAAGAGCTTCTTCCCTGAGGCTGTGACCCTGCTGAACCTCACATCACAGCCACATTTGTGCATTATAATGACTTAATCATGAAACAAACACTGCAGCCAATATAAAACTGAATTAAAAAAAAACTGATCTTTGATGCCTCGTTGAGAGCTACATTTGCACAAAATGGAGTTGTGACCTTTGTGAAAAGGTCAGAGGGCCAATAATGATAGGCATCAGAATGGCAGAGTTCACCACTCAGAAGAATCCATTTCAGAATCGTAAGAAGATCTCACAAGTCAACTGTTGGGACAAAGGTTATAGTATTAAGGCCAAACTACCTTCTCCCTTGAACTAGTTCTATAAATCTATGAAATTTTTTCAGAATCTGGGCCCAAGAGATAGTGTAGAAACACTGGTGTTAATCTGAATTTTGGGTAATGTTTCCTTTAAGAAAAGACCCAAAAACTCAGCCCGCTGCCTTTTGTTTGCTCAGATCAGTCTGAGGTGGCCAGTTTTCACTAAGTTAGAGATCACCTTTGAGCAAAGCCCTCAGTTTCATAATCCTCATTACCACTCTGACTAGCAACCCAAGACAGACTCAGAAAGGTGGGGAGAGGACTGAGCCTTGTAACGTGGTATGAAGAGAGGACCAGTTGCTGCTTTGGAGTAGGTCTCCTTCCTCTGGCTGACATATCTGAATGAGATATATTGTCATGAGAGCTAATCAAGTGTCAATATCACGTAGTGCTTGATCAGGCATATGTTTCCCCTGGGGTCTAGAACCAGTTTCAAAGGAGTGTGCTATTCATAGTAGAGATGAGGAGAACTTTCTTTACTATAAAGCCAATGAACCTTTGGAATTTTCTACCCAGGGATTGTGGAGGCTCAATCCCTAAGTATTTTAAGAAGAGACTGGAAGATATTTTGATATCAAGGAACCAAAAGGATGCTGTATAGGATTAGTGTAGATAAGTGACATTAAAGTAAAAGAGCATAAAATGAACATATTAAATGGCAGAACATGGTCAGAACAGGGGGTGAAAGGCCTACTCCTGCTTCTATTACTTATGACCTTGAATTCTTATGACATCGCATCATGCAACATCTGTTCAGTATTTTCATATGATATTGCATTTCCCTTGATTATGAGTTCTTATTTCTACAAGTATTTTTTTCACCATATATCTATTTAGTACTTTCATGAATCTTTTCCCAGAGATGAGCTTAACTAACTGTTCCGTCAACTGTTCAAGCAGCTTTGCTTTCAGAACAATCTTATCACAAAGGAGACTATTGCCAACTGTACCCCCACCTCCCATCCCTCTCGTTCACTCATCACCTTCCATTCTTATCATTTTCACGCTCTTCAGCACGACTTATCAGATCCAATCCTCTGTCACTATCGCTTTCCCTCCCTACCTGACTCCCTTCACCCCTCATCCTTGGATCCACCCATTGCTTGTGAGCTCTTGCCCCACCCATCCCTCTCACCACTTTATATTAGCTATCCCCCTCTCAGATTTTTAATCTTGCTCTATTCTTAACTTTTAATTGTACCTGCTCTCCCAATCTATTCCCACTAACACCATTTCCACCCAATCCATCGCAACATTGGCCCGATTACTCCCTGACAGTATCAGGTCTGCATACTCCCAATTAATTGTGTGTGCCCTCACTGCGCGTTAACCACCGACTCGATGACCTGGAAAATCTAAAGCTAACAGTAGCTTAGTACTTGCAATCAGCAGTTAGAATTAAATATTTGTTTTAAATGTTTTATATTCATCGAAATGGACATTATTGGCAGAGTTACAATTTATTGCCCATCTCTCTTGTCACAAATTGAGAAAGCAATTAACAATTAATGTGTACCTGACTCACTGTACAGATTGTACTGCTGTGAAGTACATTAATGAACTGCACAATATTTTTTTTATCACAATCCAATGGTTTTGTAGTTGCTATTAACTGATACTAGATATCTAACCCAGATTTATTTAATGGCCATGATGGGACTTCAACCAGAAGCTTTTAATTTAACCACAATGCTTTCATGCCTAGCTAGCAATAAGTAAGGAACAGCGATTGCTCTTACAAGTAGTCTAATTGACAAGTAGGCATTGAATTTGCCTTAGTAAATGACAACATCTCTTCCAATGATACCCATTGTTCAACCTTAGCAGTTCAGGGAACATGGGGCTCTCACCAGATTTCACACTTCACACATGCTTGATCCTAGCTTTCATCAGCGTTCACCTGTCTGTGGTAATCTGCTTTCACCGATTAAAAATGCCCATTAAGAACCGTAATAGAGTCACAGAAAAGTACAACACAGAAACAAGTCCTTCAGCCCATCTAGTCTGCGCTGAACCAATAACTTTGTAACAAATGTCTTACATACATCATGAATCATAGATCCTCACAATACAGAAACAGGACCTTCTGAGTCCACTGAGTCCATACCAATTGACAACCACCCATTTACTTTAATTCTACATGAATCTCTTTTTATTATTCTCGCCATCTGTTCCTTAGATTCTATCACTCACCTACATACTCAAGGAAATTTATGCTGGCTTATTAACCTACCAAACCACATATCTTCAGGGCATTGCGTGAAACTGGAGCACCAAGAGTAAACTCCACAAAGACAGCAACTGAAGACAGGATTAAAGTCTACTAAACTGGACCACTGTGTCACCATCAGCCACTATCACTAATTTGTTTTGGCAGGTATATTACGTGATCACCCACTGGATGAATCATTTGCCACAATCCTTATTGATTAACCAATCAAAGCTGCTGAAACAGGCATTTTATTGTGAGCTTTTATGCAGGGTTACTTGGGAAGAAAATACAAATAGGTACATGTAGACATTGATTAAGTAATATTGCTGCAAATCTACAGGTGTTTCCTCCAAGAACATGTATTTCATATTCCTCAGTTCTAACCATTATCACTCAAAGAGAGATTCTGTTAAAGTCTGAACTGGTAACATAGCGGTAGCTTAATGCTGTTACTGGGCCACTTTAAGATCTGGGTTCATTTCCCACTAGTATCTGCAAGGAGTTACACATTCTCCCCATGACCATGTGTATTTCCTCCTGGTGCTTTGATTTCCTCCCATTTTCCAAAGATATACAGTTAGGATTTGTGAGATATCAGCATGCTGTGTTGGTGCTTGAAGTGTGGCAATACTTGCGGGCTGCCCAGCACAACCCTTGCTGATTTGATTTGACACAAGCAACATAGTTCAACTGTATGTTTCGATATACACATATGCATGTGACACATAAAACTAATTTTTATCTTTGGTGAATTGTTTGTTGTCCTTAAGAATCAACCTTTTCCCCCCAAGACTCTGTGGCCAAAGGAATGTCAGTCAGGTTGATCAGTGTAATGTTGTGAAATAAGCATCACTCACTGGTACAAACTATAGATAGATAGATACTTTATTCATCCCCATGGGGAAACTCAACATTTTTTCCAATGTCCCATACACTTGTTGTAGCAAAACTAATTACATACAATACTTAACTCAGTAAAAATATGATATGCATCTAAATCACTCTCTCAAAAAGCATTAATAATAGCTTTTAAAAAGTTCTTAAGTAGTTTACTTAAATACATTAAATACAATCAACCCCGACACTTTAACATATCTTACTCCTGGCGGTTGAATTGTAAAGCCTAATGGCATTGGGGAGTATTGACCTCTTCATCCTGTCTGAGGAGCATTGCATCGATAGCAACCTGTCGCTGAAACTGCTTCTCTGTCTCTGGATGGTGCTATGTAGAGGATGTTCAGGGTTTTCCATAATTGACCGTAACCTACTCAGCGCCCTTCGCTCAGCTACCGATGTTATACTCTCCAGTACTTTGCCCACGACAGAGCCCGCCTTCCTTACCAGCTTATTAAGACGTGAGGTGTCCCTCTTCTTAATGCTGCCTCCCCAACACGCCACCACAAAGAAGAGGGAGCTCTCCACAACTGACCTATAGAACATCTTCAGCATCTCACTACAGACATTGAATGACGCCAACCTTCTAAGGAAGTACAGTCGACTCTGTGCCTTCCTGCACAAGGCATCTGTGTTGGCAGTCCAGTCTAGCTTCTCGTCTAACTGTACTCCCAGATACTTGTAGGTCTTAACCTGCTCCACACATTCTCCATTAATGATCACTGGCTCCATATGAGGCCTAGATCTCCTAAAGTCTACCACCATCTCCTTGGTCTTGGTGATATTGAGACGCAGGTAGTTTGAGTTGCACCATATCACCATATCTCAGTTGCACTAGAGAAGTCCAGGAATGTAATCCTCACAGCACCACTGACCCCATCTAGGTGAGAGAGGGATTTGTGCAGCAAATACGTGATAGCATCCTCCACTCCCACCTTCTCCTTATACGCAAACTGAAGAGGATCCTGGGCGTGCCTGGTTTGTGGCCTCAGATTCTGTATTATCAGCCGCTCCATGGTCTTCATCACGTGTGACGTCAAGGCAACAGGTCTGAAGTCATTCAACTCCTTTGGTTGTGGTTTCTTCGGTACCGGGACAATACAGGATGTTTTCCACTGTCTGGGTACTCTTCTCTGCTCCAGGCTCATGTTGACGATGCGCTGTAGTGGTTCTCCCAGCTCAGTCGCACAGGCCCTCAGTAATCGTGGGGAAACTCCATCCGGTCCAGCCGCCTTGCTGGTACAGATCTTCCTCAGTTGACCTTCCACCTGTGCAGCCGTAATCCTGGGCGTGGGCAAGGTCTCCTGTGAGTGGCTATTTTCCTGTGAGGGAAGTAAGCCTGGTGTGGAGTTCTGCGGTGAGGATGAGATTGTGCTGTCGAACCTATTGAAGAAGTTGTTCAGCTGGTTCGCTTTCTCCACATCTCCACTTATTACTAACCCCAAAGCTCAAAAAAACTATCAGTTCGCTGTTGATATAAGCTCTCAACCTGAGATGTCAGCGGTCGCTTTCCTCTCACAGATGCTGCTTGGCCCACTGAGTTCGGCCAGCAGATTGCTTGGTGCTCCAGATTCCAGCATTTGCTGTCTCGTGTGTCTTGGTTCCCATCCTGCCTGATCTGACACAACACCTGTACTTAGCAGTTTTGCTGCACCAGTCCTCAGCGGCTACACGGCTAAGAAGCAGTTCTGCAACCAACCCACAAGTGGCAAGCAGGCCACAAGAGCCAATCAGGGTCCCAGATGTCGCATCCTGAGGAGTCAAACATCCTTCAGGCAGTTTGTACTGGCTTGCTTCTTTTTTATCCCCACCAATTGATTGGAAAATCTACGACATTTAAAAACAATTGAACTTGATAAAATTAAAGAAAATACAATTTCACACATTTAAATCCAAGTATAATTTTGAAAGCATAGCAATCATTCATTAATTAATGATAAATGTACTGAGAAATGTAGAAAAATAAACTAAAGCAGCTAAAAATTTCAATTAGAAAGATTAATGAATGGAGCCTGGCTAGTTCCAAGGTAAATTCATCAAACTGTCAAGTTAATTTAGTTTGTCTCTTACCACAGGTGCTCCCTAATCTTCTGGGTATTTCACCATTCTCTTCTATTTCTTATTTTTCAGAAAGCTGTAATATACCATATCTCCCATTTCAATCGTAGTATATTTTATTCTCAGTCCTCTGCTATTTACTGCACATTCATATAGATCAACTGCAGTTAACGTGTTTTTGCTACCCTCTCTCAGAGAGCGCCAATACCTCTTATTTATTGTTCCCCTTAGTTCTCATCTTGTCACAGACATTTCATTCTTTTTTTCCAACCCACCTCCTCTCTATGACTTTAAAAAACTGTTATTTTCAACTGTTTTACCAGTTCTAATGATGGGACATGAGCAATTACTTCTGTTTTTCTCCCTCAAATGCTGGTTCTATTTATGGCTCGTGTAAATCTGAGGGGCCAGCTACAAAGTATATCCAGTGAATCCTGGGGCAGCGTGATAACCTTCAGCTCACAATATACTCCAGTACGTCCACATGCGGGAGCCAGAGTGTACTAAAACTAGCCAGCCGTTAACTGTAAATGTGAAAAATGGCAGCAGATCCAGCCCAAAGTTCTGGGAAAAATTTCACAAATTTCTGCTTCGACATACAACAGTAACACTGGAGGACGAGTTATAAGGAAAGTTTGAATAGGTTAGGACTTTATTCCTTGGAACCATGGAAGACTAAGGAAAGATTTGATAGGAGTATACCACATTATGAGGGATATAAATAGGGTTAATACAAGCAGGCGTATTCTACTGAGTTTGGGTGGGACTACAACCAGAGGTCATGGGTTAAGGGTGAAAGGTGAACATTTTAAGGGGAACATGAGGGGAATCTTCTTCACTCAGAGAGTCATAATAGTGTGGAATGAGCTACCAGCATATGTGATGCATGCAAACTTGATTTCACCATTTAAGAGAAGTTTGAACAGGTACATGGATGGGGGCAGTTATGGAGGGCTATGGTCCCGGTGCAGGTTGATGGGAGTAGACAGTTCAAATGGTTTGGCACAGAATAGATGGGTCAAAGAGCCTGTTTCTGGGCTGTACTTTTCTATGACTCTATGATTCTGTAAGCATCATGCTTCAACCCTCAAAGTCCATGGTTTGAATGCCTCAACTTGTCTGCTGCTCTTTGTTACCCGTTGCTACAAAGAGTTCATTTGTAAGCATCCAGCTTTTCCCTAATTTTCCAGACTATTACACAATTTTTCAAAGGAGCCCCATTCACAGATAAGCATTGGGGAATGTCAGCCAAAACCTTCTTCAATACACTAGATCACAAGGCCAGAAAAACATGCAAACATTGGACAGACACCTCATGATGACAGAATAGAGTGATCATAATAGAGTGTAAGTATTTAGACATTTACCGTACTTGGTTCCAACTCTCTTTGTTATGTCACATACTGTAAAAGTACTTTAACATCTGTAAAGCCTCTAGGCAATTTGTCTACACTGTCAAGTCACAGAATTTGTCAAAAAACACATGCAAGTAAAAAAGATTCATCACTCTATTGAATATGTAAAGAGCAACGTCATGGTAGTTCCAATGATCAAGCATCACCCAGTCAGGCTTTGACTACGCAAAATTTTTCAACTCTGTGGACACATTGGGAATTTCAGCAATTGGCTGTTAATTCATGATCTGTTGGTAATTGTACTGTCTGCAAATCAAGAGAGGTACTAGTTAGTTTGGAAACATAACAAATTGCAAACTTAACATGAGTTTGTATGCTTCTGAAATAGCCTAAGTATTCCAGTCACAATTAAGAAGTAGGCATATTATAACATTCTTTTTATTTATTTATTTATTTATTTATTTAATTTTAGAAATTACAAAGAATAAATGTGATGATAAAATAGTGAGAAAAATAATATTAACCCTCTCCCCTCCCCTTAACCCTCCCCCCCTTAACCCTTATCTAAAGAAAGAAAAAAAAGAGAGAAAGATTGCCTGGATATCGAAGGATCCCCACATGCTCCATGGAGTTCAAAATAATTTTAATATTTATTTTTACTTTCCCCAATTACTTTATAATTTTATCTTTAAAGGACCTATGTATTTAATCCTATCTTTTGTAAGTATGGGAGCCAAATTTTCAAAACATTCTTTCTGATAAAATCACAATATGTCCAGGCACAATATAACAGAAAGGTACACTACTCTGTTAATATTTTTAATTAACACCCGAAACAATTTTGTTGATATAGCTTTGACATTTTTAAGTGATGTAAGTTACTTTGATATACAAGACCATAAGACATAGGAGTAGAATTAGGCCATTTGGCCCATCAAGTCTGCTCTGCCAATTGATCACGGCTGATTGATTTTTTTCTCTCACTTTCATTCTCATGCCTTCATCCCATAAGCTTTGACACTTTTACTAATCGAGAACCTATTAACATCTGTTTTAAATAAATCTGTAGCAGATATTTGAAGAAATTAGTGCCGCTGATTGAGACCAAGCACAGGAAGTTATTCTGTATGATGCGCCTTCTGATCCAATCCAATAATAATGCTCAGGAGTCAAAGAAAGGTCCTTTATTAAGCAACAAAAAGATATCACACCCAGTTGTCTCTAGCTGTAAGTGACTCTAACCAAAGCATGAATGCCTAACTAAACTCTTCACTTTTACCACGCCTCCAGCCACATGGCTAACTATCATAACAAACATTACAAGCATACAATAAAGAACACAGAGCAGATAGAAAACAGATACCTGGCTTCCACAATACCCTATAACTTGGCCTCCACAGCTGTTTGTAGGAATGAATTTTACAGATTCACCACTCTTTGGCTAAAGAAATGTCTCCTCATCTCTGTCGCAAAGGGATGTTCTTCTATTCTGAGGCTATGCCCTCTTGCTGACTGTGGTGTTCCTTCAGCAAACTGTTGGTCTATTGTGACTCTGATTTCATCTCCAATCCAAAAATAAGGATTGATTCTACAGAACAATAATATTGGCATATACAGAATATACATGGGTATATTCTGACAAAGAAATGAATGCTGGAACTTTAACCGGAGCAGTCAGCTAAGCTAAAGGAACTGAAACTTTTATACAATTTACATAACTATAATTGTGCATTTTTAGAGCAGGCGTTCCCAACCTGGGGTCCATGGACCTCTTTGTTAATAATAATGGTCCATGGCATATAGAAGGTTGGGACCCCTGTTTTAGAGTCTTACAGATATCTTCATAGTTCTGAATTTAATCCAAACTTTAGGTTGTTTGGTCTGGACCTGAACTCTGAGAAGATTCTGTATCTTCATCAGTCAGTCTTCCAATTATTTTTCACTTCCCGAAATCTGCTCTGGATCCAAAATGGGCAACATGATGGTCAACTGGTTCATCGTCTAGACTTGGTTCCGCTACATGACTACTTTGGATTTTGTCACCAAGTTCAAGCATATCATCTCTTGGTGCAATTTTTCGTTTTGCTTAAAATTGCACTCCTCTGGCATAGTATCACACTGATCTTTTTGATATAATTGCTGCTTTTCAGCTACAAGAAAAAAGACTGAATGTGGCTCAAAGCATATTCTCAGAGTTATTTTCAGTAAGATTTCTACAGATGACAACACAATGGTGTGTGCGCAGTTTTTCTGTATTTCAGCAAGAAATAGGGTAAACGATGTTTCATGGCAAGTGTTAAATAATCCTGCAACATTTGATGTATGACACTCTGCTCCAGTTTGAAGCCAGTTTACATGAAAGAATAAAAGTACATTTAATACCATTCATTTTTATAAATTCACTTCATAATTGTCACAAAAAAGGGGAAAACTTTTATTGGTGGAGGAGGGGTGTTGACATTATCAAAAAGAGCTCCTTTGGTGAGTGGTGATTGGGCATAGATATCATTTTATCTACAGAACCCATATCTTTGACCTGTACTAGGAAGCTGGTATTCCCAATTTCACAAAATGCATACCATCATATACACCTAATTGATGCAGTTCCAATGTAACTCGGTGGGACAAATGTAGAACTATTTTATTTTCTCATCTGCGCACTAGTCAAATTTTATCCATTCTTTCTATAGTTCTTCATGGATAATTTTTCACCATTACACAAAAATAAACCCAATTAAAACATGATGCTAATAATTCACAAATGCAACAATTTAATCAAAAAGGTACTGTAACTTTAAAGTAGCCTTTACATCACAATGAAAAAGGAAAATTTCTGGAGCAAACAAGAAAAGCATACAAAGTAAAATGCTGAGCAATGTCCAGAGTGTTGAGTTATAAACACTTAATAGTCCGATTGATTTGCATTCTGAATGTCAATCTAACTTTGACCCAAGCTGAATTTTCAGCAGTAACATTATGAGCAAGTACATTAAGTACAATCTGACATAACTCCATTCATTAATTTCAGGTAGGCATATAATAACTTCAGAAAGAAGATTAAGTTCACAAATAGAACATACAGTACATTAGGACATAGAACAAGCCTTTCAGCTAATGATATTGTCATGACTTTTAACCTACTCCAAGATTAACCTTACCCTCCCCTCCCACATAACCCTTAATTTTACTTCCATCCATATGCCAATCTAAGAGTCTCTTATTTGCCCTGGTTCTGGTTCTACCATCATTTTGAGCAACATATTCCATGCACACACACTCCCACCAGCTATTACAGCTCAAGGTGTTCTGGAGTTTGGAGTTCAATTATGGCACTGTTCTGTAAGAAGCCTCAGTATGTCCTCCCTGTGGAAAGCGTTGGCTTTCCCTGGGCGCTCTGGTTTCCTCCCACAGTCCAAAAGATGTACCGGGTAAGTTAATTCATTATTGTAAATTGTTGCGTGATTAGGTTATGGTAAATTGGTGTTGCTGGACAGCATGAGTCAAAGGCTGGATGGGCCTACTCTGTACTACATTGCTAAGTAATAAATAAATAAATAGACAAAAAAAACAAATAAACAAATAACCTGCCTCCAACATCCTTCCTATACTTTCTTCCAATCTCCTAAAAACTATCACTTAGGGACCCTTCCCCTCCCTCTTCAGTCCTGACGAAGGGTCTTGGCCCGAAACATTGACTGTTCATTTCCACAGATGCTGCCCAACCTGCTGAGATCCTCCAGCGTGTTGTGCATGTTGCTTTGACCCCAGCATCTGCAGAGTACTTTGTATTTACCTAAAAACTATGTCAGCTTGATTTAGCAATATCTGCCTTTGGAAAGGGTCTCTGGTGGTCCACTCAGTCTATGCCACTTATCATCATATACATCTTTATCAAGTCACCTCTCATAGTCCTTTAATCCAAAGAGAAAATCCCAAACTCATTTAACCAACCTATCCTCATAAGACATGTTCTCTAACCCAAGGACCATCCTGGTAAAACTCCTCTGCACCCTCATGAAAGCTTGCATATCCTTCCTATAATGAGGTGACCAGAACTGACCACAATATTCCAAGTGTGGTCTAACCAGAGTTTTATAGAGCTGTAAGTTTCCTCCATGACTCTTGAAGTCAGTCCCCCAACTAATGAAGACCAACACATATGTCTTCATAACCACTCTATCAATGCGTGGCAACTTTGAGGGATCTATAGATGTGAACCCCAACATTTCCCTTTTCATCCACAGCGCTAAGATTCCTGCCATTAGCCCTGTGCTCTGCCTTCAAGTTCGATCTACCAAGTGAATCAATTCACACTTTTCCAGATCAAATACTATTGTCACTTCTCAGCCCAGCTCCTCATCTTTATCAATGTCTGTTATTAACTTCCCAACCTTCATGCCATCTGAAAACTTACTAATTCACCCTCCACTTCCCCATCAAAATCATTCATAAAAATCACAAAGAGCAGAGATCCCTCTGGAACACCTCTGGTCATGGCCTCCAAGCAGAATAAGTTCCATCGACAACCAGCCTCTTCTTTCTGTGGCTAAAACAATTCTGAATTCACGCAGCTAAATTTCACTTGCTCCCATGCCTCCTAAATTTCTGAATGAGCCTACCTTGGGGAATGTTGTCAAGTGCCTTACTGACATGCATATACACCACATACACTGTTGTACCTTTATCAATATCTTTTAACACTTCCTCAAAGAATTCAATCAGGCTCATGAGGCTTGACCTGCCCCTCACAAAACCACGCTGACTATCCCTAATCAGATTAGGTTTTTCCAAATACTCATAAATCCTGTCGCTAAGAATGCTTTCCAACAGTTTGACGTAAGACCCACTGGTCTATAATTACTTGGATTACCCCCATTACCGTTCTTGAACAAAAGAATAACATTTGTCACCTTCCAATTCTCTGGCACTACTCCTATGGCAAGGATGCAAGGATCATTGCCAAAGGCACAGTGATCTCTTCCTTTGCTTCCTCTAGTAACAAGGTGTATAACCTGTCTGTCCTAATGTTTTTCAGAAGTTCAAGCACATCCTCTTTCTTACTGTTGACATGTAACAGCATATCAGCCTGTTTTATACTGATATGCTGAAACATCGATTTTCCAGCATATCAGATTTGTTCAAGTCGACTCAATCAAAAATTCACAATTTAACACTTCCATAGCAGTTAAAATTATACTGAATTTGATACATATTTGTTCATCCAGTTGACTGAGACTGTTGCTTGTGGCAGTGGAATAGAACCAATCCATGTGTTTGTTTTAAATTTAAATTAGTGAGAAACTCACATTGCTGCCATTTCTTAAAACTTTCATGAACTCTGCACAATTTGAACATCTCCAATGTTATCTTTAAATATTGCATAAGACATTTATTTATTTATTTATTAGGAGATGCTACACAGAATAAACCCTTCCATCATTCGAAGCTTGCCATCAGGAACCTCCATTTTATCCTGAGCCTAGTCATGGGACAATTTACAATGACCATGTATCCTACTACCAGTACATCTGTGGACTCTGGGAGGAAACCCACCTGTTCCATAGGGAGCATGTATCATACAAACTCCTTACAAAAGACATTGGAATTGAACTCTGATGTCCCGAGTTGCAAGCAGTAACACGCTAACCGCTGTGCTAACTGTGGCGTCCAAAACCAGCAAAAACTGTACTATGTTGAAGCAATAGCTACCACTCTGTATAGAACTGAACATCTTTTAAGCAGCCTCAAGATACTAACCTTTTTGCACATCTACAATAATCTCACTTGGCCACATTAGGTCGATATATTCTATGCCTTGCGGATTCAAGTGCCTGTCCCTAAAAATTACTGATTGTATCCAGTTCCACTATCTCTGGCAGCAAGCTCGAATTATCAGGTATTCTCAGTTTTTAAGAACTTTCCCCACAAATTCCTTTAAATTTCCTTCTACTCACTTTTAATCCTACACACTTCTGTGTTTGAAGCCTTTACCATGAGAAATAGATTCTGACTATTTATGCCTCCCACAGGTTTATATACCTCTATCAGTTCATCTCCTCCTCAGCCTCTTGTGGCCCACCATCAATTTTCAATCTATCTCCATAACTAAAGCCTCCAGTCCAGTCTACAACCTGGTGAATCTCATCTGCACTTTCTCCAGCATCTTGGAAGCTCCTTTGGTGCAAAAGAAGCAAACTGGAAAAAAAAATGAGACCTCAACTCCTGGCTTAATCTTCTTGAATCACATGTCACTTTGTGGATAAGGATAATTCAATGTAGTATTACACGAGGCCACTGGAAACACTAAGGCAAAGACAGTCAATATACTAACATCTGAATGCCCATTTACTTCACAGGTAAGCCAGAATTGCTGTGACTGGTTACTCAAGCATCCTAGTAATATCTCCATGTGTTTTATATCCCGTTCCCTCAGAGTTGAGCAATTGTAATATAACATTCTATTCCACAAATTGTATCCCATTAGTACTCATGGCTCATACATCTTATCTTGTAAGTACTGCCATGTTTCTTATTAGAGACTGAATAATATTTTTCCAGTTTTTTTGAACCTAAATGCCCATTACTTCTTCACTAATCGGGTTCTGGTGCGTGAAATTAGAATCCACCTGGTACAATGACCTTGAGGAATAAGGTAACACATTCAAGCCAAGGCTGTTTCTTAACACACAATCCGAGGGTGTTCATCAAGCTATCAAAAAGGAAAGAAATTAGAATCATATATTCAAAGTATTAATCAGGAAAAAACTAACGAGCTCTCAGCAAACTCCCAGTGAAGTTGGGGTCACTATTAAAAGCTTTTCTTAAATATATTGTGATAGCTTTCAGTTCATTATTTTGCATTTCAAGATATTATTTTAAACAAAGACCTTTATCAATCTACCCTACAAATGATCTTTTTGCAAGAAAAGCTGTATATCCAATGATATCCAACTTTCACCCTGCCCTCAAATTTACCTGGTTCATTTCCGACACCTCTCACTCCTTTCTTGATCTTTCTGTCTCCATCTCTGGAGACGGCTTATCTACTGATATCTACTATAAGCCTACAGACTCTCACAGCTACCTGGACTATTCCTCTTCCCACCCTGTCTCTTGCAAAAATGCTATCCCCTTCTCACAATTCCTCCATCTCCGCCACATCTGCTCTCAGGATGAGGCTTTTCATTCCAGGATGAAGGAGATGTCTTCCTTTTTAAAACAAAGGGGCTTCCCTTCTTCCACCATCAACTCTGCTCTCAAATGCATCTCTCTCATTTCCCGCACATCTGCCCTCACCCCATCCGCCCGCCACCCCACTCGGGATAGGGTTCCCCTTGTCCTCACCTACCACCCCACCAGCCTCCAGGTCCAACGTATAATTCTCCGTAACTTCCGCCACCTCCAACGGAATCCCATCACCAAGCACATCTTTCCCTCCCCCTCTCTTTCTGCTTTCCGCAGGGATTGCTCCCTACGCGACTCCCTTGTCCACTCGTCCCCCCCATCCCTTCCCACCGATCTCCCTCCTGGCACTTATCCTTGTAAGCAGAACAAGTGCTACACCTGCCCTTACACTTCCTCCCTCACCACCATTCAGGGCCCCAGACAGTCCTTCCAGGTGAGGCGACACTTCACCTGTGAGTCAGCTGGTGTGGTATACTGCGTCCGGTGCTCCTGGTGTGGTCTTTCATATATTGGTGAGACCCGAAGCCGACTGGGAGACCGTTTCGCTGAACACCTATGCTCAGTCCGCCAGAGAAAGCAGGATCTCCTAGTGGCCACACATTTTAATTCCATGTCCCTTTCCCATTCTGATATGTCTATCCATGGCCTCCTCTACTGTCAAAATGAAGCCACACTCAGGTTGGAGGAACGACACGTTATATACCGGCTGGGTAGCCTCCAACCTGATGGCATGAACATTGACTTCTCTAACTTCCGTTAACTTGACCTGTGGCCATCAAACTTTACAACTCCTCCCTAGAAGTGTCAGATACCTTGAGCCAATAGACCGGTCCTGGACTTATTTCCACTGGGCATGATTAACATATAAATATTTAATTATTTATGGTTTTATATTGCTATATTTCTTCACTATTCTTGGTTGGTGTGTCTGTAACAAAACCCTCGGGATCAATAAAGTATGTCTGCCTGTCTGTCTGTAATGCCCCTCCTCCCCTTCTTACCCCATCCCTGACAATATTTAGTTGTTTGTTATTTTTTCTCTCTCTCTGCCCATCACTCTGCCTGTTCTCCATCTCCCTCTGGTGCTCCCCCCCATGAGGCCTCCCGTCCCATGATCCTTTCCCTTTTTCAGCCCTGTATCACTTTCGCCAATCACCTTTCCAGCTCTTAGCTTCATCCCACCCTCTCCGGTCTTCTCCTATTATTTCGCATTCCACCCTCCCCTCACTACTTTCAAATCTCTTAGTATCTTTCCTTTCAGTTAGTCCTGATGAAGGGTCTCGGCCCAAAACGTCGACAGTTCCTTCTCCTTATAGATGCTGCCTGGCCTGCTGTGTTCCACCAGCATTTTGTGTGTGTTGTTTGAATTTCCAACATCTGCAGATTTCCTCGTGTTTGAATATCCAATGATTTTTTTTTGTGTCGTATGATCCATTAAGGGCTACCAAAGGATATCCTCCATGGTTTGATGTGAAAGGTGCCTTAGAGACTGACATCTGACATGACCTGATTAATTGTCCTTGTACATAATTCAAAAGGTTGCAAAATCAGCATTTAGAGTTGACTTCAAGTCAATTAAAGCTTGGAGGAACATTTTAACAATGAACTTCATCTGAAGTTGGAAACAGGCAAATTTGAATCAGATAGCTGAATCTACTTCAGAAGTTTTACAGCCCCACTATATTAATATCTGCATTAATGTAAGAGAAAAATTAAATAGGAGTGACTTGGAAAAAAAGATGGGGATGTAATATTTTTTAACATAACCCATCCAAGAGAAAATTGATTGGCTCAGATTGGTGCTCCATTTCTTATAATTAGTAGAATTACTAAAATTAGTAAAATTAACTAGGTTTGATTGAAATAGCATACAAGAGAAGATGGGTAAAATAACACAGGGACTGACTTCGTGATTTTATGTCATTTTTTGATCAGATGTTTTAAATCTATAATAAATTCTGCAGGTGCCAAAATCTGAAGTAAAAACTAAAAATGCTTTCTAGGTCGGACATTTAGTTTTATGCTTTATGTATAGTCAAATACTGTAAAATCTAACCATGATATTGAAATGATATTATGCCATAACATTTGTAGAGAGGTTATCCTACTCCCTTAGCCAATTGAAAGCTGTAATTGTTCCAGTAATTGTAATTTCCCTGGAATTGTCAGTGATTTACGAGTTAAAATGTTTTAATCAAGTAATTTACTAATTTAGCCAATTCTCTCTGTGAAAATCCATACAAGCAAATGTGTCAGTTGTGGTATCAATTAGAGATCATGTTCAGAGGTTAAGTACATACTCAGAGCACATCATTTCAGCTTGCTCTCCAATATTACCCACCAGCTAATTCAACAGCAATAATTGGAAATGTGGAGGATTAATTGACTTCTCCTCATTTGGGAATTTAAAGGTAACTTGATGACTAAATGACGGATCAAAAAAGTAACTGACACACTTGGGTCAAAATTAATCATTTGCTGACTATTTTTTCCACATTTAGAACAGGCTCAGTTTACCTAGAACAACATGTACACAAATCAATTTGCATCAGAATTGAGCTTGTAAACTTTTATTAAAATGAAAAGAGAAAATTCAACCATGCTCAGGCATACAAGCTTAAACCTAATATCTAATGTTCTTGTGATATTCAATTTTAAAGAAATAATTAACACAATCAGTTTGGGGAGGCATATGTGGAGTGTAAGATGAGTGTACACTTATCTATCACTTTTCAAGTCAATTTTTTCTTATCCATATTCTACTACAAGTAAAATATTATTACAACTACAGGTTCAGTCAAGATCTTTAAGTTGTTGTGGGGTGAGGGGGGGGGGGGTGTAAGAATTTCTCCATGGCTGCTCTTGCATGTTAAAAAGAGGCTGAAGAAAGAGTATTATGCTTGGTAGAATGGAGCAGGTGCACAGAAATTTTGACCACAAATGGAGGGAGGGCAGGACAGCACAGTGATCATGGGGTAGAATGGTTGTTTTATTTGAAAGACTAAGAGGGATAGGAAGTAGATCACTGGATTTAATTGAATGGTAGGTGGGAAAGGAACAAGGATTGGAAAGGGAGATGGAGGGCTAAGAGGGCATTTGGAGTGGGATCAAGAAAATGGAGAAAGGGGAAATAATTGGGGCATTAGCAAAGAGACAGAAGGAAGGCTGAAGAGAAATATGAGTAGATGCTTGGGGAAGGAAGCTAGAAGGAAAATGAAAGATCAATGATATTGGGTAGAATGCAGGTTTTTCTTGTACTGATAACTTAATTACACTCAGCTGGCTCGGTTGAGCAGGCATCAATACTTATCAGTCGGCCACCCAAAACAGACAAGGGATTACCAATCAGGCTGAATAGAAGATTCAAGGATGTTTTTAAAGCCTCCTTGACAAAAATAATATGTGCCCAACTGACTCTTGCAAATCCTTGGCCACTCAAAAAGTGAAGTACGATTGTTTGAGAGTATTGATATCAAAGCCATGTTTCAGGAGCCAAAGGTAAACAGTGAAAGATGCATATCACCTCATGGTACCTATCTTTCTGTCCACCTGCCACATCAGGCACTCATTGCCCCAAATGTGGAACAGCCTATGGTCTCCGCATTGGCCTCATCATCTTCCCAAGGAACTTCCTATGAAGAAGAAGGGATGTCTTTTAAAAGCTTCCAATAAAGACAGCACCTGCTGCATTGCATTGTAACATCTACTAACCACATATAACACATCAGAAACAAATGATGTATTGGAATTATGACATAGCACAGGAAAACCCAGTAAGCTGTTCATGACTATCACAACTCAATTTTTCACTCTATACACTTCTTTTTTACAAGTAACTTTCAGTGATCCACTATGCTGTTTTAGCAAAACTAAGCAATGTGAAACAACTTCTATCTCCTCTCCCCAGCTGCTGTTATTGTTATACTACAGCAAAATGAATGATGCAATCGAGATTGACCTTGAAATTATAGTAGATCAATGTCTGAACTTGCAGGAGGCATCAAATGAAATGCCACAAGAAACTAATTAAGAAGCATGCAGATAATAAACATAAAAACAACTTATTGATGGCACTGAGAGAATGATTTTTTTCAGTCCAGGAGGCTGTTTGTATTGTTTTTTTTCTTCAAGGTTAGGATTTGGTACATTTGTCTCTGCCATTTTTAGGGAACAGCTGATGATGCAAAACTCTACAATGCAATAGATAATACTGAAGATAGTGACAGAGCTCCAGTTGATAGAGGAGGGATTGTCTAACTGGCAGAAATTGACAATAGAAGTTCAACGCAGATACACTTTGGAGAGTCTAATTTTGACAGCTCATCCATTACCAATGGCACAACTTCGAAAAGCGAGGTAAGAAGATAAACATTGCTGCTAATACATGTATTCTGGAAGGTGGCGGGGAAATTGCTGGAAAATGGAAAAACAGTACATATACATTTAAATAGGTTTATAAATATATGCAGAATGTCTTTATTCATCTTGATGAAATTGCAAATCAATCCCTCCACCTACACACACACACACACACACACACACACACACACACACACACACACACACACACACACACACACACACACACACACACACACACACACACACACACACACACACACACACACACACACACACAAAACTGTTTCCAACTATGCTAAGTTACTTGACATTCAACCAGGCACTTGTACATTGGATGACATCATCTGACCCCCTTATCCACAAAAACCAACACCCATGTGCAATAGACTCCAACAGCTCTGATCCCTGAAACTTCTTCCCCTAACCGTGCATCTGTGCTTGTATTCTTCTTCCCCCACACTTTGACTATCTGCCAGTTGTTATAAACCTCCATGACTGGACCTATGACCAATTTTGAATCTTGAACATGCATACTGCCTGCTCGTTTGCACCCTAGGGCACAATCAAGCTTGCAATAGAGGCAAATGCTCTTCGATTGCCTAGTGCCACAGCTTTCTTGTCTTGTCTAATAGGACTAGAATTCCTGGGCAAGAACATGCTGGAACTGATTAAACCTCAACCTGAGGATTGTGATTAAGCATAACTATTAGTCCAAGAAAAAAAATGGCTTTCATGCACTGAAAAAGATTACCAGTATATTATAACTGATTAGGGACATCAGTAATGAGACGTTGAAAAAGTTACAGCTATTCTCCTTGGAATGCAGAAGGTTAAAAGGAGATCTGATTGTAATCATCAGAAAGTCCTGTTAGATAAAGAAGAGAAAATCTCTTTGGTTTCATGAGTGGGTCGTGGATTTAAAATTGTTAGATAATGCTCCAATGCCGAGAAAGGAAGAACCTTATTCATTCAGTAAGAGTTATGTAAATGTGTATATAAAATTAATCAAAATCAGAATCAAGTTTATTGTCACTGACGTGTGTCATTATTTTTTTGTTTTATGGCAGCAGCACAGTACATAAAAATTGTCCTGTTACAATAAAAAATAAATAAATCGTGCAAAAGAGGAGCTTATGCATTCATTGACTGTTCAGGAATCTGGTGGCAGAAGGGAGGAAGCTGTTCCTAAGACACAGTGAATGTCTTCAGGCTCCAGTACATCCTAAGAAGAGGGCATGTTTCAAGTCTTGCCAGTCCTTAATAGGGGATGCCACATCCTTGAGGTATCACCTTTTGAAAATGTCCTTGATGCATCAACTTAATTCCAAAAAACATATTTAAAAGGGAATTCTAGAGTTAGTTATGGGCCAGGAATTATGTCAACTTCATTCTAAATACAGGAGTGAGATGTTGAACTAGTATAGTCATAATTAACTAAACGACCTCCTCAGTGCTGAAAGTTTCTGCAACACATTTGTGATTTTTTCCCCCTAAGTATTTGATAATCAACTGGTGAACATTACTAAAGGAACTTTTAAGCTCCTAGGCTTTAACCTAGGGTGATGATGGAGTATATTTAAAAATGTCCTGAAGTACTCCCTTTAGTCCTTTTGAATTGTTCATCCATATTTCACTGGAAGTCAATGGTCACATTAAAAATAGGAATGTCAATACACAATTTTTTGTTTGAGTTCTGTTCCTGCAGCAACATACAGAGCCAAAATCCATTACCATTGAATAAGAGATCTGCTAAAAGCTCTGGAAACAATGCCACAGTATGTTAAGTTAAATAATAAGGTTTTTAACCTAACAGAGTCTGTACAACTACTGTCAAAATGCATTACCAGGAGCTTTCCTTAAACGCAGAAATGAAGTAATTTGATTCAAAAGAGCATCCTCACCACCCGAGGGCTAACATTAAGTATGTTGGAAGTAGCGAAGAACAGTAAAAAGCTCTGAATGTGAATGCATCATGCATGTGAGTAGGGGTTATGACTTTATTAGAGGAATACGTACATTTGCTGATTTGATATGATTTGATTGTTCCATTAACATGCATTACAACACGTTATTAGCAAAGATGTGAATACTTTGCACAGCCATAACTCTCTGAATCCATTAGCGACACACTGAAATTTTAATCGTTCAGTTCAAGCCTCTCAATTTATCTATTTGTTTCATTATTAAATATGTGGATTTCTTCTATCATTAATGCAGACTAAAAAGCTCGTGAGCTGAGTTTGTTTAAAAATAATACTGTCCAATAGGAATCAAATATGTTTGAAAACAAATTAAGTGGGAAGACACCGGAATGATGGGGTGGGCTGTGAGAAAAATGGTAAGAGTGGGTAGGAATGAAGAGAAAGTCCTTGAACATTACCCAGACAACATTCCTCCAACCATTCCTGCATTACTTCCAACTCAGCCTTCAATAGTTTCAGTTCTCTTTCACAGATTCTGAATACACATCAATCACTTTTTTCAAAGGTGTTTTTGCAAACTTCCCCAAGGCATATTTTATTACAGTTGTGGCTTCTATTTTGTTCAGTGTGCTATTGGAAATATCCCTCACTAAGTGGCACTGGAAAGTATAGCATTTTTGCTTTTTGGATCCTGCCGAAAATTTCTCTCTCCGCCATCGTCACCAAACAAATTATTTGATCTATGTTATTTTAATGCTTGTTAGATCTTGCTGTGTGCAGAGTAGAGATGCATTTCCTTAACTGTAATAGTGCTAACACTTCAAAAGCATTCCATTAGTTGGAGAGAACTGTGGTACATCCATAAAGGGCCATATAAATGCAAATCATTCTTTCTATGAGAAAAATGAGCAATGACATTTCCTCTTTTGTTGTGCTCTTTCATACCACAACTAAATTAGATCAGCAAAGTGAAAGCTGTCTAATTAATTATTCATTGCACAATTTGAATAACTGACAGCAAGGCAATCCCCCATATTTGCCTTTATAAATCATCTTGAAAACATTCAACTAACAATTTTCATCCTTAAGTTAAAATGTCACAAATGTATAAATTGCCTTCGGAAAATTATGGGTCAGTAATTCAAAGGACAAGATAATTATAGAAAGAATAATTAACTGGTGGTAATGTGTTAGATGAAGTTTCTCAGACATCAATTTCTCCTTCCTACTTTGTTTTTGTTCAACAGTGCAATCAGATACCAGTTGCAGTTATCAATAGAGCATAAACAAATTTCCCAGGCATTTGTGTGGGTCTAATGACCTGTTGAGTTAAATTGTATTGTACCAGAGTAATGTTTAGTGATTTCTTTTAAACAGTCACACCATAAGACCATAAGACATAGGAGCAGATTTAGGCCATTCACCCCATCGAGTCTGCTCCACCATTCCATCATGGCTGATCCCGGATCCCACTCAACCCCATACACCTGCCTTCTCTCCATAATCTTTGACACCCTGACCAATCAGGAAATGGGCAACATATGCCTTAAATATATGCATGGACTTGGCCTCCACCGCAGTCTGTTGCAAATCCTTCCACAGCTTTACTACTCTCTGGCTAAAAAAATCCCTCCTTACTTCTGTACTGAAGTGTCGCCTCTCAATTTTGAGGCTGTGCCCTCTAGTCTGGATACCCCCACCATAAGAAACATCCTCTCCACATCTGCCCAATCTAGTCCTTTCAATATTTGGTAGGTTTCAATGAGATCCCCACACATTCTTCTAAATTCCAATGAGTACAGGCCCAAAGCTGCCAAACGCTCCTCATATGTTAACCCCTTCATTCCCTGAATAATCCTTGTGAACTTCCTCTGGATTCTCTCCAATGATAACACATCCTTTTTGAGATTATGTGGCCCAAAACTGTTGACAATACTCCAAGTATGGCCTAACTAGTGTCTTATAAAGGCTCAGCATTATCTCCTTGGTTTTATATTCTATTCTATAAAATGAATGCCAACATTACATTTGCCTTCATTACCACAGGGTCAACCTGGGAGTCTTGTACTAGAACTCTCAAATCCTTCTGCATCTCTGATGTTTGAACCTTCCCCCTATATAGATAATACTCCACACTATTGTTCCTTTTACCAAAGTGCATTACTAAATCATTGGCAAACAATGTGAAAAGCAGTGGTCCCAATTTGGACCCCTAAGGAACACCACTAATTACAAGCAGCAAACTAGAAAAGGCCATTCCAACTTACTGCCTCCTGACTGTCAGCCATTCCACAATCTGTTCAAGTATCTTTCCTGTAATGTCATAGGATTTTATCTTGTTCCTCAGCCCCATGTGTGGCATCTTATCAAATGCCTTCTGAAAATCCAAGTAAATGACATCCATTGCTTCTCCTTTGTCTACCTTGCTTGTATTTTCCTCAAAGAAATTAAGAGAATTGTCAGAAAAGATTTCCCTTTACAGAAACCATGCTGAATTTGACTTATTTTATCATTAGTCTCCAAGTACCTCAAAACCTCATCCTTAATAATATACTTCAACACTTTCCCAACCACTGAGTTTAGGGAAACTGGCCTATAATTTCCTTTCTTTTGCCTTCCTCCCTTCTTATAGAGTTTTGCAATCTTCCAGTCCTCTCGGACCATGCCAGAATCAAGTGATCCTTGAAAGATCATGACCAATGCATCTGTTATCTCTTCAGCAACCTCTGTCAGGCCTCCGGGATATCGTCCATCTGGCCCAAGTGACTTACCACCTTAAGACCTTCGAGCTTGCCTAGCACTCTTCCTTTGTAATAGCAATGGCACTCACTCCTGCTCCCTGACACTCACGAACATCTGGCACACTGCTAGAGAATTCCACAGTGAAGGCAGATGCAAAGTACCCATTAAGTTCATCTGCCATTTCTTTGTCCCCCATTACTACCTCGCCAGCATCATTTTCCAGTATCAACTCTCACCTCCTTTTTGCTCTTTATATAACTGAGAAAACTTTCAGTATCCCGCTTTATATTTTTGGCTAATCTGCCCTCATATTTTATCTTTTTCCTTCTTATAGCTTTTTTTTTAAGTTGCTTTTTGTTGGATTATAAAAGCTTCCCAATCATCCAACTTCCCATTCACTTTTGCTACCTTATATGCCCTTTCCTTGACTTTTATTCAGTCCCTAACTTCCCTTGTCAGCCACGGATGCCTAGACCTGCCATTTGAGAACTTCTTCTTCTGTAAGACGTATCCATCCAGTGCCTTGTGAACTATTCCCAGAAACTTCAGCCACCTCTGCTTTGTCATCATCCCTGCCAGTATCCTCCACAAATCCACCTGGGTAAGCTCCTCTCTCATGCCTCTGTAATTCCCTTTATTCCATTGTAATACTGATACATGTGAGTTATGGCTTCTCCCTCTCAAATTTCAGTACGACTTCAATCATATTATGATCCCTGCCTGCTAAGGGTTCCTTTACATTAAGCTCCCTAATAAGATTTAGGTAGCACACAACACCCATTCTAAGAAAGCCTTTTCCTGAGCAGGCTCAAGCTCAAGATGCTCTCAAAAGCCATCTCATAGGCATTCAACATGCCATCTTGTAGGCATTCCCTCTTACGATCCAACACCAACCTGATTTTCCCAATCCTCTGCATAATAAAGTCCCCGTTACTATTGCGTCATTACCCTTATTACAAGCCTTTTCCAGCTCCCTTGGCAATCTGAACCCTACATCTTGTCTACTATTTGGAGGCCTATATATGATTCCCATAATGGTTACTTTACCCTTACAATTTCTTAACTCCACTCACAAAGATTTAACATTCTCTGTCCCTACGTCACCTCTTTTTAAAGATGTAGTTCCATCTCTTACCAACAGAGCCACACCACTACCTATGCTTTCCTGTCTGCCCATCACTGTTTTTTTAATTTGAAGAATATAAGACCAGAAGAAAAAAGGAGCAGAATTAGGCTATTCAGCTCATCAAATATGCCCCGCCTTTTCATTATGGCTGATTTATTATCCCACAACCCCATTCTCCTGTCCTCTCCCCTTAACTTTGACACCCTAATTAATCAGAACCTATCAACCCTCACCTTAAACATAACTAGTGACTTGGCTTCCACAGCAGTCTGCATAATAAATTCCACAGATTCTTCACCCTCTGGCTGATGAAATTTTTCCTCATCTGTGTTGTAAAAGGATGTCCCTCAATTTTAAGGCTGTGTCCACTGGGTTGAGACTCCATTATTTGAAACATACTCTTCTATTTAGGACTTTCAAAATTCGATAGGTTTCAATGAGATCACCCCTCATTCTTCTAAACTCCAGTGGGTACAATTCCAGACCCATCAAATACTTGCATCCTGCGATAATTCTCGTGAGCCTCCTCTGGACCTTTTCCAATGCCAGCACATCTTTTCTTAGACTTGGGGCTCAAACCTGCTCACAATACTCTGTGTGCTCTAACCAATGCCTTGTAAAGCGGGTTTCATCTATCACCTTGTGTTTCTTTCCTCTATTTCCCCAACCTTCTTAATCTGACTCCTCATCTTTTTTCTCCAGTCCTCTTTTCCACAGATACTGCCCAGCCTGCTAAGTTCCTCCAGCATTCTGTGTGCGTTGCTTGGAGTTCCAGCATCTGCAGATCTTCTCCTGTTTGTGCTCAGAATTACATCCTTGCTTTTGTATTCCAGTCCTCTTGAAATGAATGCTAACATTGCATTTGCCTTCCTTACCACCGATTCAACCTGCAAGTTAACCTGCAGGGAATCCTGCATGAGGACTCCCAAGTCCCTTTACACTTCCAATTTTGAATTTTCTTCCCATTTAGAAAGTAGTCCAAGCTTTTATTCCTTCTACTAACTGCATGACCATGTACTTCCCTACACTATATTCCATCTGTCACTTCTTTGCCCACTCTCCCAATCCGTCTAAGACCTTCTGTAGATACCCAACTTTATCAACACTAACTGCCCTTCCATCTACCTTCCTATCATCTGCAAATTTGCCCATAAAGCCATTAATTCTGTTATCCAAATCATTGACATATAACATGAAAAGAAGCGGTCCCAACACCGACCTGGAGGTACACCACTAGTCACCGACAGGCAACCAGAATAATCCCTCTATATTCCGACTCTTTGCCTCCTGCCAGTCAGCCAGCCTTCTATCTATGCTAGTAACTTTCTTGTAATAAAATACGGTAGGTTCTTGTTTTGTAAAGTAGTCTCAGGTATGGTACCTTGTCAAAGGCCTTCTGAAAATCCAAATTAACAATATTCATCAATTCCCCATTGTCTACCCCTGCCTACTATTTCCTCAAAGAATTCCAACAGATTTGCCAGGCAAGATTTCCCCTTAAGGAAACAGTGCTGACTTTGGCTGACTTGTCATGTGCCTCCACCTACCCCAAAACCTCATTCTGAATAATAGATTGCAACATTTCTTCAACCATTGATTTCAGCATAGCTGGCCTGTTACGTCATTTCTTTTGCTTTCCTCTGTTCTTAAAGAGTGGAGTGACATTTGCAATTTTCCAGTCCTCTGAAACCATTGTAGAATCTTGTGGTTCTTAACAGGTCATTACTAATGCCTCCACGATCTCTTCAGCTACCTCTTTCAGAACCCTGGGATGTAGTCCATCTGGTCCAGGTGACTTATTTATTTTTAAGCTGATTAGCTTCACAAGCACCTTCTCCTTAGTAATCGCAACAACACTCACTTCTGCCCCCTGGCACTCGTGCAGTTCTGGCATTCTGCTAGTGTCTCTCTGCATTACTATCTCTCCAGCATCATTTTCCAGTATTCTGATATCCACTTGTTTCTCATTTGCTCTTTATATAGCTAAAAAGCTGCAGCCTCTTTTATATTAGTAGCTAGCTTACCTACATATTTCATCCGCTTTTTTAGTTGCCTTCTGGTGATTTTTAAAAGCTTCCCAATTCTCTGTCTTCTGACTAATTTTTGCAATATTATATGCCTTCTTCTTTTTGTTTTTATGTTTTTTTTTACTTCCTTGTCAGTCATGGTTGCCTCATCTTTTAGAATACATCTTCAACTTTGGGATCTACCTTTCCTGTGCCTTCCTAATTGCACCCAAATATTCCAGCAACTGCTGCCTTGCCATCATCCCTGCTAGTGTCTCCTTCCAATCAACTTTGGCTAGCTCCTCTCTCATGTCTCTGTAATTCACTTTACTCCACTGTAATACTGCAACATCTGATTTAACTTTATCCTCGAACTGCAGGGAGAATTCTATCAAATTATGATTTCTGCTTCCCTAATCAAATCTGGGTCATTACATACAAATCCAGATTGTTGTTCCCTAGTGGGATTAACAACAAGCTGCTCTAAAAAAAAATCTCATAGGCATTCTACAGATTCCCTTGCTTGGGATCCAGCACCAACCTGATTTTCCCAATCTACCTGCATATTGAATTCCCCTATGTCTATCGCAACACTGCCCTTTTTACAGGCTTTTCTATCTCCCATTGTAATTTGTAGCCAACATATCGGCTACTGTTTAGAGGCCTGTATAAAACTCTCTTCTCTTGCACTTTCTTAACTCTACCCACAAGGATTCTACATCTTCTGATCCTAAGTCACCTCTTTCTAAAGATTTGATACCAGTTTTTTTAACAATAGTGGTAACCCCCACCCCTCTGCCTACTTGACTATTCTTTCAATACAATGTGTACCTTGGATGTTAAGTTCCTAAGTATGATCTTTCAACCACAATTCAGTGATGCCCACTGCATCATACCTTCCAATCTCTAACCATGCTAAAAAATAGTCTACCTTATTTCATACACAGTGTCCATTCAAAAATATCACCTTTAATCCTGTATTCATCACCCTTTTTGAGTTTGGTTCTCTATTACATTTCAACCCATCTCATTGACTGTAATCTTGCCCTATTATCTGCCTGTTCTTCCTCACAGTCTCATTACACACTGCATCTAGTTGTGTATCAACTGCCCCATCCTTAGCTTCCCATCCCTCTACCAAACTGGTTGTAGGTGAATGTTTGTGCAACTTCCAGCATTCAATAAAATTTGCAACAAATGCACGACATTCATCTAAATTTGAAGCAGATGAAAGCTAATACAACACCATTGATACTTGTAAATGGAAAGTTTCTGGAATTAAGATGGTAAATAATGGTGTTCATTTATGGAGCAAACCTGTTTTCAATTGGCCTTCAGTGTGCTCCTTCCAATAAAAAAAGAGAAGATTGCAGAAGTGATACTGATTGTTTAGTCAAGCAAGAGTTAAACAAATTCATTAGAATTAATCCGTAAAAACATTTATTCAGTTCTGCATTTATGTAAATTTAACAATATATTTAAAATGCAACTCCAAGCTACCTATGCATTTTCTTGTCAAAGTTCTCTCATCCTTTTACTTGTACAGTACAATAATGGTTGGAAGTCATTGTCGGGGCAGTTACACAATAAATATTTCATTTAATATTGTAAATGTACTAAAATGCCATATGAACAGTTTATGTCATCCAATATTCTTTGTAACTACTTTTTTTTGGATTTTACTTTAGAAAAGTACCCCAGAAGAAAGCACGTTAACTATTTAAACCGCTAACATCATCATAGTAAACTGACTGCTAGTAAGAAGCACCATGACTTCCTCGTAGATCAGTCAAGTGTTTTACTTAAGTTTTTTTTTTGGTCTGGGTGTGCTGTCTTAGGACAAGAGTCCAATAAGATTCTACCCAACGATTACTTTAAGATATGAGTTTCTGAGTAGACAAGCAAATTCAGTTCTAGACGGTAAAACATATGATTCGGTTCTGCATCACTGGATCAGGGATGGATTGCATATCAATACATAACTGTAATCCCAACTGCCTGGAAAGCTCAAGAACGCAAGCCTCAGAGAACATTGGATTAGTCAATTTGCCACCTGCGGAATGAAACATAGCCTGATGTGTCCGAAAAGGTTGACTCATATTTGAGCAACTACTGTAGTTCTTCTTCTACCCTTTTTCAGCTAATGCCATCATGTAAAAACTTTGGCTGTCCCACAAATGTTTATAACAGGCTATATGACTAGTAGCAAGGTATTTTACAAATTGTCATTGAATATTTCGGTTATTCAATCTCTCTGTAAAATGGCTCAGCTGGGACTAGAATTAATAGATTAAGCAACTATGTAAAAATTCACAAATGACACAACCACGGTGGGTCAGATATCAAATAATGAGGAGATAGGGTACAGGAGAAAAGGTGAAGAACGGAGTGGCATGGTGTCATCAGAACAACCTTTCCCTCAATGACAGTAGAACAAAACAGCTGATTATTGAATTCAGGAAGCAGGGCAGAGCGCTTGGCTGTGTTAAGTATCAATGGTAATGAGGTGGAAAGGGTTCTGAGGTATAAACATCACCATTAATCTGCCCTGCTCCAGCCACATTCATATCAAGGCCAAGAAAGCACACATGCAACACATAAGATAAAGCATCTTGGGCTGGCATGGCAATTGCTCTGACCAAGGAACTGCAGAGATTTGTGAATATAGCTAATCCCTTCACAAAAACAGCATCCACTCCACAGACTCCGTTTACACTTCCCGCTACCTCAGTAAAGCAGTCAACATAAACAAAGGCTCCACCCATATCGAACATTCTCTTTTTATCCCCTCCCCCCTCCATGGGGCAGACATTACAAAAGCCTGAAAACTCATACCACTGAGCTGAAGGACAGCTTCTATCCTGATGCTATATGATGTTATATGTTAAAGATGAACTCTAGACCACACAATCTACCTCGTGATTGCTCTTGCTTGTTGTTTACCTGCACTGTACTTTATCTGTAACAGATATTCTGCATCCTGATTGTTTTTTTCTCTTTTGTACCATCTCAATGTATTTATTTACAGAATAATCTCTCTGGATAGCATTCATACAGAAGCTTTTTATTGTATCTCAGTTCTCGTGACATCAAAAAACCAATTGCCACAAAGGTAGGGAAGGGAAACCACTGATGTCAATAAATGCAGCTTTATTCACAATGCCAACAAAATAGAAACAAATAAAATTGTATTTAACCTTATCTTCCAGTGATGTTATTTGTGGCAGAAATGAAAGCATCACAAACTAGTTTTGCATTAAATATCTAAGATGAAATGCTATCAGCTAGTTACCTCAGATCTTCAACCCACCCACTGCACTCACTACATAATGAGCACTATTCACTGCTGTAAGGACATAATGAGTGTTTTTACATGCACTTGTGTTTTATTTTGCATTTTAGTATTGCTTTTCCTTTGTACTACCTCGACATACTTATGTTTTGAAATGATCTGCATGGATGGCATACAAAATTAAGTGTTTCACTGTATTGTGGTACACGTGACACTAATACATCAATTCCTACTCTAACTGTGTATTGTAACCAGATTCAATCATTTAGCATTCTGATTATGTGAACAGGAAACTCCCACAAATAAAAGGACTATAATGATCATCCAGCCTTTTCTTTTTACAAAATATTCATTCAGAGAGAATCAATGGCAGGACACAGCAGCTTCTCAATAACTTATCCCCAAGAATAATATAGTCACTTTTCTACAGTAGAAATAAGTTACTTACGCTTTGTATTGGAACAGATCAACGAGCGGGGTTTTAATAAATATACTTGCTTATGTAAGTGCTTTTGCCCTTCAGTCAGATTTTGTTCATTGATTTGAATGGAGATGACAATTTTGCAGGAGCCAGCCTTTTATGACTTAGTTCATGTCAAACCCGGCAGTAACATGAAACAAGCACATACTGACTGGCACATATGACCACAATTCAGACTATATATTCCAATAGCAAAGCAATACAAGTAAGTGTCTGAATTATTTTGATTTTTAAAAATTTTGTTCCTATTTTAAATATCATTTTATGAAAACTTTTAATGATGTAAACTTTAAATCACCTTTCTACTTTTTTAAAAAAATATTGACAACCAAGAAGTTATCAAAGACCACCAAGCATTTCTGGGGCAGAGCATCCCTCAGTATGGCCTTGTCTGTCATCTGCTGACATTGTTGAGCCTGGTCCAACTAATAGGATTCAACTCAATTGTTAACGGACAGCTTCTGGAATTGCCCAGCTCACTGGCCTACTACATTCAGATATGGAATGAACAGGTATCACAGGCAGCCGGCCAGCTCCAGTATAATCCACCTTGATAGCAATAAGGAAAAAATGTTGGCGCTGTAATGCAAAATACAGAGTGGAAGAAAACACACACACACTCACACACACACACACACACACACACACACACACACACACACAGTGTATTTCACTCTTATTTACGATGTTAACTACTCTTATCCATCTTTTTGGTCTTTATGGGCCTCCCATCAACATAATTTTATTTATTGGCATAATGATATTCAACATACCACTGTAGTGTAACTATATATGCACTTAACACCAGTCTCCCAACATCTCATTAAAAAGAATTACAGTTACTATATAATTATATTAATATGATCACAAACAAAACAGCCAATGTTAATATTCAGGAGTCATAACAGATCATGATAGCAATAACGTGTCTAAAATATGTATCTTACAAACATGAAGACCAAAACTTGTAGAAGGAAATATGAACAATGTTTTGAAAAATCTTTTCAAACAACATGTTTTACAATCATTTAAGGCCAGCTTACAATGTATGATCTTAACTGAAATTTAATTTCACATAATAGGGCAATTATATTTCTGCTGTAACCTTTGAAAGTCGAATTATAAACATTTTCCTAGATAATTTTCTGTCATTTGTCCTATACCTTCTCATTTTAGTTAATTTCATCCGCAGAAATACGTTTCCACTCTTCAGTATATGTGACATAAAAAATTTTGATTCACCATACCTCTTAAAAAGGTTATTTTTCATATTTGGTGATTTGATGAAGTGAAGTTAATCAAACCACATTGTGTTTGCATTTTCTAAAGCAGCATTCTAATCAGCATAAACCTAACCCAAAACAGCATTCTCCCCTTTCCACACCCCTGTTATATTCTTACAATAAACCACTGAACAAGAATCTCTCATATAATGTATACTGCAAGGCTGTTCTTATTGGTGATGGATACTGTTTTATAAAGGAGAGGTAATTAATAGCATTTACAATGCAGATATATGGAGTGTTTCCAGTTATACACTTTACAGAATAGCAATGATATAGTTAATCAAAATGGCTGCCAGTGTAACTATGAAAATACAAATTAGTCATTGTAATTTCAAACCCATCAACTGCATAATTTAATACAGCACGATTTATTGCAGAAATATATTATCAAAGCCTTAGTGGTACTTCGACTTAATAGAGCAGATCAGTAACACTTGATTTCAAGGATTACAATACATGCTTAATTAGTCCCTTTCAGGTTATACAAGAAAGAACAGGCAACATCTATTTAAATCCATATCCTTGGTAGGCAACAGCATTGTGTAATACAATGTAAAAAAAAATTGTGCTGACAACTGTATTGATTAACAATATCAATACAACCCCATGGTCAAAAAAGTGCAACTTTATACAAAGGCATTGTTTTTCTCTGCATTTTTATGGCAATGCACTGTTTGCCGATCAAGGGAATATATGGAGATGTTAAATTCTCTCCACTGACCGATTATTAAGTCTAGAAAATATTACCACAGCAAATTCCACTGAAGTCTACGCAGAGTAATTAAAGGAACCAAAATCAATATTCACTCCTCATAAATTAAGGGGCTGATTATTTATATAAGATCTGTGAAATTTTTTAAAAAAGAGCCATTGCACATAAGTAATTCAGTATATTTGCATGTAAGTTCAGTAAAACATTATATATTTTGATTGAAAGCTTACAGGAGATATGCATTGCAGAGATATATTCTAGTTACTTGGCAGGTCCAAACTTGTACTGGGGATGGAGTGAGTGCCCCATCCTTCAGGGTTGCCTTAGGCCACTTACTTTGATATACACTTCAATCCAGTGAGCAACCACAATAAGCACCAAGTTGGGTGGTTCCTCTGCAATTGTAAAACTGGTTGTACTGCAAACAATCTCACACTGCTGAATATGATGGCCATGCTCAGAATATGCAGCAGAGAGCTTGTGGAAGCTGTGCTTGTGATATATGAACTTAACAAGAGGAAGAAGTGCACTAAATAAGCAAGGCTTTAAGTACTAGCAGGGATACCAAGTAGCATTGATCTAGGTCTTACAAGGTTTCTCCTTGTGCTTGAATCGCGAGCGGTGGGGGGCCTCTCTGTGAGCATCCAGGAAGAAACAGGGTCACTTGTTTAATGAGTCATGCAGGGTGATTGAAAGAGAAGTTAACACTTTAATTCTTACCTTCTGATATCTTTTTATGCAAAAGGCAACATTCACTCATAGCTTTGGACATAATTTGAAATCTCCAGAAAGTAAGACCAAGTAAAACGTATCCCCCTCTATTTGCCTCCCCTCGTCAGAGTGCTGTACCTGTCTCTGGTGGAGTGGAGACTGTACAAATCATGGACAACTTCCAGGGGGGAAATGATCTTGACAAAGGCAGATTTCTCTTTCCATCCAGATCATAACTAAGCCACAGGTATTCCTTTCCTGCTCCTTGTCCAACTCCGTTTTATTCCTTGACATAAAAATGACTGACTGACAATAATTCCTGCCATTTTGTGTCACAGAAAGATCAGTAGAGTGTGAGGATTTGCTTAGGGTTGCAGTGCTGATTCAAAGGAATGAATAGGGTAGGCAAGAGGTTAGGAAGGAATTGTTCTACAAGGCCTAATATTTTAATTATTTATTTTGCAATACAGTGTGGAGTAGGCTTTTCCGGCCCTTTGAACCACACCATCCCAGCATCCCCAACAAATCCAATTAACTCTAACCTAAACATGGGACAATTTGCAATGATGAATTAACTTAACCAGTGCATCTTTGAACTGTGGGAGAAAACCTGGGGAGAACTCATCCATTCCACAGAGAGAAGGTACAGACTCCTTATAGATAGCGTCAGAATTGAGCTCCAAGCTCTGGAACGCCCTGGGCTGTAATAGCGTCATGCTAACTGATATAATTGGAAACCAAATATTTTTTTGAGAAACAGAATAAACCAGGCATTTTCTATTGCTTTCTTTTGACTTCAAGGCTGATGAAAGATCATCTTTAGGCCAACTGTTAAGGAAATATTAAATTTCCCTCAATAAAAGCAGTTGGCCTCCAGAGGACCTTGGTATATACACATGGGTAGACAAATTAATTTTGGTTTTACTGAGTTAATGGTCTACCACTAAGCATGGCTTCGCTTTGTCAGCTGGTGACTTCGTTGTTTCACAAAATGCAACAATCAGAACAAAGAACAGAATAATACACTTTCGCCCACAATGTTGTGCCAACCATTTAAACTTCTTCAAGATTAGCCTAACCTGTCCTTCCGGTTCCGTTTAGCCATGTTATGATCTAAGAGTCTCTCAAATGTTCTCAATGTGTCAATTTCTACCACTACCTTAAAAGTACATTCTTGGCACTTACCTTCCTTTGTATAAAAACAAATAACTTTTGACAACTCCCAATAGCTTTCCTCCAAACACCGTAAAAGGATGTCATCTGATTTTAGCCATTGCCACTCTGGTAAAAAGATGCTGGCTGTCCACTCTGTCTATGCTTCCCATCATATTATAGACCAGTGTATAAGCAGGTATTATATGTAGTAAAACCATTTAGAGATTTTAAATAGCCAGAGAGGATCCAGGGTTATTAAGCTGGTTGACCAGATTTCTAACTTAGTGGAAGCTAAAATGTATTGAATTAATTAAATGTGTCCACTCAGGACATCCAGTTGGAAAAATGAAATACCTGGCCATAACAAGAACATTCTCCCAGAAGCTGCACACTTCCAATGGAAAATAAATTATTTTACTCACTGTGGGGCACAGGTTTGACTCAATCTGGAATGTGGGAGTGGGATGGCTATGGTTCACTTAATGTGCAGCTATAGTTTGAGAAAGTGGACACAGATTTATTTACATACCTGTGATGGATGGGAAACAGCAACAAAACCTTTTACTAATTCAACCAAGAAGAAGAATTGATTTGGAATGTGTGCAGCTGATGTGCCAATGAGTCTGAATAAGGTGTGTGTAGCATGTGAACGAAGAATATTTTGTTCTAGGCCCCTCCAACTGATGAACAACTAAACCCACTCACCCAAAGGCAAATGGTGCAGTTAAGTCCATCTCACTACCTAATAATAATACTTATTGTGGTGAACTACATATACCTGTCTGGACACGCCCCCCCCCCCCAACTGCTCCTGTGACTCCTCCCACTGACTGTGGCTCCTCCCACGGACCCCGGTATAAAGGCGATTGGAGACACCGCCCCGGCCTCAGTCTCCAGGATGCAGTGTGGTGGTCAATTGCTGCTTGTTCTTTCTTCCAGCCAATAAAAGCCTATATCTCGCCTCACGTTTCCAAGAGTTATTAATGGTGCATCACTTATGGTATCAAACATGGTTTTATTGGCCAAGGGTATTTCTTCACCGTCTGCCTGATGTTACTACTTAGTTAGCCTTGTTTATATTTGCAAAATTAACCTTTAGATATTTTCAATCTGCTCATGTAGCAGCCACATGTACACATTAATATATCTGGCATGTTTTAGACAAACTGCAACACTCAGGAAATAATTAATAGATAAATGTCCTCATCTGAAGTGAAGCCACTGTATAATACTTTGACAAAACAAAGCTGTATTCAAAGCTCATGAAAAAGAAATTGATTGCACTTAAAGCAACAAAGATCAAAGTCAATTTTATTATCTCGATATAAACAAACTAGGTTATTGAGTTCAGTCATATATATTATAATGTAGATCATAAAACATTTTGGTGCGTCCATTAAATGTGCAATGATAAAACTTGCAGTAAGAATATATTTATTCCCACATTCTTTAACACTAAAAAGAAAGGAAATTCCAGTGGCAGCATTTTCTGTTAAGTTCAGAGAACTTTAAGTTTCCTATCTGGCTTTTCATCCTCAAGAATCAATACTCATTCTGTTCTATAGCATTTGCTAACATGAAGATGCTACTATAGAAACCTAGTTTCACCCAGATATGTTTTTAACTCTTGTTTTTATTTACACAGGCTACTACTTAAAAATTCCTTTTTAACTAACACCCCGCATCCATCATCAGGGACCCCCACCACCTAGGGCATGCTCTCTTCTTGTTTCTGTCTTCAGGAAGAAGGTCCAGGAGCCTCAGGACCCAAACCAAAGATTCAAACTCCAGTGCATAGAGAAAGAGAAAAAAACACAAATCACGCAAACAATAGAAGTGAGCAAAGCATTCTGAACCAAATTGAGTCCTTAGATCCAAATCCCCAGAGCAATCCATAATAGGCACAAAGGCTCAGTATTCAGTTCATCATACTCGCGGTGCAAATCGGCGTGCAGCTTACAGTCACAAAGAACAGCAGTCAGGGGCAGTTTCATAGCCTAAATAGAAGTAAACATCGTGGGAGAGTGAGTAAAGTTGGCCCAACTCTTGCCTCTGATCCCAACACCCTGCCTTTCCAGTTGATTTGGAATGGCATTTAAATTAGCCAAACAGTTCATTAAGACCCGGGCCCCAGTGCAGCGAATCACATCAGGCCTAGACCACGCTTCTCAGCGATTCCATCTAGTTCTAGATTTCACCGGCCTGGTCAAAGCCATTCCCAATCTCTCCAAATTGGCTCAGCGCTTAGTGATCCAACTTTGCACCCACCAGGTTCAGGATCAGTTGTTACCCTTCAACCATCAGAATCTTGAACCAGAGTGGATAACTTCACTCACTCCATCACTGAACTGTGTCCCACAACCTATGGATTTGCTTTCAAGGACTCTTCCTCTCATGTTCTCAAAATTGATTATTTATTTATTTATTTTCTGCTTCATATTTGCATAATTTGTTGTTTTTTGCACATCCATTGTTTGTCCATGCTGTTGGTTCCAACTTTCATTGATTCTATTGTGTTTCTTGTATTTATTGTGTATGCCCACAAGAAAATGAATCTCAGGGTTGTCTATGGTGACATATATGTACTCTGATAATAAGTTTACTTTGATTTGATTTTTTAACTTCACTTTGTTTATCCATACTATCAGAAAATTACAGTTTGGAAATTCTGACACATAACATAGTATTTTCTCAGTCCTACACATATTGAGAAAATGCTTATTTATAGTATAGAATCTGGATTTTTGTCTCTTCTTGGGGTCCCTCTCTCCCAGTACCTCACCATAATGATGTTCCAATCTCTGTCCACCTAACCTGATGTGGTTCCGATCTCAAGAGTCCTGCAAGTTTTGATTTGCCAGCAGAATTTTCCACCTCTCTGCTCCCCCTCCTGCCCCAGGCCCCAGTGTGTCTCCCTGCATCTGCCCCTCTCTCACCCACACAGAGCATAACTGGGTCCAGCCCCTGAATTGCCAATTTATCCTTACACTTTCTGCAATAAGAAATCATTAGCATTCAAAGCTCAGGAGCAGAAATAAATTTTGCAATAGGGAGTTCATCATAATCTAAAGTCATGGGTGTGGTCACAATGACTTTGCTATGCAACTTTAACAACTCAGATCAATTTCTATGCATTTAGCCAAATAGATCCCTGTTTCTCAGTAACTCCTACCAAGTTTATGATGTTGTTGATTCCCTTTATCAGTGTCATGATACTCAATAGATTTCACATTGGGATGTATTGATACGAAGGTATCAATCCCATGACTGAATGGTGGAGCAGACTCGATGGGCTGAATGGCCTACTTCTGCTCTTATATCTTATGCTCTAAGGTATATGTACATGGGAACAGAAGTTGTATACTTGCAGATTTAATATAAAAAATTCGGTTAGCCCCACATAAACTTGAGTGCTTTGTTTTGTATTGAAAGCATTATTTTCCTCTTAACAATACAACAGGAATTCCCAGGATCCAGTACAGCAGAAAATCTTTGGCTGTGCATCCAAATGCATTATTGAATAGTCTGCATTCTCCCAGTCTCTGCTTCTTTGAAGGCCTATTCTCTCCCTCTGTCCATTGTACCTGATGCAATGAACACTGAATGGAAATGATGTGGCAGAAGCAGTGAGAAAGAAGAAAATTGAAAAATAGAATATACAGAAAGAAAATTATGAGAAAAATGTCAAAGTAAGGTAATCCCAGTGTTCATTGCTAGCAATGGCATATTCAGTTCTTGTTTCTGTAGTGTTGTAGCCAGGGAACAGAGTGAGAGGTACATCAACAATATGACAAGAAGTCATATTGGAACATTTAATAACTGATCCATCACATGCTAATAATATATTGGTTACAATCGGCAAAATTTCATTGCTGACATAAGGCTGGAGTCTGGAGCAACACAAAAACGCTGGGGAAACTCAGTCGGTCAAGCAGCTTCTACAGAGGGAAATGGACAGTGCCCACATTGGGTCCAAACCATTCTTTTGGAGTAAATGTTTGAGGGTCGATCGCCAGTAGTAAAAAAGTGGAGGGATGGGATGGAGCCAGCAAGTGGTAAGTGGATCCAACTGAGGAGGGGTGATAGGCAGATGGAGGAGGAAACAGCACCAGATGGAAGGGCAAAAAGGCTGACAATGCAATGCAAATATGCAATTCATCAAATATGTATTCTCATCACAAATGTGTTTGTAATTTGAAGGCAGCTATCTCTCCGTGTCTCCATTATTTATTTCAGATTTATTTGCACAGTGATGTAATTGATAAATAACAATTAACATGAGTCACTGCATAGATCACTACAGCACATTACAGGCCCTTCAGCCCATGATCTTGTGCTGACCTTTAAACCTACTCTAAGAACCATCTAACCACTCCCTCTAACATAGCCCTTCATTTTTCTATATCCCTGTGCCCATCTCAGAGTTTCTTACATGTCCCTAATGTATCTGCCTCAACCACAACCCTGGAAGGGAACTCCAATCATCAACACTCTCTGTGTAAAATGCTTATCTCTGCCATCCCCTCTATACTTTCCTCTAATCACCTTAAAACTATGCACCCTCTTATTAGCCATTTCAGCCCTGGGAAAAAGTCTCTGGCTATCCACTCGATCTATGCCTCTTATCAACTCATATACCTCTATCAAGTTGTCTCTCAAGCTACTTCGCTCCCATTGAAAGGTGTCAGCTTGCTCAATCAGTCCTCATGAAGTATGGTCTCTGATCCAGGTAGCATCCTGGTAAATTTCCTCTACATCTTCTTTAATGCTTCCACTTCTTTCCCATAATGAGGCAACCATTTATATATAGTAAGGATTTCAAAAGAAATCTACATATCACATTAAATATTGTAGACTATACTATCCTGTAATTGCAGGTCACAAGGGAACATATCACTTTTCTGACTCTAAACCCAGTCAGAAAAATAACATATTGCCTTGTAAGTTGCAGTTACAGCATAGTATAGCTTATAATAACATGATATGTACATTTCTTTTGAAAGTCTTATTTACATGTAACTGTTTCACACTGACTGTGTAGATCCCATCTGTCCTCAGGGAATACAGACTGGATTTGAAGAGGATTACAAAACTCAGTGAGCCCATCTTCACTTGTTTAAATGATTGACAGGTGGATTTTCCCCCCACATAGTGCACTGTGGTGGAAGCATTTAATCCATTGCATTAGCAGGATCTCAGTACAGTTAACATAACAAATCTTCCAACTGCCACTGCAAGGATTCTACAGAACAAGGTTTTAAATTCTCTCATAATTTTGCTTCAGAAGTGCCTACTAATTTCTTTGAGAGAGGTGTGTGAAATCTAGGAAACAAAGGCACAGCAATATACAACAAACAGGACCGGTGATTGATCTATGTGAATGGAAACTTGAACAATCATGTAGGAGTTCTCCTGTGAAAGACTCAATACCTCTATTACATCCCCAATGGCAGGTTCAATTTCTTCCACTTATGTCATTGTCATCTTGACTTTTGACTGTCAATTAGCAGGGTTTTTTTTACTGGTGTGTGTGTGTATGTGAGAATGTGAGAGAGAGAGAGATGTAATCCGCATGTTGATTGTCTCTGTGAAATCAATTGCTCTTCCTCATTGCAGGGTTTAATTCTTTGTATTCTCTCTAATCATATTCTATTTGGAAACAATTCAATGAGATACAATTCTGATAACAGTGCCTACAGCCATCGTGAGCATATAAATACAAAATTTATCGAGTTAAATTTTGAAAACGAATCCAATTTATCCAGCAATGCTGCTACAATTATTTCCTTTCCTCAACTGCTCTCACTAGGCACATGACTAAATCAGAGATTTCAATTCAGCTGGTGCCATTCAATCAAAATGACAGCTTACTAACAGGATATCAGAGCCATCTGCTCTGCCCATTCCCATACTGAAAGATTTTCATTTCCTTTCAAATAATGCCATCAGATTTCACTTGTACAAATGCAAGCCTGCTCGCCTCCACAATTTCTTTCTCAGCAAATAGGTGACCAAATTCTGAATTGATCTGGTCCATCAGCAATACAGTTTTCAGAACTGGACACACCACCCAACAATACTCCAGGCAATGTGTGACTTGTCATAGATCAAAACTGGTGCCAGATTACGATTGGCTGCCTGTGTGCAACTCCAGTGACCACACTGGAAAATCTAAGTGTGAAGTAGAATTTCCAGGATCCAAGACAGCAGAAAATCCTTGGCTGCACATCCAAATGTATATTATTGTACTCAAAGACCTGCATCTTCCCAGTCTCTGCTTTCTTGAAGGCCCATTCTCTCCCTCCACCCATTGCACCTGATACAATGAACACTGAATGGAAATGATGTAACAGAAGCAGCAAGAAAGAAGAAAAATTAAAAATACAATGTATAGAATGAAGAAAATGATGAGGAAAACGTCAAAAGAAGGTAATCGTCGTGCTCATTGCTAGCATTGAAATTTTCAGCTCTTAGTTCTGTGGTGAAACAGAGTGACAAGTTCAGAAGTACACCAACAAATATTCTTGGTGTGGCCAGTAGTAATGATGTTAAAGCAAGAACAAAATAGTATCAGGGTAAAACTAAAATTGACATGTGCTGGAAAGAAATGTAGCAATTACCGTAGATTCCGGATTATAAGCCGCTACTTTTTTCCCACGCTTTGAACAGCTTTGAACACTGCGGCCTTTACTACGGTGCGGCTAATGCATGGTTTTTTTTCATGCCGCCAAAAACATTTTGCCTCGTAACAGTAGACCAATAAAATTGATGAGTAGTTCACAGAGGTCCAATGAAATTGTACGATAAATCAAGCGCACTTTCACAATTAAATTATTGTAAATCAGTCATTTGTACTCACCCTCATCAACATGGAAAACACTCGAAGAAAAGCATTGTGCTGCCTTTATGGCAGTTATTTAGTTTATAATATTTTCGCTTAGTAATTCATTTGTTAGTATTTTCTAGTTAAAGTTAGATGTGTTTTAAGTATATTTGTTTTCTGTACTACATCCCGGGATGCTATGACGTCACATCTGGTTTCGCCACGTCTTGTGGGGAAAATACCGGTTTGTGATAAACAGAAAGGAGGGTCGAGCGCATAAGATCCGAGCGAAAACGCAGCTTTTAAGTTAAAGGCGATCAATAACTTTTCCTGGTAGGCTGCAGTATATATTTTTTTACCAGTCGTTAGGAGATATTGGAATGTTGTTCGTGCACTGTTCAGTAAAAAAGTATACGCAACGTAATTTGTGTGTTACCGATACGTATGTATATTTAAAAGTAGCCGTGTTACAGGCACGGTTCGAAAAAAAGCATTTGCATTATGTATTTATGTTACCATACGGATTTAATTAAAAGTTAAAAAATCCTCACGTGTAATATCTTTCTGTGTAAATATCTCATATTACAACGTGGGACACCTGCGGCTTAAAATCCGGTGCGGCTTGTACAAGTACAAAATTGATTTTCTTTCTAAAATTAGAGCCTGCGGCTTTTAATCAGGTGCGCTCTGTAGTACGGAATCTACAGTAACTGCTTTCTGAAGGCAGGTTGGATAGTGGACAGGCAGAATGGGAAAGACTAAGGTAAACAGTACAAATGTATAACCTACGAAGGAACAGTGAGAAAAACTACCTTGTGAAAGTAAGAGTTAGGGTTCCACTGAGCGCGGAAACCAGAACAAACAATCGACACAATTTAGAACTTAAACTCATTAAAAGTGTAACCACATAGCCCAGCAACATTCATCATGCTCCAGTCTTCAATTCCCGAATGGAATTGTTCTCCTATATTCCCCTATTTCCTTCAAATATTCCTTGCAAAGGAATTAATTGTTGGCATTCCAAATCTGAAAGGTGACATATAGATTAATCTTCCAACTCAGATTGGTGTGTAAATCCTTATTCCAGGTAGAAGCCATGATTTGCATAATTCACATACTTTTTTTATATAATTTTATTTCCTACTTTTAAACAAATTTCACCAAGATGACATGACAGTGCAGCCCATGAGAATGTAAACAGCAAACTAATGAGTCTTTAAATTCTGCAGTATCTGAAATGGCATGGTAAATGAGGCTCACAGAGTTGGTGGAGTCAAGAAAATTTCTTTTCTGCTTGACCCATGTTACAAGGCCAACTGAGAACAGGAAGACAAGGAGTGATGGGGCACCATGATCAACCGTTGAGGGCAGGAGGAGGGATTAATGTTGCCAGTGCCTCGGTCCAGCTGGGCAACCTGGGACAGAGCTGCATTGAGGGATAAGTTAATTAGAATGCAACTATGAGACTCCTGGCTTGGGACCTATGCGGACAGAGTGCCTTTAACTTGCACTGAAGCAGGTATTGCAGGCTTCTTCCACAACATTGAGCAGCACAGCACAAGAACAAGCCTTTCAGCCCTCAATGTTGTGCCAAACTCTTCTGTCTCTCAATCCATTTCAAATCACACTGCTCTCCCTGTGGACACTTGCTTGGTTAGTTGCCCCTTGGTGTTGTGCTACTGATTCACCCTACACGGTCCACAAATCCACCACCATTTCAGATCTGCTTGAGCTGAACTTTGGATTGGCCCCTTCAGGTCCACTTGAACTGTATTACCTTTAGGTCTGCTTCCGTGCTGTCCACGACCACTCTGCCTCGTTTCCCCCTACTCGATATACTGACCGGGAAAAGTGAAGGTAACTGACAATCCCTTTACTCTGGCTGGTCCATTTCCAACATCCCCGCCCTCTTGGCTTCACCTGTCGACAGCTGCTGCTGCATATTCCCCAGCAGTTGATGTCTCTGGGCCTGTGCTCACTGGAGTTTATAAGAATGAGGGGAAATCTCATTGAAGCCTATCGAATATTGAAACACCTAGACAGTGTGAAATGCAGTGGATGTTCCCAGTAGTAGGAGATTCCAGTACCAGAGGGCACAGCCTCAGAATAGAAGGAAGTCCATTTAGAGATGAGGTGAAATTTCTTTAGCCAGAGGGATAGAAATCTGTGGAGATAATTGGCCACAGATGGTGTGAAATCCGTATCTTTGGGTACGTTTAAAGCTGAGGTTGATAGGTATTAATTAGTAAAGACGTCAAAGGTTATAGGGAAGAGACAGGTGAATGGCGTTGAGAGGGAAAATAAAACAGCCATGATCAAATGGCAAAGGATCTTGAAAGGCTGAATGGCCTAATTCTGTGTTTATGCCTATGGAGTTATTCCTTGGTTAATTGCTTCTTCAGCGTGACCATCCCTGTCCCTTGTTCACTCTATGTATTCCGTTTGGCTATCACTGTTTCAGGTCTATTTGAAATCCACTCTCAACAAAAAACAGAATTTTCATTTGTTTGTATATCTCAAGGATGTATGACTCAGTTTCTACTTCTGAAGGATTGTAAAATTGTGATTAATTGGTGAAGTAGGAGTTTTTACACTGGACTCATGAAGCGTGAAGCAGCAAAGCCCCAGGATTCCCAATGGGTGACCATAGTCCAACACAGGACTGCATGGTAGCGTAGTGGTTAGCACTACCGCTATACAGTATCAGTGACCCGGGTTCAATTCCTGCCGCTGCCTGTTATGAGCTTCTACATTCTCCCCATGACTGTGTGGGTTTCCTCCCACAGTCCAAAATGTACCAGTTGGTAGGTTAATTGGTCATTGCAAATTGTCCTGTCATTAGGCTAGGATTAAATCAGGGAATTGATAGACTTGAGGGGTAGGAAGGGCCCTCAATAAATGATGTATCTCAATAAATAAACAAAGATTTTTCTTGTGCATTAGATTTTTCTTGTGGTGGTGAGTAAGTTCCAAAATACTATATGCTGTTTACGGGTCCTTCTCCTTGTATACACCTTTGCTTTGCATGTTTTACCACTATGGAGCACACCAAGAAGCTTGAGTTAGACTAGGATTTGTCTGCAAGGTGAAGGGAGCTAATAAGGGACTGGGGAAGTGAGTAGGGGTGGGGAAGGAGGGTCTGGTGCCAGGTTTTAGAGAATCAGAGACTTTGGGCAGGGATCAATCTAGGCCCTGGGCCAGAAAAACAAAACAGATTTCAGCCAGGATTTTGTTCAGGATGGATGGTGGGTGGGAGGCAAGGCTTCAGCAGTGGAGTTATGTGGTGATCATCTGCATTGGGATAGGACAGATTAGGAGGTTGGAAACTTGTGTACAGGGAATTTGGAAAAGGGACTGGCTTGGGGTTCCACTTGTAGAGGGTAGTTATGCTGATGGGCCAAAGCAGAGCAGATGAGCACATTATTTAAAAGGCACAATGCTAACCTGGCTTAAACGAGTTCGCTTCAGCAACAATGAGGCAGGTCACAGAAGAACAGAGCACAACTGCAGCTGTGTGAGTTGCTTGCTCTGTCCATGGAGAGTCCAGACATGGATGAAGATCCCAGTGGGATGAGACATGCAGTACACACTGTAGATGGCAGTGTCCACATTTATGCTCCTCTATGCATTATCCCAGAAAGAACAAGAGGGACTTTCTGTAATTTACCTTGTCTTCAGTATTTCTCTTGTAAACAAAATCATAAAAAATCTATTTTCTAGGCAATCGAGTTTACAGCTGATAATTTATTCTGTAGCTCAGCAAATACTAGTTAACTGCTTTTAAATCAGATTAAAATGCTTTTATTTTGAAAAAAAGTTACTCAAGAAAAAATATTGCATGTGGGTATGCACAGATCTGCAGCAGAACTCGGTCTATGTGATTAGAGAAATTTACATTGAAGTATGATCATTGTTTATAAGTGACGGAATATTCTGTGTATATAAAGATTTTATTTAATCTGTATGTTTCAATGACATCTGTAAGCTACTTGAATTGATCATGTTGTCATATACACAAGAGATTCCACAGTTGCTAGAAATCCAGAGTTATATTATTCCTTTCCATAGACGCTGCCTGACCTGCTGAGTTACTCCAGCATTTTGTGTGTGTTGCTCATGATGTTATATGTACCTTGGGACTAAATTAAAGTTTACTGCTCACCCACAATTGTGTCATTTTATATTTATAACCTGCACGGAAAAAAAAAATCCCAGAATGGGAAAGTGACATAATGAAGTCACTTAAATTGAATATCCTCAGTGTTCATTTATTTCAAAGTCCAACCCGCACTGTTGAATCCTTCATCGCAGCTTAAAAACAACAACAACCATCCCAGAGAATCATAGAATCACACAGCATGGAACCAAGTTATTTTCCTCAAATTGTTCACACCGACCAGTGAGCATCTTTCTGTATCAATCCTGTTGCCCATCCTTGGTCTATAGACCTCTATGCTCATTGAGTCAAGCGCTTATCTGGACATTTTTTAAACACAGTTTGTGACTAAGCTTCAGCCGCACTCTCAGGCAGTGCTTCCATTCACCAGGTGAAGAAGGCCCCCTTACATGAAATCTATGTCTTCTAGCTTTACTGTCTCTAGCCCTGATATGGAGAAAGGTTTCCTGCAATCTACCTGACCTATACCACACATTATTTTATACACTCAGTGGCCAGTTTATTACCTACCTCCTGTACCTAATAAAGTGGTCTCTGTTTGTACGTTTGTGATCTTCTGCTGCTGCGGCCATCTATTTCAAGGCACAACATGCTGTGCACTTACAGATGCTCATCTGCACAACACTGTTGCACCACGTTTATTTGAGTTACTAACAACTTCCTGTCAGCGTGAACCAGTCTGGCCATTCTCCTCTGACCTCTTTCATCAACAAGGCCTTTTTGTCCACAGAACTGCTGCTCACTATATGTGTTTTAATTTCTTTTGTTTTTGAGATCATTGTCCAAAAACTCTAAAGACTGTTGTGCATAGAAAATCCCAGGAGATAGCAGTCTCTGAGATACTCAAACCACCCCATCTGGCACCAACAATCATTCCACAGTCAAAGTCACATGTATCACATTTCTTCCCCATTCCAATATTTGGTTTGAACAACAACTGAACCTCTTGACAATGTCTGCGTGCTTTTATGCATTGAGTTTCTGTCATGTGTATGGATAATTAGATAATTGCATTAACGAGTGGGTGTAAGTGGCCTCTGAGCGCATGCTTCTTAACCTAGGAAAAATTGACCCAGCCTTTCCAATTTCTCCTCACAACTGGCTAGCATCTTGTTGAATTTCCTCTGCACCCTCTCCAGCATTATCACATCTACTACCTTATTCACACCAATGTATTTTATTATCTTCAGTGACATTGATCAGACAAGATCAGCCCTTGACAAAGCTCTGTTGATTGTCTCTGATTAGTCTCTGCCTTTCTAAGTGATCATTAATCCCCTCCCCCAGAATTTTTCCAGTATCTTTCCTTCCACTGATGTAAGCTCACAGTTACTAGACTTTTCTCTGCAAGCTTTCTTGAAAAAGGGAGACACATATTTTTGCTGCAGTCATATGATATCTTACTTTTGGCCAGATTTAAGTATCTCAGCCAGAGCTCCAGTAAACTTTTTCCTTGCCTCGTGTAGCAGCCTGGGACGAAGTCTATCTGCTTCTGGGACTTATCCATTTTTATCCTCCTCGTTATTTATGGAGATCTCTATTAGACATCCATCAACTCTTGCACTAAGTCTTGAACCATATTATCAAATGTCCAATATCCTCCAGAGATGCTGCCTGACCCACTGAGTTCCTCCAGCATCTTGTTTGTTCCTCCAACTCCAAAGTCTGTTTATCTGTTTCCTTTGTGAATACTGATAAAAAATATTCACTTCCGACCTCACCTATGATTTCTGACTTTACATACAGAATGTCACCAATGGTTCTACATTTCCCTGGATATTCTTCTGCTCTTAATGCTTTCAGATCGACCTCAATCATATGTGCCAGTGATTTCTCATTAATCCTCTTACCTCTTCTAATTTACTTCTTAAGCATCTCCCTACACATTTTACACTCTTGATGCCCCTCCCACCCGTCATTAGTTCCCTATACTTGTTATACACATCCTTTTGCTCTTTCTACAATCTTCAATCAACCTCAACATCCAAGATTTCTGACATTTACTGCCCCTGACTTTTACCATCACAAGAACATAGTGGCATTGAACTCGTGTTATTTCTCCATTGAGTGCTGTCATTTCTACCACTACTGTCAAATACACACCATCTTCATAGCTTCAAGACTACATGCAGGCCATTGTGTGCACACTTTCGAAGTTCATGTGATTTATTTAGTTATGTGGACTGGGAAGAATTCCTTTATTCTATTCTGGATCTTATTGTTCCAACAAGAGCGTACCGCACCGCAGAACTCCACACCAGGCTTACTTCCCTCACAGGAAAATAGCCACTCACAGGAGACCTTGCCCACGCCCAGGATTACGGCTTCACAGGTGGAAGGTCAACTGAGGAAGATCTGTACCAGCAAGGCGGCTGGACCGGATGGAGTTTCCCCACGATTACTGAGGGCCTGTGCGACTGAGCTGGGAGAACCACTACAGCGCATCTTCAACATGAGCCTAGATCAGAGAAGAGTACCCAGACAGTGGAAAACATCCTGTATTGTCCCGGTACCGAAGAAACCACAACCAAAGGAGTTGAATGACTTCAGACCTGTTGCCTTGACGTCGCACGTGATGAAGACCATGGAGCGGCTGATAATACAGAATCTGAGGCCACAAACCAGGCACGCCCGGGATCCTCTTCAGTTTGCGTATAAGGAGAAGGTGGGAGTGGAGGATGCTATCACGTATTTGCTGCACAAATCACTCTCTCACCTAGATGGGGTCAGTTGTGCTGTGAGGATTACATTCCTTGACTTCTCTAGTGCCTTTAACACCATCCAGCCCAAGATCTTAAGGCACAAACTAACGGAGATGGGAGTAGACTCTCACATGGTGGATTGGATAGTGGACTACTTGACAGATAGACCTCAGTATGTGCGGTTGGGAGACTGTAGGTCTGACACGGTGGTCAGCAGCACAGGAGCGCCGCAGGGAACCGTACTCTCTCCGGTCCTGTTCACCCTGTACACATCAGACTTCCAATATAACTCGGAGTCCTGCCATGTGCAGAAGTTTGCTGATGACACGGCCATAGTGGGGTGTGTCAGGAATGGACAGGAGGAGGAGTATAGGAAACTGATACAGGACTTTGTGATATGGTGCAACTCAAACTACCTGCGTCTCAATATCACCAAGACCAAGGAGATGGTGGTGGACTTTAGGAGATCTAGGCCTCATATGGAGCCAGTGATCATTAATGGAGAATGTGTGGAGCAGGTTAAGACCTACAAGTATCTGGGAGTACAGTTAGACGAGAAGCTAGACTGGACTGCCAACACAGATGCCTTGTGCAGGAAGGCACAGAGTCGACTGTACTTCCTTAGAAGGTTGGCGTCATTCAATGTCTGTAGTGAGATGCTGAAGATGTTCTATAGGTCAGTTGTGGAGAGCGCCCTCTTCTTTGTGGTGGCGTGTTGGGGAGGAAGCATTAAGAAGAGGGACGCCTCACGTCTTAATAAGCTGGTAAGGAAGGCGGGCTCTGTCGTGGGCAAAGTACTGGAGAGTTTAACATCGGTAGCTGAGCGAAGGGCGCTGAGTAGGCTACGGTCAATTATGGAAAACCCTGAACATCCTCTACATAGCACCATCCAGAGACAGAGAAGCAGTTTCAGCGACAGGTTACTATCGATGCAATGCTCCTCAGACAGGATGAAGAGGTCAATACTCCCCAATGCCATTAGGCTTTACAATTCAACCGCCAGGACTTAAGAACTTTTTTTTTTTTTTTTTAAAGCTATTATTAATGCTTTTTGAGTTAGTGATTTAGATGCATATCATATTTTTACTGAGTTAAGTATTGTATGTAATTAGTTTTTGCTACAACAAGTGTATGGGACATTGGAAAAAAAAGGTTGAATTTCCCCATGGGGATGAATAAAGTATCTATCTATCTATCTATCTATCTATCTATCTAATGTTCAATAAATGTACCAATGGCCCGATTAAACTGAAACCAATATGTGCATAATAGTCCCTGGGCATAGACTAGCCAAAAGCATTAAAACTATATTCATGCATGAATAACAAATGTGTATATTTTAGTAATAACTGACTGGAATAAGTGCAGTTCATAACCTAAGTGAGCTGCTTCATCAGCTTATTATTATTCATTACTCAAAACTTATTAGAACTATATGTTCATAACTGTTAATATTCTTACTAAGCAGTATTTAAGGTGGACTAAATGAATACTTAAGACTAAAAAAATGTCAAAGATATTGAATCCATCTTCTATGCTTACAACTGCAATATTGACAATAAATCTAATTTCCCAACATTTTTAGCCTCTCCCTGCTTCTGGTTGTGGGTTCCCTCCTGCTTTAAACCAACCAATAACATGCCATACACAAGATAAATAAGATAACGTGCCTTAACAACCACTGCCCAGTGGCTTTGTCATTTACCATTATAGATTGCTTCAAGAGGCCGATCTTGGTATGCATCAACTGCTGCTTTCTAGACATCCTTGGCCCATTTTAAGTCGCCTACCACCAAATCAGGTCTACAGCAAACTCCATCTTCCTGGCCCTACACCTCACTCTAGAGCATCTGGACAGTAAAGGCACCTACATCAGACTACTGTTTATTGACTACAGCTCTGCTTTCAATACTATAATTCCAAGCAATCTTATCACCAAACTCCAGACCCTGGGAGTCAATGCTTCCCTCTGCAACTGGATCCTTGACCTCTTGACTAACAGACCACAGTCGATAAGGCTAGTTAGAAACACCACAGCCGTGATGATTCTAAACATTGTTGCTCCACAAGGATGTGTCCTCAGTTCCCCATCTAATCCTTGGACATTCACAACTATGTGGCCATATTCTGCTCCAAAATCTACATGTTTGCAGATAATACCACTAGTCGGTTGTATCTCAAATAACAATGAAATGGAGGACAGGAAGTAGAGAGAGGGCTTAGTAATATGGTGTCATGGCAACAACTCTTCCCACAAAGTCAACCAAATAAAAAAGTTAGGCATTGACTACAGGACAGGGAGATGGTGCAAATATTCCTGTCTGCCTCAATGGTGTTGAGGTTGTGTGGATTCAGAGCTTCATGTTCTGAGGAGTGAACATCACCAAAACCTTGTCCTGATCAAACCACGGTTAAGAAAGTTCACCAATGCTACTACTTCCTCAGGAGGCTACAGAAATTTGGCATGTTCCCATTGACCCTGACCAATCTTTATCAATGTACCACAGGAAGCATTCTATGTGGATGTGTAACAGCTTAGTAGGTCAACTTCTCTGCACATGACTGCTATAAACTGCAGAGAGTTGTAGACACAGGTTAGCACATCACAGAAAACAGTTTCCCTTCTACAGACTCTATCAATACTTCTCAATGCCTCAGTAGAGCAGCCAATACAATTGAAAACCTTACCCACCCTGCGCACTCTCTCTTCTCTCCTCTCCCATGAGGCAAAAGGCACAAAAGCCTTGAAGCATGTACCACCCGGTTCAAGGACAGCTTCTAAACTCTTGAATAGACCTTTTGTACAATAAGCGGAACTGTTGGCTTCACAATCTACCTCGTTATGATCTTGCACTTTATTGGTTCCTGCACTGCACTGTTACAATGTTTACACTTTATTCTGCATTGTTACTGGTTTACCTTGTTCTGCTGTACCTTAGTGCACCATGCAATGACTCGATTTGTGTGAACAGTGTTTAAGATGAGCTTTTCACTGTTTCTTGGTACATGTAACTATACTAAATACCAACGTGCTAATATGGGAGAACAATTTTCAGTGCAGAGTGTTTGTTCACAGCCTTGGGGTGTCCGAAGGTCTTTACAAAAAACTCAGGTACATTTGAAGTACAGACACAAAATCATATAAACCAAATCTTCTTTACATGCTGTTTAATGGTTGTACTGTTTTCTGTGCACTAGATCTCATCTCTGCTACTGTCCTCAGTTTACTATTCTGTCATGCTCATATGGTCTTAACAATCAATTGCTGAAGTCAGTTTACAAGACACGAAAGCCTGAGAAAAAGAATGTGCAGCAGATTCATTTTCAACAGTTACATCTTCTTCTAATTTACAAGTACTTTCATATTAATATTTATTGATTGCTAAGGAACTGGAATTCATTTTCCCCAGAGGTCACCTTCTGTTCACAAGTTCATTTCACAGGACAATTATAAGACTGTGTTTAGTGGGCAGCATATTGGCCAGTTCATTCCCAATCTCATAAGTCCTCTTTAATTTTGTGATGTTGAATCAATGAACAGTAAATTGCATTCTTAATTCCAATTTGTAATCATACACCTGTACATATACATATATGCAGGAATTTTGCACATTTTCTATTCAAAAATGTTTACTGTGTATTATTTTGATATGGATAGAAATTGTGTTGCAACTGTGAGGGAAAATGATTCCTAGAGCCACCACTGATGTGGCAGTATACTTGCATAATATTTTCAGCCATTTCACTTGCCTAGAAGCAAGTCAATCAAAAGTAAGGATCACAAGTTGCAGGCAATCTAAAATCCAAGGCATACAGATGGATGTATATCAATGCAGAAAAATATTTCTGCTTGTTGGATTTTAAGCTGCATGGTTGATGATTCCAAAATGATTATTCTCACTTCCAAATGGCAAAGAATCTCCGTATGTAATTTGCACTACCCCTTGGCACCAGGGAAGGATTTTTTTGTAACTGGCATGCAACAATTAAAATATGCCAGTTCAGCGAAGTTCTCTTTAAAGTATTACTCAGGATAAAATGCAGATAATCATGTTCAATTAATTTATAGACTATGATTTTTAAATAATTGCTTTGATTCAGCCTGTTGTTGTTCCAATTAGATTTGGATTATCTATGTTCAGAAGACAGTGGCAGAGTCCAGGATTGTTTATAGTACCAACAATTACAATGAGCGAAATCTCATCTATCCCTGTAGTGTTCCACTGTGGAAGTCATGGTGCAGTTTGGTGAAAATATATGATTATCATACTTTAATTCATGCCTGGTTCAATTACAGAACAGCCAGCAGCTTGAGGAGGACTATCTTCACTCTCAAGTATGAATGGACAATAAATGAGGTCATTATATAGTCACCAAAGTTGCAAGAATGAATATAAAGAAAACAACATACCTGAAAAGCCTTTTTTCATGAAGCATAATATATGATTTTCATACATCCTATGTGGTACAGTCATGTCCTTCAGGGAGTGAGGATCATTTTTACCTGGCTTACATGCAGTCCAAACCCACCAACATTGGTGGTTCATAACTGCTAACTCAACTTGGAGTACTAATAGCTGGCTTATGACCATCTGAGTAAAAACATGAGTTTTCTCCCTTTTCCTTTTGACCTCTCTTCTCCACGGCAGCCATAAAGTCTGTTCTGTTGTCCTGCTGATGGCGGGGGGAGGTCCACCATCAGCAGTGGCTAATGCTGATCTATAATTGCTCCCAACCAAACACTTCCAGCTGTAGTAAACTGAATCAGGCAAGTCCCTTTTATGGCATGGTTCTAGATGAAAATCACCACAGCAGGAGTTTCATTTGTTTCTACACGGACTACATTTAGCTCACTAACCAAGTGTAGTATTCAATTTTAGATGTAGACTCCTTATTCTGTTTTATGCTAAATTTATAGTTCATATCAGATAATGAAGGGGAAGACATGATTAATAGGGGTTCCTCTTCTTGCTTCTTTATGACTCTTCACTAGACTGACTTGGAAATACATCAACATTCCTTCATGGTCACTTGAACTTCCTAACCAGTGGAACTGTACAATGACCATTACCGGATGATTTGTAACGGCTTAGAAAATGTCTTCTTCCACCTTAAAGGGCAAATAAGACGATCAGTAAATTATGGGCTCCCAGCAACATCCACAAGAAGAATGGCAGAATTTTAAAAAATGAATGTATTAATAAAAAGGACACAATAGGCCAAACAACTGATCAGTGCTCACCTTCTCATTCACAATGAAAAATTGTCACTTGACTGATCTTAGGGCTGAGCTTTTGTGAGTCTTTTTAGAAGCAGGACTGGGCTGGATATCTTTAGCAGCAAAAACACATTCTTTACATACAGTAGCTAGCTTGGGATTGTGCCAAGGTTTGTCATCTACTGATCACAATGGTGAAATAACAACATCCTAACACTGAAGAGATTAAATCTAGTTGCACCTAAATTGGAGTCAACAGAATTCCCATACCTTGGTTTACTATTTTATTAACGTACCACCATTCAATTGAAAAGATGTCTTTTCCCATTATCTTTTTTCAAGCAGCCAGGAACAGCTATAGAAGAATCAATCACAATCTAGGTGTACATGGGACCATACATGACAGTTCTATAGAAGTCCCATTCACTCCTTTAGCAGTGCAATAACACTTAACATTTGTACTGATTTAAGAATAGAGCTGGTTATAAAACAGCAAAGTTATAATTATGAATTTCTATGATGATACAGATACAAAATTAAAGCACGTCATAACAAACATGGACAGCTGCCCTGTAAAAAAACGAAGCAATTTATATAATGGGATCTCATTATGACAATTTCTAAATTCTGACATGATGCAAATTCAATTATGCAAAATTTTACCTTTTTTAATAAATTTAATTCTCCACAAATTAATTTAACCTGGCTCATCTCAGCTATTATTGCTAAATTTACAATAGTGCTCTGTTTTTACAGCTGGTCTGAATTCCAATGAGACATTTAAAGTGCCTAGGTTAAAAATGGATATAGTCAAATATATACAGCTTGTAATGGATCAGTATAATCCTCCCAACTACTGAAGACCGAGCAGATAAGAATATCCCGTGTCTAATTTAATCTCAATGAGAGAAATTTCTTGTGTTACTATCAATTTTAGGACAATTATGGTAATAAGAGGAGAATATTAAGATCTTTAAACTACTCTCCTAAATTTGCACCAAAATATTGTAACTGCATTTTCTTCCTACGGAATTGTAAACCCCTTCAAGGTCTGCTGAAAATGGTAGGCATTCTATTGGGTGCAAACAATCCTTTTGACCATTTTCCCAGGGTTTTCCACCCTTAAAACTATATACTATATTAAAAAAATCCTTAAAATGTGGAAACAGTGTTACATTTCTTTTTCTGCAGGGCAATCTGTAAAGAACTGAAAACAAAGGGACAATTCTTTGTTGTTATTTTAATTAGTTTTGCTCAAAGAATTGCTTAGCACACTGACTATGCATATCCTACTGCGAGTAGTTTTATTTCTGAATTATAAATTAGAGGTAAATGAGTAAATGGTAGAGGCTTGTGCTGAATGAGACAGATCAGCCGACTACTAAGAACCCTTTGGGCTTCAGAGACCCAGGGACTGTTACTGCATGGTAGCTGATACCCCCACAGGAATTAGAATTTGGCAGATTACATTAGTAATAGCAGGAGTACTGTATTTATACGTCTGGCATTCACTCCTGCAAGGATTTAAAATGAGACAGATCTGGCAGTCTCACGACTGACTGTGATGTTTGCAGCCTTTGTTTAGAACCAACTGATACAAGCTGAAAAGTGTTATCATATGATGAAATTTCTGTCCCATTATTTCAGATCAGCTCCTCCGAACTGACGGTGCTGTTCTGCTATTTGTATTCACAGAGACTCTGGTGGCTATTATTGATCTGAGAAGTTCTTATTTGCTTCTTGTCATATTCACAAAGCATTATGAGATACTTTGTGTAACATGCTGTGGGCTCTTCAACCAACCAGCTACATGCATTGAGACAGTATCCCCATTCAATCTGTACTTCATAATCATTTTTAAACATTCTTAACAATAGAGCTTAAAAAAGCTGAGATCCCATACTCCCAAGCTACAGACAGAAGTAGTTTCCTCTACTCCACAAAGTAGCTTGCTTTTCAGGTCCCTAACCCTCATTTCCACAAGCAATTTTAGCTTCCGAGCCAACAGCAGTTCCACCTTCAGATTAGTGTCTACCTACATCACTGTCTCAACTCATCTGCAGCTGAAGCTCTCATTTCTTACATTCAGTGGTCACTTAAGTAGATACCTCCTGTACCTGATCAATTGGCCAATGAGGGTATGTTTGTGGTCTTCTGCTCTGTAGACCATCCACTTCAAGGTTCAACCTGCTGTCTGTTCAGAGATGTTCTTCTTCTGCTCCTTTCTACAGCATTGTTGTAATACACAGTTATTTGAGTTACTATCACCTGTCAGCTTGATCCATCATGGCCACTCCCCTCTGACCTCTCTCATTAACAAGACATTTTTGCCCATATAACTGCCACTCTCTGGATTGTTATTTGCTTTATTTTCTGCACCATTCTTTGTAAACATAAGATATCATTGAGCATGAAATCCCAGCAGATCAGCAGTTCTTGAGATACTCAAACCACCCCATCTAGCACCAACTATGATTCCATGGTCAAAGTCACTTAGATTACATTTTTCCCCATTCTGATGTTTTGTCTGAACAACCACGGATCCTCCTGACTTTGCATTGATTTGCTGCGACATGTTTGGCATTAATGATCTGGAGTACAGGTGTACCTAATAAAGTGGGCATTGAGTGTATTGCTGGAACGTGACTATTCCAAGCCACTCCTGGTCTTCCTTCCTTCTGGTAGAGATCAAAAATGGAGTTACCCCTATCATCCACACTGTGTTTTTTATTACTCAACACAACCACTTGAAAGTTCTCATCCCTATTTTCACTGTAACTCTACAATTTCATCGGCCAAGAGATCTCCTCTGGTTCTGCATTACTGAACATCCTTGGAGTTATCTGATTCATTATTTTCAGCCTTAATCTCTACCTCTCTTCACATTTGGAAATGTTGTTTAAAATATCTTCTCCACAACCTCTTGATCAGCTACTCTTTTACCTCGGTTGGCTCAGCATCATTAAAAGAGAAATGATAAAATCCTTGTGGTAGTTGAGATTTTTTTTGCTCTCTTAAAGGTACTATACAAATAAAAACTGCTATATCTTCACCCTCAGACAGTAGCAGTGGGCCTCTTATAAATACCTGCCAAGTGGAAATGTTGTTTCCCCAAGGGTTAAATACTGTGGTGGAGTTGCTAATGAGGTTATTATAACAACAGTTCAAGGAAAAGAAGTGGCTCTTATCTTGACTACATCCGATAGTCATAGAGTTGCTAACCTCATCTTGCGAGATACTGGAAGGCCCTTAGCTAACCGTGGAAATAAGCTAAGTAAAATTATATACTACAGTTTACATAGCATGAGACAATACTATGTAAAAGCACCTCAGCAAATCTGAAATAGATTGAGCTCTCATTTCATTAATTTTGTCATTGATAAAATCCCATATATTTTCCCATACTTCTGCCCCAAATTTCATATTCCTGTGGCCCCCATGGAAAAGTACTGGCCTGGTAACCTATGGGATCATAGGAAGAACCCAGTTCCTCCTTGGTATCCACAGAATTTAAATTTAGTTATTACACCTGGAAAAGGTTCAAGAGCTGATTTATATTGAAAAGTACAAATCTATCAGATTACCATTAAAAACTGGCTTCCGTGATGGTGAAGATCTCAGGAGGTAATCTTAGATGGAACATCTATTCCACATTTGACCTGCCTGGAATAGCATGATATGGACCTTGCTCGGGCAGATGGGATTACTTCAGATTGATACTGTACCCGGCACAGACGTTGTGGGCCAAAAGGACTGTTCTTGTACTGCACAGTTTTATGGTCCATCTTATTAATCAATTCTCTTTGTGGAGAAATCTTCTACTCTTACATGATACTCTATATGTGACTGCTGGCCCATGAACATAGTTGAATCTTAAATACCCTCCAAAATAACCTAACAAGTCACTCAGTTCAGGGGGTATTAGGAATGGCCATTGAGTGATGGCCTTGACCTTTTCTGAAATCAGAAAAAATTAACTAAAAAATGTGCACTTGCTTCTTCCTTCCGAATTACATGTACCAGTTCCACGTGGACATTCACAGTCTGACCTTTCTGACTTCCTTTAACAGTATCTTCATAGGTGCTGCTTAAAACCATTGAACTGTTGCCACACCTGAGACGGTTGCTCCTCCATCATAGGAGAGTCCAGAGTTGTAAATATCTGCACTCTTTTCAGCATAAATTTCCCATCCTTCCTTCCTAGAGACGGTAAGCCAATGGAAGACAGCAATTTAGCAAACAACTCATCTTGTGTGGTTACAGTGTTCTCTGAATGTATAGTGCTTCTCACTACAGAACAACTCACATCAACATGAAATGCAAAAAAGTTCCAACCAACACCTTTCATCTTTATCAGAATTTCTTTACATTTTACTAATTCTACCATTTATTGTTAATTCACTGTAATCTGCAGCATTGTTATAACTGACAGTATCACATAATTGAAAAGCTGTCAATTCCAAATTAGACTAATGAATACTGTTGGACTATTGATTAAATACTGGTCTAGAACAATATACTAGTAGGGATACAACTGCTTCAACTTAATAATTATGTACAATAAAATCTATTATATGGTGCACTTTAGCAGTTCTTAACTGTGCCCTTTGATTTTCTAGGCAACTTTATTCAATCTTTATTAAATGAGCTATTATACTGGGTAATGGAATAGAAAGCTACTGGAGGTACAACAAAGGCTAATCAGAAAATAGAAAAATCTAAATTAACAGAATGAGGTGAGGCTGTGAACGTGATGGGTTTTTTTTTGCGCAATTTCTTAAAAATACCAAATCCTGATTTCCATTTCTAGAGATTTTGGTTACACGGTGATGTAGTTTGTAGAGCTGCTGTCTCACATTTCCAGTCTATACAACACCGAGTCATGTCATCTACAGAAATGCTCTGATGACTCAGCAATAGTTGATTGTATAAAGGGAGGATGGGAGGATGAATACAGGGCCCTGGTGGAGGACTTTGTCAAATGGTGCAACTGAATCATCTGTAGCTCAATGTCAGTAAGACAAAAGAGATAGACTTTAGGAAGACTACACCTGCACTGCTCTATTACTATTGATAGTATGGACATGGATGTGGTGAGGACCTACAAGTACCTGGGGGTGCACCTGGATGACAGACTTGAATGGAGTACCAACACAAAGGCTGTGTACAAGAAGGGTCAGAGTCGTTTTTACTTCCTGAGGAGACTGAGGTCCTTTGGAGTATGCAGGCCTCTTCTTCACATGTTCTACAATTCTTTTGACGCCAGTACAATCTTCCATGCAGTGGTGTGATGGGGCAATGGTATCAACGTGGGTGATGGTAACACACTCAATAAACTGATTTGAAAGGCTGGCCCTGTTATAGGCGTCAAACTGGACACACTGGAGGCTGTGGTAGAACAAAGGACCTTTCGGAAAAACCTGGCAATTTTGGACAGTGTTTCTCATCCTCTACATGCCACCTTGGCTGAACAGAGGAGCACTTTTAGTAATAGACTAAGACAACTGCACTGCTCCAAAGAGCGTTATATGAGGTCATTCTTACCCTCAGCCATTAGGCTCTATATGAGTCAACCTCTAGCCAGGGAAGTGATGACTCCCTCCTCTCAGACTGTTTGAGGTAACTTATTCTTCATTCTTTCTTACTTCTCATTTAAAATTTGTATGTCTGTGCACTTGTAATGCTACTATGACACTGAAATGTTATCTCAGATCAATAAAGTATCTATCTATCTATGTATCTGCGTGGATTGAACTCTGACCTCAGGTGCTGCATATGTGGAGTTTGCATGTCATGTCTGTGACTGCATTCCCCAGGTGCTCCATTTTCCTATCACATGCTAAAGATATGGAGACATGTCAATCCACCAGTCACTATAAATTGTTCATGGTATGTACGCAAGTGATAGAGTCAGGGGAGAGGTAAAGGGAATGTAGTGGTAAGAAGATAGAATTTGTTTAAGATAGCCTGTTGGATGGTTGGTATGGACTTGGCTCACTGAAGGACATCTCTCCATGCTATACAACTCTATAACCTCAGTTTTGAGTGACACCATAATAATCTAGAGAATCCAGACATACAATAGGTATTGACTGAGAAATGCTTGTATGAACACTAAGTCAATGGCATGTTGGAAACAGTGGCATCTAGCCAATTCACAGTTGAATGAGTGCCCCATATTCTGGTCAGGAAAAGGAGGACCAAAATTAGCAGCAAGGGCCCAAATCTATAACTGAACATTAGGTTGGGATTTGTTACAGAGTTTGATGGCCCCACTCTATAAAGTAGTGAAAAGAGGCCAAATAATTAAGCAAGAGATTTGCCTTTAGACATTCCAAGAAGCAAACCTTACAGTTTTCACATACATAGTTGGAGTGTTTGTGCTTTGCAGCTACAGTTAAACCAGCTGACCTCATAAACAAGATGATATCTAAAGCAGCAGGATAAAAATAAATAAAAATGCAGTCTGTTGAGGACATAGCTACAGCTGTGTGAAGTAATACTTTGAAATAATTTCCAAAACTCTAATTATAGTTATGATTAAAATACATGGATTATTTGGTTCCTTACATTAGTTTAATTTGCTTCTTTAGTGTTAGAACTATTTTCCCCACTTAAGGTCCATGTCACCTTCATCCAGTTGACTGTTTATTCCCCTCCATAAACATTGTCTGACTTCATTGACTTCTTCCAGCATTTTGTATGCAATGCTCAAAATTTTCAGTGTCCTCAGAATCTAGTCTTTACAGTCTGCCAGTGTCTATTGCCAAATGGTCATAACCATTTAGAGGAATGGTCTTGGATGCCAACTTGATAGGAAAATGTACTTCACAGCATAATGACTCACTGTTTATAACTACTGTATAATAACCTTAGCCATCCCACAAACCTGGTCTTGAAACCTGTTTTTATATTCAGAATGGTAAACATTTAATTATTCACAATTACCGTGATGTAAAGTAGCTCAGACTTGTTTCATTAAACAACTTATATTTGTGTTAGTTTATCTTTTATTAAAAATACTACCACCCATTTGAAACAATGGTACAAATAAATACAAATCTAAACTTGCTTTAAATAATAATTACACTTTCATTGCTTTCAATTAAGTAACATTATTATTATTTCCTGTTATTTGCTGTACTGTTAATTGAATACATCATTCAAAATATAATAACATGTGTTTAGCCATGCCTTACCGCTGTAAAAATAAAGTAGAAATTTGATGTCCATCCTTGCTCATTTCCTTTTGATTTCTAGGACAAAATTACATACTTATTTCAATAACCACACTGGGAAGGAAATAAAAAGACAGCTTTAGTCTCGTAGACCTTGTCTGAATTGATTCTAATCTATTAACAACCTTCCTTAAATAAAGATACAATATTGTGCACAGTGCTCCAGCTATCTCAACAATGCCCTCATTCAATAGAGCATAACCTTCAACGCTTAACTTCAATTCCCTTTACAATAAATATTATTCTGTTAGCTTTCCTAATTACTTGCTTTTTTTATATAAATCATGCACACAGATTCCTCAGAAAGCTCAGCACTCTCATGATTGAGAAGATACTTGTCCTTTATTTTCCTGCCAAAATGTGGGACAATTTTGAATGTTCCCACATTATTCTTCATTTGCCAGATTTTTGCCCACACATTTCACCTATCCGCATTGATATTCACAAATATATTCTCCTCACAGTTAACTTGACCATATTTGTTAGTGTCATCTGCAAATTTAGCAATCATATGTTGTGTAACTATTATCATTTATAGAGATGTAGGCCTAACATGATGCTACAACACATGTTACACTTGACTGCTAGATAAAAGACCCACTTGTGCCTCTTCTACTTCTTGCTCACCAGTCTATCAATGCCAAAATGTTACTTCCAACACCATAAGCTTTGTTTTTCTGCAATAACTTTTGATGGTGCACGTTATCAAATGCCTTCTGGTGACTTGGATAGGTTAGGTGAGTGGGCAAATTCATGGCAGATGCAATCTATTATGGATAAATGTGAGGTTATCCACTTTGGTTGCAAGAACAGGAAAACAGATTATTATCTGAATGGTGGCCGATTAGGAAAAGGGGAGGTGCAACCAGACCTGGGTGTCATTGTACACCAGTCATTGAAAGTCGACATGCAGGTACAGCAGGCGGTGAAAAAGGCAAATGGTATGTTGGCATTCATAGCAAGAGGATTTGAGTACAGGAGCAGGGAGGTTCTACTGCAGTTGTACAAGGTCTTGGTGAGACCACAGTTGGAGTATTGTGTGCAGATTTGGTCCCCTAATCTGAGGAAAGACATTCTTGCCATAGAGGGAGTACAAAGAAGGTTCACCAGATTGATTCCTGAGATAGCAGGACTTTCATATGAAGAAAGATTGGATCGACTAGGCTTATACTCACTGGAATTTAGAAGATTGAGGGGGGATCTTATTGAAACGTATAAAATTCTAAAGGGATTAGACAGGCTAGATGCAGGAAGATTGTTTCCGATGTTGGGGAAGTCCAGAACGAGGGGTGGCAGTTTTGAGGATAAAGGGAAAGCCTTTTAGGACCGAGATGAGGAAAAACTTCTTCACACACGGAGTGGTGAATCTGTGGAATTCTCTGCCACAGGAAACAGTTGAGGTCAGTTCATTGGCTATATTTAAGAGGGAGTTGGATATGGCCCTTGTGGCTAAAGGGATCGGGGGTATGGAGAGAAAGCAGGTACAGGGTTTTGAGTTGGATGATCAGCCATGATCATACTGAATGGCGGTGCAGGCTCGAAGGGCCGTATGGCCTACTTCTGCACCTATTTTCTGTGTTTCTATGTTTCTACCTTGGTATTTCTTGCTTCAGTTTCTCACAGCAGTCAACCTAATAAGGAGTAATTTGGTATTCCAGATGTATGGCTCAATGTTCACAAGCTCTAAATTTAACCATTTAGGAAGATTTATCATTGGTTTAATTTGCTTTGGGCCACAAATCCAAACCATGCAGAATCAGGCCCTGGGCATCGTCAGTCATAACAGCTGCCTACAATAATTTTGAGTTATATCATAGCTGAGACCAAACTTAATGTTTAAAGGGATTGCACTGAGCTAATGAGAGAATTTATTTTGAATTCTTTGAAAATCATTTCTATGGAAAGCCGATTGTCTGATGGCATCATTTAATTCATCACCAGCTTTACATCGCAAACCTCAGTTCACATCCAAAACTTCTGTGGCCACATCCTGGTGTGTCCCACATCACTGCCCTATATGAAAGTGGCAGATGCAGAAGGTAGTTCCAGCTATCCCAGTTCAACGTTGACCTTTCTCTTTTCTTGCTGCTACTATCAGGCAGGAGATACAGAAACCTTAGATTCCACACCACCAGGTTCAGGAACATTTAACACATTTTATCCATCAAGCTCCTGAACCAGTGTGGATAATTTTACTCACCACAACTCAGCCTACAGACTCACTATCAAGGACTTTTAACAATTCATCTTATCAGTATTATTTTTTTTATTTGCACATTTTTTACTTTGTCTTCTTTTGCACATTGATTGTTTGTCATCTTAGTTATGTTAAGATTTTTGTAAATGAATGCAAAAATTGAATCTCAAGATAGTACATTGTAACATGTGTATACTTTGATAATAAATTTTAGTTCAAGTTTAACACTGAAGGGCCCTTGGTTATGCCCATGCAAGGTACTTGTTCTCTATGGCTAATTGGGAAGCTACCACTTTTCTCTGAGCCAGACCATTGTATTTCTATTGCTTTGCCAACTAAGGCATTTACCACATATTAGCATAATGTGCAGTAAGTGCCTTAGATTTTCCTTTAAGCACACAGTCTAATTAAAGGCATTCACCTGTGATGGAAGACGCTTTTGATATGTGTTCAAAGCCAGTTAAGATTAATATTAAGAGTTCAGCTTTTCAACTTTATACTATTTTTGTACATGCCAGATGGCAATTTATAATTTGTAATCTATTACTTGGTTGCTAAAGAATTATGTATTTCACCTAAGTAATTACATAAATAAACTACAGACAATTACATTAAGTACAATTCTGAGGTCAAAATCAAAAATAGCAAATTTTAATTAAACAAAGCACTTTCTGATGCATTTTTTAAAATCCTCTCACACTTCAGAATGAGGATCAGATTTAAAATCACTGGTATAAGTTGTGAAATTTGATGTTTTGCGGCAGCGGCATATTGCAATATATAACTATAAAATCTATAAATTACAATAAATACATAAATACACACATATATATAAATTAAGTAAGTAGTCCCAGAAGAAAGGTAAAAGAAATACTCAGGTTCGTTTTCAGGGGTTCGTCATCCATTCATGAATCTGGTTGCAGAGGGGACAAGAAGCTATTCCTGAAACACTGAATGTGTGTCTTCAGCTTCCTCTACTATCTCCTTGATAGCAATAATGAGAAGAGAGCATGTCCTGAGTTGTATGAGGGCATGTTTGTGTTGAATGCTGAGTTGTAGTCAATAAACACCAGCCTGCCACAGCTATTACTCTTATCCAGGTGATCCAAGGCCAAGCGGAGAGCAAATCCGGTTGCATAGAGGCCTTCTTCAAGTTCTAAAGATCGTGTTGAAAAATCTATTTTTATTTCAAATGATTGTTCCATGTCTATTCTGTGCATTTGTAAACACTTGAGTTATCAATTACCTTCATGGTATAACTCTTAAGAGCATACAAGATTAAGATTTAAGGCAAAAGCCCAATAGAAATTCACTTTCCATTTTAAATCTCTTAACATCCTACACTTCAAGACTTTATCAGTTAAACACACAGCAGAGCAGTTTTAATGTGGTTTCCTGAATATTCAAAACTTGAAAGGTATCAATAAAGTTCAGGATATTGTTGAAAAATGTTTAATGGTTCAAAGTGACTTTGCTCACCTTTTGTAGTTCATGTGATTATTTGAAGTCCTTTTATAAAGTACTGTTAAAAAATGTCCTGGTCCCTTTACTTCAAGAATTCTCACACGCACAAACATCAAGAAGATTGCTTTAAATAGATGCAACAATTTAAATAAGTTTTTCTTAGTATCTAGCAATTTTTCTTCTGACCTAGTTGTTACAAAACATGAATGAGCCTAGTGATGGCTCATTCTCTTGATAACTCTGGAAAAAACATACCCTGCCATAGCACAGTTTCAAAACAATACACCTGAGATCAGAATTCAGCTCCATCAGCAAAAAGCAGAATTTCCTGGTGGCCAACCATTTCAATTCTCATCTGCATTCTCATTCTGACATGTTGGTCCATGGCCTCCTCTTCTGCCATGACGAGGCCATTCTCAGGTTAGAGGAGCAACAACTTCATACTCTGTCAAGGCAGCCTCCAACCTGAAGGCACGAACATCAATTTCTCCAACTTCCAGTAATGTTTTCTCTTCCTCCTTCCCTCCTTCATTTCCCCACTTGGCTTCTTATCTCTTCTCCTCACCTGCTTATCACCTGCCCCTGGTGCCTCTCCTTCTTCCCTTTCTCCCATTACCACTCTCCTCTCCAATCACATTCCTTCCTCTCCAGTCCTTTGCCTTTTCCATTTACCATCTAACTTCTTACTTCATCTCCCCTCCCCTACCCACCTGGCTTCACCTATCACCTTCCAACTTGTCCTACTGCCCCTCCCCCACCTTCTTATTCTGCCTTCTTACCCCTTCTTACCCCTTCCTTCTCAGACTTCTCAGACCCACATAGGAAATTGGTGGGTAAAATCAGAGCTCATGGCATTGGGGGGAAGATATTGACATGGATAGAAAACTGGTTGGCAGATAGAAAGCAAAGGGAAACTGTGAATGGGTGTTTCTCGGAATGGCAGGTGGTGACTAGTGGGGTACCACAGGGCTCGGTATTGGGACCACAGCTGTTTACGATTTACATCAACAATTTAGATGAAGGCATTGAGAATAACATCAGCAAGTTTGCTGATGATACTAAGCTGGGTGGCAGTGTGACATGTGATGAGGATGTTAGGAGAATTCAGGGTGACTTGGATAGGCTGGGTGAGTGGGCAGATACTTGGCAGATGACATTTAATGTAAATAAGTGTGAGGTTATCCACTTTGGGAGTAAGAACAGGAAGGCAGATTATTATCTGAACGGTGTAGAGTTAGGTAAGGGAGAAATACAAAGAGATCTAGGAGTCCTTGTTCATCAGTCACTGAAGGTGAATGAGTAAGTGCAGCAGGCAGTGAAGAAGGCTAATGGAATGTTGGCCTTTATTACAAAGGGAATTGAGTACAAGAGCAAGGAAATCCTTTTGCATTTGTACAAGGCCCTGGTGAGACCACACCTGGAGTATTGTGTTCAGTTTTGGTCTCCAGGGTTAAGGAAGGACATCCTGGCTGCAGAGGAAAGTGCACCGTAGATTCACAAGGTTAATTCCTGGGATGTCCGGACTGTCTTACGCAGAGAGGTTAGAGAGACTGGGCTTGTACACACTGGAATTCAGGAGATTGAGAGGGCATCTGATTGCAACATATAAGATTATTAAGGGATTGAACAAGATAGAGGCAGGAAATATGTTCCAGATGCTGGGAGAGCCGAGTACCAGAGGGCATGGTTTGAGAATAAGGGGTAGGTCATTTAGGACAGAGTTAAGGAAAAACTTCTTCTCCCAGAGAGTTGTGGGGGTCTGGAATGCACTGCCTCGGAAGGCAGTGGAGGCCAATTCTCTGGATGCTTTCAAGAAGGAGCTAGATAGGTATCTTATGGATAGGGGAATCAAGGGATATGGGGACAAGGCAGGAACCGAGTATTGATAGTAGATGATCAGCCATTATCTCAGAATGGCGGTGCAGGCTCAAAGGGCCGAATGGTCTACTTCTGCACCTATTGTCTATTGTCTATTGATAAAGGATCTCGGCCCCAAACATCGACTGTTTATCCATTTCCATAGTTGCTGTCTGACCTGCTGATTTCCGTCGGCATTTTATGTATGTTGATTACAACAGAGTGGAAGGTTTTATAACACTACGTATTGCTTCACCACACTTTGAATGGTGAACATTTTAAAAATCCTTTAAAAAATTTGCAGGGTTTTGTTATATTATCATTGTCAAATGAAAAGATCATAAATATTTATTTAAAAAATGTAGCAACCTCAATCTTAGATCAATGTGTTAAATCACATGCACCAGACCATGGCGGGTAGTTATTACTCCTGAGTTACATTTTTCAGGTTTCTAGACCAACTCCAGACACTGCAGCAGCAAAATCTTTGATAACCTGAGGGCTGACCTAAAGAAGCATTTGAAGGTGCAGACTTCCCAATGAATCATTATGCCAAGCCCACATATTCTGCAAGATGAACATAAAAATTCCATATCTGGGTTATTAATCCAGGTGCCCTGGCCAACGGTTGTGTTTCTAAACAATTACTAAAACTGTTTATCAAGCCAATATCACATTGGGCTTGTGGGAGTTAAGTGAAAACTGTCTGCTGTACCTCTTATAATTAACAGAATCGGCCCTTCAAAAATACTTCATTGGCTTTGGGAGTTTGTAATGTTACTAAAGATAGAAGATAAATGCAACACTTGGAGAAGAATGTTTATGATTTAACAAAGAGGTGCAATCTAAACTACAAAATTAAACAATCACATGATTAGAGGTTTTGAAAACAAAGAGGGCTTCTGTTTTTAAAGTCTCTCTGATATTGCAATGTTGCCAATACTTTCAGCTTCACCAACACAGTTATACAAAGAGCAACTCCTGCCACCTGCAAACAGGAAAACCAGTGTCTACTCTTTGTGGTATCTGGTTTTCCATGGATATCACTACCTTTCCCTTCAGTCAGGAGTACGGGGCAATAATGGCATAGACCAGCACTTAATGAGAACCCCTAAATGCCTAACGGTACAATGGGACAAGCTGCCTTCCATGTATTCTATAGGGTAAAATTATCTGCTGTTACATAATGGATTTCAAGATTTAGCACAAATGACATGAAAATGGAGATACTCTGTGGTTTAGAAGGAAACCAGCAGATGGTAAAGTAACTATGCACCCATTATTTTTTGACCATTGACCAGGCTGGCAGAGACTAGATGGGCTGTTTCTGTGTTATTAAATGTCAAGCATAGGCAGGAATGACATTTTTATGTTAGAAATGGTCATAGAACTGGCAGGAGAATAGTATGTGCTAAATTATCAAGCTAATTTCAAACACACAAATGCAAACACCAGAGAAGCAATGATTAGAGAATATTTTCAACTTCTTAAACACAAATTTCCTTGTATAAACAATTAAAAATGTTGAATAAATGCAAGTGATTATAAACTGCAAACTAACTTTTAGCAACTACTGAGTAACATGTTTGACCATTAAAACCTAATTTAAACTGTTCATTTTGCAGATGATGGTCTTTATTTTTCATTTTTAATTTTGCTGATATTTCAGTATTTATTCCCAATCTGTGTTTCACTTCCTGCAAAATTAATAAAACATGAAAGTAGTTTGGGACTTATTTTCGCTATATGAGAAAAGTTCTTATTCTGATTGGCCTTTCAGAATACTTTCGTGACATCGCTTGTCAAATAAAACAAGCCCTTCTTTGCTGGCACCTGATAGGATGTCACGTGAGGGAAATAAAAGCGATGTTGCAGAGGCTCTTTCATCAGGGTCAATGGAGAAAGCCATTAATTAACCAGAAATTTAGGCTGCAAAATAATATATTTAATAAAAAGTAGAACTCATTTAGAATGCTGATTATGAAATAAGTTACAATTACATTTTAGCAGTAGGTTACTACTTTGCTTGTTCTTGGTATAATGGAATGTCATTGTGAAATAGCAGATAATCTTCCTTACAATGAAGAGAATAGAAAATAGCTATAAATACCTCTATTTCATGCCTATTGATTTGTTGAAATGCATACTTTAATCTAGTTATCACCACGATTCTAGCAGTATTAGAAAGTGAGGTGTTAAATCTGGAAAGAGCAAGCAAATATAAGTTAAGGGAGTTAGCAAATGTAAACAGATGGAGCTGTTTCACTGCAGTATTGGTTGAGTTCTTATTCATGTTGTTATTTAATTAGTTTGATACTATTTTTACTTTCAAGAGGTCATGGCGACAGCAGTGCACATTGATGAGCATCTTACTTGCATCTCCAAATTTGCTTAAGGCTTAAAAGAAAAAGAACAGAAAGTGGCAGATACACTTAGTAGCTCATACAACATATTTGGAAAGGAAATGGATAATGCTTCAAGTCCAAATTCCTTTGTTAGAACTGTGAAAGATTTTTCTGCTCTTTTAAGCAGTGGAGGTAGTTACCAAAAACCAACTTGTTTTTTCTCTCTCCCTTCTAGTTCTGAAGAGGGGTCTTGGACCTGAAACATTTGTTGATATTTTGTTTTCCACAGGTGCTGCTGGCCTGCTCAGAGTTTCCTGCAGTTTTTGTTTTTATTTCAGGTTCCCAGCATTTGCAGCTCCTTTGCTTGTCATTAACCTACCCCTTTTCCCATTACATCCTCAATTCAGAGAGGCATCTTCACCTTCAATGCCCAATAACCCACCTCCTGAACTGATATTGGCAATGAGGTCAGATTTTTCCTGATGTTTCCATCAGATCCCTGTCAGATGTCATCTTCAGGAAACCACATCAATATGCTCCAGTTTAATTCAACAGGGAACCTGCCTGGACATCATTAGTAGAGAAGGGCAACTTTCTGTTCAGCAATCCATCCACCAGCCCAGTTTGGGAGTTGTCCTCTTAGCACTGAGTACCGAACAAGTGAAACTTGTTCATAATTTTCCCAAGATAGATATTCCTCACTAGGCAGTGCACAGCCACTTACTAAAAACAAGAGCTAAATACATTTTGGAAAAAATGTGAAGTCATGCATATAAAATGGGCTGGTCAAATTAGATGATCCTTAATTTAGAAATCTGCTAATCGTATATCCAGACATGTACAGCAACCTTATTATAGAACTAGAAGCGGGAATTATCCAGATGCCAGTTATATATTCAACATGCTGGATTTGTTTTTTTTTCCAAGAGATGAAGAAGCACTAATCTTATGAAATGAATGTCAATTCACAGAATAATTAAAGGAAAGTGAAATTAATACATAACCAGAATGTCTTTATTTATGGAAGAGGGTAATTCATGCTGCCATTTATTCCGGTGACAATGAAAGTCTGCCAGTATCTAGTGTGGTTGCTATTCTTGGGACTTTTCTTTAGCAGAGTGAGAGTTAGCATTGTATTGGACTGAGAGGCAAAAAAAAGCAAAATGTAACAGTATTTTTGGACTAAAGTGCCCAAGAACTACTGAATGATGCCTCTAAAGGCAAACTAAAGGATAATTTACAGTTGGCTAATAGATATTCTGTCAAGAATCTGTTGCAAAATAAAGTGACGCACAAAGCCTGAGGAGTTGCACACAACTATGTAGCCCGGACAGGCAAAGGACTTTCTTCAGTGTGCTTGGATAGGACCCGCTCCAGAAGGCTGAAAAGAGCATCGCGATTGAGCAAGTTGAGCAGCATTTTAAAGCAAATCAATTAGCCAAAGGGAAACAAATATCAGTTTTACTGAAGTGCAATGGATTTAAAGGTACAATGGTGGAAATCTGAGGCAACACACACAGAAAGCTGGAGAAACTCTGGAGCCTGATATGGGCAGGTGACCCTACGAAGAGAAATTGGTAGAGAAGAGACAGGTGAAAGGTCTTTTGATTAAAAGTTAAAAGATATGAATGAATCATAATAAGGTAAATGTAGAGAACATGTTGTGGGAGAATTTAGAACTAGAGATTACAATCAAAATTAAGACAAATAAGGGGTAACAGTTCTTCTGTGTAGGGTTACAAGTCTTTGGAACTTTTCTTCCTTTGCAACCAGATATGGAGGCAGAGTTAATATGGCGCTAAACAGAGACTCCTTTGCTTGCATCATCGGAAATAGCTCTATTTCCAACTGTAATATCTTCAGGACTGGCCATTATCCGACATGCCAAGGGTTCAGCCTGAGAGTCTCACTCATATTCGGAAGCCTAAGATCTCGGGGCTCTGGAGATAGGCAAATCGAGGTTTGGCGTCATGGCAGGAGACCCGTGTCGTCGGAGAGGCCAGAAAATCTTTCACTGTGGGCCCGAAGACCCGAAATCTTTGCGACCTTCAGGCACAGAGCTCATAAAAAGCTATAAAATGGACTTTTAACATCGTAATCTGGCGGGTTGTTGATATGCCTCCTGCTCGCTGTGAAAATGGGAGATACCTCCCTCTCCATTATTAGGGAGAGAGAGAACGTGCGGTTTGCTGAATGCTGGATGAAATGCAAAGTCTTTGGGGTAACTGCAAGTCTGTGTCTTTGCTGTTGCCTCGCTCACACTTGTGCTTGGTACCGGGTGGTGCTGATGCTCACTTTTTTTTTGCCGGTGGGGGAGGGGAGATTTCTGCTTGCTGCCGTTTACATGCGGGGGGGGGATGGGGGGGGGTGGATTTGGGGTTCTCACATTTAACTGTCGTTCATTCTTTGGGGCACTTCTCTGTTTTCATGGATGTTTGTGAAGAAAAAGCATTTCAGGGGGTATATTGTATACATTTCTCTGATGTTAAATTGGATCTTTGAACCTTAAAAGGGCCAGTGGAAGCAGAGTCATTGAATTGACTGAAGCTGAGATAGATAAGATTTGTGATAACCAATGGGTGAAAAGTCACTGAGGTGCCAGCATAAGACTTAGGTCCCACACCACCAGGCTCAGGAACAGTTAGTACCCTTCAAATATTAGGCTCCAGAAACAGTGTGAATAATTAACTCAACACTGTACTATTCTACAAATTATGGACTCAACTTCAAGGGCTCTACAACTCAAGTTCCCAATATTATTTGTATTTTGTAATTGCACAGTTTGCTTTCTTATGCACATTGGTGTTTGATGTCTATGTTTGCATGCAGTTTTTCATTGATCCTAGTATGTTTCTTTGTATCTACTGTGAATGCCTGCAAGAAAATGAATCTCAGGGTAGTATATTGTGACATTTACGTATTCTGATAATAAATTTCCTTTGAACTTTGTGGACTGCAAAGTTGGGATAATGAAAAAGCAAAATAGGATTGAGACCATGTGCCCTTCCTCCCAATTTGGATGACTGTATGTCTTTTATGTTTGTAGCTGACATCACACCAGGTACTGTGCCCTCTATATACCCAGAATTAGGGAGTGTTATACACATATAGGACCGAGAAAAGGGGAAAAGAAAATCACATATTACATGGCACTGCACAAAGTGCACAATTTTCATTTGAGGGAGACTTTTTTGACCAGCATTTTATTGAATGATGATGAAAAACTGGCCACTACCCTCTTCTATTTTCTTAGCACTGGATACGGCAGACACTTTAGATTGAGTTAATTTTGCTCATCCGCACCTTGCAAGAAATTTGCTAACACGAGGAAATCTGCAGATGCTGGAAATTCAAACAACACACACAAAATGCTGGTGGAACACAGCAGGCCAGGCAGCATCTATAGGGAGAAGCGCTGTCGACGTTTCGGGCCGAGACCCTTCGTCAGGACTAACCGAAAGGAAAGATAGCAAGAGATTTGAAAGTAGTGGGGGGAGGGGGAAATGCGAAAGAAATTTGCTAACTAAGCAGACTGGAAGTTAAAGTTCCAACCAGCCGCATGGCTCAACACCCATGCAGTATTGCTTATTTATCTTTTCTGCACCCTATTAGGATCTTGTTACAACTTTACTGATAAACAAACATACTTCTAAATTCTCATCAACACACTCAAAATGTTCCAATATAATTATACCTGCAAGAATAAGACTGAAGATTTCTTCCTGCAGGTCAATTGAGTGCCCCCAGCCTTTTCTCACAAGGTCAATTTATTTCCCTGTCGAAGATTTTTCTTTTACACTAGCACAATGCCAGTAAATGCCTGACAACTGATGTTCAGTCATGGATTTGTGCTGCATGACATCTTCCCATATTCAATTTATGAGCAGGCCAAGTCAGATTTAATCTTCTATTAGATTCCACTGACAGCTTTTTATTTGAGTTCCTAATAATATTGCTAAAATTACAGTTAACCCATACACTGTTCAGTTTAATACATTATTACAGAAGGAATGCACTGAAGAAATGTCACTGAAGACCTTCATCACTATATTGTCCAGAATTGAAATGTTGACAAAGACACTTCATCCAAAGAAATGTTTCAGGCTAAATTGCATCTATCCAGGAGTGATGAAAATATTAAAATAAATTGCTACAAATTTCATGTCAGTGGTTTATCTTCTCAGATTCATTGCATATTTCCATTACATCTACAAAGATAACTGTTCTGAAGATATTGCATAGCGTTTTGCTTTGTCATAATGTCATTTTAACAATTAGTTAAAATCAAAGCAGGTAGATTTGATGATCTCACAAAACATGCAAAAGTTTTATTGCATGACCGCAGGCAATAACCTGTTTATAGCAAAAGTATCAGCATCCACACATTGTTAACTGAACTGATCAGATGCTTATGTACCCAGTAAGAAAAGAGGCCAATTTAATGAGCGGTTAGAATCAGTTTATGGTAGATGTACTGTTTCAAATTAGACTGCACATCTTGAATTGAAAGAGTCATCACCAAGTTGGCTGTGTCTTGCCAAAGAATGCAGGGTGTAAGATAAAAGAGCACAGGCTCCACTTGTTTTTTTTGGATGCTGCACTTCACTAAGGAGGAAGGTGAAGATGTCAAGAAATGTTCACAAGGTGGCTGAGTGTACGCCTGATATTCCCCCAGAGACTGCAGAAGAAGATTCTGGTGGCCAGTGCCAGGAGACAAGGCACAAAGATCTGGATGTTGTACTTCAAGAATTTCAAAGAGCTTAGGGGCAGTGAATGTAATATCAAATACCATTTTCAACCAATGACATAACTCTATCACTCAGTGTGCCATTATAATCCATCAAAATCCTCTACCAATCAGCACTTGCATTAAACATTCATAATTCCACCACACACATGAATTGTTTAAAACTCCACACCCAAAATTCTCATCTGCTGCCAGTTATTCGACCAAGGTAACCAGAGCATTCCAACCACTTTGTTCAACTCTCATTTACAGGATAAACTGGAAACAGCTCATCAATAGGAAACAGAGGCTGCATTTACTGAGAGCAGTGACAACAACTTGATCACAGAATGGGATTGGCCAAATTTCACTTACCTTTCTCCCTTCTCTTCAGTCCAGTGTACGAATGGTAGTAAGGAATAGTAAACACTGCGAGTATGAAGTCACATACATACACTTAACCAATGGGAAGATTGATGGAGAACTCCTTCACAGCATCTCAGGAACTGGATAAGAGTTTTGGGCTTATCAGTGCTCTGCTCATTCATGTTTTGAGCACTGCATGCCCACTGTTCCCCAATAGATTTGAGACCTGTGAAAACGTCTTGCTTCATCTTTTGGCTTGATGTCCTGGGACAAAGTCAGATTGTTTATTGGCCTGCTACAGTCACCAGTACCAAGGTACAGTGAACAACTGTTTTGCACGCTACCCACAAAGATCATTTCATCGCATCACTACATTGAGGTAGTACCAAAGGGAAACAATAGCAAAACGCAAAATATAGTGTTATGGGTACAATGTACATGCCATGCAGGCAAGCATCAAGCTACAAGGCCACAATAAATTAGATTGTGAGGTCAAGAGTCCATCTTCTCATACAATAGGTCCGCTCAATAGTCCTATTACAGGGTAGAAGGTACATCTGACTGGCATGGGGGTGAAGGCATCATGACTGCCAAAAAGATACTGGTTGTGGTTGCACTAAACCTGGAATGGATTTATTTTCATCTCTGGTACAAGGAAAGGTGAGGAACATGCAGCCAGCTGCACTCTGGAGAAGACGCCAGTCTTTCCAAAACCATGCAGTCTCTTCACCTATTCTTCTCAACAATAAATGAATGACGTCAGAAGCAAAAAAACAAACTACTGGAGGAATGCAACAGATCAGGCAGCATCTGTGGTGGGACGAGGATAGTCGAGAATTTTGGGCCAAGACCCTGCAACAGGACTGAGAGCAGAGAGAAGAGATAGCCAGTATAGAGGAGAGGGAGGGATGAGGCAGGACCTGGCAGGCGATGGGCAGAACCAGGCGAAGTGAGTGACAATGGCCATTTGGACTAGTTGGGGAAATGTGTGTGAAGGTAGAGGCAGAGGGTGGAAGGTGGTAAGTGGAGATAGCAAAGGGATGCAGATTCTGGAATTTGATGAAAGGGTTAAGATAATCAATTTCCTAGCATAGCACAGAGGCATAGTTGAGAGAGCTGCTGTTCACAGCTCCAACAAACTGGGCTTGACCTTGACCTGGGGCACTGTGCATATGGAGTTCGAGAAATTCTGCTGCAACAGTATGGATTTACTCCAACAACTCTTAGCATGAAGATGAGCAGCAGAATCTGGAGGAGATTGAAGGGAAGGTGGAGTGAATGAAAACGTAATTAGTCTTGGGTTTGTAAGAGTGCTACATGGATCCAGTTGGCTGAAGGGCCTGTTTCTAAACTGTATGAATTTATAATTCTTTGAACAAAGGGCTTCATTGACCGCCCTCATGGAAAGGTGAATATTCACCCACCCACAAACCAACAGCCCACCAACCATAGCCATGTTCAAACCCACTCAGATTTTGCCCCTTTGACTACAGAGAGTGCAAAGTTTATTGAAATGTGGATGTCTCATTATTCCTTCCCAAGGTTCAAGTTTGAAAATTGCACCCAGGACGCTTAATGTCATCAAGGTCCCTCTCTGCTGATTTTCAGCAACTTGACCTGCTCTACATGTTCTCTCCTCATTCTGCCAGCCATGCTGCCTGGAATACTCAAAAATGCACACCTGCCTAGGAGCAACTTGTTTGTGCAGAAACCTTGAAGTGAGCAAATGGTTCTTCAGCATCAGCCATACTGTTCCCTGAAGACTTCAGCTGCTTGAAGCAAGAATAGTAAACAACAAACAGGTAGAACTGTGCCAACAGCCAGAAGAAGTCTACCAGCAACAAACCTAAAAGAGCTGATGATTCCTTTGAAGTTCCCTGAAGAGCAATCGTTTTTGATGCTTCGTATATATTCAACTGTATAAGGTTAAAATGGAACTTTATCTTAATAGTTGAGCCCCATAATGAAAATACTGGCTTCAAATCAGTGCTACATTCTGATTAACATCATGATGTGCCTGTCCTGCATACTTTCAGTAGACATTTGCATGTGTCCACACTAGTGTGACATCAACACAATTTGTAGGCAATTCTGACAGATTCAAAGTGCAAATGTAGTCCCAAAGAAGCATCCGCTAGTGATACAAATGCATGCTTATTTACTTTCCAGTAGCATTCTCCACTTGGCATCCGTACTGCAACATGACTTTGTAAATCCAATTTATATTACAATCATATCTATCTCACTAAATTAATATACAAGTGGCAACACTTCAAACAAAGTTCACAAACCTTCTGAACATATCATCCTGATTACCAAATATACTTGGCAATTTCTCCAACATTGGTTCATTTCCATGAAGGGTTTTATACTTTTAAGATCCCATTACTGTGACCCAAATTTTGATGTTTTATCTTGCCCATGGATAACTGTGTACAGTTTATCCAAACATAACATCTCTGCCATAATAGAATATACAATAGACCCAGCACAGCTAGGCTCTGGTGACTTTAAGTTGGCCTTTCAGCAGCATAACACGTATTAGAGGTGGATTTATTGCACAAAGTCTTTTCATTAAAATGCAATTTACCCTCCTGTCAACTCTCATCTCCAACTGAAACTAGTCACCTCTCTAATCCAGCACGTATTAAATAGTTCACATCTTTATTGGATTTCAGGTCGAGGTTTTTGTTTCCAATAGGAGAGTGGGCATTGATCTTCATGTTAATAACACTGCAATATCTTTCCACTACTTCCTTTCAAATTATTTTTCTTCCTCTCTTTAACTTCCAAGCCTCATATTATCCCGAGACAACCATCATGATTCAAGCTGTCATTTTAAAGATAATTGCATCAGACATCCAAGGGTAAGTTGTTTATACCCCCTCACTCTGTATGGAAGGTTCCTCTTCATCAGCTAGAAACTTTCTCAGCATCCTCCAACAAATAACTGGAACTGACAGACTTTGAGTTTAATTCTGAAAGCATAGTGTAACTCACAATAAAAAATATCTTGAGTAATGGAAAAATAAAAGCCAAGCAAAATACAAGTATTTTGGAATCTGTCAACACCTGTGCAAAGAAAAGAGACCATACTGTGTTGATGGTGGTTCCGTGGGATACTGCTAGAGTTGATATCTGTGTGGTGACACATTCTGGTCCTGTATACCTGCCCAACAGTCAATGTCAAAATCCTTAAGTTGTGGAAGTAATTTAATGCATATTAACAGCATTAAAAATGTGAATAAAATTGATTGAAATTCAAATACATAATCAAAACAGGATATAAGCAAGTTAGTTTATTACTGTTAGGGAAAGAAAATACAGGAAACATTCAACAAGTCAGGAAATAGCTGTAAAGAGATATTTAACATTTTTGTTTGATAATCTTTTATCAACACCATAATATTTCAGATGGTACTGGTTTAATCAAGTACATAATCAAACAAAGGATAAGTGGGTGAGGATAGGGTGCGGAGAGAATGGAGTGAGTCATAATCCTCTGTCTGCTCAGGGCTCCCAAACTCTGAATTTCTGATGCTGTTGAACCTTCACTTCATCCAATCCCTGAGATTCTGAAACACCGATTCTGTGATGAACGCATGATTACTATTCCACATGTACCTCACTGCAACCCTTCCTTCCAACCCTTCATTCTTATCCGAACACTATACCCGACTCCTATTTCCACCTAATCAATGATCTTCCACCTAATCATTATGGAAGATATGCACCCTCCAAAACTCAGCACACCCTACCTTCCTTGGCAACTTACACTCAATTGCATCCACAGGCCTTTTTTCCCTCTCGTTATCACATCTACCCATCTCCCCTGTGAACATTCAGGCTCAGCCTCAATCCAGAGCAGCATATTTTACAATGTGTAAATGTGAAGTATAATAATAGCACCCAAAAGTGCCACAGCAATTTACAGATAGGCCCACAAATGAAGTGAATGTTCGGATCCTGCTCCAACACCCATTCTGCGCATCCCTCTGCCTGCTCTAGGATGACAAATGCATTTCCTTGCAAAGAAATCAACAACATTTTTGGAAGAATTAACAAGGGTAGATCCATCTCTTCATCCACTCAGACATCTCAACTGCACATGGAGTATTATGAGTAGTTTTGGACCCCTTACCTAAGAAGAATCCGTCACTGCAGAAGGCCCAATGAATATTCCGGAGAATAAAAGGGTTAATGTATGAAGAAAGTTTGATGGCTCTGGGCCTGTTCTCACTGGAGTGTAGAAGAATGAGGAAGGATCTCATTGAAGCATATCAAATATTGAAAAGTCTAGATACAGTGAATGTAAAGAGGATGTTTCCTATAGTTGGGGAGCCTAGGAATAAAGAGCACAGCTTCAGAAGGCCTTCCCGTAGGGCAGAGATAAGGAGGAATTTATTTAACCAGGGGATGGCAAATCTGTGGAATTATTTGCAACAGACAGCTGTGGAGGCCAAGTCATTGTGTAAATGTATAGAGGAGGTTGATAGGTTCTTGATTAATAAGGGTGTCAAAGGTTATGAGGAGAAGACAGGCGAACAGGATTGATATGCATAATAAATCAGCCATGATGGAATGATGGAGCAGACTTGATGGGCTGAATGGCCTGTTTCTGCTCCTATGACTTATAGTCTTATGATCTAAATAGGAGACAATAATTTTACCACTCAACGGAATGAAATGAAGGCCTGAAGGAAGAAAGTCAATTGAATAGGGACATTAGCTTTTGTCGGAATTGCAGATTTTTACAATAGATTCAAATTTATATTGTGACCAACATATCTTCAGGCCTCCTGGCAATAACATAATTTCAACACTCTCGCTGCAATTATTATTTGTCTAAGTTAATTACCATGCCTCCTTCACACAATTTAAAAAACTTTATTTGCTGATGGCAGTTTTATTTTGATGCATAGCCCCCAAAGTGTCGAATGCACAGAAATTAAATTCTAGAGATATCAGAAATGCTGCAGAGCTGCTTGCTATGACAGCAAAAGGCTCAATTTAAGTTAATACAATTCAGTCTTCTCAATTGAATCTACCAATAAAGCTCAAAGCAAATTAAATGGAAGAAACATTTAAAGCTTCAGTCTGTACTCGAGTACAAGGTTGGTACTGCTCACTTACAAATCTGCCAGGTTCAATCTGTTAAAGGAAATTCTTCTTTAAACCACATTGAGTATAAAGCATTGTCTATTTCAGATTATTCTTCAGTCATAAGTATTTTTCTCAGATGGATCATACCAGCTGGCTGCTAATGCTCCGGCACACTAGAAAGCGAGAACATTTCAAAATATTATTACATCTAAGATAAAAGCAATCCAATTTTAGTGAGATGGTTGTGGGGCAGGGGTATGAATTAAATACTAAACTGAAGATGGCACCAGAACTGGAACTCAGGTAATAGCTCATCCCATTTAAAAGCATCATCACAACTTCCTAAACTCCTCAACAGCTGACAGTCTTCATGTAAATACTTCAAAATTATCTTAATTTGTCTGCATCACAGCACTGAATACCCAGTTATATTTTCTTGTGGCATTTTCTCACCAAATTACTGAATGCTCAACTGTTGATCCCAATGTATAACATACTATGAAATCCTCCTATCTGCAGTGTGTTAAAGTAAAAGGTCCACGGTAATATGCACACCCTTTGCCCTTACTGCTTCATTTCTATTATGAGTTGTATCATATTACTTTATTTACAGAAAGAACGTGACATTTGAGTAGTCTTCCTTAAATTATCTTTAAAGTTATCATAGAGTTATTAAGCAGGAAGCAGGCCCTTCAGCCCAAATGGCCCATACTAACCAAGATGCCCATCCAAACTAGACACACTTGTCTGTATTTGCTCCTTCTATCCATGTATTGTCCACAACTGCCTTTTAAAAGTTGTTTGATATTATGAAAGGAAAGAAAAAAGAAGCCACCTTTTAATGGCCTCTAAGTTATCAATTTTCTAGTTCATTCAACATTATCACTATGGATTGTTCTTCATTAAATTATTTGTAAAAGAAATGAATTTACAGATTTTGCACTTCCTTCAAAGAATTTATTTCAAAAGAAATGGAAATGGTTTGCACTAATGTAGTTACTAATTTCAATCAAATTGAAATTCATCTGCTGGTTAAAAGGCTACAGACTTGACTAATGGATTACAAGATTAGCTGAAGCCTGAGATATGGTGTGCACTGAAGATCCAGTCTGTTCCAGGATGCATCATTTGACTTACAAGGCTGGAAGATAATTCAACATTAATAAAGAAATACCCTGCATATTCCTAATGCATGCATTGCTCAGTAATGTAACAGAGGCATTCATCCACATTTCAAAAATAAATGAATACCGAAGAAAAAGATTGATCCAAAGATTAATAAAAGGGTCAATAGCTTATTTTTTGTGACAGTGTACTCCATGAATTCTAAATTTACGGCATGTTAAATAGTAGTTTCATAATTCCCAAAGTATCTGTAGTTATTAAGTTGACCAAAATCTTACACTTCTACAAAGAAGGAAATGGAAAGCTAAAGGATTGTTTGAAAACTCTGCTCAGGTTACTGCCTGTTTTCAATTTTCTTTGTACTATTAACACTTAGTAAAATGATCAGGAAGCAACAAGCTTTATTCCTCTTTCCCAACTCCCAAAAGAACCTTGGATTAAAAACATCAAAATCCAATAAGTTGGCATAGTCAGCAGGATAGTTGCGAAGACTTAAGGGTTTGGAAGAATCACAAAGGAAGTGTAACTTATTCAGCATGCAACAAATGAGATAAGAGTTTCTCCTAATTACAAATTGTCTGAGAGAAAACCTAGTCCTGGCTTCAATGCATCATTGGATGGAAGTAGAATTGAGAAGATGATTCTGAAAAGTTGCTATGTTGAAAAAGAAACTGATCCGAAAAGCCAGAGGAGCACAAAGATAATCAAATATGCACAAGTGATGGAGCATGAATATGTGTAAACCGGTGGAGTGTGAAAGAAATTAAATACTTACAAGCCATGGGGCACAATACGTACAAGTTAGGGGAGTAATTGAGTAAACTTTGGGTTGCAGGACAACCTATTAATACTCCTAGATCACGGTCAAAGTATGTACGAATTAAGTGTAATGAGATGGAATTGTGACAATGGCCAATTTCCCGAAACCAATTACAGAATCTCCCATTACATGTGAACAGATAACTGAGGGTTTGAGGTCTTATTTGATTAAAACATTCCAGTTTGATAAATTTACTGAAAAACTCCAGACAAAATATACCATCGATGTTGAGTCTAATGAAATATAGCTCTTACATAATATGTGCAACTATGGAATAAGATCCAGAAAATAACTTCAAGCAAAAAAGACCACCCGGGTGACAGCAATTTTAAAGTAGTTAAAAAAGCATAAACGCACTGGGTCAGAAGAACAACTTAAGCCAACACACTGTCAGCTTGAGAATCAAATTTGTGAGTTAACTAAGCAAGTAAATAACTCATCAATTCAGGAAAGAAGAGACAAGATGAATTACAGACACAGCATTTGGCGGATGGGAACCAGAGTGCCTGAACAGACAGAGGAGAGGTTATGGAGACAGATGCTGGTCAGGCTTCAAAGTCAGGAATCAAAAGGTTGCACATGGTGTGACTAGTGTCCTTAGCTGCGTAAATTTCAATGCAAGAAGTATCGTAAGAAAGACAAATGAACTTACTTACGGCATGGATCAATACCTGCAATTATGACATAATGAGATTTGGCTGCAGGAGGGGGCAGAACTGGCAGCTCAGTATTCCGGGGTTCCATTGTCTTAGATGTGACAGAGCGAAAGGGATTAAAGGAGGAGAGGTGGTATTATTAGTTGGGGAAAATATCACGGCAGTGCTCCATCAGGACAGACTGGAGAACTAGTGAGGCATTGTGGGTGGAAATGAGAAATAAGAAAGGTATGACCACATTAACGGGGCTATATTACAGACCACCTAACAGTCTTAGCGATTTAGAGGAACAAATTTGTAGAGAGATTACAGATAGTTGCAAAAAGCATAAGGTAGATACAGTTGGTGATTTTAACTTTCCACATATTGACTGGGACTGCCATACAATAAAAGATCAGATGGGATAGAGTTTCTCAAATGTGTTCAGGGAAGTTTCCTTAATCAGTACATGGAAGTCCTAACAAGTGAGTAAGCTATGTTTGATCTGCTATTAGGGAATTAGACAGGACAGATAAGAGAAGTTTGTGTAGGGGAACACTTTGCATCCAGTGACCACAATGCCATTAGTTTTGAAGTAAATACATGAAAAGAGAGGTCTGGTCCATGGGTTGAGATTCTAAATTGGAGAAAGGCCAATTTTGATGCTATCAGAAATGATCTGGCAACTGTGGATTGGGCCAGGCTGTCTTCTGGCAAAGGATAAGTGGGGGGGCCTTCAAAAGTGAAATTAATGAGAGTACAAAGCTTGCATATGCTTGTCAGAATAAAAGGTAAAGATAGCTTGTGTAAGAGAACCTTAGTTTTCAAGATATTGAAGCCCTAGTTATGAAAAAAAGAGGTGCCTAGAGGTAGAGGCAGGTAGGGACAAATGAGATGCTCATGGAGTACAAGAAATGCAAGAGACACTTATGGAAGAAATCAGGAGAGCTAAATGAGGTATGAAGTTGCCCTAAGGGATTCTACAGATATGTTATGAGCAAAAGGATTTCAAAGGACAAACTTGGTCCTCTGTAAGATCAGAATGGAAATCCATGTGTAGAGTCAAAAGAGATGGGGGAGATTTTAAATAATTCTTTTGCATCTGCTTTCACTCAGGAGATGGACACAGAGTCTATAGAAGTGAGGCAAAACAATATCAACTTCACCGACCCTGAACAGATTACAGAGGAGGAGGTGCTTGCTACCCTGTGGCAAATCAGGAGGGATAAATCCCCAGGCTTGACAAGGTGTCCCCTGAAATCCGACAGGAGGTAAGTGCCCTAACAGGGATATTTAAATCATCCTTGGTGACAGGAGAAGTACCAGAGGATTGGCGGATAGCCAAAGCTGTTCTGCTGTTTAAGAAAGGCTCTAAGCATAAACCAGAAAATTATAGGCCAGTGAGTCTGACCTCAGTGTGGGAAAGTTATTGGAAGATATTTTAAGGGACCAGATATATACGTACTTGCGTAGTAGACATGAAATGATTAAGGGTTGTCCACATGGCTTTGTTGTGGTAGGTCTTGTCTAACCAATCTCGAGCTTTTTGGATGACGGCAAAGATGTTGTCGACATAAGACTTTGGCAAGGCATTTGACAAGGTCCCACAGGAGAAATTGGTCAAGAAGGTTCAGTCACTCAGCATTCAAGATGAGGTAGTAAATTAGACTACACATTGGCTTTGTGGGAGAAGCCAGAGAGTGATAGTAGATGGTTGCCTCTCTGACTGGAGACCTGTGATGAGTGCTGTGCCGTAGGGATCAGTTCTGGGTCCGTTGTTGTTTGTCAACTATGTGAACGATCTGGATGAGTGTGGTTAACTGGATCAGCAAATTTGCAGATGATACAAAAATTGAGGATATAGTGTACATCGAGGAAGGCTACCATGGCTTGTAGAGGGATCTGGATCAGTTGGAAAAATTGCAGAAAGAATTTAATGCAGACAAGTGTAAGGTGTACTTCTGTAGGACCAGCCAGGTAGGTCTTACACAGTGAACAGTAGGGGACCGAGGAATATGGTAGAACCAAGTGATCTGGGAATACAGGTCCATAATTCATTGATAGTGGCATAACAAGTAGATATTCCTGCTGTCCTGCTGAATTATTATGGCCTGAAACATCAACTATACTCTTTTCCATAGATGCTGCCTGGCCTGCTGAGTTCCTCCATCATTTTGTGGTTGCTGCTCAGATTTCCAACATCTGTAGATCTCTTGTTTGTAACAGGTAGATAGGGTGATGATGAAAACTTCGGCACATTGGCCGTCAAAGTACTGGAGTACAGGAGATGGGATGCTACACTGAAGATATAGAAGACATTGTTGAGGCCTTTTCTGGATTATCATGGTCACCCACCTACAGGAAAGATGGAAGTGAGGTTGAAAGAGTACAAAGAAAATTTGCAAGGATATTGCTGGGTCTGGAGGACCTGAGTAACAAGAAAAGGCTGAATATGTTATGACTTTTATCTGCTCAAGATGATGCCAGCATACAACCCTCCCTAGGTCGACATCTTCCTGATAGCTCACAAAAATATTCATTTTACTTCTTTTACATTTGTTTTTCACCTTAAGTATGTTTCTACGACTGTTGGAGTTAGAGCCTGCAATATACAACTTGAAGATCATTTGCGTGATCTAGCTCTTCGCTGTCTCCGAGAAGATTCCAGGAAGCGAGCGTGCACTCGGATGGCCTCATTGTGAAGGAACTTTGGAATGGGGTACGAGTCAATGTTCGACTTCATTTCATCATTTAAAGTGTCCAGTATTCGCCGATTAAAGCGTCGAAGCAGACTGAAACATCGAGGCGAATGTGGAAGTGAGCAAGAGTTTCGACACCGGGTGCCTTCCTTTTGAGCAGCCTGTCGCTGTGCGGCTGGCTGTGACAGGCGGGTAAGCCTCTCTGCCTTGTGTGGTGTCCCTCTCTTCTCTTTCAATCAACATCAGTGATGGTGCAGGATGGTATTGTGTTTCTGCGTTTATGGATTGGACTATTGCGTTTAAGGACTGTGGGCTTTTTCAGACTAATGGTTTACATATTCTGTGTTCTTTATCACCCATTCCTTTCCGTTTTGTTGTGTGAGGGGAAGGCATTTGGGGTTAATGTTCTGTTAATTATCAGTGTGAGGGAGGGTTACTTTTTGGGGACCGATGTTCCTGTTCCATTTTGTGTGTGGAGGAGTGTGCTTGATGATCAGAATGTCATTCGTTTTTGTACAGGGGGGGTGGGTTTGATGTTTCTCTCAGAATGATTCATTCTTCCTTTGTTTTTGTGGTTATCTGGAGAATACAAATTTCAAGTTGTATATTGATACATGCTTTGATAACAAATGAACTTTTGAACCTTTTATTTCTTAGAACATAGAAGATAGAGACCTGATAAAGGTATACAAAATTATGAGGGGTATAAAATGGGTAAATAGAAGCAGGCTTTCTCCAGTGAAATTTGGTAGGACTACAACCAGAATCCCTTGCTTCTCAAAGTACGGAAAATTCTGATTTGACAGCATGATTTTCAAGAAAAAATGGTAGATATAATGCATGCACCGTCATGGACAAGATAATAACTAGGCCCTTCCCTGCAGTTCTTGCTTACCTTGAAAGAGCAAAAATTAGATGGCTTACAGTACATGTTAACTTACTGATTGAAAATGAGTATGCTGAATTCTTATAAGATGCAGGTTCTGGCCTACCATGTATAATAACCAAAAGCAAACCAGTCAAGGTACAACTTGATCCTCAACTACAAGAAGCACATTTCTGGGTAAGAGATGTCTCACAAACTCCTCTTGGAAAGGATTTTTTTTAATTTTAAACTCCACCCCCAAATTGGTAGAGGGTAAAGGGTAGAGGGTTTGGAATCTCATGCAGTTGGCCAAATCTGAATTCACCAATCATTCCACATGGTCAAAAAATAAACTATTGTGACCTGCTGGAAATGAATCCTATTGAGTTTGCTGGAAAGATAGCATTTTGTACCAAGCAGTGACCTCAGAGTAGAATATTTTGTCAACCAACTGGAGGAGCGAGGGAATTTGGTTAAGACTCACAGCCCATCTAATAGTCCATTCTGGCTTGTAAGAAAATGAATGGTACCTGAAGACCAACAGCGATTACTAGATTGCTAATCAATATATTGACAGTCCAGCCTCTTTGGCAGCAGATCCATCAAGCATTCCTAAAGCTCTGAACCGCTTACACAAGTGGTTTACCCATATTGATATGGCTAGTGGGTCTGGTCAGTGCCACTGTTTTCCGAATGTCAACCATGGTTGGCTTTTACAGTTAATGAACAACATCAGTGCATGAATCTAACACAAGGGCTCTACAACAGTCCGACTGGCTATCACATGGCTTTGAGACAACATCTGTGGGACTTACCAGCCATTGATTCAACCATCATACAATATGTGGATGATGTTCTGATTGCATCCAAAGCTGCAGACCAACTTGAACATGGTGTGCTTTATTTGCTTGATTATCTATCCTCCAAAGTTAAGTGACACAAGGTACAACTGCAACAAGAAGTAATTTTCTTGGGATAGAAAATTTCCTTGGGAAACCACTGAGGATCATGCAAAAGCTGTTAAGTTAGCAAAGCCACCTATAACAGACCAGCAACTCTGGTTATTTCTGGGTTTGCACAACAACAACTGAGCCAGGGTTGACTCATGCACTGAAATTGCTCAACAATCTGCTGAAGGGCAGTAAGTGCTCAGATGACCCTGTGACTCTTAATGAAGAACAACTGAAAGTGTTTCAAACTTTAAAGGTGACATTGTACAGTGCACCTCCATTGATTGAGAAACATACTACCTGATGGCAGTCTAAACTCAAGAACGTGGAGACCTACAGTGTCCTGTTGGTTATTACTCTGCTAAATTGCATAATGTAGCATGAGGTTGGGGCATACATTTATGGGCAGTGCAGTCTACCTATCTGGTAATCATGGCTGTTTCTAGCATTGTGTGTGACCCAGCTACACTGTTACTGTTAGACATGGAAGATTCTGATGACCAATACTGTGCTGAACCAATAACCTGCCATGAGGATGCAAATTATTACAAAGAAACGTTTTTGTGGAACCCAAATACAATTCTATACACTGATGGCTCCTCAACAATTGAGAGAAGAATTTGAATGGCCAGGTGGGCCATTATTTCTGGACCTGAAGTGCTGGCATCAGGAAGCATGGCTCCTGGTAACTCTGCGCAAAGGACAGATTTAAAAGCTTTGAAGCCTGTAAGTTGGCAGAAGGAAGATCAGCTAATATCTACACTGATTCTCGATATACCTTTGCAATTATTCATGATTTTGGAACCTTACGGAGCTGAAGAGGGTATCTTTAGCTGAAGAGGAACCTCAATCAAGAATGGCCAACTAGTACAAGAAATGATGGATGTCATACAATTGCCGTCAGAAGTTGCTGTACTAAAATGTAAAAGCCACTCCAAATGGCTACAATGGAAAACTGTGGGAGTGTATTCACAGATGAAATTGCAAAAAGAGCAACACAGCTAAGGAAACAAAAGAAGAAGAAATTTCAAGTAAATGTGCATTGAAACTGTTAACTGGAATTATGAAAACAAAGTTGAACACTGTCTCACAGATGAACATACAAGATTATCAAGAGATACAACCTGAATGCTCTAACTAGGAAAAGTGGTTGTGGATGGAGAATAGTGGGAAGTTAAGCAGTGATGGAGCATGGAGATATGGCACTAGTCACAGACATTGTAGCTCCAGTTACACTGCTTCCTTACCTGACACAGAAGACACACTCCCTAGGACACAATGGAGTGGAAAAGATGATCGATAGATTCTTCCAATGGTGGTGGAATCCAAAGTTCAGGGCACAAGCATGACAAACACTTGAAAGTTACATGACATGCCAAAAAATGAATCCTGGAGCAATGGAAAAGCTACCACAATTCAGTGCTCCTGCCACACCTGGTCCATTTTAACACTTTCAAGTGGACAATATAACTTTGCCAAAGTGTCAACAGTACTGGGATGCTCTGCTAATAGTGGACAAGCTTTCAAGATGGATGGAAGCTATTCCAACAAGGATGGCTACTGCCACACACACAGCAAAAAACTCCGATTAAGAACTATATTCCTAGATGGGGATTGCCATGTTACATTGACTCTGACCAAGGGACACATTTCACTGGGAGTGTTTGTCTGGACCTATGTCGACTAATGAACATTGAGTGGTCTTTTCATTGTCCACATCATCCTGAGTCATCAGGAGAAGTCAACAAATGAATGGAACCATCAACCAATGACCGACTAAGTAACATGAAGACGGCAAGAAGGCATACCATGGCCTATGACTCTTATGTAGCATCAGAGAAACCCCAAACAAGAAAATATTAAGTCCATTTGAGGTGCCATCTATGTCCCTGCCAGGAGCACTCAATCTCAGAGAGGCTGCAATACCCATTAGGGGAGACAGTTAAATTAACTAATGTGTGAAATTAACCCAAGCTGTCCAGTCTGCTTCTCTGCAGGTTTCTGCTGCCTGCAGTGATCTATCAGAAGGACATATTTTGATTCCCGATGAATGGATCCTGATTAAGGAACCACTGGGATTACGTGCTAGTATTTTTTACATACTAATTTATACACTGTACGTGTAACTGTTTAATGTTTCCTCATGCCGCAGTATGCTGTTGTTCAGTATGTCCCCAGTTACTACAGTTTTTTGTAATGTTCTGAAAAATGCTGGAAGCTTCTCTGGTGCTGCATTATATGAACAGGACTATCTGATTAGTTAACTCTTATCTACAAGTTTGAATGGAATTTTTTTTAACTATGGGTTATAAACAGAGCTGACCATGCTGCTCTGCTATCTTTTTACTTCTTCTCTCCCTTTTGCTATTAGCCTCCACTCTGGTTACTGTCCATTTTCAATTTACTTTGGGAGGTATTTTAAGGAACCACTGGGACCTCGATGGGAGGGTCCTTATCAAGTGCTGTTAATTACTAACTCAGCAGTGAAGGTAGAAGGTAAAGTAAGTGGGTACATGCCAAGCACTACAAGCAAGCTGAAGTAGTACCCGGCAAGGACAACTGTTGTGATTAACCTGCTTGTAACCTCTAACAAAGTGCCTACACTGCTGGGTTACAATCAGCAAATCACTAACCAGCCAGAAGGCTTCAAACAAGTTGATAAAGCTACTGGACATTATGAAATGTATTCTAATATTAATTGTCATCATAGTTTTGCTAATTCCTTCTGCTAACAATGAGTACTAATATGCCTTATCATAATTTATATCTGGTTTACTTGTTTAATGGCTATCTTTAATAGAATAGTTCAAACTCATGAAAGTGTGGCCACTGATCTACCTAACCATGACAAAATCCCATGAATACTTTGAAGAATACTGTATATACCTTTGATAATACTGAGACAGTTTTTCATTATTTTATACTTAACAGAAATATTTTTTGCTACCTCTGAATTTTCAGATGTGATGATTCTATATGTGTGATTTAGAATCAAAGGAGTATTGTTGGATTAGGCAATTTAATTGTCTTTTTTTTTGTTTCACAATTTATGCCTGCTGGTATTTTTTATAACTACTGACATACATGGAACTGTTTGGTATGTTTCCTAGTGGCTACACCATGTATATGTAGTTTATCAGTGTGCCCCTAGTGATTACAATTCTTTACAAGTTCTGTAAAGTTCTCTTGGTATTGCATTATTTGAATAGGGACTATCTGATTGGTTAACTCATAGCCATGAATTTGAATGGCATGTTTCTCATCTATGGGGTATAAAAGCAGCTAACCATGTGGCACTGCCATTAGTGCATCTTCTCTCTCTTCCACAACTAGCTTCTGCCCTGTTACTGCCCATTTTCAGTTTCCTTTGTTCCATTGAAGCAACAAGTTTTATGCCTCTGTTCTGACTTCCAGAAGAACATTGGATTAAAAGCATCAGAATCCAATGCTGTGGAAGCAACTGCGGTGGGGGTGGTCCTTAAGGCAGGACTTGTACCTTTTGCTTTGATGCTTGTCACGTAAGCCGCTCTAACATACACAGATAAATTCCTCATGGCAGCCCAACCAGGCAGCACAAATTTCTGTAGTATTTTCAGCTCTCCTACTGCAAACACAGCAGTCCCATTAAATTAGAGAAATCTATTGCAAGAGGCATTTTTAAATTTTGTTTTAGTATGTGTCTGTTTTATAATGCGCTAATTTAGAAAACATTTATTTTTATTTCCTATGAGGTAAAGGCCTCCCTCGGACAGAATTGACCGTGGAAATTGCATCCTAGCTGTCTAGATACACAAGCCTGGGCGGTACGATATGGAGAGCAAGCTGTTGCCTATGTAGCAAGCTCCTCCTCTCCACGCATCTGACGAACCCAAAGGAAAGGCAGAGATCAATACAGTTTGGTACCAGTAGTGTCATAAGAGTTGCTAGTCAACTCTAAACTCAATGTAACACTGCCTTCCTGACTCTAGATGCTTATATGCATCTAGAGTCAGGAAGCGAGTAAGCAGCATTATTGTAGACACAGCATTATTGTAGACCCATCACACCCTGGACATCAACTGTTCCAACTCCTTCCTTCTGGTAGGCGCTTTACATCACTGTATGCCAGGACAAATAGGTACAAGAACAGTTTCTTTCCGTATGCCATCAGTCTTATGAACACTTGAATTTTAGTCTATTATAAATCAAGTCCACCTGTACATTCAATGAGGTGGACCTCATTGTATATAGTTTATGATTATTTGCACTATTGTTTTGTTTGCTTTTAATTCTGTACAGAGAGAGCTCAGGGAAACCGGCATCAAATTCCCTGTATGTGTCCTCATACTTGGTGATAATAAAAGATTCTGATTCTGACTCTGATTCTGATTCTTAGGGACTCCAGATCCGGATTTTTACCTCAGGGTTTACTCCCGAAGCCTTCCCCATGAGTGGGTATAGCTGCAAGGCAGCTGAGGTTTGAAATCAGAGTTTTCCTTCTCCTAGATGAGCTGCCAACCACGTCTATTGAGCCCCACCTGCCTGAAACGACTAGTTTTAAGGTGCCAGTAACTTCCCCTTGCCCCTTCTCCCGTCAGCAAAAATGGCTCTGTCAGGCTTAGTGGCTAAGCCATACTTGAAGGACAGGAGCTGAACTTGGTTGTCAGAGGCTAACTGAGGCACACACCATTGGGAGCATTTAATAGGTAAGTGGGAGCTTGTCCCCATTACTACCCTTGGCTGTAACAACCTTACAGAACTCATATGGCTCTCAAATATCTGAATTAATGCAAAACCAAAAGATAGTCACAAACTTTCAATTTCAGCGACAGCTCTGATAGCCTGGGAACTTCATCGGCCATGAAGGCCAAAATACACATGCAGTCCTTTCCTAATGCTGTAAAAGCCCTATACTGGTCTACACCCCACCAATGTGCTGCAACGTAGAACTTAGCAGAGGACTGCACCAAGGATCACAACAGAGAACAATCATGGCCCAGTGTCAGGTACACCACCACCTCCAGTCCTGCCGAAGTGTCTCGGCCTGAAATGTGGACTGTACTTTTTTCCACAAATGCTGCCAGGCCTGCTGAGTTTTTTTTAGCATTTTTGTGTGTTGCTTGGATTTCCAGCATCTGCAGATTCTCTCTTGTTTTGCCAATTATATTGCAGCTTTGATAAAGATTTTCATCTTCAGCACTTGGACAAAATTTGATTGACCAGTAGGTCTCCCTGATCTTTGGAATGTGATTACCAAAATTTGCTTCTCCAGCTTAACAAATTCCACAGTAGGTTCTTGGTATATGTAAATAGTGCAAAAATATTTCAGAATACTCAAAAACAAATGATGAGAACCAACAGAGTTCACTATCCATGATTGAGTTCAACAATCAGTATGCATAGTACAACCTAGATAATTTAAAGTAAATATGCAGTTTCCCTTGTACATGTCAAAGGTGTAGGCAATACTCTGCCCATTTAAAGTGTGTTACACATAGTGAATCTATTAAGGTTTTTTAAGATCATAATTCAGCTTTTAATTATCTTTTTGTGTTTCTGCTTCAAGTAAATTTCTACTATTTTGCACACATTCTATTAAATTTCTATAATCCACCATTAGTTAAGAAGTTTGAGGAGAGGCTGTACAAACATAATTAGATATTTTTGGGTGTCTTACAAGTATAAGGATTGCTGAGGATTTATGCACTCAAGTCTTGAAGGACAGCAAAACAAATTGAGAAAATTGTGAAGGTAACATCAAAGCGCCTTAGCTTTTTAACAGAGGGAAAGATGTGCACAAGTAATGAAGTTATATGAAGCCTTTATGAAAGTCCATTCAGACCCAATTTTGTTTAATTCTAAGCCTGATCTTTAGGAGATGCTAAGATTTGTTAAGTGCATGAAGGGAATCACTGGAAGGGGACTTCAGACAAGGGATGCAAGGAGGGGTGATGAGAGTTTGAAATCTGAGATTATTCAGAGATGGTGCAGAGATGAGTTCACACTATATCAGGAAAATCTACTTCCATTTCAATGAGTCAATAAGCACAGGACACTAATGTAAAGTACTTGTACATATACACAATCGACAAATTGTTCTGATCGATCTGGAGTCCACAGTCTGGAAATGTGGAGGATATGAATCCAGCAGAGATTTCTAAATAACTGAATGAATTTATTTATTTAGAGGTATAGCAGTAACGGGGACTTCCGGACCAACGAGCTCAGGCTACCCAAGTACACGCATGTGACCAATTAACCTACTGACCCATACATCTTTGGAATGTTTGAGAAATCCGCTGCACCCAAAGGAAACCCACGTGATCATGGGGTGAACGTATAGACTCCTATCAACAGCAGAGGAATGGAACCCGGGTTGCTGGTGCTGTCATATTATTTCTGTTGTGCCATTTATAATCTCTGAAGGAATATCAATCAGTGTTGTGCTGCTGAGAAATAAAGGGTCAACGGAACTGATTGGAAAGCAGTATCTAAAGCCAATCTAGAAACAAATGACCAAGTGGCTCCTTTATTATTTTAAACACGATGAACTCTGCAGATACTGAAAATCCAAAGCAACACACTCAAAATGCTGGAGGAACTCAGCAGTTCAGGCAGCATTTATGGAAATGAATTGACAGATGACATATGTCATAAAGAAAGCTTTTAGCACATTGGCCTTCATAAATTAATGTATTGAGTACAGGAGATAGGATGTTATGTTGAAGTTGTTTAAGACATTGGTGAGGCCTAATTAGGAGTATTGTGTGCAGTTTTAATCACCTACCTGCAGGAAAGATTGAAAGAGTGCAGAGAAAATTTACAAGTATGTTGCCGGGTCTGGAGGACCTGAGTTATAAGAAAAGATTGAATAGGTTAGGATTGTTTTCCTTAGAATGTAAAAGATTGGGGGGAAAAATTGATAGAGATTTACAAAATTATGAGGGGTATACATAGGGATAATGCAAGCAGGCATTTTCCACTGAGGTTGGGTGGGACTACAATCAGAGGTCATGGGTTAAGGGTGAAAGGTGAACATGAGGGGAAACTTTTACACTCAGAGGGCTATGAGTGCGTGGAATGAGCTGCCAACAGTGGTGGATGTGAGCTCAGTTTCAACATTTAAGAGAAGTTTGGAAAGGTGCACAGATAGTAGGGGTAAGGAGGGCTATAGTGCGGTGCAGGTTGATGGAAGTAGGCAGTTTAACTGGTATTAGCATGGACTAAATATGCCAATGGGTCGTTCTTTTCTGTGCTTTACTTCTCTATGACTCCATGATATTTTAAGCCAAGACCATTCTTCAGGACTCAGAAGGCTGAAGATGCCAAAATAAAAATATAGTGGACCATAGGAGAAAGGGAAGGAGGAGGGGTCCCAAGGGGAAGTAACAGATCAGTGGGAAGAGGTAAAAGGTCAGAGAGAGGAATAGAGGAAGGAATGGGGAGAGAAATTTGTTTACTGGAAGGAGAAATCAATATTTATGCCATTTGTTGGAGGCCACCCAGATGGTGTTGCTCCTCCTCACTGAGGGAGGCCTCATCTTGGCACAAGAGAAGGCCATGGACTAATAAGTTGGAGCAGGAATGAGAATCGGAATTAAAATGTTTGGCCTCTGGGATGTTTCACTTGTGGAGGATGGAGTGGAGGCGCTCAACAAAGCAGTTCCCCAATTCATGATGGGTCTCACCAATGTAGAGGCCGCTGCTTCGGGAGCACCAGATACAATAGACAACCGCAGGTGAAGAGATGCACTATGTAGAAGGGCCTGCCTGAGGCCCTGAATGGAGGTGAGGGACGAGGTGTATCGGCAGGTGTAGCACTTAGGCCACTTGCAGGGGTAAGGGCTGGGAGGGGGAATGCTTGTAAGCACTCAATCATACTGTGACCATCTGCAAAGCTGATTATCCAACATTATAACAAAGATCATACTTAGAAATATAATTCAGGGCTGTAAATCATAAATTCTATCTTCCTTCACCATGTTTCAATAATGCATAATTTTCAGCCTTCCATCTATACCAATGAAATTAGTTGTGATTTTAAAACCTCAGCTCGCCCTTTCTTAAAATGTGGCAGATGCTACTTGGACTGATCGTGTTTTCCATGCTAGTTTCCTTGGTGAAAGTCCTGCCAGTGACATTTGTTATTTTGATCAACTCAAAACATTTCAAACTAACTTCATCTCTGCTCCTAACTTCTGTCAGTCAGAATATCAATTGCTACATTATTCAAGGAGAGCTTCAATTACAGTCCTCCTGGCCCAAACAGCTACTCTTTCCAGACTTATTTTAAAGTACAGCATCATAACTGTCGTGACATTTACTTTGTGTCCTAAATGATACTTTGCTTATAAGACCTTAAGACCATGAGATATGGGGGTAGAATTAGGCCATTTGGCTCACCGAGACTGTTCTGACATTTCATCATGGCTAATCCATTTTCCCTCTCAGCCCCTATATCTTACCTTCCCCCTTTATCCCTTCATGCCCATAATCAAGGATCTGTCAACCTCTACCTAAATATACCTAATGACTTGGCCTCCACAGCCACCAGTGGCAATGAATTCCACAGGTTCACCACTCTAAGGCTGAAGAAATGTTTCCTCATCTCTGTTCTAAAAGGATACCATTCTATTTTGAGGCTGAGTCCACTGATTTTAGACTCCCCCACTATAGGAATCATCATCTCTACATCCACACTTCTCTCATTAAAAGAAAGCCAATCAATTTGCCTCACTTTTCTCCTCAAATCTGATTATAATGATCTTTTGAAAGAACCAACCACCACTGCTTCATTTTATCTACTGAGTGTAATCAGTTTCATCTTGCCTGGTATGGCAGATCTCCACCTTATAGCATTCAATTAGATCCTGGTTCCAATGCATTGTCCTTCTTCTTCCTTCTGACCTATAAACTCAAACTAACCATGGCCCACATCTAACCATCTATGTCATGCAAGACATAGCCTTTGAAATATTTTCTCATTCCACAAGGAACAATAAACTAATTATTTTGAGATAAATACCTATAAATTCTTCAGTGTCTTGAGCAGTTCAAAATGCATTACATGCAACACATCCATTTTTGCAAAGACACACTGCAGCAAAATTCTAATGCGCAATAATTCAAAGACATGTCTGCAACTTTACAAACCTTACAAATTCAACGGCTTCCCATTCATTGCACAATTGGCTTTATGTTTGGTGAGGCGGAAGGAGGAGGGAAGTTGGTATCCTGGTTAAGTTAGTTAAAGTCTGCCCCGAGCCTTACAGGCTCATCAGGCTGGTGCTTATGCCAGTTTCCGTGATGTGAAGTGAAGTTGGTATCTGAAGGGGTGTAGTTAGTTTGAGCTGGCATGCAGTCGGACCTCAAGGGTCAGCTGACTAACAGGGCAAGACCATAATTAGAAGTAAGAAGAAAGCCTCATGAAATGTCCGGAAAATGTGTCAAAACATTTTTCTTTTTGGCTGGAGAGCAAAGCTCATCTCAAAACAAGACTTCCAATTTTTTTTTTTGCTGCTCTGCTGCACACCATCTTGCAAATCACATATAGTAAGTAGTGCACTGAGTATTAAAATATTCCAATATTCACTAAATGTCTTCAATAAATAAATCTCTACACTGATCAGCACGGGTTTCTGTATTTCAACTACATATTTTCTTGTGTATTTTCTGTTTATAGTTGGTCACCTAACATTTCTCAAAGCAAAAAATTAAAACTGTTCATCCAGAGGCAGCAAATTCTTCACTTAGTGACAGCAAAAGACACCCTTCGGTGATTCATTTGAACAATCTAGTAAAGTTTCCAGCTGGATGCAAACACTTACAAGAATTTAGATTAGATACATTATGCTTCACGTTGCAACAAGCCAAATCATAACTCACCCATGGGATTATTTGGTGACAGAATAAGTTGCTTTACAGTTGCAAAATAACATGCTAATTCCATCATTCTAAGGTACTGAAAAGACAAACCTACTTTTTACAAGTAGCAGCACAAATAAAACTGTATTAGAAGAAAACAACCTCAGTGGTTAAGCTTCAAACTTAACCTCTGGTGCTGAGTTTGCATATTCTCACTGTAATTACATGGATTGTTCCCGGGCACACCAGTTTGCACCCACACCCCACCAATGTGCAAAACTGGTAGTCTATCTGCCAACTGTAAAATACCCCTGGTTTACAGGTGAGTGGCACAGACTGGGAGGGGTTGACAGGATTATAGGGAGAATAATAGGTTGCAGTCAAAATTGGAGTCAAACAACAGATTACCAATGTAATTAGAGTATATAACCATAAGAAATAGCTTTACAAAACCTTGCAAAAAAGAAAATAAGGATTGCAGAGTGAAAGGGAGCAACTTTTAGGAGACACATCTTAGTTGGTCTAATAAAGGTAACATATACATTATGAATGGTAGAACTGAAGGGAGCAGTGAAGAACAGGACAGACCACAGTGTACAAGCCCACAGATCCTTAAAGACGGCAGCAAAGGTAGCTAAGATCGTGAAAAACACATACAGAATATTGGCCTTCGTGAGCCAGGGAACAGAATATAAGAGTATGGACATCATAGTACAACGTTATAAGACTTTTGTTAGGCCACAGCTGGACGGACCACTGTAGGCAGATCTCATCACCGCACAACAGCAGGGATAAAATTGTACTTTAGAGGGTGCAAGGAGACTTATCACAATGTTGCCTGTGATGAAACATTTCAATTATGAGGAGTGACTAAAGTGTTGTGATTGTTTTTCTTGGCAGAGGAGGAATCTGAAGGAGAAGGCTGACAGAAGTATACAAAATTATGAGATACATAGACAGGTGGATAGTGAGAAATTTTACCCCATAAGAGACATCAAAAACCAGCCAGCATAAATTTAAGATGAAGAGTTAGAGAAGGTTAAAGGATTTCTTTTTAGCCAGAGTTTCCAATAGAGAACACTGCCCAGTAATACTTCACAAGTAAGCAGGGAAGCACTAGACCTGCCAAGGCACAGAAGGTGCTGCAATGGGATTATCTTATGAACACTTCATTGGGGGAATGGACATGGTGTGCTGCACAGCCTGTTTTTGCGCTATATGACTCTACTTAAGACAATAGTCTGTACAAGATAATAACTGTCAGCCACTCACAGAAGTGTCCTAAAGTCTTTTTTTTTTGACTTGATAGAAGCAAAAATTGGAAAAGACTGCCAGTGTGTTACACCCTGTTCTACGCTTTCACCAAGTGCCCTCTTCCCTTTCTCATCTCCACAGCATGCAACTTTTGAATTGTTCAACTAATTATGGTGAATACTAAGCATGTTTTGTACACAATTAAAGGAAGCAAATGTATAAAGAGACTTTATAAAATGGGGATATCTAAGCAAAGCATAACATCTTCTTTCAAACAGCGTCCAAATGACTATTACTCATTATTCACCAATATACACTTCTGAATGTAACAACAGTGAGATTAAATTAAAGAAAGCTAAATTTTTATCTACCAATAAATTGCTAAACCAAACTGCCATACTATTGCACAATGAAAGAAGACTGATAATTCAAAAGGGCAAAAATCTTTCTGGGATGCACATGCTTAAATGTCAATATGCACATTTAAAGTAAGAAATGGTCCACACACCTGGGCTATGCTCAGCTCTTTACTGACCTGGATCAACCATAATTTTAAACCCAAATCAGTTCATACTGGCTTTGTTATAAAAAGTAAAAGTAGTGGATTAAAAAAGTATGAGAGGCTGACCTTAGAAATACATTGTCTGAAATGGACAGGAAAATTAAGAAAATAAAGTCTGCAGATCATATCCTTTGCAGTGATAATAACAATGATTAAAATGTTCTCATATTTTTTAGGTTTCTGGAGTTCTATATGTTATTATAAATCATCCATACAGATTCAATATTCTTGCACAGCTGATAACAAAAAGACTCTTCCCAGGTTTAGAAACATAGAAACATAGAAAATAGGTGCAGGAGTAGGCCATTCGGCCCTTCAAGCCTGCACTGCCATTCAGTATGATCATGGCTGATCATCCAACTCAGAACCCTGTACCTGCTTTCTCTCCATACTCCCTGATCCCTTTAGCCACAAGGGCCATATCTAACTTCCTCTTAAATATAGCAAATGAACCGGCCTCAACTGTTTCCTGTGGCAGAGAATTCCACAGATTCACCACTATCTGTGTGAAGAAGTTTTTTCCTCATCTTGGTCCTAAAAGGCTTCCCCTTTATCCTTAAACTGTGACCCCACGTTCTGGACTTCCCCAGCATCGGAAACAATCTTCCTGCATCTAGCCTGTCCAATCCCTTTAGAATTTTATACATTTCAATAAGATCCCCCCTCAATCTTCTAAATTCCAGTGAGTATAAGCCTAGTCAATCCAGTCTTTCTTCATATGAAAGTCCTGCCATCCCAGGAATCAATCTAGTGAACCTTCTCTGTACTCCCTCTATGGCAAGAATGTCTTTCCTCAGATTAGGGGACCAAAACTGCACACAATATTCTAGGTGTGGTCTCACCAAGGCCTTGTACAACTGCAGTAGAACCTCCCTGCTCCTGTACTCAAATCCTTTTGCTATGAATGCCAACATACCATTTGCCTGTTTCACCACCTGCTGTACCTGCATGCCCACCTTCAATGACTGGTGTACAATGACACCCAGGTCTCGTTGCACCTCCCCTTTTCCTAATCGGCCACCCTTCAGATAATAATCTGTTTTCCTGTTCTTGCAACCAAAGTGGATAACCTCACATTTATCCATATTAGATTGCATCTGCCATGAATTTGCCCACTCACCTAACCTATCCAAGTCACCCTGCATCCTCTTAGCATCCTCCTCACAGCTAACACCGCCGCCCAGCTTCGTGTCATCCACAAACTTGGAGATGCTGCATTTAATTCCCTCGTCTAAATCATTAATATATATTGTAAACAACTGGGGTCCCAGCACTGAGCCTTGCGTTACCCCACTAGTCACTGCAGGATTCCGTCAGCTCAGGATACAATGGCTAGAAAATGAATGTAAGAGTAGTCTAAAGTGATTGATACAAACAGCTATGGTTGCCTCTACTGAGAACAAACTCAACCAAGGAGAATTGCTACAGACCCCTTACTACTAACAAGTTATGACTACAGGGTATACGATGCAAAACAAAAAACCACAGACACTGGAAATCTAAAACAAAATAGAAAACGCTGGCAGCATGCAGCAGGTCAAGTAGGATCAGTGGAGAGGGAAGTGAGTTGATCGGAGGAGAACTGTTTTACTCAGCAGTTGATCGGTTATGACTTCCTTTCTTATGGATTAATAACATTGGAACAAGGGAAGCAGAAAACCTTCAGTGCAAACGTGGAAAATAAAAATGGTTTACTAAGCTGTGAAGAAGAGATTTCAGTTTCTCACACCTAACAATTTCACTTCAAAAGAATAATGAATGAATTATCAAGGAGATGCAGAAGTCCATTCTGAAACCCAGTGGCAAAACCTTGATGCAATTAAAACAACCCTAAACAGGTGCAAAATGACCACCACTAACCTCACAAAATGCCTTCCAGTTGGGAAGGCTGATTCCTTTCACTCCTTGAATATTTACCTATTCTCATGCTTCATTTACTTTTTTTGCCTGTGGGAAGTTTTATGCTACTTGACATATACCTTGAGTACTGGCATTATTTGCTTTTACACCTTGGGCGACTCAGTTGTCTATTTCAGCAAAAGAGAGCACAAATTCACCCTGAGCAGACAAGTAGTTGAAATCCTGCATCAGAATGTTCTTTCTCCTTCATTATAAACTGCACACTGCAAGCACTAAGACAAACAATGAAAAAAAAATAAAAGTTATTACTTTGGCAAACTTGACTCTTGGTAACCTTGGCTAAAAAGTTCTGTCATGGCTAAATTTACATCTTGGAGTGAGTATGATATTGCCAGCTGTGTTTGTTTTAGGCAAGGTTATACACAATGTTGTGCTCTGAATCAATTAATAGTTCCCTGTCAGCCTTTTGCAGCAGAATAACTTACTCAGCTCATAATGTCTATTTGCATGATCAGCATCACAAGTCAAGCAGCTGCCAATACAATGAAGAACCAAGGAGTACTCTCCACTCATTTAATAATCTCTGAATCTCAACAAGCCAAGATTAATTTTTTTTGTTGGCACCATGTGTCCCTTAAGTGTCATTTGGCATCTTGTAGCAAATTATGCTCCAAAATTTTGCAGCTGTAATACGTTGTGTACAAAATAAGAAATGCTAGACCGAAAAGGCAATGCAATAGCCATTATGTTCTGACCCTGAACAGTTATCAGATGTATGCACATGGGTATTCATGTCAACTTTAATCACATCATGAATCTATTGCTTTTGTATAGATTTGTAAGTTTCCCAGTAATGCAGAAGTGAATGATATTGACTGCCTTAATATGGTGAGGTAAAGAAAAAGTTGTCTATAAAGCTATTCAAGCAACTATACAGAACAAAAGGATGTTTTGCTTTACATCTAATTTGTAAAATACAAGGACAAACATTGCTTTAGCCTACAACATTGAAAAAGTGAATCCAATTGCAGTATATTCATGCTCTGGTTCTTTTTATTTGAGGTTTACTTGTGAATGAAATACGTCATGTGGAAAATCTTTATCAAAAACAAAAAAATGATACAAGCATTCAAAATGTCAAGTCAGATCAGTGAGGAGAAAAAGGGAGATGAACAATATTTCAGGGCAAGGACCCTTCATTGGAATAAGCTTGTCATAAATTCAAGAGAATACTGAGGAAAGAGCTGAGGGAATATCTGTGATACAGTGTGGACTGACGTTGTCAATTGACAGGTACCTTAAAAACCAGCAGCTAGAGTCAGAAAATGAAAAAAGTTGAAACAGAATGGTCCAACACATCTATGCAAAGAGACAAGAGTTGGTTACTTGAAATTGTTAAACTCATAATATACCTTTAAGGCGACAATATGCTCGGACAGAAAGTGAGGTGCTATTGTTCAAGCTTGGGCTTTGTAGGAGGTTGAAGAATGAGAGGAAAGGATGGGAGTGGGATGGAGAATTAAAATGACAGATAAATGAAAGCTCACTGTCATTGCAGACTAAATTGAGATAATCCACAAAACAGCTAACCAATCTACATTTGTTTTCTGCAATGAGGAGGAGACCACATTATGGGCACCAAGTACAACATACATTTAATACTGCTTTAATACTGTTTTTTTTATTAGTTTTGTTTTTATCTACCACTTTATTTAATTGCCTAAGAGGAAGCTAAACAGAGTTTCATTATACCTATGTATAATGACAATAAAGATCATTCAATTCAATACACTAAAAATGCTCCAATAATGGTCAAAGTACCGGTAAGCACCTCATCCTCTCTCTGGGCATATTGCACCTCTTAAGACTTAATACTGAACTCACAATTTTCAGGGATTAAACCCTTTCCTTCTCTCCAGAAAGGTTTTTTATCTTTGTTTAAATATGATTCCTTTTCCCTGCCTCTAACTGCTGTTTTCAAAATTGTTACCTGGACAACTCTGGTTTGCATTCTGTCACCTATATGCATTCCACTCTCTCTACACCTCCTCCAGCTAATCTAAACAAGTCTGCATGGTTTTGCTGATTACCCAAATGCATAAACAAAACCATGCTCACAGCATGTTTCACATTCAGCAAGCAGATTAGCTTCATCCGTAAAGAGAAATCTTTTTAGAACAACATTTAATTTCAGATTTACATTAAATATTCTTCTTGGGTAAAATGGGCACACAAAACACTGAGCACAGAACCTTCAGAAGTCAATCTATAACTGTGTTATCAAGGACATGCACCCTTAATGATTTGAACTAGTTGTAGTGACCCTCAATTGTACCCTCATTAGGATTACCCCAGTCTTCCAGATGGATGGCTGAAATATGTTTGAAAGGGAAGGGCACATGCAGTGGTTTTTATTTAAATACCGTTAAGCAAATCTCACTTCAAATAAATGTTATCTCCTTTAAATGAGTGCAAAATGCTTTACAATCCCAATTAAGAGAAACTCTTAACAGCTCTTTCTAATGCAGGTGTGTCTAGGTTGGCCAGTGCACTTTCTGTAACAAAGTCAGCCCCCTCTCCAACAGCCATCGGTACCTTTCCACTATTCCTTAGTTCCATTTCCCTTCATGATCTTGATAATTTGGAAGTCTTGCTCATACCATAACCACCACGAAATCCCTACATATCAATAGTTACCTCCCACTTGTCAAGAAGGAACTTTCAAAAAATCTTCTCTTATTCCCAGCATGAATGGGGAGCAAGTTCAATTTAATAGGTCTGGTGTGAGTTCATGAATCATCTCAATCTGAACTAGACTGTGTGCTTTGACGCCCTTGTAGCAAATTGGTAGAAAATTTGACCAAATGATTTTCTTTACAATATTGATTATTAACACATTGCAGATTCTAAAAGTTAGTGCATATACTGGAAAACTATGTAAATTGTTCACCAGTACAAAGTCAGGTCTCTGCTAATCTATTGCTTTTACGCAGAACCAGATACAAGTATTAGTAGAGCTTAAAGGAATTAACATGATTTTATCACAAAACAGGTGTTTCATGCAGTTAGGTAGTTACTGCTGTAAGAAGTACAAAACTACCACTGGAAGAGTTAGCAAAATATTCTTCAGAAGATAAAACCTCTAGAAGGACCACAGGTTTTGTAAATCATGTTAACCATATTGATTTGTGATTGCTTCACAGATAATCCTGCAAACATGCCTGCTTCTAACAGAGGCAGAAATGGTGAACCATGATCACTGATTTTTGTTTGTTTTGGTACTTCATCTGATGCTTGTCTTGTGCTTGCTGATGTTGTGCTGACTGAGCATCAAACATCAGCAGAGAGAGAAAATGGGGAAATTAAACTTCTGAAAAAAATTTATTTAGTTTCACCGGTGATTCATAGGATATGTCAAGCTATTTTTCTGCACCTGCAGGTTCAGACTACCAGCCCCAAAGGCTTCAAGTCACAGCAGGCAAGTTGACCAGGGAAACCAATGACAAGAAACTGCGAAGATTGGATGTATTAAGTAAAGTGCTGGAAACCCAGAACAACTAACGTGGAGATAGCAGAAGAATTAATGTGCCAAGTATAATTCATTTGTAGAAAGCCGGAGATATTACAAATAGAACTTGATTTAGAATTTTACTTTTTACATCCATCTCACAACATGAGGGAGTAAAAATCTTTATGTTGCATCTCCGTTGCAAGTACAACCAGTAAGGAAGGGAATTTTTATTTATTTACAGGATGTGGGTGTTGCCAGCTAAGCCAGCATTTATTGCCCATCCCTAGTTGCCCTTGAGAAGGTGGTGATGACTGCCTCTTGAACCATTGCAGTGGTTAAAATGTGGGAGGATATTGTCCAAACACTAAGATTGTATAGGTAACTGTGTTGTGTACATGTATGTACAGTCAGATCAATGTGTATTGATAAATCAGATGGTAGCTGTCCTGGAGCCTGTTGGTCTTGGTCTTAATGCTGCAGTATTGTTTGCCGGACAGAAGCAGCTGAAACAATTTGTGGTTGAGGTCCTTAATGATCCTCCAGGCCCTTTTTACACACCAGCTGCTGTAAGTGTCCTGAATAGAGGAATGAAATAGACAGCACTAAAGGAGGTACAAGATAAAAGGAAATGGGTGACGAGCAACAAGCACAAATGAAAAGAAACCGGATGCCTTAAAACATTTTTAGTGCAAGTAAAAGATGGCTCAGAAGAGTGACTGTGGAAAGGTTTATGAGAGAGTCAAAGAAACAAAGAGATCAGCCTAGAAATTCGAGTATGCCGTTCTATTTTCACCCACTGCCACGCAATCCTATGTGCAGAGTGGGTATATTCACAGTCTTCCTGTGCGAAACTGCAGCAAATGTCTGAAGTTTTAAAGGGAGCCCATGAAGTCAGATGACTGAAGCTAATGACTGCCTGATCTCATGGGATGTCAGCATCACTGTCAGAATCAAATGCTAGAGGTACCACCTCCTCCTCAACTAAAGAAGAGGAAAACAAGGGAATATTTATTTGCTGGTAGGATGTTGGGAGAGTTTGCTGATGTGTGGTGAGCAGCAAATTTTGCCATATAGAAATGGCTTGAGGAAACAAAACAAAAAAGATATTGCACTTTTTGAAGAAGTGCTGATGTACCAAAACTCCTTTGAGGTGTTACCACACTACAGGAGGTAGCAAAGGTGGCACCTGTTGATAAATAAGTGTTTAGAAATCACAATTAATCTTTATTTGTAAGCATTGATGCGTTATTGCAAGCCAACCTCTGCCTAAGAAGGGGTTTAGGCCTTTATGGGCACTCTCACCATTTGGAGGAGGATAGTTATCCCCATCCCTGGTGATTAACTGAATTCTAAATTCACAGGAGACCTCCCTCCTTCCTCTCCACACCACAACACCCCTCTCCCCAGTGTGGTACCTCTCTCCAACTCCCCTCAATAGAACCACTAAACTTTTCATAATCTGGACCTTGGTGAGTTCTAAAATTTGTGTGAAGTTGTAGAAAGTACATCTTTAACATTCAAGGAAGCAGGGTGGGAGGTTTAAAAGGAGATAATGGGATATTTGGACGGTTTGTATGTAACACTGTGTGTGTGCGCGTGACTATCTGTAAGTGTATGAATGTCTATGCGCACGTCATATGTGTATAAGAGTGCTTTTATAAGTGAGTAGCTTATACAGATCAATTAGGCAAACCTTGCGAGATCACTAACTTCTTTTCTACATTGCTGCCTTCTGTAGATTTCCTTATTCCTAGCGGAGACTACTGCCTTCTGGCAGGCACTGATGGGCTTGGCAGGTCCGCTTGTCTTCCCCAATGCAAAAGACCTTGTTCTTGACAGGCATTTCACATACAGGACTTAAACATTTCTTTTACTCTTTTTTTCAAGTAGCTTCCACTTCCAGGTTTGCCATAATTAGGCAAAGAAGGAGCGACCAGTTATAGCTGAAAGTACAAGAAGATTGGAGGGAAGAGAGGATTAGAGGAGGGAAGGTTAGAAGGAGGTAGAAATGGGAGGCTGAAGGGCAAGTGAGGTGTGTAAGTGGGGTACTAAAGGTTGGAAGGTACAAAATGTTGATTAGAAAGGGACAAAAGACTGAAGGACAGATATTGCTGCAGAAGTTGGAGAAGGCTGGAAGGAAAAGGAGAGAGATGGACAGCTGAACAAAAGCGAAGAAATCCCACAGAGCTGCCTCATGTCAGAACCTGTAATTACTTTGATGACTTAAAATTTAATACAAAAAAATGTCACCAAAGTATCAGCAGAACAAAAATTGATATTTTCTGTAGTTTAATGGGCAGAGGATTTAGTTGCATCCCAGGTACTACAAAGTGTAGAAACCATTGTTGGCCCTCCATGGAAGAAAACCAAAACCTGTACCAGAATTTTCAGATGGTGAATCTCATGTATAATTGCTGGACAGGATTACTCGAAACTCACAAATGCATTATGCGAAATGCATTATCTATCTTAAATAGATTAACACTTTCATTAAAACCACCATCTGCATCAAATTTAGCAATGGAGTATGAAAGCAGACAACCAAAATTTCTAATCTTCTGTTGCTAGGGAGACCGTGCTGAAGATAAGTAAAGCAAAGACAAAAATAGAGAGATAGCTTTAATTCAACTGAAAATAAATGGTGTGGTAGCTTGCCAGTGGGTGGCTGCTCTACACCTCATGTTCAGCCAAAAGAAAGAAACAAGGTATTTAAGACACTTACCAGAATAGGGATAGTAACAAATATCCACCTTTTCCGTTGAAACATCAACTTTCCAGTCACAAATTTAACCTAATTCTCCCTAAAAACAAAATATCCTCAATTCAATCTTTTGAGGCAATTAGAAAGATTCCAATGTCTGAAATGTTCCTTGTATACATAAATTGCAGCTCATTAAGTATTAAGTTATCTTCTTTTAAAGTTCCAAGTAGCACAAAACAGATGGTTTAGCATTGGGGCTTTGTGGGGGAGATGGGGAAGGCAGTGTAGATGGTATATTTCATCATTCCGTGGATAAAACAAATTGCTGCAATTTTTTCTTGAAAATTGATAACCTAATACCAACTTCGAATTCACAGAAAACGAATCTCAAAACTTCATCTTCCAACAGTTCAGTTACTGGGTTTATAGAGCAAGACCAAAAGTGCTAATGTAACATCAGGAAAATGTTAAAAGTTTAAAATGCATTAAAATTAATGTGATGCAGTTTTTGTTGATCAGTTGGTTATAAAAGCACACAAGATACTTTCATTTGCCAAAGCATATCATACAAGAGCCGAGAGAATGTGCTAGATTTATGCAAAATTCTAGACTATGTTTAAGAATAAATTAAAGTTCTGGTCACAGGATTGCAGAAAATGATGGCAATTGAGATATATATTGGGGATTTACAAAGATGCTGCCAAGTTTAGATACCAGTAAAGACTGGATGGGTTGGAGTTGTCTTCTTCGGAAGACAAGAAATATGGAGAGATTACACTGGGTATACAGGATTATGAAAAGCCTATACAGACTTTGTGGAAAAAATTCTGCACTCTCAATAGTCAAGGAACATTTATTTAAGTGAATTTCTTGAAAGGATTGAAAGTAAATGAGCAGAATATATTTACCCAATGGGGTGGTGGGAGTCAGGAACGCATTGTCAAAATGGGTGATTGAAGCTGGAAAGATTATAGTAATGGTATTAGTTTATTATTGTAACGTGTGCCAAGATGCAATAATAAGTGTTTTATTGGACATCCATACAGATGTTTGTTGAGTCAGCGTGAAGGGAAACCAGTATTAGAATGCTGAATATAGTATTACAGCTACGGACAGCCTGCAGTTCAGGTAAACAGTAAAATGCCAAGGTAATGACGAGGTAGACTGCGAGGGCAAAGACACATCTTCAACATCCAAGAAGTCCATTCAAGAGTCTTAAGACAGTGAGATACAGCATTTAAAAAAATACTTGAATCCACATTTCATCTGTTCGAGTCCAAGTCTTGGGATGTGAAATGAGAGTGCACTGCTTTAACTGGTGGTGGCATACAGACTAAATGGTTTTATTCATGACTGTATGACTCTACGATTATTTTAAATTTACCTGCTGGGATGTGGGCATTTACCTGCATTCACATTATCCATGGCATTGGTGCTTGGATGCTATCTGGTCCCAAAGCCTTCAACAAAAGTGGGAACATGAATATCGGTAATGATAATGTGTCATTAGACCATGCCCATTTGCACCAAGGCAGGTGACACACAACAAAACAACAGGATGCCTGCTCCACTTTTAGCAATAACCACATGGCTTTGTGAATCACTATAACTTCCTAAGCAGCAAGCATTGGTTCAAGGTACCCAAAGCTGATTGAGGCCACTGATCATCTCTAAAAGGGTGGTGTGTTTCACAGACAGCATTGGTGGTGAACGTCATTGCATAGATCCTCAGATCTTGCTGAAAATGGGGAAAGAGTGACTACTAGGTTTTTATTGGAGCCAAGAGGACCTCTATCCATAAGAAGTAAAAAGCTTCCCAGATTTTGGATCGGGGCAGAAAGTGTTGGTGGAAGATATAGATGCTGAGCATCCTATTGCCAGTGATTGGGTATTCCAGAAAAAAAAATAGGGTAAGGTCTAATTTGGTGACACTATCATTAACACAACATTGTATACTTATTACCATCCCAAATCAACACATTCTGTGACACAACACAAAAATTAAAATCAATCAATACACGTCAAAGTCAAAGTCAAATAATCTACTGTCCAACTATTCAAAAATCTTGATGGCTCAGCGTCTGGCTTACTAGGCGATATTTCTTATGCCCCTTCCCAATGATCAGGTTCAACAGAAAGTTAATACTTTATAACATCTACCATAAATGTATGTGGGTGGCAGAGTGGCACAGCTGGTAGAGCTACTGCCTCACATCACCACTGGTCTAGATTCAGTCCTTAACTCCAACGCTATCTGTGTCAAGTTCACATGTATTCCATGACTGCATGGTGTTCCTGAGTACTTCAATTTCCTCCCACAAACCAGAAGTGTATGGGTAGGTTAATTAGTCACTGCAAGTTGCCTCTAATGTCTCGATCAAGGGTTCCCAACCTGGGGTCCACAGACCCCTCAGTTAATGATAAGGCTCCATGGCATTAACATTTTTGGGAACTCCCGATCCAAATGAATGGTAAAATCTGGTGATTTGGTGTGTACATGGAGAGAATAAAGCAGGTTAGCATGGGACTAAAGTAAAAATACCTGGTGGATGTGGACCTGTTTCTGTGCTCTCTCTCTATAACTGCAAAGGTGGATAGGTAACATCCAATAGTCCAGAAAGTCTGCCAGGCTAACACCAAAGTGGATTATTAATGCTTTTACTATAACTGGTGTTATATATTGCCATTGATAATTCCTGTAAGAATGTGATTCAGTAGCAAGAGTTTATAAGAGCAGAATGATACAGTTTAAATGGCTGTATTCCAATATTTGGTATTATCTTCTGGCAAATTGGTTTCACATTAGTTACTTTTTGCAATCTAACTTTCAACACCACTGTCACATTTTCAAGTTGACCAATTTCTATATCTTGTATATAGCCTGAAGTTGGTGGGGTGGGAGAGGATTCTTCATTAGTTCACTCACCATGAAGATTAGCTACATTTTCTTTTAAATATTAATATAAGTAAATGGATTAATAAATAGATTACCAGATATCAATGCCAAATAATTTGTAGTCCAATGGAGCAAAGAAACATTCACTTAATAATATAACTACAGCATTACAGAGTCACAAATTTGCTGTCTACTGCTTAATGAGAAATACTTAGTTACTGATTACAGAAATTGAGAAGTTGTGGCAAAATGGGATGCTTTTATTTTGCTTTAAATGCATTAAGCTTGGGCCTGTTTTATCTGGACAGTCTAACAAATCATGCAAATACAAATCATGCAATTAACTTTGTCTAAAAGCAATAGTATTATTTTTGTGGCCATCCATATTCTGTGATAAATTAATAGATACTACTATGTAGTGAGCAATTCAAAATATTCTATCAATGCTGAATTATTAACATACATTTCAGAGAAATGCCTGTGCTATGTTATTGAAAAACTGAATGCCAACCTTGGTAAAGTTGTCTTTTAAGATCCTGTTTCTGACTTATTTATTTATTTAGCAATATGGTATGGAATATGCCCTTCTGATCCTTCGATCTGTGTCGCCCCAGCAAAGCTTCAACCCCGATTTACCCTAACCTAATCATGGGACAATTTACAATGACCAATTAATCAACCTGATACGTCTTTGGACTGTGGGAGGAAACCAGACCACCTGGAGGAAAAACACACATTCCATGGGGAGTACGTACAGAGACTCCTTATAAAATGGTGCTGGAATTGAACTCCAAACTCTGTGATACCCAAGGCTGTAATTGTGTCAGGCTAACTGCCACACTACCGTGGTGCCCAATATGATTTAATATTATTACAGTACATGAAAATTTTACATCATTGCACTTACCATTATTTTATTAAATGTCTTAAAATTGTATCCCCAGTTACTTCCATGATTTTGGTTAAATTCTAGCAGATGCAACACAACATTTCTTTGTTCTTGAGCATAACAGAGAATAGGCATTCTTAGTATTTTCTCTCATCTTCAGTGTTGACCTACAGTGATCCCTTGTCACTGCCTCTAAGTAAAACTGCTTACTTATAAGAGGGCAAATTGAAAGTCACAATATTTGGATTTTAAAAAACCATACATACTCAGATCAGATGACGAGGATTAAATAGATATCCTGTAGATCTATAATTTCAATTTGCAAGTCTTAGTGAAAGACATGTTTTAAAACAAATCCATAATATGTTTATTTTTAACCTGCAGATTTATGTACAGTAGCAAATATGTGCACACAGACAGACAGATAAACATACACAGCTTAGACTGGGGTAGATCATATCTGATTAAAAACAATATTAACTGTTAAGTTCAAGGTCATTCTAGATTTTAATCAACTGATGTATGCAACTATGACAACAGCCAATGATATTAAGTATTAAGTTGATTTTAATAGATCTTCCATGATTAAACCAAATATATGATCTAGCTCTTATGAGAATGACAATAGACAAACATGACTCCCAGTGCAGTTGATACACAATGCAAGATAATTCCAAATTTCAGTACTAGTTCACTGGCAGATATGTTGTACAGTGAATTTTTTTTTTGGTAAACTCACCCAAACATAATGATAAAAATACAGTACTTGCACATCATTTCTGAATACAATACAGTGATTCATCTATCAGGTGTAAATTCAATGAAGAGAAGATATGTTTATTAATCCATGTGGTAATAGATCAGACACAAAGTCAATTGTGTGGAGGTCTGAAAAAATTACGCAAAAGAAAAGCAGATTATTTCATCATACGTTAAAGCTTAATTCTTCTTCTTCTGAACAACCTCGTTGTACTTTGTCTAACTGCACTGAACTTTCTCTGTAGTTGTAACACTGTCTTCTGTATTACTTCTTTCTTTTTTGCTATCTCAATGTACTTTTGTATGGCATGATCTGCCTAAACAGCACAAACATTTTTGTATTATATCTTGGTGCACGTATCCTGTGGTAGCGTGCCTTATGCTGATCATCGAAATTCGCTTCCATTGTGATTGGTTAGTTTAGAAACTGCAGCTGCTGTTCCCATTGGAAAGCTGCCTGGTGACCAGTTTCAAATATCCTGGGTATATAAAATAGCACATGGAAGGGACTTGCTCACTTCTTCCTTTGTTTAAGGCAAGGATGCATGTGACAATTGGAAGGTATGCTCTGCATGCACTTTTAACTAAGTACGTTTGTTGAATGTAGGTACCGTATGTTTATTGAATATTCAGCTTTGTAGTGTCAGTAACTTGAGGAACATGAATTTTTGGTCGAATGCTACTGTTCGTAAATAAATTGCTAATATTCAATTCAAAGTCAGTGCATTTACTGTCTCACTTCCTGGACCTGAAAACCTGATTGAATAATACAACATGACAATCATAAACGTACAAGAAACAATTAAAAAGGAAATGGAACGTCAGCTTTATTGCAAAGATGACACAAAACTGTGGGAAAGAAATGCAACTATAACGGCAAGACTGCACCTGCAGCACTGGCACAGTCTTAGGTTCTTCACTTAAATGAATTTACAGTTGCCTTGGAAACAACAAAGAGATAGTTGACCAGATTTACTCCTGGGATAAAATAGTTTCCATTTGAGGAAAATTTGAGTCAATTGGGCCTTACTTTCTAGAGTTCAAATGGATGAGAAATTATTGTACTGACAGACATAAAATTGTGAGGGGGCTTAACAGATATGATGCTCTCAGAATGTTTCCCTAGAGGGCATTTTCACACTAAGAGACTGAGATGAAGTGGACTTCTTTCTCTTCAAAAGTTGAGAATCACTGGAATTTTCTATACCGGGGAAGTGTGAGGACTGAATCATTACATTCAAAGCCAAGACTGATAGATTTTTTGGACAACAGGGAATTGAGGGCTATGGTAATCATACAAAATAACTTTGAAACCAACAGCCAGACCAGCCATAGCATTAAATAGCGAAGCAGCCTCAAGTTGTAGTGTGGTCTACGGCCTCTAATTCTTACCATCTAAAGTTTCAATACAACAGATTATATCATAATGCAAGCAATTTAAGAGTGCAGGTGTCTAATTAATTAACAAACTATTAAACATTTTTATGCATCTTTTCATGAAGTTCAGGAGCAAGTTTTAAAGTGATGCAATAGCAAAACTCTTTATTTGAAATGGACGGTCATGGCCTAAATCATTAACCTCTCAAAATGAAAAGATCTATTTCAATCTGAAGCAAGGCTATTTTGTTCTACTTCACTCAAAGGCTTGTGAATTTTTAAAACTCTCTACTTGTGAGCTGAGAATACTCACTTGTTTCAAACATTCAAGGCTGAAATCAGCAGATTCTTGGTCATTAAAAGAATGCAGATGGTGGGGAAAAGTGGACATCACCCTCAATTTTAATCAACGACAGAACATACTGGAAAGACTTACTGTTCTTAAATTATTTATTTGCAAAGTACCACCCTTTTAAACCATCTCCTTCAAATGAACAGAAAGAACTCCTTTCCATCCCATCAAACAGGCCAGTGTTAAAACATACTTATCTCAGTGGATATCCATTGATGGTAGTAGCAGGAACATTATTCACAGTTTCATTAACATAGTCCTTCAGCTAACAACATTTTTCTTTGCTGCCTAGACTGTAGAAATATTATTAAAAATTATCCTGAAAGTTCATTAATTTACTCCTTGTAGTTGTGAAGATTGGGCAATCTTTGCAATTAAGTATGACGGGTAACAGGTAATTCTCATAACTCAAATTTTCCTTCGTACATTAATTGCCATTCACGCAACTCTTTTCAAAATGCAGGTAGTTTGCTTAATTAGTAATTTTTATCAGGAAGTAGACAAGATTAGCCAAAAATATCTCAGAGGAGCATTGTCAAACCATCAAAATAACTTATCAGGATGAAGATGGTTTGTTTCTGGAATGAAACAGGATAATTATTGGATGAGCTAATAATCTGTCCAGAGGAGAGGAGTTTGGAAACCTGCATCAAATGACTTCAATACATACCTGTAGCATGTTTGTGAATGAATCAATCTTCTTACCCTACTATACTGTGCTCTATGAAGACAGATTTTTGGAAGACTGTATGAAAAAGTCAACGGTACTTGATCTGTACCACATGCTGTGCATGTTGTCAATACAGCCCACACTACATAGAAAAAGGTTTCATTTTTTAACATTCTTTATTTTGAGTATCATAAAATTAAACATTTTTGGATACTTAAACATCATCAATAGTTTACACAGGATCACCTCAAGTACAGAAACATGGTTTCTGATGGTGCTCATGCTGGGTATCTACAATACTTCCTCTCACCATTGCTTACCCAAATTTATCAAACATACTTCCTTCTCTTTCTCTCTCGTGGATATATTTACCTTCCATAAATCCATGCTTTTTATCTCAACCACTCTTTGAGAAATGATTCCAGATTTTAACTATTGTCTAGATAAAGAAGTCTCATGTGAATTTCTAAAGGTTTTATTTGGGACTCAATTATACTTATGGATACTACTTTTAGTCTCCCCAGGAAAAAGTAGCACAATCTCTTCATTTAAAATTTAAATTAAGTTAATACATCTAAAATATATTTCAGTGAATGAAGCAACCCATGCCCTCATACACAATAAAGAGTATTTGGGCATGAATTAATAAAAGGAAAGACTATTTGAACCACAAAAGTGATTAGCAATGCCGATTTCTAGCCAGGCAAGTTTTTTCAGCTACCCTATATATTTAATGAGTTTATCAAGCATCATCAAGTATTCCACTATCAACCATTAGGGATTCATCATTAACCAGAAGCTCAGTTAAACCAATCATATAAATATGATTTTTTCCTAACCTCTAATGCTAAGTAGTATAGATACCATATAGGTCACCTGTCTTCATTACTTGGTGCAATAATATTAGGCCAGGAGAGATATGCTCCACTTTATAAAACGCTGGTCAGTCAGAGAACTGTGTACAGTTCTATCATGCCTAGGGCAGTCTATAACTGCATAGCTTACCTTTAGGTGTGGTTTAACAAAGGGTTGACAATACTGACAATTCTTCCTTCTCATGATTTTTGAACCCATATTTCATGTATCCTCTGTTTCTTTTATATTAATTCTCCAAACATTATGCAGCTTCCTCATGCAACTGAAAGTGTATTTCTGAGTGTTCATCTTCAAATGCTGACCTTTATCGTGACAATTAAATATCATACATATCAAACAGCAGTTACCAAAACAATTGAAATCATCTTTATTTCTAAAATAAATTGCAATCAATTTCCATCCACTGAAAATTGTATTTACCTTAATGTGGCTTAATAATCTTGTATTGTGGAACAACACTTAATATGCCTACCAGCAGCATAGTATTTCATTTTGCTAAACTTTAACTATGGATCTCAGCAAACAAAGGCATGAAACTTGTGATAATTACTCCCTCCACTGATGGATGATTTTCCCTACACCTATGTTATAACCTCAAACATATTTGGTAGCAATTTCAATGTGGCAAATGTCTCATGAGATACAAATTAAATTTGTGAATATAGTCAGCTTTTTGAATAACATATGGCCCTTTTAATTAGATTTCAAGCTTGTAATTATTCATGGGCAGATGAAATGGAGGGAATTTGATAACCATGAGGGCTTGTTATTTCCAAGCATGCATGCCAATTGGGGCTTATTATCCCCAAACACATATTTGCAAATACTCACAGAAATCCAAATGTCCCTAAGCATTATCATGCAACCATAGCAAATGACATTGCAGAGAAGAATGCAACATATTCACATTTCCTCTGCAAGCTCTTCAGTATATTTATCAAGTTATTGTGCTTGCTTGCCCTTTCTCAAGTTTCTTTCCAGTATCTGTCCAGTTGTCCTCTAAAGGCATCTTTTAAATTCGTTTTGTTCAAATTTCCAGATGAAGGATACCAAGTACACTATAAATTTTTCTTCATTGTGTCTTCTCATTTCTCCTTTTCTTTTTACTATATCAAACCTGTTCATGATCTAAAACACTTGCCTGCTTTAAAGAGAACAACATCCATCTCCTCATGTAGTTTCTTATACCTTTGAAGTTCCCTTCCATACATGCCTGTTCAGTCCTGCGGTCCATGTCTTTTTGATGCCAATTATCATCCCCTCCTCTTACTGCATTTACAAAATTAATGCTATCAACAAACTTCAAAATACCCATCCAGGCTGCTAATTCAGATTAACCAAGATGGCTTTTTTCTTTTGATAAGTATGTTTACCTAGAAGTATGTTTACTTTTTATTAGCATTGGTTGACAGAAATCAATTTATCCCAGAAATAAAAGGAACCACAAATATTTCTGGTCATTTCTTAACTTACTCCATGGTTGTTTTTAGTAAAATTCATATTTGTACACTTAATAATAATCAGCACTGTCAACACGACCACTCTAATGTAAGCCTTTCAAGCTTCTCCTGCCACAAGGTGCTGAACAACCCACTCCTGGTTGTTCAGGCATTGAACCCTTGATCTTACTACCTACCCCAAATCGCAGCCTAAGGCTGAACACACTGACAAAAACCACAATTTTCACATTACCCACCAGCCACCAGCTTGATCACCTTCATTCTCTTACCGCCCCCCACCCCCGGCTCCATCCTCATTCACAGAACACCATCTCTTGTCTTTTACCTTAGGCCTCTACTGAAGGCCTCCAGTCCCCTCTCTCTTTCCCCTTCTGCCCACTGCCTTCCCAATACCCTGAAAATCAAATCAGATTGCAGAGGGCACATTATCAGCTACAAAAGTGTATCGCTTCTTTTCAGTAACACCAGAGGCCTTCCTCTTGGCCCACCAGTGTTACTAGTCCTCTAGTGAATGACCCCTGATTCAAATGCAGTTACTGGCATATTTGCAGGCCAAATTTCTATTTAATTTAACTCAGGAACTTTTAAAGTATTTGTCATATATCTGGTTAGTGGCAATGGAATACCTGTAAATAAACTGAACAGATGCTCTACCAAATGATCACAAACTCAACAGATACTGACCCTTATATATGGCTCTGTCTCCTTGCTTGCCATCCAGATGGTTAGAAAAAACAAAATGTAATGATTGAATGAGATTCTAAATTAGTAAAACTCACTTACACCAGCTGTAATTTAATAATAACACAGACTAGTCACATCAATTGTCAACAGCAAACATCAGGGGGTCATATTTGACATCTGTTTGAAATTAAGAGGTATGGAATCCAGCTGATTAATTACCTACTTCAAAAGAAGCACAATGTATTAATTGCATTGAGTGCTGAATGATGCAGTTTTAAATATTGGCAAAGTCAAGTCGTTGACACTATAAAGTGTGTGTGTGTGTGTGTGTGTGTGTGTGTGTGTGTGTGTGTGTGTGTGTGTGTGTGTGTGTGTGTGTGTGTGTGTGTGTGTGTGTGTGTGTGTGTGTGTGTGTGTGTGTGTACATTGTTCACCCTGTGAGCATCACACAAGCAGTGTTTTATTGCACTCTGGTGTATATACAATAATCTAATCTGAATCTGAATCTGTTTTACACCTCAGGTCTCCACCCAAAACATCGATTGTTTATTCCTCTTCTTGGATGCTTTTTGAGCTGCTGAGGCCCTCCAGAATGTTTTGTGTGTTACACCTAAGTGAATTGTTTTAAATGCTTGCATTGAGAGATGCATTCTGAGTATCCATTTAAAAAAAAGCTACTCAACATTCTCTAGCACAACAATTAGTAGCCACCTCATTAAGTATGGGAAGTACCTAATAAAGTGGCCACTGAGTGTATGTTCATAGTCTTATGCTGCTGTAACGCATCCACTTCAAGGTTCGACATGTTGTGCATTCAGAGGTGCTTCTCTGCACACCACTGTTGTATCGTGTACCGTAGTTATTTGACTTACTCTTGCCTTGGTATCAGCTTGAACCAGTTTGGCTATTCTCCAGTGACCTCCTTCAGCAACAAGGCATTTTCACCCACAGGACTGCTGCTCACTGGATTTTTTTTTGTTTTTCGCACCATTCTTTGTAAACTCTAGAGACCATTAGGCATGAAAATCTCAGGAGGTCAGCAGTTTTTGAGATACTCAAGCCATCCCGTCTGGCACCAACAATCATTTCACAGTCAAAGTCACTTTGATCATATTTCTTCCCCATTCTGATGTTTGGTCTGAAAAACAACTGAATCTCTTGAGTATTTACGTACCAATTTGCTGATTAGATATTTGAAGACATATCATTATACCTAATAAAGTGCCTCTGAGTGTAGTCCATTAACCATGAATTTTCTTCTTCATTTCAAATTGCTATTGGTTCTAATACTGATTATTTGCCCATCTTCAGAGTTCACCTTATCACCAGTGGCACCTTGAACAGTTTTATATTTCAAGGATTTACACATGACCATCACCAGACTAAGTGACACCGTGCAACACCGTAAATATTAGGATGGATAACCTCAGCTTATTCAAAGTAGTAGGCTTTAAGGACCAACTGAATAGAGAAAACTAAGATAGGGAGAGTGACTATGGGATGAATTTTCAGATGTCTCTGTCTAAACAACTAAAGGCAGAACTCAGAGACAGAGTGAAGGACACTTGGTATGTTCAGACTATCATAATGTTCTTGGAAGACTCCAAAAGTTTACTGTGAAAGGAAGCAATGGACTGACTTAAAAATAAAAGTATGCATGTAAAAATTGAGGCATTGCTGGAACAAATGTAGATTCGAAACCACAAAGTAATAGGTTGAATGAGATCTTGGGGACATTGAAAATGCTCAAATGTATAAAATGGTATTAAAATATTCTGTATAATATTAAAATGTGTTTTGAATGCTGGAAAACAATCATGACACCAACTGGCTTTCAATGGAAAAACTGGTACCAATTTACCTGTCAGATCTGGTCAGGTGGAATATGTCCCTGATTTTAAGTGGCATACCGAACCATTTGTTCCAAACACAATGGAACAATGCAGAAAAGAGAGAAAGAATGAGAAGTGGTTATACAAGTATGAAGGTCTCCAAAAGCAATTTAAATTTCTGGAGTGGTTTCTGCAGTAATGCATTTGTAATTTTTTTAAAAATCTGTTTTTCTTTCAAATGTTTTCCAATAATTGCCCATCTCAGAATTGTAACCAAAACATTAAATTCTGACTTTAAAGTAAATAATCTTTCCATGCAAGTAATTCTCTCTGCCTTTTTTCAATGAACACAAAAGACATGAACTCAAATTGCCACACTTATTCTTAGAGAGCAAGACAGTTCTGGAGGTGAGTCTCTGCTCATTATTTAAGGCACCGCAGGGCTGATAGGGTGCTATTAAGCAAAAAGATTTTAAACACATTTACAGTACTATCAAAACATGCTTAATAGCTCACTGACTCAGACAACTTGTTCCTTACTTGCTTAAATTAAAATAGTTCTTAGTAACAACAATGGCAAAATACTGTATCTCATGTTTCAAATAGAATGTTAAAAAAACATTGGAAAATAATAGGATTAAGATTTCAATCAAAATCAGAAATAAAAAAAGAAAGCATTGCAAATACCTAATAGATCAGACAGCATTTGGGAAGACAGAAACACAGTTAACAGATGAGTAAACAACCTTTAAGCTGTTCTGATGAATTTACCAACCTGAAACATTAACTCCTAATCTGCTGAGTATTTCCTGCATTGACTGTTTTATTTCTGAAACATGATATAATTTTTTCAATGTGCAAAATGTTAACATTGATGATAAATATGAGCATAAACTCAGTACGGGTACACCTACACACCAGTGAAAATACCTAATCAGCTAATCATATGGCAGAAACTCAATGCATAAAACCATGCAGACGTGGTCCAGAGGTTTAGCTGTTACTCAGACCAAACATTAGAACGGGGGAGAAATGTGATCTAAGTAACTTTGACAGTGGAATGTTTTTTGTTGCCACAGAGGGTGGTTTGAGTAACTCAGAAACTACTGATCTCTGGGAAATTTCATGCATAGCAGTCTCTAGAGTTTAGAGAGAATGGTGTGAAAAACAATAAAAAAAACATCCAGTGAGCAGCAGCAGCTCTGTGAGTGAGCATGCCTTGTTAATGAGAGATCAGAATGGAGTGGCCAGACCGGTTCAAGCTGACTGGGAGGCAGCAGTAACTCAAATAAATATGCATTGCCAACAGTGCAGTGCCGAGGAGCATCTAAGAATGCACAACACGTCAAACCTTGAAGTTGATGGGCTACAGCAGGAAAAGACCACAAACATACACCCAGTGCCCAGTTTATTAGGTACAGATAGTTCCTAATAACCTTGCCCCTAATAAAGTGGTCACTGAGGATAGACTCAGAGAATATTAAACAAGATACATAAAGAAAACTTTAAATTCAAGAGCAGTGAATAAAAAGAGTGGGATTAATTGAGCAAGCTTTTTAACATGCTCGGGAAACAGAAAGTGTAACCAGAATTCCTGAAGCGTTTGGCCACATTGCCTCAGTCTCTCTTTCGAATTTGAATATAATGAGTATATAATGAATTAAAATGAAAGCAGTAATGACAGAATTCCACATTATCTGTGCTTTCTTTCAGATGAACACTGACTCCTCATTTGCCTTTGCAGGCTCAAAAGATCGCATGATATTAAAGGACATCAAAAAATTTTGCCATGCTGAGGCCACATGCTACTTCCACCACATGAACAGATCACGTGATTTTTATGTTGCTTCATGTGACATCAGGCTTACTGAAGGTACCAGCCATGGTCACCTACATTAGATTTCAAAGATATTTCATTGACTTCAAGGCACCTTTGTATAGCAAAAACTTTTCATGTCATAAATTATTATTCTACTGATGATTAAAGGAAGTAGTTGTGAATTGAGCAGTGTAAAATAAAGAGCATTCAGATATCTTTGTGCTGTTCAAATCAACTTTTGTTGTCATATCTATTTCCTGTCCATTATTTAAACAAAGAGAAATAATACAACATTTTATTAAAAATGTTTTTATGGTAATAGGAAGTCAACATCTCCAACCTGTAACACTATAATCTTGAAAAGCATCCAATGAAGCACTAACAGGCTATGAAGGCCACATCATTCATCAGATACTTTCATAAATAAATATTTCTTATTCTGAATGGATATTACCATCTCCTTCATGTATGAGCACCTTCAGCTTTATGGATACTTACAATAACCCTGATTTGATTATTAAATAATAATTCCCATTAAAATAATAATCAGAGAAACAGATGAAATATGATTCTTGATTATTATTCAGAAATATTTAATTGCAAGATAAACAAAACAGTATGCTTCAATGAATAAGCAACCAAGGTATTGTTATCTTTTATGATTTGCTATTCCTTGTTTGCAAATTAGGTTTCAGGTATAAAGAGTAATTCATGGCTTCTGCAGGAGAACTTTACAAGTTGAGAGGCCAGACAAGCGATTCTGAAGTTCTGCCCTATGAAGGAAGATAGATCCCAAATCAGAAAACTAAGAGAAAAATCCTAATGTGCTGAGGTAGTAAGAAAAAGTAAAACCCAGCGGACTTTGTGGCGGGGACGGTGAATAAGTCTGAAATTGCACACTTAGAGATTAAATTACCCTTGGGGAAATGATATAAACCACTGGTCGCTGGTAACTTTCTCCCCATCTCTTTACTCAATTCAAAATTGACTTTACTTTTGCAGAATTAAGAGCCAAGTACAATTTATCTATTGTGTGCAGCTCTGGCTACCTACCTACAGAAATGATATCAATAAGTTTGAAAGAGTGCAGGGAAAATGTATACAGCTGTTGCCACGACTCTGAGTTACAGGGAAAAAGGTTGAATAGGTTAGGACTTTATTCCCTGGAGTGAAGAAGAATAAGGGGTGTTTGTATAGGGGTAGACAAAATGATGAGGGGCAGGTAGGACGAATGTTTGAAAGTTTTTTGTGCCCTCTGATTGTGTGAGACTAGAACTAGAGATCATAGGTTTAAGGTGAAAGGCAAAATAGTTAAGGGGAATCTGAGGGGGATCTTCTTCACTGAGAGAGTGGTGCAAGTGTGGAACAAACTGCTAGCGGAAGTGATAGGTGCTGGTTCAATTATAACAATGAAAGGAGGTACGGATAGGTACTTGGATGAGAGGAGTATGGAGAACTATGGTCTAGTTCAGATAAATGGTACTAGGCCATAAACCAGGCCAGTATAGACTAAACAGGCTAAGTGGCCCATTTCTGTGCTGTAGTTGTCTATGACTCTATATGCTTCTGTGGGTTACTACTGCTAAGTCGACTCAGGCCAAAGTTAAGCCACAGGTAAACAGCATGGGTGCTGATATTCAAATGAATAAGAGGTTACATTGCTCATGTTTCTGTGGGCAAAGCCATACTCGGGCTGTTCAATATGCATTCAGAATATTCAAGTTTCAATGAAGGAGCTCAAATCCAAGAAAGTATACAGTGTGGATTTGGGAGATTCTCACCATTCCTGTTGGTTAACATATTACACAAGAACAGTATCAGTCCAGTGAAAAGCAAGTGAACTCCCTCAACCCAGATAATCCAACAAAGGCAAAAAAATCCTTCAATTACTGATCACCAATGCAACCCTCATGGACTTCCCAGATCTAGTTGCTTCCTATGGCTCAAATTTCAGAGGACACCAATGTTATTCTGAGAGCCACTTGTTTTCCCATCCAGAATATAGTGTGCAGGAGAATGATGGTAAAAAATACAAATAGTAGGCTTGTACAATAATATAACATTATGTTTCCTTTAATTTTCAGTCTGTTTCCTTAAAACTTAACTTGTACATGTCTTTTGAACATGAGATATACGATTATTTGTCTACATTATTATTGCTTAGCTGGTAAGAGGTTGTATTCATATTCTATGCAAGCATAAAGCCATCTCTCTCACGGTGATGAACTGGTGTGTCATGTCAGTGATGCACTGCCTGTCACTCCTTTTGTAGCAATGTTGACGGTGCTGCTGCTACTAATACTCTATTTTATCAGTTCCCTTTCAGGCCAGAATAGATTCTCTCTTAACTGCTGACTTCCTATCGGTTACAATGATATGGGGTATCAACTTGCTCGTTAAATTAATTCCTGAGTTTCATAACTAGAACCTGCATTTGCCCTCCCAACAACACCCGTAGTGATTTGGCATAGTTGCTGAAGTCTGACTTTATTTGTGGGTTAGATTGCCATTGCCTTGCTTCTTCGTCTTGCGTACAGTATATTGTTTGGCAAATTTGCCTGATATTCTCTGCCACTGAATAGCAAATAATATAGTCTTAATATTGACCAGAGTCAAATTATATAAGATTTAGATTCTCCTTCAACTCCCTTAATTAGATAAGAGTTCCTTTTAACTTCTTGGACAAGTCTGACAATGGAACCATATCCCCATGATATTATTAGGATAAGGTCAAGATGAGGGATCCATATCCTTCTCCCTCCTCATCCAGATCTCGAGAAGCAATTTGCATTTCATGTTCACACACCAGTTGCTTGGGAATCGCATACTCAGGAAACAGCACTAATTTAGTAATTGTTGAAACTCTCAATTCTTCCATCCACCTGATTAATGTGGTAATAGTCAACGCCCACTGTTAGTTCAGCAGTGAATTGCTGTACTTCTGATGTTCACGACATATTGACAACATCAGATGATGTCCACCCAGGATACAACTGATCCTATTTATTTTCCTGGTTTGTACTGCAGTGTAATCACAACTCTCAGACCTAGTAAGAGTAATTTCTGCAGTCTTGCTGATGTGCTGTGCAGGCTTTTCCTCTGGATTTTCTCTAGAGGTTGATAATCACTTTCTACTACAAAATTTCCTTCTATAGTGATATGTGCAGAACTTTTCTTTATTTCTGATGGTGAGAGTGCTTTGGATGCAAAGCTATCAACAAGCCAACTAGGTGTTACCTGCATTTAATAGAGGCTTCATCAGTATCAGTTGTCCTAAGGTTGTCATAGCCAGGGGTGGTAGTGGGCATAAGCTCCCACTACCTATAAAGTGCTCAAAATGGCATGCGTCTCTTAACAGCCTCTGACAACCAATTCCAAATCTTGGCCTTTAGGTATGGCTTAGCTCTACTAAGCCCAGCAGAACTGTTTCTACTGACAAGAGAAGGGGCAAAGGTGGACCACTGGCGCCTCAAAACCACTTGCTTCGAGCAGGTAGGGCTCGTCAGCCTTGTGTGGCAGCCCGCCTAAGAAAAGGAAACCTCTGATTTTAAACCTCCGCTGCCTTGCAGCTATACCCACCCATGGGAAAGGCTTCAAGAGTAAACCCCAAGGAAGAAATCTGGAGCTGGGGTCCTTGAGGCAATTTGATGTTGTACTTCACTCTAACAACGCCTGCGATGACACTGGTGCCAAGCTGTATTGGCACTTGCCCTTCCCTTGGACAACATCAGTGATGTGGAGAGGGGGAACCCGCTGCATGGGCTTCATAGCCAGTTCTTCAAATCTTCCCACCCGGGCTTGTGCATTGGAGAGGACACAGTCAACCAGAGGCACAAACCCATGATCCCCTGGGATCAACGACTGCCTACTACTGTATCATTTCACAGAACCTCAACATACATCAAATGATAGTTTATACTAGTATTTGTCATCTTCTTTCTTTAGTGCTCACACATGTATGGTAGGTTCTGACAAGTTAGGAACAAAAACATTTAGAGTTTGGATCAGCTGCAGTTCTTTCTTGTTCTTTGGTTAATTGGTCATTATAAATTATCCTGTGATAGCTTGGGGTTAAATAATTTGTTTGCTAGGCAGTGCAGCTTGTTGGGGCAGAAGAGCCTGTTCTGTGCTGTACTGTATCTCTAAATAAATAAATACATATTTCTGGGATGGATTTAACTCTGTTCTATCTCTTTCCTGAGCTTTCCTGTATTCACAGGACTGAGCTCAAACCAAATCTCTCTGTTCTTTATCTATCAACTCTTGGAGATGACAATTTTGGGCTGTCATCCATTCCATAGATTAGGATATTGTCTGTACACCTATGCTTCCTATATATTCTACAGTTTGTCTACTTTTGCTGAAACATGTACTGGCTTACCCCAAAACCAAATTTAGATGTTTAAAATGTGTATCATACAAATGACAATGTGCTATATAAAATCAACAATGGACTTTCTTCACACTTCACATTCCATTAACTGTTTTTGATATCACATTTGTTGCAAGCATTGTCCTCTGTCACCTGTAGTTTGATTTCTTCCAGAGTTAGGGAGTAGCCCCTCTTAATTCAAGTCTCTGGGTCTGGATGGATTATTCAACATCCATTCAGTTCTCCCTCTACAAATGAGTGCCCCAAAGTTTCAACTTGCTTCCCTTTCTGCTGTCTATTGGATTTCCTTTTTTGATCTTTCTTTTCAATGGCATTAGTACTTCATACAATGGGTATGTTCACCAGTTTCACTTGGAAGTTCACAGTAAAGTGAGATGCAAAGCACTCAAATGTTTCAACATGACAGTCTGGGTCCACTTAAATTAGGTCTATTCTGTTTCTTATTAGAGGCACATAAATAGCACATTGCCTTCATTCTTGGTGTTATCGCTTAATCTGCTGGTTCAGTTAGCAAATCGATACTTATCTTTTTCCAGGGAATAAATTTAGGGATAATCTGAGTGGCATACCATTACTTTGTGTTCCTGTATCCAGTATTAGCTTGAGATTGATGATGGTGCCTTTGCTCTACTGAGAACTTCATTTCTCTAGGAGCTGTCATATCCAGTCACCCTATGAAGATGAATTGGTCCAATATCCAATGTGTCCTCAAACTCTCAATCATCATCAATGGCAGAGGAATTCTGATTTGTTTCTTTACATTCATACTTTTATTCCACCTTTGGGCATTTCCATTCTACATTTATACCTCTGATTTCAGTATCTTTTCCCACTGATTAAGCTTACCATGTAATCTAGATCTGGATACTGGAGAGTTTACCTGTCAACTAATGACTACTGGCAGATGCTGGAGAGTTTTCTTACAGTCAGCTTTTCATTATTTTGTTTCTGCTATCTAACTGCATCAAACCTAATTCTGTTCCCAAAGGTTTGCTGAATGAATAGTTTGGGAATCTGTGTTTTAGTCAGTCTACTTGTGGCTTCCTGCATTCTCACTGTATCTACAGAGTTCACGAATTTCTCCTTCCCAATCAACGCTTTCTGCCCATCTCCCAGAAGAGGTTAGTCACCTAAACTTTCATCTATTTACTTGAATTTTCATTTACTCTCTGTGTTTCTAAGACTTGCAAAGGAAATTGTCGAACTTCTTGCCTGGCACCTGCCTCAGGCTTTGTAGCATGTTATCTATTAATCCAGAGGCAAAAGGAAGTGCTCTAAGATCTTGTCTGAACTTTTATTCTCTTGCTCTTTTACCTTAAACCATTGAAAATATCCAGTTTTATTCTCCCTTCCAGAAAACAATAGAGCTACAATCCTATTCATCATTGTGCCTTTATGAAAATTGTTGAATGACATGGTACCATACAATCACCACAGCTAGCTTTCACACTATCCATACATGTAATTATCCCAGGTTAGTGTTGCTTTCATTTGAAGTCACATTTAGAACATCATTCACATGGTAGAGAATTTCACTCCCCCAGAGCACTGCCATTGCATCATGTCTTGTTGTTCCCACCACTATTAATAAATTACCCTGTAAGATTCAAATCTGGCCCTTACTTCATGTTTCCCTTCAGAATACAGGCTGTATGCTGCCCAGAGATACAACACATATTTTCCAGAGATTGTGTTTGTTATTGTTTCCCACTCCACCAGATTTAAGAAAAGCTATCTGTATTTCCCTTCAACCAGCTGGTTCTTGAACTATCTGCACAACACTAATCACTACCTCAGCTATGACTACTTTGTATTATGAGGAACTTGGCTCTATTTTCTGCTTCTAATCCTGGTATTTTCTTACATAATTTATGTTTAATTTATGTTTCTTTCATCTGACTGTTGTGTGTCTATAATGCTGCTTCAAGTATGTTCTACACATACACAGACTTGTGCATATTGCAACAAAATCATCTTGACTATTTCAATCAAAATCTTTTATTTTTTAATAACACAAGCCAGGCTTGCGAATTTGATTGTGGTTGACATCTGTAAGATGGCTTTTCTGCTTACTACTGTTCGGGAGCAATTTATGTCCAAACTAATAGTTCTGGATTGTCTTAAAATTCCAACTTCAGAGGTTTCAATGGACCCACCACTACTGATCCTATGACAATGAGATTTTGCAGCCTCCAACCATACCCGCACTATGCCATCTACATCATCCCTCCTCCTCATCTCAAAGCCAAAACCCCATTATCTGAATTCAAGTAAGGTTATCATGGTCACCCTATAGTCTCTACAGTATGTGTAAACAATTTTGAAAATTCTTCTCCACAATGTTACTGGGCTCAGCTGGGATTTCCCTGACACAATGAGGCTATAGCATAGAGGACAGATTTTTGGCATGTCAGATCTGAATAGAACAAACCTATCAGCTCCATGCCCCTGTTCTCATCCCACAACCTGCAGATCATCATCTCTCAAGAACTAATTGAATTCCTTTTTGATGACATCTCAATCAAGTAACCTTGCAACCTTCTTTACTCTTGGCAGAGCAACCCCATCTTCTCTGATCCAGCTTTTTAAAATTGTCAAGTCTGATCACTCCATTTTTCTACCTTGATCTATTTGAAATCCAATAAAAATACATTAAGTGGATTAACCTAGGTAGTTATAAATGATGGGACACAAGTTACCATTTGGGCCTCACAATGATTTAATTCTCCTAATTATCCAAGCTGTTACCACTTTCGCTAATTCTAGTCCTTCTTGGCCCCTGCCGACTGTATCTAAAGCATCAATCTTGCTTGTATACACATCTTCACACCATCCATGTTATCACTGTACTTGTCAGTTCTTCCCAATTATGGTAGCTTAACTTTGTTTTGTCCAGCAAATGTATGAAATCTTCGGAATATGGCAACCAGTTCAACCCAATGCATTTATTCTGAAAAGTTGTCTGTATATATGACCATTCTGTTTAGTTAATGATCTAATCCAGGAAATAATATAGTTAAAAAATATAAAAATAAATACTTGTCTACATGTGTTGTAAATTATAACATAACATTCTAATTGTTGGGTGAGGAGCTGTGAAGAATAAGTCCATTAATATTTCAAATGTTTAAAATGTTTCTAACCTCCACAGTAAATAAAACATTTCATATAATCACAGATTAATGTTAACTTTGCCAACTATATTCTCAATGACAGATTTTCATTCATCTCGTACCTGTGAAAATCTACATGACTACTAATTTAGAGAATAACCTTTTCAATATTTAGGAGCTTATTTACAACATCTTACATTTACACCGTCTTTTATGTTGCAGAACAAGGTGTTTCACAGGAACATTCTCAAAAACAATGAATGTAGTGGCAGATGACAAAATATAAGGGCAAATGACTGAACAACTGCTGGACAACATTGGTTTTAAGAACTGTACTGAAAGAGGAATTGAAAAGCAGAGAGTGATCCAGTTTTCTGTTTACGTTTCTCATTCATATATTATTATATTCTTCCAAAGCTAAATAATGAAGGTACAATGAACATGATAATTAAACATATGCAACAAAACTGCGCCTTGAATTTCAACAACCAAATATCTGCTCTGGTTGACTCTATAGGGTTTCCATTATCTTTATATGAAATGTAGACTTCTCATATGAGGTCAGATCTTCAAAGAAATGCAAAACATCGTGGTATGCTGAGGAAAGTGTTCATGTGATTTTTGGTAAACTTATTTAGCTTACCTAATGCTACAATTATTTTACTGTAAAGGCAGAGCTAGTTTACATAAAAAGCAAAGTTGATTTACAACTTGTCTGATTATAAATAATCATAAAATATTTAACAGTGAGGATTTTCAGTAAAGTTGTGAGGAAAAGCAATTTCAGTTGATAACATGAACTAATGGCACACTAAAAGTATGAAATAATTATAGTAGGCCAATAGCAATTTTGAACAAGAGATGGTTATCCTAGGATTGCTCAGGTATTGAACCAAGAACCAACTGCAACATAGCCTTGATTGTCCAGCCCTTGAAGATAAGTTGAACAATTGTTGATCTATCTTATTTAGTCCTGGAGGTTCACAAATGGCTATTCTTTAGTTGTTATCCTGATGTTTTTTGCCGTGCGATTTATCGAAGATTTCATTCTATCGGCAGCATAGACAGTAATGGAAATGGCCATTTAAGATCTATGGAGTTTATTTTCACCTTGGATGATTATGTAATTTTGGTGATATTAATTCAATCACCCATTCCTTAAATGAACTGAAGCTCTGCAGTACGAAATCAGAGATGCAAGGTAAAATAGTTGGGTATGCCTGATTTATGGCATTCTACATGTTCTCTCCTAAAACCCCTCTATCTACCTGCCTTCAAGATATATTAATCAGAATTATGGTCAACCACCATCACTTTTCCTTGTGTGACTCAAGTTTTGTTTGTGTATACCCAGGACAAGCTCTTAGATAAACAACAGAAAATCTTCAGATGCTGGAAATCCAAGCAACACACACAAAATCCCGGAGGAACTCAGCAGGCCAGGCAGCATCTAGGAAAAGAGTACAGTCGACGATTCAGGCCAAAACCCTTTGGCTCTTAGATAGTTTGTACTAAGTAGTATTTACTATTGCATGAATGCCAAAACACAACAGGAGAAGCAACATATGTGGAAAAAGGAGAAAGATCATGTTTCAGGTCAAATGGTGTTCAGCAGAGAGGCATGAAGTTAATTGAACTGAATTACTTTAAGTCCCAGATTACTTAAACTCTTAGCCTGTATCTAGCATCAGGTTCACAAACAAACCAATGTTGTTATAAGCCATCTATAGAGCTCCTCTTGAAGTACAGTATATGTTTACCTAGTATTATATTTTTGCTTCCAATGAAGGGCCATTGATCTGGAATATTACTTGATAATTCTGCAACAGATGACCTGTCAAGTTCATGCATTTTCTGTTTTTACTTCAGATGTCCAACATCTGCAGAATTTTATTTACAGTAACTTTTGCTGCTATTCGGCAAGTTACCATTGTTGCTACACAACTCAGAGGGTTATCTTCACAAGTGATTATCAACAAGGTCTTTGAAATACACTCTAATTGGTATGTCACAAATTATTATACTCTGGGGCAAGGAAACTAAAAGTGAGTGAACCATTCCCTAATAAAAATCTGAAATCCAAAGATGTTAAAATCTTGATTAAAATATTGATTGGGTGGCTCCTGCCATTCACTGAGGCATTCTCAATAGCTTTCAATGTCATGTCAATGCACAATGATATGTATATGGTCTTGTCATTTTGCATGGGATGGAATTCTAGCTCTGAAGCAGTCCTTTGGGCATTAAATTGTCTTTACTCCAATTTTGGAGGCTTCTGAAAATCTAATGAGACTAATGCAAGACCTACAAACTCTGCCACCAGAACAGCAGAAGAATGCACCAGGGAGCAGGTGGATAGGTCCTGTCAAAGCGTTTCCTACATGAGGGAACTGAGCCCAAGGGTTTCCATCAGTTGGTGGAACGTCCAACTATTTCAAAAAGGATTTTAAGAACACTTTTGGCTATTTTCCTTGGCAAACAGCCATGACAGAATTTAGCTCAGAGTATGCACCTGGGAAAGTGAGGACATTTTTAATTGATGGAGGCCACATTGGAGAATGACGTTCCACATTCCATCTCATTTTTTTCTTTGTCAATGGGTGTTGAGGTCCCTGCGCTTCGATTGGAGATGGCACTTCGTAGGGAGCGTGTCCTTTATGTGTCGGTCGGGATGGGCAAAAGACAGTGCGATCTGGCGAGCACCTTCCTGCACCACTGCAGCAGCGCAGCACATGCAGACTAACAGCGGGTCAGGCAGCAGCTATGCAAGGAAAGGGCCCGTCCAAGTTTTAAATCTCGACTTTCTTCTGGACTGGGCGGAGGCTAGTGGTGACACCTCCCGTGCAAGCAGCACCGAGGCCCCTCTGAGCTTATTACAGTCAGGGAAAACAGTACAGAAGATCGCAGATGCAGTTCTTAACCTAAAGCACGGGTGAGCCATGTGGAACAGCCTCCTCTATATAGTTTGAGACAATAATGCACAAGCCCAAGGCTGTTATTTATAACGCAGCTGACGGCAATGAACACCGCGGGAGACAGAAGGAGCCGGGGCAGGGGGTGGAATTCGAAATATCACCGAATCTTTAATCATCCACACGCATTCAACATTAAATGAACTACTTCCCAGGTCATATTCATTACCCTGTCGCTTTTGGAATAGCCAATAGGCAGATTTTTCATCGGTTTGCGTGTTGCCGTGGCTCACCGTTTGTCTCAGAAATTCAGGTTGCCTTTTCTCGTCTTTTTTTCCCATTCAAGACATTAAATTGCATCTTCCCTAGAACGGACGCGCGCCATCTATCTCACAGTGGAAGGTCATCAATAATTATAAACCGAATCAACAAAACAGAAACCTTCACTGCAATAACCCCCGAGAGTAATACATTCGTGAAACTGTCCAATGTTTAAACTTTAACCAAAATATCCCATTGTTAAATCCGAAGGAATGGCAACTCGGAAAGCAGCGGACCTTCGTCTCATTAATTGCTTACTGTTGTAAATGGAGTCCCGTGACCCAGTGGGACTCTGCACAGATTCTCTCTCTTTCACGTACCAGCGAAGTTTAATAGCCCATGTGATGAATTCCGCCTTGTTTCTGATTTACGATCACTTCGTAAATCTTCAGCAGAAAAATGGGAAACTTAAAGGAAAAATTCAGTCGACCGTCAGATTGTTTTTATATAACGCCCCCAATCTGGCGCGTTTAAAGCGAAGTGAAATAAAACTTTGAAACATAAAACCAAATGGTCCATTGTATTTCGACCATTAAACCCGCATTGTATGACTGCGCTCTCTTAGGTGGGATTTATGCACCTATGTTTCGTCTGTACAGTTTTCAAAGGTCGTGCATAAATCATGCATCAATAAAATGACTGAAGCAGCTGCTATGCCAGGTTTTGTGGTCATCCTGATGCTGTCCATTGTAACCGTAATGGTGTGCAAGTTCAACTCACCCTCTCGCTGTTAAACTTCATATCTGCCACCTCACTACGCCAATCATATATTTATGCAAATCGAAGTAGTATCGCATTAATGTTATTAAGCAGAACTGTCTTGAAGTTCAAAGACAACCACTGAAGTAAAATATACATTAAGCAAATTGTGGAAAATTGCATCGTGGCAGCAATTCATTCATTCAGATGCGCGTGCGCATACACAAGGAGAAATAAGACTGTAGGATAATTATCTTCCTTTAAAAACGGCTAGCTTTGAACATAAAAATAATCTGTGGGCAAGAGAGCTGAATTTTTGATACAGTCCGTCGTTTCCAAAAGCTAAACTCCTGTTCTCCCTAACACGGCACTTATTGTATAGTAGGGTTCTGGCGCAAGAATGTCCTCAAGGTTCCTGGAGGGGCGCTGAAGTCAACCCAGACCACACCGAAGTGCCAGATTTTGTTAATTCACGTCAAATTGAGATGGTTCAATGAATATTACGCGTACAAGTGTATGTCATGCACATTATCACCAGGTCCTGTCGTCCTTTACTTGCTTTCCTTTTGAGCAAGTGATTGAAAACTAATGCAGCGCGAAGCCTATTAGTCAAGCTGGCTCACTGTCCTTCCTTTCCAAGGCGCAAAAGAAAGCTGAAGGGTTCGGAGTAATTTAAGACAATCCTTGCCACTTTCAACTCCTATTCTGGCATTTTCTACACGGAAGTGCGCAGTTCAATACCTGTGGGTCGTGGCGGCGCTAGATCCGTACACCCGATTATGCTAAATTCCCCAATATTTCCCATGTACACGCGTTATTTCTCACTCACACTTTCCATATCCCACTGCAGCTTAAGGTGCCCCGCTGAAGCAAATATTCGCGTCTACCTGTAGCACCCTGATAACCAAAGTTAGAGATGCGCAGAGCTGGGGGGCTCGGGAAATGCGCCAATTAACCCATACATTCCTCTTTTTCACAATGACAGTGACGCCGTCCTCAGCGTTTAGTATTATTTATGCAACCTATACAACTTCAAGTATCCACCTTGCAATTCTCAGCATACACAGATTTAAACTCTGACAAGTCTCTACACGCTGTTCACTGTTTTGCCCATTGGGTGTCCGGTATAGTGTTAAGGGCTTGGGGGGAAACTAATGTGACTGTAACATATGTGACAAAAAAAAACGCTCTCGTCAAATCAGTCTCACAGGTATTTTAACAGCCCGAGAAAATAATCAATATCCGACGAAGAGATTCATTGTCCCAAATCACGGGCGCAAGATCCGCTGCCACGTTTTGTACTCAGCGCAGCAACAATCTCACAAGCGCCTGATGGTTTTATTTTTGCACACATTTTAATCGCAACCAACGTTTTGTTTATTTACTCTCCAAATACCCCGATGTTCTACTTATTGGAAGAGGAACGCGGCTTGCGAAGAGGCTGGTGCATTTTAAGTTGCTGTGCGGGTGAGAGCTCATCTCGTCCCGGGAAACCGGCGAGCACCCTGTGTCAATGTACAACCACCTGAAATGCGCTTATGTTCATAATCCCCTTCTGTGCAAGAGTTCACGGGAAGAGACTGATTAGTCCATCATGCCAGATTGTAACATACAATAACGCGCATTACGTAAGTTTGAACATTTCCGGGTAGCAAACCTTGTAATAAAATATCACCCATAGAGTTTCATAGCGGGGACTTAGCAACCCTACAATTAAACTAAAGTATGTCTACCAAGTCGTCTCGGATATTATCGCTACTGCTATCGTCAGTGTTTTTTTTATATAAATTAACAGCAAATCAATATTTGCAAGGTGACGGTGCACTCTTTCGTGCCGAGTTGTCTTGGCTATACCAGCACGACCGAGGGTCTTGCCCGGTGCCCGCTGACCGGGAGTGTTACTAACCCACCTCTGGTTGCAAGGACGCTGCAAAGCCAGGCGGTCACCAAAATAAACGAGCTTTTCTGGGCGCACGATATTCTCAGCTCCATGACCGTCACTCGTTGATACTTTTTCCCCCTTTTCTTCAAGATCCTTATCTGACGCTGAATCGATATGGAGACGGACGCTGGTTTAAGGTTATCACCAAGAACTCAGCGCTGGCCGATGTTAAAAACCAGCCAGTACCCGCTGTATTAAAGGCAGAGCGAAGCACAGCACAGCGCAGCCCGGGACCACGGCGACGTCACGGAGAAGAGAGCTGGAGGTTCATGCATATTCATTGGTAGCATCAAGTTCCAAACTCCTGTCACTCCTAGTCAATAGGGCAGTCGGTGTCTCCTAATTTACTGCACTCCCCAAGCCCCTTGCAGCTTTACTTCTACATCCTAACCTGTTCTCTGGTACTTCCTTCGCCTTCAAGTCTATAATAACTCCGAATCAACCCTGCATTAATCTTCTGTTCCTTGTCACACAGACTATTTCCTGTACAGATATAAGTTTGAAGTTGGAGAGCGTTGGGACCCAGCTTTGTTAATCTAGGCTGTATCCCCGACGCTAAATATTAATCTGTTCTAACCGAGAAATTGTAATTATAATGCTCCCGAGAAGAGTATTTATTTTTGACAACGAAGGGAAGTTGATGTTTCCAAAGACTAGGCTACAGCAATTTACATTTTCACAGAGCCCCTTGCCGAGTACATCATTGGAAGGACTTCAGAAGAACGCAAAGTGCTAACAAAATAGCTCCAGACCAATGAAGTTTTAGGAGTGACTAAGAGTCCCAGCGGGTTCTAGATTACTTTCATTCATTCAGGGGCTTTCAAAGTTCTTATCATTCTTGCGGAGATGGTGAGCCACCATCTTGAACCATTATTGCCCGTGAGTTGCCGACCAGTGCATTCACGGATTTGTCAGCAATGAAGAATCGACATTGTATTTGCAAGTCAGGTTGGTGCATTATTTGGAGAGGAACACGCGGATGATGCTGTTTCCAAATGCCTGGTCCGCTTATCATTTTCAGCAATCGTGATTTGAGGAAGAAGTCTCGATTGCCTGCTACACTTCATCGTATCAGCTCTACAACTGTAAATATGATGTCCGACAGATGAGGCGAATGAATGGTTAAGGAAGGCGGGTGATTACCCCGTTTGGTGTTGGAGTAGTACTTATTTAGACAAACGGGACAGTAGTATTTCACACACACATTCTTGACTCGTCTGTGGCTTTGAGAATTAAATGATGTATCATTTGCTGCAGAATATCCTGCCTCTGTCTTGATCTTGCAGCTAAAATATTTACATCTGATTCAATTAACCTTCTGGTCAGAGGTGATACCACTCCCAGTGAACAACCTCCTTCCCACCACGCTCTTAATGTTGTATCATTTATCTAATGGAAAAGCTAATGGATGGTAGTTAATCTCTCTTGTTGATGATGGCCAATCGACTTGTGTGATACTACTGTTATTTGTTACTAACCAGTTCCAACCTGAATCTTGTTCTAATCTTGTTGCATATGGGCAAGGTGAGTTTTACATTTTAAATTTTGAAAATTCATTTAAATTTTGAAAAATCTACTGAAGTCTATTTAGTTTAGCTGAACAAATGAGGATGAAGCAGTAGGTATAGTATACATTCTTCTCAGAACATTTGATTAAAACCCCACATAAATGTTCAGAATACAAAATTAAAGCACAGAGCTTTGGGGCTAATGTATGCCATGGAATGAAAATTGGTTGATCACTAGAAAACAAAGAAAAGGAATAAATATGTTGAGATGGGAGTCTGTAATTAATGGGTTTTGGTGCTTTGGCCTTGGCTATTCACAATTTTAATCAATGATTTGAGAGAAGGAACCGGTTTGCAGTTGAGATGATGAATTGAAACAAGGATACAAAGAGGCTTCAAGGACACTTAGATTGACAAGGTGGGCATACACACACAAATACAGTAATAATGTCAATAAACATACAATGAGGAAGAACAAAGATGCAGTACATTATCTACATGTCATTAGATTGAGAAGTATTTCATACAAAGATACAAAGTGTTCTTGTACAATAATCTCAGAAAGCAAACAATATGGTATAATAAATAGTTAATAGATAAATGGTGCGATGATCTTCATAAGAAGAGGATTTAAATAGAGGAACACTGGTGCCTTGCTACAGTTATTAGGACCTTTGTGAGACCATATTGTCTTATTATTTAAGCCTTCTTACTTAAAATATACCTAACAGGAGTACAACAATCATTCACCAGACTGATTTTGGGATAGCACTGCTGTAGGATGAGGGAATAACTTGACTAGTGACAATAACTCTGCTGGGTGAGCTCAATGGGCCAAGCAACATAAGTGGGGGAGGCGGGGTGTCAGAAAATGTTGATGTTTTGGATCAAATGGGGCATCAAGACTTAGATGACTAAGTTTGATATCACTGGTATTTAGAACGAGTGATCTAATTGCAACATACAAAGTTATGACAGAGCCAGACAGACCAGATGCGGGAAGAATATTTCCCTTGGCTGAGGTGTTTGGAACAATGGTTCACAGTCTCAACAGGAGATGTATGTCTGGGATGAGAAAGCATTTCTTTACTCAAAGGTGGGATACCTACAATTCTGTATTGCAGACAGCTGTGGAGACTGTCACTGAATATATATTAGAATGAGCTGAATATATTTCCATATGCAAAAGGCAACGGAGGATATAGGAAGGAAGTGTAAATATGACATTGAGATAGATGATCACCACAAATATATTGAATAGTGGAAAAGTCTCAGAGGACCAAAAAGCACACTCTTATTTTCTCAGTTCAATAACCTGAAGAATGGCAAATTAAAATGCACACTATGCAACCACCAGCTCCACTTCTGGCATTATGTTGGTGACAATATTACCGTTGAAGCTGAAGACGGTTGGGTTAAGATAGTCCTGAAGAAATCCTGCACCAATTCCTATGTGGATGACGTGATTCCAGCTGATGACTTCTCCATTTGATACCCATTACATTTGTGCTGCTTGATTCCACATTCACTCAAAATGTTGCCTTGTTGTCAAACACTGGTGAGGTCATTCTTGGCTCATCACTGGAATTCAGCTCTTCAGTCTGTATTTCACCAAGTGTGTCCAGAGCTGAGCGATAGAACCCAAACCTAGCAACTGTAAACATTTCATTTTTGTTAATGAGGTGACAATTGGTACCACTCTGATGATGAGGACAATCTAATGGATGCTAATTCGCCAGATTTGATTTGTTCTGGTCTGTGTGAAAAGCTCTTAAGTGGGCAGTTTTCTACTTTGTCAGAAATATAAGATTGTTTCAGTTGTACTAAAACAGTTGGATACAAAGCAAACAACAACACACACAAAATGCTGGTGGAACACAGCAGGCCAGGCAGCATCTATAAGGAGAAGCACTGTCGACGTTTCAGGCTGCAACCCTTCGTCAGGATACAAAGCAACGCATGCAAAATGCTGGAGGAACATGTTTACTAAAGGGAGAAATTGATATCTATGCGATCAGATTGGAGACTACCCAGACAGAATATTAGGTGTTGCTTCTACACCTTGAGGATAGCCTATTCTTGACAAAAGAGGAGGTCATGTATTGACACATCAATTCAGGAATGGGAATTGGAATGAAAATGGTTGCCCACTAAGATGTCTCACTTATGGTGGATGATGCGGAGGTGCTCAATGAAGCAGTGAAAACTGATTGAAAATACATGAAGGAAAACAATTTTTTTAAGATGATTTAAGATGTAGCCAGAAGTAGTTTGTAGTTGCTACTTACAGTATATTGATTTAGTTGTAATGCATAGAGACTAACAGTTGAAAGGCAGGGGCCTGGGGAAATTTGTTGAACAGAGAGACCTGGAGGTACAAATATATAGTTCTCTGAAAATGGGAACACAGGAAAATGGTAAGGAAGATATTTGTCACATTTGCCTTCATTGGCCTAAGCATTGAGTACAAGAGTTGGGAAGTTATGTTGCAATTGTACAAATCAATAATTAAACCAATCTTTTAAAAGCCAGTTCTTTTATTGTGAATATTAAAATCTTTAATAATGATTTAGAATTAATTCAGAATTTTGACAGGCAGCGAGAATGGAGGATCAATCTTCCCAGAATATTGGATTTTGCAGATTGTCCTTAATGTAACACCATAAGGATGCCTGCACCCTGGAGCCTTCTGAAAGAAAATCTTGTTTAAAGGCAGACAACCAGTGAGTATCTAAACAACCAATGGAAGATCTGCAACATTACATTTTTCCACATTTTTAAAATTCTGACATTATTGCCTCAGAATTAAGTTGCATGGCAATGATTTTCTGGAGTTGTGTATTTCAATATCTATATAACCTAGTATGAATCATGTTTTTAATTATGTTGAGATGAAATTGCACCAATCATTACATTGGTCTGGGCACTTCTGGTTAAAATACACACAAGCTCTTCTGGCCTTTTCCTAATATTGGAAATGCATCTAATAGTGTTAATGTACAACACATAAACAGGAAGTTACAAAAGAAAAGCAGATTCCATTGTGTTACCTGGCTCAGACTGGGACAGTTCCCAAGCTCAAATATCCAAAAAAAATGTTCAGATCCTCCAAGGTGCACTCACCATGCTCAAGCTAACAGATTTTGGAGAATATAAGAAAGAGGAAACGCATGTGTGCTTGTGTCTTAATGTCTGCTAGTATGGCAATGAAGAACAATATTTATAATGCTAACAGAAGCCACCTAAATTATCTAATAACACCATGATTTTTTTTCTGGTATTGCCCATTGTGTATGGGCTCTCTCCAAGAGCATGAAACCTTGGTGCTGTCTCTGTGGCGTGCCTAGTGAGTTTCTCTCTCTCACCCTCTCTCTTCTCTCTCTCTCTCTCTCTCTCTCTCTCTCTCTCTCTCTCTCTCTCTCTCTCTCTCTCTCTCTCTCATATCATACTAAAATCACATCTTACTTGATTGCTGCTATCTTCATCATATTTTGGATTAGACCTGATTTTACATTGATAAAACAATTAACAATTTATTAGGGTACCAAAAAAAGTAAAGTACAATTTCTAGGCAAGTGCAATTATGAAGCACTTGTCTCTTCTTGTTCAGTTTCCTTGCACTATGAGCATAATTTAACCCTTTTGTCTCATGACTGGATCAATTTGCAAAAAGACATACTGTAGGCAAGACAGGTTGTCCTAGAATGGAATTTTAAGACTTGTCTATTTTCCCAAAAGATTTTCTCACAAGTGAATGCACATCTTTAAACCCAACATGCAGCACCTCTTGCATGTTAGCACAAAATTAATGTCTGTTCTACCATCTCTGCTTGTCTCATTTGATCAAGTTACGGTCATTAATTAAAATCGACAGTTCTTTTGACCATTAATTCATTGTATTCTCTTTCCTTGTACAATTTCCCATGAAATTATAGGCTCTGCTTGGGAAACTGCTTGCTTTTCTACAGAAGGCATTCAGTAGAGAAGCAAGCAAATTCCTCTACTAAAGGAATTTCAGAATACACATTTTAATAAATGTCATCAATGTAGATATATGTGTGAATAAGATGGAGGTTTTCTAAAGTCTGCTTCAAACACTGGTCTATCTGTCCGTTGTGTTGTAAGAGCTTCTGTAAAGTATATTTTAAACATTTGTCAGATTTCAGACTGCTGGCTTCTGTTGCAAATTTTGAACATGTTTTCACCATCTGTATGGAGAGCAAAGTAGCAATCCCAAGTTGTTGGCAATGACTAATAACTTCTCATTGTCACAACAGTGATATTATAATACTACATCTGCTTTATCTTCTCTGAAATATAATTTCATTAATAAATGATTATATAGAGACTGCAAACATCAATGAGCAAGACATCAGTCATCCATCAGTAGCCATGCACATGGATTTCATTTGCATGTATAATACTGAGAAAATAATTCTGATTTAGGATCCAAGTGGAAAAAATGAACATTAAGTGATCCCTGTAGGGGAGATTGGGAACATCTGGCTAGATGCCAACACGTCACTGTTATGGGATACAAGCTACAAATAATCTCAGTGGCAAGTGTCTGGATTGCTAATAGCAATATTACATTTTCAGTGTTGTTCTTTGCATTATCAAGTTAATTTTAAATGTTGCATCAAAAAATTATCAAGCTATTATGTTTTTGAAACTGCAGTCAAGCTAAGTATTTTGTACGGAATCACGTCGAGATGCAAATTCATCCTTTATTTAACTTTTTTAAAAGCTGTTCTACCAATTAGATTGGACCTAAGTGAAACTATCTCCAAAGTATAGTTTTAATTTCCTTAACTTAAATTAGGATATACTTAATGGTGCACCTGACTGATTCTGGGTTAACGATTTTGTCCTGTAAAGAAACACTTTGAGTGGACTAGATTTGGATTTCCAAGTGATGCATGCAATGAACTACGGAATGGGAAACCTAGAATCAACGGCTGGCCTCCTGTTTGCTGTTTCTCTAATATTAGGATCTTAGAAACATAGAAACATAGAAAATAGGTGCAGGAGTAGGCCATTCGGCCCTTTGAGCCTGCACCGCCATTCAGTATGATCATGGCTGATCATCCGACTCTGAACCCAGTACCTGCTTTCTCTCCATACCCCCTGATCCCTTTAGCCACAAGGGCCATATCTAACTTCCTCTTAAATATAGCCAATGAACCGGCCTCAACTGTTTCCTGTGGCAGAGAATTCCACAGATTCACCACTCTCTGTGTGAAGAAGTTTTTCCTCATCTCGGTCCTAAAAGGCTTCCCCTTTATCCTTAAACTGTGACCCTTCATTCTGGACTTCCTCAACATCGGAAACAATCTTCCTGCATCTAGCCTGTCCAATCCCTTTAGAATTTTATACGTTTCAATAAGATCCCTCCTCAGTCTTCAAAATGTCAGTGAGTATAAGCCTAGTCGATCCAGTCTTTCTTCATATGAAAGTCCTGCCATCCCAGGAATCAATCTGGTGAACCTTCTTTGTACTCCCTCTATGGCAAGAATGTCCTTCCTCAGATTAGGAGACCAAAACTGCACACAATATTGTAGGTGCGGTCTCACCAAGGCCTTATACAACTGCAGTAGAACCTCCCTGCTCCTGTACTCAAATCCTTTTGCTATGAATGCCAACATACCATTTGCCTTTTTCACCGCTTGCCGTACCTGCATGCCCACCTTCAATGACTGGTGTACAATGACACCCAGGTCTCGTTGCATCTCCCCTTTTCCTAATCGGCCACCGTTCAGATAATGATCTGTTTTCCTGTTCTTGCAACCAAAGTGGATAACCTCACATTTATCCACATTAAATTGCATCTGCCATGAATTTGCCCACTCACCTAACCTATCCAAGTCACCCTGCATCCTCTTAGCATCCTCCTCACAGCTAACACCACCGCCCAGCTTCGTGTCATCCGCAAACTTGGAGATGCTGCATTTAAATCCCTCGTCTAAATCATTAATATATATTGTAAACAACTGGGGTCCCAGCACTGAGCCTTGTGGTACCCCACTAGTCACTGCCTGCCATTCTGAAAAGGTCCCGTTTACTCCCACTCTTTGCTTCCTGTCTGCCAACCAATTCTCTATCCACATCAATACCATACCCCCAATATTGTGTGCTTTAAGTTTGCACACTAATCTCCTGTGTGGGACCTTGTCAAAAGCCTTTTGAAAATCTAAATATACCACATCCACTGGCTCTCCCCTATCCACTCTACTAGTTATATCTTCAAAAAATTCTATAAGATTCGTCAGACATGATTTTCCTTTCACAAATCCATGCTGACTTTGTCCGATGATTTCACCTCTTTCCAAATGTGCTGTTATCACATCTTTGATGTTATCCCCACCACTGATGTCAGACTAACAGGTCTATAATTCCCAGGTTTCTCTCTCCCTCCTTTTTTAAAAAGTGGGGTTACATTAGCCACCCTCCAATCCTCAGGAACTAATCCAGAATCTAAGGAGTTTTGAAAAATTATCACTAATGCATCCACTATTTCTTGGGCTACTTCCTTAAGCACTCCCTTGTCAGCCACGGGTACACTACCTTCCCTGATTTATTCTTTTGCCAAACTGGGATGAACAATTATTGTAGTTCATCCATGCGATCTTTAAATGCTTGCCATTGCATATCCACCGTCAACCCTTGAAGTATAATTTGCCAGTCTATCTTAGCTAATTCACGTCTCATACCTTCAAAGTTACCCTTCTTTAAGTTCAGAACCTTTGTTTCTGAATTAAATATGTCACCCTCCATCTTAATGAAGAATTCCACCATATTATGGTCACTCTTACCCAAGGGGCCTCGCACGACAAAATTGCTAACTAACCCTTCCTCATTGCTCAATACCCAATCTAGAATGGCCTGCTCTCTAGTTGGTTCCTCGACATGTTGGTTCAGAAAACCATCCCGCATACATTCCAAGAAATCCTCTTCCTTAGCACCCTTACCAAACTAGTTCACCCAATCTAAATATAGATTGAAGTCACCCATTATAACTACTGTTCCTTTATTGCACGCATTTCTAATTTCCTGTTTAATGCCATCCTTAACCTCATTACTACTGTTAGGTGGCCTGTACACAACTCCCACCAGCATTTTCTGCCCCTTAGTGTTATGCAGCTCTACCCATATTGATTCCACATCCTCCAGGCTAATGTCCTTCCTTTCTATTGCATTAATCTCCTCTCTAACCAGCAATGCTACCCCACCTCCTTTTCTTTCCTGTCTATCCCTCCTGAATATTGAATATCCCTGGATGTTGAGCTCCCATCCTTGGTCACCCTGGAGCCATGTCTCTGTGATCCCAACTATAGCATATTCATTAATAACTATCTGCACATTCAATTCATCCACCTTGTTACAAATGCTCCTTGCATTGACACACAAAGCCTTCAGGCTTGTTTTTACAACACTCTTAGCCCTTATACAATTATGTTGAAAAGTGGCTCTTTTTGCTTTTTTCCCCTGGATTTGTCTGCCACTTTTACTTTTCACCTTACTACTTTTTGCTTCTACCCTCATTTTACACCCCTCTGTCTCTCTGCACTTGTTCCCATCCCCCTGCCACATTAGTTTAAAGCCTCCTGAACAGCAGTAGCAAACACTCCCCCTATGACATTGGTTCCAGTCCAGCCCAGGTGCAGACCGTCCTGTTTATACTGGTCCCACCTCCCCCAGAACTGGTTCCAATGCCCCAGAAATTTGAATCCCTCCCCCTTGCACCATTTTTCAAGCCACATATTCAACTGAATTATCCCCCTATTTCTACTCTGACTAGCACGTGGCACTGTTAGTAATCCAGAGATTATTACCTTTGTGGTCCTACTTTTTAGTTTATCTCCTAACTCCCTAAATTCACCTTGTAGGACCTCAGCCCACTTTTTACCTATATCGTTGGTACCTATGTGCACCACCACCACTGGCTGTTAACCCTCCCATTCCAGAATGTCCTGCAGCCGCTCAGAGACATCCTTGACCCTTGCACCAGGGAGGCAACATACCATCCTGGTGTCTTGTTTGCGGCTGCAGAAACGCCTATCTATTCCCCTTACAATCGAATCCCTTATCACTATAGCTCTCCCACTCCTTTTCCTTCCCTCCTGTGCCGCAGAGCCACCCATGGTGCAATGAACTCGGCTGCTGCTGCCTTCCCCTATGAGACTTCTCCCCCAACAGTATCCAAAACAGTATATCTGTTTAGGAGGGAGATGACCTCAGGGGACTCCTGCATTACCTGCCTAGTGCAACGCTGTCTAGTGGCCACCACTTCCCTTTCTGTCTGTGTAGCCTTTACCTGCAGTGTGGCCAACTGGCTAAACGTGCTATTCACGCTTTCTCAGCATCGCGGATGCTGCAGTATGAATCCAATCGCAGCTCCAGACGCTCAATGTGGTCTGCCAGAAGCTGCAGTTGGACACACTTCCTGCACACATAGTCGTCAGGGACACTGGAAGTATCCCTGATTTCCCACATGCTGCAGGATGAACAAACCACAGGGCTGATCTCAGCTGCCATGACCTACCCAATACTTGCCTCAACTTTTGAAACTTTCTCTTTTGAAAGGAACTTACCCGGCCTTACCTCACTTGGAGTGAAGTTCGTCCTCAGCCTCTTCTCGTCGAAGCCTCTCGAGTCAAAGCCTCAAAACTCCACTCCTTCACTGGCCCACCAACTCACTGGTCACTTTCCATTATTGAATTCCATTATCTTCTCCCTTCATTATTGATATCCCTATTGGAGTATATTCCTTCTCTGTGTTAAACAGATTAACAAAGTAATAAGTTAACAAGTTTCACAAAACATGCCAGCAGGGGCATATGTATGGAAAATAGTGCCTATGGCAAGCACTGAAATTGCACCCTTGTCCAAACATCTGACACCCATCTTTTAGATAACTTTACCATAATATCAGCTCAATAATGCAAGTCAAGCTCGTTAATCTTTTAATTAACAAATTATGGCACTACATGAAAATTATAACTGCACCTTCCTTGCTTTCACTGATGCAAGTTGGTCTATGATGTCAGTTTTTTTCAGTTTCTTCTCTTTCTACACTCAGCAGAGCAAGATCACAGAGTCTGCTTGACCCATGGAGGCTCTCAAATATGAAAGTATTAGTTTTAACTTGCTGAATGATCTCTCACAGCTGGCGATGGAAACTGTGATGGTTAGCATTACCTGAATCGCAATGTGAAGATTGGGGAAGACGCTCTCATCTCCATACTGAACAATAAATTCAAGAAGCTCTTCAGGTCTTGATATTTTCATGTTGACCTGCCTTGATAGCAACATTCTGCAATCCAAAATTTCTTCACTTAGCTGCTGTCCATCAACATCAGAGCTGTACAATTCGCCCAAATTTTTGCACTTCTTCTTTAGGTCGTTACTGTCGGTGCTGTAACACAGTCCCTCGACATTGAGAAGGAACCCAAACTTGGCGTCAGTATCGTGCAAACAAGCAAACGTTTTATCCATTTCTCTGTGAAGGTAGTCGAGTGTTCCCTTTATGATTCTTTCCAGTTCCTCCTTAGCTGCTAACCCAACATCTCTCGAGTTCCCATCAGTCATTTGTTTCTTTCGTCTTTGACGTCTTTCAACTTCAATATTCCATTCTTGACAGAGACCGACTCCTTCTTCAAGTAACTCACTGACCAACACTTTTTTTTTTCCATCACAAAAATGATCGCAGAGGGCTTTCAAATCCAGGGCAGCATCATGGAAGTTCATGCTAGGATCCTGCAGCCTCTTTTGAATATGGTCAATGCAAATGAGTACTTCGTTCCAAAATCCTAGCAAAACGAGAAAATTGTAACTCAGCATGCAGTTGTACAGCTGCCTTGCATCACTTGTCATTTCACTGGTCTTGTTTTCATTGTCTATATTGTCCTTGAGAACTTGAAGTATCTCCCCAAGGTACTTGTTGATGAGCTTCACTGCTTCTGTCCTTGCACTCCACCTGGTTTTGGACTCTGACTTAACAACCATAGGCACAACATTTTTGAGTTTTTCCCAGTGCTGTGTTGAACGAGAGAAAAACATGTAGAGAGCTTCGATGGTTCCAGAAAATGTGACCATCATTGTATCCTGCTTGGCTGCATGTACACCCACCAAGTTCAGTGAATGATTGTCGCAATTCACAAACACTGCCAGGTTGTTTTTCTCACTTATTTTTTCATGAACACCACTTCTGTGACCAGCCATCACAGCAGCGTTGTCATAGCTCTGTGACCGACAATCTTGTAGCTCCATTTCATCCTTCTCTAGCTGTTTCAAGATATCTTCAACTAAGCTCTCAGCATCCTTCTGGTTTATCTGGATAAAACCAAGGAAGGACTCTCTATCATGGACCGTTTTCCTCTCAAAATCAACTTCCACATACCTCACTGTTTCTGACATCTGCTCACGCTGTGCCTGATCAGGAGTCGAGTCGAACATGAGACCATAGTACTTGGCTTTACGAATGCTTCTCAGTAAACTCTGGTGAACAGTGGATGCCATCATGTGGATGAATTTGTTCTGGACACCCAGTGAAAGATAAGATGTGGATCCAGGATAACTCTCCAAGTGAGTGAGGTGTTCTTTTATGACAGGGTCAAAGATGGCCAGTAGTTTCAGTAAGCCAAAGAAATTTCCCACATTGGAGTCAGTGTCTAGCTGAAGTGACTCCCTGTGTCCTCACAAAGCCAGGTTCTGAGTCACAAGGAATTTTATGCAGTGAAGGATTCTCATCAAGGTATCACATCACTTCTGATTTTCTTTCTCAATCTGTGACTGAAATATCACATCAATAACTCTTCTGTTTCCAGCTAAATTTCTTTCCATTTCTTTCCACTGTGTGAAGCATTCCTGAAGATTCTTGGCATTTTCATGAACACTAATCCTTTCAGGTGCTTTCCACTGGTTGAATCCACTTTCCTGCTCCAATGAGGATTGATGGTCTGACTGGGAATAGAGAAGACAGCAGATACAAAATGCAGACTTTTTAGATCCACCTTCGTATTCTAACAAACTTGTAACAGGTGCAGGCGACTCCATGGAACGTGTCGAACTACTTGTTCCGGGCTTTTCAAAGAAGGGCATAAAGAACTTGCTTGACTTCTTGGCTTCCTCTTCCTCCAACTTCGTCTCTTCCATATTTCAGCTCCACTTCCCTTCTTCGTCATGAAGAAACGTTTCATTGTCTTCTTACACAATGCTCTGAAATAAGGCCATCCTCGTGCTTCTCACCCATGATAATCAAAGACAGATCATACATCTGAAGAAAATTCTTTTTTCACTATCCGAGGATGGCTTGTCTGACTTTAATAGAAACAGCTCAGTGGCACCCAGGGCACATACCATACCTGCCATACCTTAGATACGCCACTGCACGCTGGTGATATAAACCTAATTCTGATTCTGAACTTGCTGATCCTGCTTTACTATTAGTTACACACCAACCACATCATATTTGATCATTCATATTCAAGGAGAGTCCAGCAGATTTATGCAACTTGACCTGGTAAGTTAATAATTTAAATGCAATAATTGTTTTGTAAATTTAAAAACCTTCCAAATCCACTGTATCTTTCCTGAACTATGTACCCAAAACCAAACAAGGTGCTTAAGCAAAGCACACAATTGGAAGATGATTGCTTCAACAATTTGATCCTAAGACACTTCTTGAGCAGAAATCACCAAAAATACTCTCTCAAACTGAAAAGGAACATCATCACTTCTTGAAAAATACTACACTTGCACTGACACTATTATGTTGTGTTGAAAGAAAAATAGCTGTGGCTCTGCAATGATTTTTAAAACCACTTAACAAATACCCTCAGATGTAATCACTACAGAATGTGAAAGAAGAAAAATATGGAAGTGAACATACTATAGGTTACAAATTTTCTTAGGATTGAGCAGGTGGAGAAACTAGGATGGGTTGAGAAAACGGGTTGTCCAGAATAGGGTTTAGCTTCAATCTTCATGTAACTACTTTCAGCTAGGTAACAAGCTGCAACCGAAATTTCTAGTAAAGGGACTAAGGATAGCATGTTACCTGCTTCTACAGTTTAATGCTCTAGCTAAAACTTGAGTTGTGAATGCTTTGAAAAGCTAAATTTCCATGCCCAAAACTATAGATACTTCCTCAAATAACACAAACAGAGCATAAAGTTGCTTTTCTCTCATTTTCATACTGTTTCAGTACATCTCTCCATGCATTAATGGACCAAAAATTATTATAAAAAGCTTAATGAAAACTTAGAAACCCTACAGCCCAATACAGGCCTTTTGGCCCACAATGCTGTGCCAAAAACGTACTTACTTTAGAAAATACCTAGGGTTACCATAGCCCTCTATTTTTCTAAGCTCCATGTACCTATCCAAGAGTCATGTAAAAGACTATATTGTATCTGCATCCACCAGTGTTGCTGGCAGTCCACTCCACACACTCACCACTGTCTACGTAAAAAAACTTATGCCTGACATCTCCTCTGTACCTACTTCCAAGCACCTTAAAACTGTGCCCTCTCATGTTAGCCATTTCAGCCCTGGGAACAAACCTCTAACTATCCACACAATCAATGACACTCATCATCTTGTTCACCTCTATCAGGTCACCTCTCATTCTCTGTCACTCGAAGGAGAAAAGGCCGAGTTCACACAACCTATTCTCATAAGCAGCTTTGAGTGACCTATGGACTCAGACCCCAAGATCCCTTTGATCCTCCACACTGCCAAGAGTCTTACCATTAATACTATATTCTGCCATCATATTTGACCTACAAAATCGAACCACCTCACACTTATCTGGGATGAACTCCATCTGCCACTTCTCAGCCCAGTTTTGCATCCTATCGATGTCCCGCTGTAACCTCTGACAGCCCTCCACACTATCCACAACACTCCCAACCTTTGTGTCATCAGCAAATTTACTAACCCTTCCTTCCACTACCTCATCCAGGTTATTTATGAAAATCACAAAGAGAAGGGGTCCCAGAACAGATCCCTGAGGCACACCACTGGTCACTGACCTCCATGCAGAATATGACCCGTCTACAACCACATTTTCCTTCTGTGGGCAAGACAGTTCTGGATCCACAAAGCAAAGACACCTTGGATCCCATGCCTCCTTACTTCCTCAATAATCCTTGCATGGGGTACCTTATCAAATGCCTTGCTGAAATCCATATACACTACATCTACTGCTCTGCTTTCATCAATGTGTTTAGTCACATCCTCAGAAAATTCAAACAGGCTCTTAAGGCATGATCTGCCTTTGACAAAGCCATGTTGACTATTCCTAGTCATATTATGCCTCTCCAAATGTTCATAAACCCGGCCTCTCAGAATCTTGTCCATCAACTTACCAACCACCGAAATAAGACTCACTGGTCTATAAATTCCTGGCTATGTCTACTCCCCTTCTTGAATAAGGGAACAACATCTGCAACCCTCCAATCCTCTGGAACCTCTCCTGTCCCCATTGATGCTACAAAGATCATTGCCAAAAGGTCAGCAATCTCCTCCCTCGCCTCCCACAGTAGTCTGGGATATATCTTGCCTGTTCCCAGTGACTTATCCAACTTGATGCTTTCCAAAAGCTCTAGCACATCCTCTTTCTTAATGTTGACATGTTCAAGCTTTTCAGTCCACTGCAAGTCATCCCTACAATCGCCAAGGTCCTTTTCCATTGTGAATACTGAAGTAAAGTATTCATTAAGTGCCTCTGCTGTCTCCTCCAGTTCCATACACTCTCTTCCACTGACACACTTGATTGGTCCTATTCTTTTATGTCTTGTCCTTTTGCTCTTCACATACTTGTAGAATGTCTTGGGGTTTTCCTTAATCCTGTCTGCCAAGGCCTTCTCATGGTCTGTTCTGCCTCTCCTAATTTCATCCTTAAGCTCCTTCCTAGTAGCCTTATAATTTTCTAGATCTCTATCATTACCTAGTTTTTTGAAACTTTCATAAGCTTTTCTTTTCTTCTTGACTAGATTTTCAACAGCCTTTGTACACATGGTTCCTGTACCCTACCATCCTTTCCCTGTCTCACTGGAACGTACCAATGCAGAACATCATGCAACTATCCCCTGAACACTTGCCACATTTCTGCCGTACATTTCCCTGAGAACATTTGCTCCCAATTTATGCTTCCCTGCCTGATAGCATCATATTTCCCCTTACTCCAATTAAACATTTTCCTAAACATTTTCTGCTCCCATCCCTCTCCAATGCTATAGTAAAGGAGATAGAATTGTGATCACTATCTCCAAAATGCTCACCCACTGAGAGACCTGACACCTGACCAGGTTCATTTCCCAATACCAGATCAAGTACAGCCTCTCCTCCTGTAGGCTTATCTACATGTTGTGTGAGGAAACCTTCTTGAACACATCTAATATACCCCACCCCATCTAAACCCCCGCCTCTACGGAGATGCCAATCAATATTGGGGAAATTAAAACCACGACAACCCTGTTATTATTGCACCATTCCTGAACTGGTCTCCCTATCTGCTTCTCGATATCCCTGTTACTATTAAGTGGTCTATAAGAAACACCCAGTAGAGTTATTGACCCCTTCCTGTTTCTAACTTCCACCCACAGAGACTCAGTAGACAATCCCTCCATGTCTTCCTCCTTTTCTGCAGCAGTGACACTATCTCTGATTAGCAGTGCCACGCCCCCACCTCTTTTGTCCCCCTCCCTGTCCTTTCTGAAACATCTAAAGCCTAGCACTCTAAGTAGCTATTCCTGCCCCTGAGTCATCCATGTTTCTGTAATGGCCACAACATTATAGCTCCAAGTACTGATCCACTCTCTAAGCTCATCCACTTTATTCATGATACTCCTTGCATTAAAATAGACACATCTCAAACATCAGTCGAGCACATCCCTTCTCTATCACCTGCCTATCCTCCCTCTCGCACTGTCTCTAAGCTTTCTCTATTTGTGAGCCAACCGACTCTTCTTCCGTCTCTTCAATTTGGTTCCCACCCCCCTGCAATTCTAGTTTAAACTCTCCCCAATAGCCTTAGCAAACCTCCCCGCCAGGAAATTGGTCCCCGTCAGATTCAAGTGCAACCCATCCTTAATGTAATTGTGTTGCCTGCCCAAAAGAGGTCCCAATGATCCAGAAATCTGAATCCCTGCCCCCTGCTCCAATCCCTCAGTCATGCATTTATCCTTCACCTCACTCTATTCTTATACTCACTGTCGCGTGGCACAGGCAGTAATCCCGAGATTACTATCTTTGAGGTCCTTCTTCTCAACTGCTTTCTTAAATCCCTGTCACCTGTTTTCAGGACCTCCTCCCTTTTCCTATCTGTGTCGTTGGTACCAATATGTACCATGACCTTTGGCTGTTCACGTTCCCACCTCAGGATATCATGAACGTGATCAGAAACATCCTAGATCCTGGCACCTGGGAGGCAAGCTACCATCTGTGTTTCTTTCTTGCATCCACAGAATCACCTTTCTGACCCCCTAACTATAGACTTCCCTCTCACTGCTGCCATCCTCTTCCTTTCCCTACCCTTCAAGGATTGAAGGGCTACAGGGCCGGACTCTGTGCTAGATGCACGGCCACTGTTGTTTTCCCCAGTTAGGTCCCCCCCGCCCACCACCACAGTACCCAAACAGGAGTAATTATTGCTAAGTCCATGAAAGTAGATCCATAGGTTGAGGGAATATTTCAATGATAGGGCATTTGAAGGTGAATGAAGTTATCCCCCTACTTTGGCTCAAGACCCTGATGGTGGCAGGGTAATAACTGTTTGTGAAGCTGGTGGTGTAAGTCTCTTGCAGCAAGGAGAGAGCACGTCCTGCGTGATGAGCCCCTGATAATTATTGTTGCATTCCTGCAACAGCATTTTATGTAGATCTACTCCGTGTTTGGGAGGGCTTTACCTGTGATGGACTGGGCAGTATCCACTACTTTTTGTAGGATTTTCCACTCAGGCTGTGATGCAGCCAGTCAATATACTCTCCACTACCTGTCTATAGAAGTTTGTCAATGTTTTTGATGTCATGCTGAATCTCCACATACTCCTAAGGAAGTAGAGGAGTTACTGTGCTTTCTTCACAATTACACTTATGTGCTGAGCCCAGGACAGATCCTGCCAAATAATAACATCTAGGAATTTAAAGTTGCTAACCCTCTCCACCTCTGATCCTCTGATCATGGACCTTAGTTTCCTTCTCCTAAAGTCTGTAATCAGCTCCTTGGTCTGGCTGACATTGTGTGAGAGGTTGTTGTTACAGCACCTCTCAACCCGACTTTCAATCTCCCTCCTACATGCTGATTCATCACCTTTGATTTAGTCTATGACAGTGTTGTCATCTGCAAACTTAAATATGGCATTGAAGCTGTGCTCAGCCACACAGTCACAAGTGTAAAGTAAGTAGAGCAGGGGATTAAGCACACAGCCATGTAGTGTACCTGCGTTGACACAGATTGTGGAGGAGATATTGTTGCCAATCCAAACAGAATGGGGTCTGCAAGTGAGGATTCAATGATTTAATTGCACAAGGAAGTATTGAGGCCAAGGTTTTGAAGCTCATTGATTTGTTTTGAGGGAATGATGGTATTGAATGCCAAGCTGTGGTTGATAAAGAGTGTCCTGGTGTATGCATTTTTGCTGTCCAGATGTTCCTGGGTTGAGTGAAGTGTGAAGGAGATAGCTCCGCTGTGGATCACTGGAAATTCCAAGGCAAGATGAGAAGCAGTTAACCATTCACTATATCGAGTTACAGGAGTGATCACCTCCTTGTTGTTGCAGTGATGAAAATGATGTTGAGAAGCACTAAGATCAGAATGCATGTGCAAAGGCATTTTGATATTGAGAATCTCAAGGCCATCAGTATGAGATCTGCATTTACCATTCAGCTTAAGAATAGATCTCAGGCCTTGAAAGACTTTGAAGAGGATGTGTCAGTTGACAAGATCGACACAATGAGGAAATGCATACCTCAGTCTTTAAGTAGAGCAGCAAGGCTTGTCTAGGATATAAAGCTGGAAAGAAGAATAAAGAATGAATCAGAGGGAAACATGGACAGCTTTAGAAGAAAAGTGTAAAACTAAGAAGAAAGTACTAGAAGGCAAATTCAATGTGCTTAAGGTGACTGCAAATAGAATATACTGAAGTTAACAAGAAAGTGAAGAGATTCATAAGAAAGGAGAAGAGAGTCCACATGAAAGACCTTGCAGTGGAGGTTGAAGAAGTTGCCAATCAAAGTGACTAGGGAAATGTAAACAAGATTTCAAAATTGGTATGTAGTAAGTTACAGGCCAGATCCAGCAATACTGTGAGTGATATTTTGGAGAACACAACCAGTTAAGAACCTAATATCGAGAAATAGCAGAGGACCATGATATTAACACAGATCCATACAAGAATGAAGAGATTATTGCTGTGATTAAATCTCTAAAGAACAGCAAAGCTACAGAACAGTTTGAATGTCAAACTGTTCAAAGTTGCACCAAAATTTGCAGCAGCCATCCTGAAACCACTGTTTACTATGATATGGAAACAGACACAACTACCCCAGGAATAGACAAAGGGAGTCATTGTTAGGATCTCCAAGAAAGGAGTGCTAAGTGATTGCAACAACTGGTATGGCACAGTTCTGTTAGTGTCCAGCAAGATTCTTGCCAAAGTCATTGCATAATGGAATACAAATGTTGTTGATATGTGCTTGAGGAAGGAGCAGGCTGGCTTCAGGAAGAACAGAGGCTGTGCTGACCACATCTTCACATCATAGGGCAGTGCACAAAGTGGCAGAGGCAACTATATGTAAATCTCATGGAATTTGTAAAGGCTTTTAATAACAGCCACAGGGAGAGCCTCTGACGATTTCTCAGATCATAGGAGATCCCTTCCAAAATCTTCCAGCTCATCCATAGTTTCTATGCTAACTTCACTTGCACAGTTAGAGACAGCAAGTAGAGCTTTGAAGTCAAGACAGGAGCCAGGCAAGGCTGTGTGATGTTGGCAATATTGTTTAACCTAGTGATTGATGAGCAGAGAGGCATTAGGTGGACTCTATTCTCTACTTTAGAGGACCTTGACTTTGATGATGACCTCACATTACTGTCACATACACATCAGCACATGCAAGAGAAAGCTCAGCACCTGTGTATCTTTGGTGGACAGGTAGGAATCAGAGTCAGCAGAGAAAGACTGAGACCATGGCCTTCAACGTAGAGTCTCCTCCTTCTGTCAAGGCATACAGAGTCAACTTGCCCGGTTCTGGCAGATTTACCTATCATTCGGCAGGATGGCGGGACTGAGAATGACATCCAGTGCAGACTCAGAAAAGCTAGAAACACCTTCAGAATGATGAACAACATATGGGAATTAACCAAGTACAGAGTCCACAACAAGGTGAAACTGTACCAGAGTGGTGTTCTGTCCACACTCAGAATGCTGGTGGATGACAGAGAGCAACCTTGCCAAACTGTTGTCATTTCACGTCACAAGCCTCCGGAAGATCCTCCGTATCTTCTGGCCAAGAAAAATCTCCAAACATGCCCTTAAATGCTATCTGTAAATTTGGTGATGATAGAAACATTGTTGGCAGAATCTCAGATGGTGAAGAGAGGGCATACAGGAGCAAGGTATACCAGTTAGTTGAGAATTGTCACAGCAACAACCTTGCACTGTACATCAGTAAGACCAAAGAGCTGATTGTGGACTTCAGAAAGGGTAAAACAAGTGAACACACCAATCCTTATAGAGGAAGCAGAAGTGGAGAGAGTGAGTAATTTCAAGTTCCTGGTTGTTAATATCTCAGAGGACCTAAACTGATCCAGCAAATCGATGCAGCTATATAGAAGGCAAGACAGTGGCTATATTTTATTAGGAGTTTGACGAGATTTGTAATGCCATCTAAAACAGTCAAATATTTCTACAGATGTACCATGGAGAGCATTCTGACTTGCTGCATCATCGTCCACTACTGACGGGGGTGGGGTGAGGGGAGGTGTGTGCTACTGCACAGGATTTAAATAACTGCAGAAAGTTGTAAAATTAGTCAGCCCTCTTCTCACTATTACCATCAGGACGGTGGTACAGAAGCCTGAAGGCACACACTCAGTGATTCAGAAACAGCTTCTTCCCCTCTGCCATCCAATTCCTGAAAGGACATTGAACCCATCAACACTAACTCACTATTTTTTAATTTATGTTTTTACACTAGTTATTTAACTATTTGATATTCATACTTACTGTAATTCAAATATCATGTATTGTATTGTACTACTCCTGCAAAGTTAACAAATTTCACAACATAAGCCAATGATAATAAACCTGATTCTGATTCTGATTTTGGCTCCGTCAGTGTCAACAAGAGGACATGGTAACAATCAAAATGCGGAAAAATTGGAGATGAATTGGGCATGTGATGAGAAGAGAGGCCAATTCCATCATCAAAACAGTACTTCACTGGTCCCTAGAGGGCAGAGGAAAGAGGAAATGAAGGAGACCGAAGACAACTTGGCACTGTTCCATAGAGGCAGAAATGAGGACCCTAACCACACGCGAGGAAATCTGCAGATGCTGGAAATTCAAACAACACACACAAAATGCTGGTGGAACGCAGCAGGCCAGGCAACATCTATAGGGAGAAGCACTGTTGACGTTTTGGGCTGAGACCCTTCGTCAGGACCCTAACCACACGTTGTGTACAATAGAGAAGACAGCCAAGGCCAGATAAATATGGAGGACCTTCCTTGCTGCCCTAAACACAAATGGTGTAATTGGCAGTCAGTAACTAATACTGAGCTTTATCAATAGAGGCATGAATTATAAAAGAAGGGAAGTTATGCTGAATCTTCATTTACAAAAAGAAATGGTTTGGCCTCAAATGGAATACTGTCTTAAATTCCAGTCACAACATTATGGGAAGGATGTGAAGGTATTGACAAGGTGCAGAAAAGATTTACAAGCGTTGTTCCAGAGAAGAGAGACAACATTTAAAAAGATGGATTAGAGCGGCTGGACAACATTTTGGAGCTGAGGCAACACTTGATTGAAGAATGTAAAATTATGAGGGGTCTGAACAGAGTAGATAATCTGAGATTGTTCCCTTGAGTAGAGTGTCAAAGATAAGAGGTTACAGGTGTAAAATAAAGGAGAAGAGAATTAAAAGTTGCATGAGGAAATCTTTGCAGCATCTTTTTTATGTAGTTTGTGGTTTAAATCTGTAAAGCATCATTAGCATGTGTAGTGGAGGCAGGTCCAAACATTATGTTCAAGAGATAATTACATATGTAGACTGAAGAAAAATTTGCAAGGCAACAGCGAAAAGGCCACTAGATTTACAAACAGGAAACCATAACCAGTGCTTAGGAATAAGACTCTCCCAAAATATCATGCTTCAAGACAGAAGCAAACTTCATCCTTTCAAAGGCCTAGAAATTAGACTGTTTTGCAATGTTAGGCATTGTAATTTTATTGAAAAACAATACACCAATAATAATCAAGGTCTTTGAGTAAGCTGTACAAAAACTTTTATTTTCATTCAGGTACGTCCATCACTCTAGACTTTATGCATAGGTGATTCCAACATGCACAATCATGTCCAACATTGTATAATGCATTTCTGAGTACCACTTAGAGGATTTACTGTGAGCTTTAAATAGGACATAGGTCACAAGACATATGAGCAGAATTAGGACATTTGCTCCTCCAGGTCTGCTCAACATGGCTGATCCCGGGACCACGGGCGACAGACAAGTGGGTAACAGTCAGGAGAGGGAAGGGGAAGGGTCAGGTACTAGTGAGTAACCCTGTAGCTGTACCCCTTGGCAATAAGTACTCCTGTTTGAGTATTGTTGGGGGGGGGGGCACAGCCTACCTGGGGGAAGCGACAGTGGCTGTGCCTCTGGCACAGAGTCTGAGCCTGTGGCTCAGAAGGGTAGGGAAGGGAAGAGGAAGGCAGTAGTGATAGGGGACTCTATAGTTAGGAGTTCAGACAGGCGATCCAGTGGATGTAGGAAAAACACTCGGATGTTTGCCTCCCAGGTGCCAGGTTCCAGGATTTTTTCAGATCACATCCAACATATCCTGTAGTGGGAGGGAGAACAGCCAGAGGTCATGGTACATATTGGTACCAATGACATAGGTAGGAAAAGGGAAGAGGTCCTGAAAAAAGACAACAGGGAGTTAGGAAGGAAGCTGAGAAGCAGGACTGCAAAGGTAGTAATCTTGAGATTACTGCCTGTGCCACGTGACAGTGGGAATAGGAATAGAATGAGGTGGAGGATAAATGTGTGGCTAAGGGATTAGAGCAAGAGACAGGGATTCAGACCTGGATCATTGGGACCTCTTTTGGGGCAGGTGTGACCTGTACAAGAAGGACGGGTTGCACTTGAATTGGAAGGGAACCAATATCCTGTCGGGGAGGTTTACTAAGGCTACTGGGGAGAGTTTAAACTAGAATTGCTGGGGGGTGGGAACCAAACTGAAGAGATTGGAGAAGAGGCGGCTGGCTCACGAATAGAGAAAGCTAGGAGACAGTGTGTGAGGGAGGATAGGCAGGTGATAGAGAAGGGACGCGCTCAGACCAAAGTTTTGAGGTGTGTCTATTTTAACGCAAGGAGTGTTGTGAACAAAGCGGATGAGCTTAGAGTGTGGATCAGTACTTGGAGATATGATGTGGTAGCCATTACAGAGATTTGGATGGCACAGGGACGGGAATGGCTGCATAGAGTGCCAGGCTTTAGATGTTTCAGAAAGGACAGGGAGGGGCGCAAAAGAGGTGGGGCGTGGCACTGTTGATCAGAGATATTGTCACGGCTGCAGAAAAGGTGGACGCCATGGAGGGATTGTCTACGAAGTCTCTGTGAGTGGAGATTAGGAACAGGAAGAGGTCAATAACTTTACTGGGTGTTTTTTATAGGCCGCCCAGGGATATCGAGGAGCAGATAGGGAAACGTATACTGGAAAGGTATAATAATTACAGAGTTGTCGTAATGGGAGATTTTAATTTCCTAAATATCGATTGGCATCTCCCTAGAGCAAGGGGTTTAGATGGGGTGGAGTTTGTTAGGTGTGTTCAGGAAGGTTTCTTGACACAGTATGTAGATAAGCCTACAAGAGGAGAGGCTGTACTTGATTTGGTATTGGGAAATGAACCTGGTCAGGTGTCAGATCTCTTAGTGGGAGAGCATTTTGGAGATAGTGATCATAATTCTATCTCCTTTACAATAATGTTGGAGAGAGATAGGAACAGACAAGTTAGAAAAGTGTTTAATTGGAGTAAGGGAAACTATGAGGCTATCAGGCAGGAAATTGGAACCTTAAACTGGAAACAGATGTTCTCAGGGAAAAGTACGGAAGAAATGTGGCAAATGTTCAGGGGATATTGTGTGGAGCTCTGCATAGGTACATTCCAATTAGACAGGGAAGTTATGGTAGGGTACAGGAACCGTGGTGTACAAAGGCTGTAATAAATCTAGTCAAGAAGAAAAGAAAAGCTTACAAAAGTTTCAGAGAGCTAGGCAATGTTAGAGATCTAGAAGATTATAAGGCTAACAGGAAGGAGCTTAAGAGAGAAATTAGGAGAGCCAGAAAGGGCCATGAGAAGGCCTTGGTGGGCAGGATTAGGGAAAATCTCAAGGCGTTCTACAAGTATGTGAAGAGGAAGAGGATAAGATGTGAAAGAATAGGACCTATCAAGTGTGACAGTGGGAAAGTGTGCATGGAACCGGAGGAAATAGCAGAGGAACTTAATGAATACTTTGCTTCAGTATTCACTATGGAAAAGGATCTTGGTGATTGTAGTGATGACTCGCTGCAGACTGAAAAGCTTGAGCATGTAGATATTAAGAAAGAAGATGTGCTGGAGCTTTTGGAAAGCATCAAGTTGGATATGTCGCTGGGACCGGATGAGATGTACCCCAGGCTACTGTGGGTGGCAAGAGAGGAGATTGCTGAGTCTCTGGCAATGATCTTTGCATCATCGTAGGCTCTGGAGGATTGGAAGGTTGTGAATGTTGTGCCTTTATTCAAGAAAAGGAGTAGAGATAGCCCAGGAAATTATAGACCAGTGAGTCTTACCTCAGTGGTTAGTAAGTTGATGGAGAAGATCCTGAGAGGCAGGATTTATGAACATTTGGAGAGGTATAATATGATTAGGAGTAGTGAGCATGGCTTTGTCAAGGGCAGGTCATGCCTTACAAGCTTGATTGAATTTTTTGAGGATGTGACTAAACACATTGATGAAGGAAGAGCAGTAGATGTAGTGTATATGTATTTCAGCAAGGCATTTGAAAAGGTACCCCATGCAAGGCTTATTGAGAAAGTAAGGAGGCATGGGATGGAAGGGGACATTGCTTTGTGGATCCAGAACTGGCTTGCCCACAGAAGGCAAAGAGTCGTTGTATACGGGTCATATTCTATAAGGAGGTCAGTGACCAATGGTGTGCCTCAGGGATCTCTTTCTGGGACCCTTACTCTTTGTGATTTTCATAAATGACCTGGATGAGGAAGTGGAGGGATGGGTTAGTAAGTTTGCTGATGACACTAAGGTTGGAGGTGTTGTGGATAGTGTGGAGGGCTGTTAGAGGTTACAGCAGGACATTGATAGGATGCAAAACTGGGCTGAGAAGTGGCAGATGGAGTTCAACCCAGATAACTGTGAAGTGGTTCATTTTGGTAGGTGAAATAGAATAGCAGAATATAGTATTAATGGTAAGACTCTTGGCAGTGTTAAGGATCAGAGGGATCTTGAGGTCCGAGTCCACAGGACCTGCTTAAAGCAGATGCGCAGATTGACTCTGTGGTTAAGAAGATATGTGGTATATTGATCTTCATCAGTCGTGGAATTGAATTTAGGAGCCGAGAGGTAATATTGCAACTATATAGGACCCTGGTCAGATCCCACTTGAAGTACAGTGCTCAGTTCTGGTCGCCTCACTACAGAAGGATGTGGAAACCATAGAAAGGGTGCAGAGGAGATTTACAAGGATGTTCACTGGATTAGGGAGCATGCAAATGAGAACAGATTGAGTGAACTTGGTCTTTTCTCCTTGGAGTGGCGAAGGATGAGAGGTGACCTGATAGAGGTGTATAAGATGATGAGAGGCATTGATCGTGTGGATAGTCAGAGGCTTTTTCCCAGGGCTGAAATGGACGTCACAAGAGGACACAGGTTTAAGGTGCTGGGGAGTAGGTACAGAGGAGATGTCAGGGTAAGTTTTTTACTCAGAGAGTGGTGAGTGTGTGGAATGGGCTGACAGCAACAGTGGTGGAGGCGGAAACAATAGGGTCTTTTAAGTGATTTTTGGATAGGTGCATGGAACTTAGAAAAATAGAGGACTATGGGTAAGCCTAGTAATTTCTAAGGTAGGGACATGTTCAGCACAACTTTGTGGGCCAAAGGGCCTCTATTGTGCTGTAGGTTTTCTATGATTTATGATCCCTTTCATACCAATTCTCTTGCCTTCTCCCTGCAAATTTTGATGCCCTGATTACTCAAGAATTTATAAACCTCCACCTTAAGTATATTCACTGATTTGGCCTGCACAGCCATCTGTGGCAACGAATTCCCCAGGTTCACCATCTCCTGGCTAAGGGAATTTTTCCTTATCTCTGTTCTAAATGAATGACATTCACAATTAGAGTCTGTGCATTGGGAATCTCATTCATGTACAGTACCTAGTTTTCTTATCTGAATCTTCTTTTCTCATTTTCATAATCCTCACTCAGCCCTTCAATCTCCAAATTCAATAACTCCCTTAGACACTACACCCCATCATTTCCCACCTCCACACCACCAATTTCAGACCAATGACCATTTATGCTAGTACATATCCTCTTAAAACTGTGGCACTGTGGCCATTTCTCCACCCCTGGATCTCTCACACTTTTAAATATCTGCCCTCAATATACCCCCTTTCCTTCATTTGCTCTGCACCAACAAATGAAAGAAATTGGGTATATTGAGTGCAGAACATGCCAAGAAGAGGCCATGTTTCTGCAAGTCATATTCTGCAAGTAGCACAAGATGACTTGGGCAAGGTACAAACAAACCCTTCGTATGCAACCCCAGTCAGACGCCGAGACACTCGATACAACTTCGTCACTAACCATCTTTCAATATAATGTACAACAATGTAAAAACTCAAACTTCTCCACAAACACATAAAAAATATAATGTGTACTCTCAGTGAAGCAAAATCTCACAGGATATAAATTCTTAAAATATAAAGTCTTTTAAAACAAGCCGATGATCACTTAAAGCAGTTAATGAGATCACTCTAAACACTAATTTAAATATTTTTTTTGCAAAAGTATTTGAGTGAATAATGCCATATACATGAGGAAAGGCGTATGTTGTTTCTATCTCACTTAATGTACACTAATTTCAAAGTCTATTCAAATTTACTAAATGTGTAATTGCAGCCAATTACAAATTGCTATTGCCAATTTCCCACTTTTTTGTAAAAGATCATTAAGTAATTTATGGCTTGAACAAGGATTATTAGACTCATTGCCCAATTACAATTATTTGAAGCAACTCTTCTTTTTTTTGTATAAACTTTTTCAAATACAAACCATAAAATCCATCTAGGATTGTCGGCTTAACACTGGAAGTTAATATAAAAAGAACTGTTTACCAAATAACACTGACCTTTACATCCTTAAATGGTTTCTGAATTGGCAAAACAATGTTCTTTTTTGAAATTGGGGACATTGTTAAAAATTGTTAGGTAATCCAAAATACTAATGAATTTAGGTTCATTCAAAAGTAATTAAATTTAAACCCAGTTAAAGTTATAGTTTTAGTTGACTATTCAGTATTATATTAATTACATGAAATAAAAAAAATAAGATCCTGTATTCTTAAGACCATACAAGCATTGGCAGATATGGGAAGAACATGGAGGAAGAACCATCTTAAAGAGCAACAGAATTGATAAATGATAACATAAATTAAAAGGAATGTGGTATTTTGCATTTTTGCAGGATACAATAAATATTAGGATGTAGCTCACTAATAACTGGCTTGTTCTGCAGTGGTACATCCAATTGGATTATTAAGTCACCATTTCTCTCTATATTATTATACTCTGACCTGCAGGACAATTCTCGCACCTCTGTATTTCATAGCTTTTATTTTTTTTTAGTAATTCAAATTTTTATTATTATTTATTCTTATTTTACAAAGCAGCACAGCATATCATACAGCAGATACAGTACAGCATACTTACACAGCCATCCCATGACAGGAAAACATATAACACTAAGAAACAGAAAAAAACTTATAATTTAAGTTTAAATTAACATACAACCAAAATTAATCCCACGCATCTTGCACTTTTCCGTCACTGGTAATTCTTCCCAACATGTGTTCATATGATGAAATCTTAACCATTTCCTCAGTCCATTCCCTCACAGTGGGACATCTGGGTTTTTTCCAGTTTTGCAATATAATTCTTGCAGCTGTGATGAGACCCACCTTTAAAATAGTAAATTTGTCATTGTTTACATTAGGTATCATTGTCCTATCACCCAGGAGACAAAGCCGTGGGCACAAGGGCAGTGTAGGACCCGACCAATTCCCCAACAAATCAAGAACTTTACACCAAAATGGACGAACCATGGAACACTCCCAAATCATGTGAAAATATGTGCCCACCTCATTTTTACATTTCCAGAATAAATGATTATCAACAATCCTCATTTTGTAGAGTCTAGTTGGTGTCCAATAATATCTGTGTACTATCTTATACTGAATTAAATTTCCCTCTCACTTCCCTAATATGTCTACCCACATTTGATAAAATATTTGACCGCTCATTATCTTCAATATCACTTTCAAGATCCTTCTGCCATACTGCTTTGAGATTGTTACATGGTTCACACACAGAGTGCTTGCACATTTTATAAAACACTGATGCTTTATGAACTTCCTGTGGTAGTGTGAAGTATTCACAAGTTTCTTCATTTGCATTCATTCGCTGTAACCATCCTCATTAACCTATCAATCCAAGAATCCTTCAAATGCCTTTTGGTGCAGCCACCCATGCCTCAACCTGCAGAGGAAATCTTCTTGTCCTTCCCATACCAAACCTTACCCTTTCTGCAACAGTGTTTTCTCTTTTTTGTCAATTCTGATTTGGGTCTTTGACCTAAAACTTTAATCCTATTTCCTCAGATGCTGCCAGACATTAAAGTGTTTCCAACATTTTCTACTCTAATGCAGAATTCTCTGCATTGTTTCAGATATTGTAGTCAAATTAGAAAATACATATTGCTTTGGAAGACCTTATAGGTAACACAATTATGAATAAAATTTCACTTAATATTAATATTATGCTGCATTTATAAAATACATGTAGTATTAAGCAAAAATGTAAATTTTATTAATTTTGTATTTTAAGGATAATATTGCATGAGAAAGTCATTCTTGCTGAGCAAGTTGGTTTATTACTAAGACATCTATAATATTTCAGTGTGCGAGCTCGAAACAAAACCCAACATTTTTATTGTGCATTTATGAGGTGTCAGCAGGAGTGAAGCCAACATGTATTGTACAGCCCAAATTGTTGAGGAGTGTCCCAACTGAAATTCGATTTCAGATTTATAAGTAAGACTAAGCCTGTGTGAGCCATTAGAAAGAAGATTTTAACAAGTGGACAGTGTAGCTTTCAAAGGGCCACCTTTCATGTAAGCCACTGTTTTGAGATGAAAATAATTCTGCAGTGCAGTTGGCCAGTGAATTCCAGAATTCAGAATCAAATGATAGTCTTTGCATCATGTTCCCTCTACCACTGCAGAGAAAATTTACACACAGATTGACATAGAGGCCTTGAGTCTGGTTTAGGCTGTAAAACATTTCTACCAGTACCTGTATGGGAGAGTGTCTTCCTTCATTACTGATCATCTGTCACTGGTGCCCATTTTCAATCCACATAAGGGTGTTCCACTAACAGCAGCAGCAGCATGAATGCAGAGAGGGGCTCTGTTTCTTGGAGGACACAATTACAAGATCAAATTCAAGAGGATGACTAATCATGGAAATGCTGATGTATCTTTGTTCTGTGTATCCTTGGAAAAGGAAATACCAGAAAATTTTATAAAAGTGGACACTCCTCTTGACACATTCTCCCTAATTCAAATTGAAAGTTTTCCTATTATGGCAGAGGTAACGCAAATGGAAGCCAAAAAAGATCCTCACATTGTCTGAGTTCGACATGGCAACCCAAAATGGCTGAACTGTGAAGCAGAAGTTCCTGTTCCCCCATTTTTATCAGCACCGGAATGAACTTGCCTTTGATGGGAATTGCCTTGGTGGGAATTGAGAGTTGTTGTAACATTCAAGCTGAGAGCTAAAGTGTTGGAGGAGCTACATGACAGCCTCCTAAGTTTGGTCAACATGAAAGCATTGGCTTGATGTGTTGTCCGGTATCCTGGAATAGATCAACAGATTGAGAAGCTTGTAATGCACTATTTACCAACTTCTCCAGAAGATACCAAGAGCAGCACCTCTCTATCCCTGGGAATGGCCTACTTTGCCTTGGCAGAAGATTCATATGGATTTTGTTGGGCCATTCATGGGCACTAATTTTTTGGTAGTAGTGGCTGTAGCTAGAAAGGAGCCAAATGTGTTCCTAATAAACTCCCCTAAAGCCATGCACACTGCTGATGTGCTGAGAAGTCTCTTCGCAAGGATTGGTGTTCCAGAACACTTAGTCAGTGACAATGGACCACAGTTTCTCATGGAAACAGTTTCAGTCATTCCTCAAAATGAATGGAATAGGACATATCGCATTTGCACTGTATACTAAGCTACAAATGGCTTGGCAATAATGTTTGTCCAGAGGCTAAAGTTCACACTGCAAGCAATGTCAGAAGAACACACTACATTGACACTGAAAGAGTATTTTGCTAATTTCCTCCTTGCATATTACAATGCAGAACCTTCCACAACCAACAACGCACCAGCTATGCTGTTTCAGTTTTTATATATTTATATATATATATATATATATATATATATATATATATATATATATATATATATATATTTATACACTGCATGCTTATGTGTGTGCTTATACAATGACTAGAGAACAATACACCACATATGTGAGTTGAAATGCATTTTATATTGAGTTGGAGTTTACAGTTAATCAGAGCGGGGTGTTGTGTATTTAATATTTCAGTAATATTTGAGTAATATTGTCAATATATTGTTTGACTAAGCATTTTTTAGATAATTCATTATGGGTTATATGAAAGAAGTATGTGAATGGCATATGTCATTATGCCACCAAGACATATGTGAGTGCCTCAATAAAGAAAGAAAGCTAAGCACATGTTTTCCTGTTCCCATGTTTTTCTTTCTAGAGTTACAAAACATGACACGTGAATTTGGCAAAATGTAAACTGTACACCAGTGAGCAGATTATTGGTGAATAAGTGCTATTTGATAGCACTGGTGCTTTGAGAGGTTGGTCATGAAGCACATCAACTCCTGCCAGAGGTGTGAATTTGTCTGCCTTCACAACAGGTCAACATCAGATGCCATTTCATTGGCTCTTCATTTAGCTTTGGAACATCTGTATGGTGAAGATGCATACATCAGAATGCTTTTCATTAACTACAGCTCATCTTTCAACAGTAACATCCCCTCAAAACTAATGAATAAGTTCCAAGACTTAGCCCTCAATACCTCCTTGTGCAACTGGATCCTCAATTTCCTCACTTGCAGATCACAGTCAGTTCAGATTGACAACAACATCTCGTCTGCAATAACCATCAGCACAGAAGTACCACACAACTGTGTGCTTAGTCCCCAGGTTTAGTTGCTTTACAATTATGACTGTGAAGCTCAATGCAGTTCCAATGCCATATTTAAGTTTGCAGACAACACCACAGTTGTTGGCCAAATCAGGAGTGGTGATGAATCAACATGTAGGAGAGAGATTGATAGTCTGGTTAGGTGGTGCCATAACAACAACCTCTCATTCTATGTCAGTAAAACCAAAGAGTTGATTATTGACTACAGGAGGAAGAATCTGAAGGTCAAGTCCTCATTAGGGGATCAGAGATGGAGAAAGTCAGTAACTTTAAGTTCCTTTGTATTATCACTTCAGAGGATCTGTCTGGAACCAGCACATAAGTGCCGGACAAAGAAGGAATAGCACAGCCTCAACTTACTTAGAAGTTTGCACAGATTCGGTATTCATCAAAAACTTTTACAAACTTCTATAGAAGCACAATAGAGAGTGTCAAGACTGGTTGCATCTTGGCAAGAAAACGCCAATGCCCAAGTATGGAAAACCCTACAAAAACTGATGGATACAGCCCACTCCATCACAGGAAAAACCCTCCCCTCCATGGAGCAACATCCATCATCAAGGGCCCCAACGCCACCATCCAGGCCATGCTCTCTTCTTGCTGCTGTCATCAGGAAGGCCTGAATGGGACAATGGAAGCCTTGGGCCCCACACCACCATGCTCAGGAACAGTTATTACCCTTCAGCCACCAGGCTCCTGAATCAGCGTGGTTAAGTTCACTCACTTCAAAACCAAGATGATTTAACAACATATGAACTTGCATCCAAAGACTCTACAACTAATGTTCTCAGTACTATTGTTGTGCTTGCTATTCATTATTATTAGTTGTATTTACACAGCTTGCCTCCTTTTGCACATTAGTTGGTTGTCCGTCTTTGGGTGCAGTTTTTCATTGATTCTATTGTATTTCCTTGCTGTACTGTGAATGCCTGCAAGAAAATGAGTCTCAGAGTGGTATATGGTGACATATACACTTTGATAATAAACTTACTTTGAACTTTGAATACTGTCATCATTTTGCCGATGTTTGAGAGTGCACTGACAGGTGGTAATTGCATATACACTGCTTGTGAACAAGTAGATACCTGGGCAGTCTTCCACATTGATGGTTAGATTTCATAGCTTTTGCTTTTGCTGAAAGTACTAGTTTGGCTTTTGCTACATTTTGTACACCCAGTTATTTCCGCTCTCCGTTACTGTAAATTAAGTGAGTTGGAAGACTGATTTCTGTGAAAGAGGACATTCTGAAAGTGCCTGAGAGAGATTCTTCATTCAATATATCTAGGTAAAGATAACTATAGGTGTTTCAATCTTGTCTTTGTCTTTTTGTTATCTGCTGAGCTTCACCATCATTGAGGATAGGGATGTTCTTTTTTGAGATTTCTCTTCTCCTTAACAGTATATCGGTCCAACACCATTCATGACTAGACTGCAGGGTTTTGATTTAATCTGTTGGTTGCCAGGTCACTGAACTCCGCTGAGTGCTTGGCACTTATACTTTTTAGCATGCATATGGTCCTATATCACATCTTTGTCACATTAACACCTCATTCTTATGTATGGCTGATGCATTTGCTGACATGTCCTTCTACACTTATGAGATTGACCCTCTGGCTCGATAGTAATAATGGAGTGAGTGAACAGATTGTTTATATATGTATGATTCCGGTGCTGCCACTGGAGCTGTTTTGAGTTGACAAGTCTGTACTGAATATATCCCATTTAGCACAGTAATCATGCCGCATAACATGCCGAGTTTGTCTTCATTATAGAAAGACATTTTTGAGAATACAGTCAGCCCTCCTTATCCGCGAATTCAACCAACCGCGAATCGTGAAAACCTGGAAGTGCTCTTCCGGCACTTGTTGTTTGAGCATGTACAGACTTTTTTTTCTTGTCATTATTCCCTAAACAATGTAGTATAACAACTATTTTACATAGCACTTACATTGTATTAGGTATTAGAAGTAATCTAGAGATGATTTAAAGTATACGGGAGGATGTGCGTGGGTTATCGTGGATCGGGATTGAAAAAAATCGGACGCTCTCTTACTAAGTAAGTCGGAACAGGTATATCTGGTATTATTTAGTGTCAGATAGTCAAACATTTGTCTTAGTATATAGTGTATATTTTACCTTGCTATGCATATAAAACACTTAAGAATGTATGTTTCAGCGCCGGGTTTGGGGTGATCCAGTGACACATCGCTTTCAAGTGCGCTCTCCATCTGTGCAGGGTTGATGTGGAGGTTCAAAAACTCAAAACCCCAAAACCCAATAATTAAACCACTGCGTTGCTTAGTAATAATTGTAGCTTTCATCAGGGTAGGGCCTTTCTCACGTTATCCTTTAAAATTGTTCCGATCGTTGACCAGCGTAGCCTAACGCTTTTACAATGTCCGATGGCGTTTCACCTCTTTCTGATCACTCTGTTATTTCCAATTTACTTTCAATCGCGATCATGATTATTTTTGTGAACAGAAACACTGCAGATTCAGAGCTCCGCTGCCGGGTCCTAAGGTCCACCGCATTGAAACAGGTTGAACCTGGTTTCAAAAAGGGATCAGATATATAGGTGACTGTTTTGAAGGAGGTATATTGATGTCATTTGATCAATTAAAGAATAAATATAAAATATCAAATAACACTCTTTTCTGTTATTTTCAATTAAAGGCCTATTTAAGAGATAAACTGGGTCAAACAATGTTAATGCCAAAACCTAATGAAATAGAAACTTTAATTCAAAAAGGAAAAATTAAAAAAATTACGTCTTGTATGTATAACTTGATTCAAAAACAGACAATTAAACCAGGAATTCATAAGTCAAGACAAAAATGGGAAACTGATTTGAATATTAAAATTGATGAAAAAAATTGGTCAAGACTATGTCTTGATAGTATGACAAATACAATAAATGTCCGACTTAGATTAGTACAATACAATTTTTTACATCAATTATATATTACACCACAAAAAATAAATAGATTAAACCCAAATTTATCTGACCAATGTTTCTGATGTAATCAAGAAATCGGTACTTTTTTACACTCTACTTGGTCTTGTTTTAAAATTCAACCTTTTTGGATAAATCTAAGACTTTTACTGGAATAAATTATTGGAATACAACTTCCACATAGCCCAACATTATTTTTATTAGGCGATATTGAAGGGATAATACTGAAACCTAAATTGAATAAATATCAGAAAAAATTTATAAAAATTGCATTGGTAAAAATTGGTAAAAATAGCCTCTAGTTTGCTCTAGGAATTGAAATGAAGCTGCAAAATGAAGACGACACAATGGCATCTTACATATATTAGTATAGATAAGTCCCTGGGGCTGGATGACATATACCCCAGGTAACCCTGCAAAGCAAGGGAAGAAATTGCTGTGCCTTTGGTGATGGTCCTCATCTCCTCACTGGCTACAGGAGTAGAACCAGATGATTGGAGGTTGGCAAAAGTTATTTTTTTGTTCAAGAAACGGAGTAGGGATAACTTTGGGTATTATAGACCAGTGAGTCTTACTTCAGTGCTGGGCAAATTATTAAAGAAGAGTCTCAGGGACATAATTTTCAAGTGTTTAGAGAAGCATAGTTTAATAAGTGATAGTCAACATGTCTTTGTGAGGGGCAGGTCATGCCTCAAAAGCCTGAATGGATTCTTTGAGGATGTGACAAAGCACATTGATGAAGGTAGAGGATGAATGTGGTGTACATGGATTTTAATAAAGTGTTTGATAGTAATGGCAGGGGGTGTGCTCAACACATTGGTCTTCTTCAGGCTGATGGTCAAGCTGAAGTCCTGACAGGCTCGTGAGAAGCTGTCCATGAGGCGTTGCAGTTGCTCTTCAGAGTGTCTTGCCAGTGCCGCGTCATCTGCAAACAACATGCCCTGATGAGTACTTCACGAACCTTGGTCTTTACCTTCAGCCAGGATGAGTTTACATACCTTGGCTCCACCATCACGGACAGTCTCTCCCTAGACCCCGAGATCAACAGACAGATCGGACGAGCAGCCTCAACATTCGCCAGGCTGACAAACAGAGTCTGGGAGAACAGAAAGCTGATGACGCACACTAAGGTTGCAGTCTACGGGGCCTGCGTCCTCAGCACACTGCTTTACGGCAGCAAGACCTGGAGCCCCTACTCCAGGCAAGAGCGGCATCTCAACGCCTTCCACCTTCACAGCTTGAGACGCATCCTGGATATCAAGTGGACTGACCGAGTCACCAACGATGAGGTCCTGGCCCACGCCCAGATACCCAGCCTCTTAACCCTGCTCCAACAACGCCATCTCCACTGGCTGGGCCACGTACACCGAATGTCAGACAGGAGGATCCCGAAAGACCTGCTGTATGGGGAACTGGCCTCCGGCAAGAGAGCACAAGGGCAGCCCCATCTTCGTTGATGTCTGCAAGAGAGACATGAAGTCACTGAACATGAACATCGAGAGGTGGGAGGACATTGCAAGCGATCACTCTCGCTGGAGGCTGGAACTACGCAGAGAGCTAAAGAGAGGAGAAGAGAAGCTGAGGCTTGCTGCTGAAGAAAAGCACACTCGCCAAGAAAACAGCACCAAGACAACAGCAGAAGACAGGGCCTTCAAGTGCAGTCGCTGCAGCTGAGACTGTTACTCCCATGTGGCCCTCTACAGCCACAACAGATGCTGCTCTGCCAACACAGACTGAAGCAGGACTTTCCAGGCGCAGATCCACGGTCTTGCGAGATTGACGGATGCCATCATGCATGCAAGGTGTTTGATACGTTTCCTTTGTTGGCTCATTCAGACATCGGGAAGCATGGGGTCCAGGAAACTTGGATGTGTGGATACTGAATTCATTTGCTCATAGAACCCAGAGGGTGGTAGTAGATAGATTGTATGCTACCAGGAGGCCAGTGTCAGGGGCCAGGAGGTCAGGAGGTGTTCCATAGGGATCTGTTCTGGGACCACTGTTCTTTGCGAAATTTAGAAATGACTTGGATGAGGAAGTGGAAATTTGGGTTAGTAAGTTTGCAGATGACATGAAGGTTGCTGGAATTATGAATAATGTGGAAGGTTGTCGTAGGTTCCAGTGGAACATTGACAGGATGCAGAGCTGGGCTGATAAGTGGCAGATAGAATTCATTCCAGAAAAGTGTGAAGTAATTCACTTTGGAGGGTTGAATTTGAAGGCACAGTATAGGGTTAAAGGCAGGATTCTTAACAGTATGGGAGGAACAGAGGGATTTGGGAGTCCACAACACTGGAGCCCTCAAAGTTGCTCTGGCGAGACTATACTTGGAATATTATAATCAGTTCTAGCCACCTCATTTGAGGAAGGAAAGGGAAGCTTTAGAGAGGGCACTGAAGTACCAGGATGCTGCCTGGACTAAAGAGTGTATCTTATCAGGATATACAGTATAGTACAAATAGTGTATTATAGTCTGGTATGGCAGTATCAAAGCCTGTAATGAAAATTCCTACAATAAGTAGTGAATATGGCCCAGTACGTCTCGGATAAAACCCTCCCTACCACTGAGCATATCTACATAAAACACTGTCACAGGAAAGCAGCATCCATCATCAGGAACTCCCACTGCCCAGGATATGCTCTCTTCTTACTGCTTCCATCAGGAAGAAGGTCCAGGAAAGATAGGCTCATACCACCAGGAACAGTTATGACCACTCAACCATCAGGCTCTTGAACCAAAGGGGGTAACTTCAATTGCCCATCATTGATGCTGTTATGGTTATTATTCTCTAGATTTATTAAGTATGCCCACAACAAAATGAATCTCAGGTTTGTATATGGTGATATATATGTATGTTGATAATAACATTTACTTTGAATTTTAAACAGTGAAGCAATACTAGTTGGGACTTTGCATTTGGCTTAAAAGGATACAAAGCCCCAGCAATCTCCTCTCTTGACTTTTCCAAGAACCTGAGATAGATACCATTGGGTCTTTGGGACTTGGACTTCTCCATCTTCTTCAAGAGACCTAATAGATCCTCCTGGTTAAAAAAAAACATATCAGTATATAATCATAAAAATATATCAGTATATTCCTTCCTGATCTCACTATATTCTATGTTCTTCTCCTTAGCAAACACCGATGCAATCACTTGTTTAGTACATTGTCCATTCCTCGGGCTCCATATGTAAGGCTAGCCACTTCTACCACTTTCACTGACAGCTTCTTCCATACATTCACTGACTTCTGAGTTGAAAACTTATTCCAAAGGTCCCCTTTACATCTCTTCCTTCTAGCCTAAAATGAGTAAGGTACTGTATATAGCAGTTCATTTGCTTTACTTTAAAATCTACTTTAAAATCTTTGCCCTGTTCTAAGGTTGCAGTTGTACGTGTAGCAGATAGCAGTTATAACTGAGGATGCATACTTACGGAAGGCAGATGTTTCCTACACTGAGTTCAGATGATGTTGCTGACTTCTTGTTCTGACCAAGACTCTCGGTTCAGTCTAGGAACATTCTGCAAAGTTCAGAGTTGTGGGCCAGATATAATACATTAAATGAGGCTATATTCATTCAAAAGATTTTGTTAAACTTAGAAGTTTATTTCTCCATTTATTTATATTATTAATTAAGTTAAAGTAATTCAGCATACTTTAATGTACTTATTTTATCAGCTTTTCTCTTTTCCAATTGAATTGATTTAAATGCTATTGATAAGTAGATCTGTCAATGATTCCCAGGGATGCACTAGAGATAGAACCTGATGAAACATTGTCTGCTCATGCAGCAATGGCCTAGAGGTCACAGAGAGCTTCAGGGCTATTTGAAGGATAGTGTGTGGCATGGGATAGCACAGGGGGCAAACACGAGGGATGGGTCACATTGAGTATAATCTAGTCTTTTTTTCCCTATTGAGACTGAAGTGGGAGAGCGGCTTTTTGAGATCCTAAGCAAATGTTGTCATCTACAATTTTTTTCCTGTCCACTTCTCTTTTTCAACAGCTTGACCCTTTTCATGAAGTCTTTGAAGTCAGGAAAAGGTCATTTCATTATAGACTCCACATAGATTTTAGCAATTTCACAGAATCCGAGAAACACTTATAAAATTGTGCCAGCTACAGAAACAATCAGCAACTCCCCAAAATGACTGATGACTGCTTTGAAATATCACTAATGGGTGATTCCTTCCTGCTGATTAGTGTAAGATCTCCTATGCCAGTTCAAGTGAGGGCAGTAATGGAATACTGATCTTCAGCATTGTCTTAAATCATCAATATATACAGATTGATCTCATTATCCTGCTCTGCAAATTTCTGACACATATTTACTCTGTTCCCACTCCTCCTTCCTGAAACCACCCTCACCAATATAATGTCTAGTGCAATTTATCAGAAATCTGCGTACATGCTGCGGACTAAATTTTGGAGCTCTTAAGGCATATATATCACTCAAAAATAGATAGCACTGAAGCAAATATTTTTGTTTGCTGAATCTTGGTGACCTAATGTGACTGACCACATATCCATGGATAATGGTGCTCCAAGGATAAATTTTCTGCTTGGGCAATTAGTTTTCTAAACTGACTGTTCACACTATGATTGCAGATGTTCTGGAAAAAAATCACTGGCATACCTTGTGAAATTTGTTAACTTATGGTGCAGCAATGTTTTACAAAGTTTTACATTACTTCTTCTTTTAAAATGAAACATCTAGATAAATGATCAGGTTAGCAATATTATTATATAATACTTTTTATAATTCCAGTTACTTTTCAAAATCAACCCTGTTCTTACTTCAGTAGAGGTCCTTATTCAACCTTCATTGAATCACAAATATAACCTCAGTCTGTGCTCCAATCTCAACAAAACAGATAGGTTTCTGTGATGATATGTGTGAGGCACATTAATTTTAACTCAATGTTCATTTGACTTTATATCAAGTTGTTCTTTCCTGGTTCTCTGTATCTCCGCTAATGATCTTGATCAAACATAATTTTTATTGCTTTTGATTGATTATTGAATTGACTTTGTTACTTACATCCTTCATATACATGGAGCAAAAATCTTTTACATTACGTCTCTGTCAAAATGTGCAAAGTACAGTTTATAGTAATTTATAATAAAGATTATGTACAACAGGACAGTCAATATTATACAGAAATACAAATACCTCTCTCTGCAGAATCCTGCGATTGAGGGAGGTACAGTTTCCTTACCAGGCAGTGATGCAGCCAGTCAGGATGTTCTCAATTGTGCCCCTGTAGAAAGTTCTTGGGATTTGGAGGCCCATACCAAACTTCTTCAACCATGAAGGGATTGAATGTTGAAAGGGGTGGACAGAGTAGATGTGGAAAGGCTGTTTCCCTTGGTGGGTGAGTCCAGTACAAGAGGTCACAGTCTTAGAATTAGAGGGTACCCATTTAAAACAGAGATGAGGAGAATTTTTTTTAGCCAGAGGGTCATAGATTTATGGAATTTGTTCCCACATACAGCTGTGGAGGCCCAATCATTGAGGGTGTTTAAGGAGGAGATTGATAGGTATCTAATTAGTCAGGGTATCAAGGGATATGGGGATATGGGGATATTGGAACTGGACGGGAGAATAATTTAGCTCATGGTGGAGTGCCGGAGCAGACATGATAGGCCAAATGGCCTACTTCTGCTCCTTTGTCTTGTGATCTGAGGTGAAAGAGGTGCTGTTGTGCCCTTTTCACCACACAGCCAGTATGTACAGACCACGTGAGATCCTCAGTGATGTTTATGCCGAGGAACTTAAATTTGTTCACCCTCTCAACCCCAGATCCATTGATGTCTATAGGTGTTAGCCTGTATCCATTCCTCCTGTAGTCCACAATCAGCTCCTTTATTTTGCGACATTGAGAGAGAGGTTGTTTTCTTGACACCACTGTGTCAGGCTGATGACTTCTTCTCTGCGGTTTGCCTCATTATTATTTGAGATTAGTCCAATTAGTGTAGTATCAACAGCAAATTTAATTGGCAGATTGGAAGTGTGGGTGGCAACACAGTCATAGACATACAGAGTGTAAAGAAGGGGACTTAGGACACAGCCCTGAGGGGCACCTGTGTTGAGGGTCAGAGGGGCAGAGGTGAGGGACCCCACTCTTACCACCTGCCGGCGATCTGTCGGGAAGTCCAGGATCCAGCTACACAAGGCAGGGTGAAGGCTGAGGTCTCTGAGCTTCTTGTCAAGCCTGGAGGGAATTATGGTGTTGAATGTTGAACTGTAGTCCAAGAACAGCACTCTCACATTAGCACTCCTCTTCTCCAGGTTTGAAGACAGTGGGAAGATCTGTGGCTATTGCATCATCTGTTGATCAGCTGTGTTGGTAGGTAAATTGCAGGGGGTCCAGTCGGGGGGGGGGGGGGGTAGGATGGTTGCATGCTGCAGGTGTAGTCCTTAACCAGACTCTCAAAGCATTTGCTTATTATTGAGATGAGTGCAATAGGACGTCAGTCATTCAGACATGTTACCTTAGTCTTTTTAGGTATAGGAACAATGGTGGTTGTTTGATGCAGGAGGGCACTCTACGATAGGAGAGGGAGATCTGTGAATGGAGATGCTGGTGTTCTTGCTTACATTTCTACAACCACTGGATTCAAAGTGCATGGAAAGCAGCCAATTGGCTTTTCCCAGGGTTGACTCTGCCATCAATAATATAAAATGTTTTGGATACATAACATCAGCCACCAGCAGAACAGGATTCCCCATTTCAAAAAAAATGTTTGGTTAAATGTCACAATCTCAGAAAGGTTTTGCTCAAACGAGGACAGTACAATGGCAGAGTTAATAGAGCCACTTCACAGTGCTAAGAAACACTTGGGTTCAATTATGATCTCAGTTTTGTTTGTGTGGAGTTTTTACCTTTCCCTATGACTGTGTGGGCTTCCTCCAAATGCTCTGATTTTCTCACCCGTCCCAGAGATGTGGGTTGGTAGATCAATAGGCTGTTGCAAATTGCTCTATTGCATGGGTTATTGGTGGAATCTGGGCAAAGCTGATAAGAATGTGGAGGGAGTCAGAATGGGGTTGATGGTTAATAGCTGATGTGGACTTGGTGGTCCAAGGATTGTACTTCTATGACTCCACAATTTTAGGCTAGATATCGAGTTCTGCAGTCGCTGTAATTCAAGCTAGGCTCAAACTGTGAGAGCTACACAGGGTTTGATTAAATTGAAATTGTTTGTGTTCTTATGCTGGGGCATCATTGTGATGGTGGTGGAAGGGAGGGGGTTTAACAATGCCTGCCCAAATGGAACTATAGCTGTGGATGGTTACAATGTCCAGTTACTTGCCTAAAGTGCAAGAAACTTCCTGTTTCTTATTTTAAGTACTTATCCTTATCCTCACTAATCTGCCTCCAGCAGATAAATTTGTTCACAATGTCTTTGGAAGAAGTGACGGCTGTAGAGCCTTTATCATACAGCAAAGAAGCAGGCCTTTTGGCCCACCATGCCTATGCTGACCTGGTAAAAATAAGGACTCATTTTCACATTGATGATACTACAAATGTACTAAATAGGATAAGTTCAGAACAGACCCTGCAGTTGAAAATGATGCATCAGAAGGGCAGTGAGCTACCAACAACAATTGCAATCTACACCACTAAATTGTGCAACTTCCTGGATCAGCAAGTGCCTGCTGTTGCCATGAGTCGTGGAGAGGAGCTTGCTATGATACGCACCAGACGAACATAAAAAGGACGATATAAAACTACAGTACACCATGCAAAAGACTAAGCCAAGTGAGGGGTAAGCATTCACTAGAAACTCAATACTGTAACTATAACTGGAGATCAGAGGCTGGGTATCCGGTGACAAGTGACTAATCACATCACATACCATGGCCTCTCCACCATCTGCAATGTTGGAGTATGAAGGAACACTCTCTACTTGCCAGGATGAGTGCAGCACCACCAATTTTTAAGAAGCTGGATACCATCCCACACAAAGCAGTTGATTTGATGGGCACCCCATCAATCACAATAACTGTTCATTTTCTCCAATCATTGGATACAGTGACCAGACTCTGTACTTTCTCCACATACAATGTTTTTACTCATCATAGATATTGCAACATCAAGTCCTGTGAATACTACCACCAGGTAAGGACAAGGGCAGAAGGTGCATCAGCAACATTACTGTATGTTACTCTGACTTGGAAATGCATTGCCAGAGGCTACTCACCACAAGTTCTGCTGGGTACTGTGCTATGGGAGATCCTATCCCCAAAGAAATGCAAAACTGCAGTGAGGAAAAGTGCCATCAGTTTCTCAAGGGAGTTAGGGATAAGCAATCAATGCTGCCCTTGGCAGCAGTGCCAACATAAATATAATGTTATTATAATGTTAATATAATTTATAGTTATTAATGTTTATTTAAATCCAATGATGAATGTAATAGTGATCAGCTTTGGATTGAGCAGTGCATGTTCATTCAATCCCCTTGAAAAAAATTATGCCATTGTTCATTTCCCTTTCTACCCTACCACAAGAACCATCAGGGAACTTCCTTCCCCACATTTTCTGAAGTACTGAGAATCACTTGATGCTCTGGATTTCAGCAGCCACTTTCTGCCTCCTTTCTAACTGTTCTCAGTAGAAGTGAGCCAACACGATGCTGACTGCGTACGGTGTCAAATTGCCATAAGTGCACAGGAATCTCACTGAATCCAGTGCTCGTCTTCTTCGTCTTCTGACTTTTAACGGTGGTTGGCAGTCCAACTCACTGCCACTGGACTGCATTAATACAACTGGACTGGAGTGTGGTGTAGAGAGTTAGGAAATAAAGCCTTTACTGGTTCTTTAGCAAATGAAAACTAAATAACCCCAAAAAGCCCAGTAGATTGTAAATAGTGAAAGACAATATCATGAATTAAATCAAAGTCACTTCCATAACTTAATAAAGTTTTTAAATGAAAACTGTCAACCCCCAAAGATAGTAGTGAAGCCTTCATTTGATTTCTTTCAACCTTATATGCTTCTCACTGTAATAGAATGTGTTCAACTGGTTCATAATGATGACAAAGCCTAGACAATGCACAGTGATGTTTTCCAACAAGATATACAAATAATTAAGCATAGTATGCTCAATTCTAAGTCAAGTCAAGAAAATTACTTTCCTTCTTGTTTTACCCCTTTCTCCCATCAATCTAACAGTTTTGTGTACTGTATTCTGTAAAGATGTCTCTACTTGTACCCATTATCGAACAGTCTTGCCATAATCCCCTAATTGTTAACCCCACCAACCCCTTAGCTTCTAATTTGCTAAGCTGTTGTCGTCTTCTTCTTCTGACTTTTAGCAGCGGTCAAATCCAGTGGTTTCCTGCAAGAAGAACGTACAAAAATAACTATATGTTAATAACTATAACAAAAATATGAAGCAAATAGTTGGTTAAAGACTTCTACTAGTGTTAAGTTTATCTGGTGATTAAGTCAGCAAAAAGCTTGGATGGAAATTCTGCAGCAACTGATTCAATCTAAACAATTAGAATCACTGCTCATTTAGATAATGCGCTGAGCTAGATAACATCTACTTAATCAAATAAGGCAAATATTATTCACCGATAGGCATCAATAATATCTGATACTGGGTGCCTCTTCTACTCTTAGCTGGAAGATACCATTTTTTTAAATTGATTCTATACTTAAGTTTAATGGAGTGCAGGAAGAGGACATTAGGTCCATTATACTTGTTCCAGTTTTATGAATATCCATTGTTCTACTCTCCAGCTCTTTTCCATGGCCTTGCATTTCTTTTTAATGTAGTAATTTTTGAATCTGCTTCTAACATAGTCCAGATCACAGCAATGTAATGCATCATTTTCCCCCTCGTGCCCCCTTCAATCACTGGTAAAACTTTTATCTTCATTTTGCTATCAATCCACTTCAGGATTTTGAACAATCCTATTTAAAGCATTCTTTCCCTTCTTCAAGAACTGTCACTATTTCTGTAGCTTTCTTTCCCACATAAAGAAAAGTTCTCATTGCTGGAACTTCTCTGATAACCTCTACTGCACCTTTTGCCACGTCCTGAGCTATCATATGTCACAAAACTATCATGTCACTGAAAATGGCTTTTCAGGCTTTCAAATGTGTGCTGGCTCCAAGCTGAGCAATCCCATCACCCCCACCACACCCCCTCCTTTTATTCCTCTGTGGACCTGCATCTTGTCCTTTCTCACCTGCCTGCCAACTTCCATTCTTGTTTCTTTTTGATAATTTTCTATATGATGGAGAAATCAGTCACTAGTTAACCCACCAACATCTTTGGAATGTGGAAGGGGATCAGAGCATACTGCAGAAATCCACTTGGTAACATGCAAACTCCAGCATTCATGACAGAATCGAACTTGCATCCTTCGAGGCGTGAAGCGGTAATGCTAAGTGATAAACTACTACGCTAAGTCTCATCAATGTATGGTATACAGGACTGGTTACCAGACTGCAGTTACTTTGTAAAAGTATCATGAGTACTTCCTGTATTCTTTAGTTCTATTAGTAAAAGCAAAGGTTTCCATAGATATTATGAACACGGCCAGGCACATTTAAGACAGTTTATATGCACCCACTGATCTCTGCTCCTATGGATTTTTCAAAATAAGATCACTTATTTAAAATATGCTTCTGATTTCTTACATAAATAAATTTCCTTGCTTTACTCAGTTTCATCTGTTGTACATCTGCTGTTTCACAAGACCACATGCCCTACAGAAGTTTTTCACTAAACTTCCTAGGATATCCTATAATTATAAATTTCATGTTATTTTCAAACTTAAGTCCAGGTTATTAATATTAAAAAGGAGCAGAAACTCCAGCAATAAGCCTTAGGAGAGAATCTGTACGTTTCCCTTTGGTCCAACTATTTATGCTTACCTTTATATTTTTGCAGTAGTGGATACAGCCTAGGCCACGGATGGCCAACCTATGGCACATGTGCCAAAAGTGGCGCATTGGGTGATTAGAAGTGGTGCATTGCACCCCAGTGACAATAATAAAAAAGTAAGCCTACTCATGCAGAAAGTATTAGCCAAAAACCGATTTGTAGAAAAAAAATCTGTAACAGGAATTCAAGCAGCTTAGAGTTAGAAATGGGTTTTACTGAGAGTGAATCTAAAACTTAGCAATTATTTTTAGGGATTTTATTATTTTGTGTACACCTTCTGGAAAATGTTATCTTTTTTCACATTAATCTGTTCTCAACTTAAAAAAATGTTCAATGAGTCAAACTAGGAAAGAAGGACTTTTGTTACCCATCAGTTACCCATCACAGTGCAAAAGAAAAGCAGAAAGTCATAATAAGTGTGAATTCAATGAACAGTGGGAAAATGAGTTCTTATTTATAACGGGTCCGTCAGGAAAACCGTTGTGCATTGTTAGTGAAAACATTTTCTCACATAATAGAATACATGATCTTAATAGACATTATAAAACACATCAGACTGAAATAGAAGGAAAACTGAAGCTAGTGCTTGGGTCTGAGTTATGGAAAGAATATGTGATTAAGAAAAATGAAGAAATCAAAATAAGACAAAATATATTAAAAGTCTCATTAAGGTAAGTAATGTTTATTTTGTTTTTATATTAAATCAATATATCATGTAAAAATGATAAATATGTCTATATTAACATTTTTACTAGAATTGAATTGGGTTACAAGACTTGTATGGCACATCTAAACTCGTGTGAAAAAATTGATGCATGGAATGTAAAAGGTTGGCCACCTCTGGCCTAGGCCATCACAGGAAAATCCCTCCCCATTATTGAGCACAAGGAGTGTTGCCACAAGAAAGCAGCATTCATCATCAAGGACCCCCACCCACTATCCACACCATGCTCTCTTCTTGCTGCCATTGAGAGGAAGGTACAGGAGCCTTAGGTCCCATACCACCAGGATCAAGAACAGTTATTACCCTCAGGCTCATAAACCAGAGTGGATAACTTCATTCACCTCAACGCTGAACTGATTCAACAACTTATGGGCTCACTTTCAAGGACTCCATAATTCATGTACTCAGCATTATTTATATATAATACTGGCAGAACTGGCAGATTTTCCAGACTATTCAATGTTATTCCAAATAATATTTGAAAATAATATCCTTTTATTCCAAACTTAAAGGGAGTGTGCACCCTACTGAGTTTAAAGCAAATGCAAGAACCAGATCACCAGTGTTTTAAATGGTGTGTAGAATGAGTGCATCCAGTGAGGCAAATACAGAATCATCAGAATTTCTGAATAATTGAATAAAGAAGTGATAGAATGTTACTTTATAAGAGCTTGCAGAATCTAACCAGTCAAAGCCAGCATCTAAATAGTCTCCTGCTGTCATTCCTCATTTAATTCCATCAGCATAATTCTCTATTCCCTTCTTTCTCATTTGCCTCCAACATCTCCTTAAATGTATCTATGCTCTTTGCTTTACCCATTCTCTTGGTAGCAAATTTAACATTCTCACGATTCTTTGTATTAAAAAAAAAACATGTTCCCAATTCCCTTTTGAGTTCCTTAGTGGCTCTAGTATCTCTATTTCCCAAAAGTGGAAACATTCTTTTTGCATGTAGTCTATCAAATTCTCAATTGTAAAGGCACTAGGTTTCTTACTCAAGGAAAATAAGGGACTCAATCTCTTCATTACTTCCTGTTATACATAATCTCACATATCAGGCATTCCTTAAAAAATTTTTGTGTGCCCTCTCCAGCATCTCTACATCCCTTTTGTAATATAGAGACCAAGAATGAATTTACGATTAATATATGAAATGTCATCTAACCAAGGTACAATACAGGTTTACGTAACTTTTCTATTCAATGATTTCTTGACTAATCTCTATCTCATTGCCTCTTCCTAATGTAGCAAACAGCCAAATGCATTTTTTTTCCTGAATTCTCTGTAACAGCTCATGAGTCATGACCGTTTCTTGGAACAAGCACTCCAGCAAATCTTGATTCCTCCATAAATCCTGCAATAAATCCAGCTACTCTTCCACCACAGGTGCCCTGAACCAGTGTTTAAGAAATGTGAAAACACAATTTATGTAGTTATCCAGAACAAGTAAGAATTTAGGTATTTCAGTGAATGCCAGGCAACTAGTTTCATTTGCTCTTTCATTTTGTTTAAGTCCTTATATTTATCAGATCTCATTCAGTGGGTTTAACCTTGTCTTATTTATTATAGAAATAGAACTTTCTCTGAAATTTTATTTAATACAAATTGAACCTCTTAACATTAAAAATATGTCATTTGTTAATTTTATTATCAATAGATCTGCTGCAATATTTTGATTAGTTGCTTATTCATGTGGTGTTGCCCTTGGTTACTGTACACGTTCATTACTTTAGATCCCGATTCTCATTCTCACCAAAATGTTTACTACTCTGTTTAGATGATTCACATAACAAATCCCTAGTTCTGGGTTCACAATTCTGGATCTCTTCATTTCCACAACATTTCTTCTGAAGCACAGGAAATAATAGTTGGTGTCCACATTCTTCCTATAATGGAGTGACCAGGACTGAATGCAATACTCCAGATGCGGCCTAACTAGAGTTGTGTAAAACTGCAACGTATATTCCCAACACTTGAGCTTAATTCCTTGAACAACAAAGACAAGCAAAGGTCATTTATGTGTTTTTAAATTCCAAAACAGAAAACTAATTGAAAGGAAAAGATGGGAGTCCAAAATATGAGTCTAACTTCGTTTTTACTTTAAGCAAGGCACACAAGTCTCAGGTGGCAGAGTCATGATGTAGGCAAATTACATATTTAGTACATATAACCATAATGGATCATTAAAGCAATTAAAAATTCTTAATTAAACAATCTACAGTATGCACAAAATTACTTAAATATTAGTGATATATTAAATACACAAATCTCCTTGCTCAGCCATAAACTCCAACTAAATACAGGATGCATTTCAACTTATATACACACGCTATATACAGTATACAATATAATACAAATACTATATAGACATCCACAGCATAATACATTTTGTAATTGTCCCATTCAGGCCCAAAGATTTAATCACTGTAGAGGCTTTCTTCCTCTTGTGGGATAACGACTTTCATGACAAGGGGGCATCACTCTTCTTGAAGGGTGAAACTTCTGGCTGTGAAACAATCTCAGGTTCTGAGGCCTCCTCCGTGGTGTTTGTAGGAGTGACTCTGGCACTGCAGGAAGTGCAGAAAGTTCTGGCCACTTTCTACTCTAACATTTGCCACTGCTCTCCTCAACTGATCAATGTCTCATCTCCAGATAATATCAGATGCTATTTTCACTGTGTAGGAGAATGTTCCATTTCTGTCCTTAATCTTTCCAAGTATTCTCTTTTGATCACACCTGCATTCCCTTGCCAGGACTGCTTCTCCAAGAGTGAAACACTGAAACTCCTTGTTTGAGAAACCCTCAATTTGTCTCAGCTGTTTGTCCTGTCTACTCCCTCTGAGATTGGGTTTGAGGAGATCCAAGCCTGAACACAAGGGATGACCCAGGAACAGTGAGTTGTTGTTTATGGAGTGTGCTACATTACGATAGGCAAGGAGGAAATTGGTGAGTTTCTGATTTAGTGTTAATGCAGTGTGTTCTGCTGACATTGCTTGCACTGTGTTCTTTAGACTCTGGACAAACCTCTCCACCAAGTCATTTGTAGCTGGGTGATATGGTGCAGATGCATGATGTCTTATTCCATTCTTTTTCAGGAATGACTGAAACTGTTCCGTCACAAACTGTGTCTATAGTCACTGACAAAGTGTTCTGCAATACCAGACATTGCAAAGAGGTTTCTGAGCACATCAACAGTGTGCGAAGCTGTTGTGGAGGCTATTGGAGACACCTCTGACCATTTTACAGTTGCATCTACTACTACCAAGAAACTTGTGCCCATGAATGAACAGGCAAAATCGACATGAATCCTCTTTCAGGGCAATGAAGGCTATTCGGACAGATGGAGAGCTCTTGGCAACTTCTGGACATGTTCAAATCCCACGCAGTGCATGGCAAGCTGCTTGATCTGCTGATCTATCCCAAACCACCAGGCAAAGCTATGAGCCAACACTTTCATTTTAGGCAAGCCTAGCTGACCAGCTTGTAGCTCCTTCAACAATTTAGATCTCAGCTTGGGTGGTACAAGAACACTCAATCCCCACATAATGCAACCTCCATAAAGGGTAAGGTAGAAATCAGGGAACAGGAGATTCTGTGGCATATTCCAGCCATTTTGGGTGGCCATGTAAATATGAGATAGTATGGGGACTCTTCTGGTTTCCCTCTGGATCATATCTGCCGTAATAAGGAGATATTCGACCTGTGTTATGGGAATACATCAAGAAGAGTGTCCTCTTTTGCAAATTTTTCAGGTATTTCTTTTTCCTTTGGTAAATGTGACAATCCATCAGTATTTCCATGATTAGTCAAACTCTTAAACTCAATCTTGTAAGTGTGTCCTCCAAGAAACAGAGTCCATCTCTGCATTTGTGTTGCTGTTGTTGATGGAACATACTTCCATGGATTTAACATGGACACAAGGGGTTGATGATCAGAAATGAGGGTAACATCTGTCCCATGCAAGTACTAGTTACACCCTAAACCAGACTCAACGACTCTATCAATGTGTGCAATTTTAATCCACAGCACTGAGGGAATGTAATGAAAAAATATGGGGTGCTCATTTCCATCACTGAAACGTGTGACATGAATGCACCTACACCATAAGGTGAGGCATCACAGGTAAGCTTCACTGGATGATGTGGATTATAATGTGTGAGTACAGTGTCTGACGTCACCATTTCCTTTACCTTTTTGAAAACCACCTCACACTGCTTTGCCCATTGCTATTTCTTCACGGTCTGCAGTAATGAATTCAAGGAGCATGTTTGGCAAAAAACTTAACAAATCCTGTACAGGACTGCAACTGTGACTCGTCCTTTGAGCTTGGGGCATCCACCACTGCCTGAACCTTCACAACACATAAATGTAATTCTTGAGTGTTGATGGTGCGACCACAGTAGGTAATGCCTGGATTAAACAATTTGTGCTTGTTCTGTTGTGCTCTCATAATCTTCTAATCTTTTTAATGCTGCCATGAGACTTTAGAGATGTTCTTTGTCTTCCTTACTGGTAGCAATAATGTCATCCAGGTAACTCTGAATGCCTGGACAGCCTTGGAGCACGTGGTTCATAGATTTTTGCCAGAGTGCAGGTGCAGATGCTACTCCAAAAATAAGCCTATTATAGTGATAAAACCCTTTGTGAGTGTTTATGATGAGAAACACTTTGGACTCCTCTGTAATTTCCATCTAGGCCTCAGCTAAATCAAGTTTGCTGAACTGTTTTTTTCCCCCAGAGAGGTTTGTGAAGATATCCTCTATCCTGGGTAGAGGGCTTTGATTTACTTTCAGTGTAGATTGATGGCGATCTTAAAATCACCACAGATCCAGACAGATCCATTCTTCTTGGCTACTGCGACCCTGGGCAATGCCCGTGGACTTCACTCAACTTTGGAAAGAATTCCTTTAGCCACCATGTGATCCAGCTCACAGGCTACTTTATCACAGATTTTATAAGGAATCGGATGGGCTTTGCAAAACTTAGGTTAGGCATTTTCATTTAACACTATTTTAACCCTTGATATATTTGAGTATTCCAATGCTATCTAGCACCTTTCCTAATTCACTTTCAATTGACTATTGCAGGGGATGTGGCATGCAATTGGAGGATGGGAGGATGGATTAATCAATCCAAGTAAGGCTGCACAGTACAGTGTCACTCTCATCATTATCGGATATTTCATCAACAGTATTCAGATAAGTGCTCTTTTCGAAACTTCAACTTGACTTTTCACCTTCCCTGTGCAGTCTATTTATTTTTGTCTGCCTGACATACTCTTTGTATGTGTCCTGTTTCAGTGCATTTTTTGTGAGATTCACCTTTAAACATGCATTAGTCTGGTGCATGGGAGCCCCTGCTGCAAAAGTAACACAACTTGTTCAGCCCAACCAGTTTACATTTAGAAGTTACAATTTTGTTCATGCTCTCTTTCATTCCTGACTGCAACTGTATTGTGTCTGTGTTTCCATTGTTACAGCCATTTCAACTGTTCTCTTAAATTTAAGTTGTGCTTCAATTAGGAGCCGTTTTTCAAGTGCTTTCCTGTAAGATTCCACAAACTAAGCGATGTCTATGTGCATCATTAAGCCCATTACTGAACTAACAATGCTCAAACAACTTCCTCAATTCAGCAACACATATACTAAAATGGACTTCTCTTCCTATTGATTCTGCTTATTGTTACGTATTCAGGCAACAATAATTATAGATGAGTTAGACGAAGGGTTTTATAACAAATAACACGTTTATTAAACACTGATAACAAACCCCCTTCAAATGTAAACAAACCCAAACAATGATCCGAGCTCAGCTGCTCAAACAGTCCTTAATAGCGTTGCAGTCCCAAACAGTCTTTAAAGCGGTATTGAAAAGAACTCAAGTCTTTAATGAGATATGCCGAAAGAAAACAGCATTTTAAAACGATATGCCGACAGTTCAAAAGCTCACGGTACTTTTAAAAGGAGAGACTTTTTAAAGCGATGTAAATTCTCTTCCATGTCGATGTCCTTCGATTCCCAGCGTCGAACTCCCACGTCGAATTTTATTAAATATAACAACTTAAAGTGACTGACCTTCCTTCCACAATATTCTCAATCTCCCGCTTTTTCCAGCGGAGACTATCGTGAGAATAGTAAACGAAATCCTTCCGAATAAGGATCACACAAGGTCGAAGTCAATCCATCGTCGAAAATCGATTCTTCTCGATTTGTCTTCCAAACTTCACTCTCCATTAGCAAAGAAACCGTTGGCTCTGACCTTTTAAACTTTAGGCATTATATAAAACTTCATTTTTAACTAAACTGCGTCATCACATTAAATCACACAGTAACATGAAGTCATCTTGGCAAATCCAGCCACGAACTGCCCCACCTGACAGGGGTGGGTCTCCCTTTTATACCCTGTAGAAAAAACCTGTCACATGACCTCTACTGGCGGGAAAATGACATCACTCCACCATTACCTCATGTCCAGTATAACTTCAACCCCAGTCACGTGACAAGGGTACCACTGTCACGTGTCACGGGTACGTAACATTATGAAACCTAATTCATTGCACAAACAACAATGGTTTTAGTTCTAGATGATCCTGCATTACTCTCACAATATCAGCAAAATTTATTTTGGCTGATTTGGTAGGAGTGGTCAAACACACAAGAGAACTGTATGTCTTTAATCCAATGCTCTCAGCAAAAATGGTACTTCTTTCTCATTGGCTATTCCATTTGCTTTAAAATTCTGCTCAATTCATTTTACATAGATATCCATTTTTCTCTGGTGTCAATCATTTTGATGTAGCCAGCCATTTCTGCTCTTTATTTTTTATGATTATTATCATTTGGTACTCACTGTTTATGAACTCATGAATCCTTCCATTATCTTTCTTTTTTAACTCAACAGTCTCTTGTCCATTCCCGAAGACGTATGTGCTGTGCTGCTGTTTTATACTCGACTGTGTCTTGCTGCAGTTGACAGGTAAGTAGTCGTCTCAGGTTCATTTCAAAAATACCTCACTGTCACTGTTGTTTTAAACTTTAAACCAATTGAAAGAAGTATGGGCTTGTGAAATGTAAGTCCAGGTTTGTTTTTACTTTAAGTGAGCCACACATGTAATACATGGTAGCCTCATGATGTATGCAATTCACATACTTAGTACATATAGCCATAATCTTTTAAACAATAAAGAATGGTTAGTCAAACAATGTTTAGCATTTACAATATTACTCAAATATATACTGATATATTAAATACCCAACAATTTAGATATATATGAACAGCAGAGATCCCCATATGAGCCCCTGCAGAACGCCACTTGTCACAGACCTCCAGCCAGAATGTCCTATTTACTCATTCATATATGTATATACTCTATGCATATGAAAACTTGATCAATTTATTTTATTGAGCTCTGATTTTGGTTTCCATTTTCCATTTTGTTTCCCCCTTTTCTCATGAGTTACCTAATCCTTGAAAATTTATAGAAAATGATAAAATATGTGTAGCAAAATCATAGAAACTGAAGTACTTCAAAGAGTTTGCCTGAGGGAAACTGAAATACAACAACAGATTGGGATGAATTTAACTAGAAAATTACCAAACAGCTAAGGTAGTGCAGTATAGTATTCTTGCATATACTATACCTACTATAAGAGTATCGGTTTTTTGATGCCCATTATTTAAAAAATTCATCCTTAGCAATACTTACACAATGACGTGCATTCAGGCTTGTATTTGTTTAATATGAATTAATACCCAAATAGAGTGTTAATCAAATAATCAGGCCTGGAAATTCTAAGATAAATCTTCATTCCTTTATGAACTACCAGATAGAATTTCATCCAAATCTCTATTGATTGTGAGCATGCTGGTAACACAGTTCTAGATTTTTGTCTGGGGCTCCCCATGGACTTGATGGGAATACCAATGGAGCCTGCCGTGAGAACTCAGGGATACTAAACGCTTGACAGTGCTTCTTGGAACACCCACAAATACTTACTATCCAGTTGAGATCTGTAAAACAAACACAGCCCTCCCATTGTGAGGCAGTCCTGAACCAAAGAGATTTGAGCACTGCCTTGATGTCATTCAAACCTGATGCTTGATCATTTTGACTTCTCTCTGATTTCCCCTACGCCTAATTCCACGCCCCATTCAAACATTCTCCAGTAGCCATCTTCTCCATCACAGATTGATAACTGGCACTGTTCTCACCATGATCATCTCGCACACTAACTCTTTATCCTCTCTTTGCCTATCTCTCCCACCTCAAACCTCTCACTGTGCATCATTCCACTTATTCCCTATTCTTCCCAATATTCCCTCTCCCACTTATTGTCTGTCTGGCTGTCTCTCTCACCCACTCCAATCCTACCTTCCTTTCTATTCTCCCACCTTTTCTCCCTCAAGAAGGCAACATTTAGTAAACAACCCCTGAATCTGGGCCATGCCATCTTTTCACAGTTATCATCAGGCAAGAGGTACTGAAGCCTGTAGTCCCACACTGTTGGTTCAAGAACAGCAATTTCCCTTCAACCATTCATTTCTTGAATCAACTGGCAAAACCCTGATTACTACACATTTGCAACACCATGATCTCTTTGCACTAGAACAGACTTTGTTTTTCTGTTTTTCTAATGGTACTCTTTCTGGTAATTGCTTAATTCTGTTTTTCATGTGGATGTTGTGTATTTGACACCATGTTACTGCAAGTAATCTTTCTCTACACCCATGCAGGCACGTGTACTTGTGCATATGACAGTAAGCTCGACTATGATCTTCACTTCTCCACACTTCTCCCATAATCCCTCTCTCATCCCTCCTCACTCTCAACTACTCATTTTTCAAAACTTTTCTCAATCCTTCTCTCTTCCTCCTCTCATTCTTTCTTTCTCCAACCCTTTCACTCCCTCTTTCTTTCATTCCTCTCTTTGTTGACTCCTGTCCCTCAATCTCCCTCAAATCCCCTTTACCCCACTCTATGCCAAATCACTATTCCCTTTCCTCTCAATCCCACTTCTTCTCTCTCTAAATCATCCTCTTTCTTTCCCCAATTCTCCTTCCCTCTCCTCAATTTCCTATCCCCATCACCAACCTTGACTTTGCTTTAATTTTCTCTCTCTGCATTATCTCACCACACAGTAAGCTCCACTCTTTCTAATGGCAGGACCTGTCAGTGGTTAGGCATGCAAACCTTGTTCAAGTACACACTTCACCTCAGGCTTTGAACAAGACAGAATATTCTGTCCATAGCCTTGCAAAAAGCTGGAGATGGTCCCCTGGTCAGCAATGATTTAATATATTATTTCAAGTATGTTACAACTTTTGGCTCGTTGTTTCTTCAGAAACAATCTGTACATTTGCCTCAAATCAGAAATCATTAAACTGCTACTGATTTAATCATCTATGAAATCATACTGGAAAGAGAGATCTGCACACAGGCAGTCAATCAAATGCAATGGCCTTTCTTTGAGAGATTAATAAACTGAATGAACTGATATTGACATTTTGCAACCTAAACATATTTTTTCCAGTCTGCCAATCTTCATCCATGAGCAACATTTATTATAACTCTAATGGTAACTTTCCAATTGGAATGCACTTTTCTATGGTTGAATATTTAGTTGAAGCAGGAAAGTCAAAAACTGAGCAGCATAGACAATGACATAATGCTATAGAAAATACTTAACTGGAGAAAACTGGCCCTGCAGATGAGGGAATGATTTCCAGAAACATAATAAGGTTCTACTCCAGGTGCCTATTGACTTTAAACAAGTTTCCTAATCAAAAGCTAACCTGATTGGTTGCTTGGCTCCCTTTTACATATGGAAGGCTGCATGAAGGACAAAAAACAAGAAGGGAGAGGAGAGAGAGTCAGCAAACTTTGAGTGGAAATTCATGATAATGAAGCCTATATTGGTTTCACAAAATGAAGGGCATCTGGAGGGAAAGACTCAAATTCCTTCCACCGTCCAACGTTTCAAATTGAATGACCTTCATTAGAAGTGGAAAAAAGGGAAAGACAAATTAGTTTTAAGTGCAGAGAAAGTGGGGCGGGGTTGTGGAGATGGTATGTTAGGGAACAATGGGTAGGATATAGGAATCACCTGTGAAAGGCTAAGGCCAGGATTGGTTTGTAGTTGACTTGAAGTTGATAGCAGCATCCACAGTGATGATCCAGGCAATGAAATGGAAAATATTGCAAAATGCAGGTCTGTAAACATTTGCAGCAAATCAGGCTGTGATAATGCATAGGGGAACTGAGACAATATAACATATGGATGAAGCTATTTTTGATTTTGTGAGAAAGAGAATTATCTGAAACTGTAGAGTTCCATGTTGAGCTCAGAAATCAGTAACATGCCCAGAAGGAAGATGAGCTGTTGTTCCCCAAACTTGCACCAGGTCTCGTATCAGCAAACAGATTGGTCAAAGTGGGAATGGGATGGAGATTTGAAATAGCAAGCAACGGGATATTCCGAGTGGTCCCTGCAGATTGAACGCAGATGCTTCTTAAAACTGTGGCCCCATTGGAAGTTGGGTTCTCCAGCACAGAAGAAACCACATCAAAGGGACTGAATGCAGTGCACAAAATTGGAAGAAGTGCAAGGGAATTGCTGCTTCACCTGTTCTCGGTCCCTGGATGATGCAAAAGGAAGAAGTGAAATCGTATGTTCTGCATCTTGTGCAGTTGTGCAGGAATATGCCATTAGATGGGGAGAGGTTGTTAGGGACAGAAGGGAAGACCTGAGAATCAAGAAGGAAATGCTGAAAAGGGAGAAGATACGTCTGGTGGTGGACCCTTATTTGTAGAAAGTGTTTCTCTTGACACGTTCCTCTTCTTCCTCCCACACAATTAGATCTGGCGAATGCCCTACCCATTTCTAAATACTGTATCTATTCTCTGCTCTTCCGCATTTCTAATTTGCATGCAGCCTCTCTGAGGGGTTAGCTACCCACCAATTCGGGCCATTCCTGAAGTCTTTCACATTTTAATTTCCTAAACTTAATGTCGCTACGTACATGCAATGTGTTGTTCAAAATAAGGCTGTTAAAATAAAATGTTTGTGTGAAAATAAAGCATTTGGCATTAAATAAAGGCACTTACCATATCCAACAATATGAATCAGTTTGCTGGTGATATTCGGGCTTGTGATGAAAAAGCAATGATAGGTCAATAAGCTGTAGCCTTTTAAAAATACTGGGAAATAGGGCAAGGGTCCACCATACCCAGCTTTTGTTTAAATTCTTCATAGCGAGTAAACAAGGGTTATTGTACAGATTGTACATATCACAGAGAAAAAAAAAGATTGCTAAGAAATGCATAAAGAATATCCATGAGATTCTTGCAATAAATTGATTCTAGTCACCGTTTAATGCCACAGAAGAAAACATAATTCTGAAAGAAGAAAAATGAGCCTGAAAGCCACAGGGAACAGCTTGTTCACAGTATGTAGGTCACAGGGAAATGATGGCTGCAGAGGATTCTTGTTTAGGGTAACGTACAAGTTGGAAATAGTAGGCAAAGAATGGTGAACTGAAGCTAAAGAAGATAACAGTGAATAAAGGACAGACAGGAAGAGCACATTGCGTGTTGTTTATTTGTAACTCAGTGATTTAGACTTTCTACAAACATTTCTGCCACACTGCATTGCCTCTCAAGGATGAGAAATACAAATATTAACAGCTTTTCCAATATTTGTGAAATGATCAAATTAAGGATCTTTTGAAATAGCCGACAGTTAGTTGTCAAAATAATACTAACAGAGAGCATTTTTGGAAGAAAAAGAATGATGGTTCAAATTCTTCCTGAATCAAGTACAAAGGCATATGATGATCATTAAATGGTGATCCCAAATCAGTTAAATGGATATGTGGGGGAGACAGCAAAAATTAGCCTGATCATGAACAAAATGGAATGCAGGGTCAAAAGGAGTGAACTCTGTGCCTCACCATCCTACCCTTAACCTTGCACAGCCAATATTAAATGGCATGAAGACTCCCAACAAGCATTATTTATAGACAACAACAACCATTTGCAAGTTTGATACCTGAAGCATTTCTCCTTGTTTTTGTCACAATTTTTCATAATTGCATACTTATGTCAGCAATGTTCCTCTTCCCTACAGCAGGTGCCGAGGTATCTATGGTTAAGTGCACTCAGACTTGTTCCCCCCCCCCCCCATTTCATTAATTCCTGCTTTTTCCTACTGTACACCTGCTTTTTCTGTAGCTAGTAAGCATGCCAGTGAATGCTATGCATTCATAGGGCTGTTGTGATTTGAGATGTTGTGCAGCAATGCAAGGAATGCAACATAGAAGCAAGTCTCATAAATATTGAGTATAATCTCAGTTAATAGAGATCCCTATGAAAATATGTGTTTTTATGCAGGGAATAGTGCAGACTGAAATTGGTGTCTTTATTCATAAAATGTGGCACTTGAGATATATTGACCTTGGCTATTCATGAAGAACCATAACCTCATTCTACCTAGATTATTAGTGCTATATTCCTGAGATTAATTTTACCTGCTGTTCTTAACATCCTCTGTATTTGCATCTCGAGTGCCACTTGGACTACAGAGTCTACAACAGGGGTTTGCAAACTTTTTAATGCCCTGGACCCCTACCATTAACTGATGGGTCTGTGGACCCCAGGTTGAGAACCCCCCCCCCCACTCAACAGCATACATCACCATTCTCCATCTTCCCTTTAAGAAGTCTAGCTAGTTTCAAATAGATTTATTTATTTTAATAAATAAATAAGCCAGTGATTATTGATCATGCTTTGGTTCCCAGCTCTGTCTGTCAGGAGTTTTTTATGTTCTCCCCGTGACCATGTGAGTTTCCTCCAGTTGCTGCACTTTCATCCCACATTTTACAGACATGCAGATTAGGATTAGTGAGTGTGGGGACTGCTATGTCGGCACAGGAAATGTAGTGACACCTGTGAGTTGCCCAGCACAATACTCAATTTGACTTGATGAAAATTACACATTTCACTGTATGCTTTGATGTACATGTGACAAATCAAGCTAATCTGTTTAATCTGCTCAAAATACATAATGATGCATAATATTTGGCACACTGATATGTGCAAGCAATAAGTAGAAAACAAAGCAAAGGTTGTCTGTTGCAATCATTGAAATGAGAAGCTAAATAAAAGTAGGAGACATTACTGCATTTTAATCAATAGTACAGGCTGTAATCTCTGTGCCTGTGCTTTAAAATGTTATCCAATTTAATAAACTAAAAATAAACACCAACTATGACATTAACAGAAGGCAGAGAACAAATGTACTTTAAAGAATGCTCAAGGAAAGGAAATTTATTTTAAGAAAAGGGTTCGTTCTACTCAACCCAACAAGCCAAGTTGCTCAGCATAAGAGTTGATACATGCGATGCATATTGGGGTATTAGAAAGCTTATTTAGTGGTGGTAAAATATTATTCACTCAATTGAAGTCATTTATTAGATTGCACACATCTTACAGCTGCCTAAAGAATATAAGTGATGAAAGTCAGATTTATGGATCCATTAGCTTGATGTCTATTCTGGGAAATTGCTATAGTCAATATTTACAGATAGAATGGCCAACGCGTATGAAATATTTGGTTAATCAGAGAAAATCAGCATCAGTTTAGAGGCATGGTGTTAATATAATTGACTTAGTAGGGCCTAAAATATAAGGCTGCTGTTTGTGTGGATTGGGAAGATATTCAATAAGATCACATGGAATCGACAGTGCCTATATTTCTTTAGGAGTTTGAGGAGATTTAGTATGCCCGATCACCCAGGGTATGCCCCGTTTTCACTGTTACCATCAGGAAGGAGGTGCAGAAGCCTAAAGACACATGCTCAGTGATTCAGGAACAGCTTCTTCCCCTCTGCCATCTAATTTTGAATGGGCATTGAACCCAAGAACACTATTTCACTACTTTATTTTTATTTTGCACTACTTACTTAATTTGACTATTTAATACATATATACTTGCTGTACTTCATATTATTTCTCTATGTATTGCATTGTGCTATTGCCACAGAGACAACAAATCTCACAACATATGTCAGTGATATTACATCTTATTCTGATTCTGATTCTGGTGTAGTGACCTGATGAGGCACTGGTTGAGGGTTGTTGATAAAGAGAAGGGATAATAAACAATTGGACAGGCTGTATCTAGTTATTTTCTCCATTATTTACAGCTAGAATGATTGCAGGTAAAGCCACATATCCAAGTTTACTCCTTGCTTAGAGATAAACAGCAACTAAAGTAATGAGGGTAGATGAACAAAATTACAAAGAGATATTGGGTCAAACTTCATTTGATCCACTATTTGACCTCCCCTCCACTGAGCACATCTATAAGGAGCATTCATCATTAAGAACCCTTCACCATCCAAGCCATGTTATCTTCTCACTGCTGCCTTCAGAAAGGAGGTACAGGAGCCTTAGGTCCCACTCCACCAGGTTCAGGAACAGTTATTACCCCTCAACCATCAGGCTCCTGAACCAGTGTGGATAATTTCACTCACCTCAACTCTGAACTGATTCCACAACCTATGGACTCACTTTCAAAGACTCTACAATTCATGTTCTCAGTATTATTTATTTACGAACTAATTTATTAATATTATTCTTTTGTATTTGAACAATTTGTCTTCTTTTTCACATTGGTTGTTTGTCAGTCTTTGTGTGTAGTTTTTCATTAGTTCTACTGTGTTTCTTTGTTCTACTGTGACTGCCTTCAGGAAAATGAATCTCAAGATAGTATATGCTGACAAATATGTACCTTGATGATAAATTTACTTTGAACTTCTGATTCCCCCACACTTACCTTGAATGGGCCAATTGAGTGATTCTCCATACCTACTGATGTGCAGGGAGAGACAGCAAAGCTTCACTTGTGAGTAGACTTCAGGCAATATTTTGCTGCGATCCTGATGCTGGAATAGTCTGAGAGCCATTGACAGGAAAGCCCAGTGAGAGGTACTTTTTCCTTACAGTTTTCAAATGCCTGATACTCAATGACATATAAAAAGGATTAAATTTGCTTTAATTCCAAAGTAAGTAATAGAATTAAAATCTCAAACCAATAGAAAAAAACATAAAATATTAAAATAATGTAGATAAAGGGCAAGAAGAACCTTTTCCATTCTAATGTCCTGGCTAAGAACCTTCCTCCAGAGTATGGACTCCCCAATTAATCATTAGCAAACTTAGAGTAATGAAGATAAGTATGACCAATTTCCAAACCCATGGGATTGTCATGGGATTAATAAACTACTTTTAATGACAAAACATTCAGGGCACCCATCATGACTAAGCTCTGCTGTTGAACTCCTCCTGCTGACTAGCAGCAGAACAGAGTGACAAATTGTTCCTCTGCACTTCCTGGGCTAATAAGAGGTACACATAAGTCTGTGACATATCTGGGAGAGCTGAGCTTCTTTTGGAAGATACACTTTGAAATAGAGGATAAGGTTTTGATGGACTTAATATAGAGTGAATGTTTCCTGAGGTCATCAATATAAGACAGTCGTTATAAACTCTAATTAGTAATGCAGCAAAAGTTCATTACCCGAAGACTTCGGAATTGCTGTCATGGGGAGTAGTTGAAGCAAGGGGTATAGATGTACTTAGGCAAAAGCTGGACAAGTATAAAGTAGAAAAAGGATTCAAGAGTTAGGCTGATAGATATAAGTCCATAAGACCTAAAAGCAGAATTAGGCCACTTGGCCCATCTAAACTGACCCACTATTCAATCATGATTAATACAGTAATTCATTTCAACCCTATTCTCCTGTCTTCTCCTCATTACCTTTAACATCCTTACCAATCAAGAACCTATCAATCAACCTTCAGTTAAATAGATCCATCCAAAGACTTGACAATTACAGCTTTCTGTGGCAATGAATTCCAATGATTCACCACCCACTGGCTCAAGCAACTCCTTCCTGCTCATCTCTGTTCTAAAGGGTCATCCTTTTCTTCTGAGGCTGTACCCTCTGGTCATTGACTCTCCCATAACTGGAAACTAGAAACATCTTCTCCAGGTCCACTTTATCCAGGCCTTTCAATATTAGGTAGGTTTCAATGATATTCTCCCACCCACCCCAACCTTCTAAACTACAGCAAATACAGGTCTAGAGCCATCAATGCTCCTCATATGTTAACCCTTTCATCCCTGGCCTCATTCTGGATCATTTGGTTCCTCTCCAATGCCAACATATCATTCCATTGATATAAACCTAAAAATTTCCCATATCAAAATGTGATAATCCAAGTATGGTCTGACCAACACCTTTAGCTATGCAATGACAGAAGGCTTGAGTTGAACATGAATATTGACTTGGACTGGAGCAAATGGCCTCATCCCTCCTGAACATCAATGGAACCGTCAAGCACAGTTCCAAGATCAGATGATAATGAGAGACGATGTAAGATCAAAGGAGCAGAATATTTAATCCATCTGAGTAGAGGTTAGGAATAGTAAAGGAAAACAAAAATCAGTGGTGTGAGTTGTCCAAAGGCCATATTATGATGGCACAGGCAATAAACCAAACAAATATCTGACACATATAAGAATGGAATGGCAGTGGCCATGGGGGGTTTGACTGGTACAGGATTGGGTGAATCAAATTGTTTGAGGCAGTCTTGAAGAGGATACCTTAAAAGGTTTCCATGATAGCTTTCTTGAACAATATGTTATGTGATGGCATTTGCTGGCCACAAAGAACTAAAGTTGGACAAAGGTGTTAAGTCCTATCAGATATACACCAAATAGGCACAAGTCACTAAACCACCCTAACTTCAAAGCCTAAATTACTTCCCTGTTTATTCTTCACTGCAAGCTCTCCTGACAGCACCCTCTATTTGACTGGTGGGACCCCTCTCAATAGCAAGGAGAAGATACAAAATTTTTTAAAACACAGTTCATTTATTTTCAGTGAAACATATTTAAATCCAAACTAACTTCTTAAAACACATTTAAAACTCACAGAGAATTTCTATCTTAAACATTTCCGAATTCACATCATATTTCTATCTTACCTTGAATCATTAAATCATTATCTTGAATCTTGAAACATTATAAAACATTTCCAAATTACAAACCATTTCCAAAACACAAATCATTTTCAAAACACAAACCATTTCCAAAACTCAATGCATTTTCAAAATACAAAGTATTTTTAAATGCAAAGGATTTCCAAAACATGGGTACAATCCCTGTAAACTAAAAAGACATATCCAAGAGTCGTTGACAAATGAACTGTATGTCTCGGAAATCAAAGCTGGAGGAATAGATTCTCATTTGCCCTGTATTTCTTCTACTATTCTTGATGTTCCTAACCTGATTCCTAATAAGCCTGAAATGCTCTCTATATTTATACACTTTTTCTACCACTTGTGTGACTTTATACATATAAGGTATTTTCTCAGATATCCTTTTAGCACAAATAGCCTAAAAGCATTTTTGGAGATAAAGATCTTAGCTAGCTACCATTAATGCTATAAATCTTTCTATAAGTGTCAACTATTGATATGCTAAAGGATATTATCCATTTGTTCTGCAAGCTTCCTTGAACTAAGCAACTTAAGAGTCAGCTTGTCTGTTTGAAACAACATAAGCTAAACAATCCATTGTCTTCTGCTGCAATATTTCCAGCAATAAAGCAGGAGCAGTATTAGTCATTTGCTTCTGCACAGACAGAGCATCTTCAACTTACAAAGCTTGTTTGCAAAGCTGTTTTTAACTTAGAACAGCCGAGTGTTCTGAAAGATGTAGTGTTAGAGATTGTGCTGGCATTAGAAATGATCTTTCAAAAATCATTAGACTCTGGCATGGTGCCAGAGGACTGGAAAACTGCAAATGTCACTCCACTCTTTAAGAACGGAAGGAGGAAGGCAGCAGAAAGGAAATTATAGACTAGTTAGCCTGACTTCAATGGGAAGATGTTAGAGTTAATTGTTAAGGATGAGGTGATGGAGTACTTGGTGACACGGGACAAAATAGTACAAAGTCAGCATGTTTTCCTTCAGGGAAAATCCTGCCTGACGAACCTATTGGAATTCTTTGAGGAGATTACAAGTAAGATAGATAAAGGGGATTCAGTGGATGTTGTATATTTGGACTTTCAGAAGGCCTTTGACAAGGTGCCACACATGAGGCTACATACCAAGTTAAAAGCTTGGTATTACAGGAAAGTTACAAACATTGGTTGATTGGTAGGAGGCAGTGTGAGAATAAAAGGATCCTTTTCTGGTTGGCTGCCAGTGACTAGTGGTGTTCTGCAGAGGTCAGTGTTGGGACCACTTCTTTTTATGCTGTATATCAATGATTTAGATGATGGAATAGAGGACCTTAATGATATGAAGATTGGTGGAGGGGCAGGTAGTGTTGAGGAAAGAGGTAGGATACAGAAGGACTTAGATATATTAGGAGAATGTGCATGATAGTGGCAAGAGAAATGCAATGTTGGAAAATGCATGGACATGCACTTCGGTAGTAGAAATAAATGTGCGGACTATTTTCTAAACGGGGAAAAAATCCAGGAATCTGAGATACAGAGAGACTTGGGAGTCCTTGTGCAGAACAACCTAAAGATTAACTTGCAGGTCGAGTCGGTGTTGAGGAAGGCAAATGCCATGTTAGCATTAATTTCAAGAGGTCTAGAATACAAGAGAAAGGATGTGATACTGAGGTTTTATAAGGCACTGGTGAACAGTTTGGGCCCCTCATCTTATAAAAGATGTGCTGGCATTGGAAAGGGTCCAAGGGAAATTCCAGGAATGAATGGTTATCATACGAGGAATGTTTGATGGCGCTGGGTCTGTACTCACTGGAATTCAGGCAGATGAGGGGAGATCTCATTGAAACCTTTCAAATGTTGAAAGGCCTAGACAGAATAGATATGGAAAGGAGGTTTCCCATGGTGGGAGAGTCTAGGACAAGAGGACACAACCTTAGGATAGAGGGGCACCCTTTCAAAACAGAGATGAAGAGAAATTTCTTTAGCCAAAGTGTGGTGAATTTGTGGAATTTGTTGCCACATGCAGCTGTGGAGGCTGAGTCATTGGGTGTATTTAAGGCAGAGATTGTTAGTTTCTTGACTGGACAAGGCATCAAAGGTTACAGGGAGAAGGCTGGGAACCGGGGTTGAGGAGGAGAAAAAAAGGATCGGCCATGATTGAATAGCAGATCAGACTCAATGGGCCAAATGGCTTTATTCTGCTCCTGTGTCTTATGGTCTAACTTCGAGCTGATCACTGCTCTTTATTTTCATTTTAAGAACTGAAGATTGGCATCCTTTTATGACCAGAAATCAAGCAAACTGTTAGTTGGAAGTTACTTAGATCTGGTTGTGACCTTTCAAATGGCAGCTGTTATTTGGGAAAGAAGCTTAGCAGAAAACTAAGGAATGGATATATACATATATATATATATCACAGTTATTGAAACTACAAGGGAAGCTACCATGTTAGATCTTGTACTGTGCAATGAGACAAGCAAAATAAACAATCTAATTGTTAGAGATCATCTTGGAAGGAGTCATCATAGTTTGATTAAATTTCTCATACAAATGCAGGGTGCAATAGTTTGATCTAAAACCAGTATGCTTAAACAAAGGAGACTAAAACAAGTTGAGGGAGGAGTTAACACGAGGAAATCTGCAGATGCTGGAAATTCAAACAACAACACACACAAAATGCTGGTGGAACACAGCAGGCCAGGCAGCATCTATAGGGAGAAGCGCTGTCGACGTTTCGGGCCGAGACCCGAAAGTCTGACGAAGGGTCCTGACGAAGGGTTTCAGCCTGAAACGTCGACAGTGCTTCTCCCTATAGATGCTGCCTGGCCTGCTGTGTTCCACCAGCATTTTGTGTGTGTTGTTGAGGGAGAAGTTGGCTAACATAGACCGAGAACATAATCTAATGGTGGGACAGTTGAGGAACAGTGGAAGATTTTCTAAGAGATTTTTCACAGTACCTGACAAAGTATATTCCAGAATGTAAAAGTATGGAGCATCAGCCTTGGATAGCAAAGCAAGTAAAGGAAGGCATCAAACTAAAAGCTTGTGCATACAAAGTTACCAAGGTTAGTGGGAAACTGGGAAAACTTTAGAAAACAGTAAAGAACCACTATGCAAGGAATAAGGGAAGGGAAGATAGATTATGAAAAAAGTAACAAAAATATTTTTTAAATGATAGTAAAAGGTTTTATAATTATATAAAGTGTAAAAGAGTAGCTTGGAAGATGAGTAAGGGGAATTACTGCAAATATGGCTATGACCTTGAATGAGTATTTTATGTCAGTTTTCATGGTGGAGGACACATCTAACATGCCAAAGAGAAATATTACTGGTGCAATAGGAGATGAAGACTTTGATATCACTAAAGAAGAAGAGCTAAGCAAACTAGAAGGTCTAAAGTTGACCCGATAGGATGCATTCTAGGGTACTGAAAGAAAAGGCAGAAATTATAGTGGAGGAGTGTGTGATCATTTACCAAAATTCTCTGAACTCTGAACAAACTCTGGTGGATTAAAAGGCAGCAAATGTCACACCACATTTTTTTTTAATATAATAGATGTAGACAAAAGGCATGTAACTATAGACCAGTTAACTTAATACCTGTTGTGAGCTTGAAGCTATCATTCTGGAAGAAATAGTGAGATATCTGGATAGAAGTGGTTCCATCAGGTAGCCATGGCATGGATTCGGGAAGTTAAGTCCTATTTGACAAACTTCCTGGAGTTCTTTGAGGACATAATGAGCACAGTAGATAAAGGAAACCAAATGGATGTTGTTTACTTGGATTTCGAGAAGGCATTCAATGAGGTGCTACAAAAAAGAATAGTCCTTAAGATAAAGATGCACGGAGTCAGGGATAATGCATTGGAGGATTGGTTAATTTGTAGAAGGCAAAGAGTTGGTGTTTCTCCATTTGCAATTAGTTTTGAGCAGAGTCCAATAGGGATCAGTGGCAGTCTGAAACTGTTCACAGCCTGCATTAACAATTTAGAAAAGGGGACAGAGTGCAGCATATCTATGTTTACTGATGATACTAAATTGAGTGCAAAAGCAAATTGTGCAGAGGAGACAGATAATCTGCAGATAGACATAAATAGGTTAAGTAACTGGGCAAGGGTCTGGCCAATGAGTACAATGTTAGTGAATGTGAGGTCATCCACTTTGGAAAGAAAAATTAAACATGAGATTATTATTTAAATAGTGAAAGATTGCTGTATGCCATGGTGCAGAGCGACTTGGGAGTGCTTGTGTATGAATTGCAAAAGGTTGGTTTGGTTTGCAGGTGTAATAGGTTGTCAAGAAGGCCTTTATTGCTAGACAGACTAAAATTAAGAGCAGCGAGTTTGTACTGTAACTGTAGAAGGTACTGGTGAGGAAGCACCTTGAGTACTGTGTGCATTTCTGGTCTCCTTACTTGAGATAAGATACTTGGCCTTGGTGGTGGTGTAGAGGAGGTTCAGCAGGTTAACTCCAGAGATGACAGGGTCAGCATATGAGGGGATATTGAGTCACCTGGGACTACACTTGGGGAATTCAGAAGAATGAGAGGGGATCTTATAGAAACAGATCAAATTATGAAAAGGATAGATAAGGGAGAAGAGGGAAAGCTGTTTCCACTGGTACTGTAGGTGTTTTTCAAACTAGGAGACATAACCTCAAGATTGAAAAGATTAGATCTAGCACACAGATGAGTGAAACTGCATTTTCCAGTGAGTGATGAAGCTGTGGAATTTTTTGCCTAGGGTAGTGGTAGAGGCTATCTCATTAGCAACATGTATTTTGCATGTCAGGCACAGACAGGATTTTTGCATTGTATCGGGAAAAGGTGGAGCTGAGTGCATGGCCAGATCAGCTATGATCTTACTGATCGGCAGAGCAAGCTCGATGAATCAGATTGCCTACTTTTCTTATAGTCTTTATTTATTATTCTTTATTACTCTTTATTTTTATTTCTTATATTCTTATTTAGAAAAGCAATTTATTGGAATAGTACCTGAGATAAATTATGTGGAACAACTGAAGACGCTGGGTTGATGTCCTGAAAGCAGAGTAAATTAGCAGGAAATTTGAAAGAGGCATTCAAAATAAAGGTGGATTTTTAATAGCATATATAAATAGAAACCATATGCAGTGGTTGAAAGATGTGTTACCACAGATTCAAGAAGATTCACAAAGGAATCAGAGGAAGCATGAGGAAACAATTTGTATATGGCTAGGAATGTGCTTCTTGAAGATGGTCAAAGTTCAAAGTAAATTTATTATCGAAGTACATATATGTGATTATATACTACCTTGATTCAGTTTATTGCAGGCATTTAGAGAAAAAGGGAAATACAATCGAATTTTATGGATAACTATACATAAGCAGGCAAAGACTGACAGAGAACCATTGTGCAAAAGAGGACAAACTGTTCAAATAAAAATAATACTGACAGCATGAGTTATAACGAGTCCTTGAAAGTGAGTCTGTAGATTGTGAGTGGCAGCAGTTCCAACAGTAACTTTCAAATGTAGATACCCATGACCAAGAAAGTTTACCAATGCCTCTACTTCCTCAAGAAGTTGAAGAAATTTGACATGTTCCCATTGACCTTTACCCATTTTTATCAATATACCATAGAAAGCATTCTGTTTGGATGCATAGTAGCTTGGAATGGCCACTGCTTTGCGAGAGACTTCAGAGACTCTGGAACACAGCTCAGCACATCACAGAATACAAACTCCACTCTATGGGCTCATAACTATACTTCTCGCTATCTCAGTAAAGCAGCCAGCATAATCAAAGAATCCACCCCGTCCCCCTCTCTTCACCCCTCTGCCGTTATGCAGAGTATTCAAGTCTGAAACCACACACCACCAGGCTCAAGGGCAGATTTCACCCTGCTGTTATAAGACTATTGGTTTCAGAGGTATATTTAATGTCAGAGAAATGTATACAATATACATCCTGACATTCTTTATCTTCGCAGCCATCCATGAATATAGAGGAGTGCCCCAAAGAATGAATGACAGTTAATGATAGTTAAATATTTGAACCCAAAAGCCCCCTCCAGCTCCCCCCACATGTAAGCTGCAGCATAGCAACAATCCCCTCCTCCCCCACCAGCAAAAAAAGCATTGGCGCCCCCCTACCAAGCACTGAAGCATGCAGCAAAGCATCAATAAAGACACAGACTTGTAGTACCCCAAAGACTACTTATTCACCCAGTAATTCAACATACCACAGGCTCTCTCCCTCTCTAATAAGGGAAAAAGAGGTGTCTCCATTTCACAGTGAGAGGGGAGGCATAATAAACAACTCGCTGATTTACAATGTTAAAAGTCTGTTGCATCGCTTTTTCCGAGCCCTGTGCCCAAAGACCTTGGGTCTCTGGGCACACAGCCAGCAGCCGGCTTGCTGCTTTCGATGTTCCATCTTCCATGACACACCAATTTCCTGCCGAGGCACCGACCTCGAGTCCGCCCACCTCCAGAGCCACAAAATCACTGAACCCTGAAGGCATGCTAATCTTCTAGGCCGCGTCCTTGCTATATCGAATAGCGGCCAGTCGTGAGACACCAAGAGTTGGTCCCATTCCCACAAAGAACCGGTCAGCAGGTAACTCCAGGTCAGGGTCTTCAAAAGAACCCTGAAAGAAAAAAATAGAGATATTAAAGATAGAAATAGAGTTGTTTCTGAAGATGCATGCAAAGGAGTCGCCGTTAGGCGCCGCTGTCTCCTAAGCTCCTCCTCCTATTGAATGATTCCTTAGTAAATTAAGATGAACTCTTGACCATGCAACCTACCTTATTTTCTACCTGCACTGCGCTTTTTATTTCTGTTGTACTTTGTTTTTCATTCGGCTTTGTTTCATCTTGTATTACCATGAAACACTGTGTAATGAATTGATCTGTATCAACAGTTGGCAAGATGAGCTTTTCCCTGTACCTTGGTACGTGTGACAGTAATAAAACAATTCCAATTCCAAAAGGAGTTTGGAATAAAGATGAAGAATTTGCAAAGGTTTAGGTGGAGTCCAGATAATTCTAGCAAAGAGCTGGGATAGGTATGATAAATCAAACATTCTCCTTTTGTGTTGTATTCTATAATTATTTGCAAGAACATGCTATCAAAGGCCATGAGACCTGAAAATAAAACAACATGCAGAGGAGAAATGTAATGGAAAATATTCTCATGATACTGTATAGTGGGAGAAATGACAGTAAGAAGTGTAAGCATGTCAAAATATAAATTTTTTTAAAAATGCTGGGGATTAATGCAAGGTATCATTTGCTTTAAATGTATCAAAAATGTTGTATTTACTTCCAGAATCTAGCGAGAGTTTAAAAAGGAAAATTGCAAGGGCACTGACAATCAATGTACAACAGCACTGAATTAGACATATGCTGCTCTCTTGGAAAAGATGACAAACAGGAGAACCAGGTTTCCATGTATCAATTGGTTTCACTACAATTCCACTGATTAAAATAAACCTGCGGCTAATCTGTACAACAATCTAGTTAACAGCAGTCAACATACAGACTTTCAAAAGCCATTTATTAAAGTTCCACATGAATGATTACTAATTAAACTGTAAGGACTCAAGGCCATCATATGAATTTTCAAAAATGAGTGAAGGATAGATAAACGGACATTCTGGTCAGAGGAACAATGTCATGTTTTGGTGTCCCAGGGTTGGGATCTGTACTGTTTTTGATTTTGTTACAAGAATTGCCGCTTGAAATAATGATCAGTGAGGTACAGAGAATCTGTATTTACCAACAAGTAACTTTTATTATTTCAATGTGAGTTCACAATCTTATCTACATGTGTGCTCCCTACTAGAAACCCTGATACTCCATGAACAGTCAATGAAGAGAAAAGGTATTACACTGGCCCCAATCTCCACGTGTCATTGGGGTCCTGATCTCCACGTGTCATTGGGGTCCCGATCTCCACGTGTCATTGGTGTCCCGATTGCCACGTGTCATTGGGGTCCCGATCTCCACGTGTCATTGGGGTCCCGATCTCCATGTGTCATTGGTGTCCCGATTGCCACGTGTCATTGGGGTCCCGATCTCCATGAGTCATTGGGGTCCCGATCTCCATGTGTCATTGGGGTCCCGATCTCCACGTGTCAATGGGGTTCTGATCTCCACGTGTCATTGGGGTCCCCATCTCCACGTGTCATTGGGGTCCTGATCTCCTTGTGTCTGTGGGATCCTCCTTATCCGTGATGGTTGGTCTCTGGCTGCTGGAGAGTTATCACCCCTGCGTATTTGAAGCTCCTGAGTCTTATACCATTCCTCATCAATTGAACCATTGGATCTCCATCCCATTGGCTCAAGGTCACCTGACCTACCTGGGTTACCTTCTTACTGGCCATTGTACAGGGCTACAACCAACATTGTTTCACGGCTCTGCCCAACCCAGTCTTGTGTATTTGTGCCTTTCCACTCTAAATGGTCCAAACCAGTTGAATGAGGCAACTCAGACAGAGTCTAATGAGATTACAGATTGCCTCTTTGGTAGGTCTGGTATTTTCCATAACAAGTAGCTACTCCTCTGAGAATGGTCTCAGGTTTATTGCTCTGATTAGATTATCCCAGAACCACGAATCAGTTCAGAGTCTGTGTCCTTTACATAACAAATGGCTACTTGTTTGAGAATGGTTTCAGGTTTAGCAGATCATTACCTGAAGCTCCCTGTGTCCATATTCAGTTGCTCTGATTAGATTATCCAAGAGCAAGAATCAGTTTAGAGTCCACAAAATGGGGGAAAACAAAGACAACTTGCTTGTCTCTTCCCCTGTCCTTAATCAGACTGTAGTTTCTTCTGGCCAAAATTTTATACCTAATTTAGATTCTGGAGGTAATGGCAATTTAGACTTTCAAATTTTACTGATCTATTGGTGCAGTGAAATCAAATGAGGCCATTGAGAAACTAAAGAATAGGCTAACCAGTTAGCCAGCTGCATAATTGGAATTTAAATGTAATGTAGAAATGAGGAAATATTGCACATCAAAAAGAAAAATGAATAATAGTGTTGAAATAGCTAAAAAGTGATTCTGAATTACATCTATGTCTAAGTAATTTTACTTCTGCCTTTGCCATCCTGTAGCAGGCACTGAATTTAATGGGAAACTGAACATGATGGGGTCCAGTCCATAATCTCTTTAGAAATTAATAAAAAAGACTGCAGATGCTGGAAATATGAAATAAAACAAAAGAAAAATCTGGAAAATCTCAACAGGTCACACAGCAACTGTGCAAAGAGAAACAACCAATACATTGGGTTGATGACCTTTTGTCTGAACCAGTTGGCCAGTCTCATCTCCTATAACCAAGGCCTGCAATGCCTCCATCCTGATCATGTCCAAAGTACACTGATCAAGAAGGTTCTTCTAAATGTACTTCAGAAAGTCTCATCCCTCTATGCCTATTAGGTTATTGCTACCCTAGTCTCTTTTTAGATGGTTGAAATCTCCCATCATCATGATATGACTTTTTGCACAACTACATGGCCATTTTAAATTCAATGTTACTTTATTTCCATTTTCAGTGATGGTCATTTTCCCACACCGCCTTTAAACTGTGTTCCCATCCCATATTTGCTCACTTGGATTACCTTCTCTGCTCCACTTAAATTCAATGCAGCTGTGTTTCCACACCTTTCAAGCTCGATGGGACTTCATTTCCCATGCAAGTTTTGCTCCCTGGCACTCTATTACCAGTGCTCCTTTTGCTCACTTGCAAATGGGTGATGTCTGAAACATGCTATAGGAGTTAGTTCAATTGAGTACCGGTAATTGGAAAGGAGTTATAAATGTATCTGAAATAAAGAATAAAGCTGGGTAGCTTTAACATGGACCAGGTATGGAGTTGATGAGCTAAATGGGCTTCCCTCATCTTGCAACCAATTTCTGATTCATTAAAACTCTTGGATTATTTTATAACTCCAACACTTCCCCAACCACTGAGGTTAGGCAAACTAGCCCATAGTTTCCTTTCCTTTGCTTTCCTCCCTTCTTAAAGAGTGGAGTGACATTTACAATCTCCCATTCCTCTGGGACCATGCCAGAATCAGGTGACTCTTGAAAGATCATTATCAATACTTCCATTACCTCTTCAGCAACCTCTCTCAGGACTTTGGGATGTAGTCCATCTGGTCCATGTGATTTATCCACCTTAAGACTTTTGAGTTTGCCTAGCACTTTTTCCTTTGTAATAGCAATGGCACTCACTCCTGCTCCCTGAAACTTACGGACCTCTGGCACACTGCTAGTGTCTTCCAGAGCGAAGACAGATGCAAAGTACCCATTAAATTTATCTGTTATTTCTTTGTCCCCTATTACTACCTCACCAGCAGAGGGCTGAGGAAGAATGCTGATAGAGAGTATCCTGGGGAGGAGGGGGTGGTGAGGAGGGAATGTCTAGGAGGGAAAGGTAATAGAGCAGGTACGGGAGGGGAGAGGTGATGGATGGCTTCTGGGAAGGGTAAACAGGTGTCGAGGGGAAGAGGGGAGAGAGGTAAGGGAGTGGGGAAGGGAAGGGGGAGGGGGTGAAGGGGAAGGGAGACAGAGGAGGAGGGAATGTGTGGAGGAACAGGTGTGAGGGGAATGGGAAGGATGTTGGAGGGCATCTGGAAGTTGGAGCAGACACTGGCAACCCAGACAGGAAGGAAAGGTAACATTGTGGGTGCCCAGGAAGGAAGGGTTAGGTGTAATAAGGGGAACTATGCAGCAAAGGTCAGTGAATTGGTGGGTCCATGAGAGGAATAAAGGGAGCTGTGGGTGCAGAGTGATGCAATGGAGCTGGGGATGCTGGTGGGCAAACGGAAATTGGTGAAAGAGAATAGGTAGGGAGTGGTTGGTGGTTCTATGCTGCTAAAGCATGAGGTTGTGGGAGAAATGGTGGTTTGGGCTTGAGGGTAGTAGCTGGTCGGTGTGCTGAGGAGTATGGCTGGGAGTTGAACAGTTGGGGGACTGCATTTTCAACTAAAGGCTGAAGGCAGGGCATGTAGCAGCTTGTGGTTAGGGCAGCTCGAAGATGGTTGGTGTGGGAGGGAGGTTTAAGATTCTGGTGAGATGGAGTATAGTCACTATCTTGCCTTCTTTACAGCTGCATCAATATGTTTGAACCGGGTTAGGTCCTCAGAGATCTCATATTCAAAGCAAAAGACCTTCTGGCTCCCAGACCTCATGCATCTGAGCTACCAGTGTTAGCTACAAATGAAACAGAAAAGTAACTGTAGGTCCTTTGATAATAGCTACAATTTCTCAAGTTTTAATAAATATAAACTTTGAAATTATTCTGTGGGAAAAGTACATGAACATTTATCGATTCCTTTTGGAAGTTCATACCGCAAGATTAGCTCAAATCTGAATCAGTTTAAATAAAATGTGTCTGTTAAATTAGTGGAGCAGTGGATTTCAGAATGATGTTTACAATCATCCTTTCATGGCCTTTCAGTACCTTCATTTATTTCTTATTACATTTGCTTATGTCTGATACTGTAATAACACTGAACTAAAACATGAGCTCAGCTGAATTTGGCAGCTTATTGAATGTAGTGTAGAACAGGACTCTCATCAGGGGAGGCAAACTGGAAATCTAATCTCATCTACAGTCCACTTTCACTCACTTGTTTGTGTAGAGAAAATTTAGCTTCAGAACTCCTTAACCATTTCATTTGTTGTAGGTTAAGGATTCTTGCCTTGGGTCTGGCCTTGGGATTGTGTTGTTGGACATGATGATCCACCAGGACTTTTTGATACACCCCAGGTGATGAGTTCTAATTCCAGATGAAAACTTGTCACAATTAACATTACTCCCTTAGTAAGAATATTGATTAACCAGCCACTTTCCTTGTCAATCTGTAATCTTGCTGTTTAAAAAATACCTAACTGCATGTCCCTAAAGTAATTACAACACTTCGAATATATGACTTGTCTTTCTTCTTATTCAATTTCCAAACTTCCTTACAATATAGAAGGCCATTTTGCCATGTGAGTTAATGTAAATTCAAAGAAATCCTGTTTTCCTGCTGATTTTCCCTGAGGCCTAATTTCTCTAAGGCTACATTCACACTAGACTGGATAAATCTGTAACCGAAGCTTTTTCTCTTTGTTTTGACCCTCCGCCCATATTGAAACAGCATTTTCCTCCCCCGAAAACGGAGCTTTTCTAAAACACCCTCCAGAGTGTGTAAATTTGAAAATACTGATTGGCCAGAGTAAGGTGGGTGTAGTAACTGTAGATCTCTAAAAATGCTGTCACGATGTGCCGGAACAGATGGTGGCGGCAGTACAGCATTTCATTGTTTTCTTGAATGCAACACCCCACACACCCTAACAATTTCAGAACAGACGGCGAGACTGAAGCCAGAAGAGTTAGAAATGTACTCACCAAATACTTTGACCCATAACTTACTGAATAAATAAGTATACTCACTTTGCCCTGTTTTCTGTCCTTGCTTGAATGAAGGTGGTTTACCTATTTGTGCAAGTATTTCTCTGACAATAGATGTATAACAGCCTAATGTAACATTGTGTGGAAATACAAGATAACACTGATGAAGACATGTTTTACACATTTAACAAGGTGCTTTATTAATGCAACAGAGTTAGTCAGTTTATCAATGTTTATCATTAGCTGGGTCATGCTGTCCATGAACTCCCTGCCGGTTGCCTCCATACGCTCCAGTATTTGCTTTTTTTTAGTTTTAAGTCCTTCTGCGCGACAGCCAACAGCTGTCCGTTGTTTGCAATTTCCTTTTAAGTCTTTCTAGTCTGTAACTGCACAAACGCACACTTTCACAGCGAGATTCGACATCGAACATGTCACTTGTTTTCTGTAGATGTGTCCTGCGCATGCCCAGTAGGAGGAGATTTGCCCAAATACCCATTTTAATGTGGACGGAGGTATGCTTGGTGTGGACGCCTATCGTTTTTACGCAAAACCAGCGTTTTCAAAATTATCCAGACTAGTGTGGATGTAGCCTAAATCCTTGATCGACTCTGCACAGAAGCTAACATTTACTCAGGCACTAGGTATGACTTACAATGGTTAATTATCCTACCAAACCAGATGTTCTTGAGATTCTGGAGAAAATTAGATTATCCAGAGGAAACCTTGATGGCCATTGAGACAACATGCATACAGACAGCACAAGAGATCAGGATGGAACTCAGGACACAGGCACAGTGAGACAGTAACTCTCCAATCTGCATCACTGTGCCCCCTATGTAAATGACCATGTTGATTTTAGATCTTCTCCCAGCTAATGCTGTTACAATATTTGGTGATATTATCAGAACGTCTTTTTATCCCAACTTAATATTTCTTTCCTTCTTTCTTGGAAATGTTTTTAATTCATCTGCAATAACAACTAGCAGATGCAAGCATCAGCACAGAAAGCAGAAATGCTGTTGGCTTTTATAAGGAACTGAAGGACAAAGTGAAGTTGTGTTTACATTTATAAAAAGGTGTGGTTACAATCTTATGGAGGATTGGTAGTTTAATTGGCCATTGGTAGTTGTTCCTTGTATGTGAGTGACTGGCAGAATGAACATAGAACATCAAAGAATACAGTACAATATGTGGGCTGAAACCTTAAATAGCAAATCAAAAACACCAAAACACTAATCCCTTTGACCTACACAATATCCACATCCCTTCATCTTCCTTACATCCATGTGCATATCAAGCATCTCTTAAAAGGCTCTAATGTATTTGCCTCTACCACCTCACCAGGCAGCGCATTCCAAGCACCCACCACTCTCTGAGTAAAAAACTAACCCCTCACAGCCCCTTTAAACCTATCCCCCTCACCCTTCAATGCATGCCTTCTGGTATGAGACAATCACCCCTGGGAAACAGATACTCTCTGTCCACTCTATCTGTGCCTTTCATAATCTTGTAAACCTCTGTCAGGTTTCCCCTCATCCTCCGAAGCTTCAGAGAAGGCAACCCCAGTTTGTCCAGCCTCTCATGAAAGCACTCACCCTCCAAACCAGGCAGCATCCTGATAAACTTCTCTGCACCCTCTCCAAAGCCTCAACATCCTTCCTATAGTGGGCGACCAGAACTGCATGCAATACTCCAGATGAGGCCTGACCAGAATTTTATAAAGTTGCAGCATTACCTCCTGACTTTGGAACTCAGTGCCTCAACGGATAAAAGCAAGCATTCCATAATTCTTCTTAACCACCTTATCAACTTGTGGAGCCACTTTCAAGGAGCTATGAACTTGGATTCCAAGACCTCTCTGCTCAGCAACATTTAAGGATCTTGCCCTTAACAGTGTACTGTCTCCTTGTAAGGTGCAACACCTCACATTTATCTGGGTTAAACTCCATCTGCCATTTCTCAAGTATGTCATAAGGATTACTTGTCTAATTCAGAACCAGAACTACTGAGAAGGTCTTTTCATACTGAGTATTGTTAGTTATGCCAATTAAAAGAACTCAAAATATAAAGGATCATTTCTGGCTTAAGACTTAAGAACTTTTTAAAAGCTATTATTAATGCTTTTTGAGATAGTGATTTAGATGCATATCATATTTTTTTTACTGAGTTAAGTATTGTATGTAATTAGTTTTGCTACAACAAGTGTATGGGACATTGGAAAAAAAAGTTGAATTTCCCCATGGGGATGAATAAAGTATCTATCTATCTATCTATCGATCTCTATACACCTCAGTAAAACATCAAAGGAATGAAGTACTCTTCATTTCACTCTTTGCAATGACAGAACACTTCTAAAGCGTTAGCATTGTTGTAATGGGGGAAAGCATCAAAAAAACACTGAAGAAATTAGATAACATTTCTTTTAGGTGAGAATGATTTAGGGATTAATATTGGCTATAGTACCAAGGAAAATGTTCATGCTCTTCTACAAGCAGTGTCATGGGATTTTAAATTTCCCTTGAGAAAGGACAAGAAATCACTTTAGTATTTCATATGAATGACAGCACCTCTGGCATTGCAGCACTCTCTCAATCATGCACTGAAATATCAACTTCCATTATGTTTGAGTCTCTGTGGTGAGACTTGAACACACAAACCTGAAAGCCAGAAGTGAGTGTGAGAGGCATAACAATACACTTATAAGCTCAAACAGCAAGGGAAGAGTCATTAAAATTAAGATCCGAGATTAGCTTCATTTGTTAAATGTTCAGTACATTGAAACACCAAAGAAGACAATGAAATATGTTGTTTGTGTCAATGACGGGCACAGTCTGAGAATATGCTGGGGGCAGCCGTGTGTCGTCATGCTTCCAGTGCCAAAATAATATGCCCACAACTCACTAACCCTAACCCATTGGTCTTTGGAAGGCTGGAGGAAACTGGGGCACCTGGAGGAAACCCATGTGGTTGCGGGGAGAATTACAGACAGTGGCCGACATTGAACCTAATTGTTGGAGCTGGAAGGTTTGACACTAACTGTTACGCGACTGTGCCCCGGGGCTTGAAATTGGCCAGTTCTGACTGGCAGTAGGGATCTCACATTTTTAGCAATAGAAAATGATTTTGGCAGCACCAAGAGGACTTTTAGCCCACCTGCTGAAACAGTCGCTGAAAACGTTAATAAAACAAAATCTCAGAAATCCTCTTCACTGAACAGTTGATGTTGTATCCCACAAATGTTTTCCTACAATGACCACTATTTTCACCGTCTGCCTCCCCCACTTCTCCCCTGTGGTGCTTGGCTGAGAGGAAGCTACTCCCTGTTGATGCTCCCTGAATTGCTTTACTTACACACAGCATAAATTTGAATGCATAGTGCAGTTTATTTTAGTGAAGGCGAATCTACTTTTCCCCAGAAAGTAATACCTTAACAACCTTTCCTCACATCACTGTGGAAGAAAAAAATGCCTTAACAACCTTTCCCCTTGTCACTGTGGAAATTCAACTGATCTTTTCCCTATCGTGCTTGCATCAATTGTAGTCATTTCTTGTGGAAAAATTAGGCCATGTTGTCCCAGAAGTGCCTATCATGGGGCACTCCTGGGATATCTGGGATATCATTCTTACATTGCATTATGCTGGTCTTTAAAATTTAAATGATCACTTGTTGTTGTTATTAGATGGTTTTAAATAGTGCATCCTAGAATACCTTTGTCAAAATGGATGAAAGCATGAAGAACATTGAAGAGTTTTTTTTGTATTGAATAGTGCCTAAGAAGAATAATGTGAGCTGCCTTAATGACTATCACTCAGTAGCATTCACATCGACAATGATGAAATGCTTTGAGAGTTTGGTCATGACTAGACTGAACTCCTGCCTCAGCAAGGAGCTGGACCCACTGCAATTTGCCTATTGCCACAAAAGGTCAATGGCAGACGCAATCTCAATGGCTCTTCACAAGGCCTTAGACCACCTGGAGAATATAAACACCTATCTCAGGATGCTGTTCATCTTCTATAGCTCAGCATTTAACACTGTCATTCCCACAATCCTGATTGATAAGTTATAGAACCTGGACCTCTGTACCTCCCTCTACAATTGGATCCTAACCGGAAGACCACAATCTGTGCGAATTGGTGATAATACCTCCTCCTCGCTGACGATCAACACTGGTACACCTCAGGGGTGTGTGCTTAGCCCACTGCTCTCCTCTCTCCACACCCATGACTGTGTGGTTAGGCATAGCTCAAATACTATCTATAAATTTGCTGATGATACAACCATTGTTGGTAGAATCTCAGATGGAGACGAAAGGGCATACAGGCATGAGATATACCAACTAATGGAATAGTGTCACAGCAACAACCTTGCACTCAACGTCAGTAAGACAAAAGAGTTGATTGTGGACTTCAGGAAGGGTAAAACGAAGGAACACATACCAATCCTCGTAAGGGATCAGAAGTGGAGAGAGTGACCAGTTTCAAGTTCCTAGGTGTCAAGATCTCTGAGGATCTAACCTGGTCCCAGCATATCGATGCAGCTACAGAGAAGGTAAGGCAGCATCTATACTTCATTAGGAGTTTGAAGAGATTTGGTATGTCAACAAAAGCACTCAAAAACTCCTATAGAGGTACCGTGGAGAGCATTCTGACAGGTGGCATCTGTCTGGTATGGGGGGCTACTGCACAGGACTGAAAGAAGCTGCAAAGGGTCATAATTTTAGTCCGCTCCATCATGGACACTAGCCTACAAAGTATCCAAGATATCTTCAGGGAGCGGTGTCTCAGAAAGGCAGCGTCCATTATTAAGGACCTCTGGCAACCAGCGCATGTCCTTTTCTCACTGTTACCATCGGGTAGGAGATACAGAAGCCTGAAGGCACACACTCTGAGATTCAGGAACAGCTTCTTCCCCCCTGCCATCCGATTCCTAAATGGACATGAGCATTACCTCACTTTTTTAATATATATTATTTCTTTTTTTGCACAATTTTTAATCTATTCAATATACATATACTGTTATTTATTTATTTATTTATTTTTGATTATTAATTTTATTTTTCTTCCATATTTTGTATTGCATTGAACTTCTGCTACAAATTTAACGAATTTCATGACATATGCCAGTGATAATAAATCTGATTCTGATTCATATTAATATTGGCAACCTAGACTCAAGAATGAGGGTAGTGGTTTGGGACTTACCTAAAGGTACACGTTCCCTTTACCAATCATTTTAAAAATAGAGTTATTTCAGTAGCCAATAATATGTTGATTTCTCTGAACTTGCTCAAATTACTCTAAATCAGGGGTCCACAGACCCCTCAGTTATGATAGGGGTCCGTGGCATTAAAAAAAAGGTTGGGAACCCTTGTATAGGAACTTGAAAAGTTTGAGAGTAGGATCATATATGCCTTTAGTGGGTTCTATAGGCTGTGCAGTTCTATGGGTTCTACAAAGTGAATACATACAAAAACACTGACAATTTTAGATTAACTACCATAAACACGTTTCAAACATTCTCCCCTTCACAAAACCCAGCCCATAAAACTGACTCATGTCTCTGATGCCCTCCCCCTCCACTTTAACCAGCACACATTTTCCCTTCATTCCAGACAGGACTTCCCCAAGACAACAAAACAATCTGAATCCAAAGGCACATTCTTGAATTTCCAGTTAACCTCCACATACAGGATTACATCAGCTCTCATACTCAAACTTTGTTCTTGCCCAAAACTAGGACCACCAACTCAAGCTACCATCAACAAATCAGCTGAGGTGTCACAGAAACCAGCAAATTCACTCACCTAACCAAATCCATAAATCACATCTTCAAGGAGCAGAGTCTCAAAAAGGCAACGTCCATTATTAAGAACCCCCAATACCCAGGGTGTGCCCTTTTCTCACTGTTACCATCAGCTGGAGGTACAGAAGCCTGAAGGGCTCAGTGATTCAGAAACAGCTTCTTCCCCTCTGCTATCCGATTCCAAAATGGACATTTAACCCATGAACACTTCCTCACCGTTTTAATATATATTATTTCTGCTTTTGCCTGATTTTTAATCTATTTAATAGATATATACTTAAATTGATTAATTGTTTTTCCCTTCTCTACTTTGTATTGCATCAACCTGCTGCTGCTAAGTTAAGAAATTTCACGACATGCGGTGATAATAAACCTGATTCTGATTCTGCTTTCTGTTTGACTTTTATGTATATATATATTGAGCATCACATTCCCTGTAGAGGTGGATGGAGAAGTTGTTAAACACATGCCTGTAATGATCTTGGGGATCTTGGCTAAGGAAAGGGGCCTGGAAACTAGCATGATTGCATGCTTATTAGCACTGGAGCATCCGCGATGCTGAGAAAGTCGTGAATAGCACATTCAGTGAGTTGGCCACACCACAGGTAAAGGCTACACAGGCAGAAAGGGAAGGGGTGGCCACTAGACAGTGTAGCAGTAGGCAGGTATTGCAGGAGTCCCCTGAGGTCATCTCCCTCCTAAACAGATATACTGTTTTGGATACTGTTGGGGGAGAAGTCTCATAGGGGAAGGCAGCAGCAGCCGAGTTCATTGCACCATGGGTGGCTCTGCGGCACAGAAGGGAAGGAAAAGGAGTGGGAGAGCTATAGTGATAGGGGATTCGATTGTAAGGGGAATAGATAGGCATTTCTGCGGCCGCAAACGAGACGCCAGGATGGTATGTTGCCTCCCTGGTGCAAGGGTCAAGGATGTCCCTGAGCGGCTGCAGGACATTCTGGAATGGGAGCGTGAACAGCCAGTGGTCATGGTTCATGTAGGTACCAACGATATAGGTAAAAAATGGGATGAGGTCCTACAAGGTGAATTTAGGGAGTTAGGAGATAAACTAAAAAGTAGGACCACAAAGGTAATAATCTCTGGATTACTACCAGTGCCATGTGCTATTCAGAGTAGAAATAGGAGGATATTTCAGTTGAATACGTGGCTTGAAAAATGGTGCAAGGGGGAGGGCTTCAAATATCTGGGGCATTGGAACCAGTTCTGGGGGAGGTGGAATCGGTATAAACAGGACGGTCTGCACTTGGGCTGGACTGGAACCAATGTCCTGGGGAGTGTTTGCTACTGCTGTTCGGGAGGCTTTAAACTAATGTGGCAGGGGGATGGGAACAAGTGCAAAGAGACAGAGGGGTGTAAAATGAGGGTAGAAGCAAAAAGTAGTAAGGTGAAGAGTAAAAGTGGCAGGCAGGCAAATCCAGGGCAAAAAGCAAAAAGAGCCACTTTTCAACATAATTGTATAAGGGCTAAGAGTGTTGTAAAAACAAGCCTGAAAGCTTTGTGTGTCAATGCGAGGAGCATTCGTAACAAGGTGGATGAATTGAATGTGCAGATACTTATTAATGAATATGATATAGTTGGGATCACAGAGACATGGCTCCAGGGTGACCAAGGATGGGAGCTCAACATCCAGGAATATTCAATATTCAGGAGGGATAGACAGGAAAGAAAAGGAGGTGGGGTAGCTTTGCTGGTTAGAGAGGAGATTAACGCAATAGAAAGGAAGGACATTAGCCTGGAGGATATGGAATCGATATGGGTAGAGCTGCATAACACTAAGGGGCAGAAAACGTTGCTGGGGGTTGTGTACAGGCCACCTAACAGTAGTAGTGAGGTTGGGGATGGCATTAAACAGGAAATTAGAAATGCATGCAATAAAGGAACAGTAGTTATAATGGGTGACTTCAATCTACATGTAGATTGGGTGAACCAAATTGGTAAGGGTGCTGAGGAAGAGGATTTCTTGGAATGTATGCGGGATGGTTTTCTGAACCAACATGTTGAGGAACCAACTAGAGCGCAGGCCGTTCTAGATTGGGTATAGAGCAATGAGGAAGGGTTAGTTAGCAATCTTGTCGTGCGAGGCCCCTTGGATAAGAGTGACCATAATATGGTGGAATTCTTCATTAAGATGGAGAGTGACATAGTTAATTCAGAAACAAAGGTTCTGAACTTAAAGAAGGGTAACTTTGAAGGTATGAGACGTGAATTAGCTAAGATAGACTGGCAAATTATACTTCAAGGGTTGACGGTGGATATGCAATGGCAAGCATTTAAAGATCGCATGGATGAACTACAACAATTGTTCATCCCAGTTTGGCAAAAGAATAAACCAGGGAAGGTAGTGCACCCGTGGCTGACAAGGGAAATTAGGGATAGTATCAAGTCCAAAGAAGAAACATATAAATTAGCAAAAAAATGCGGCACACCTGAGGACTGGGAGAAATTCAGAGACCAGCAGAGGAGGACAAAGGGCTTAATTAGGAAAGGGAAAAAAGATTATGAGAGAAAGCTGGCAGGGAACATAAAAACTGACTGTAAAAGCTTTTATAGATATGTGAAAAGAAAAAGATTGGTCAAGACAAATGTAGGTCCTTTACAGTCAGAAACAGGTGAATTGATCATAGGGGACAAAGACATGGCAGACCAATTAAATAACTACTTTGGTTCTGTTTTCACTAAGGAGGACATAAGTAATCTTCCGGAAATAGTAAGGGACCAAGGGTCTAGTGAGATGGAGGAACTGAGGGAAATACATGTTGGTAGGGAAGTGGTGTTAGGTAAATTGAAGGGATTAAAGGCAGATAAATCCCCAGGGCCAGATGGCCTGCATCCCAGAGTGCTTAAGGAAGTAGCCCAAGAAATAGTGGATGCTTTTGTGATAATTTTTCAAAACTCCTTAGATTCTGGATTAGTTCCTGAGGATTGGAGGGTGGCTAATGTAACCCCACATTTTAAAAATGGAGGGAGAGAGAAACCAGGGAATTATAGACCTGTTAGTCTGACATCGGTGGTGGGGAAAATACTAGAGTCGGTTATCAAAGATGTGATAACAGCACATTTGGAAAGAGGTGAAATCATCGGACAAAGTCAGCATGCATTTGTGAAAGGAAAATCATGTCTGACGAATCTTATAGAATTTTTTGAAGATGTAACTAGTAGAGTGGATAGGGGAGAGCCAGTGGATGTGGTATATTTAGATTTTCAAAAGGCTTTTGACAAGGTCCCACACAGGAGATTAGTGTGCAAACTTAAAGCACACGGTATTGGGGGTATGGTATTGATGTGGATAGAGAATTGGTTGGCAGACAGGAAGCAAAGAGTGGGAGTAAACAGGACCTTTTCAGAATGGCAGGCAGTGACTAGTGGGGTACTGCAAGGCTCAGTGCTGGGACCCCAGTTGTTTACAATATATATTAATGATTTAGATGAGGAAATTAAATGCAGCATCTCCAAGTTTGCGGATGACACGAAGCTGGGCGGCGGTGTTAGCTGTGAGGAGGATGTTAAGAGGATGCAGGGTGACTTGGATAGGTTAGGTGAGTGGGCAAATTCATGGCAGATGCAATTTAATGTGGATAAATGTGAGGTTATCCACTTTGGTTGCAAGAACAGGAAAACAGATTATTATCTGAATGGTAGCCGATTAGGAGAAGGGGAGATGCAAAGAGACCTGGGTGTCATTGTACAACAGTCATTGAAGGTGGGCATGCAGGTACAGCAGGCGGTGAAAAAGGCAAATGGTATGTTGGCATTCATAGCAAAAGGATTTGAGTACAGGAGCAGGGAGGTTCTACTGCAGTTGTACAAGGCCTTGGTGAGACCGCACCTAGAGTATTGTGTGCAGTTTTGGTCCCCTAATCTGAGGAAAGACATTCTTGCCATAGAGGGAGTACAAAGAAGGTTCACCAGATTGATTCCTGGGATGGCAGGACTTTCATATGAAGAAAGACTGGATCGACTATGCTTATACTCACTGGAATTTAGAAGATTGAGGGGGGATCTTATTGAAACGTATAAAATTCTAAAGGGATTGGACAGGCTAGATGCAGGAAGATTGTTTCCGATGTTGGGGAAGTCTGGAACGAGGGGTCACAGTTTAAGGATAAAGGGGAAGCCTTTTAGGACTGAGATGAGGAAAAACTTCTTCACACAGAGAGTGGTGAATCTGTGGAATTCTCTGCCACAGGAAACAGTTGAGGCCGGTTCATTGGCTATATTTAAGAGGAAGTTAGATATGGCCCTTGTGGCTAAAGGGATCGGGGGTATGCAGAGAAAGCAGGTACAGGTTTCTGAGTTGGATGATCAGCCATGACCATACTGAATGGCGGTGCAGGCTCGAAGGGCCAAATGGCCTACTCCTGCACCTATTTTCTATGTCTATTTCTATTCTTAAGACAAGATTTGATGACTATTTGAAAGTAATGTATAACTAATGTTTACAATCTGAATTCTAGAATTGTAAATAAATGCTTTGATTCCTGCAGAATTTAAAAACATTCAAGAGCCATAACATCTCCATTACCCATCACTACTACAGGTGAAATCATTATAATCTGCTTATATTCACACCACCCTATCTGTGGATATTTTATACTTTATCCTAAACTTGCTGTATATTTTTTTCTTATTTTGCATGTCTTCCCAGGTTAAATTTCATACTCTGAATCATCTTGAGAACCATTTTGATTAAGTACATCCTATTAATTCAATTACTCTATTTTCTTTCCTTTAACCTTTAATTCTGATGATGGTGAATCCACTACACCATTGCTTGCTAAAACGATTAACGGAACTCTAGTTGTATCAGTCTCTGGTGACTTCTTTAACACCATCACATACACATATTCGCACATTTGAACTTGCCAGAGATCATCTTCGTCAAAAGGGTCAGTGTTGTTGCAGCTTTAAGTGATACTGTAATAGGTGTGGTTTTAAAATGGCCACAAGGCAAAATGAAATATTGAACTTCTCTTATGTTATTTCAAGGAGATTCAATTGAAAGTGATGCTGCTTTTTAAAATGAATATGGATGTGTGAAAACTGACCGAGAGTGCTCCTTAATCAGAGGGTGTAGAGTAGATGGCAATTAACTGATTATTTCATGACTTATTGTAAGTTTGTATTTGTCTGATGAGAGATGACAGCCTAGAAGAGACTAATGCTGTGCTGCATTTTGTATGCAGGCTATTCTGGCTGCTCTATGATTATTAATGATGCAGGGCTGTTTTACACGCTGATACCACATCTTTCTTTTGTACACAGTGGCCCGTTTTGGCACAAGAGTAGGCCATTGGTCGAGATTGTGTTCAGTTCTGGTCGCCTCACAACAGGAAGGATGTGGATACTATGGAGAGAGTGCAGAGGAGATTTGCAGTGATGTTGCCTGGACTGGAGAACATGCCTTATGAGAATAGGTTAAGGGAACTTGGCTTCTCTCCTTGGAGTGGTGAAGGATGAGAGATGACCTGGTAGAGGTGTATAAGATGATGAGGGGCATTGATTGTGTGGATAGTCAGAGGCTATTTCCCGGGGCTGAAATGGCTAACACGAGGGGATATAGTTTTAAGGTGCTTGGAAGTAGGTACAAGGGGTGGATGTCAGAGGTCAGTTTTTTGCACAGAGAGCGGTGGGTGTGTGGAATGGGCTGCCGGCAATGGTGGTGGAGGTAAACACAATAGGGTTTTTTAAGAGACTCTTAAATAGGTACATGGAGTTTAGGAAAATAGAGGGCTATGGGCTTGGGTAATTCTAGGCAGTTTCTATAGTAGGTTACACGGTCGGCACAACATTGTGGGCCAAAGGGCCTATTACGTTGCTGTAGATTTCTATGGTCTATGGTTTTACTTGGACTTCTTAACAATGACAAAGATCATGTCTTCAACATGATTTCCAAGATGTGCTCCAGTCCCGAACACCCTGAAACTACTCTACATATATAGGGTATGGCAGTGAATAGTTAGGGTCTGGGACTCATACCTTCAGTGGCTGTGGGTCTGAACCTCATTATGACCAATTGTGAAAATAAACTAAGTCATTAGTAATTTTGCAACAAGAACATATTGAGAATAAAATTTTTGTAATAATCCAATTTATTCACCTGTGTTCTTCAGGAAAGGTGGTTTGCTGTCCTGATTTGACTATTGTCTCACATTATGAAATACCACCCAAGGCCCATAATAAATGGGAAATATCTGATGCACCATCAATAACTCTTGGAGACGTGAGTCAAGGTAGACTTTTATTGGCTGGAAGAAAGCACCGTCAGCAGCAAGAGATCACCACACAACATCCTGGAGACTGAGGGAGGAGCAGTGCCTCCAATCGCCTTTATACAGGGGTCTGTGGGAGGAGCCACAGGAGCAGTCAGCGGTGGGGGGGGGGGGGGGCGTGTCCAGACAGGTATATGTAGTTCACCACAATATCTCACCAATGTTTGATATGTAATGGCAAGAAATTATGGCAACTGAGAGTTTTCTTTTCTCCTTAAAGTTGTGTTTGGCTGCCAAGCTCAGAATACTGGTACTCACTGAATTTCTCATCAGGATGCTTGTAATTAATTTAATTTTCAAAAAAAAGAAACAATTAATAACTTATGAGTGACTAAAAGTATATGATCTGGGCTGCTATATGCATTGATTCCCAGGGCTGAATTTTATGGAAAGATCTCATTACTTGTAAGACTGAGTATAATGCACATATATTCGTGTTAAATTTTCAACTGAAGAAGCTTAATTAGCAAATTCTTCTGAATTGAATAGTAGTTCATAGGAGCTTGGTGTCAGAGTTATATAAAGTATTATTAAGACTACTGTGGTCAAACGATAGTCAGTGGTTTCAGGCTCAAGACCAAAACCATGATTGTAAATGGTCAACAAATGATATTGCAAAGACTCAGTAACAATAAGTCTAAGATGACATAATTGTACTATAAAATCTGTCCACAGCACAAAAGGTTCTGCAGATGCTGGAGAGCCAGAGCATCATGTACAAAATGCTGAAGGAAATCAGCAGGTCAGGCATTAACTGTGGAAATGAATAAAAAGTCAACATTTCAGACTGAGACCCTTCATCAGAACTGTAATTGATGAAGGGTCTCAGCCCGAAACATTGACTGTTTATTAATTTTCATAGATCTCTCTGACCTGTTGAGTTCCTTCAGCATTTTGTGTGTGTTGATCTGTTCCACGGTGTTTGTTTGTTTCATTTGACAGGTGGATCAGATCTACAGTATATCCTAAACGTGAAGTGAGGGTGTGCCATCTTTCATCATGAGCATTATTGCAGAGTTTAAATGTATTCCTGGCGGATATGTAGAATTGAAAGGCTCAGATTTCTATTAACACAGTTCCATTGGTCAATGGAAAAGTAAATAAGGTGTCGATAGGCATCATTGGCATTTAATCCTTATTCATTGTGACTTTAATTGGAAAATAATTTTAAAAAGGCCTTTAGCTAAGAAGTTGAATATTTCATTCATTGAACTGATCTTTCCTCCTGGAAATAATGATCCCAATGCAGACGGAAACAAAGAACATACTGTTAATTTATGTTTTTAATCTTCCAGTGATGAAAGTGCCACTAGCAAAGGGAACATTTCATGCTCATCCTTCACTGCTCCTCAAAATGTTGTGGAAGGCTTTGTCCAAATTCCATCATCAGTTTTAAAGTTTTATGTGCGGGAAATTGATGGAATTTTATCAGTGATCAGATGTGTTATTTGAGCACACTGCAATTCAGTGCCTCCCATTTCCCTGCTTCAGTTTTGTCATGTTTCTGTTAACTTTCCTCCTTGCATCATTTCTAAACCTGTAAACTTTTTCTCAGGCTTGAACTATTTAAAAGAATAATGCTGCAGTCCAAATTGCTACCTTTTAGGTATTAATTGCCATTTAATCCCTTAAAAGATAAAGCGGTTTAAACCCAATCAAATCATTTGCATTGTACAAACATTTGACCCAATCAATTCATGCCAAAGTTTCTGTATCTCTGCTGTGTTGTTTAAAACCTGTCGGAATTTTACATGCCTCTGTTGGATTATTCTTCAATCATTAAGAAAAGGTGCTCCAATTTACCTCTCATTCTGTTTGTTGTAATGAGTCTGATGCAGTGCACCCTATTACTTTCAATTGTTTGATGTAAAACAATCACCTTTAAACTTTAATGCCACTGGGCATTCAGTGGATAGTTGAACAATCTTTCAGGTATATTTTGCTAATGATAGTATTAGATTAATATGATAGCATTTATTCCCTATGGATAGCTATCAGCTTGCCATTCCCAGTACTTCGATATTTTATTGATATTACTCAAGTTTTCTGTTTATCAGCATTTTAAAAATATATTTATTTATTAAGTCTAAGTTTTACCTATGAAGAGGAGATAAAACCTGAAAATCATGAGAATTAATACAAAGTTACAAAAATCATATTTCATCATAACATAACAGTGTTTATTGTTCAAAAAGTGAACAATCGTAGGTATAGATTTTGGAAGTATAGATTTGTCATTCTCATTCCTGGGAATTCATCTTGAAGACTGAAAAGTTCTAAATCAGTGTCCATCTATGCTTCTACTCTCCGGATAGCTGGTAAGCTAATATTTCTAGTAGAAATATTAATCACTTTCTGACCATTTTCTTTCTGCACATTATGAAATTGTCTTTCCAAATTTCATAATTCCAATTTCAAAAAAATTATTAGCAATGCTGACTTTAGGCAGTTGTATCTCCCCCACCCCCCGCTTCTCTAAAGAATTAGAAATGGAGATGCTACACAGCAGTGAACCCTGGAGTTCCATAGAAGCAGAGTTACTATAAATTATGATAAATTATTTTTCCGTAAAGAAAGTAGTTGCCCTTTGGGAATTCCAACATGTTCAATGCAACATTATTAATTCACACCCCCAGCGTAAATAACAATCTAATCCCCATGGTTACCATTTGGCATGAATGTCCATTTTAATTCTGCGCTCTTTGTGCAGTGGTAACTTACCCTGCCTTTGTATGTTGTAGGGCCATACATGCCAAACATAAAGTGAAAATGTTATCATAATGTCGAAGATTGGTATTATTTTGTACATTGACCAGCTTCTGAATCTTTTTCTAAATGGAGGGTTGATACCATTATGTCAACCTATTTAACCATCAAAAAATGCTTCTTTGTAACGCTTCCTATCATAAACTTTGAATAATGATTTCAGGTTCTGCAGAGGACTAGTTTATGTACGTTTTACAGTATTAGCTGATCTGGCTTGCATATTCCTGAGATATTAGCATCAAGCAGCAAAGCTCCGTTATAAAATTAAATTGACATCCTACAACTTTCAAAGCAGTTGTGATTGGTGATCTGGGGGAATATGAGATAAGGGTCTGACATTTGTGTCCTGGATAGGTGATTTATCTTTTTCTAGGGAATTCCAGGGGCTGGTAAGTCGTGTCCTTGACAACTGATGCTTGGACGGATGAAGGCATGAAGGTGTGGAAGTGGTTTCAACTGGGATTGGGACTGATGGAAATGATAATACAGACGTAAGGAACTAACCTAAACCTAAACTAAAATAATGAGGGGGATAGATCGAGTTGACGTGGATAGGCTTTTTCCATTGAGAGTAAGGGAGATTCAAACAAGACATGATTTGAGAGTTAGGGGGCAAAAGTTTAAGGGTAACATGAGGGGGAATTTCTTTACTCAGTGAGTAGTAGCTGTGTGGAATGAGCTTCCAGTAGAAATGGTAGAGGCAGGTTCAGTATTGTCATTTAAAGTAAAATTGGATAGGTATATGGACAGGAAAGGAATGGAGGGTTATGGACTGAGTGCGGGTCAGTGGGACTGTAATGTGAGTGTAAGCGTCGGCAAGGACTAGAAGGGCCGAGATGGCCTGTTTCTGTGCTGTAATTGTTATATGTTTATAACCAGGCAATATAGAGGGTTAAGGTAGTGTCCGATGCAGATGGCATTACAGAACTGGTTTTACATGGGTTACAGCAGTTCTGCAGTGGTTATAGTACTGAATGAGAAATGGGCTAACAATTCATAGATGTGAGTTCAAATCCAAATCTGTCCAATTTTAAAATAACATGAAATATAGGAAATGACAAATATTTAAGCCTTTTCACCTCTCATCCTGATATAACCTCCACCTAACTAGCCTAACTAACCCGACTAGCAAGGCTTATTTTCATTGAAATATTAAGGATTCCTTTGACTCCAAAATGACACTCAATGGCAATCTTGGATTTTCCCTTCATCGGAGTCAGCATCAAACAACAGTGATGATATCAATCAGGTTAAGCATTAGTCATACCGAAATGTGAACATCTTTAATTATCTAAGAAGAAATTCAATAAAATGGAACCACACATGAGATTCAGATAGAAATTGAAAACTCATTGATTTTTTAAAAAATTCAATTATTTTCAACAGAAACTTTGAAATATTTATCTTCAGGTAATTGGACTACATAAGATCAGCTTTGGAGAGCTGGTGAGATGTTCAGCTATAGCAATGGCTGGGTACACCGTAAAAATTTCAATTGTGCTTCTTTCTAAAGGACTTGTATTTAGAGGGTTTACACAAAAATAACTCAGAAAGTTAAAATTTAATGGATTTCCTTTTGTGAAGACTTATGATGCACCCTGTGTATGAAGCTTCTGAATTTTAATGTCCAATTAACCATATGCAAACTCCAGAAATTTGCAATTGCTTTCCAGTCTTATGATATTAATGTTGGAGATGTTTTGCCAGTATTCCAGCTGCAGAATACAAGTCTCTGTCAAGACCTTTATTCGTGTATTCTATCATACAAGGATCTGCAAATGAAAAATCATCACGATCTTCAGAACATTCATCGTCTACAGTTCAATAGCGACTGGGGAATGCAACTCTTTACAGCCAGAGGAGAATTTTGATTGCAGTTTTATTATCAATGATTTAAACCATGACTTTGGGGAAAAATTGAAATTTTATGGTGCTTTTCATGATGTTAAATTATCCTTATGCACCAAAATGGTGTCTGTGCCCCAAAATTTGTAGTTGTATGCTGAAGAGAATATTTCTGACTTCATGGAATCTGAACTATGTTGTATTTATAAAAGAAATTTTAGTGTTTGCTACCTGATAAACAGATAAGCAGATGACATAGCCCTGCTAGCCACAACAGAAGAAGACCTACCAGCACTACTCAATAATGTTTCAAAAGTCTCTGCTGAATTTGGATTGCTGATAAATGGCAAAAAGACCAAAGTTACGGTGATAAGCAAAACTGCAATTCAAGCTGACATCTACAATGGAAACGGCAAGATCGAACAAGTGTCCTCCTTTATCTACCTTGGTGCAGAACTAAATGACACAAATGAATGCAGCAAGAAAATAAGGCGAAGGTTAGCAATGGCACGCACAAGCACTACCAAACTCTGGAACATCTGGAAAGATAGATCTGTGAGCACTGACTCCAAAATACGCCTCTTCAAGAGCCTCGTCTGGCCAGTAACCCTATATGGCTGTGAAACATGGTCCCTAAAAGCAGCTTATGAAAAGAAGTTGACAGCATTTGAGATGTGGACATACAGACGGATTCTCAGGGTATCATACATTGAAAGGAGATCCAATAATTTAATCCTAGAAAAGAATGGCATGAAACCAATACTTCAGGAAACCGTTATCCAGAGGAAACTTTGTTACTTTGGACACATCTCAAGAACTGATGACACACTGGAGCGCACTGTGCTTGAAGGCAGAGTAGATGGAAGCCACTCCCGAGGCAGACTGGGGACAAAATGGATCGACAATATCAAGAAGTGGACCAGCTTCACCACCAGAGATGCAAGAGGTTTGACTGCCGACAGATCGCAGTGGAAGAAAGTGGTCGCCGAGGCTCTGGCAGAGTATGGCACATGATGATGATGATGACCTGATAAATCTTACAGTTCTTTGGACAGACATATAGAAATAGGAAAGTAAATATGAATATAGATGCTTCATGGTGTTCCACAGTAATGGCAGCAACATTATCACAATTTTTGTAATTAAGGAGGCATAAAGCTTTTCTTTTTCTCTGTGCATTGATAACACAAACAGGGAGCTTCAGATAACCTTGGAGGTTGATGAAAAGATTCCTAGCAAAGAATATTGAATTTGTTTTGTGATGGAGTACTGCTTTCAGAACAAACTAGCGATAAGGAGAATTGGTGTATATCTCTAAGTCCCTTGTGAATCATCCATACTTTATTTTTCTTAAACATTCTCCTTTATTTACCCATGAGAATCTTATATTGTAGCCAATCCCTCCCTGTGTAATCTCCAGAGACAAGTTTTTGCAATGTCCATCTTTTGAATGCTTCAGTTATACAGCATTACAACAAGAACATGACCATAAACATAGAAGCAAAATATCACATCAAGCATAACTAACCAGTCTGTGCTGTTCATCATCAATGTGATGATGGAACTGTCTGTTATCACCAGAGCAAAGGCCGCTTGAAAACTATTATCTACTGCTGTGAAATGTCTTTTTTCCCTTTGGTTAAAAAAATTATGTGAAGCCAGAGGTACAAGTATTATATTTCCCTGGTGATTTCCAGCCCTAAGCACTTGCCAACCAATTTTAATAAGTTACGTTACCTAAGTGTGCAATTCATAACCAAGTGATCAGCAGTAGGGAGCTGTCTAGTTCATATCCTGTAACATGAGTTCAGTGATGGATAAAAATGACTTCTCTATGAACTAGCCATCCACTTTTCACAAAAGCAAGAAGCATAATAAATACACAGGAGGTCAGCGAACATTTATAAAGATAAGAAACAGACAGATGATTTAGATCTAACACTGTCAGAACTCAAAACTGAATGATAGGATTTTTTCCCCAATAGAATTGGATAAAAAGATAGTGAGAAGATGATGTTACATACAAAATATTGACTGATCTCTTTTTATTTCATAGCTGCAGACTGCTATAAGTTTCCTGCATTTTCTGTTTTTGTATTCACTCCCAGCACCTTTTTGTAAGCTTGTGTTCTATGAAGCATCATGATGAAATCTTGAGATGTTTTCTGCAGAGCAGCGATTGCGATATGCCTTGAACACCAGGCTACTTTGACTTACCTGCAGGATCATATTGAAAGCTCAGTGTGAAGAAATGAGAAACTAGCAATGATAATGGACTTCTCTCATAATTCACAATTCGATGATTTGATTTTAACTTTTAAGTATTTATTGTTCGTGCAGTGATGGTTAGTTTTTGCTTTTTAGTAGATCTTTTCCCATTCTATTGATTGTTTTGTTTTTAATGTTAATGGCAAAGTTACACTTGGTTGGTTTTTCATTTTCAATAAGTGGAGTCAATATGCAGTACTGTTCCTATCCAAAAGGTAAAGTAATCACGTTGTGATATTTACATTTAATGGCAATACTCAACAGTGCAAGAAGATAAATTTGCTCTTTTTGACTCATTATTATGTTCCAAACCTTAAGTGTGATGGTTGATACTGAATTGGGACCTACACTTCTACAGTTTAAATAGAGGGGAAATTTTATTCAAATACAGGTGTGATTTATTTGTACATTCAGGGAACCAGGTTTAATTTAGATAAATTGATATGTTTACATGTCCGCCCATATGGAGGCGCATTTTTATAAAGGATACCTGAAAAAAATGGAAAAAATACATTAATTCGGATATATATTTCATGTGCATTCTTGTCCACAAGCTGTGTTTGTGCTGGTGTGTCAATTTGTAGACACATTCCTTATGCGTGAGATCTTCAGTTTCATTCAAGATGTGTGAGCAATTCAACGGGGATGGGTGCTAGACAGCTGATGCACCATCAATAACTCACGCTGAGACGTAGGAAGCGAGGTATCGGCTTTTATTGACTGGAAGAATGAACAACACTACATCCTGGGGAATGAGGCAGGGCAACAGGCCTCAGTCGCCTTTATACAGGGGTCTGTGGGAGGAGCCACAGGAGCAGTCAGCAGGGGTCTGTGGGAGGAGCCACAGGAGCAGTCCAGACAGGTATATGTAGTTCACCACAACAGCAAGAGCATGCTTGCAATTTATCATTAGAATATGGGCACCACAGTAGCATAGTGGTAAGCCCGACATTATTACAGCTTGGACATTGGAGTTTGGATTTAAATTCTGACTCTATCTGTAAGAAACTTATACGTCCTTCCCGTGAAGCGTGTGGGTTTCTTCTATGTACTCCAGTTTCATTTTACAGTCCAGAGACAGACTGGTTAGTTGGTTAATTGGTCACAGTAAATTGTCCTATGACTATGCTAGAGTTAAGTAACACACGCAATATGCTGGAAGAACTCAGCTGGCCAGGAAGCATGCATGGAAAAGAGTATAATCGATGTTTCGGGCCGAGATCCTTCATCAGGACAGGAGAGAAAAAGATGCGGAGTCAGAGTTAGAAGGTGGGCTGAGGACAGGAAGAAACATGAGGTGATAGGTTAAACTAGGAGGGGGGAGAGGTGAAATAAAGAGCTGGGAAGTTGATTAGTGAAGGGGATACAGGGCTGGAGAAGGGAAAATCTAATGGGAGTGGGCAGAAGGCCATGGAAGAAAGAAAAGGGGGAGAAGCACCAGAGAGTGCAGGCAAGGAGATAAGGTGAGAGAGGGAAAAGGTGATGATGAATGGTAAAGGGAGGGAGGGGTGTGATTGATCATTACTGGAAGTCCGATTGCCTTCTGTCATCTCCTATTAGATTCCCCCTTTGCCAGACTTGTACCTTTTCCACCAATCAACTTCTCAGCTCTTCATTTCAGCAGTTCTGTGGATGAAAATGCCTTGTGACTGAGAAAGGTTAGAAGTGGAGAATGGGTAGACTGGTCCAAGCTGACAGGAAGGCAACAGTTACTCAAATAATCATGTGTTATGATACAGGTGTGCAGAAGAGCATCTTTGAATACACAACAAGTTGAACCTTGAAGTGGGTAGGCTGCAGCAGTGGAAGAGCAGAAACGTACACTCAGTGATCACTCTAGTAGGTACGTGTGGTCACTGAGCGTAGAGGTGCAAGCACACTTTCCATTATTATCCTAGTCTCCAGTCATCTATTCCAAAGTGATCAGCAAGGGAGAAAAAACAGAAATATCTTGGGGAATAAATGCAGCTTTCGAAAAAGACAATCCTATCTTTGAACCTCCAGTGCAATCGCATTTCTCTCATAATGTGACCAAAATTGTGCACAGTACATTTGCTATAGTCCAACACAAGGTGTACGCATTTCTTACATAACTTCTTGCTTTTATCTTTGCCTAATAAAATAAAAGATTTTGTTTCTCTATTTAACAATCTTTAGAACATTTCCTACCATTTTTGGATACGGTTGACACACATTTGAAGATCCTTTAGTTCCTCAACACCACTCTACAACCTGACATTTATTATATTTTTCCTTGTCTTGTTTCACTTCCACAAATGCATTATCCAACTCTTCTCTGGGTTAAATACATTTTGTGTGTTGCTTGGATTTCCAGCCTCTTCTCTTGTTTGTGCTGGGTTTAATTAGGGGGATTGCTGGGCTGTGTGGCTTGTTTGGTTGGAAAATCCTGTTCCACAATGTATTTCTAAATAAATAAAAAAATAATAAAATAAAAAATCCTGAAGTAAATACTATGGAAAATATACGAGTAAATTCCCCTGAGCTGTGCATGCAGCTGAATTTAAGGAGATGTGCAGAATTATCTGTCTTTCTTCTTGGTAAAGAAAAGCAATATTGCATGGGGAAACAAGCACAGTATGAGAGATCGCATTCCTGCAATTCTCTTATAAGTCTCATATCCAACAATATTGGACAGCTGAGACCAAAGCTGTGCTGGATTTTGGGTTTTCCTCCATTTTATACAATGTATAGAAGGGTAAATGAAACAAAACATAGTTTTGAAATCACCAAATGAACAATGAGTTATGTTTCCTTTCTGCTGTATCACTTATGGTACCTCATGGCCATTTTGATATCATTATGATGGCAAAGCACAAAAGGAAATTACCTAAGTAGTGAGCTCAGGTTCGATCGGCAAAGTTGAATGAGGTCAGGGATTATTATGATGTCCACATTTCTATTAATTACTTATCAGATGAAACTTCTTCAAAAGGTTATGATTTCAGAGCTGGAGTTTAGATGTCTTGGATGTATCCGTCCCAATTGTGATTTACTTACTACAATGCTGCTGTCTTTTTTAAAACAATGCTTCTCAGAAGAACTTAAGAAGTGCTAAATGGGTTGAAAATAATATTTACTCTTTCATACTGCTACAAAGATGGATGAGATGAACAAAATTAAAATCTGAAAACTTGCTTCATCATAAAGAACACTCAGAGAATTAATCAACTAAAAGCTAAGTGATTCTAAGTTTTGGGGACACATTCAATGCATGACACAAACTCAGTTTCATGACTTCAGTGGTCTGCAAAGTCATTAAGGGCATATTTTCCCCCAGTAAATTACAGATATGGGAAGAAAGGATTGGTGGGAGTGAAGTATTATATTGTTTAGTGAGCTTGCAGATGTCTGAATGGATAATAGCAGAATCTTAGGAGAGTTAGCAAGAACAGTGGTGGAGGTTTTTATAGTGTTGAGGAAAAGTGCACACTTCACCCTCTTTTATATTGGAATTGGTGCTGTGCTTTCATTTAGCTGGTTTAGTTACAGATCAATCTACAATAAAATAGTATAGGAAATTATTGCCTGAGATCTCAGAAAATAGCAGTTATACTTCATTTATCAACAACTTTACAACGATTTGCATTTCCACTTTCCAGTATATATTTTGACTTTTCCAGATTAATTTATATGCATTATGACAGACTGTGCTTTAGTTTTATAAAGGGAGAAGCACATTAGAATAGGTGATGGTCTCTGAAATTTAACAACTGAATATTAACATTCAGACCTGTAAGTCTGATACAATGTAGAAACTCCGACAGTGGCTGAATAGCAATTTTACGTAGATCTCAGCATATAATGGCTTGCTCATTCTAATGTTATGTACATATTTGATTCAAGCATGCATTGTTGACATTTGTAGTAGTTACTGCAGTGCATTGCAGTGATGAGGCTTAAGCAGTTGTTATTTTGAAGTTTTCTGAGCTTTTCTGTTGTACAAACATAATAAAAAATTTAAACTTGAAATTAAGCTACAATAAAAGTAGAGTATGAAATACTAGTACTTGGAAACCACAAGTAACCAGTTTCACAAAATAGATTCTTCGAGCCCTTCCTGGGCATTTTCAATGTGTAATGCTCCTGTTAATCCAGACAATGAAACCATAGAAGTGGCAGTATGGACAGCAAAGCAACATCATAATTAGTGGTGCTGTCTCACCGCTCCAGAGAGATGGGTTCGATCCTGACCCTAGGTACTGTCTGTCTGGAGGTTGCACATTTCCCTGCAAACAACGGATCGTTCTAGGGTTCACTAGATTGCTTCTCAATTGCTGAAGATGAGCTGGTTGTTAGCTTAATTGGCTACTGTAAACTACTCCCAGTGTGATGGATCGATGTGTGTGTGTGTGTTTATACCGTTGTTGAGCGTGCAAGAGGAAAAATAGGATTGCCATTTGTGGGTGCTTGATGGTTAGGCTGGGCCTGGGGGGTCCACAAGGCCTATTTCTGTGCTGAATGACAATGACTATGATCTGCTAATACCTACTACCTCCTCAGGCTAAGCTATGTATCCTTAACCTATGTATCCTAGTATCCTTGAATGATGTTTTTATCAAATACTAATGTAATTTTGTTTTAAACTTTCCAAATAGTTATTGGTTTCATTGTAATATGTGTTCTATGAACCCTTTGTGAGGATGAGGTTATCTAACAGCTTGCTCTGTCTTAAAGCGATGACCTTCATTTTATTGGATTCTCCCCTCAATCTCCCATGTTTCACTGTGAAAAGATCAATTACACAGTGTATCTTTATAACTATCTTCGGTTCCCTGTAGTACATCCTTCCAAGGCTCATTATCCTTCTTTTGTCCTCAGAAATGGAATTAATCCACAAGTGTTAGCCTAATTAATGGCACATGGAAAGTCAATCTCACATTTTTTTCATATCGTTGTGTTTTCTTACAACATAGGAGGAGGCCATTTTGCCCAACAAGTCTATGGAAAATTTCAGAGCATTCCTATCAGTCCCATCACCCCACTTACTACATTCTCTCTCATATGCCCATAATTTCACTTCTTTGAATTTGCACCCTAGACAGAACAATGACTCGCTCTAGTATATATAGTGCTTTCTATGTACTAAGATATTCCAAGTCTTTTCACAGGAATGTTAACAAGTTTGACACCATATGCATTATGCATAATGGGAAAATGAGCAGAAATCTTGGCAAGGAGAAAGGTTTAAAAATGTCCATAAGAAGATGAGAGACTGAGAGGTAGAGAGGAAGGGAATTATGCAATGGTTTCTCCTTCATTAGGAAAGTACAATCCCTAGAAGTGAATTCCTACTACTATTAGAGATTGTTTTAGGGTTGGGGAGCAGGAGTTCAAAGAAGCCAGAATAGGAGGAGAGCAGAAATTATGGTGGATTCTTGTTTATGGTAATAGAAGACAACCCTAAGAAAGGAACTGAAAATAAAGAGGAGAATTTAAGAATATTATGTTGCCCTACATGTTGTCATTGAAGGTCAGAAAGTAAAACAATGATGAATGAATGGAATTTTGTGTGAGACAGTGTATGGGAAGAGGAAACTCAAGGCAGTGCATGGTAAGGAGAATGTTGTGTGATCTCAAGTTAATGAGAAAGAAATATTAATGAGGGTGAGTGAGTGACTGGGGAACAAACCAAGGGGTGCCAAAGTCATGACTGAGGTTTCCAGCAGCAGTGAAGTGTGATCCTGGGGAAGATGTCATGGAGGAGATATTCTTTGTGATGAAACAGACATGAGTTTGGAGCCCATCATTACAGAACATATAATAACAAGGTTGTGAAGGATCTAGTTTAGACATAGATGGTTTAGGGAGAAAGACATGGAACTGGTGCCCAAAAAATATAAAATGCAGCATTATAGATTTAATTACAGTTTTGTTAATATAGATTTAATGGATGGCCTTGGATGCCAACTTGGGCAGAATACTTGTGGTCCTTAAAATATTAACATTTAGGATTACCAGCTTCTATGATGGGAGGGGAGAAAATTTAGATTTAATTTTGAAGCTCACCCTTATACTTCATTTTCTATACCTTGTATCTCTTTTTCTGGTGTGTGGCATTCCAGTGCCATGAAGTCCTCAAAATAGTCTGTAATTTGGGTTATTAGGTAATTAACTAGAGTCAACAAAATGAAGTTAGGTTCAGTCAGAGTGGCCATAGGGTGAGCAGAGAGAATTAGAGTGGGAAACTGAGGCTTTGACTCAAGAGGCTTCAGGAAGAAGATCCTGAGACTAAGTTGAAGTTCCTGTTGAGCTTCTGTTTCTTTCTTTATCGGTGCTCAGCTGGAGAACCACAAACAAATCCAAAGGCAGTGGTGTGGCCCTTTTGCATCATGTGGAAGATCTCCAGTATTCCTAAATGCTGCATCTGTAAAAAGTACATCAGGTTGCAAATTGTTGCAAACCATTTTAGGGATCTGGAGCTGGAGATGAATCACCTACAGATTATTTGGGAGAATATGGAGTTGATCGAGAAGAGCTACAGGAATGCAATCACACAGGAATGTAAGGAAATATCTGGGTGACTGTCAGAAGAGGGAAGGAAAATAGGCAATCGGCGCAGAGTACCCCCGTGTCTATTCCACTCAAAACCACTTTGGAGACTGTTGATATGAATGCCCTACCAGGCCCCTGGCACTGAGTATGGCTCTGTGGCTCAGAAGGGAAGGGAGGAGAAGAGAAGGGTGATACCAATGTAGTATGTAGGAGAGGATACGAAAGTGTCCAGAATAAATTTTAAACAGTTCCAAATGTGATAAGAATATTAATTGATAGTAACATAGAGGCAAAATTGAAAAGGTTGATGAATGCAGGACTGAAAGTGTTATACTTGAATGCATGCAGTATATGGAATAAGGAAGTTGATTTTGTAGTGCAGTTATAAACTGACAGGTGTAATATTATGGACAACACTGAGTCATGGATGAAACAAGATTACAAATGGGAGATTCCGAAATTAATCCAGAGGACCAAAAATTGCAGATGTCATTACACTCATTTTAAGAAAGGGAGAGGCAGAAGACAGAAATTTATCAGCCAGTTAGCCTGACGTCAGTGGTTTGTAAGATGTTGATGTCCATAGTTAAGGAGGCACATGATAAAAAAAAGATGAATTCAGCATGGGTTCCTGACAAATATACCTTGACTGTCTAGTCTGTTGGAATTCTTTGAGGAAATAACATGCAGTACAGGTAAAGGAGAGTAGAGGATGTTGTTTACTTGGATTTTCAGAAGGCCTTTCACAAGGTACTGCACATGAGGCTGTTAAACAAGAAAGGAACCCATGGTTCCTTCCTCTCTACCAATCAGGGTCCAAAACAGTTCTTCCGGGTGAGGCGACACCTCACGGGTGAGGATGTTGGGGCCATATACAATGTCCGGTGCTCCCGGTGTGGCCTCCTGTACATCAGAGAGACCCGATGCGGATTGGAAGATCATTTCACTGAGCACCTACGCTCTGTCTGCCAGAGGAAGCAGTATCTCCCAGTGAGCACCCATTTTAATTCCACTTCCCAGCCCCATTCTGATATGTCTATCCATGGCCTCCTCTACTGTCGCGATGAGGCCACACTCAAGTTGGTGGAACAACACATTATATACCGTCTGGGTAGCCTCCAACCTGATGGCATGAACATTGATTTCTCAAACTTCTAGTAATTACCCCTACCCCTGCCCTCTCCTTCACCAGTCCCCACCCCTCTTCCCTCTCTCTCCTTATCTCCTTGCCTGCCCAGCACCTCCCTCTGGTGCTCCTCCCCCTTTTTCTTTCTTCCATGGCCTCCTGTTCTCTCCTATTGCTCTCCCCCTTCTCCAGCATTGTATGGTTTTCACCAATCTACATCCCAGCTCTTTACTTCATCCTTCCCCCCTTCCCAGTTTTACCTATCACCATGTGATTCTCTCTCCCCTCCCCCACTTTTTAAATCTACCCCTCATCTTTTTTTTTCCCCTGTCCTGCTGAAGGGTCTCAGTCTGAAATGTCAGCTGTACTTTTTTCCATAGATGCTACCTGGCCTGCTGAGTTCCTCCAGCATTTCTGTGTGTATTGCAAGGAACCCATGGTATTACAGGAAGGATCCAGGCATGGATAGGAGACTAGCTGACTGGCAGGAAGCAAATAATGGGAATAAAGGGGGGCTTTTCTGATTGACTCATGGTGTTGCACAAAGGTCAACGTTGGGACAACTTCTTTCCATGTTATAGGTCAATGATTTGGAAGATGGAATTGATGGCTTTATGGCCAGGTTTGCAGATGATATAAAGATAGGTGGAGGGACAGATAGTGTTGAGGAAGCAGGGAGTCTGCAGAAGGATATAGACTGATTAGGAGAATGGACAAAGAAGTGGCAGATGGAATACAAAGTAGGGAATTGCATGGTCATGAGCTTTGATAGAAGGATTAAAGGCCTAGACTATTTTCTAAACAGAGAACAAATTCAGAAATCAAAGGTGCAAGTTGAGTTGGGAGTCCTTGTGCAGGATTCCCTAGAAGTTAATTTGCAGATTGAGTCAGTGGTAAGGAAGACAAATACAATATTACCATTCAATCCACAAGGACTAGAATATAAAAGCAAGGATGTAACGTAATGCATTGCTCAGGCCACACTTGGGCTCCATTCCTAACAAAGTATGTGCTGACATTGGAAAGTGTCCAGAGGAGGGTCACAAGAATGATCCCAAGAATGAGAGGAATAAGATAAGAGTATTTGTTGGCTCTGAACCTGTACGTGCTGAAGTTTAGAAGAATGAGGAGGGGATCTCATTGAAGCCTATCAAATATTGAAAGGCCTAGATAGAGTGGACATGGAGAGGATATTTTCTATAGTGGGGGATTCTATGACCAATGGGTACAGCCTCAAAATAGAAGGGCATACCTTTAGAACACAGGTAAGGAGGAATTTCTTTATTCAGATGATGGTGAATCTGTGAAACTCATTGCCACAGAGGCTGTAAGGGCCAACTCATTGGGTATATATAAAATGGAGATTGGTAGGTTCTTGATTTGTAAGGGCATCAAAGAATATGTGGAGAAGGCAAGAGAATGGAGTGGAGAAGGATAATAAATCAGCCATGATAGAAAGGCAGAGCAGGCTCGATGGGCTGAATAATGTAACTCTGCTTTTATGTCTTATGGTATTATGGTTAGTTAGAGGAACAGATAAGAGATTCAGTGAGCATAAAAGAGACTCCCAGATGCCAGGGCCAGGTACATCTCATATTGGGTCCACAACATTCTTCAGGCAAAGGGTGAGCAGCCAGAAGTCATGATATACACTGGTACAATGACATAGGTGGGAAAAAGGATTAAGACTTGTAGAGTGATTATAGGGAGCTAAGTCAGAAGCTAAAAAGCAGGACCTCACAGGTGGTAATCTCTGGATTGCTGCCTGTGGCACGTGCCATTGAGAGTAAGAATAAGATGATATGGCAGATGAATATGTGGCTGAAGAATTGATGCAGGGGGACAAGGTTTCAGATTTGTGGATCACTGGAATCTCTTCTGTGGAAAGTATAATCTTCACAAAAGTGATAGATTATGCCCTAACATAAGGAGGACCAATGTCCTTGAGGGTAGGTTTGCTAGGTCCATGGGAGGCAGGTTTAAACTACAAAGTTTGTAGATTGGCAGGTAAATGGGAATGAGAGGATTCGATTAGAAGATGGAGCAGTTGATATAAAGGTAGATGCAATGTTTAGAGAGACTGAGGAATAATAGGCAGTAATTGCAGTCAGCTGGTTTAGTTGAAATGTGTCTATTTTAATTTGAGTATCAGGAACAAGTGTGTTGAACTTAGAGCATAGATCAGTCCATGGAACAATGAAGTCTGGCTGTAAGTGCCTTGGCTATCAGAATGGCAGGAATGACTGCTGGATGTTCTGGAGTTTTGATGTTTCAAAAGGGTCAGAGCAGGAGGTAAAGGGTGGGGGTATGGCATTGCTAACAAGGGGTAGTCTCAAAGCTGCAGAAAGGGAGAATGTTGTAGAGGGATCATTTACTGAGTGTGGGTAGAAATCAGAAACAGGAAGGGAGTAATTTCTCTATTAGGAGTATTCTATAGCCCCTTCAATAGCACAGGCATTAATAGAGCAGATTGGGTAGCAGATCTTGGAAAGGTATATAAATAACAGGGCTGTTGTCATAGGTGACTTCAACTTCCCTAATATTGATTGACAGATTTTGGGTGCAAAAGGAATTTCTTAGTTGAGTCTAGGAAGGATTTCTGTCATAATATATAGACAGGCCGACTAGAGGACAGGTCATATTCGATCTGATGCTAGGGAATTAAACCGAGTCAGTTGACAGATCACTTGGTGCATGTGTTACAACACTCACCCCTCCGCTCCAGCTTCCAAGGTTTAGACGTTCTAACTCTTTGGAGTACGGATAGCTGGCATGGCTCCTTTAAAGAGTCAGGACAGTCCCGCTAAATGGCAATCATGTTTTGGGCACCAAGGATTGAGCATTTAAGGAGCAGCTGAACTGAGGTTTGGAGCTTAATTGTAAGCCTATTCGTGATTTTGTCTAGTGTTTGTTTGATCTAGTTTGAAGCTGTGTCTTGACCCTAGCCTCGGATACTCCAGCATTTGGGTCCAAGCCATTCTCATCACAGACTCTTCACAGTATGATTGATCCAATATGGATCCAGTGGGGTATCAGCGCCTTTCATCTGCCACAGCAAAGATATTTCCCTACAGAGCCTGGAGATACATGACTTCCAGGCAACAATTGGTCAACTTTTGCAAGGAGGAGGCCAGAGCTATTTGGGAGAACCAGCTGGTCCCACTCTGGAGCCAGTACATCATCCAACCCTGGAGACTCAATGGTAACTTAGCTTCCTGCCACAGCTTCCTCATCCAGTGCTCCCTAGAGTTTGAGCTCCAGCCATCCTGGTTTCCATTGGAGCACAGAAGGGTGGCTTTCATTGTGAATGCAGGTCAGAGGTTTGCTTGGACTTGGAGGAATCACGGCCGCCATGAGGGACATGTTTCATCACCCCACTGGAGAAAGCTGAGCCTCAGACCGGATGAAGGTTTGACGGGGGTTGGGGGGGTGGAGGTCACGTGATTGAATTTCAGGCCTTGGCCCAGGCGAATGGTTGGAAGGGCCTTGGCCATGGCTCCACAGCTCCACAGCCACAGGCTCCAAGATAAACTGAAGGATACCCTCAACTTCGGAGAGCCAGAAGAGAACTTAAAGGTTCTCATCAACTATTCCATCCATCTTGATAATCGTCTGGCAGAGTATCAATGGGACTCCATCATGAGGTTGAGGAAGGCTAGCCTGAGCCTTGACTTCCTTCATTGTTCCACTCCCCAACTTAGGATCATGATCAGCCTGTCACCTGCTCAAGATCCAGTTGAACCAATGCAGATTGGTTGCCCTAGACTCTGTTGATGAGAGGTCCCAGTGCCAGAGTCAAGGCTGCTGCTTTCACTGTGGGGAAGCAGGCCACCTGTAGGCTGAGTGTCCATAGCTGCAGCCACCCAGGGAACTGCTGAGACTGTCCAAATATTGTGGGGATAGTAGCCACTATTCCAAACCCCACAGAATCTGGTTTTGTGCTGAAGGCAGAGTTTACCTGGGGTACAAACCTAAGGCAGCTGAGGGCTTTTGTGGACTCTGGGACAGCAGGTAATTTTCTGGATAGAGGAACTTCCTGTTGGTTCAACATATAGCTGCAAGAATTGAGTCGGTCCTTGCCCTCAAGTGTCTTGGACAGTCGCCCGCTAGGTTCCAGTCAGATCCAGCAACAGACTGAGGTGTTGCAGATGAGAATAGGGGATCATATGGAAGACATTAGTTTCTACATTATTGAGTCTCCACTCATACCCCAGAGCCCTGCGTATCTTTGGCTGTCTCAGCACAACCCACCTGTGCACTGGAGGGAAGGAAGAATCACTGCTTGGCCCAGCAATTGTAAGAGGGTTTATTTTTTGCTTGGTATTCTGACCTCCCAGACTCTCCTGAGACCAGCAGCCAATGAGGGGACAGACTTCTGCTCAGGGTAACACATGGAGCCTTCAGGAAACTCAGTCCTGCCTTCAAGGGAAGATAAGTTGGCTCCAGCCAATTAGCCCTGTATGAGTCCTGACACAGTCCAGTCGGGGGTGCACTGGAATGAGAGCTCAAGATCAAGAGTAAACCAAGAAGTGCCCAAGCAATGTGGAACTCTAGTAGGAAAGGTAAAGGGCTCCAGTTGCCAAGTACCATTCAAGGGGAAGGTTCCAAAGTGGAGATCCTTGGAACCTCGTCCCAGGAGCAGAAGGACCATTTGTTGCACCTCACTGCTGATGTTTGAGGAGATGAACGAGAACTTGGACTGTGATTTGGCTTCTGTTTTCACTGAAGACTCTTGTGGACCTTTGGGGGAGGCTCTGGGATCAGACGAAGCGCCCCCGCTACCAATGAAATCTCAGGAGTCATCCTCAGAGGAAGGTTCAAGGGTAATTGCAACACCCAAGCCAATAGAAATCCCTTCTGTCTACAAGGATTCGGAAGAGGTTTTCAGTATGGGAAAGGTCTCGACTCTTCCACTGCACTGACCCTATGACTATGCAATAGATCTACTGCCAAGTACCTGTCCTCTGTGTGGTTAATTATTCATGCTCTGAGGACCAGAGAGAAGTGGGAGTATATTTAGAAAGCTCTTTCCCTGGAATTCATTCAGCCCTCAACCTCCCAAGCTGGTTTCTTTTTCGTACAGAAGAATGGGGGTCTGCAGCCTTGCATTGAATATACAAGGCTGAATCATGTAATGGTCAAGAATTGTTCCCCCTTTTCAATCCTCAACATTCAAGATTCTCCAAGGGGCAAGAGTATTCTCAAAGCTAGACTTGTGGAATGCATACAACCAGGTTCACATAAAGGAGGGTGATGAGTGGAAGATGGCATTCAACACACTGACAGGGCACTATGAGTCCGTGGTCATACCCTTCAGCCTTTTGATCATGCCAGCAGTTTTCCAGGCCTTTATAAATGGCGATCTCTGGGATGCTCTCCATCAGTATGCCTTTGTCTACTTAGAAGACATCCTAATATCCTCATTGCTCATGGAAGCGACATCCTAAAGAGGCTTCTTGATCATGGACTTCACGTCAAGCTGAAGAAGTCCAAATTCCACATAACCACTATTTCTCTTTTGGGCTGCATTATTTCTAAAGGCAATCTCATGATGGACCCTATTAAGACCCAGGCAGTCAGAGATTGGCCACAATCATCCGGTGTGAAGCAACTCCAATGGTTCCTGGGATTTGTCAACTTTTATCAAAAGTTTATCAAGAACTTCAGCTCAGGAGCAACTCCGCTGATGGCATTAACCAAGAAATCCACGGGCCGTTTTGTTTGGACTACCAAGATGGCAGCTACTTTTGCAGAGCTCAAGCAGAGGTTCATGACAGCTCCCATTTTGGTTACACCTAACCCAGACCTTCCCTTCGTCATTGAAGTGGATGCCTTGGATGTAGTAGTGCCTGCAGTGTTGTCTCAATGGACACCTTCGGACAACAGACTGTACATGTGGGTGTTCTTTTCCAGGCGACTTTCTCTGTTAGAGGTGAATTACGACATTGAGAATAGAGAACTCTCGTGGTCAAGTTGGCTCTGGAGGAACAGCGTCACTGGCTCAAGGGGGACAAAAATTCTTTTATCATATGGACAGAAGATAACAATGGCTTATGTTCAGGAAACCAAGAGACTAAATTCCAGGCAGGCCAGGTATTCTCTTTTCTTTAACCATTTTAGTTTCATCCTGACTTATTGACTAGGATCTAAGAACCAGAAGATAGATGCCTTGTCCAGTCAGTTTGATGAACCTGAACAAGAAAAGCAGCGTACCATCATTTTGCCTGAAGCCGAGGTGATAGCGCCAATTCATTGAGGGAATCAACACACTTGTTTGCAAGGCCTAGGTGCAAGGGGAGATTCCTCAGAACAACCCTTTGGGTAGTCTGTTCATTCCTAGTCCTATCCAGTCTCTGGTTCTTCAATGGGGTGACATCTCACCCAGGGATTGCCAGAACCCTCTGTTCAATAAGGGAAGATATTGGTGGCCTGGAATGGCGAGGAAGATCTGTCAATATGTGTTGGCATGCGAGGTGTGTGCCTGGAACAAGGACCCCTGCACACACCCTCAAGGACTCCTTCACCCTCTGCCTGTTCCAGAAAGACCATGGGCTCACATCTCACTGGACTCCTCCTTCCAAGGGGAAGACCTTTATTATGGTAATTGTGGGTCATTTTTTGAAGGCCTGTAAATACTTTGCCTTGGGCAGACTTGCGTCTGTGGAGGAGGCAGCCAAGATTGTCCTGCAGCAGGTATTCAGGATCCACAATTTTCCAGTGAATGTTGAGTTGGATAGCTGTCTGCAATTTGCATCACGCTTCTGGAGAGTGTTTTGCAAACTGATTGGAGCAACAGCAAGTCTTTCCTCTGTGCTTCACATGCAGTCCAACATCCAGACAGAGCAGGTGAACCAATATATGAAATGTACCCAAAGATGCCTGGGTTGTGAAAGACCAGACCAGTAGTACAGTCAGCTGATGTGGCCAGAGGTCGCCCACAACACTTTATGGCATTCAGCACATGGGATATCTCCTTTCAAATGCCAATTTGGGTATTCTCCTCCAATACTCTTCCCTCAGCAGGGGGCAGAGGTTAGGGTTCCTGAGGCTGAAGATCTTGTCCAATGTTGCAAGGAGAGATGGACTAGGGCAAGGGAGATTTTGTGAGCCTCCACCCGAAAGGCTGAAATAAAGGCTACCTGCAAGAGAAGACAGGGACCAGTTTTGCAGCCTGGGCAACAGGTTTGGCTGTCAACTCAGGATTTGCCTCTCCGGGTGGAGTCCAGGAAATTGGCACCCAAGTTTATTAGACTCTTCAGGATTCTCAGGAAAGTAAACCCAATGGCCTAACCTTGTAGCTCCCCAAAATCCACAAGGTCAATCCCACTTTCCATGTTTCCAAGTTAAAGCTTGTGAACACCAGCCCGTTAGCCCATCATCAGCCCCGCTGACACCCAGGCTTGTTGATGGGGAATAGACTGTTTTCACTGTGAAAAGAATTTTGGACTTGCATGCTATTTCAGGCTTTGGTAATATCTTGTGGACTGGGAAAGACTGGGACCAGAGGAGAGGTGGCTGGGTTCCTGAAAGGGGCATCTTGGCTCTCGCTCTCATTCAAGACTACAATCATCATCTTTCTGAGGTGCCAGGGCCATCAGGAGTCAGCCTTAGAGCAGGGGTTCCTGTTAGGACCCACACCCACCCACACCCATCCGTGCCAGCTTTTGAGGTTTAGACACTCTAAATCCCCAGAGTACGAATAGCTGGTGCGGCCCCTAAAAGATTCAGAACTCCCCTGCTAATTGGCAACCATGTTTTGGGTGCCAAGAATGGAGTGTTTAAGGAGCACCTGAACCGAGGATTGGTGTTCAATCATAAGCCTACTCGTGATTTTGTCTCGTGTTTGTTTTATGCTCAGATTCTTGATCCAGTTTGAAACCGTGTCTCGATCTTAGCCTCAGATACTCCAGCATTTGAGTCCAAGCCATTCTTGTCACAGTGTGAGCATTTTAGTGACCCTAACCTTTTCCACAGCCTTAGACAGGGATAGGAGCAAATGGCATGGAAAATTATTTAGTGGAGGAGGGTGATTTATGATGTTATTTGGCTGGAACTTGGGACCATAAATTGGTAACAGATATATTCAGGGAAATACGTATCTGAACTGTTTTTTAAGAATCGCTTGCATGCGGTTCTGGATCAGTTTATCTCATTGAGGCAGGAAAAGGATGGTAGGATGATCTTTTTGGCTTTTAAAAATAGCTTGGCTCGGGAAGTGGAAGTATGGGTTAATGAGTTTGCAGATGACACAAAGGCTGGTGGTGTTGTCGATAGTGTAGAAGGTTGTCAAAAGCATCTACAGACATTGATAGGATGCGGAGCTGGGCTGAGAAGTGGCAGATGGTGTAAAGTGTAGAGTGATACACTTTGTAAGGTTAAACTTGAAGACAGAGTACAGGGTTAATAGCAGAATATTTTGTAGAGTGGAGGAGGGATCTTGGGGTCCTTGCCAAGAACTTTCAAAGTTGCCATGCAGGTTGATAGGGAGATTAAGAAGGCATAAGGAGTGGTGGCCTTCATTAGATGGGGGACTATGTTTAAGAGTGAGCATTAATATTGTAGATCTATAGAACTCTATTTAGACCACACCTGAAGTATTGTGTTCAATGCTGTTGGTCTCATTATAGGAAAGGTGTGGAAGCTTTAGAGAGAGTGCAACAAAGATTTATCAAGATTAGGAAGCATGTCTTATGGGGAAAGGTTGACAGAGCTTTGCTTTTTCTCTTTGGAGTGAAGGAGGATGAGCGGTAACTTGATAGATAGGGATGTATAAGATAAGAGGCAAAGATGGAGAGGACAGCCAAAACCTTTTCCTCGGGCTGGAAATGGCTAAGATGAGAAGGCATAATTCTAAGACGATTGAAGAAAAGTATAAGGAGATGTGAGAGATACGTTTTTTACAGAGTGGTGAGTGCATGAAATGCACTGCCATCGGGTGTGTTAGGGACAGTTATATTAGGGATATTCAAGAGGCTTAGTTAGGCAAGTAGATGAAAGTAAACTGGAGGGCTGTGTGGGAGGGAAGCATTAGATTTACCTTGGAGTATGTAAGTAGGTTTGCATAACATCGTGTGCCGAGGACCCTGTGCTGTTCTATGTTCTGATTGAGTTGAATTAGTCCAGTGTTACTCTATCTTCAATGTTTTTTCTCCTGCGGAGGTTGATGTTGAACCACTGCTCGGCATTCCTCTTTCATGGTTTCAAAGGTCTGAGATTGTGAAAGGCTTTATATGAATTCAGAGCCTTTTTGTTTGATCTGCGCAGTCCAGCAGCATGAGAAACTCAGCACCTAACCTGGGAGAAAATGTCAGTTCTGGAAGAATGTTGACTTCATTGACTCATTCCAATAGCAACACTCCACAAGGACATGTTAAAACTGAAGTGATACTTTATTCAGGAGTGACATTTAATTATATTCAATAATGAGCACTCATGTAATTGGAATGTTTTTGTTTCTGGATCAGGACTGTACAATTACAGAATGGAAATTTGTCTGTTGTAACATTTCCAGCATTGCTGCATTGCCATTTTAAAAATGGCAGTTAAATTTCGACTATAATGCCACAATGAATCTAACTTGCACATAGGATAAACATGATGTTCCATATGGAGCTAGAATTTAAATGTTTTATGATTTGTTTGTTGACTTTCTGACTATTAATGTACTGATAAGCTGAGTAAACTATTTTTTCTGGTTGGTGGTATTGGTTCAGACACTAGATTGGAATCCCGGCCTTTGAATGAGGTGATAAACACATTTGCATGTGTTTAGTAATTGTATTTTATGAGCTGCTTTTTCATTTTGAATGAGAAAACTGGAACTGAAGAACCAAGTTTTGATCCAAATGCAAATTAAAGTTTTATTGGTTCAGAGGTTCAAAGAATTGCTGAATTAGTACCAAGCAGGAAAGCTTTGGGGCAGCCTTATTCGAGTTTCTATGGCACATGGAGAATTTGAAACAAGCAGTGACAGGAGCAGTGCAACTGAAGGTGTGAATAATCAATCGCGTGCAGCCTTGAGATATCTGTCGGATGCTTTACTTTGGCAGTGCACCAAGAGAACAAGCCATTTAAAACAGAATTCTTCGGAGGCGAAGAGAAATATAGTTGCTTCCATAATTAGCCAAAGGCTTTATCACTTTGTTTAACTGATGACACTGTTTGCAAACAAAAGAGGGTATTAGAATTACCATTAGAGTAATCCGCTGCCTGTCATCAGAAAAATAGAATTCCGACAGTGTCAAATAAAAACTGATAATCCGCCTGAATATTTTAATTACTTTACCAATCGTGCCCATGACCTAAACTCTGGAATTCTCTCCATCCTTTAAAACATTCCATAAAATCCCTCAGAGACCAATCCTTCTGTCACCTGCCCAGAATTTTATTCTGTTGCATATTTTTCTACTTTGGTGACTTGGGATGATTTTCTATGTTGTAAGTGTATATTACCATGGCTTATTCCCATGGATATTTTCTGCTTATAAATAGGACATCATATGGCGTATAAAGACAAAATTTCCCCATGAATTAAATTAATCATGGAATAATTGTTTTTTAAAGCTAGACATGAACAGTCTAAATATTCTAAATATTATTAAAGGAAATAAAACTTGGCTTTTGCATAGGTGGAGTGTTAGTAAGTTCATCTAGAAGACATGCATTTGAGTTGAAAGGAGAACATTTGAAGAAGGTGTGGAGAGCAAGTTTTTTTCACAGAGTAGCAAGCACCTTGAACTGCAGTGGAAGCAGGAATGGAGGGATATGAATTATGTGCAGACAAGAAGGAATTTAGTTTAATTTGGCATTACCTTTAACCAGAGCGTAGTGAATCTGTGGAATTCATTGTCACATGTGGATGTGGAGGCCAAATCATTGGATATATTTAAGGCAGAGGCTGATAAATTCTTGATTGGTCAGGGCATGAAGGGATATAGGGAGAAGGCAGGATGCTGGGGCTAAGAGGGAAAATGGATTAGCCATGATGAAATGGTGAAGCAGACTTGATGGGCCAAATGGCCTAATTCTGCTCCTATCTATACCTTGTGTTTAGCACAGATACTGTGGGTGAAAGGGCTTGTTGTACTGTTCTTTGTTCTAAGTCCATTTTGGAAAGGTAATATATATATTAGTTTGGATTTTGCTGGCAAATATGCACTCCCTTAAGTGCCAATAGCTTTAGCATTGCTGCACTAAAGGGAAGTTATAAAACTTATGGTTGACTGCTGACAGGTCATGTGCTGCCTGCACTCCCTGTGAAGCCCAGTGACAGAGCTGGATCTCTTTGAGATATCCAGTAATGACATTGGGAAATCTACGCTCTGATCTTCTGCAAGGTTGCGCCTAGTGCAGGATCTGCAAGCCGTTGATTCCATTGGTGATGTAGGGTTATGGAAGAGAAAATAAAATAAATCAAGTTCCATTTTAATTATTTCTGAATCGTTTGATGTTTTTTGAATTTTTCAAAAACCAATTTTGTATTTTAGTTGTAAAATGTTTCTAAGTGTCAGAGTTGGAGCTGGACATTGCCAGTTGCTAAAATGCTTTCTGAAATGTTCTGTGGACTCTCATTCCATTATGTCTTTGAAGGTCCTGCTGCAACTGAGGGCTTTGCCAGAGTGGACAGTATAGCACAAGAACAAGCACTTTGGCCCAAGATGTGCTGAGCTATATTTGGATGAGTGGTATTACAGTGGATAAGTATGGACAATGGGCCCCTGGTCATAAAATCGAGGTTTTTGTTATTATTAATGAAATGCAGAACAGTAAATTAGTTTTGTTTCAACTAACGTTCTAAATAAAGGTAAATTGATGAAAGTGTCAATCAAGCTTATTAGTAGGCTTAACACGAGGAAATCTGCAGATGCTGGAAATTCAAACAACACACACAAAATGCTGGTGGAACACAGCAGGCCAGGCAGCATCTATAGGGTCTCGGCCCGAAACGTCAACAGTGCTTCTCCTATAGATGCTGCCTGGCCTGCTGTGTTCCACCAGCATTTTGTGTGTGTTATTAGTAGGCTTGATTTTTTTTTTGTTAAAGCTGGTAAAATAAATAAGAAAAGAAGATTAAAAACAGAAGATGTCAGAAGTGATGGGAAGGAAATAAAATGTATTGTTGCAGAAATAATAGAAGTCAACCCAGAACCAGTTTGTTATTGCTCTTATTATAACTGTTGATTTAGAATCAGAATCAGAATCAGACTTTAATCGCCAAGTACCTATGTACATACAAGGAATTTACTTCCGGCAGATGTTGTCTCACTGCTCATAACAATAATAATGATAACTATAAATGAAAATATAGATTATACATACAGGTAGTGCAATCCAAGTAATAGTTAGCTGACAGTTAACCGATAGTTAACTGTTCAGCAAAGTGACCGCAGTAGGGAAAAAACTTCTTGAGTGCCTATTAGTCTTAGTCTGGAGGGATCTGAAGCGCCTACCAGACGGAAGCAGATCAAACAGTCCGTGCGCAGGATGGGAGGAGTCCTTTATGATGTTCCCGGCCCTCTTCTTCAACCTGGAAGAGTACAGGTCCACAATAGAGGGCAGGGAGGCTCCAATGATGCGCTCGGCAGTCCTCACTGTGCGCTGTAGTCTGATTCTATCCTGCTTGGTGGCGGCTCCAAACCACACAATGATGGAGGTGCACAGGACAGACTCAATGACTGCAGTGTAGAACTGCAGCAGCAATTCCTGAGGCAGACCGTATTCCCTCAAGAGCCGCAGGAAATACATCCGCTGCTGGGCCTTCTTCAGGATGGAGCTGATGTTCTGCTCCCACTTCAGATCCTGAGAGATGGTGGTTCCCAGGAACCTGAAGTTCTCCACGGTGGACACAGGGCTGCTGAGGACTGTGAGGGGAGACATAGCGGGGGGATGTCTCCTGAAATCCACTATCATCTCCTTTGTCGCACTTTTGTCAAAACTAAAAGTTGATGCATTTCTTGAATGAAAAACAAAATACAGCATGTGATTTTCCGAATCACAGGTGAAAACTATAAGGGCACCCTCTTGCTGAACTAAACACAACAAAGAAGTAAATGTCTTACACACAAAATGCTGGAGGAACTCAGTAGGCCTGGCAGCATGTATGGAAAAGAGTAAACAGTCAATGTTTTGGGCCAAGACCCTTCATCAGGACTGGAAAGGGTAAATACTGAGGCTTCAGTTTGGTTACTGATATGTTATGTTACTAAGGTATTCAGATGTGATTGCCAGAGAGCATTAAACATGTTCAGAGGGGAAAGGTGGTAAAACTTCCATGAGAAACCAGAACTGAATCAGTTTTCTAAAGACAGATTTTAGTTCTCCATTTTCTGCTATTTGTTAATGATCACATTTTGAATGGGAATGATGTGGAATTTGTATTTACCAGTCATTGATTGATCCATCTTAGTCAATGATAGGAACTATTTTGTTCAAGTTGAAATTTATTGTCATCTGACTGTACATCTCGTACTGTGCTAAAGACTGAAGCAAGTATACGTATATAGCTAGGGATTTTTGTACAGTACTGTATTTGTCGATGTGGAATGGAGAGTGAATTTCTAAATCTGGCAGGAGCAAAGGATGTTGGGACCAGTGAGGGTGGAGTGCCACAGGATGGGTGTGGGTCAGGTGGCAGAGAGGGAGTGCCAGGGGCAGGGGGTGGCACAGTTGCAGACATACCCAACCCTAAGACACCAGGCAAGGTCATTTGATTCCAGTTAGTTTATTGATCATTACCAAATGTGTCTCTGGTGCTTCCTGCTCCTGCTCCTCTTCCTTCCCCTTTTTCCAGCCATGATTTACCTCTCCCAGCCCCCTTCCACTATCATTCTGCAATAGTTACCCATATCTGAATCACGTTTATCATCACTCACGTATGTCATGAAATTTGGTTTTTTTTGCAGCAGTAGTACAGTGCATTACATAAAATGACTACAGTACTGTGCAAAGTCTTAAGCACCCTAGCTATATATGTGTGCCTAAGACATTTGTACAACCAAACATAACAAAGTTGCTCATATACAATACATAAAACAAAATATTACAATGAGTTAATAAAATATAATTCAAAGTGCATATAGTGTACAGCATAGGTTAACAGTAAAATAGTAAACAGAAATGTAAACAGCTCACTATTCCAGTGATGAGATGTCGGTGGTGGCAGGGTATTCATTAGTCTCACAGCCTGAGAGAAGAAGCTGTTGCCCAGTCTGGCAGTCCTAGTCCTGATGCTCCTGTACCTCCTTCCTAATGGTAGTGGGTCAAGGATATTGTGACAGGGATCCTCAACAAATCTTCAGGCCTGTCGTATACAACACTCACGGTAAATATCACAAATAAGGGGGAGGGAAACCCTGGTGAATCTCTTGCCAGTTTTTATTATTCTCTGTAGGGTCTTGCAATCTGATGCCTTGCCGCTTCCATACCACGTGATGATGCAACCAGACAGAAATCTCAGTGGTGCTCCTGTAGAAAGTTGTTAGAATGGGGCTGGGGAGTCTCCCCAGAAAGTGTAGACATTGCTATTGTTGAGTAGCTCGCTGAACTGGTTTTTTAGCTTGCAGATTTTTCATTACCCAGCTAGGCAACATCATCAGTGCATCTTTGAATGAAATGTTGGTAATTGTTCATCTTTTTTGTGTCCTGTGATTAGTCCTTTTTTATGTGTGTGGGTATATGTGCCATTTCTATTGGTTACCAATGATGTAATCCATTACTGGTTCATTAAAATCCAGTTAGGTGATAATTGTTGTCCAGGCTGAGTTAGTTGACTGTTATGTTAATGTCGTCCTCATTGATTGATGCGTGCAATCAGGTGTGAAATGGCTCTTGACTCTGGATTGATGACTTGACGCTGAAGTGGGATTTAAACTGGGTTCATTTCGATGTGCTTGTTGAAAGAATTCTGTGTGGAATACAAAGCCTCAAAGAATTCTGTTGTGCCTTCTTGACTAATGAGAGGAGGTTAGATATCCTTTATCTGCATACCAAGGAGATTTGTGCTCCTCACTCTCTCCAGGGCAGAGCCCTTGTTGTGCAATGGAGACTGGTCATCTCTCTTGTTTCATCCACGTTGAGACTCAGGTTGTTGTTCTCACACCGTTTGAAAAGCCTCTCTACCTTCTCTCTATATTCCAGCTCATCATTGTTGCTGTTGAGGTCAACCACTGTAGTACCACCTGCAAATTTGATGATACTGTTTGAGCTGGATCTGGCACTCCAGTCCTGAGTCAGCAGTGTGAACAGTGGCAGGCTGAGCTCAAATCCTTGGGGGCACCAGTGCTCAGTGTGATGGAGCTTAAGATGTAGTTGCCAATTTGCTCTGACTGGGTCTTTCCATCAAGAAGTCCAAGATCCAAATGTAGAGAGCGGTTTTGAGTCCCAACGAGGATCAGTTACACAATTAACAAGAATAGTTACCCAATTTAACCATACACTGAAGATTTGATTATGGTTTCATCTTTTCAGACCAGACTTGCATGAATGGAATACAAATGGAGGCCATTGACATTCTCTGATTCCTGATGTGCGACCTAATTGTACATGCATGTATTTTGCACCATATTAGTTAATATCTTTGATTAAAATAAGGTTATCAATATCGAATGTCAAAATCAATAATTGATAAAGCAGTAGCCGACATTACTGAATGAGAAGTAGAAACATGTATCTCCCTTTTCACACTGAAGTGCATGTTAAAATCACTGGTGCAAGACCTGATTGTAACAGTTCAGTTTTCTACTGATGAGAACTACATTTAACACATTTTGATGGAATATTGGTATTTTTTTCTTTGAGCAAACATGAGCTCAAGTTTGCTTGACCTTGCCTTGTGAGTTATATTATTTTCTTCTTTAAATCAAGAAGGTACCAAAGCATAAACTGCTAAAAGTCCAAGCTGATAGGGATAAAAGGGCATCTGGTATATAGTTGAAAATTTCAGTGCCGGGCCAGATTGAAAAGGTCAGGGTGCGGGGGCCAGAGGTGACGGATGGGCCAGTTCAGTCTGCTGCTCTGCAACATTTACTCTATTCTGCACTAAACTGAAGCTGTGGCTTTGTGTCTGCGGACAGGCTCTCCTCGGCAAACTTCAGTTCTGAATGCTATTTGCTTACTTTTACTCTATGCACGATTTGTGTTCTTTTCTCTGCACTTCGGGTGCATGATGGCCTTTTTTAAAAGGGGTTCTTTTAGGTTTCTTTGTTTTGTGGCTATCTGTAAGAAGACAAATCTCAAGGTTGTATAAGGAATACATACTTTGATAATTAATATACTTTGAATTTTGAAAAAGAGATTTGGAGATTTAAAGATTAGGGAAAGAAAAACAGGAGAATATAAATTTATGTAAATAAATAGAGAAGAAAAACTTCAATATGATTTTAAAACAATGGAAAAGGAGGAAAATATCCATTAAAGATATTTAATTTCACAAATCTTTATCAATAAATCTGTGTTTTTACAACTTCTGACAAGGTGGCCCCCAAGTACAAATTGCTGTTCCCTATCCAGAACAGTGAGAACAAAAACATTGCAGAAGCATTAATGTCCACATTAAGGAAATTCTGTTACTTAAAAACACTAAGTAGTATTTTCATGAACTTACAGGGATGAGCACTCATATTTCCATTGTTAATAATGAAATGCTGCAAAATTTCCAACAACTCAGAGATAGAATATTGTAACACCTATTGTTCACCAGATTGCTGAAGTATTTCCACATGAGAATGAGTGAGCACAGATGTAGGATCTGTGGTCAAATCTGCAGATGATACAAAGATAGGTGGAGGGGCAGGTAGTGATGAGGAAGCTGGGAGTCTGCAGAAGGACTTAGACAGATTAATAGAATGGGGAACAAAATAGCAGGCGGAATGCAGTGTATGGCCGTGCACTTGATAGAAGGAATAAAGAAGCCAACTATTTTCTAAATTGGGAGCAGAAATTGGAAGTGCCAATGGACTTAGGAGTCCTAGTGCAGGATTTCATAAAGATTAACTTTCAGGTTGAGTCAATGGGCCGAATTGCCTTATTCTGCTACTATATCTTATGGCCTTATAGGATGCACATAGTGTTCGTGACTCTGATTTAAGTAATCTGTCAATACTAACTGTATTGCCTGAGATTCTTGAGTGAGATCAGTTTTATGTGTGGCTCGCTGTAATTGAAGTTAGACAGCACTGATCAATATCTGCCCGCTACTTTTGAGGATGTCTTTGCTTAGCACAGTCATTGGAGCTTTGGGAACTTGTCATGATTATGGCTCATCCAGATTTCTGATGCAGCATTGGATTCTTTAGTAGACAAGATGGTGAGGAGAAAAGGGTTCTTATACTCTTTCTCCTATCCTCTATATCTGTAGTTCCTACACTCTGTTCTCTGAGAGGAGATTGCACCTGTACTCTGTTCACAGATCCAGGATGTGGTTGCACTGTTACAACAAGTTCAATGACCTTTTACAAATGTTCTGAAAAGAAACTATAGAATAGATAGTGACATGCAGAAGAGTGGTACACAAGTAGATAGCTGATACTGTACATTAGAAAGGAGATTTGGTTTTTAATTTACCATTGTGGGTATGGATACCAAACTGATCAGCAGCAGAGGAAAGGAAAATGATCCTTGAAATGGCAGTGCAATCTGTCCGTCTATGACAGCCGGGCCAAAAAGACAATCTGAATGTTGTCTCCACTCTTCTTCCTTTTCTTCAATATACTGCCATCTTTTTCTTTCAATCCAAACCCCCCATCTCCAAGTTCCCCTTTATGCTCACTCTGCAACTGTTGGCTTCTGATTTGAATTCTTACTCTTGGCAGGCTGCAAAAGGATGCCATGAAAAAGGAAAATTCACTCCTCTGTATTCTCCAAGGCACCACAGGGCAATCCAAGCAAAAGAAATTTCTTTCAGAAAGGCAGATGCTAATGGTAGCACTGCTTCTGTTGCAGCCACATGCTGTTTTTATATGAGGCTTTTTCACTGGAGAGGAAAGCAGGAAGACAGTACAGCCGTTGTCTGACAGTAACCATCCTTTTGGCCTAATGTAGTGACTCAAAGATCAAGGACACATTAAATTGGTCAAAATACTCCATTTCTGCTTATGGTAGGGTACTGAACAGTGACCGTTTTAATACTGTGGTTATGTTGTTGACCATCTCCATGTTAAGAAGTAGAAGTAATTGCATCTGTTTGAAGTTGTGTGTTCAAATATGCAAAATGTGAATGCAATCAGCAACACTGGGCAACAAAAGTTTAGCCATCTGCCTGCAGAATTCAAGGCAAAAAATTATGATTTCTTCTGTTCCACTGTGCCAAACATTTATCATCCCCTCTCACCCCCACCATTCCATGCGACAGTGTGCAGAGCCATCCTAACGGCATTCTGACCTCTGTAGCCATTGGCAATGCAGTTCAAGCCCTAGTCTGTGGCAGCCACATTTAACATGGATCCATAGTAAAGAATCATCCCCTCATTCTCAGCACCATACTGAGTTGAATGGAAGATAAAGATACTCTCTAAATCCCCATGTTGAATAGCACCACTGCTATGCACTTTTTCACCCTTTTATTCAATTTTCTGGGCTATAACTCAACAGAATTTTGCCCACACTTTCCTCATTTTCAGTCTTCATCTTGCACAGTTGCAGATTCACAATAGACAGCATAGAAGCAGGCCATTCTCCTCATATTCAGAACAACTTCCAACAGATTGTACCATTCATCATACACATTAGGAACTATTTATAATAGCTATTATACCTACCAATCTGCAGGGGCTTTGGGATGTGGGAGAAAACCAGGGAATGGATAAAATCCATGCAACCATAGGGAGAATATGCAAAGTTGCACACAGACAGTACCTGAGGTCAGGTTCAATACTCAAGTGTACTCATTCTGAAAAATCCACCAGTTTAGATCAACAGAACATCCAATGTTGAGCAAAAGGCTAACTCATACTTTATTTCAACCAGTCTCAAATAAGCTGGCAAGTGACGATGATGTCACCTTTGCTGCTACTACTAAACAATGGGTTGTTTATACAAGTGGGATAAGTGGCGTGCACAGTATTATTGAGGTTCATTATGCAGCCTTGGTGTTAAATCACTGTTGCCTAATGTTGATATGAAGGTCTGCCTACATTCGATATGCACTGCCATCACTTTTTCTGCCATTCCTTATATAATGGGTGATAGTAATTGTATACTATCATGTATACTAGTATATTATACTATACCGGTATACTATCATGCAGCAATTGGTACTTTGTATCATCAAGATATAGACTTTGTGGAGACAACTTGCAGATTGTGTCTTTTGCTTACATTTGTCTTGAAGCTTCAGCTAACTTGAATGAATTTCTGTGGCAAGCTAATGTTCCTTCCAGTGCAGATGACAAGCTTCAGCAAATAACCACACTGTGCTCTGCTTTCAATTATTTAAACTATGTCGAGTTTTACTGCCTGTTCAATTTTCCAGCCTATTTTTAAATTTTCATCTATACTTTAGTGCCTTTCTAACCATATGTAGTCTAGTTAATAATGTAAGATGCATTGTGGTAAGTCAGTGAAATCAGTTAATACACAAATGTTCCTAATATTTGAAATTAATATCTCTCCATTTTCCATTTCATGATAATCCTTGCTGCTAAAGTATTACTTAGCTCCCAAATGTTTAGAATTACTTTGTCTATTCAAATAAAAAGCAGTCCTGATTCTGTCTTCAAGCTCAAGTTCAATCTCAAAGACATATGTAGCACATTTACCAACCGGCTTTTCACTGAAGAATGAAGTTTTCAATAAATAATGATGAATAATAAATAATTTAAAGCAGACTAATTTTTCTACTGTTGTAGTCAGTCTACTGCTTTACTGAATCTAAACCATACAGCAGATCTTTACACTATGTGCTCAACAATTAGTGGCCTATCTCTTACCTTTTGGTTAATCTGAGTTCAACATGTGCTTAGTCTATTTCACATTGCCTACATTGACTTCTGCTTAAGAAAATGTTGTAATTATCATCTGAAATGTTCATCAACACTTCTCAAGGTTTTTTGTACAACTAACAAATTAAATTATAACATTTCAAAACAGAGCTGCTATTGAACAGAAACCAGAGGGGAGGCAATACCCTGGCCAGGAGGATCAATTGTGCTAATCAGGAGGTCTTAAACTGGTTTGGGGGGGATGGGAAGCAGAGCACCAGGTCAGAAAGTGGAAGGATGGGGAGGAAAGTAGCTACCAGTGCCAGTAAAAATAGGCAGGAGCAAAGTAATAGATATGATAGGACAGATAGTGTGAAGTGGGTGTATTTTAATGCTAGGAGTATTATGGGTAAAGATGACGAACTTGGAACATGGATCAATGCGTGAAACTATGATGCTGTGGCCATTACATAGACTTAACTGAGTGAGGTACAGGAATGGGCACTTAATGTCCCAAGGTTTTGATGTTTTAGAAAAGATAGAGAGGAAAGCAAAAGGGGTGGGGGATTACACTACTTATCAGGGACAATATTGCAGCTGCACTCTGAGGGGACATAATTGGAAGGCCTGTCCACTGAGTCTATAATTTTATAACTTAAAAATAGGAAAGGTGTAATCACTCTGATGGGATTGTACTACAGATCCCCTAATACCTACCAAGACATTGAGGAATAGAATGCAGACAGATTAAGGAAAGGTGTAATAACAATAGGGTTGTTGTCATGGAGGACATCAACTTCCATAATATAAACTGGGATCTTCTTAGTGCAAGAGGTATAGAAGGGGTAGAATTTGTTAGGTGCATTCTGGAGTTTTTCTTAAATCAATATGTAGATAGTCCAACAAAAAGAAGGGCTACACTGGACCTGTTGTTGTGTAGTGAGCCTGGCCAGGTTCATGGGCCATTCAATGGGTGAGCAGTTAGGAACAGTGACCACAACTCCTTAAGTTTTAAGATAGCTATAGAGAAGAGTAAGTACGGACCTTGCAGAAGAGTATTAAATTGGAGCAGGACAAATTACAAGAACGTTAACAGAAAATGGGGAGAATTAATTGGGAACAGCTGTGTTGGAAAGCCTACATCTACTATCTGGAGGGTGCTTAATGATCAACTGCACAGAAATGACAAGGATGGCAAGGTAACTGAATTGAGAGAGGTGATGAATTTAGTCAAGAAGAAAAAGGAAAAGTATGTAAAGCTTAGGAAGCTACAATCAAACGGAGCCCTTGAGGATTATAAAGAAGTGAGAAAAGAACTCAAGAAGGGAATTAGGAAAGCCAGGAGGAGCCATGCAAAGTTCTTGGCAAGGAGGATTAAAGTGAATCCCAAGGAATTTGATATATACAACAAGAGCAAGAGCAGAACTAGGGAGAGGGAAGGACCACTCAAGGATAAAGGGAGCAAATTGGCTTGGATGCAAAGGATGTATGTGTGGTCCTTAATGAGTACTTTACATCAGTATTTACTGAGGAGAAGGGTATGGAGGATAGGAAGATTAGTGCTGAGAGTATGAATATGCGAGGGCATTTTTAGGTAAAGGAGGAGATAGTATTGGGTCTCTTAAAGAGCATTATGGTGGATAAGTTGTGAGGTTCTTGAGAGAGGCTCTTCATGTCTTCTCAAGCAGAGGTGAGGTCCCAGAGGACTGGTAAGTAGCTAACGTTGTTCCATCAATCAAGAAAGGAACCAGGGATAATCCAAGAAACAGTAGATCAGTGAGTTTCACATCAGTGGTAGGGAAGTTGCTATAGAGAATTCTTATGGATAGGATTTATGAGCATTTGGAAATCCATGCCCTAATTAGGGAGAGCCAGCTTGGCTTTATGTGAGGGAAATCATGTCTTACTAACTTGACTGAGTTTTTTGATGAGGTGATGAAAATGATTGATGAAAGTACAGCTGTGGATATTATATACATTAAACTTAGTAAGGCATTTGACAAGGTCCTCATGGGAGGCTCATCCAGAAGATTAAGATGCATGTTATCTGTAGTGAACTGGTTGTTTGGATTCAGAACTGGCTTGCCCATAGAAGACAAAGGTTAGTGGCAGATGGGACATCCTAGCTGAAGGTCTGTAGTTAGTGGTGTTCTGCAGGGATTTTTAATACGATGCCTGCTGTTGGTGATGTGTATAAATGATCTGGATGAAAATATAGATAGGTGGGTTAGTAAGTATGCAGATGATACAAAGATTGGTGATATTGCTGATAGCTAAGACCTTGAGATATGAATCAATTGCAGAAAGGGGCAGAGAAATGGCATGTGGTGTTTAACCTAGCTAAATGTGAAGTGGCACACCTTAGTATGTTTAATGTGAAAAGACATTGCATTGTTAAGGGCAAGATCCTTATCATTGTTGATGAGCAGAGGGATCTTGGGGTCCAAGTTCATAGCTCCCTGAAAATGGCTACGCAGTTTGCTAGGGTGGCCAAGAAGGCATATGGCATATTAGTTGAGGTATTGAGCTTAAAAGTCAGGAGATTATGTGGCTGCTTTATAAAACTCCGGTTAGGTTGCATCTGGAGTATTGCATACATGAAGGATGTTGAAGCTTTGGACATGGTGCAGATGAGTTTTCCCAGGATGCTGCCTGGATTAGAGGGCACATACAATAGTGTGAGTTTTGGCAAACTTGGTTTGTTTTATCAGGAGTGGTAGTGCAGAGGAAAAATCTGACAAAGGTTTATAAGATTATGAGAGGCATAAATTGAGTGGGCAGACAGTAACTTTTTCCCAGGGTTGAAATGTCTAATACCAGAGGGCATGCATTTAAAGTGCGGGGAGGTAAGCTAAAAGGAGATGTGAGAGGCAAGTTTTTTTACACAAAGTGATGGGCACAGTGGTGGGTGAAGTAGATACATTAGAGACTTTTAATTGGTGTTTAGATAGACAGATGAATGTGAAGGAAATGGATGGATATGGACATTGTGTAGGCTGAAGGGATTAGTTTAGTTGGCCTTTTGATTGCTAATTTAATTGTATTGACACAATATTCACTATGAAGTAATTAATTTTTGGTTTGTGAATGGCACTTGTCCATAAGCTGTTGAGTGATATAAATTATGTCTTGGGCTCACTAATTAGCAGAAGGAGATTTGAAAAGTTGAATACTCACCACTTGGCAAGTAAGAAAGCAGCCAAGTAACTTTGCCTGTGGCAAATGCCAAAGCATGTATGTCCACAGAAAATAAATGTCAAAGCAGTCTGGTGTATATAATTGGATTAAAATGATAAGATAAATTCTAGGTACATTTTTCCAAAGCTGTCACCTAAGTTCTTCACAGGTGCAAATTTAAAATGTGAACAAGGTGCCAACAGCAGGATCAGAAAAAATAGATTTTAAGGGATGCCTTGAGGATGGAGGAGAATGAATACAATAATGGAGGAATTCCTGTGGATGGGGATAGAAGTCCAAATCAATGGCTATCTTGAATGAAATAAAGGAAGTGAGGAACACAAAAGCCTATACTGCGGACCATAGAGAACCTGAGAGGGTTCTACAACTGGAATTGATTACAGGGTCAGGAATCAGCACTGCAAAATTGAAATCAATAGAAGAAAAAATGAAAAATGTTGATCTGTTATTACCATTGGTTGGATTCAAGGTCATGCCTTCAGCTGAATTATTTAAGCCTCTGCCTACTGGTCCAGTAACTTAATAATTATGCTGCCATACCTGATATCTTCAATCACGGATGATTTTTAGCAGTGACCCAGTACCTGCGCCTGAATGACAATGCTGTCAGCTAGAATTCAGCAGGAGGTGAGTGAGCCATCACTACTTGACATTGTTTTCAGTGTTCATGACAATGCTGTTAGGAGTACCACTGCACTGTCCTTGCAGAGAAAAAGCTGGTCTTAAAACTGAATGCGTCTTCAAGCTAGGTTTGACCCAATGTCTATGAATAGCAGCTATCTGTCAAAGACTATCAGCACTCTCTTTGATAACAGGGACAAACAGCAACATGTATCCTCAATCAATTAATGTTAAGGATTCTTACAAATGAAAGTTCACAAAGAATGTTTTCATGAGCCCAGTGATTGTTAGATCTCTGACCCATTATTGAAAACTGTAATGCCACCTGAAGCTAAGATCATTTAACAGACGATATTCATTTCAGCACCACATTGTCAGCTGGTTCTCTTGTGGTGTCTGGAGAAGTTTGGTTATATGGTCTGTTTCAGAGGAGGAATCAAGCTTGCTTTTCAGATGGGAGCAATGACAAACCTGCAATATACAATCACAAGACTTGGATAGGTTAGGTGAGTGGGCAAATTCATGGCAGATGCAATTTAATGTGGATAAATGTGAGGTTATCCACTTTGGTTGCAAGAACAGGAAAACAGATTATTATCTGAATGGTGGCCGATTAGGAAAAGGGAAGGTGCAACGAGACCTGGGTGTCATTGTACACCAGTCATTGAAGGTGGGCATGCAGGTACAACAGGCGGTGAAAAAGGCAAATGGTATGTTGGCATTCATAGCAAAAGGATTTGAGTACAGGAGCAGGGAGGTTCTACTGCAGTTGTACAAGGCCTTGGTGAGACCACACCTAGAGTATTGTGTGTAGTTTTGGTCCCCTAATCTGAGGAAAGACATTCTTGCCATAGAGGGAGTACAAAGAAGGTTCACCAGATTGATTCCTGGGATGGCAGGACTTTCATATGAAGAAAGACTGGATCAACTAGGCTTATACTCACTGGAATTTAGAAGATTGAGGGGGGATCTTATTGAAATGTATAAAATTCTAAAGGGATTGGACAGGCTAGATGCAGGAAGATTGTTTCCAATGTTGGGGAAGTCCAGAACGAGGGGTCACAGTTTAAGGATAAAGGGGAAGCCTTTTAGGACTGAGATGAGGAGAAACTTCTTCACACAGAGAGTGGTGAATCTGTGGAATTCTCTGCCACAGTAAACAGTTGAGGCCAGTTCATTGGATATATTTAAGAGGAAGTTAGATATGGCCCTTGTGGCTAAAGGGATCGGGGGTATGGAGAGAAAGCAGGTACAGGGTTCTGAGTTGGATGATCAGCCATGATCATACTGAATGGCTGTGCAGGCTCAAAGGGCCAAATGGCCTACTCCTGCACCTATTTTCTATGTTTCTATGTTTCTAAGACTGGAAATTTGGAACTGGGATCTGTGTATTTTGTAGTGTATTAGGAGGGTAGGGAAATAGTGTCCACTTTCTGTAGTGTGAAGGTTAGTTGTTAACTTGCCTGCTAGATATTTCCATCCAGTGCTGCCATGGGAAGGCCAAGTTGTCCAAGCATTGCCAAAAAGTGGTCAAACCTTAGGCAGCATGGCCCATATTCCCCTTGCAATGCTTCATAGAAATGAACATTGTTCTGGAAATAATGTCTTCCATGCATCCTGATCAGGAAATTGGTTAAAGGCATAAGGTTGATTTTAATCCAAAAATACCCAGTGATACAAAATGATCCAAAATAATCATTGTCACATTTTATTGTTGGACCATTTCTTATTCGGATATCTGTCTTAGAGAGTCATTACAGATTTCATTTCATTTATGTCTGATATCAGTTATTTTATTTTGTCCCATTTTATTCCTAAGAATGCCTCAGAACAACCATATGTATCAGAGCTGCAATCATTTGACTATGACTATGATTCCCATGATAGGCCAGCAAAATAACATTAATATTTCTTACCTTTCTGTTTTCCTGTCCTTGACACTGTATCTCCAATCAGTGCATTCATTTCTTTATGTTGATAAAATATTCGTTTGGCCTTATCTTTAGAACTTGACTGTCTTTGATTCAGTTGGCATGTTTCTTGTTGTCACAGATTTTTATTAAGCTATAGCCAGTTACCATGGTTCTCATTTTGTTGTGTTTTCCATAAGTTTTATATGTTTGCTCTTTTTCTTTGTACATTTTCTCTTTTTACTTGTGCTATTTTTGAGTAGCAATTGAGAAATTTAATACTTGTAAATTTTCACAAGTCTGGAGTCTTTTAATCTTGCCATGTAGATTCTTAGCCTTTAATTAGAGGGCAAATTATAGCTCTGTTTTCTGTAGTCATTTCTCTGTTACTACTTAAAAACTCAAAAGCATTATTTAAACATATTAAAAACAAAAATATTTTAAAATGATCAAATAGCCGTTTTAAAACATTTGAAATAAATTGGAAAAGGACAAAGAAATGTTGAAACTACAAATGGCAAAGTGTAACTGTTCATATTCAGACAGAAGATTTGATTGGTTATTGTGTATTTACATTTCAGTAATTAACATTTGAGTAATATTTTAAATATATTGTTTGATTAAGCATTCTTTGTTGTTTACATAACGCATTACAGGTTATATGTAAAAGTACATAAACGGCATCATGCCACCGTGTAATAGGTGTGTGCCCTCACTAAAAGTAAAAAAGAAGTTTACCAACTAATCAAAATAACCTTTTGATTAGTTTTATGTTTTGGAGTTACAAATCTTCACAGTCATGAATTAAGAAAGGTACTGGATGATGCTACTACAATGTTCAGGGATGACATTGGAATACTCAAACATATAATGGGAAACATAGTGTTAAATGAAAATGCCACACCTAAGTTTTACAAAGTGGTGATTTGAAACCCACCACCAACCCAGTATTGAAAGTAGATCAATCTCTCTACCCAGGATAGAGGATGTCTTTGCAAACCATTCTAGAGGAAGCACTTCAGCAAAGTGGACTTGGCTGAGTCCTACCTACAGATGGAGATGGAAGAAGAATCCCAAAGTGTTTCTCACCATAAACACTCACAAAGGGCTTTATTGCTATAATAAACTTATTTTTGGAGTGGCATCTGCACCTGCACTCTGGCAGAAAGTATGGACCAGGTGCCCAGGCACTCAGTGTTACCTGGATAACATCATTGTTACCAGTGAGGATGACAAAGAACATCTTCAAAATCTCAAGACAGTGTTAAAAAGATTGTAAGATTATTGGCTCAGAGCACAACACAAGTGTGAATGCTTTAAACCAAGCATCACTCACTGTGGTCACAGCATCGATGCACAAGCATTATGCAAGTGTGCTGAGAAAATTCAAGCAGTGATGGATGTTCAAAGGAAATATCACAGTTGCAGTCCTTTATAAGATTTGTTAACTACTATAAAAGGTTCCCGCCAAACCTGTACTCAACCCCTTGAACTCATTATTACAGATTGGGAAGAAATGACAATGGACAAAGCAGTAGGAGGTAGATTTCTAAAAGTCTAAGGAAATGGTGGCACCAGACACTGTACACACACATTCTGATCCATTTCTTCCAGTGAAGCTTGCCTGTGATGCTTTACCTTATGGTATAGGTGCAGTCATATCACATGTTATGAGTGATAGAAGTGAATGCCCTATGGCCTTTGCATCATGTTCCCCAACTGCTGCAGAGAAAAATTATGCACATATTGATAAAGAGGACTTGAGTCTGATTCGGGGTGTAAAATATTTCAACCAGTACTTTTTGAGAGCGAGTTTGCCTTCATTGCTGATCATCGACCACTAGGGTCCATTTTCAATCCACAGAAGAGGGTTCCTCTAATAGTAGCAGCATAAATGCAGAGATGGACTCTGTCTCTAGAGGACAAATTGAATTCATGAGAATAATTAATCATGGAAATGCTGATGGATTGTTCCGTTTTCCCTTGGAAAAAGAAAGATCTGAAAAATTTACAAAAGAGGATACTCCTCTTCATGTATTCTCTCTATTGCAAGTTGAAACTCTCCCTATTATGGCAGGGATGATCCAAAGGGAAATCAGAAAAGAGCTCACACTGTTACAGGTCTAGACGGCAACTGAAAATTGCTCTCCATAGAATAACCCTTTCATTTCTGGTGTCATTCTTGTGAATCTCTTCTGAACCCTCTCCAATTTCAGCACTTAACTTTTTTTTTAGATAAGGAGCTCAGAACTGCTCACAATACTCCAAGTGAAGTCTCATCAGCATCTTAAAAGGCCTCTGTATTACATCCATACTCTTATATCCTCCAATTCCCAAGAAGATTGAGGCAAGCAAAGCTTCCACCCCCCATCTTAACTGCGTTTTGCAGGACCAGCATTGAGAGAATCCTGACAAGTTGCATCTCCATCTGGTAGGAGAGCAGTCAAGCATCAGACCAGAAGTCTCTACAAAGGACTGTGAGAACAGTGGAGAGATTCATAAGGGACATCCTACCATCCATTAGGGACATTTATCAGGAGCACTGCATACACAGGGCCCTTAATATTATTAAGGATCGTACCCATCCATCCAGCATCCTCTTTGACTTTCTACCATCAGGCAGAAGACTATGATGCATAAGAACAAGAATGGTCAGGATGACTCCTCCCCCCCCCCCCCCCTCCAGGCCATTAGGCTTCTGAACGCCTGGCTACATAGTATTCAGAGTGTCACTGCTGTTTCGTTCCTTATAATGCACCCTAGTTTGTTATTTATGTATACTTTATCAGTAGATTTTATCCTTACCTTCATAAGTTAACGTGTGTTATGTGATTTGTGTGCTTTACACTCTGGTTCAAAGAAATGTCTCATTTCTATATACATTATATACATTATATTACATTTACCTTCCTGACAGTCAACTCAACTTGCAAGTTAACCTTTAGGGAATCCTGCACAAGGACTCCCAAGTCCCTTGCACAGCAATTTTTTGAATTTTCTGTCCATTTAGAAACAAATCTCTGCTTTTGTTCCTTCTATCAAAGTGCATGACCATACATTTCCCAACACTGTATTCCATCTGTATTCACATGAGGAGCGAATTACTTTCCAGGTCACACATTTCTGCATTTGAGTGCTGTGATTTCCATGATCATTTTCTGTACTTTATTCATAACTGAGAAAAAGATCATGTTGCAGTTGAATTTCCAGAGCTGGCCAGAGATTAACTTCTGTATTTACAGCACATTAGCAAATTGGTTTTAAAATTTAGCTGTCTGTAGTTTTGTAAAGAAAAAGTAAATTATCAGAACAGGGAACCTAGCCAACAACTAGATCCATCATTTTATTGACGTGAGCTTCACTTACTTTGTTTTGTGACAATACAGTCGTAGTTCAAGTTGTGCTGCACCATCCAGCAACACTCTTATTTATCCCTAGCCTAATCACAGGCCAATTTACTATGACAATTAACCTGTTAACCAGTGTGTCTTTGGAAACTGGAGCATCTGGAGAAGCCCACGTGTTAATGGGGTGGACTTACAAAATCCTTATAGATTGAACTCCGAACTCGAATGTCCTGAGCTGTAACAGCATTATGCTAACTTCTTCGCTACCAAGGTGTACTAATCTAATTTTACAATCGGATAGCATTATTTCAATAGTTTTCTAAGTGTGTCAGGGCCTTCTTGATGGTTGGGATCCATTCTGTGCAGTGAAATGTCTCTTAGTTGAGGTCCTTGCTCATCCAGAAGAAATAAGGGGTAGACATGGGTTTCCTCTGTATGCTCATTTCCTCCCTCATTACAAAGACGTATTGGTTAGTAGGTCTAATGATGCACTAGAACAACATTGTGAAGTTAGATGTTTTTGCACATAATGTAGGAAAATATAATCTGAAAATGATATTTCTGAGTACTAGCACCTGGTATAATATACAGACTGAAGTAGAGTTACAAAATCATAGAGTACAGAATTGGACTCGTTGGCCCACCTCTTCCATTAAAACCAATCCCATATTCCTAAATTTGGTCCATTCTCTACCCAGTGATTGAAATTTTTATCTCAATGCTTCTTAAATGTTGTGGGAGTATCTGCCTCCATCAATTGTGGTCTTACTAATTATTTCAACCATTTTCTGATTAAGTCCTGCCTGGTTTAACTGATTAAAAGGCAATACCAAATGAGTTGTGTTTCCTTGGCCCACTTCCACAGTTCATCTAGATCCTGTTGTAATCTCAGATAAATTTCTTTACTTTCCACTATACCACCAATTTAATGTCATCCACAGACAACAGTGTCATCCAAACAACAGTGGACTTAGCACCAATCCTGCCACATTTCATTGTAACAATCTGAAAAACAGTTCTCCATTACTACCCTATGACTATTTCCACTAAGCCAATTTTGTATTCAGTTAACAAGCTCACCCTGGATGCCTTGTGAACTAACCTTTCAACTAGTCTACCATGTAGGACCTTGTCAAAGATAATGTTAATGTGCAAACAGACAAAGTCCACTGCCCCGCTCTCGTTACTCCTCTTCATTGCTTCTTCAAAAACCTCAATCAAATTTGTGAGACATGATTTCTTATGCACAAAACCACACTGACAATTGATAATCATTCCTTCCTTTCCAAATACTGGTAGATGCTATCCCTAAGAATCCTCTCCAGTAACTTTCCCATGACTGATGTTTGGTTCATGGGTCTATGATTCCCTGGCTTGTCCTTACAGATGTCTAAATAGGGCAGAGCATTTGCCATCCTCTTGTCTTCTGGTGCCTCACCCATAGTAGGAATGATGTGAAAATCCCTGCCAGGTGCCTGCAATTTATTGCCTTGAATAGACAATCAGGGTCTGGGGATTTATTCACCTTAATATGCCTCAGAACCACCAGCACCTCCTATTTTTTTTTGTAATGTGGGCATATTCCAATACACCACTAATCTACACCCTTAATGCTTTAGCCTGCATGACCTTCCCAATAGTAAATGCAGATAAAAATAATTATTTATTAACAATAATTATTTAACAACTCCTCCATCTCCTGTAGCTCCACATGATAATGGCCACATTGATCTTAAACTCTCTCTCTAGTTCCCCTTTTGCTCTTTACTTGAAGAATATCTTAGAATTCTCTTTCATTTTATTGGCCAAAGCTATCTCATGTCCTCTTCTGATTCTTTTCTAAAGAATGCTTCTATATCTCTTATACTTTTCAAGAGATTTGTTTGATTCCAGTTGCAGATGCCTGACATATGCCTATCTTTAGCAATGTCTCAATATCCCTTATTATCCACATATCCCTGAATTCTGCCAGCCTTGACCATCAGTCTACCTCAAAGACCCTAGCCCTAAATTCTCCCTATCTAACTTTTAAAAGCCTTCCACTTTATTGATGTTCCATGACATGCTAACAGCCTCCCTCAATCAATCTTTGCTGCAAATCTAGTGTTTTCAAAGTTTATCTTGCTCTAATTTAGAACTTTCTGGACCATTTCTTTCTTTTTCCACAACTATTTTAAAATTTACTAGAATTATGGTCATTGGTCCCAAATGGTTCCTCAACTGACAACTTAGACACTTGGCTTGCCTCAATTTCCAAAATGAGATTCAGTTCAGACTCCTCTAGGGTAATCTATGCAGTGTTTAAGAAAACTTTCTTGGACACATTTTACAAATGCCACCCCATTCAAGCCTTTTGTACTAAAGCAGTCCTAGTCAATATGAAGGAAGAAAAATCACTTACTATTACAATCCTGATATTCTTACAGCTATCTGCCACCTGTTCCCTGCTCTAATTTCTGCAATACAATCCCTTCAAGGTGATCATCCCCTTCTTATTTCCAAGTTCCACCCATATACTTTCACTGGACATGCACGTAAGAATGTCCTCCCTAGGTACTGCTCTGATGTTCTCCCTATTCAAACATGCAGCTTTCAAGACAAGTCAAGTCAAGTCAAGTCACCTTTTATTGTCATTTCGACCATAACTGCTGGTACAGTACACATTTTCAGGACCATGGTGCTACATGAAACAGTACAATAACTACACTGAACTACATAAAAACAACACAGAAAAAACTACACCGGACTACAGACCTACACAGGACTGCATAAAGTGCACAAAACAGTGCAGGCATTACAATAAATAATAAACAGGACAATAGGCACAGTAGAGGGCAGTAGGTTGGTGTCAGTCCAGACTCTGGGTATTGTGGAGTCTGATGGCTTGGGGGAAGAAACTGTTACGTAGTCTGGTCGTGAGAGCCCGAATACTTTGGTGCCTTTTCTCAGGTGGCAGGAGGGAGAAGAGTTTGTTTGAGGAGTGTGTGGGGTCCTTCATAATGCTGTTTCCTTTGTGGATGCAGCGTGTAGTGTAAATGTCCGTGATGGTGGGAAGAGAGACTCCGATGATCTTCTCAGCTGACCTCACTATCCGCTGCAGGGTCTTGTGATCTGAGATGGTGCAATTTCTGAACTAGGCAGTGATGCAGCTGCTCAGGATGCTCTCAATACAACCCCTGTAGAATGTGATGAGGATGGAGGAGTGGGAGATGGACTTTCCTCAGCCTTCGCAGAAAGTAGAGACGCTGCTGGGCTTTCTTTGCTATGGAGCTGGTGTTGAGGGACCAGGTGAGGTTCTCCACCAGGTGAACACCAAGAAATTTGGTGCTGTTAACGATCTCTACCGAGGAGCCGTCGATGTTCAGCGGGGAGTGGTTGCTCTGTGCCCTCCGGAAGTCAACAACCATCTCTTTTGTTTTGTTCACATTCAGAGACAGGTTGTTGGATCTGCACCAGTCCATTAGCCGTTGCACCTCCTCTCTGTAAGCTGACTTGTCATTCTTGCTGATGAGACCCACCACCATCGTGTCATTGGTGAACTTGATGATGTGGTTCGAGCTGTGTGTTGCAGCACAGTCGTGGGTCAGCAGAGTGAACAGCAGTGGACTGAGCACACAGCCCTGGGGGGCCCTGTGCTCAGTGTGATGGTGTTGGAAATCACTTACTTCCACTTCCATCGTGCCTGTAGCGTCTGTAATCTGGAACATTGAGCTGCCAGTTCTGTCCTCCCTCAGCCATAATATTACAGTCCCACATAGCAATCCATGCCCTGTAATCCTCTGTCTTGCTTATCAAATTTATTGCATCAAAATAAATGCAGTTCATATCATGGCTGTAGTCTTAGTCAAATTTCCTTACTATCTATACCACCAGCAGCTGTCACTTGATCAAGCATAGGTAGCAACCATAACTTCCACTTAACTATCTTCCAGATATATTCTCAAAGAAGACAAAAATTGAACAAAACATATTGTAGTGCGGTTAAATGAAATCAGCGCAGGGCTTGTTATATTATCTTATTTGAATGGTCCATTAGAAACCAGTATAATGGATTTCCTCGAACAGTCTAATCTTCTGCAATCCAAAGACTTTATAGGTGCACTGCTCTTTAATAAATTCGCATTTAGTTTTGCTGCTAAACATTAAGATAAGCAAAGAGGTGTAAACCTTGGAAAAACTATTTCAGTTATTTAAACTAACTCATCAAATCCACTTGCATGGCAGCTTTAGCTCAGACACTTCTTACTATTCCACAGCAATTCGTTCCACACTCACACCACCCTCCGAGTGAGGACGTTTCCCCTCATATTCCCCTTAAAAATTTCACATTTCACACTTAAGCTATGACCTCTATTTCTACTCTCACCCAATCTTAGTGCAAAAAGCCTGCTTGCATTTACCCTGTCTATACCTCTCATAATTTTGTACATCTCTTCCAAATCTCCCATCATCCACCTACACTCCAGAGAATACAGTCCTAACCTATTCAACATTTCCATATAACACAGGCCATCAGGTCTCGACAAAATTCTTTTAAATTTTCTTTGTACTCATCTGCATGTAGATGTCCAAAATTGCACACAATACTCCAAATTTTCCCTTACCGACATCTTGTACAACTTCGACATAACAGATAGATAGACAGACGAACAGACATACTTTATTGATCCCAAGGGAACTTGGGTTTCATTACAGCTGCACCAAGAATAGTGAAGAAATATAGCAATATAAAACCATAAATAATTAAATAATAATAAGTTAAACAATAACAATAAATAACAATTAAATAATAATAATAATAATAACTATTATTAAGTAATAACAATAGAACTCCTGTACTTAGTACTCCAACATGTAAAGGCCAATGTGCCAAAAGCTCTCCTTTATGACCCTATCTACCTGTGATTCCACCTTCAAGGTCTTATGGATCTGACCTCCCAAATCCCACTGTTCTACTGCGCTCCTCAGTGCCCTACCATTCACTATGTAAGTCCTACCCTGGCTTGTCTTCGCAAAGTGCAACACCTCTCATTTGTCTGCATTAAATTCAATCTACTATTTTCTGCCCATTTCACCAGCAGGTCCAGGTCCTGCTGCAAGCTTTATCAGGCTTTCTTGTTGTCCACTATTTTTCCAGTCGTGGTGTCATCCACAAATTTGCTATTGCAGTTTACCACATCATTATCATCCAAATCATTAATATAGATGACAAACAACAACAGATCCAGCACTGATCTCTGTGGCACACAACTAATCACATGCTTCCAACCAGAGGAGCAACTATCTACTACCACTCTCTGGCTTCTCCCACTAAGCCAACGTTGAAGCCGATTTACCACATCATCCTGAGTGCCAAGTGACTGACCCTTCTGGACAAGCCTCGCATGTCGGAAATCATCAAAGGCCTTGCTTTGTCCATGTAGAAATGTCCATTGCCTTTCTTCCATCAACTTTCCTGGTAAACTCCTGGAAAAAACTTTATATGATAGTTTAGACACAACCTACCGCACACCAAGCCTTGTTGACTATCTCTAATCAGGCCCTGTATATCCAAATACTTATATTTATCCAGTCACTTGGAATACTCTCCAATAATTTATCCACGATGGATGAAGTTGAGTGAAGTTATCCCCTCTGGTTCAAAATGGTTGAGGGGTAATAACTGTTCCTGAATCCTGCACTTTCTTCCTGATAGCAACAGTGAGAAGAGAACATGGCTTGGATGGTGGGAGTGCTCAATATTGGATATTGCTTTCTTGTAAGGCTGCTCCATATAGTTGAGCTCATTGGTGGGGAGGGCTTTACCTGTGATGGACTGGGCTGTATCCATTGCTTTTTGTAGGCTTTTCCGTACAAGGGCATTGGTGTTCCCATACCAGGCCGTGTTGCAGCCACTGAATATACACTCCGTCACACAACTACAGAAGTCTGTCAAAGTTTTAGATAGCATGCTGAATCTTCACAAACTTCTAAGAAAGCAGAAGTGCTGCCGTGCTTTCTTCATAATGGCACTTACATGCAGAAGCCAGAATAGATCTTCTTAAATGATAACACCAAAGAATTTAAAGTTGCTGACCCTCTCCACCTCTGATCTTCCAAAAAGTACTAGCTCATGGACTTCCAATATCGTCCTCTGAAGTCAATAAACATCTGATTAATTCTGCTGACACTGAGTGAGAGGTTGTCTTTCTGGCACCACTCGGCCAGACTTTCAATCTCCCACATATATGCTGATTCACTTTTGATTCAGCCAACGACAGTGGTGTCGTCAGCAAACTTATGTATGGCATTGGAGTTGTGCTTAGTCTCAGTCATAATTGTGAGTAGAACAGGGGGTTAAGCTCACTGCCTTGTGGTGTACCTGTGCTGATGGAGATCATGGAGATGTTGTTGCCAATCCAAACTGACTGGGGTCTGCAAGTGAGGAAATCAAGGATCCAACTGCACAAGGAGACATTGAGGTCTAGGTCTAGAAGCATATTGATTAGTTTTGAGGGTATGGCAGTATTGAATGCTGAGCTCTAGTTAATGTAAAGATTTGACTACATCTTTGCTGTCCAGATGTCCATAAGACATAGGAGCAGAATTAGGCCATCTGGCCCATTAAGTCTGCTCCACCATTCAATCTTGGTGGATCCATTTTCCCTTTCTCCTCCTCAACCCCAGTTCCCGGCCTTCTCCCCGTAACCATATATAACCATATAACCATTACAGTATGGGAACAGGCCATCTCAGCCTTTCTAGTCCATGCTGAATACTTACTCTCACCTAGTCCTACCTACCTGCACTCAGCCCATAACTCTCCATTCCTTTCCTGTCCATATACCTATCCAATTTTTTTTAAATGACAAAATCGAACCTGCCTCTACCACTTCTACTGGAAGCTTGGCCCACACAGCTACCACTCTCTGAGTAAAGAAGTTTCCCTTCGTGTTACCCATAAACTTTTGCCCCTTAACTCTCAACTCATGTCCTCTTGTTTGAATCTCCCCTATTCTCAATGGAAAAAGTCTATCCACATCAACTCTATCTATCCCCCTCATAATTTTAAATACCTGTACCAAGTCCTCCCTCAAATTTCTACGCTCCAAAGAATAAAGACCTAACTTGTTCAACCTTTCTCTGTAACTTAGGTGCTGAAACCCAGGTAACATTCCAGTAAATCTCCTCTGTACTCCCTCTATTTTGTTGACATCTTTCCTATAATTTGGTAACCTTTGATGCCATGTCGAATCAAGAACCTATCAATCTCTGCCTTAAATACAACCAACGACCTGGCCTCCACAGCTGCATGTGGCAATAAATTCCACAAATTCACCACCCTTCGGCTAAAGAAATTTCTCCACATCACTGTTTTGAAAGGGCACCCTCGATCCTTAGGCTATGCCCTCTTGTCCTAGACTCTCCCACCATGGGAAACATCCTTTCAGCATCTACTCTGTCTAGGCCTTTTAACATTTGAAAGCTTTCAATGAGATCCCCCCTCATCCATCTGAATTCCAGCAAGTACAAACCCAGAGCCATCAAACGTTCCTCGTATGATAACCCTTTCATTCCTGGAATCATCCTTGTGAACCTCCTCTGGACCTTCTCAAATGCCAGCACATCTTTTCTCAGATGAGGTTCACAATAATCAAAGTGGGGCCTCACCAGTGCCTTATGATCCTCAGCATCACATCCTTGCTCTTGTATTCTAGAGCTCTTGAAATGAATGCTAACATGTCATTTGCCTTCCTCACCACCGACTCAACATGCAAGTTAACTTCCAGGGTGTTCTGCACAAGGACTCCCAAATCCCTCTGCAGATGTCTGGATTTTCTCCCCGTTTAGAAAATAGTCCTCACATTTATTTCTACTACCGAAGTGCATGACCATGCATTTTCCAACATTGTATTCCATTTGCCACTTTCTTGCCCTATCTCCTAATCTGTCTAAGTCCTTCTGCAGTCTACCTGTTTCTATAATACTACATGCCTCTCTACCAATCTTCATATCATCTGTAAATCACAAAGCCTCTATTCCATCATCATAATTATTTATCTACAGCATAAAAAGAAGTGGTCCTAACACCGACCCCTGTGGAACACCACTAGTCACCGGCAGCCAGCCAGAAAAAGATCCTTTTATTCTCACTCGCTGCCTCCTGCTAATCAGCCAATGCTCATAACGTTCCTGTAACACCATGGGCTCTTAACTTGGTAAGCAGCCTCATGTGTGTCACCTTGTCAAAGGCCTTCTGAAAATCCAAATATACAACATCCACTGCATCCCTTTTATCTATCCTACTTATAATCCCCTCAAAGAATTCCCACAGGTTTCTTAGGCAGTATTTTCCCTGAAGGAAACCATGCTGACTTTGTACTATTTTATCCTGTGTCACCAAGTACTTCATCACCTCATCCTTAACAATTGACTCCATCATCTTTCCAACCACCGAGGTCAGGCTAACTGTTCTATAATTTCCTTTCTGCTGCCTTCCTCCTTTCTTAAATACTGGAATAACATTTGCAATCTTCCAGTCTTCTGGCACCATGTCAGAGTCCAATGATTTTTGAAAGATCATTTCTAAAGCTACCACAATCTCTAACACTACTTCTTTCAGAACCCTAGGGTGCAGTTCCTCTGGTCCGGGCGACTTATGTACCTTTAGGTCATTCATCTTTTTGAGCACCTTCTCTCCTGTAACAGTAACTGTACCCACTTCTCTACCTTCACACACTACAAACTCAGGCATACTGCTACAGTAGTGTCTTCTGCAGTGAAGACTGATATAAAATACACATTTAATTCAGCAGCTGTCTCCTTGTCCCCTGTTATTATTTCTCCTGCCTCATTTTCTAGCAGTCCTATATCCACTCTCATTTCTCTTTTATTTTTAGCATACTTCAAAAAACTTTTACTACCCACCTTGATACTATTTGCTAGCTTGCTTTCATATTTCATCTGTTGCCTTCTAATTATTTTTTAGTTCCTCTCTGAAGGTGTTTTTAAGCTTCCTAATACTCTATCTTCCCACTAATTTTTGCTTTGTTGAATGCCCTTTCTTTTGCTTTTACAATAGCTTTGACTTCCCTTGTCAGCCACAGTTGTACTATTTTACCTTTTGAGCATTTCTTTATTTTTGGAATACACATTTTGCACCTTTCTTATTCTTCCCAAAAACGCACACTGTTGCTGCTCTGCTGACATCCCTGCCAGCAGCTCCCTCCAATTACTTTGGCCAACTCCTCTCTCATACCATTGTAATTCCCTTATTCCACTGAAATACTGCTATATCAGACTTTTCTTTCTTACTATCAAATTTCAAGTTGAACACAATTATATTGTGATCACTGGTGCCTAAGGGTTCTTCACCCTAAAGTTCCCTAATTTCCCTTTTGCATAACACCAATCCAGTATAGCTGATCCCCTAGTAGGCTCAACAACAAACTACTCTAAAAAGCTATCACTTAGGCATTCAACAAACTCACACTCTTGAGATCCATTACCTATCTGATTTTCCCAATTAACCACATGTTGTGTGGCGCATGGCCAAGTGGATAAGGCGTCCGTCTAGTGACCTGAAGGTCGCTAGTTCATGCCATAGCTGAGACAGCGTGTTGTATCCTTGAGCAAGGCACTTAACCACACGTTGCTCGGCAACGACACCGGTGCCAAGTTGTATAGGTCCTAATGCCCTTCCCTTGGACAACATCGGTGGCATGGAGCGGTGAGACTTGCAGCATGGGCAACTGCAGATCTTCCATACAACCTTGCCCAGGCCTCAGTTATCATTGAAAAGCGATGGACAGCCAAAGAAGAAGAAGCTTGTTAAAATCTCCCATGACTACCATTGCCTTTTTGACTCACCTTTTCTACTTCCTGCTGTAACCTGTGGTCCACCTCCCAGCCACTGTTGGGAAGCCTGTATATAACTGCCATCAACATCCTTTTACCCTTGCAGTTTCTTAACTCAACCCACAAGGACAATGTCACCTCTTTGTACTGATTTGATGCCATTTTTTTCCAGTAGAGCCACACCACCCCCTCTGCCTACCTTCCTATTCCTCCATTATAATGTGTAACATTGGACATTCAGTTCCCAACTACAACCATCCTTCAGCCACAATTCAGTGATGACCACAACATCATTCCTGGCAATCTGCAATACTGCAACAAGATTATCCACCTTATTTCTGATACTACATGCACTCAGATACACCTTAAGTACCATATTTGTTGTCCTTTCTAACTCTGCATCCCTAATGATTTGATACTGAGCCTGTTGGCTGCATCTAAGGCCCATCGCCTGCATACACTTCCTGACAATCGACTGCACGCTATCTTTACTTTTTTACCATCCGTCCTATCCTGAGTCCCTTCACTCCAGTTCCCTTCCCCCTGCCAAGTTAATTAAAACCCTCCCCAACAGCTCTAACAAACCTACCCGCGAGAATATTGGTTCCATTTGGGTTCAGGTGCAACCCGTCACTTTTGAGCAGGTCATACCTCCCCCAGAAGAGATCCCAATTATCAAAGAACCTGAAGTCCTGCCCCTGGCACCAGCTTCTCAGCCACACATTTATCTGCCAAATCATCCTGTTTCTACCCTCACTGGCAAGTGGCACAGGCAGCAATCCAGAAACTACTATCCTGCTTCTCAGCTTTCTACCTAACTCTCTAAATTCACTTTTCAGGACCTCATTGCTTTTCCTTCCCATGTCATTGGTACCAACATGTACCAAGATATCTGGCTGTTCCCCATCCCTCTCCAAAATGTTGTGGACACTATCTGAGACATCCCTGACCTTGGCACCTGGGAGGCAACTTACCATCCAGGTGCCTCATTCACGTCCACAGAATCTCCTGTCTGTTCCCCTCACTATTGAGTGCCCTGTCACTACCACTCCCTTCTTCTCTCTTTCCCTTCTGCATCACAGACCCATGCTCGGTGTCTGTAACCCAGTCGTTGTGGCATTCTCCTGGGAGGTCATCCCCCACAAAAGTATCCAAAGCGGTATACTTGTTTTTGAGGGAAATGGCCAGAGGGGTGCTCTGCTCTAACTGCCTATTTCCATTTCTCCTGACAGTTACCAAGCTGCTCGCTTCCTGTACCTTTGGGGTGACTAGTTCCCTGTAACTTTGATCAAATATTTCCTCGGTCTCCCATACAAGCTGAAGGTTATCCATTTGCTGCTCCAGATCCCTGACACGGTCTTCAAGGAGCTGCAGCTGGATGCACTTCATGCAAATGTAGTTCGCCAGGAGACTCCAACATCCAGCATGAAGAGCACACCACAGCCATTTAATTGGTACAGTAAGAGAGGGAGAAAAATACAAAAAGGAAACTGTAACAGACACTCCACACAGAGCCGACACCTCTTCCGAGCTGAAGCCTCCTTTGAGCCAAAGCTTGTTGCTTCTACTCTCGCCTCTGGCCTACTCCTGTGCAATGGTTGCCTCGACAATGGCCGCTTCGCTTATCCCTTCTGTACTTTTATTTAATTCGTAGAGCTCTGTTGACGCCACTGATAGGCCACATACAATGGACAAACGCTCTCGAAGCTCCCTTTCTAAGTAACCGCCACTGACCTGTGAGAAATGTCTCTTGATAGAGCTCTGTTGACACCGTTGATAGGCCACGCACAATCCGGGGGTTGAGTGAAGAGCCAATGAAATGGTACCTGCAATTGACCCGTGGTGGCAGTAGGAAAATTGAAGTGGCTCCAAGTCACTTCTCAGGCAGGAGTTGAAATGTTTCATAACCATCCTCTCAAAGCACTTCATCGCAGTGAATGCAAGTGCTGCTGACAATAGTCATTGAGGCAGGTTACCATATTCCTCTTTAGGCACTGGGTTAATTGAAGGTTTCCTGAAGCAGGTGGGTATTTCAGATTGCTGAATCGAGAGATCGGAACACTCCAGCCAGTTGATCAGCACCAATCTTTCTCACTCGGCCAGGCACCCTGTCTGGGCCAGATTCTTTCTGTGGGTTCACTCTCACACCAGTCTCAGAGACTGAAATCACAGGGTCATCGGGGGCTGTGGGAGTTCATGAAGTCGCCTCATACTGTTGACGGTCAAAGTGAGCATCAAAGGCATTGAGCTCATCTGGGAGCAAAAACTTGTTGCCACCTGTGTTGCTTGGTTTCACTTTGTAGGATATTACTCAAGTCATAGAAACATAGAAACATAGAAAATAGGTGCAGGAGTAGGCCATTTGGCCCTTTGAGCCTACACCACCATTCAGTACGATCATGGCTGATCATCCAACTCAGAACCCTGTACCTGCTTTCTCTCCATAGCCCCGATCCCTTTAGCCACAAGGGCCATATCTAACTTCCTCTTAAATATAGCCAATGAACTGACCTCAACTGTTTCCTGTGGCAGAGAATTCCACAGATTCACCACTCTCTGTGTGAAGAAGTTTTTCCTCATCTCAGTCCTAAAAGGCTTCCCCTTTATCCTTAAACAGTGACCCCTTGTTCCAGACTTCCCCAACATCGGAAACAATCTTCCTGCATCTAGCCTGTCCAATCCCTTTAGAATTTTATATGTTTCAATAAGATCCCCCCTCAATCTTCTAAATTCCAGTGAGTATAAGCCTAGTCGATCAAGTCTTTCTTCATATGAAAGTCCTGCCATCCCATGAACCTTCTTTGTACTCCCTCTATGGCAAGAATGTCTTTCCTCAGATTAGGGGACCAAAACTGCACACAATACTCTAGGTGCTGTCTCACCAAGGCCTTGTACAACTGCAGTAGAACCTCCCTGCTCCTGTACTCGAATCCTTTTGCTATGAATGCCAACATACCATTTGCCTTTTTCACCGCCTGCTGTATCTGCATGCCCACCTTCAATGACTGGTGTACAATGACACCCAGGTCTCATTGCACCTCCCCTTTTCCTAATCGGCCACTATTCAGATAATAATCTGTTTTCCTGTCCTTGCAACCAAAGTGGATAACCTCACATTTATCCACATTAAATTGCATCTGCCATGAATTTGCCCACTCACCTAACCTATCCAAGTCACCCTGCATCCTCTTAGCATCCTCCTCACAGCTAACACCGCTGCCCAGCTTCGTGTCATCCGCAAACTTGGAGATGCTGCATTTAATTCCCTCGTCTAAATCATTAACATATATTGTAAACAACTAGGGTCCCAGCACTGAGCCTTGGGGTACCCCACTAGTCACTGCCTGCCATTCTGAAAAGGTCCCGTTTACTCCCACTCTTTGCTTCCTGTCTGCCAACCAATTCTCTACCCACATCAATACCATACCCCCAATACCATCTGCTTTAAGTTTGCACACTAATCTCCTGTGTGGGACCTTGTCAAAAGCCTTTTGAAAATCTAAATATACCACATCCACTGGCTCTCCCCTATCCGCTCTACTAGTTACATCTTCAAAAAATTCTATAAGATTCGTCAGACATGATTTTCCTTTCACAAATCCATGCTGACTTTGTCCGATGATTTCACCTCTTTCCAAATGTGCTGTTATCACATCTTTGATAACCGACTCTAGCATTTTCCCCACCACTGATGTCAGACTAACCAGTCTATAATTCCCCGGTTTCTCTCTCCCTCCTTTTTTAAAAAGTGGGGTTACATTAGCCACCCTCCAATCCTCAGGAACTAATCCAGAATCTAAGGAGTTTTGAAAAATTATCACTAATGCATCCACTATTTCTTGGGCTACTTCCTTAAGCACTCTGGGATGCAGACCATCTGGCCCTGGGGATTTATCTGCCTTTAATCCCTTCAATTTACCTAACACCACTTCCCTACTAACATGTATGTCCCTCAGTTCCTCCATCTCACTAGACCCTCGGTCCCTTACTATTTCCGGAAGATTATTTATGTCCTCCTTAGTGAAGGCAGAACCAAAGTAGTTATTCAATTGGTTTGCCATGTCTTTGTTCCCTATGATCAATTCACCTGTTTCTGACTGCAGAGGACCTACATTTGTCTTGACCAATCTTTTTCTTTTCACATATCTCTTAAAGCTTTTACAGTCAGTTTTTATGTTCCCTGCCAGCTTTCTCTCATAATCTTTTTTCCCTTTCCTAATTAAGCCCTTTGTCCTCCTCTGCTGGTCTCTGAATTTCTCCCAGTCCTCAGGTGTGCCGCTTTTTTTTTGCTAATTTTTATGTTTCTTCTTTGGACTTGATACTATCCCTAATTTCCCTTGTCAGCCACGGGTGCACTACCTACCCTGGTTTATTCTTTTGCCAAACTGGGATGAACAATTGTTGTAGTTCATCCATGTGATCTTTAAATGCTTGCCATTGCATATCCACCATCAACCCTTTAAGTATCATTTGCCAGTCTATCTTAGCTAATTCACGTCTCATACCTTCAAAGTTACCCTTCTTTAAGTTCAGAACCTTTGTTTCTGAATTAACTATGTCACTCTCCATCTTAATGAAGAATTCCACCATATTATGGTCACTCTTACCCAAAGGGCCTTGCACGACATGATTGCTAACTAACCCTTCCTCATTGCTCAATACCCAATCTAGAATGGCCTGCTCTCTAGTTGGTTCCTCGACATGTTGGTTCAGAAATTCATCCCGCATACATTCCAAGAAATCCTCTTCCTCAGCACCCTTACCAATTTGGTTCACCCAATCTGTATGTAGATTGAAGTCACCCATTATAACTACTGTTCCTTTATTGCATGCATTTCTAATTTCCTGTTTAATGCCATCCCCAACCTCACTACTACTGTTAGGTAGCCTGTACACAACTCCCACCAGCGTTTTCTGCCCCTTAGTGTTATGCAGCTCTCCCCATATCGATTCCACACCCTCCAGGCTAATGTCCTTCCTTTCTATTGCATTAATCTCCTCTCTAACCAGCAATGCTACCCCACCTCCTTTTCTTTCCTGTCTATCCCTCCTGAATATTGAATATCCCTGGATGTTGAGCTCCCATCCTTGGTCACCCTGGAGCCATGTCTCTGTGATCCCAACTATATCATATGCATTAATAACTATCTGCACATTCAATTCATCCACCTTGTTACAAATGCTCCTTGCATTGACACACAAAGCCTTCAGGCTTGTTTTTACAACACTCTTAGCCCTTATACAATTAGGTTGAAAAGTGGCTCTTTTTGCTTTTTTCCCCTGGATTTGTCGGCCACTTTTACTTTTCACCTTACTACTTTTTGCTTCTACCCTCATTTTACACCCTCTGTCTCTCTGCACTTGTTCCCATCCCCCTGCCACATTAGTTTAAAGCCTCCTGAACAGCAGTAGCAAACGCTCCCCCTAGGACATTGGTTCCAGTCCAGCCCAGGTGCAGACCGTCCTGTTTATACCGGTCCCACCTCCCCCAGAACTGGTTCCAATGCCCCAGAAATTTGAATCCCTCCCCCTTGCACCATTTTTCAAGCCACGTATTCAACTGAAATATCCTCCTATTTCTACTCTGACTAGCACGTGGCACTAGTAGTAATCCAGAGATTATTACCTTTGTGGTCCTACTTTTTAGTTTATCTCCTAACTCCCTAAATTCACCTTGTAGGACCTCATCCCGTTTTTTACCTATATCGTTGGTACCTATGTGCACCACGACCACTGGCTGTTCACCCTCCCATTCCAGAATGTCCTGCAGCCGCTCAGAGACATCCTTGACCCTTGCACCAGAGAGGAAACATACCATCCTGGAGTCTCATTTGCGGCCGCAGAAACGCCTATCTATTCCCCTTACAATCGAATCCCCTATCACTATAGCTCTCCCACTCCTTTTCCTTCCCTCCTGTGCCGCAGAGCCACCCATGGTGAAATGAACTTGGCTGCTGCTGCCTTCCCCTATGAGACTTCTCCCCCAACAGTGTCCAAAACAGTATATCTGTTTAGGAGGGAGATGACCTCAGGGGACTCCTGCACTACCTGCCTACTGCTACGTTGTCTAGTGGCCACCCCTTCCCTTCTGCCTGTGTAGCCTTTACCTGCCACAGATGCTGAGCATCCTTCAGTAATTCAAGTTTGGTGCCAAATTGCAACTTCACATACGAGAAGCCTTTCTGGAGATCGTATTAGGACCTCTGATATTTAACTTGGTCATCAGACCTAAATGCCACTGACCTGGACCTCAGCAGGTTGTGGATCTTATGGTTCATCTTGGGATTCTGGTTAAGGCAGACTCTGAATGATTTTGTGAGGACCTGTTCATTTTTATAATGACAACCGTGCTATATTCATTCAGATCCTTTTTAATAAGTTCTTGAACATGGTCCAGTCCATTGACTTGAAGCAATACCATAGCCACTCATCTGCTTCCTGCAAGCCCCTCTTGTTGTCCTTACTTTTGGATCCTTGCTGTTTAGACTCTGCCTATATGCAGGTAGGAGGAGGACAGCCAAGTGATCAGACTTCCTGAAATGTGGTCTAGGCATGGGATGGAACTTTCTCTATTTGGAACTTCTATATGTTTTTAAGGAAACTTTCTTGAAGGCATTTGACAAACTAAATGCAATTTAGTCCTTTTCAAGTCTGGGAGTGCCAGTCAATATTTAGAAAGTTGAAATAACTTACTATTACCTTTTTATCTTGCAACTTCCTGCTATCTCTCTAGAGATTTGCTCCTCTAAATCCCACTGACTCTGATCATTCCTTTCCTGTTTCTCAGTTCCACCCATATAGCCTCAGTAGATGGGCTCTCCAGTCTGTTCTGTCTGAGTACTATCATGACATTTTCCCTGATGAATAATACCAACCCTTCCCCTTTAAAACCTTCCCCTCTATCTAAAACAAAGCAACTCCAGAACATTGAGCTGCCAGAATTGCTCCACCTGCCATCAAGTCCAACTAATGGCTACAATATCATATGTCCAGGTGCTGATCAATGTTCTAAGCTCATCTGCTTTGCCTACTATACTCCTCCATTGAAAAATATGCAACTCAGAACATTAGTCCCACAATGTTCAACCTTTCACTTCCTGTCTTTCTATGTAGGCTGAGCAATATGCTTCCCCACAACTACTCCACTAGCTGCCCTGGCACTCTGGATTTTTTCCAGAGTGTAGTTGAACCACCCACCCTCCCAACAACACCCCCCACTCTGACCCCGGAGCAGCATTAGCAAACCTACCTAAGGACTTTGGTCCTCTTCAATTCAGGTGCAAACTGTCCCATTTGTATGTCCCAACTTCCCTGGAAGGAGGGAGACCAATGATGCAAACATCTGAAGCCCTCCCACCTGCACAATCTCCTTAGTCATGTAATAAACAGTATTATCTTCCTATTCCTAGCCTCACTAAAATGTGGCATAGGGAGCAATCCTGAAATCACAACCCTAGATGTCCTATCCATTAAGTTAGCTCTTAATTCCTTGAACTCACTTTTCAGGACGTCATCACTCTTCCTGTCATTGTCATTGTTACCGTCATCAACCATGACCTCTGGATGCTCACCCTCCTACTTAACAATGCTGTGGACTCAGTCCAAGAAGTCCCTGAGTCTGGCACCTAGGAGGCATCACATCATCTGTCAATCCCATTCTCATCACAGGACCTCCTGCCTTTTCCCCTAACCAATGAACCCATTATCAATAATGCTCACCTCTTTTCTCCCCTTACCTTCTGTGTCAGTGAGACAGATTCAGTGCCAGAGCCTTGAATGCTGTGGCTTCCCTCTGCTAGGCTTTCTCCCCACCTTGATAATATCCAAAACACTACACTTGTTAATGAGTGTTATGGCCATAGGGTGCCCTGCACTGGATGCTAATCCCCTTTGCTCTCTTGACAGTCACCCAGTTGCCTGTGTGATGCAACTTAAGTTTAACTACTTCTCTCTATTTCCTGTGAATCAGCCCCCCTATCTTCCAAATGAGCTGAAGGTCTTCCAGTTCCAGCTCCAGTTCCTAACACAGCCTGTAAGAAGCTGGATGTACTTCTCGTAGGTGCTGTCATCAGGGATACAGAAGGCCTCCCTGTCTTCCCACATCCCAGAAGAGCACCACTTCATTATTCTGATTGTCATTGTTTCTGCTCTAACTGGGAAAGAAAGAAGTTAGGGAGGAAGGAAGGGAGGGATGGATGTATGTAGGGACCTACCCACTCACCCACCGTCCTACCCAGGCCTACTGTGACAACGGATGCTCTGCTTAAACCTAACATCTTTCTATTGGGCCTTGCCAATTGCTTAATAACCCATGAGATCTCAAACCCTACAGAAAGTTTCAGCGGGGCCCACTCACTTCTTAAATCTGCCATATCTCTCTTCCACAAGTAACTGCTTATGCAACCTCAAACCTCATAGAAAGATAACAAGCAGATTGTACCAGGAAGGGGAGTGGAGGGGAGCAGGAGTAGAGCAGTGGTCATCCCATCTTTCGACTCTCAGTCCTGATGTAGCATTGTGACCTAAAACGTTGGCAATTCCTTCACAGATTCAGTTAACTCTGACTTCCTTCAGCAAATTGTTTGTTCATGCATCATTATCAAGTTATTTTACAATACCACCTTCACCATAGCATTTCCTACGGATGAAGTCTCAACTGTGCCCTTTTTTGTGCCTCCAGTACCTTCTGCCATTTCTCCTTTCCTGCACAGACAGCACATCTGATGTCATGGATATTCCTTGTCTGAGTAGTGAGCATGAATTTGCTGTCAGAATTTTACTAATGTTGTTCTGTACTGTAAGTAGTTATCCATAGATAAGTAGAGTGTCCTCTTTGGTTCTCCTTCCTTCCTTCTGGGTACTTGCTTGAATACAAAGTAGGATTCTTCTCTTTCTCTGTCTTTGTTTCTCTCTTTCTGTGTCTAATAATCCTTTCTCTCTCTCCCACCCTCACCAACCTCTAAAAGAAGGACATGACTCAACCACAAAAGCAGGAAGTGTTGCAGATTATGAAAACTTGAAATGCAATCAGAAGATGAAACAACTAGCAGATCAGGCAGAAACTGCGGAAAGAGACCCTTCATCACCAGCTGTCTCATCCGCTACAGTTTCTAGCATCTCCTGCTTTTATTTATTCCCCTAGAATCTGTGTTTATATGCTGAGCTGCCCTTCCAGTCTTATTAAGTACTTTTTCCTTTAGATGATTTTGTAATCCAGGAGAAATGTCCTTAATTTACTGGCTCAAGTGAACGTTCACCATTCTGTAGGATTATCTGAAGAAGAATAAATTTTGGCCCAGCATTGTTCTCCTTCCTGATCTGTTTATTCATTTTATGGGTGTATTGATTGTGCAGAATATTGTGTAACAAACAGCAATTGCTCCAAACCATAATTTAGTTTGTAAAGTGTTTGAGATGGTGTTAAGACAAAGTGCTTTGTAAACAATTATTTTAGCTCTACTTTCTTTTTTTTAAAACTTTTTTTATTGTGTTTTCAAATAGTTACAGAATAAAAGTGTGTGAAAAAGAAAATATGTGTTACCCATCCCCCCTAACATCCCTATTGAAAAAAAGAAGAAAGAAAGAAAGAAAAAAAAGGAATGCCTTTCTTGAGGATTTTTTAAGAGCTAACACACTAACACTGTGTAGCTTGATGGTCACATTTCCTTGACCCACTTCATACAGTCAATTTTGATTGCAACTTGAGTGAGAAAAAAAATCAAACAACAATTTTATATTAGAACATACTGTGAAGATCTCTTACTAAAAATTTCTATGTGGAAACCATCATGAAATTCTCTACACAGGCATTTCTTAAGTAACAATATGATGCAGTTTCTTCAATCTGTTTGAAAGGATGTAAAGAAGATTCATTTGGATGATGCAGGAGAAGCGAGATTAAAACTTTTTGAGGAATGGATAAGCAGATTGGGATGCTTTCCTGTTGAAACGAAAAGTAGCAGATAGTGATGTAATTGAGGTGTATGACATTATGAAAGGATTTGATGAAATTTCTAAATCTCTCTCTGGGTCTTATCCATCACATAACTTGTGGTGCTTGTGTGTTACATATTAAAATTTTTATCAGAATGCTATCAATACTTAATACAAGGGTTGTGAAGATCATTGTATTGCTCCTAAACTATAGTATGCCAACAGATAAAGGTGCATGCTCATGCACAGTTGTGCTCAGTCATGTCCAGGACACCAATTCCTCATGCTGAGAATAGATTAATTTTTCTGATGTCCAAGAGGTGGTTCTGGTGAACAGCATAAATATATTTAAAAGGAAGCAATATAAGTAAAAAATCAGACTGGAATGGAGGATTATGATGATAAATTTAATAAGAAAATATGCGAGGAGACCCGACTTGAATATATATATATGAATTCGGGCTGAGTGGGCCAAAGACAGTCTTTGTGCAGTATTTCTGCTGCTAGTCTACTTTCTACGCTCTGCTGAACCATGATTTTTTTTTCTGGTTGCCTTTCATTTACAGTCAATGTTTTGGGCCAAAGCCTGTCATTGGTCTAGCTTCTGTAATCATTTCTAGGTTTGATGGTGCAATATCATTCAAAAGTACACAGTGGATTGGGGACAGTGGGGAGGGTGTAAAAAAAAAAAGTCAAATAATGGAAGTGGCAATGGAAAAAGAATCAAGACTGGAGCATCCAAACCAAGGCCTAGTCCACTTCAACTCTTGACTTAGACATGCTGAAGGGATGCAATCCTAAACAACTGGTTTGATATTTTACCATCCATGAAGCCCATGTTTTGCATGGGGTATAAACAATGTTTGTCCGTAATCTTGTGCTTGAAGTGTGAACATCAATTTGGGGTAAGATCATGAGCTGTAGATGACAGGCAAATACTTAATGGGAGCACAGTAGGATGAGGTTCAGATATTCCAGGATGAAGGAAAATCAGGCAGGTGATGGATAAAATTAAAAAGCTTTTGCTGAGGATGTATGTGATGCTGTAAACAAGGCTCAATCAGTAATAACTGCAATTTAAAGGCTATGTACCTGGATTAAAATAGTTCTTTTGGACTTACCTGCAGCAGTCCCTTTAGTTACTGTTGAATCAAGAGAATATATTACAGTGGCTAATGTGAATATATCTTCATTACAGTTACAAAGTTTGTCATTTCTAACACTCTGAGAAAGAGATCTGAAGTTTTCAGTGTCTTAGTCTTTACATAAATAAAGTGTTGCACTGGTTGGGAGTTCGGTGTGTTTTAAATTTTCAAAAGTTGAAAGACTTTCATTATGATTTCTGTATGCTTCCAAAAGTGAAGAACTGTTTTACATGTTTTCTGCACACACTGGTTGTTGTTGTAGTGTCTTTTTTACCAATCTATTAGGTGATATAAGTCAAGGACAGGTATATAGAGTTGAATAGGAAGTTACCTACAATCTCTTAATATGGTAACACAATCTGAATTGGCTGAGAAACTACCTCCATCTAACTCAGTTGTCCAACGCTGAATGGATTAATCCTTATATCTTTCTCATCTGTCTAATTCACTCATGCACCAGCTTCTATTTTCTGTGGGAATTTTCGGAGCTGCAGGAACTCCATTAACCTCAGCAGACTACAGGGCCAGAGAAATTTCTGTAGGATGGGATCTAAGAGAGTGGCAGTTTGCTGTAGCGTACTTTGGCTAGCAGCCTCTCTGCTGCCTGACAAAATTCTCCAGGAAGGACTGAAATTAGGAGGTTCCCAATTGAATCCAGCATTGGTCCTCCAAAGGTACCTTGCCCTCTATTGCCTCTGGTCATGTGAGGTGCTGCAGGAGCTCAAGAATTTGATGCTTTTCTGACACAGTTGATGGAAGATGAGTTAGATGGCTTATTCACTTTATTTGCAATGTGCCAGACAATCCATATATGCGACTTTACACTGATATTTTTGGCAGAAGCACCCAGTGAAGCTGAGGAGACTGGGTGGATAGGGGACACACTTCTGTAGAAATAACCCACTCCACAACTTAAGTAACCCACCCAAAAAAAATCACGTTAAGTTTTCCGTTCATTGATCTCTTAAGGAATTGTTGCACATTGAGAACATTGTGATAAGTCAGCTCCTGGGAAGCCTTGGTGAAATCATTATCCACATACATTAATCGTTGCTTTTATTTGTTTCATAGTGTTGTATAATATACTGTGTTATAATAGAATCTGCTTATCAGCCTTTAACAGATTAGCTTCCAGATAAAGCTTTTCATCACACGCATTTGACACATTCATTGATGAGTTGAATATTGTGCTTATCACCCTGTAGTTGTACAAGGTTTAAATTACTTTGTGGAGCAGATGTTTTGAAAATGCTTCACATTTCTAATCTGTGGAAGGAAGAACACATAGAAGAAATCGTTGAGAAATTTGCTCTGGTATGTATTAGCTGCAGGGATGTAGACCTGCAGGGATTTATTTATGAGTCTGAAATCATCTTTAAATATAAACACAACATTTACATAGTGAGGCACACCGTGCTTTGCAGAAAGGAAATAGTGTAGAATATCTGCTCCCGGAAAATGTCAATGAGTACACTGCATAGCACAATATTTATACTGCAGAAAGGAAGAAGAATATTAATTAAATCTTACAGCTACTAAAATCCCAAAGCAGCATGATAGTAAATGCTAAATGATGAAAGAGATAATTATCATAAAATAATTCAATTTGTGAGGTCAACAAATACATTGTTATTCATGATAAAAAGCAATGTCATGAAGGTGTTGAAGAAACTACGTTGCATTTTAATTCAAATTTCTTATCTATTTTTATCTAGGCAGTCAATTAAAATCCATTGGGTCCAATTAGAGAGTCTTGTCTCAATACTGACTACAGAGAAACGGGTGGAAAGAGCCGCAGAACAAATGTGATGCAACCAGTACTACACTTGTCTAAATTCTAGACTGCTTTAAGCTGTGGATCAGTGAGACTGGAAAATACAGTTACCTGCACTACAGATTTGACCATGAGATTCAGAAATATATTGTCTTTTCTTACTTATGCCACTAGACTTCCTATTTGATGGCATTCAGAGAGAATGTCCAACTGCAAAAGGATTCATGATTAGTAGTGAAGCACCTATATTTGCTTTAGTTGACTCAAGAGATTTGCCTCTAAACCTTGCATAAAGAAGTTGTCTCCATCTGTTAATAGCAACACATGCAGAGTGACAAAACCTTGATGCAATAGCATCATGGGGAAGAGAGCTGTTAAAAGAAGAGATATCATAGACAGCTCACAACACCAACCTCAATGATTGTCAGAACTTTTGAAAATGTAGAATATTTCTATATGTTTTTTTTAAATTTCCAAACCTCTACCACTCATTGCATGTTTAAGTACTTAGATCATAAGACATGGGAGTAGAATTATGCCATTCGGCCAATCAAGTCTGCTCTGCTATTCCACCATGTTTGATGTATTATCCTTCTTAATCGCTTTCTCCTGTTGATGCTTAGACTGATCATGAGACTATCAACCCCTGCTTTAAATATACTCATTGACTTGGGCTTCCAGTTGCCAGTGACAATGAATTCCACAGACTCACTACCATTGGGCTAAATAAATTCCTCCTTATCTCTGTTCTAATTGGACATCCCTCTAATCTGAGACTGTGCCCTCTGGTCCTAGACTCACTCACTATAAGCAATATCCCCCCCCCCCAACATCCATCCATCCTGAATTTTCAATGTTTGATAGGACTCAAAACTGCTCATAATACTCCATGCAGTCTGATCAATGCCTTATAAAGCCTCAGCATTATGTCCTTGCTCTTATATTCTATGCTAACACTCTAAATGAGTGCTAACATTGCATTTGCCATCCTTACCACCAACTCAACCTGCAAGTTAACATTTAGGGAATTCTGCATAAGGACTCCCAAGTTCCTTTGCACCATTGATTTTTGAATTTTCTCCCCATTTAGAAAATAATCTCTGCCTTTATTCCTTCTACCAAAGTGCATGAACATATTCTATCTCCCAATCTGTCCAATTCTTTCTGCAGACTCCCTGCTTCCTCAGTGCTATAGCCTCTTCACCTATCTCTGTATTGTCTGAAAATCTGGCCACAAGGCCATCAAGTCTATCATCCAAATCATTGACATACAATGTGGAAAGAAGCAGTCCCAGTTGACCTGTGGAACACCACTAACCATTGGTAGCCAACCAGAAAATGCTCCCTTTATTCCCACTCTTAGCCACCTGCCAGTTAGCCAATATTCTATCCATGCTGCTATCTTTCCTGTAATACCATAGACTCTTAACTTGTTAAGCAGCCTCTTGTGTGGCACCTTGTCAAAGACCTTCTGAAAATCCAAGTAGAAATCCAGACTCATATTTGTCTATCTTGTCTGTTACTTCATCAATGAATTCCAACAGATTTGTCAGTCAAGATTTCCCCTTAAGGAAAACATGCTGACTTCAGCCTATTTTATCATGTGCCTTCAGTTACCCCAAAACCTCTCCTTAAATAATGGATTTCAACATCTTGCTAACCACTAAAGTTAGGCTAAATGGCCTATTATTTCCTTTCTTAAAGAGTTGAGTGGCATTTGCAATTTTCCAGTTCTCTGGATTTGTGAAAGATTATTACTAGTGACTCCACAATCTCTTCAGTTACCTTTTTCAGAACTCTGGGATGTAGCTCATCTGGTGCAGGTGACCTTTAGACATTTCAGCTTCCTGTCCACTTTATCTTTACAAATAGCAGTAAAACTCTCTTCTGCCTCTTGACTCTCCTGAATTTCTGGTATATTGCTAGGGTCTTCCATTGTGAAGAGTAATACAAAAGACTTAATAATTTTATCTGCCATTTCTTTGTCCCCAATTGCTACCCTTCCAGCATCATTTTCCAGAGGTCTGATATCTACACTTGTCTCATTTTTATTCTTTATCTATTTGAAAAAAAACTTTTGGTATACTCTTTGATATTATTGCCTAGCTTACTTTCATATTTCATCTTTTCTCTCTTCATGGCTATTTAGTTGTCTTCTGTTGGTTTTTAGAGCTTCCCAATCTTCTACCTTCCCACTAATTTTTGCTATATTATATGCTGTATCATTTGCTTTTATACTGTCTTTGACCTCACCTGTCAGCCATGGTTGCCCCAATCTCTTTACACAATACTTCTTCATGTCTGGGATGTCTCTATCCTGCACCTTCTCAATTGCCCTGTGAAACTCCAGCCATTGCAATTCTGCCATCATTCCTGCTAGTGTCCCCTTCCAATCAAATCCTCACTCATGCTCCTGCAATTCCCTTTACTCCAATGTGTTATGAATGTACCACAGCTCTGAGGGGCCGAAGGGACCACCCGCCTCCTTCCGGAGAATCACAAGATCGCTATTAATTCGGGTCTTGGACCCAGGAAATGAGAGACAATGCAATGGATTGGACCATTGTTCTTAGAGGCACCTGTGTGAATTGCAACTCTATAGTACATGCCAGCTATCAGGGACATGGACACCCTCGGGCAATGTGGGGGTGGGGATTGTATCACCCTACCTTGATTGACATTTACAAATCTGCCAGCCATGATAAAACGGAGACTGCAGGAGGCGGTACTCCAGCGACGCACCAGACGGAGACACCATCGCTCATCGTTCCCGTAAGAACGGGAAGCTGCTCGGGAGCCACGTGTGATCTGGATCCCCTAGCTAGGGAATCGAGTGGCTAATAACCCCGAAAAGGATTCCGAACTGACAACGGGGAACTCACGTTCCCGATTCCACGATTTGAGTCCAACAGGCTGGCAAGTTGATTTTCTCTCTCCAACCCGTGAACACCCAGCAGTCCCTCAAACGGCTAAAAGCCTTCATGAACTGGCGAGACTTTTTATATTTCCATCGGACTATAGTTTTACCCCTAGACAAACGATAGAGCTACTTCGAATTGTTGATTATTACTATACCCGTGCTTTAGATTGAGTATTGACGACGTATATTATCTGAATGTTTGTATTAACCTTACTTTTGTGCCCCTTTATAAATAAAAACATTTAAAAATGGTACCATCAGACTTCAGCGGACCTCTCTATCTTTGCTGGTAAGTGACCCAGTTATGGGGTTCATAACAAATGTAATACTGACACATCTGATTTTATCTTCTCTCTCTCAAACTGCATGGTTAATTCTATATCATAGTATAATCACTGCCTCCTAAGAGTTCCTTTAACTTCAGCTCCCTAATCAAATCTGGTTCATTTCACAACACCCAAACCAGAATTGCCATTTGCCTAATGGGCTCAACCACAGGCTACTCTCAAAATTCACCTCATAGACATTCTACAAATCCCATCTTTTGCAGTCAGCACCAGCATGATGTTTCCAATCTACCTGCTTATTGAATTTCCCCCATTTCTGACATAAGATTGCCCATTTTACATGCCTTTTCTATCTCCTATCATAATTTGTATCCCACATCTGGGTTTCCATTTAGAAGCCTGTATAGAACACCCATTAGGATCTTTTTATCCTTGCAGTTTCTTAATTCTATCCTCAAGGACTCTTCCAATCCTATGCTCTAAGAATTTGATTACTGCTTCCTACTCCTTCATCCCTCCCCCAACATTAGAAATAGCAGGAGCAGGACAAATGACCTGTTGAATTTGGTCACCCATTCAATAACATAATGGCTAGTCCAATCTTGGTTGCAGATTCAATTGATTGCCTATTTTCCATACATGTTGACTCCAAAATCTGATCCAAAATTCTCCCTTTTGTGGCCATGAATATAATTATTCAGTCTCCAAACTCTCTGGGTTAGGGATTCCAAAGATTCATTTCCCTGAGAGAAGAGCTTCCTCCTGAATGAACAGTCTTTATTCCAAAGATGCATTCCTAAGTGCTTAATTCCTTCACAAGTCTCGGTATCTGTCCTATCAAGCCTCTCAGAAGTTCATATTTAGAGTACTGGTCTAACTGTGCAAACTTTTCACACAGCACAACCTGTATTTCAGGTTGAACTTTCTCTGAACTACCTAAAAGGCAAGGTTTATTCTTCTCTAAATAAGAAACTAAAACAGCAGCAGTTAATGTTGCCCAACTATAGTTTCATCAAAGCCATGTACAAGACATCCTCATTTGATTTCTGAGGTGGGATCCCTGACCTTTAGCGTGAACTCGTTTCTCTTACCACAGATGCTGCCTGCTTGGATGAGTTCTTCCAGCATTTTCCTTTTTTGTTTCATTTTCCAATAGCTCCAGTTTTATTTGTTTCTATAGAAAAAGGCTAACATTCCTTTTGTCTTCTTAATAACTTGTTTCCATGCTAATTCTGCTTGGGTCTGGATGTCCATGTTCTTCAATAATGCAGCATTTTGTAATTAGCAGCAATTTCACAACACCAAAATGCCTTAGGATAAAAAAGTCATAATTGGTTCCATACACATAAATTGAGCATTTGAATGCTCACACAGCATCTGCATGTTAAGGGAATGATAGAGTTTTCAATTGATTTGAAGATCTCTGGGTTGACATTGAAGCTCTTTTGCACTAAGATGGTGTTATCTGTTACTCATGCATCGTTTGTCAAGCCAAAAGTCAGGCCAGATCTGCATGTCTACGCTACCTGGAGCAATTCTCGTGTATCCAGCTGTAAATTCCAACTATGAGGCATTAGTCACTGCCCCCTCAAATGATCTCTTGGATAAAAAGTTTGCAACAATAATCCCTTCATTTCTACTAGTGTGTGTGGCTATACACTGGCTGGAGGTGGCTTGCTGACTCTTTGAACAGGCAGATGTAAGAATGTAGCTCCCAGAGGACTCTTGTGGGACTGACCCCTTTTCTCCCTCTTGTGTTAGCCTCTTATATAAGGAAGAATGTGCCATTGCCCAAGTATCTCCAATTGCCATTTCTACAGGTTCCGACTTCATTGTTTCCAACAGCCTCTGCTCTACTCACTCACTGCAAGTATTTGACAGGGGTAACTTTGATTTTGCTAAGGATTGCAACTACTGGAGTTTTGGGCTGGATAATTGCTATAATTGTTTTCATGTTGTGTTGATGTCGCATGATGGGTTTTGATGATGGTCGTGTGCCCTTATGAAGGTGAGGACTTTAAAAATCAGACGGCAGGCCACAATTACACATTCAGTGCTAAGCTGCTTATGATGTGCCAGAGGTGAAAAACATTTACAGTGCAAAAAATGGCAAAATGACAAAAAGAGAGAATACAGTTGAGCACAGTGAAATCGGGCTTCCCATTGTCCTGAATAGTCATTGACCAAGACCACTTTGAAAGCATTGAAAATGGAGGAGTGTCAGTGTAAATGACTTCTTTTGCAGAGATCAGCCAACAGCAAAATCATATATGGATTTGCACACTGATTGAACTTTCTGGATGGAGTCCTATTCAAACTGCCCTTCAGGGTACTTTCACAATAACTAGATGCCCAGCTGAAGGATAATAAATCATACCTTCATCTAGATCAACAAGTAGGAGTCAAATTCTGTCGGGTCATCATATCTGCCTTTTGGACATTGGGGTGACAACAAAAATAGATATGTTGAGAAGGACTATTGAGCTCTCTGTCCCATGGATCAGAAACATTGATGTAATGGAAAAACGTCTCCAAGAATGTGCAGATATGCTGGAGTCTGAATGCTTTGAACAAAGCCAGTTGTTTGTGAAACTCATTAACCGCATATAGGTCAAAATCGTTTGCTGTGATGATCTGTTCTGAATCCAAATGAATAAGATAAAAGTGAAAATAAAATGCACAAAGTACTATATTATATCTTGTTGATTCTCCAAAATGGCTGGAACATCCAAACAACAAACAAGCAATAGAAATGCATAGAACATGAACATAGAAGAATACAGCATAGGAGTCAAGCCCTTCAGCCCACAATTGAGAGAATATCTACCAATACTGGATATCAAAGTAATACTCACAAAATGCTGGAGGAACTTATTTAATTGGACCTCCTGATGAAGAGCCTCGGCCTGAAATGTTGACGGTTTATTCTTTTCCATAGATGCTGCCTGGCCTGCTGAGTTCCTCCAGCACTTTGTGTGTGTTGCTTTGGCACACAATGTTGTGCTGAATCAATTAAATAAGTAACCCTTGGTGTGCTGGAGCAAGTGCATCAACACAGGTAAAGTCAATGGGCTCAATAAACTGATTAGAAAGGCTGGCTCTGTTATAGGAGTCAAATTGGATGCAAGGTAGGCTATGGTAGAACAAAGGACTCTACAGAAAATCTTGGGAATTCTGGATGATGTTTCTCATCCTATGCATGCCACCTTGGCTGAACTTTTAGTAATAGACTAAGACAACTGCACAGCTCCAAAAAGCATTATATGAGGTCATTCTTACCCTCTGCCATGAGGGTCTATAATGAGTCAATCTATAGCTGGGGAAGTGATGACTCCTTCCTGTTAGACTGTATGTGGTAACATATTTTATTCTTTCTTACTTCTCTTCTACTACTTCTATATCCGTGCACTTTCCTATTCTCTATTCTTTCCCACTCTCTATTTCCTGAGGAGACTGAGGTCCTTTAACATCTGCTGGACGATGCTGAGGATGTTCTATGAGTCTGTGGTGGCCAGTGCTATCATGTTTGCTGTTGTGTGCTGGGGCAGCAGGCTGAGGGTAGCAGACACCAACAGAATTAACAAACTCATTCGCAAGGCCAGTGATGTTGTGAGGGTGGAACTGGACTCTCTGACGGTGGTGTCTGAAAAGAGGATGCTGTCCAAGTTGCATGCCATCTTGGACAATGTCTCCCATCCACTCCATAATGTACTGGTTAGGCACAGGAGTACATTAATCCAGAGACTCATTCCACCGAGATGCAACACTGAGCATCATAGGAAGTCATTCCTACCTGTGGCCATCAAACTTTACAATCCTCCCTCAGAGTGTCAGACATCCTGTGCCAATAGGCTGGTCCTGGACTTATTCCCACTTGGCATAATTTACTTATTATTATTTAATTATTTCTGGTTTTTATTTTGCTATATTTCTACTCTGTTCTTGGCTGATGCAACTGTAACGAAACCCAATTTCCCTCGGGATCAATAAAGTATGTCTGTCTGTCTCAATATAACTGTGATATAGTAATTTCCTTTGGGATCAATGAAGTATCTATCTATCTATCTACGACTAACTAATCTAGTCACTTCTGCCTAGAAAATGTCCATATCTATACCATATTCCTTACATTCATGTGTTTATCTAAAAGTTACTTAAAGTCTCGAATGTTTCTGCCTCTACCACCACCCCAGACAGCGTATTCCAGGCACCCACCACTCTCGAAAAAAAAAACCCTGCTCCTCACATCTCCTTTGAAATAACCCACTTCACCTTAAATGCATGACCTCTGGTATTAGTTATTTCAACTTTTGGTACAAGATATTTTCTTTGTACTCTATCTGTGCCTCTCATAACCTTATAGACTTCTATCTGATCTCCCCTCAGCCTTTGCCACTTCAGAGAAAACAACCTAAGTTTGTCCAGCTTCTCATTATAGTGCATGCTCTCCGATCCAGGCAAAATCCTGGTGAACCTCCTCTGCACTCTCTCCAAAGTTTGACATCCTTCCTATAGTGGGGTGACCAGAACTGTATGCAATATTCCAGATGCGGCCTAACTAGAGTTTTATAAAACTGCCACATAACTTTCTGACATTTGAACTCAATGCCTCAACTAGTAAAGGTAAGCATTTCAAATGCTTTTCTTTGCCACCATATCTACCTGTGCAGACATTTCCAGTGAGCTATGAACTTGGCCCCTATGATCCCTCTGCTCATCACCACTGTTAAGGATCTTGCCCTTAACAATGCACTGTCTCTTCAGATTTAACCTACCAAGATGCAACACTTCACATTTGGCCAGGTTACATTCCATCTGCCTTTTCTCTGCCCATATCTGCAACTGATATATATCCTATTGTATTCTTTACCATGGTTTAAAAACACCACCAATCTTCATATCATCTGCAGACTTACTAACGTACCCATCTACATTTTCATCCCAGTCATTTACATGCATCACAAACAGCAGATGTCCTAGAATTCAATAAGACACGACTTGCCCTGTGCAAAACCATGTTAGCTCTCTTACCATTAGGCCATGTTTTTCCAAATACTTGTAAATGCTATCCCTAAAATTTATTCCAGACAACTATCTATTACTGATGTGAGATTCACTGGTCTTTGGTTTCCAGGATTATCCCTGATTCCCTTCTTGAATAATGGGCCAACATTAGCTATTCACCAGCGGCAAGGGAGGACACAAAGATGTTGGTCAGGACCTCAGCAGTTTCTTCTCTTGCATCTCTCAATAACCTGATATATATTGCATCAGGCCCTGAGGACGTATCCACCTTAATGCTCTTTAAAGAGACCCAAAAATATCTCCTCTTTATCTTGAAATGCCCTAGCAGATTAATATACTAGGCACTTATCTCCCAGTCCTCCATGCCCTTCTCCATGTTAAGTACTGTTGTAAAGTACCCATTAAAACCTCACCAACATCCTCCATGTCCAAGCAAATTCTCCCTCCTTTATCTTTCTGTGGCGCCACCCTCTCCCCGGTTATCCTCTTGCTCTTGTTGTATGTACAGAATGCCTTGGGATTCTCTGTAATCCAACTTGCCAAGGACATTTCCTGGCCTTTCCTGGCATTCCTAATTCCTTTCCAGAGTTCTTTTTTGGCTTCTTTATGATCCGCAAAGATTCTGTTTGATTTTAGTTTCCTAAGTCTTACGTACTTTTCCTTTTACTTCTTGATTTAATTCACCACCACAGTTGACACCCAAGGTTCTCTTACCTTGCCATCCTTGTCCCTCCTCCTGACCGGAACATTACTGTTCTCTACTCTGTGTAGTTAGATTTCTAACACCTTCCACCAAAGCACCCGTGTTATGTATTCATGCATATTTTGACCCTTAAGGTTTGCTGTCAAATTTTCTTCTGTGTTACGTACTGAATGTAATGTGAAAGGGCATTCTGGGTAGATGAATCTGCATACAAAATGAACAATGGCACATTTGGCCCTCACCTCTCCATCTCTCGTGTGTGTTATTCACGGTCACACAACTTCCTAGTGCCATGAACATAACAAGCTGTCACCGGTTAATCCTAGTTCCTGCCTAATGCTCTCACAATTTGCCCTGATCCAATTTAAGACACTACTGCAAGTTCCATACTTGCCCTTATTATAGCTATCTTAAAACTTAAGAAGTTGTGATCACAATTCCCTCATTGTTCACCTGCTGAAAGGTCAGTCACCTGGCAAGTTGCCTCAGTCCTTTCACTTATATTAGTTACTGTTTGTGTACAGTTCTGCCAAGAAACTTGAATACATTAATGTATATTTCCTCAGCTCCTCGTAATATCAGCAAAAATGCAGATCAAGGCATTGAGGAGCAAATTTGTAAAAATGGTTTTCACAACTGAAGCACCAATTAGAAACATAGAAAACCTACAGCACAGCACAGGCCTGTCGGCCCACAAAGCTATATCGAATATGTCCTTACCATAGAACGACCTAGGCTTACCCATAGCCCTCTATTTTTCTAAGCTCCATGTACCTATCCAGGAGTTTCTTAAAAGACCCTATTGTATCTGCCTCCACCACTGTTGCCAGCAGCCCATTCCAATCACTCACCACTCTCTGTGTAAAAAAACTTACCCCGACACCTCCTCTTTACCTACTTCCAAGCACCTTAAAACTGTATCCTCGTGTGCTAGCCACTTCAGCCCTGAGAAAAAGCCTCTGACTATCCACACTATCAATGCCTCTCATTATCTTGTACACCTCTATCAGGTCACCTCTCATCCTCCATTGCTCCAAGGAGAAAAGGCCAAGTTCACTCAACCTGTTCTCATAAGGCATGTTCTCCAATCCAGGCAACATCCTTGTTGACCTCCTCTGCACCCTTTCTATGGTTTCCACGTCCATCCTGTAGTGAAGCAACCAGAATTGAACACAGTACTCCAAGTGGTGTCTGACCAGGGTCCTATATAGCTGCAACATTACCTCTCAGCTCTTAAACCCAATCCCATGGTTGATGAAGACTAATGCACCATATACCTTCTTAACTACAGAGTCAACCTGCTCAGCAGCTTTGAGTGTCCTATGGACTTGGCTCCCAAGATCCCTCTGATCCTCCAAACTGCCAAGACTCTTACCATTAATACTGTATTCTGCCATATATATTTTACCTACTAAAATGAACCACCTCACACTTATCTGGGTTGAACTCCATCTGCCCAGTTTTGCATCCTATCAAAGTCCCATTGTAACTTCTGACAGCCCTCCACACTATCCACAACACCCCCGAACTTTGTGTCATCAGCAAACTTACTAACCAATCCCTCCACTTCCTCATCCAGGTCATTTATAAAAATCACGAAAAATAGTGGTCCCAGAACAGACCCCTGAGGCACACCACTAGTCACTGACCTCCATGCAGAATATGACATGTCTCCAACCACACTTTGCCTTCTGTGAGCAAGCCAGTTCTGGATCCACAAAGTAATGTCCCCTTGGATCCCGTGCCTCCTTACTTTCTCAATAAGCCTTGTATGGGGTACCTTATCAAATGCCTTGCCGAAATCCATATACACTACATCTACTGCTCTACCTTCATCAATGTGTTTAGTCACATCCTCAGAAAATTCAAACGTGCTCTTAAGGCATGACCTGCCTTTGACAAAGCCTTGCTGACTATTCCTAATCATATTATACCTCTCTGAATGTTCATAAATCCTGCCTCTCAGGATCTTCTCCATCAATTTACCAACCACTGAAGTAAGACTCACTGGTCTATAATTTCCTGTTCTGATTAAATTTACCCTCAATGTCAATCTGTAGGTTTAATAATTAAAAACAAGATATGTGTATCTTCATTTATATTGTGTGCAGTACTGTATTGGTGCAAAATGTTCTGTTGAGAAAACTAAAACTGGAAATACTAAAATTTCATAATGGTTTTAAGATTATGGATACATGTAGTTATTATTACTGATTGTCTATGATCCATTTCAAAAGCAGGACAAACTCAAGGATTTGAGTGACTGCTTCTAATTTCTGTGTTAATTTGTTCATTTTGGGCCTTCTGAGTAAGATCAATGCACAAAGAATGCAGTAAAGATTTGCCAAGATATAACAAATGAGGCTTGAGTTATTAAGAGGAAAAAAACTTAGACAATATTTTTTTCGTCAGTCTGATAATATCGAGGTACTGTAGATGAGAAGTTTTAAAATGAAAGCTCTTTATAAGTTAAACAAAGCAAAACCTATTTCCATAATATTACCATAATTTGCATACTTGAGAAAGAAAACTATAAATTAGAGTATGCAAATTGGGCAACACTTTGCAATTTGCTAATTTACAATCTGAGCTCCATTTCAGGTTAGTTAACTTTACAATCAAAACTGTGAGTAAAGAGGACAAATTGTTCAAATCCCCTTTTTCTGCATGAAAATTACAATCAGAAATTAACATGTAAATTAAAGGAAATATACTTAATGTACTTAAATTAGACTTGTTGACAGTGAAATGGAAGAGCCTGCCAACTCAACAGAAACATCTTCGATTGGCTCTCATTTTGTTTTGTTGTTGTGTTACACTTTTATGATTTTGCAGGCCATCTGGAATCCTTAATTAAATAACATTTAAAACCTACCGCTTTCAAGGGGAGTGGAGGTAGGTAATTAAGGTACGTACTCAGTTTGTTTTGAAATATGAAGACCATAAAAAGCAGATATTTAATAAATGCAATTGATTTCAGCTAAAGAGATTTCTTAGCCTGTTCTGAGCATTCATTCTAGCATTTTCCAAATAATCGGATCAAACAGCTCTCATTCTTAAACAAATTAATATAGGTCAGTGGCAACAGTTGCTGCAAGTTTTTGAACACAGAGAAGACGGACCTGCAAAGTGAAGTCTAACTTAGATCGCCATCTGTTTCTAAAGAGTTCAAGATGCCAATTGATTACAGCGGATACTGGAAAATGATAGCCAATGAGAATTTTGAAGAGTACCTGAAAGCACTAGGTAAGAATTTTAGTCAGAAGTTTGAAGTTTTGTACTTGGTAGATTAAACTGATCCTTATAGAATTAACAATATGATTCATTTGAAATCATTGTAATTTTTCAATAGTGTGCAAGCTTGTTCATAACATGAGCACTCCTAATTACCAATTTAAGTGAGGTTTACATTTTTAGAAGGAGGTTTTTGATGGCATTTCATAAAAGTTTTGTTAAACCAATTAAAAAATATTTCATTGTTCGCAAAGTGTTTTAAAACATGCCAAGGTAGTGAAATTACAATGTTAATTCATGAACACTGGCTGATGAGAGATATCAAGGCTCTGTTAAGGTAAAAAATTGAAAGCATATATTGAGTATAGGCAGTTGGATACCAATAAATCCCTCAACAAATATAGAATATTTAAGATCAGGCTTATGAAGTAAATCAAGAGGAAAACAATGGTGTGAGATAGATTTGATGGGCAGGGTTAAAGATAATTCCAAGCAGTTCTTCAGTTATATTATCAGTAAAAGATGACCAAGGAGAGACCAGGTCCTCCTAAGGGCCATCAGGGTTACCTATGTATGGAGCCACAGGAGATAGCTGAGACTTCTAATGTCTATTCCTCTTCTTTGTTTATTAAGAAAACTAACTCGGATACCAAATAAATGAGAGTAATAGATAGCGAGATCTTGGATCATATGCATATTATAAGGGAAGAGGTATCGGTAGTATTGAAGGGCATTAAGGTGGGCACACTCTCAGCCCTAAACAAGTCTATGCCTATATCTCACATGAGCCAGGGAAGAAATTGTGGAGGCACTTGCAGAGAGATTTGCTTCATCATTAATCACCAGCAAAGCTCTAGAAGACTAGAAAATGGCTATGTGTTCCATTGTTCAAGAAGTGTAGCAAGGATAGGGCAGAGAACTATACGTTGGTGAGCCTGATTCCAAGTGTAGGTAACTTATTGGGGGGAAATCTGGGGGATGAAATCTACCGTCATTTGGATGGTCAGAATAATCAGCGTGGTTTTGCCCATGGGTAGTCACATTTGATGAATCTGTTGAAGATTTCCAGAGAAGTAACTAAGGGATAGATGTTGTCTATGTGGCATATGTAAGGCCTTTGACAAGGTCTTGCATAGCAGGCTGATCTGGAAATTTAGACTGCATGGGATTCAAATTGAACAAATGAGTTGGATTCAGAATCGGCTTGGTGATAGGAAACAGGGATTGATGACTGATCGTCAATTCTATGACTGGGAATTTGTAACTTGTGGGGTGACAGAGAGGTTAGTGTTGGGATCTCTTTTTATGTAAATGATTTGGATGTGAATTTACTGGATACAATTAGCAAGTTTGCTGAGGATACTAAATTAGGGATGTTTTTGATAACGAGGCAGGTTACAATGAATTGCAAAGAGATTGTGATTGGTGAGGGACTTGGGCTGAGGAATGGCAAATGGATTTCAACTTGGGTGAGAGTGAGGTGATGTATTTTGGACAGTAAAGCCAGAGTCGGACTTGTACAGTGAATGGTACACTGATGAGTGTTGTGATAGAGGGGGACCTGGTAGTACGAGTGCACAGTTGGGTGAAAGCAGCTGTGCACGAAGGCAGAGTGCAAAGAAAGATTTCAGCATGCTGGTCTTCATCAGTCAGGGCATTATTTTTAGGAGTTGGGATGTTATATTGTAGTTATACAAATTGTTGGTGAGGTCACCCCTGGAGGGTTGTATATAAGACAGGGGAAAGGCATTGGAAAGACGTCTAGATTCAAAATGAGAAGAGAGAGACTAAAAAAATCTTGAGAGGCAACTTCTTCACCCAGGAGACAGTGAGAACTTGGAACAGGTACCAGAGGAAGTGTTTGAGGCAGGTACAATTACAACATTTAAGAGCCCTTTGTTTAGGTACATGGAGGAGAGGGGCTTGGAGAGTTAAGGGATGAATGTGGGCCACTGGGGTTAGCAGGGAGGATGCTATGATCGGCAAGAACCATTTGGGCAAAAGGGCCCATTTCCATGTTTTATTACTCTATGACTCTATGGCTCTAAGGGAGTGCAGAACATTAAGTTAATAGCAATGCTGGATCTTAGATCCTGATATTTATCTGAAGTGGATATTTCTGTCATTTTTACACTGCTGGCCAGAGATACAGTACAGTCAATGAATGTGATTGCATTAAGACCAGATAAAATACAATACGCGAGAATATTTATTGAGTGTTAATTAATCTTTTCATGTTAAACTAATTTTCACCTTGCATTATGAATAATACTCAGAGAAGAAAAAAGAAGAGTGCCATTTTGCTCTGGTTCAGTACAAACAATGTTTTCTTTGGCTACAGATGTTAACATTGCTTTGAGGAAAATTGCAGTGCTGCTGAAAGCGGACAAAGATATTACTCATAAGGGAGACCACATGGTCATTAAAACCATCAGCAGCCTCCGTAATTATATCATGGAATTCGATATTGGCAAGGAGTTTCCTGAGGATTTATCTGGAATAGACGATCGCAAATGTATGGTAAGCATTGTGCAGTCATGGTATCACGTGGTCTAAGAGGATCTTGTTAAGCTCCTGATCAGGATGGATTTGCAGCTAATTATTGTGAATAAATATTAGAAAGGTTGTGAGAATTAAGCACTGGCCAATTAGTGCCATGTAGACAATGACATTTTGTTTGAATCTCTGGAGAAAAGGGGAAAACTGAAAGAGGATTTTTTGACATAGGAGAGGCCATTTGGCCCATGATGGCTCCCAGAGGAGTAATTCCATTAATTCAATTGCTTTTCACAGCCTCCCTATATCACTCTGTTTGTTAAAACAATAGATTCTCAGATCGAACTTGATGAGACAGAAAAACTCCCAACACCAATTATCTACTTAGAACTACAAAACTACATTTATAAGGACAGACCAGAGCAAACATTAAAATACCTATCTAGGTATGCATGGGCCCCTCTCATTGAAGCACGCCTCCTGATCTACAGCACTGGTTCATGACCATCCCACCAATGTGGCCTTGATGAACTAGCCCAAGCCCCCTGATACCCTTTGCACTGATATGAATTGTTGCAGTAGGTGGGCCAAAACATAGCACCATCTCAAACCACCGAATTAGAACCTTTCATCACTAGTTATCGCTCTAGCTGAGCCCCATCCCTGTGTTCAGCTAACTTTCATGCTGTTCCCACAGTCAAAATCAAAGCCAGCTCTGTTACATTCAAGGCTGCTGTGGTGCTGAGACATTCGACAAGCATCAAGATTAACCCTTTACAGTACCCTCTCTTGCACATGCCCATCAACTCACCTTTGATTCCTTTTACCATCGATCTACATCAAGGGATCATGTAAAGCAGCAAAATAATCTATCCACACATGTTTGGGATGTAGGAGGAAACCAGAGCATCTGAAAGAGACACACTCATGGAAAAAACATGAGGTTAGAGTCAAAGCTGGGCAGCTGGAGCTGTGAGACAGCAGCATTGACTTTTGCATGAGCACAATCCCATCTTTCAATAAGGGGATTCTTTAAGGGAATTAAATAAGAAGAGGTAAGACATATGTGAGGGGAAAATACTAGAGCAGGTTTAGCATGTATATGGTAAGAAACAGAAATAATTACTAGCACAGATTTAACTATGTGGCTCTGTAGCTGATATCTAGATACAGCTAAAACTAGGTCAGGACCTGGGAAACAACTGGGAAACAAGGAAAGGAAAATGGAGAGGAATAATGACTATTTTGGTCATTGAAGATACCTTTAACATCAATAAAAAAGAAGATATATTGAGAGCTAAGCATACGATGACAGAAGTAAGAACTAGAAAAATACAAGATGTATCTGGACCCTTGGCAGAAGTTTGAAGTGGCAGGATGTATTACTGTTGAAAGTAGGGGGGCATATGGCAAGTTGGAATCATTATATTTAGGGACTTAAACTTCCATGCGTGTTGGGATGTGCTGAGTAGCTAATAGTGGTGTGTTGGACATTCAGCATAATTTTCTGTAAAGGCAGAGTGACAGGCAATATTTGGTTTAACAATGAATAATGAGACAAATATTGCTAACAAGTTAATAAAGCAAAACATTCTTCAAAGAGTAATATGATCAGATTCCATATTGCATTCAAAAGAGAAAATGGTGAATGTTAGCCAATGTAAGTTTTACACAGAGATAACTTCAACCAGCTAAGACAGAAATGACCTGGCGTAAATTGGGAAAAATTGCTGATGGGCAAAGGTAGAAGGATATGAGTTATACAGCTCTTGATACATGCACATGCAATTCAAGTCTTTGAGTGATTATTCAGAAAGTTTGAAGTTAATAACTCATCTCTTTCTACCTTAGGCCACGAACTTATTAATCACCCCTGATGAGTTATTAACTGATGAGGTATTAACTTCAAACTTTCTGCATAATCACGCAAAGAGTTGAACTGCACGTGCACGTAACGAGAGCTGTAAAACTCATCTCCTTCTACTTTGGGCCATGAACTTATCAATCACCCCTACTGTTGACACTTTCTGGAGGTCCAAGATCCGTATGCTCCACAACCGTTGGACTAAGTGTGTAAATGTAGGAGGGGTCTATATTGAAAAATAAACGTGCTAGGTTTTCTAAAATGGACTCCCTCTACCTTAGGCCACGGACTTATCAATCACCCCTGGTGTATGTTAATCCCACTTACCAACACTTGCTTTGTAGCCTTCTGGGCATCCATAATTCATTTACTTGTTGAAATAAGTTTCACGTTCCAACATTGGTGTAGGAATTAGAAAACAGCAAAAAATGGATAGTTCCTCAAACTGGAGCTGTGGTATCACCTCATTGAGAAACAATTCAGATGATGAAATAAGGTGCTCAGTTTATTCAATATACAAAGACGGACATCAATGAGAGCAGATGAAAGCAAAATATTGTAAATATATTTTAAATAAATGGGCAAACTGTAGAAAATACTTTTTTATGGGGAATAGACATTGAGTTCACCCACAAAAATAAATGATAATTCATATTTGTCTCTAATCAATGTAAAGCTGAAAACAGTGCCCTCAAACAAAAGGAAGGAACAAGCTACAAGGCTATGAAAATATCATGGAAAAGTAGAAAAGTTACTTTCAGAAAAGGCATCATGGAATAGAAAAGATACATCGAAGAGAAAACAACATGATAGGTCCTGGACTCCGAGATTTGAAGTATGAGATTGCACCAACTCAGTATTTTTTCTCCTTGAAATTTAGCAAGTTAAGGTTACAGAATGAGGGAAATTGATAGAATAGACAGAGTTTTGGCTCCATAAATCTGTCATAGCCAGGGGTAAGGGGTGGGGGATGTCAGTGGGGATGAGCTTCCACTACCTATTAAATGGCATGCATCTCAAATAGCCTCTGACTACCTAGTCCAGCTCCTGACCTTCACGTGTGGTTTAGCTACAAAGCCTAGCGGAGCTATTTCTAATGAAAGGAGAAGGGACAAAGGTGGATTACTGGTACACTAAAACCAGTCGCTTCAGGCAGATGGCGCTTGTTAGCTGTGGTTGGTAGCTCATCTAGGAGAAGGAAAACTCTGATCTCAAACCTCCACTGCCTCGTGGCTATACCCACTCAAGAAGAAGGCTTCAGGAGTACATCCAAGAAAATATCCAGAGCTAGAGTCCCGAAAGCAGAGCTATGTTGAGTTCAACGCTGACTGGCAACTACTGTGACATTGGTGGTACCAAACTGAATTGGTCTTTGATGTTCCCTTGGATTCATCAGCTGCATGGAGAGGGGGAGCCTGCTGCGTGGGTAACAGCTTGCTCTCCGTATCATACTGACCTGGTTTGAGTTTTGACTGAATGTAGACAGCGAGGACACAACATCCATGTTTGACCCCCACCAACTTCTCAGATTTCTCAGATAAAGTTTTGATAAAGGTTCCTGATCCCAAAGCAATAACTATACATTCTTCCACATGCACTACTCAACTTAAGTGTTTCCAACACATTGTCTTTTACTTTTTGTTTCTGATTCCGCTTCTAATTTTTTTCAATAATGATTATGTGCAAATAGTACTGATGTTTTAAACAAGGGCAGGTGCAGAGTTAAATAGAAATATCCAAAAATTCTGCATTCTACTGTTAACAAGTTCCATTTTGCTATCTGCTACACTAGACAAGCTTGTAATTATGTGAGAATTTTATTTGATTGATAGATGTGTATAAAATTTAATGTAATGATTTATGATGTGTAATGGTGTCTTTAGATAGATAGATAGATAGATAGATAGATACTTTATTCATCCCCATGGGGAAATTCAACTTTTTTCCAATGTCCCATACACTTGTTGTAGCAAAACTAATTACATACAATACTTAACTCAGTAAAAAAATATGATATGCATCTAAATCACTATCTCAAAAAGCATTAATAATAGCTTTTAAAAAAAGTTCTTAAGTCCTGGCGGTAGAATTGTAAAGCCTAATGGCATTGGGGAGTATTGACCTCTTCATCCTGTCTGAGGAGCATTGCATCGATAGTAACCTGTCGCTGAAACTGCTTCTCTGTCTCTGGATGGTGCTATGTAGAGGATGTTCAGAGTTATCCATAATTGACCGTAGCCTACTCAGCGCCCTTCGCTCAGCTACCGATGTTAAACTCTCCAGTACTTTGCCCACGACAGAGCCCGCCTTCCTTACCAGCTTATTAAGACGTGAGGCGTCCCTCTTCTTAATGCTTCCTCCCCAACACGCCACCACAAAGAAGAGGGCGCTCTCCACAACTGACCTATAGAACATCTTCAGCATCTCACTACAGACATTGAATGACGCCAACCTTCTTAGGAAGTACAGTCGACTCTGTGCCTTCCTGCACAAGGCATCTGTGTTGGCAGTCCAGTCTAGCTTCTCGTCTAACTGTACTCCCAGATACTTGTAGGTCTTAACCTGCTCCACACATTCTCCATTAATGATCACTGGCTCCATATGAGGCCTAGATCTCCTAAAGTCCATCTCCTTGGTCTTGGTGTCCTCTTTCACACCATGAGTCATGTTAATGTATGCCAATCTATGCCTTTGGCACTACAATTTGGATATTGAGTTTCAGTCATTAAGTTCTTTAAATTGCTCAGAATTATAGAGCAATTCAGCATGGATACAGGCCCTTTGGCCCATTGAATCCACGTCAACCATGGTTCCCACCTATCTAGTCCCAATTCAGATCTGCTGGAGGAACCATCTATGAAGGAAAATGAACAGTCGACATTTTGGGCTGAGACCATTCATTAGGTCCTCAGTGTCCTTTCTTCTCATATTCTGCTGTTATCATCAAACTTTCAGAAAGGTAGTGTATAAAGTTGTTTAAAGCTGAAGGGTGAAAGAGCTTAAGCATACAGTACAATCTCTTAAGACCATAGACAGAGAAGCTGAGTTAAGCCATTCAGCACACCATCTGGCACTCCTGTATAGTTCTGATTGTGTGCTGTATTGTCACTACATCTGAAACTGAATCTTCTCACAAATGTGCACTTAAAATGTCCAGTGGCAGTTTTCAAAGGCCAGTGTCCTTGCCTACATTTAAGTGATAAAGTTACAGCAGTTCAAAGGATTAGATTATTAATTTATTGTCACCAAACAATTGATACTACAGCGTACAATCATCACAGCGATATTTGATTCTGCACTTTGTGCTCCCTGAAGTACAAATCGATAGTAAATATAAATACATCCTCTACATAGCACCATCCAGAGACAGAGAAGCAGTTTCAGCGACAGGTTACTATCGATGCAATGCTCCTCAGACAGGATGAAGAGGTCAATACTCCCCAATGCCATTAGGCTTTACAATTCTACCGCCAGGACTTAAGAACTTTTTAAAAGCTATTATTAATGCTTTTGAGATAGTGATTTAGATGCATATCATATTTTTTACTGAGTTAAGTATTGTATGTAATTAGTTTTGCTACAACAAGTGTATGGGACATTGGAAAAAAAGTTGAATTTCCCCATGGGGATGAATAAAGTATCTATCTATCTATCTATCTATCTATCTATCTATCTATCTATCTATCTATCTAAAAATTTAAATTATAAATCATAAACAGAAAATAGAAAATGGAAAGTAAGGTAGCGCAAGTCAGGTCCAGATATTTGGAAGTTTTGGTGCAGATCTGGGTCAGGATCTGTTCAGCAGACTTATCACAGTTGGAAAGAAGCTGTTCCCAAATCTGGCCTTACGAGTCATCAAGCTCTGGAACCTTCTCCTGGAGGGAAGAGGGACAAAACATGTGTTGGCTGGGTGGGTCGTGTCCTTGATTATCCTGGCAGTACTGCTCTGACAGCATGCGGTGTGAAGTGAGTCCACGGATGGAAGATTGGTTTGTGTGATGTGCTGGCCTGTGTTCACGATCTTCTGCAGCTTCTTCCAGTCTATTTGTTTCATTGTTGTTAGGAGAAACCTGCTGTTTGAAAATTGGTTGCAATTTTTTAACTTTTTCAGAAGTAACTGAAATAAAGTGTTGGAATTGATAAGATTGAGAAAGGGATTGTGTAATTCTGACAAAGGTTCTTCAGCCTGGAACATTATCTCTGTTTTTTTTTTGTTACCTGAGTTGCTGCATATATCTATCATTTCCAGCATCAGCAATATTTTTAAATTTCATACAAGCTCCTATAAACCAATAGTTGCAGTTGTAATTGTACGCGTGTGCTGAACTGGTGACGGAATACTGCTGTCATTTCACTAAGCTAATAATTTATCAACTAATATCAGTTACTATTGCTGGATTTGTTATGTGTGAAAGTACTGTGTAATAGCTTTTAACTTAGCTTGTATTTTAAAATTGATTAGGTGATGCTGGTTCTCATTAAGGTGTAGGATACTGGGCAGTGAGGCAACCCGGGGCTGTAATTTGCCCTCAATATTTAATAAATATGGTAATGTATACATGTTGTATTTTGCTTGAAATTTTGGTCCATTGATTGTAATGAATTGTAGGTGCTGAATTTGGCATACAAACAATGCTAATAAATCACCCTTCTGGCACGGATGGCTTTAGATGTTTTTTCATTTCTGGAGGTCAGTCAGCAATAAGCAGAAAAGGCTCAGATTCAGTGAGATTATGCTGAAGGCAGACATATTCCACAGCTGCACATTCCCCCAAGGAACTGTGACTCCATCATGGGCAAATATTCTTTTCCTGCAACTGCGTTAATTATCTATTTCTATTCCAGTCAAAATCAGAATCAGGTTTAATATAACTGGCATATGTGATGAAATTTGTTGTTATGTGGCAGCAGTATATTGCAATAAATAATAATAAAAACTGTGAATTGCATTTTTTTTATATATATATATTTATGTGCAAAAACAATAGTGAGGTAGAGTTCATGGGTTTAATGTCCATTCAGAAGTCAGATGGCAGAGGGGAAGAAGCTGTTTCTGAATTGTTGAGTGTGTGCTTTCAGGTTCCTGTACCTCCTCCCTGATGAGAAGAGACGAGGGGTGTCCAAGGCGATGAGGTCCTTAATGATGGATGCCAACTTTTTGAGGCATTGCTCCTTGAAGTCCTGGACGGTGGGGAGTGTAGTGCCCACGATGAACCGACGAAGTTTACAACTGTCTTGTGTCTTATCAGATTATCCCTTTAATTTCAGATTTTGAACATTTCCTGAAATCTGAGCTTGCATTAAGAAAGGATTTTTCCTTCCCTCCCACAGGAACACTTCAACTATTCAAAAAGTCTGGAAAAATATCAAGGGACATTAGAAATTAAAAACACAGAACACATTCTAAAATATTCAACATCTAGGCAGTGCCCATGAAAAAAGGACTGAGTTAACATTTCAGATGTTGGCCTTTTGTTAGAACATCTGACAGATATACCTGGAGCCACCAGGTTACGAAGAGATTAACTTTGTGGATTGTATCAACCAAATCCCTCTTTTTAAATTGATAAAGCTGGTCCTAAGTTCTACAATCATATGGTTGGGTAAAAAGCTTTTGTTCACATGCGTCTTACAATTATAAGCATTTGAGTTGTGTGGAAATCGAATTTCAATGATTTATTATTAATCATTTATTGCCAGTACAAAACTCAGAATGTTACATTCCATGATAATGATTGTTTAAGTATCATTAAAATGTGCTTTGTTGTTGGAATGAGATAAAAGATAGAAAATCCAGATAAAGTTAAGAACATCTGGAAAATATTTACAAATGACTGCTTGGAACAAAGGGAGTATTTAAGTACCTAATTAATTTTTCAAGATTCATACTATTTGCGACTCATGATTCATTCATTTACTGGAGTTCCACTGTAGCTGTTTTAACATTGTGAAAATGTTGTTTGATTATTAGCTGAATTAAAATACTGGGTACTTCAGCAGATTATGATTCATGATTTTGTAATTAGTGATATAAATGCATGCAAAATCCATAATGGAATAAATTAATAAGAAGAAAAATGTCTCTCTTTTGACCAGCATTTGAATCATCTCAATGTGCAACCTATCTTATTTTTATTCCATGCATTTGATTTTATTTTCTTAGACTACCGTGAGCTGGGATGGAGATAGACTTGTGTGTGTACAAAAAGGAGAGAAAGAAGGTCGCGGTTGGACTCACTGGATAGAGGGTGATGAGCTACACCTGGTACGCAACTAATTGGTATTTGTAGACTATTTGTATTTTCAAAGAGTTTGAAATTTTACAATTTTGAATATAGCACACTCAACTATAAAATAACCTTGTTAGTGTTTCGAGCTACAGAAAAATAATTGGCAGATCATTTTTCCTTTTATGTTGAGAGCCTAAAAGTTATTACTGTACATGAATTCATCATTGCCAGTAAAGGAAACAGATGTCTTGTCTGTCAACACTAAATATTACAAATAAAGCCATTTTTATAATCTCTCTATTTTTATAATTTTTCAATAGGAATTTAAGATTGATACAGAATTCTAATCATTAATACATCATAATGGCGGTTCGTGATGCAGAAAATAAGTATTTTTGTCTTTATAAATTAGTAAGTTCAAGAGAAATGTCTTGGATCTGGCAAATGGTCAAATGTTTTTGAACAAGTTGTAATCTTAAGCATTTCCTAGTTTAAAAACCCCTGAGATTAATGGGACCTTGGAAAAAAAGCATGAAAGGGCAACTTTAACTGCACCCACTTGTCCTAAACTCCCTGAATCAGCAGTTAAAATCAATCATTACTTCTGAGTAGGAAAGCTACCAACAACTCCCACTGCTGAATTTGAACTAACTATTTGTAAAGAGCATGGTCACTTATCTAAAGCTAGAATGGTCCTCCTCTACATCTAGATGTTCAATCTCTTATTAAGCCTCAGCCACAATATTGTGTTTGCCTGACTATGTAGCTCTCAAGTAAAATAGGTAGATGGAATTGTGGTGAAGGAACCCAGTAGGTCAATAGATATCAAAGGAGAAAACATTCCAATGCCTGGAGTTGGTGCTTGCATAACAAAGGTGCCGGAGGTGGCCTATCCTGGGGTCAGAGAACTGTCTGTGTGTATGACCGAGTGGGAGGGTAGATGGTAGGGTGGAAATGGGCTTTTTTGCTGCTGCTGTTTTGTTACTGTTATTCTGCTGAATATTGTGGCCTTGTTCAGTTAGTGCCAGAATGTGTGGTGACACTTGCGGCTGCCCACAACACATCCTTAGCTTACATTCGTTGTTAACACAAACATTGTACGTTGCAATGTACATGTGATAAATAAATGAATCTGAATCTTATCTGAATACAGGAAGATGTTTGTGGCTGTACGAGATCAATCGTCTCTGCCAGGGATATCTCTCAGTGCTTCCTCACGACAGTGCCTTAGGCCAAACATCCTCATCTGCCTCATCCTTTGCCTTCCTTTCATCAGGAACTCAGAAGCGGGGATGTTTTGATATTGACTGATGATTCCATTCCATTCATAATTCCTTAGAGACCTGTGCAAACACAAGCTAATTAGAAGCAAGTAATTCTCATGCCACAAAAATAACAGAAAGTTACCACTTCCGCCAAGAGACAATCTAACCACGTACCTTCAATATTTAATGGTTCATCAGTATCTTATGTAGGATACTACTGAACTGAAATTCATCTAGAGCAGCCACAAAATTACCACGGCTACAAAAGCAAATGAGAGGCCAGGTTATGCTGGGGTGAGGTCGAGGACAACAAGCATATAAGAACACCATCACCTTGTAGTTTCCTACTAGCTATTCACCTCCCTGTCTAGATCTGTATATTGTCAGTTTTTCATTATTGTTGAGGCTAACTTGTGCAGCCCCCAGCGGTATTGTGGAAATACTTTCAGCAGAAAGACTACAGACGTTCAAGATGTCCACCTTCCCCAATCAAGATTATTATCATTTAATTATATACATGCATATCATCAAATCAGACAACGTTTCTCCGAACCAGGGTGTAAAGCAAAATAGTGCACATAACACAAAAGTTTAGGAAAGTAAGGATAAAACCTACAAATGAATTACACATGAATATGCATTGTAAAGTGCATAAATTAAATATTGTAAGGTACAGAACAGATTAACTGGTGACACTTCAAATGCGATGGGCAGGGAGTTCAGGATCCTAATGACCTGAGGGAAGAGACTGTTTCTCATCCAGACTGTTCTTGTTTATATGCATTGTGGTCTCCTGTCTGATGGTAGAAAGTCAAAGGGGACGCTGGATGGATGGGTGGGAACCTTGATAATACTAATAGCACTGGGTATGCAGCACTCTTGATAACTGTTCCCAATGGACGGTAGGGAGCCATTCTCCCAGTCTTTTGTAGGGGCTTCTGGTTCGATGCTTGGCTGCTCACAAGCCAGATGGAGATGAAGTTTGTCAGGACATTCTCAATAGTGCTCCTGTACAATTTAGTTAAGATGGGGGGCTGGGGGGGGGGGGGAGGGGGGAAGCCTTACTTGCCTCAATCTCCTTTGGAAATAGAGGCACTGCTGTACCTTCTTGCGCAGTGAGGTGTTTTTGAGGGACCAGGTGAAGTCACCCATGATATGAACTCCCAGGAATTTGGTGCATTTAACTCTCTCTACGGAGGGGCCATGTATTCGCAGAGGGGGTGATTCGCTTGGAACTTCCTGAAGTCCACAATGACTCCTTTGGTTTTCTCCACGTTGTTCTTCTCACCAGTTGCTCCACTTCCTCAGTGTACTCCACTTCATCATTGTTGTTGATGAGGCCAGCCAATGTTGCGTCATCTGCAAACTTAATGACACGATTGGCCTGAATCCTGTGATACAGTCATGCATCGGCAACCTGAACAGTAATGGCCGGGGCACACAGGCCCTGGGAGCAGCAGTGCTCAGCGTAGTGGGACTAGAGATGTTGCTGCCCCCACAGACTAACTGTGGCCTTACTGCTAAGAAGTCCGAAAGGCAAATAGTTCTGTTGAGAAGTCTCAAAGGCAAATAGGGAGGGGAAATAAAACATTAGCTTTGGCAACAGTTTTCCGATCCTGAAAATTAATCTAAGCAAGTTGAATGTTTATATATTGTTGAAGAGTACAGTGACAGTAGGATAACCTAAGTGATTTCTTACAATTTTTTCAAATTAAATTCAGTGAAAGGATTATGAATAAGATCAGATGTTATTTCTGGAGTAGCAGATGAATATCCAGTTCACCTTATTAGCCAACACGAGGAAATCTGCAGATGCTGGAAATTCGAACAACTCACACAAAATGCTGGTGGAACACAGCAGGCCAGGCAGCATCTATAAGGAGAGGCACTGTCGACGTTTCGGGCCGAGACCCTTCATCAGGACTACTTATTAGCCATTCATCTAAATCATGACTGAAATTAAAACTGGAGCCAGATATACCAGTTTTAAAATTTGTATCCATAAACATTTTATTGACCTTTATGTTTGATATTGCAAAATATATTTAATTTTTTTCCATTTTTTGCCCTGTCCCTAACACCAGTAGATAATTCTGACATTTATATGATGCCATATCAAGGAGTTATTAATTAGTTTCAAAATTTGAGACTAAATCTTTATTCACCAAGGGCCTATAGATGTAGTATCCCAGAATAACTGGATTAAGATTAGGAGCAAGTACACAGCCTCATTATATCTTCTTTATCTTTCCTCATCCCAGGGAAAAGGGAAATATAGCTTGTTGTAATTAAATTATTAAGCGGAGAGCTGGAAACAAAGCTATGACCCATTTAAACTGTATGAATATAACTGGATTCTATTGTTATCATACTGTTCCCTCATTAAGTCATTTGTCAAAGTCCCAACTCACTTAGTTTCTGTTTTCACTACTCTATTTGCTACTAACAATGAATTGCAATGCATCGCAGCCTGGTGTAGAAACACCGATGCTCAAGAACGGGAAAGCTTACAAAGAGTGATGGATACAGCCCAGACCATCACAGGAACAGCCCGCCCCATCACTGAGCACATCTGCAAGTCGTGCTGTGCAAGAAAGCATCACCCATCATCAAAGACACCTACCATCCATGCAATGCTTTCTTCTGGCTGTTGTCATCAGGAGGGAGGGTCAGGAGCCTTGGGTCCCACACCAGGAAGTTCAGGAACAGTTATTGCCCTTCAACCAACGGACCCCTGAACCAGCAGGGATAAATTCATTCAGCTCAACTCTGAACAGATTCCACAATCTATGGACTAATTTTCAAGAACTCTAGAGCTCATGTTCACAGAATTTATTTATTTATTTATTTGTACTTTCGTAGTTTGTCTGTGTGCACATTGGTTGTTAGTCAGTCCTTGTTTATGTGTAAGTTTTCATTGATTCTATTGTATTTCCATGTTCTACTGTGAATGCCTGCAAGCAAATGAATCTCAGGGTGACATATCTATACTTCAATAATCGTACATTTACTTTGATCTTTGCACAAATTATGGATCCTGAATTCTCTTCATAAGGGCATCAGGCAATGTATTCATTCTCTTGGGCACCAATGAAACAGCCTAAAATAATGGAATTAAAAAGCACCATCAATATTCTATATTGGAAGATCTTCCAAATATGCTTTATTAATCCTCAAAGAAATCAATTAGTTCAGCTACAGCAGCAAACAAAATGCTGGAGGAACTCACTGGGTCAGACAGCGTCTCTGGGGGGGAAATGATCAGCTGACATTTCAGGTTGAAACTCTTCATACGGACTGACCCAAAAATTTGACAATCCATTCCCCTCCACAGATGTTGCCTGACTTGCTGAGTTCCTCTGGCATTCTGTTCATTGTTCCAGATCCCAGCTTCTGTAGTCTCTTGTGCCTCAATTAATTTGACCTTTTTATTTTCTCTCCTGCTCTGTTTTCTTTCCAGGAGCTACGTGTTGAAGGTGTCATAAGCAAACAAGTCTTTAAGAAAGTGGAATGAAGAACTTGACCAGAGGCAAAAATGAAAGAGGAAATTTTGCCTTAAACCAGAGACCTCAACACCTCAGAGACCTAATTTCTAAAGGCTAAGTCTGTTGATATTGTCAGTGGAAACAATAATCTTATACCTGTTCAAATGTTACAAAAAATGAGATATTGAGTACAAATCACTCAAATAAATTTTTGTACCAGTAGAGTCATTTCCTACAGTATTTCTCTTTGATTGATGACTTAGCACTGTATGTATTTTGAATCTAATTTTGTCCTTCTATAGCTAGTAGCTCACTGACAGCAACCAGCTCAGTAAGTTTGTAGTTGCAGCTATTTTTCCGTGTTGTATGACCTTCCGTTATTTTCTTTTGTCTTCTTTTCTCTATTTCTATCACTTTTTATATCCTTCCTTTTCTATCTCATTCAATATTTTTCCTATATCTTGGTGTAGTTCTCCTCACTCTGTTCCAGTTAATGTAGATCATTTACTAGAATTACATTATTAGGAAACATGATCTTCACCCCTATGTGCCAATGCAGTGCACTTTATCCCTAGAGCTGGAATTCCCCTATTTCTGTGACTTTAACCTTACAAGATAAATATATTGTAATTAAATATACTGTATGTTACTGGTCAGCATATTTCAATAGCATTAGTTCAGCACCTGAATTTTGAACTTATTGAATGTTGCTACAGTCCATATCAAGGTAATATAATATTTGCTCAGAATTATTTTTAGTTATTTAGAGACAACTAATATATGGAATTATGCCTTAATTCAACTGAATCATAAAATTTCATCTTTCTGTAGATAGCTCTTCGAAAACCTTCATTGCATTTGCATTTTGTGATCACTGCCAAATATGCTTCAAGCCACTAATTTTATAATCCACCACAAAACATTATATTAATTGTGGTCTCAGAAGGAAAAGCAAGGTTATTATATTGTATTATGTACAAGTATAGAAGGGACGAGGAGTAGAACAAAATATCACCAGCCTTGCAGGGAAAATGTTAGTAATAAGCTTTCAACACAATGCATGCTTTTGTCTTTTCGAACGAGCTTTTTAAATTGATAAATTTGAGTAAAAGTAAATCCAGGGCAGAAATGATGCAAGGTCTTTATTCTATCAAAGTCAGGTTTGAGTTTAATGTCATAGGCACAAGTACATGTACGCACAGGAGTAACAAAAATTTTACTTGCAAACCACATCACATCATGTCGATCCCAAGAGTGAATTAATAGTTTGGAATTATTTGCTTTCCAACATTGCTGGCGATAAAACTGTGGCAAACGTGAAGTAACATTGCGGAGAAGTTCAGTAATGCATTGAAGCAAATTGAAGTCTACTGGTAGAAGATTAAAACTGAATGAGGCTATCCTGCAGTAGCACTAAAATCCACATTGAACCCTCTGAATGGATTTGCAGGGGCCCTACTATTGACAGAAGACATAAAATTAAATCTGGTCTGATCTGCATGAATGGTAAACTTGGTTCTAGTCAATTAAAATCTGAAATTGTGAATAACTGGGGAATACTTTATTCTTTGATTGGAATTGCATATTGAAATAATTTGATGAAATGGGAATTGTATATAATGACAGAAAATGGTTTAGTGCATTGAAATTTCATGCTTAAACCAGATCTGCACATTTATCTGTAGTCAAATATTATTCCCATTTGATAAAAACTTTTGGAAAACAATAAGTGATATTAAGTGAATTGATATAAGTGTTTTGATGGATCTGTTTAAATACAATGGGGTTTGTAGTGAACCCATACGACAAGTAAATTAATTTATTGAAGTTGCTTTCTTCAAAACCCTGTTTAAAACTATCACAAAAAATGTATTTCTATTTATGCAAGAATTAATGGCGGAACTCAATACTGCTTGGTTTAAAGTCCACAGAAGTTACACATTTACTGCAGTCATTTTTGTTGAACTGAACTTTGGCTTTGCTTTTCTACCACTGTTGGCAACGTGGCTATGTCAAAATTTCCTTCCTTCAATTGGCAATGATCAAAGTAATCCAAATCAAGGGAGCCTCTATATTTCCTTTTTGCTTCTGCACTCATGGTAACCTCACTAACTCCTGAACTATATTGATAGCAGGTAATGGAAACTAATCCAGTTTCTTTTCTTTTGATTACCAAACGCTGTTCCAGTAACTAGATATTTTCTTTGATGTTGCAAAACTGTATCCTTCTCTATATTGTAGTTAGAAGCTTAACAATGATCCCATATACAGAAATCTGCAAAACAGTTGGGGTACCGCATGGCAGCCTCTCTTTGAAATAGTATTGCAAAAGGACCCTTTCAGTAAAGCAAAAAAAATTAGGAAATCTAATTGATGCACCATCAATAACTCTCGGAGACGTGAGGCGCGATATAAGCTTTTATTCGCTGGAAGAGAGCAGTCAGCAGCAAGAGATCACCATACGACATCCTGGAGACTGAGGGAGGAGCAGTGCCTCCAATCGCCTTTATACAGGGGTCTGTGGGAGGAGCCACAGGAGCAGTCAGCAGGGGGGCATGTCCAGGCAGGTATATGTAGTTCACCACATTCACCCCCCATTTTGTTTTAAAAGAGAGTCCACATGGGGCTAAGTTTCTTACAAGTATATTCACAGGTTAAAAGTATATTTGCAGGTTAAGTCTATCAGGCGGTCGAATCTGTCGCTGCGATCTACATAGCACCGGTGGTGATTGCACCGGAGACGGTGGTTGTGCTGGTTCTGGCCTAACTTGAGGTGTCGGCCCATTAGGCGTCAGTGATTCCTCATGCGTGTGCGAGGCGCCCGGTATGGGAGTGTCGTGAGGAGTCTGTGTAGGGCTCAGTGTGCGCGGTGTCAGGTGGGTATACACCTCGGTGGGTACAGGGTTCATAGTTACCGTGGATTGTTCGGGGTAGGGGTCTGCTGCTCCTGCGGGCGCCAGGTCGCGGATGGAGACCGTGTCCTCCCGCCCATCAGGTAAGACCACGTAGGCATACTGGGGATTCGCATGAAGTCGGTGAACCCTCTTGACCAGCGGGGAGTATTTATTGCTCCGCGCATGTTTCCGGAGCAGCACTGGCCCTGGGGATGACAGCCAAGCCGGTAGGGTGGTCCCAGTGGCAGACTTCCTGGGAAAAGAAAATAGGCGCTCGTGAGGGGTGGCATTGGTGGACGTACATAACAGGGAGCGGATAGAGTGGAGTGCCTCAGGGAGGACCTCCTGCCATCGAGAGACCGGCAACCCCTTTGACTTAAGGGCTAAAAGTGTGGCCTTCCACACTGTGGCATTCTCCCTCTCCACCTGTCCATTTCCCCGGGGATTATAGCTCGTGGTCCTACTAGGAGCAATGCCCCTAGCCAGCAGGTACTGGCGCAGCTCGTCACTCATAAAGGAGGACCCTCTATCACTGTGGATATAGCAGGGATATCCATACAGAGTGAAGAGCTGGCGCAGGGTTTTTATGACGGACGTGGCAGTGGTGTCGGGGCAGGGGATGGCAAAGAGGAACCGCAAGTACTCGTCGATAATGTTGAGAAAGTAGACATTGCGGTCGGTGGAGGGAAGGGGGCCCTTAAAGTCAACACTCAGTCGCTCAAAGGGGTGGGTGGCCTTGATAAATTGCGCCTTGTCAGGACAGTAGAAGTGCGGTTTGCACTCAGTGCAGACTTGGCAGTCCCTGGTCATCGTCCTGATGTCCTCAAGGGAGTAAGGCAGGTTCTGGGCTTTCACAAAATGGTAAAATCAGGTGACCCCTGGGTGGGAAAAATCTGCATGGAGGGCATATAGCTTGTCGAGCTGCGCACTGGCACACGCTCCCCGGGATAGGGCATCAGGGGGCTCATTGAGCCTTCCAGGCCGGTACAGGATATCATAGTTGTAGGTGGAGAGTTCTATTCTACACCACAAAATTTTTATCATTTTTGATTTTGCCCTGCTGTTGGTTGCTAAACATGAACGCGACTGAATGCTGGTCGATCAGCAAGGTGAACCTGTTGCCAGTGAGATAGTGCCTCCAGTGCCTAATAGCTTCCACTATGGCCTGGGCTTCTTTCTCCACCGCAGAGTGCCGAATTTCAGAGCCCTGAAGGGTACGAGAAAAGAATGCTACTGGTCTGCCTTCCTGATTGAGGGTAGCAGCCAGCGCGAAATCGGAGGCGTCACTCTCTACTTGGAAGGGAATGGTCTCGTCCACCGCATGCATCGTTGCTTTGGCAATGTCCCCTTTAATGTGGCTGGAGGCCGCGCGGGCCTCGGCAGAGAGGGGAAAAATGGTAGACTTGACCAGGGGGCGGGCCTTGTCTGCGTAATGAGGGACCCATTGGGCGTAATAGGAAAAGAAGCCCAGGCACCGTTTGAGGGCTCCGAGGGTGGTGGGAAGAGGGAGTTCCAGCAGGGGGGCGCACACGGTCGGGATCAGGGCCAATTACCCCGTTCTCCATGATATACCCAAGGATAGCGAGTCGGGTGGTTCCGAACACACACTTGTCCCTGTTATAAGTAAGGTTCAGGGCTTTGGCCACTTGGAAAAATCGTTGGAGGTTGGTGTTGTGATCCGGCCAGTCATGACTGCAGATGATGATGTTGTCCAGATATGGAAATGTGGCCTTCAGTTGGCACTGGTCCACCATCCGGTCCATTTCCCTCTGGAAGACAGAGACACCATTCATGACACCGAAGGGGACGCGCAGGAAGTGATAGAGCCTGCTGCCTGCCTCGAAGGTGGTGTAGGGACTGTCCTCTGGGCGGATGGGGAGCTGGTGGTCAGCGGATTTCAGATCTATGGTCGAGTACACCTTGTACTGAGCTATCTGGTTGACCATATCCGCGATGCGGGGTAGGGAGTACACGTCAAGCTGCGTGAACCTATTGATGGTCTGGCTATAGTCCGTGACCATCCTATTTTTCTGCCCGGTCCGAACAATAACCACTTGGGCCCTCCAAGGACTTGTGCTTGGCTCATTGATCCCTTCCCTGAGCAGCCGCTGCACCTCCGACTGAATGAAGGCCCTGTCCCCCACACTGTACCTCCTGCTTTTAGTTGCCACAGCTTTTACAGTCAGGCGTCAGGTTGGCGAACAGCGGCGGGGGAGGGTTCTTGAGGGTGGAGAGGCTGCAAGTGGTGTCAGTAGCGCAGCCATTGGCATGGTGCTGGGTGGGATGTGTGGGTCGGTGTGTGTGTGTGTGGTCAGTAGCGGGGTATATGACGAAGACCCACAAAACTGAGGATTCATGACAGTGAGTGGTGGGAGGGGCCCGTCATACGCCATTGTCACACTTTGTAGGTGGCTCTGGAAGTCCAGACCCAATAGCACAGACGCACACAGTTGAGGCATGACCAGTAGCGCAAATTCCCAATATTCTGTGCCCTGCACCATCAATATCACTACACAACCCCCCCCGGATGTCTGTGGAATGCGACCCAGAAGCCATGGTGACCCTCTGGCTTACCGGCCGTGTCACGAGTCCGCAGCGTTGCACCGTGTCCGGGTCAATAAAACTCTCAGTGCTGCCCGTGTCAAACAGGCAGCTAGTCCTGTGCCCCTCCACCAGAATGTCCATCATTGACCTTGTGAGCTGGTGTGGAGCGCTTTGGTCAAGGGTCATGGAGGCCAAAGTTGAATCGCCGTCTTGGTGCCCGGTAAACACCCGTAGGTCGGAGGCAGGGAGAGGTGGCGCTGACAAAGATGGCCACCCCCATGCCTCGCACGAGGCGGGCAGGCAAGATGGCAGTGACAAAGCTGGTCACTCCCATGCCTCGCACGAGGCGGGCAGGCAAGATGGCGGTGACCAAGATGGCCGCCCCCATGCCTCACACGCGGCGCTGCTCGACCCCGCTTGTGGTTCAGACTTACAGACCTTGGCAAAATGGCCCTTCTTTCCACAGCTGGAGCAGGTAGCTTCTCGAGCCGGGCAGCATTTTCAGGGGTGTTTTTCGAGTCCGCAGAAGTAACACTGCGCGGACTCGCGAGTGGCAGCAGCTGAGGTCGATTCGCTGGCGGGTGGCGGGGTCTGCAGCGTCCATGGGACCGGCGGGAGCTCGCGCAGCTGGTCAGTGTCAGCGTTGTGCAGAGCAGCCTCCAGCGTGTTGGCCAGCTTGATTGCCGAGCGTAAGGTAAGATTGGCGTTTTCCAGCAGCTGCTGGCGCACATATACTGACCTGATCCCCGTAACGAAGGCGTCTCGTACCAGGAGCTCTGCATGCTGTTCTGCCATCAGTCCCTTGCAGTTGCAGGCCTGCACGAGCGTCTGTAGGGCCCGGGCAAACTCAGCGCTCGACTCTCTGGCCCGCTGCCGCTGCATCGCTAAGCGATGTCTTGCATAGACAGTGTTCACCGGCCACAGGTACTGTCTTTTGAGGGCATCCAGTGCCCCTTGGTAGTTCGGCAGGTCCCTAATAAGGGAGAAAACCCTTAGACTGACTCTGGAAAGGAGGATTTTTTGCATTGTGGCAGGCTCAGTCACGGGAATCTCTTCCAAGTATGATTGGAAGCATGCAAGCCGGAGTTCAAAGGCAAGAGCTGCTTCTGGAGCTTGAGGGTCCAAGTCCAGTTTTTTCCGGACATAAAATACTCTCCATGTTTTAAAACTTCCAGCGAATAAAATTGATGCACCATCAATAACTCTCAGAGACGTGAGGCGAGATATAGGCTTTTATTCGCTGGAAGAGAGCACTATCAGCAGCAAGAGACCATCACACAACATCCTGGAGACTGAGGGAGGAGCAGTGCCTCCAATTGCCTTTATACCGGGGTCCGTGGGAGGAGCCACAGGAGCAGTCAGCGGGGGTGGGGGGGGCGTGTCCAGACAGGTATATGTAGTTCACCACACTAATAGAATTTCATTTTTTATTGCAAGGAGAATTAAATACAAAAGTTGGTAGGTTATACTGCAGTCATATAGCATACTGGTAAGAGCTCAACTGGAATATGGTATATGACTATTAGTCTCTTCATTTAAACAAATATGTTGGAAACATATTTATTAGACTAAAACCTGGAATGAATGGGTTATGTCAAAAAGAATGATTCGAAAGGCCCAGACTGCATGTGCTGGAGTTGTGAAAAATCAGAATTTACGTAACTGAAACCTATAATATTCTGAGGGTCTTGACATGGTGGATGTGGAGAGAATTCATCATCTTGTATGGGAATCTAGAACTGGAGAATTGTTTACAAATAAGGATACAGTGAATGTTTCCACTCCTTGAGACTCTCATAGTTTGAGCTTCTTGAAAAGCAAGAAGATGAAGGTTTATCGGAATTGGGTTTAATATCGTCGGCATTTGTCATGAAATTTGTTAACTTTGCAGCAACAGTACAATGCATTACTTGATAATATAGAATAAAATGTGAATTACAGTAAGAATATATAAGTATATCAAATAGTTCAATTAAATAAGTAGTACAAATACAGAAATAAAATAAATAGTGAGGTAGTGTTTGTGGATTCAATGTCCTTTCAGAAATCTGATGGTAGAGGGGAAGAAGCTGTTCCTGAATGCTAAGTGTGTGCCTTCAGGCTTCTGTACCTCCTTTCTGACAGTAACAATGTGAAGAGGTCATGTCTTGGGTGGTATGGATCGTTAAGGATGAACCACTTTCTTGAGGCACCGCTCATTGAAGATGTTTTTAGATGCTGCTGAGTCTAGTACCCATGATGGAAGTGACTAATTTTAAAATTCGCTGCAGTTTACTTTGACCCTGTACAATAACCTCCATACCAGACAGTAATACAGCTGTTAAGAATGCTCTCCATGGTACATCTGCAGAAATTTTCAACGGTTTTAGGTGACATACCAAATTTCCTCAAACTCCTTATGAAATATAACCACTGCCTTGCCTTCTTTATAGATGCATTGATATGTTAGGGCCAGATTAGATCCTCAAATATATTAACACTTAGGAACTTGAAGTTGCTCACTCTGTCCAATTCTGATCCCTCCATGAGGATTAGTGTGTTTTCCCTTGTCTTACTCTTTCTGAAGTCCACAATCAGCTCTTTGGCCTTCCTGACATTGAGTGCAAGGTTGTTGCTGTGTCACCACTCAACTAGCTGGTATATGTCACTCCTGTCTCTACTCCTGACCCCTCTGTGAGGACTGTTTGTGTTCTCTTGACTTACCCTTTCTGAAGTCCTCACAGAACCTCAATGATGCACATTCACTCAATACCATTAAAGATTTCTGGTTGCACCTATCCATAAGCCTATTAAGTTAAAACCAGGACCAAAATGATGCAAAATTTGTTCTCTTAGAGTCTATTAAACTTTTGGGAAGCTCCAGCTGTGATACTTTGTTCCTGGGTTTACAAATGAGAGCAGTAGGTGTAAACAAGGTACATGAGGATATGGCAGAAAAGTGGATTAATGTTGAAGAGCTCTAATGGCATTCATGGTAGAGGAGTTTTAAGGTATTGTATGGCTTATTGCTGCTAAGTTTTTATTGTATCAGTAAAATATGTCACATTTAGAACAATAAATTGATATGTTGATAGTGTTGTAATGTCTACATGTATTTAACCCAAAACGGGACTAAAATATCTAGCAGTTTCATGAGTAAAATCGATGCTTACGTAAATGGAATTCTTGCATTGTACAATAGTCTTTATGGCATTGGTAAACAAGATTTTGTCATGATGTTACAAATTAATCTTCAATTTAATCTCCAGTTATCTATTTTTCCCTACAAATTCTAATATAACTTGTATAGTTTAAAAGTTTCCTAGGAATTAAAGAAAATCTCTTGATATATGGATCTCAAGGAACTAACCACGTGGTACTACATTTTAGTTAATATAGATGTTTGTAGACTAGTTTTTCACGAGAAAATCAAATTGAAAAGGGAGGATTTATTGCACATAAGGCAATAATGCCCAATAAGAACCAAACATCAATTCATATGCTCAAGATGAATACGTTTATTCTCTTTATATTGAAACAAGCAGTTCTAGAAGAGTGAGTTTCACCCAGTCTAACCAACAAGCATGGAGCTGGAACTGCTACAAAAATTGCTTTGAGTATTTAGCTTTTGTTCCCACAGATGTCCTGCTGACTTCCATTTTCTGCTCAGATCTTTGTTTAATCAACCAGGGTGCCCAATAGAACCAATGTCGAGCCCTCTGGAATACATGGAAATTTTGAGCACAATGTTGCCATCAGGTCTGCAGTGTGACAGGAATTCAAAATCACATTAGTGCACTTGCTGTATATAAAACTGAGTTTATGTTGGTTTCAAAGACTCTGGAAGGATTAATTGAAGAACCACTATAGTGAACAATAAGGATATGAGGCCGGTTCTGCTGTTTGGTCTGCTGGGAGAAATTCTAGCTTCCAGCTTTTTAATTCTGATGTGTTTTGTTTTATGTACCATGACTAAGCACGAAGAACTTATTGCAAGTGCTATTATATCCACTTTAGATGGGATGACGAGAGTGAGACACTCAAGGACCAGCACCAGCTTCAACATTCAGGAAGGACAGCTGTAGTGGAGGGAGGGGAGGGGTATGTGGAAGCTGCTGGCAGAAGCTGTATCCAACCCATAGAGTTTAAATCAAAGGTGAACCTGGACTCAGTTTACCTTTAGCCATGAAGGTGCAGCCTTTTGCAATCTTCAGTAACAAGACCTGTTGAGCCAGTTATTGCCAATATGTTGAATCCTTTCTGCAGCTTCCTCAAGATCTACCTGCAGTAGATCTAAGTCTTCTGTGCACTTCTGAACAGAGTAATGAAGCCCTCCTCATCAAAAAATCCAGTCAATTTCTTCCAATTCACTTCAACTCACCAGAATTGGGAGGGAAGGTGTAATCAAAGGATTGGAAAACAGAAAGTTTCATACATCCTTCCACATCTACTTGCATTGATAGTGCACCGTCAGCATTGTAAAATCACCCAAGAATATTCACAGGAGCATTACCAAAATTAAATGATCATAAACTTGGTCAAAAGTGTATGTTTTAAGGAGTGTCAAAGTGAGAAAACAAAATATAGTGGAAGAAAGGCTTTAGGTTGGAATTTCAGGATCTTACTCAACAGTTAAAGATGCAACTGACCGTGGTGCATGCTCAGTCCTCATTGCAATTAAACTGCCCTACTCCCGACCTCCTTCGCCTCAGCACTTCCTTTCTATTGCCCATCAACCAGCTACTGATGATGAGATGTCTGAAACTGGATCAGCTGGACCCAGAGTTGTTGAGATCATTCCTCAATACAGCATGGTACAAACCCATCGGTCCATGATGTTGTCAACCTACTCTAAGATCAATCTGATACTTACCTTCCACATAACCCTTCACTTTTTATTTAATCCATGTGCCTTTTTAAGCATCTCTTACATGTCCCTAATACATCTGCCTCTACCATGAGAACTGGCAGGCCTACTACTCTGTAAAAAAACTATCTCTGACATTGTCCCTGTTCTTTCCACCAATCACTTTAAAATTACGTCCTCTTTTATTAGCCAGTTCCACCCTGGGAGGAAGTGTCTGGCTGCCCACCCTATCATTGCCTCTTATCGACAAATCCACCTCTTCCAAGTCACCACTCATCTTCTTTTTCTCCAATTTGAAAAGCCTAAGCTTACTCAACCTTTTCTCACTTAAAACATTGTTGTTAATCCAGACAACACTTTGGAAAACCTCCTCTACATCTTTCCTATATTGAGGAAACCAAATCTGAACACAATACCCAGGTGTTGTCCAAGCAGTGATTTATAGACCTACAACATTAGCCGGTGGCGTAGTGGCATCCTGAGATCAAATCCAGCCAGTTCCAAAAGATCCTGGAGATGGATGGGCCCCGCTAGGTTTCAGATGCCCAAGACACACCGTACGATGAGCAATCACCAAAAAGATCGGTGTAAAAAGCTTGTCATGACGGCGCCCCGACGACTCCACCAGGAGTTAAGGGCACACACACACACACACACACACACACACTCACACACACACACACACACACACACACTCACACGCACACACACACACTCACACACACACACACACACACTCACACACACACACACACACACACACACACACACACACACACTCACACACACACACACACACACACAGACACACACTCACACACACACACACACACACTCACACACACACACACACACACACACACTCACACACACACACACACACACACGCACACACACACGCACACACGCACGCACGCACGCACGCACATACACACACACACACACACACACACCATTAGCTTGTAGCTCTTGGACTCAATTCCAGCCCCCCGCCCCCCCATGAAAGCCCAATATTCTTCAACACCTTATCAATTTGCCCATCAGCTTTGACAGATCTATGGATGTGAATCCCAAGATCCCTCTGATCCTCCACACTGCAAAGAATCCTGTCGTTAACATTATGTGCAAATGTATATTTCTGAATCAGAAATGACATATGCTTGTAATCCACCTTGAAGTTGTAGAACAATGAGCTGGTTGCAGTGTTTTACTTTATCCTGTAGACATGGAGGCTGTTCCAATACCAGCAATGGCTTTGAGGATGCCAATTTACACGCATGTTGGAAGGAAATGGGTGTTGATGACAGAGGCTGCCACTGTCAGCCACATGTGATGCTTCGCTCTGTGTGTTTCAGACTGCTCTCATAGAGGAAAGCAGAAAGCATTGGTCGGCAGGACATGTCCTGTGACAAGATATTTTATCGTCAGATTTGGGTAGTTTTCCACTCATTGCAGGCACCCAGGATGCTAAATGTGGGGGCTAGGCTTTAGTAACATCGTTCATTTTCTAAGAAGAAGTTGTTGGAGCATCTTGGATGGTTTGTGACATGTTGCCATATCTGAATATGGGAAAGGTCTTATCAGACTTGGGCAGTGCTTGTCTCTTTGGGCCTATGTTCTGTAGAGTGTATTCCCAGGTGTACATAGGCATGTCCTATCAGCACCTCAGAGTGAGTCTTTAACAATGCTACCCGCTTTGCTCTTCTTCTGCCAAATCCTTCAGTGCTGCCAAGTAACAGTCAAGAATTGGCCCTTACTTTTGTGAAAATGTGGAGACTGCAGTACATTAAAACCTCTCTAAAGTGATGTTACTTGATCTGACTGATCACCTAAATCTCTTCTTGAGGAACCTGAAGGCTGCTTGCACAGTTCCCACTTGTCTCACCTGCATGTTGTAACTGCCTTCTCCAGTAATAAGAGGACTGAGGAGCCCAGGATTCAGTGGGTAAATTCTCCCCAACAAATGTCAGCCTGCAGTTCTAGCGCAGCAGCTGATATATGGCAGATGCAGCAAGCCACCTCAAAGTTAAAAGAGCCCTGTCACTTTCTGATGTGGCTGCCTTTCTTCTTCACGTTCATCTTGATTTATTTGTTATCCTCAGTCTCTGAGCTCAAGGAAAGCTTGTTAACTTGGCCAATTCATGTGCTGTGTGCTGCCTGCTGTTCAAGAAAAGGAGGATGAATTTTCTTGTTCTTAAATAAAGAGCCTCTGCTAAGTTGTAAATGCAGCACTGGATTGTATTTTCTTTTCCAGAAAAGTTTTTTTTAACAAAATTTGCAAATACATGACATTGTGGATTCAAATGTCAACATTCATGGTGCAAGACATTTCTTTGTACTTGCTGACAAGATTTACATTAAGTCAGCCTAATTTATTTGTCATCAAAATTCCACGAGCAATGTCTGAAAGAGTTTTACACAGATTCCAGACCTTCAGTGTGCAATGGTAGGCGTGTCTTAAATTGTAGTCCTTCCTCATAGAACCATTACAAATTCTAAATGCTGATAACAAAACAACTCTTCAGATTTAATTTTTAGGCCTGCCTTTGTTAGTAGGGCTAGTTAATGAATTTGCTATTTAACCAAAGACTAAAAGAGATTATGCAATAGGTAAAAGTCTTGTCACTATTTTATGTGATAATATTATCTAATCTTTTGAACTATGGACTTTCATGATAAAACTATGAACAATATAAGAGCAAGAGCACATACTATAGCTTACAAGTAGATCCTCTGAAAATTTCTTTTCCTTGAATCTCTTTTTTTGAGGGAATACTGACAAAATGCCTGCAGATTACAATGGCACATGGGAGATGACAGAAAATAAGAATTTTGAGGGTTACATGAAAGCTCTGGGTAAGTTTTAACTGCTCTATAATCATTTATTGGCAATGACTTTTTTATTTTCCTGCATAAGGAATGTGCACGTAGTAATGGAACTGTAAGATATAAGCTATTATAAAGAAGGGGCAGAATAACCTGGGACCTGCGTGTGAAGATAAGTGATGACTGACACCAACTTTATTTCATGCCTATAATCAAAGTTCCCTTAGCTTTTGCTACACCCAATGTATTTGATAGCCTACCCATGCAAGTGAAGGGATAATGGTTTGTAATTTTGTAAGGTAACACATATAATAGCAGGTATGTTATTTGGTTTCTGTAATATATTTGTTAGTGTTTAAATTGGATTTGAGATTATGCATCTATATATTATTTATATCACTTACTGTTTGTTGAAACATGCTGGTGCACATTGCTTTCCGTGTTTTCCAGCAAAGTAAAAGATATTCTGACAAAATATTAACACAACACCGAATTAATATAGTTCAATTCTTAACATTTGGTAAACAAATCTGTACACAGCCCTCTGTGGAGTGAAAATATGCTTTCCTTTTCATTGATGCTTGAGTTCAGACTGCAAGTAATTTCTGCTTGAGGGGGAAGAACGTGATCCTGATGAAAATGAAGGGAAAAGGGAACATTATTGTTTTGAGGTTAGAGAAAATGCGACTGTGCCCGCAATAAAGGTGGGGAGTTGGATGTGATGAAATTTAAGAAATGGATCTGTGGCAAGGTAATTAGATAGCCCCATCCCCTCACCTTTTAAATCTATTCCTCATCTTTTTTTCTCCAGTTCTGTTGAAGGGTCTCGGCCCAAAATGTCAACTGTATTCTTTTTCATTGGTGCTACCTTGTCTGCTGAGTTCCTCCAGCATTTTGTTGTGTTGCTCAGATTTCCAGCATCTGCAGATTTTCTCTTGTCTGTAGATAGATAAGTTTGTTATCTTTGAGAATTGAGGCAGAAGTGTAAAGCTTCAGGGTGTGGTAGATGAGGAAAAACTAATGCTGAACTAAACATTTTGCAGGTGTGTTTAATCTGTTGAAAGTACAAATATAACGTTAACACTTTTTAAATAAAAAGAAATTCTTACAGTATAATTAATTAATGAAATACAAAATAATCTGGAAGTCCTGGCCTGAATAACCTAAAAAGGTTAAAATCATTACTGTGCCCCCATTACGTGGATCCAGTTTTAACTTTATCTGATTTACTGAAGTGAAGTGTATTTGTTGGTTTCTGAAGATCTGTTACTCTGTTGTTTTGCATGATATAGCATTAACCTCAGGGATGCTTGCTTAGTTCACTCATCTACTCTCTCTGCACCCACAAATGTCTGGCTAGGCACAGCTCAAATGCCATCAATACACTTACCAATGACACAGCTATTGCAGGCAGAATTTCAGCTGGTGATGAGGAGGTATACAGGAACAAGATAGATCAGCTGATTGATGGTGTTCCAGCAAAATCCTTACATTTAACATCAGTAAGACCAAGGAATTGATAGTGGACTTTAGGAAAGAGAAGTTGAGGGAACACATACCAGTCCTTATTGAGGGATCAGAAGTGCAAAGAGTGAGCAGTTTCAAGTTTCTGGGTGTCAACATCTCTGAGGATTGATCCTGAGCCCAACATATCGATGCAATTACAAGAATGCATGACAACAGCTATATTTCATTAGAAGTTTGAGAAGAATTGTTTTGTCACCAAAGACAGTTGAAAATTTCTACAGATGTACTGTGGAGAGCATTCTAAATGGTCGCATCAGCATCTGGTATGGAGGGGCCACTGCACAGGATCAGAAAAAGCTGTAAACTCTGCCAACTCCATGATGAGCACTAGCTCCCTAGCATCCAGGTTATCTCAAAAAAGCAACATCCGATTTTAAGGACCCCATCATCCAGGACATGCCCTCTTCTCATTGCTAAGGAGGAGGTACAGGAGCTTGAAGACACACACTCAAAATTCTTCTTCTTCTTTCCCTCCTCCATCAGATTTCTGAATAATGAATCCATGAAGGCTACCTCAATATTTTACCCTCTCTTTCTGCACTACTTACTCATTCAATTTTCTTTTTTTATATATATTCGTTATAATTCACACTTTTTATTATATATTGCATTGTAGTGTCATTGCAAAACAGCAAGTTTCATGACATATATGTGCCATTGATATTAAACCTATTTCTGATTCTAAACTTGAACAGTCATTAATACAAGGCTGTGTCTGTGTTAAGGCACCACTTCAGGTTGTTTTTGCAGATTTTTGGGCTAACCATTCAACTTCATGTCCATCTTGTAACATGCCTAAATTGATTAGTCAATGTTCATCCTAACCCATCAGAATATAAATGCAAATGATTCAATCACAAACAAGAGAACATCTGCAGATGCTGGAAATCTGAGCAACACACACAAAGTGCTGGGGGATCTTAGCAGGCCAGGCGGCATCTATGGAAAAAAGTACAGAGGATGTTTTGGGCTGAGACCACTGCTGGCTTCCTCCGGCATTTTGTGTGTGCTGAATGCAAATAATTCTATCAGTTTCCCATAATGAAAATAAGCTGTTTTTAAAGCAAATTAAAAGTGTTAACCTATGCTTATTTGAGAAGAGAATTCATTCTGAATACACACAATGCTTCTATTGACTAAAATGCCCCATTTTGCATTGTTTTTCTCTCTGGATTAACTGATTTCAAACAGGGAGCCAAGTTGTATTGATAGACTTGACATTATAGCTACAATGCAAAAGGTATTCACTAACTACTGCTTCATCTCCTAAATGTTCTCTAATGACAATAAATTGCTCAATCAAATGTATATTTTTAAGTAAATCGATCGTACTTTTTCATCTTTTGTCTGCAATGAACACTGAGCAGAAGTGGAATCAGATCATTATTTGAAAAGGGACATGGTGAGTTCCTTTTCTCCATGCTCATTTCTCCCCTGCTGTAATGTACATTATATTTTGAGCATGTTAAGCCCTTTAGAAGCTTCAGTGGCAGCAGGCCTATTTCACAGGGTAAGTGGGCTGTGAAGACTGCATGTATGTGGAGGTGTGATAATTTGTGTCAACAGTGACAAGTTGTTAGTTAGTAAAGGAGTTCTCAACCTGATTTCAGCTTATAAGGATTGAAAATACATGAATAAACCATTTTCCAAAATGTTGTATTTGCTACATGTCTTCCCTATAATGATATAACAAAACAACAATTCTGTCTTTATTTAATTAATGGTTATACCCCTTGAAAGATGAGCCCATAATTGTCAAGATCTATTCAAGATTAATCAATAGATCCTATTTTTATGATTCATAACTTGCTTTTATTCTCATGCGATATGTAGACTCATTATCTCAGTGTACTAACTTTGATTGCACTGATGGGAAAGTTCACAATATCATGTAATGTCATAGCAATTTGATTTAACACCATGCATGTGGTTTGAAGACAGTTTTCTGAGATTATGCATGAACATTTACCCAGTTAGAGCCATTCAACAGGTCACACAGCACCAATGGAAAGAGAAACAGAGTACAAATTTCAGGTTGAAAGTGCCTTTCAGAAGTGGAAACAATGAAGATCTTTCATGACTTCTGATGAACTTTTTTCAACATGAAGCATTGACTTTGCATCTCTTTCTGCCAATCTAGTCCAATGTACTGAGTGTTTCCAGCAATTTTGTTTTCATTTTATCTTCCCAGCATATGCAGTTCTTTTATTTTTATTGCACGAAGATGCCTGTTATTTTTCCATAGCATTTTTAGAGTCGGGTTAGCACACAAGTTAACACATCAGGTCTCATGTGATGTCTCATCCCCATATCATTTGGTTGAGATCTGTGGGAAGCATTGGATCATGGTGGAGATAAGTATTTTCCTATTTCAGTGTCACATCTATAATGACTACAGTCTGAATATCCCAGTACTGAGTTGCCAATATGAAGTATGGCCTTGAACCGTAATCCTTTACTATGGTCACCCATGGAAGCGAGCAAATATTGGAGTAATAGATTGGCTTCCTTCATTAGCCAAATTACTTTGAAGTTTTTGTACCGCTGCAAGGTCGAGTGACCTCTGAGAGCAAATATTAAGAATATGTTTAATTTTTTCACCATTAATGTCACTTCCCTTTATTCCTCATAAAATAATAATTTGACCTTCTCATTAATATGAAAATTAACATTATATAAATTGCAATTTGAAATGTAGCACAATGAACAGTAGCCAAGGAAATCTGATCAAAAGTAAAAGAGGGTGATTTCAGTTCATCTACAAATAAAAATTCTTGTTTAATGAGAATCTTTCCATCCAGGGAAGTCTGGGACAGACTAAAGTGAACTGTGCCTAAATCGCTGATTAAAGGGCAAATTTGAACAATCAGTGGCAGGTCACAAGTTTTTGCAATCATTATCCACTTAATAGTGAGAAGGGAATTTCATATTAAACTACCCTAATAATAATCATTCAAATAAGGTCATAATTAAGTCATAGCAATATGGAAAATATATGAAAGATCTTTGCATCCAGCATACAACTATATTGAGGGCATTTTAGAAATAAAACATGAGTGAAGTAACCCATTTTACACAATCACTTCCACTCTGGTGCATCAGGATAAGGTACACAGGATATCATCTCATTGCTATATTGTGGGTTCTACCCACTACCGACAGAGAGAGCCCACACTTACAGAACAGCAATATGTTAAGTGAATGTAAAACAGGGAAATATTTTCTGTTTTTTGTGTCAATTGAATTAAATATCTGAACATCTAAGGCTTATAGAGGAGATAAAATTACTTTTGGGAGACCCAGTCTTGAGCAGACATCTATAGAGCTTGGACAGCCCAAATATGAGCAAGAAAAGAAACCGCTAGGTGTTCAACCTGCGAGGAATTGCTGTGACCAAGCATGGCAATATTCCACATCCATATCGGGGTGCCTCCCCAACAAGATTAAAAGCCCTCCTTCCAATTATAACTGAGCTGGGCGTTAAGTATCCAATGTGATGAATACATGGTTACGGCAACCTTAATGAGGCTATATTTCAGCCAGAAGAGTCTAAATAATATGAGCTAGTATCTATTTTTAAGTGTAAAATGTGTTGTTAGAATTAACTGTAACCCACCATGTTAAACCAACATTTATAATTTGGCCACTAAAGAAGCCTTTTACTTCATGCAGACGAAATGACCTGGAGTTATCCACGTAGACATAATGAGATGAAAATTGATAAGGAGACAATGGAAGAAATGTTAGAAGGAGTATCCAAAAGCATAAACAAAGAGTTAAGTTATAAGCAGAATATAAACAGGTTAAGTACAGAAAAGTTCAGAGAGTCATTTTTAGTATTTTGAGCCTAGTTCTGATGACGTTGATCCATTTGTGGAATAGTAGGAACGTGAGTTACATGTAGACCCAAAGCTCATGATTATACACTGAATAACCTGGTGCATCCTCAGTTATATCTCTCACAGGAGCTAGTGGTATGCAGAGAAGGCAGGAGGATGGGGTTGACTAAACTTAAATCAACAATGGTTGAATGGCAGAACATAATTAATGAGTGAACGGCCTAATTCTGCTCCTATATCTAAAGTCTTTTGGTCCTAGTTATAGGCCTAGAGGAGCTGCTAGTAACCATTGCCCCAACTTTGTAACCAATCCCCACATGATGACTGCTGCACACCCACCAATTTCAACTCCATTAGTTTCTCTATAACTGCCCACTTCCAAATAATCACTAAACACAAAATTCTTGACAAACAACAGAAGTGAGAAATCTGAAACAAAAACAGAAAATGCCAGCAAGTCAGGCAATAGCAGAACAAATGGTAGGTCTGTTTATCGTTTCACTGATTCTACCCAATCGCTTAATGTAAAGATTGCGGCCTTATGCCACAGAATTACCGTGGGTTCTAGGTGGGGGATCTATTGAAGAACTTCCTGACGTTCAATGAAATTTTATGACCATAAATCCATCCCAGAACTGACAGAATTTGCTATTGATTTAGTAAAATAATGATTAACATTTAATCTGATGAACGTCTGCCGTCTTTCCTAGGCAAGTAAGACATTCACTTTAATCACAGATGATTTCAGCAAATGTGGCTGGGAAAGAAATAGGACAAAACCTTTAGTGAGATTTTTTGAGCTATTGTACCTTAAGATATGAATAAATTGCTGGATTTGCTAAGGCTGGCCAGCAAGCTTATTAAATGAAATAAATGCTTCCCCAGCAGACAGTGTTAGCAAGTCTGATAAATTATTCTGGGGTTGCTGCTGGCTGTATGATTCCCACTGCTCTGAAGTACATGCTCCAGAAAAAAAAAGTCAAACTTCAAAGCAGGATGGCGTTAATTTAAATCAGAATTTATAATCAGTCATTTATTTCTGATTTATCCTATGCATGTTTCCAACTGACAATGTCAACACAATTCTACCCTGTAGTTCTCTGAGGTTTTCCACAAACCTGTTTCTTTTAAGACTAATGCAGCAAACCAAGTAATTTAGTCACTTAATAAGGCTTGTGAGTTTCTCTCTCTCTGGATAATACTGCGTATCAAATGACAATTGTACAAATAACTAGCACTATACTAAGAACATGCAGTGAAAGAGTCTTGAAGTTGTGGCATTCACTGATGAATATTGTCATTGAAACAATTTAAGAGTACGCTGTCAATCAATTTACTTACGGTATATATGCTTTATTTATTTTAAACCAACCGCAGTGCAGCTCTCCTTAATGGACTGAACTATACATTCTAATATTAGTGCATTTTGACTTGTAGATTTGCTTGATCTGAGGGATTATCTTCATTTTTCTTTTTTTAGTGAATCAGGTGTAGGTTTCTTCCACATTGAACTATCATGATGAATGGACAACAGACACCCCATACAGTAATTGGATAAGTACAAGGGAAAGAAACAACTAAAAGTTCAATGTTAACATTGTTAGATTATACTGAATAATAAAATAAAAGTTCAAAATTCAAGGTTAGTTAATTATCAAATTACATATACTTCACCATATACTACTTTGAGATTCATTTCTTGCAGGCGTTCACAGTAAAAACAAAAAATACAATAGAGACAATGAAAAATTGCAAACAAAAACAGCCCATGAGCAAAAGAAGGAGAAACTGTAATAAATACATAAATAAATAATACTGAGAACATGAGTTGTAGAGTCCACACTGGTTCAGGAGCTTGATGGTTGAAGAGCAATAACTGTTCCTGAACCTGGTGGTTTGAGGCCCAGGGCTCCTCCTTGATGGCAGCAACAAGAGTAGAGCATGGTCTGGATGATGGGGGTCCTTGATGATAGATGCTGCCTTTTTTGTGACAGTTCTCCTTGTAGATGTGCTCAATTGTGAGGATAACTTCACCTGTGATGAAGTGGGGCTGTATCCATCAGTCTTTGGAGACGTTTCCGTTCTTAGGCTTTGGAGTTTCCATACTTGGCCATACCTTGTCAATACTGAATCTGCAGAAGCGTCTAAGAAATTAGAGGGGCTATCATGCCTTGTTTGTGATAGTACTTATGTTGTGGTCCCAGGACAGATCCCCTGACATGATAACACCAAGGACTTTAAAGTTACTGACCCTCTGCACTGCTAATACCCTAATGAAAGACTGGCTCATGTTCCTCCAATTTCTTCCTCCTGTAGTCAATAATCTGCTCTTTAGGTTTTCTGTCATTGAATGAGAGTTTGTTGTTGTGGCACCATTCAACCAGATTTTCAATCTCCCTCCTATATGTCAATTCATCACCATCTTTGACTTGGCCAACAATGGTCGTTTCATCTGCAAACTTAAAAATGCCATTGAATCTGTACTTAGCTGTTCAGTCATAGGTGTAAAGCAAGCAGAGCAGAGGAATAAACATGCATCCTTGTGGTGCATCTGTGCCTTGCAATTCAGTCCAACAGAGTAGTGTTAAACCTGTTGTACAGCAGCACCTGGTATATAGAACAAAACTACGTATATACCAAGGCTAGCATAACCAGACTTTGGAAACAGAGGAGATTGTGCAGCTGCTACTAAAGCAGAATTGAATTTAAAGAAAACTGAGTATAAAATTCAACAAATAGCCTGCTACTTTGAAAATAAAGTCAATTTTTTGTCAATAAATTATTCAGGAATAAATAAAGATACAACCAAAAACAAAAACACTGAAATTGCAGTTGGTGCATCGCCTTTGCAGGCTGCTATCACACAAGGCTGTACTATCTCCTTAGTACACCTCTGGAGTACTGAATACATTCCATTTTATTTTATTGAGATACAGCAAAGTAACAGGCCCTTCCTACCCATGAGCCTGCACCACCCAATTATACCCAATTGACTAATAATCTTACTAACCTGTGCATCTTTGGAACGCAGCAGGGAACCAAAGCTCACAGGGGAGACCTATGTGATCACAGGAAAAACATACAAACTGCTCACAAATAGTGGCAGGAATTGAACTCAGGTCAATGATGCGGTAATAGCATCACGCTAACTGCCGCGCTACCGTGCCGGCCTAAAGTTGTAAAGGAGGTTATTACATACTATGATCTCATTGGTCAACTGTCAATGCTACAAAGCATTCTCAATGGATCACAACTGACTGGATATACATGGTAAGCTGACTCAAGATGTAGCCTCAGAGTGGTGTGAAGAATTAGTTCTTGACTGCGATCAAAATCAAGACTGATGGGCTTCTGGATATGAGAAGAATCAATGAATATGTCTAACATGCAGGAAAAAGCTATTGAGCTAGAGTTCAGTCATGATCTTGTTGAATGGTGAACCAGGGTTGAAGAGCTGAATGGTGTAATCCTGTGTCTATCTCTTACCTTTTTGTGCTCCTTAGAAATGTTCTTTGTTCCCTTGAACATCAGATCGGGGCCAGGAATACTGTTTAGAGGAGACAGGACATTAAATAGCTAGAGGATGGTATATCCAGGGTGAATTGGGTCTGGTGATTGTGAAAGTGATGCTTCATTTCAGTTATGAGAAGGAATGCCCTCAGCATTGCTGATGTGCCCCATCCATGCCCTGCACATGCTGTTGCTGCTATCGGATCTATCTCCCATCTGACCTATTGATGAAAAATGGATCACGTTGCCTGAGACAATATGTGCACATCTGCAGAAAAGAGATGGAGGGTGGGGAAGGAAGAAATGCACCCACTGTGGCCTTTGTCCTGCTGGCTGTCTTTGTGTGTGTCCAATTCATGTTGTGCTCAGAACTTGGGGTTACAATTACCAACATGTGCTGAGATGCAGTGAGAGATGGGTCAGGCAACATGGCCAGTGAATGTTCCTTTCAGTCGTTTGCACTGCATCGCCTGACCATTGTGCAGAAGCACCCTTTTTCTACTAGTAAATCAGGCCGTGCTTTGTACAGGATGCTCAAGACACTGCATGAAAAGGAGATAGTTGGATAATTCTCCAAATAGATTGTCAAAGTCATTTCAATTGAATTCAAATTCAAGGCACATTTATTATCAAAGAATGGAAAAATTATACACCTTGAAATTTGACTGCTTATAGGCAACTACAAAGGCAGAAACTCTAATAACCCAATTTTAAAAAAGACCAAAAACACGAAAGATCTGATGAGAAAGACCGATCTCATCATCAGTCAAACAGATTATAAATTCTTTCATTGATGTTTCAAAGGAGGTTCAGGAAAATGATTCCAGGGTTAAATGACTTGTCATATGAAGAGTGTTTGATGGCTCTGGGCCTATATTCACTAGAATTCAGAAGAATGAGCAGTAACCTCATTGAAATCTATCGACTACTGAAAGGCCTTGATAGAGTGCACATGGAGACGATGTTGTGTGTGTGTGTGTGTGTGTGTGTGTGTGTGTGTGTGTGTGTGTGTGTGTGTGTGTGTGTGTGTGTGTGTGTGTGTGTGTGTGTGTGTGTGTGTGTGTGTGTGTGTGTGTGTGTGTGTGTGAGAGAGAGAGAGAGAAAAACACACATCATGTAAACAATACAAGCAAGCCAACAGCATCCCGAACCAGATTGTGTTCCAGATCCACTCTCAGAGCAGCCAAAGTAGGCCCAGATCAAGCTTTGGTCGCCATTTTTCACACCAGTGGAGCAGAAATGAGCAGCAGCCTGATCAGTTCACAGCCTTGGCGCCGAGGAGAAAGGAATAAACTTTTGTGGCAGATTAAGCAAAATCAGCCCAAACCTCGCCTCCGTACCCGACACTCAGGCTTCCAGCCTATCTGTGCCAGTGTTTAAATTGTCCAAGCACCCAGTAGTGCCACGTTGCAGGACTTGGATCCAGGCACCCCGATACACCTGGGCCACCCAGCCTGAAGCTGTTCTTGATTTCACTAAATTGGCTTGGTGCTTAGAACGATGCAACCTCACAGCCAGGTTGGGTGAATGGGTGTTGAAAATCTCCCGCATCAACTCCTCTCCAAATCGCTCACTCCATCTCCAGTAGCGTTACAAGTTCCATCTCCGTCTGGGGCTCAAACACGTTGCACCTTGCAATACCCCAGCACGGCTCATCCCCCAAACCAACCTCGCCTCCACCTGCCTCCTCGCTGTCTGCGGCAATTTGCTTCATGAAAGATGCTATAAGTAATGTTTTTAGTCGAACGTCTTGCCTTATGATTTGCAGGTGAGCTGTTGCACATCTTTGGTAGTGCCATTTTAAGCTAGAAGTACAATACATCATAAGACCATAAGATATTTGAGCTGAATTAGGCCATTTGGCCCATTGAGTCTGCTCTGCCATTTCATCACAGCTGATGCAATTTTTTCTCAGCCCCAATCTCCTACCTTCTGCCCGTATCTCTTCATGCTCTGTCCAATCAAGAATCTATCAACCTCTGCCGCACATATATATAAAGACTTGGCTCCCACAGCAGCCTGTGGAAAGAGAATTCCACAGATTCACCATCCTCTGGCTAAAGAAATTCCTTGTCATCTCCATTTTAAAAGAGTGCCTCTCAATCTGAGGCTGTATCCTCTGGCCTTAGATTCTCCCACCACAGGAAACATCGTCTCCACGTGCACTCTATCAAGGCCTTTCAGTAGTCGATAGATTTCAATGAGGTTACTGCTCATTCTTCTGAATTCTAGTGAATATAGGCCCAGAGCCATCAAATACTCTTCATATGACAAGTCATTTAACCCTGGAATCATTTTCCTGAACCTCCTTTGAAACATCAATGAAAGAACTTATAATCTGTTTGACTGATGATGAGATTGGTCTTTCTCATCAGATCTTTCGTGTACAGCCAGAGCCTCATTGCTCCTCCTGCTGCATCAGAGCAGCAATGTGGGAATGAGACAGCCAGCTATCTCTTTCTGGAACATTGATCTGGAAATGGTGCAGTGTTTATTATTGAGATTCATCATGCAGAGATGTGTAACACCAGGGTGTATAGTGTGATAAATAAGAGCATTATCAGCTCAAGGCACCCTCCGGACTGCCTGAATCGTGTTGTTTATGCATCAGTCCATGTCAAAACATTTCCAAATTCCAGGACCACATGCTGAGGAACACACTGAAACACGGTGTCTGTAAAGGAAAAGTCAATAGCATGCTGATGGCATAAGTCAGTGGAATGACATGGCTTGTACTGAGAATGCTGACATATGAAAATGTATGAAATGCATTACACATCCTGATAATTCATCATCCTATTGTTTGGAAATCCCAATTGACTAATATCTGGTCACCTAGTTCTGTTTCCCATATCTTGATAGCCATGGTTCCTTCATTCCTGGGTTCCCATTCCCACTCTCCTTTGAAACTTACTGGGCTTTGTTTCCATGTACATTTCAGACTCACTGGACTTCATTACCATGCTCCCCTTAACCTAATCTGCTTAGCCTGAAAATTCATTCTACAACTATATAACATCAAAATAGAAGTAAATTAAAAGTGTGTTTGAGTAGAAGTAGAAATGATATCCAACAGTCTGGAGTATCTGCTTGTCCAGGACATCAAAGCCCTGAGGGTGTTGGACCACCACGGTTTCATTGTATTTCAAAATTTTATGAACAAAATATAGTTTTATAAAACAGAGTAGACTTATGCCCACCAGCCAGTTCTGCTTTTCTTTTACTCCACAGCAGCCTCTTGTATAGTTGTTGTGTCTTTCATGGAGAGGATGCTTTAAGGTTACAACCTGCAGCCAAAGTTGTCTTATAGGATCAATGAGGCCATTGCAGTCTCCACAGCCAACTGCCAATGCATTCATGTAGGCCCCACTTTCACTCACCAAAATGGGGAAAAACTAGCCAACAATTTTTAAAGGTAAATTTAATCAATTTTGGGGGTTCACAATTGGGCATTGGGACTAAATACATCACGTATTTAAGTGGATAAATTCCAATGAACATCAATACAGTTATTTTTTCACTGCACCTATTTTCAACCATTTGAAATTAAACAGTACCAAGCTATCTCAAATATTTTAAGTAGTTTTCAAAGAAAAATTGAAAAAAACAAGTCTGGGAGACCGTTTCGCTAAACACCTACGCTCTGTCTGCCAGAGAAAGCAACATCTCCCAGTGGCCACGCATTTCAATTCCACGTCCCGTTCCTATTCTGATATGTCTATCCATGGCCTCCTCTACTGTCAAGATGAAGCCACACTCAGGTTGGAGGAACAACACCTTATATACCGGCTGGGTAGCCTCCAACATGATGGCATGAACATTGACTTCTCAAACTTCCGTTAATGCCCCTCCTCCTCTTCTTACCCCATCCCTGATATATTTAGTTTTTTTCCCCCTCCTCTTTTTTTTCTCTCTCTCTCTGGCCATCACTCTGTCTGTTCTCCATCTCCCTCTGGTGCTCTCCTCCCCCTTTCTTTCTCCCTAAGCCTCCCATCCCATGACCCTTTCCCTTCTCCAGCTCTGTATCCCTTTTGCCAATCACCTCTCTGGCTCTCAGCTTCAACCTATCATTTTGCATTTCCCCCTCCCCCCACTACTTTCAAATCTCTTACTATCTTTCCTTTCAGTTAGTCCTGATGAAGGGTCTCAGCCAGAAACGTCGACAGCACTTCTCCCTATAGATGCTACCTGGCCTGCTGTGTTCCACCAGCATTTTTGTGTGTGTTGCTTGAATTTCCAGCTTCTGCAGACTTCCTCATGTTTGCATTCTAAAATTTTGTTTAATTATGCTCATTCCTGGCTCACTTGACATTCCTGGTTTATTCCTACATTTGGTGATAAGCAAAAAAAAAAGTGTAAATGTTTAAGCAGTTTTTACCCTTGGGGCTGATTGCACTCAAAACAGCACATCTATCCACCTTTTACCCTTTATGTGTAAGCCTCACTCATACGTTATGTAAATCAATGCAAAATCAAAGTTCAAAGTTGAAAGTAAATGTCTTAACAATATACATATATGTCACCATATACTATCCTGACATTTATTTTCTTTCAAGCACTTACAGGAAAATTTTAAAAATTACAATGGAGTTCATGAAAAACCATACATAACAAAGACTGACTGCCAACCAATGTGCAAAAGAGGACAGAACTGGCAAATAATACACTTTAAAATGTAAATAGATAATACTGAGAACATGAGTTGTAGAGTTCTTGAAAGTGAATCCATAGCTTGTGGAGTCAGTTCAGTGTTGGGGTGAGTGAGGTTATCCACACTGGCTCAGGAGCCTGATGGTTGAGGGGTAGTAACTGTTCCTGATCCTGGTGGTGTGGGTCCTGAGGCTCCTGTACCTTCTTCCTAATGGCAGCACAAAGAGAATAGCATGGCCTGGATGGTTGGGGGGAGTTCTTGTTGATGGATGCTGATTTTTCTGTGGCAGCACTCCCTGTAATCATGCTCACTGATGATGAGGGCTTTGCTTGTGATGGACTGTGCTGTATCAACTACCTCTTGCAAACATTTCTGTTCCTGGCATTGGTGTTTCCATACCAGGCTGTGATGCAACCAGTCAGGATACTCTCTACACTTAATCCTGAAGTAGCGGGGCTGTCAAGGAAACTCATGTCAGCAAACCTTTAGTTTGAACTATTTTTAATAACGGAGGGAAAATGCAGTTTATAACTACCACATTGTCAGTTAACCTTGCAAAGATTCTCAAGATCAAAAATCATGATAGGTTGTTGGCACATGGCTGAAAGTTTGGAGCATTGGACTATTCGCAATATTGGCACTGTGCAAATTGAAAAAAAATCTCTTATAAATATGAAGCTGAAAGTCAACTGTACCTTTGCAGAATCAGTGGCTATTTTATTAATCACAGAACATTTCTCAACATCAATATTTAACACTTAATTATTTTGAAGTTAGATTCCTGGGAAATTTAACAATACAGTTTATAGGCTCAATGGCCTCTTTATTCTGTACCGAATAAAGTGGCCTCTGAGTATATGTTTGTGGTTTTCTGCTGCTGTAGCCCATCCACTCAAGGTTCAAAGTGTTGTACATTCAGAGTTGCTCTCTGCATACCACTGTTGTAACATGCGGTTATTTGAGTTATTGCTGCCTTCCTGTCAGCTTGCACCTGTTTGGCCATTCTCCTCTGACCTCTCATTACAAGGTTTTCACCCACAGAACTGCCGCTCACTGGATTTTGCTTTGTTTTGTTTTTTTTTTTGCATTGTTCTCCATAAACTCTAGAAAGTGTTGTGTGTAAAACTCCCAGGAGATTAGCAATTTTTGAGATACTCAAACCACCAACAATCATTCCATGGTCAAAATCACTTCCTTCCCCATTCTGATGTTTGGTCAGAGCAACAACTAAATCTTTGCATGCTTTTATGCTTTGAGTTGCTGCCACACAATTGGTTGATTAGATATTTGTATATGTACAGGTCTACCTAATAAATTGGTCACTGTGCTTGTAGACATGGTCTGAACAATCAACAAGATAAAAAATTACATTTAGAAATAACAGAATTCACTAAATCACGAGATACACTTGGAATGACTGGGGAAACATTTGGTATTACATGTTTCTGTTTCCATATCTAACACAGTATTATCTTGTTTAGCCCTCAATAAATGATGGCACTTACATCAATGTAGCTCTTCGCACTTTAAATCAGAGTCAGTGTTGATTTAAGAATAACAATAATCCATCCAATCTGCCTTGCCCCAACTGCTATTGATTCTCTTCTTAAAATGAGGCACTTTACCATTTATTCAGTTTATTTATAACAAAGAGCAACTTGGATTCAGTATTTACTCTTAATGCAGTAAAACAGCTCAAACATCTCACTATGATATTATGAGATAAAATTTTAATACTGACTCCATTCAGAAGATGTGACCAAAAGTGGCCATAGAGTTAAGATTTAAGGAGTATCTTGAAGGCAGAGAGGATAAAAGCTTCACCAAGGGCACTTGGCAAGTGTCGATGATGTTATTGGTACCAATGATATGCAAGAACTGGAGGAGTTCTCAGATCTGAAGGCTTGCATTGCTGTTGAAGATTACAGAGACAGAGAGAGGTGAGGCCATTAAAAAGATTTGCAAACATGGAGGTAGATTTTACAATTGATTCATTGCTTTATATCATTAAGCAAAGAGTCAAATGGTGCGTGAAATTTGGTGTGATTTTAGAAAGTATCATCGAACCTTTGGATGATTTTGAGTTTATGGAATGTATCAGATGGGAAGGTGATCAGGAGTCCAATTAAAAGGAAATAATATCGTTGATCAATGTTTCAGCTGCAGAGAAGCTGGTGTACTTGTGTTTCTTTGATTTGCATGTAGTTGAAATATTACAGCTTTACTTTTTTTAATTAAAGCCAGAGGAATCCACTCTGAGAAACATGATTTTGAAAGAAGACTTGGCATCCTTTACAGCCAAAAGGGAGTGAAATCCATCTGAACTAATGCTGCTGCAAACCTATTCCACAAGGCATGTGTGGTTGAAATTGGCATCACGTTAAATTTGAATGCATTGTATTTCATCTTGGAGGTCCAAGAGCAACTAATATTGAAATGAGTACAATATCTCTGCCAGGAAAATCAAAGCAATAGGATAACTGCTATAACTGATTTTCTCAGCATTTTATTTACTGGATTAAGAGTGGTTTGCTCATGCACAAGAACACATTAATTGAATCTTAATTTTAAAATCTAATCCACACAGTCTTCAAAGATAGTGATTTGTATTCCAGTCAAAGAGGTATCTTCTCGCCAACTTATTCCCTTCAGATTAGCCAGAAGAACTCTCTCTGAGTGTGGTTCTGTGCATACCAGCTATACCTTCTCTGCTTCTACACTATTAAGAGTTTTAGTGATTTGATCATGGGAAGTCTTTAATCGTTTCTTTTTAGCAAGAACATCTGAAATGGAAATCTTGCTTCACTTTTGTCTCTTCATACCTGATTACTGAGGACAATTGTAAAACTTCAATTGCCTGGAGAATCTTTATTTTCCATCTGGGTCAGTTACACATTGTCTTTACCTTGTGAACCATGGGGTGTAGTACCTGAAATTGGAAATAGTGATGCACTTAGTTCCTGCCTATTGATGGCAAAGGCAGCAGAATCAGAAGTTCATGTTGGCTACTTGTTTAGATTAACATTGTGTACTAAACAGCTGCTGAGTGGCTAATAGTACTTTTAAAACAACCTGCATTTCCTAAAGGGGGTGGAATATATTGTGGAAATCATACTGAGCACCATCAAAGAAAGGGACATCTTGGGAGAGAGAGGGATTCATTGCTTTAAGCTGGCACTTTGGTGAAGAAGATAAAGAATGTGAACTGTCCTTTATTGACAGGAAACCAGAAGGCATGCCAGGCAGGTAAATACAAGGCAGTGGGAGGACAAAACAGGATGGTTCAAGGCAGGAGCCAACTTGAGGTCATGGATGCAGGACCACTAATAGGTCACACACTTAACAACAATGCAAGTATCACATACTGATAAAAGTTGTATCACTTGGAGAGGAATCTGCAAGTGATGGTGTTCCCAAAGGGCTGCCTTTGTACAGGTCACAAGGCAGAAGAAAGCAAATGTAGTGGATTTATGCACGGTACACACTGACTCACTGTGCACTAGTGGTGAAGGGAATGAATGTTTAAGATGGCGGATGAGGTTCCATTAAAAGTGAGAAGCTTTTGTCTTGGATTTTGCTGACACTGCATCCATTTAGGCAAGTGGAGAGAATTTTTGCACATTCCTGACTTCTGTCAGTCCCCTGGAATGCTGGCTAGATGTCTACCATACTTCCATTTCTGTTAACCTCTTATCCATAAATTACGATTTCATCATGAGGTGGCTAAATTACTGGATTGTAACTCAAAGGCGTGGACTAACTATCCAGAACTGAAAGCTCAAACCCCACCCTGACAACCATGGAATTTTAAACTCAGTTAAAGATGATTGGGAGCTTTTCTTTTAAATAGCAGCATTGGCTAGCTCATGACTGGGAAATACTGGAATGAGGCTAAGAAAAATCATTTGATTCATCAAAAGTCCTTATTTGAGAAAGCTATCCTCAGCTAATCTAGGCTACGTCTGATGCTGGGTCCACAGAAATGTGTTGGCCTCTGAGATCACCTAAAAACTGTTTTGTGGAATGATAACTCCTATGTTTTGGAACAGAACAATGTAAAAAAATTGTTGCAAGCATAGGTAAAGATGGGCAATAAATGTTGGTTTTGCCATTGGCATTTTCATCCTGAAAAAGGAATAAACAAAATGAAAAAAACATTTAATTTCACAGAGGTCATTAATATTTTCTCCCTTTACATCTGTCATACTGTACCTGCATTTTATATTTACTCCTTAGGTGCAACGTCTGCATCATCCATACCTTTTGAAGATGATTGAAGCACAGAACTTGGAGTCATGCACCTGTTTTCTGTCACCATGTACAGATATCCTTCTTGGTCACTAATAGTCCCCCATTGCATTTCATGCATTTAAATATCATTGGCATTTCCTTGATTTCACTAAAAAATATTTATTGATATTCTGTCAGTTATCAACTTCGGCAATGTTAAATCTTAGCCTAGTGAAATGGACTCACTGCATTTTAGAAATTTTATTCTTGCCTACCTTCCTATTTTTTTCATAACAACTGCATTATCATCAACAATGCTAATGCTTTTCCAAACATATATTTTTTGTCTATCTAACTAGCTTCCTGAATTTCCCTCACTATAATTGTTATAAACTGCTGAGAAAAAGTTCTAAGAATTAATATTTTAAGAATTCATCACTTATGCTACCATTTTCTTTCTTTCTTTCCCAGTTAAATGTAATAAGATCACATGACTGGTCTTCCAGCCTGAACCTGTCAACTTGAGAATTGTTTTGGATACAACTGTGGAAGTAATATCTCACACTCCTTTAAAAATGTTACTTTTGGACATTCAGTTTTATGTAAAGCAGGTTCTTCCGGCACTGAAATGTATTAGGATGTGCGACAAAATAGTACTAGGAGCGATTGTGTGTGTTACACCACTTCTGGTGCAGGTGAGCCAGATGCGAGAGAAGTTCTACTTGTGTACACAAAATAATCTTTCTCAGCTGGTGAAAGACTAACAGCTGGTTCTGCCTTTCCCAGTACGGTGTGCAAAACGGGTTTATACTTAGTCATTGCAATATTTTGTTGGTGCAACACTAGTTATTCTAACTGCAACAGTTAAATTTCTTGGTTAGATTGGATCACTAGAGCATTAGTGATATTTAAAGTATCATGGAGCAAAACAACTGAGTTTTATTGTTAGAGTCAAGGGTAATAAACTCAGAAACTAAAATCACAGTTACTAAATTCACAAAGAGCTTGTGAAACCAGAGAGTGCAATCACGACATAGATTGTTCTTATTATCTAGCAGTTGAAATTGTTTTTGCAATTAAGGTAGCAGTTAGAATGACTCTATTACAGCTTGAGGCATTGGAGTTCAGAATTCAGTGAGGAGTTTGCATGTCCTCCCGGTGGAATGTATGGGTTTCCTTCGGGTTCTCCAGCTTTCTTCTGCTGTCCAAAGGTGTACTGGTTAGTAGGGTATTTGGTCATTGTAAGTCATCCCGTGATGAGATGAGAGTTAAATCGGTGGGTTGCTGGCTGCGCGGCTCAAAGGGCCGGGGGGGGGGGGGGGGGTCCTTTTCTGCACTGCATCCCTAAATAAATAAATAATTCACAGGTCAAGAAACATATGCAGAAACAGAGTAAGAGACTTAATATTTAGGATCTATCAAGTTCCAACAGAACCTTTCACCAGTAAAGTAGCTGAGATTCTGTACAGTTATAGCTCAGAACTTCAAAGTTCAAAAGTACATTTATTACTAAAGAACATATAAATTATGCAAACTTGAGATTTGTTTGCTTACAGGCAGCCACAAAGCAAGAAACCCAAAACAACCCAATTAAAAAAAAGACCAACACCCAATGTGCAGAGAAAGGAAAAAAAAACACAAATCATGCAAATAATTGAAGCAAGCATCAACATTCCCAACCAAAATGAGTCCATAGATCCAAACCCCGGTGCAGCCCAGAGTAGGCTCAAAGCCTTGGTATCAGTCCATCATATTAGCAGGCACAGAGTACAGCAGCCAGGGGCAGTCTTCATAGCCTCAGTGCCATGGAGAAGGAGCAAACATCACAGGAGAACGAGCAAAATCAGCTCTCACCTCCGATCCTGAAGCCCTGTCTTTCCAGTAGATTGTTTAAATTGTCCAAACAGTGCATCGTACCTCATACCAGGATCCAGGCACCATTGCAGCGAAAGGTTTCGGGCCTAAAACATGTTGCCCAGTGACTCGTTCCAGGCCCAGATTTCACCAACCAACCGAAGCGCTCTCGGTTTCTCTAAATTGGCTCATCACTCAGTGCGATTCAGCCTCGTACCCTGGCCAGTTTCACTGCATTGGAACTCCTCTACCTTGACTTCTCCTCTCTAAGTGACACACTCCATCTGCATCGATTCTGCAATGTACCAGCATGGTTCATCCTTGAATTCACTTCACCTTCGCTCACCTCTTCGTTGTTTGCGGTGATTATTTACTACAATTTACTTCAGAAAAGGTCTTATTAGTAATATTTTCAGTCAAATTTCTTGTCTTTTGAACTACCAGTGAGCTGTCACACAGGTATGGTAGCACCATCTTGAACTGAAAGCTCTATTGCTTTTGACATTTAGAAACTTCTCAGAAACTTGTAGAAACATTGTCTTCACCTACATGCATTCTAACATGTCTCCCAGTTTACTCTACATCAAAAGGAATACATACCTATTAAGCAACACACAGAAAATGCTGGAGGAACTCTGCAGGTTAGGCAGTATCAATGGAGGAAAATGAACAGTCAAAATTTCAGGCTGAGACCCTTTAGTAGGAATGGAAAGGAAGGGGGTAAGAGTCAGAATAAGTAGGTGGAGGGAGGGGATTGAAGGAGGAGGAGGATTACAAGCTGGCAGGTGATAGGTGGAAGAGGTAAATGTCTTACGAAGAAGGAGTCTAATATGAAAGGAATACCTATTAATGCATGCATGTCTGGGTTGAGCATGACCTTGAAATAGAGTTCAAACTCTTCAAATTCAGTCCTTTGTGTAACTTATATAACCAGTCAAAAGTATATGGTCAAATTGGAACATTAGGCATTGGAAATTGACAGACAACTACATTGAAGATTGCTTTAAATAGTGCTGGAGGGGAGAAGGATGGAGTCATGTTCTTCCAACTGCTAAAATATGTTCAGCAATAAAAGATTAAAAGAAGATACTAATTGGAACATTGAGCTACAATTTAGCAGCTGCTAGTTCTTATTAATGATACATGTTGACCACCCAATCTGCTTACTAAGTGTCCTTCAGTTAAATGAGGTCATTTTCTCACCAGTTTAGCAACCAGTGCAATTCAGGCCTTAAGTGCTGTCATGTGTACAATATGCTATATATGGAACCAATTCAGCATCAGTTACATCTAGAAGATGCATCTCTTGGTAGAGATAAAGCTCAGGAAAATATATAGAAGTAAAATTCAACACTGAATGCAGTATAAAATAAATTAACTCCAAGCAGCCATACTTGTGATTTTGTCCACCTGTGCAAAGAGTGCCCAGCCTTGTGGTTGTGTAGCCATTATCCAACTACACTGTTTCCTTTCAAAGTTGTCATAACTGGTCCAAATTTCACTCTGGCACTTCAGTTTTTGCTATATTTCCCTTTAAAGTTATGATACACATTGGATACATCCTGTATTCAAGTAGCTCAAAGATTAGGAGTTTGAATAGGTCAAATGCAGTGATTGGCTTTTCTCAGAAAAGGAAGAAGATGATGTCCAGATAAATGTGGAGATGTGGATATCCATATTTTCTTTGCCCTGAATCTTATATGAATCTTTACCCTGTTGAAGATAACAATGCCTGAGACAATGAAAGGAGAGTGTATGGCAGTAGCAAAAAAGCACAAGCTGTGACTTCTTTTGGTAATACTGAATTTCATTCAATTACAGAAGGAGTCAGGCAGAAATGATGAATAACTTCATCATTTTAGCCGTTTTTTCTTCTGGAAATTGAAGTAATTAGGAAAAACTCAATGGAAATGCTGATAATGCCAGATCTATAGTAGACCTGGCATCAGCTTATTTTAACTGCATGACTTAATTTGCTTTCTGTGAAAATTCAAGATTTCTATGGAAAGTTGTCCTTCAAACTCTGTTCAACTTCTCAATTCATAAAGGTAAAAATCATCTTGTGGGTATTATTGGCAGATATAAAGGCCATGGAGATCATAGACATGAGGAAGTCTGCAGATGTTGGAATTTTGAATAGGAAGTTTTTTCCTTTCAGTGTTATATATCGTTCTGTTTGTAAATTAGAGAAAATTGATTTCCAAAGTTAAAGTTCTTTACAGCAATCATTTTGCTTCACCCTTTCCTCTCTTTATTTTGCTTTGCTCTCCTCTGCCTTTCTCACTGCTAGCAAAATTTTAAGTGTGCAATTCCTTGTATTAATAAATGGGCCAACTAACACCATTAACAACAATAGGAAGCTGAATGCAAATCGTCTGCTGAGGGGCAATGAATTCAGAACAGAGCTTAACAATTTACCCCATTAAAGTACATTTCACAAATTATCAGTCTTTTAAGGATCAAAATATTTCTATTATTTACCTTTAGAGGGTGTATTTTTAATGTTGAATGGCACAATCAGACTCAGAATCTGGTATTTTATCAATGACATTTGTCATGATTTTTTTATTTTATTGAGATAGAGCATGGAATAGGTCTTTCTGTCTCTTCGAGCTACGCTGCTCCGCAACCCCCAATTTAACCCTAGCACAGGACAATTTACAATGACCAATTAACCTACCAACCTTTACGTCTTTGGACTGTAGGAGAAAACTGGAGAACCCAGAGGAAACACACGCGGTCATGGGGAGAATGCTTTGCAGTGGCAGTGGAGTGTAATACATAAAAAAATTTAAATTTACAATAATAATATATAATTAAAAAATATATAGTGCATAATGACAGCAAAGTAGAGAGGTAGTGCTCAGAAATTTATGGACCATTCAGAAATCTAACAGCGTGAAGGAGGAAAAAAAGCTTTCCCAAAATGTTGAATGAGTCCTCTTAGGCTCCTGTACCTCCTTTCTGACAGTAGCAATGAAAAAGGAGCAATGAAACGAGATGGTGAGGGTTCTTCATGGTGCATGCCACCTTCTAGAAGCATCCCTTTCGGACCATGTCCTTGATGGAGAGGAAACTAGTGCCCATGATGGCTCAGCCTACAAATTCTGCAGCTGTTTTTTTACAGATCCTGTGAATTGTTGCCTTCTTACCAGATGGTGATGCAACCAGTCAGAATGATCTCCATGGTATGTCTGTAGAAATTTGCATCTGTAGGCTTTGGTAACATACCAAATCTCCTCCAATTCCTAACAAAGCAGAGCTCCTGGTATGCCTTCTTTGTAATTGTATCAATATGTTGAGCCCAGGGTTGATCCTCTGAGATGTTGAGACCCAGGAACTTGAAACTGCTCACCCTTTCCAATGCTGCCTCCTCAATGAAACTGGTATGTGTTCTCTCAATTTGCCCTTCCTGAAGTCCATAGTCAATTTGTCTTAGTGACGTTGAGTGCAAAGTTATTTTTGTAACACTACTCAACCAGCCAATCTATCTCAGTCCTCCATGTCACAATCTGAGATTTTGCCATCAACAGTTATGTCATCAGCAAATCAGTTCTTAAAATGTTTTTCTTAAAATGCAAGTATTTATTGCTATAGTTGTTACTGCTAGGATCTGTAAAACTCCCCTTAGATGCACAACATTTTGTGATAATGTGATTTACAGTCTGATGATTGTTTAGTATTTTGTCCTTATACAGTTATTAAGTTAAAGAAGGGAAGTAGTGGCTACCTGTACTCCATAACAACAGGATAGGATATATCTGTAAAACAAATTATTCTGAATGGTTAACCTGACATGATCATCTCCGTCCAAAAATTGGGTTCATTGAATATAAATTCAGGTATATAAAGCGAATCAGGTCGTAAGACCAAAAAACCATAAGACACTGGAGCAGAATTAGGCCATTTAGCCGAATGAGCCTGCTCCACCATGGCTGCTTCACAGCTGATACATTTTCCCTCCCAGTCCCATTTTCCAGCCTTCTCCCTGTAACATTTGACACCCAGAATAATCAAGAACCTATCAAACTCTGCTTTAAATATATCCAATGACTTGACCCACATAGCCATCAGTGGCAATGAATTCCACAGATTCACCTCCATCTGGCTAAAGAAATTGCTCATCATCTCTGTTTTAAAGGGACATTCTTCTATACCAAGGCTGTGCCGACTTGTCCTTGACTCCCCCACTTTCAGAAACATCCTCTCCATGTCTACGTTATCTAGACATTTTAATATTTGATAGGTTTCATAAGATTCTCCCCTCATTCTTCTAAACTCCAGCAAGTACAGGCCCAGAGCCTTTACACCAAACACTCCTCATATGTTAACCCTCTCATTCCTGGTATCACTCTCATGAACCTCCTCTGGACCCTTTCCAATGCCTGCACATCAATTCTTTGATAAGGAGCCCAAAACTGCTCAAAGTACTCCAAGTGCGGTATAACCAATGCATTATAAAGCCTCAGCATTGCATCCTTGTTTCTTATATTCTAATCCTCTCAAAATGAGTGCTAACATAGCTTTTGCCTTCCTTACCATTGACTCAACCTGCAAGTTAACTGTCAGGTAATGTTAGCATTACCAGGTTGACTCTGTGGTTAAGAAGGCATACGGTGTATTGGCCTTCATCAATCATGGAATTGAGTTTAAGAGCTGAGAGGTAATGTTGCAGCTATATAGGACCCTGGTTGGACCCCACTTGGAGTACTGTGCTCAGTTCTGGTTGTCTCACTACAGGAAGGATGTGGAAACCATAGAAAGTGTGCAGAGGAGATTTACAAGGATGTTGCCTGGATTGGGGAGCATGCCTTATGTGAACTTGGCCTTTAAGAGGCATTGATCGCGTGGATTAGAAACATAGAGAAACATAAAAAAATAGAAAACCTACAGCATAATACAGGCCCTTTGGCCCACAAAGCTGTGCTGAACATGTCCTTACCTTAGAAATTACCTAGGGTTACCCATAGCCCTCTATTTTTCTAAACTCCATGTATGTCTGAGGTGGTTCATTTTGGTAGGTCAAATATGATGGCAGAATTTCGTATTAGTGGTAAGACTCTTGGCAGTGTGGAAGATCAAAGGGATCTTGGGGTCTGAGTCCATAGGACACTCAAAGTTGCTTATGAGAATAGGTTGTGTGAACTCGGCCTTTTTTCCTTGGAGCAACGGAGGATGAGATGTGACCTGATAGAGGTGTATAAGATGATGAGAGGTATTGATCGTGTGGATAATCAGAAGCTTTTTCCCAGGTCTGAAATGGCTAGCATGAGAGGGCACAGTTTTAAGGTGTTTGGAAGTAGGTACAGAGGAGATGTCAGGGTTAAGTTTTTTTTAATGCAGAGAGTGGTGAGTGCGTGGAATGGCCTGCCAGCGACGGTGGTGGAAGCAGATATGATAGGGTCTTTTAAGAGATTCCTGGGCAGGTACATGGAGCTCAGAAAAATAGAGGACTATGGGTAACCCTAGGTAATTTCTCAGGTAAGGACATGTTCGGCACAGTTTTATGAGATGAAGGGCCTGTATTGTGTTGTAGGTTTTCTATGTTTCTATGTAATTATCCCTGAGGACTCCCAAGTTCCCTTTCATCTATGATTTCTGAATCTTCTCCTCATTTAGAAAACACCCTATGCCTATTCCTTCCACCAAAGTGCATGACCATACACTTCCTCGGCTATATTCTATCTGCCACTGCTTTTCCAGTTCTCCTAATCTGTCTAAGTTCTTCTACAGACTTCCTACTTTTGCAACACTACCTGCCCCTCCACATATAATTGTATCATCTGCAAACCTGGCCTCAATGTCATCATTCTTTTCATCCATGTCATTAACATATTACATGAAAAGAAGCTGTCCCAACACTGACCGCTGCAAAGCACCACTAATCACTGGCAGCCAACTAGAAATGCCCCCTTTATTCCCAGTCTTTGTCTCCCGCTGGTTAGCCAGTCTTCTGTCCATGCTAGTATCTTTCATGTTCCACCATCAGCTCATATCTTGCTAAGTAGCCTCATGTGTGGCGCTTTTGACAAAGATCTTCATCCTCTCCACATCCACTCTTTCAAGGCTTTTCACCATTTGATAGGTTTCAATGCGGTCAACCCTCATTCTTCTGAATTCCAGTGAATACAGACCCAGAACCATCAAATGCTCTTCTTATGACAAGCCATTTAATCCTGGAATTATTTTCATGAACCTCCTTTGAACCCTCTCCAGGATTTTCAGCGCATCCTTTCTAAGGTAACAGGCACAGAATAGCTCACAATATTTCAAGTGAGGCCTCAACAGTTCCTTATAAAGTCTGAACATTGCATCCTTGCTTTTATGTTCTAGTCCTCTTTTGAAATGACTGCATACATCGCATGTGCCTTCCTCACTACAGTCAAACTGCAAATTAACCTTTAGGGAATCCCGCACAAGGACTCCCAACTCCCTTTGCATCTCAGATTTTTATATTTTCTCTCCATTTAGAAAATAATCAATCCTTTATTGTCTTCTACCAAAGTGCATGTCCATACACTTTCTGACACTGTATTCCATCTGCCACTTCTTTGCCCACTCTCCATATCTGTCTAAGTCCTTCTGTAGCCTCCCTATTTTCTCAAATCTACCTGACCCTTTACCTATCTTCATATTATCTGCAAACTTTGCAACAAACCTATCAATGCCGTGATCCAAATCATGGTCATATAACATAAAAAGAATCGGTCCCAAGAGAGACCCCAGTGGAACACCACTAGTCACCAGAAAAGGCTCTCTTTATTCCCACTGTTTGCCTCCTGCCAATCAGACACTGCTTATTCCATGCCAGAATCTTTCCTGCAATACCATGGACTTGTAGTTTGTTAAGCAGCCTCAACTTGTGGGAAAGAAAAGCCACTAGAGTGAAGTGACATTTACAATTTTCCTGTCCTCAGGAACAATTACAGAATCTGATGATCCTTGACAGTTCATTACTAATGCCTCCACAATCTTTTCATTTATCTTTTTCAGAACCTTGGGCTGTAGACTTATCTACCTTCAGCCTTTTCAGCTTCCCAAGCACCTTCTCCTTGGTAATAACAACTGCGCTCACTTCTGTCCCTTGAAACTCTTGAATTTCTGGCACACTGCTGGCATCTTCCACAGTGAAGACTGACACAGAATACTTGTTAAGTTTGTCCACTGTTTTTGTTGGCCCCTATTCCTGCCTCTTCAGCAAGGGAAAAAAGAGTTAGTGCATGAAATTAAAGGCAAATTTATACTTCTGCATTGAATCTACGCTATAGGTACGGCATAGCTGCATACCCTATGCCGTAGGCTGATGTGCATCTCCCCAAAAATGTAACTATGCATCGCGGCGAAGCAGACTGCAACAACTGTGATTGGCCCGCTTGGTAGCATCGCATTTCCTCCTATGCATTTCTGGTTGCTTCTTCTTCTCCGCCAATATTTGAAATGTATTTCCTTGCCCATGTCTCTCAGTGGCCAGACAAGCACAGAAAATTCACCCTCCTTCTGCCTCAATCCGTTCAATGGTCGTACACACCATCTCCTCCGACGTCTTTTCTCTTTTCTGCGTTGCAGTAATTTCAATAAAAGTAACTCTTGTTCATCATTTATTAGCTCCATCTCCAACATGATGCACTCAGTTTCAGTCGCCATTGTTTGAAGTACACAAAGAAACTCAACACAGTGGCATAGAAACCCCACCGCCAACTAGCGTTTTGGCAGTGAATTGCAGAGTGACACAGACACACCAATGCAGTATAAGTGCACACAACAGCGTAGGCCAATTGCGTAGGCTATGGCGTAAAGCCTACGCAGAAGTATAAATCAGCCTTAACACCTAGTCTAAAGATTTCACTAAATGAAAAGTCAGACACAAGGGGCAGAATTGTCTAATCCTACTTTTATTTCTCATGTTTTCACGAAGTATGATTGAAAAAATATTTACAAAGACAGAATGAAGAAAGCCTTTTGTATTTATCTGGAACTGCACACTAATAAAGATTCAATGACCTTAGGAGAGTAAAGAAAAAAAGATTAAATCATGAAGTGCCTTTGATCTCATTTTCTTTGCATTTTTAAATCAATCCTCAGCACTGTGACAACAATATCTCTGTGCTGAATCATCACCATTTCTGCTACAATTTAAGGAACTGTCCTAGCACCTCATGGTCAGAGGTAAATTTATTAGCGTAATGAAGTGGACACTGCTGGTGACAGATGGAAGTTACTGTTTCAAACATCAAAACAAAAAGACTATGCAGCAGTGATAAATCATCAGTGCAGCTTAGCTGAAGGTTACATCAGCATACAGTACCTGGTTGGAAAGAACTATAGTATGTATGGTGGGTTAGGATTTTAAGGGCTGGTTGGCTATTTTTTGGAACAGGTGAGACTTTGTATCCACAAAAGCTGATTACATGTTGAATACTGGAAACAACTTATTAACTTGCTGAAACCTAAGCCTGTAAGACTGCAGTTAAGAAATACCCAAGCAATTCCATTATAGTAGTTGCTCATTAAGAACCCCTCCAAGAGGACCACAGCCTGGTCACAGGGTTTGGAGACTCACCTGCCTCAATTACCTGGCAGCGGTGTTGTCTGAAGTCAGGGCCTTGAGCTTTGACTCTTGGTAGGGTCACCCATGTCAAACAGGTCAAAGGGTAGAGGTCAGACTAAGAAGGGTCCACTGACTCTCCAGGTTTGGGGGTTCAGCTCAGGGCTAACTACCCTGACTGGTTAAAAGAGAAATTTTTTTTCACAGAATCAGCAATGAAGAATCCTATATTTGTGCGACAGTATTCCTGAGTCTCCACGGGGATTTATATGACTGACAATGGTGAAAACCAAGAGGAAGCTACTGGCACGATGAAGGAAGCCCTGAACACTGCTAAGATATGAGAAGAGAGGACAACTCCATCATCAATGAAGCACTTCATTGGACCCCTGAATGAAAGGCAGAACACCAAAGACAACCGGGTTCTGTACAGTAGAGGCAGAAGTGAGGACCTTGAACCACACCTGGGACACAATAGAGAAGATGGCTCAGGACAGACAGAGATGGAGGACCTGCATTGCTACTCTAAATGCCAGCAGTGTAACAGGCATTTGATGATCATTGTCATCATTAAGAGCAACCTGATGCAGGGTTTTGACCTGAAACAGCCAATGCAGCCGTGCAGGGTCTCAAGATACTCAACAAGACGTGGGATTCTGACTGAGGGAGGAGAGAGTAACTGGTGAGAAAGGATCTGAGAGACATTGATCAGAGTGCTAATTCCACACTCATCATCAACATTTCATGGTCCTCCCACACTTCTCTGAAAACAGTAAACTGCTCCTAATGGTGGGGCATCAAATGGTTGAGGCTGTTATCCCAGTGAAGATGGGATTGATATTAAGTGAGCATGTGCATATGCTGAGTGAATGCAGGATATTTGTGGATGATGATTATGAGGAAGAATCAAAAGATTGCAAAGTGATGAAGTCAAATGTCACCGAGCAATGGCAGATGTGACCAAGTGCATCAATAAAGAGTGATTAGCAATTAACAAAGAAGTGAATGTGAGGAGCCATGTGCCAGAGTCGAGTTAAAAGAGCAGGGTGTGAGGAGAGGGGTTGTGCACACAGTAGATGTAGGTGACTGGTTGCTGTGATTACTGTTATGTTTTTTTTAAAGTTCAACACATTAAACTATTTCAAAGGAATCCAAAATGTGGGTCTAACCAGGTTTACTTTAAGTGAGGTGCACACATGTCATGTGGAAGCGTGATGATATATGCAATTCACATATTTATACATAAAACTCATAATGAATTATTTAAATAAACATGCTTAATCTAACAATACATATACAAAAATACTCAGATCTTGCTGAAATATTAAATACACAACAATTACCTTTCCTGATCTGATAAGGTCAATAAACTTCTTGCAATGCTGAGTTCAGAAGGAGGAAGTACATTCATGAAGCAGCCTTCGGTGCCTACTTTGTGGCACTGACAAGCTACTATCAAAAGAGAAGAAAAAACACTGCCTGGGGGTCTTATATCTCATAGCATGACAATATCCAGAGATGCATCACTGAATCATGGGACAGAGTTAACTTATTTGCTGCCTAGTCCTCTCTCTTCCTTTCAGGTGCAGTCAGCTTCTGTGTCCTTTTAATATAATGCTTTGCAGCAAGATGTCAAATTGTAGGTCTGAAATGAGATTGCATGCATTGTCATGCTGGAAGCTTAGCCTAATCAGTCCAGGAACTTGGAAATTATATATTACTGGATATGGCTGAATTAATTCTGAAAAAATTAAACAGCATTTCATATCTCCTGTACCCAAAAGCCTTCCTGCCCATTAGTTCACTGAGTAAATCTTTTCATAATGAAGCTAAATATACAAAGAGAAGGAATCAGCCAATTTTGCATGAGGAAACACGGTGAGACAATAATATTTTACTGTGTATTTAAAGCACTCCGAGCAAGCATTCAAAATTACAGCAATGGCATTGATGTGAAGGGCAATGTCTGGAGAGCCTTTGCTCAGTAATTAGGCAATGGATTTCTGTGCTTTTGATTTTACTGACAACTGAACCAGAAGTGATCATGATTTATTCTGCCGTGAGATAGACTTGCCTTAGAATTTCCTAATAAGAAATGACAAGCCGAGGTCAGATTCTTTATTCTTACCTAATTGTTAATTCCTGAAAGCATCATGCATTACCAAAATATAATCAACTGGCACAAGACATTGATTAGATCAAAATTTCCAAAATGAAAAATAGAACTCTAGATATAAAACAATTATGGACAAGACTAAAGACTTTGATATTCTGTTTCCTAATCTATGCAGCACATACTTTAATCTTAATATCTAATGTAGCTTGGACTTCTGTTTTGTAATAATTTATCAGTTTTATCTGTTTTATTTAATAAAATACTTTTGAGTTTTTGACTTCTTTTAAACCAAGTGGTTTGAAAATGGTTCAGAAGCAACTGAGGTTTGGGAATATTTTTTATTATAACGTCTTGGCCGTCAGGTAAATTTCTTTGTATGGATTCAGGGTAACAATTTGTATTTTGTTATGTTTATATGTTTCTGCAGCTCAAATGTCAATCAGCACAGCATGCTTCTAGTTCTGCTGTACCAACAGCAGTAGGTTAATTAGTAGACAGTTGCACACAATCATAATTATAGCCCAGAGGCACAAGATTCCCAATTATTATAGTCTTCAATTAGACTACCAAGTATGATTGAATAACAACCTTCAGCATATAAGACAGTTGTTTTTTTCATTATTGCCAATTGTCTGACATCTGCTGGTGACACTCTTCAATGTAATATCAGCTATGGCCTTAAACACAACCACTTCACTGTAAATTTCATGGTATAGACATTCATGGAACCAATCATAGAGTCAGGCTAGGCAAAAATGCTTCCTATCGAAAAGCACACAGATAAATTGAAACAAATATTAACTGCAATTTTCCAGCTGTAACTGTCATATTATGCTGAAGGGACCTCAGCTGTATAATAATGTTCTCACAAAATACAATCTTAATCACTTCCCTCAGGGGAAAAAAACTTAGCTCTGCAGGCCTGAAATGTCATTCCTATTTGTATATAATGTCATCACTAGGTTTAAAGCTCAGATATAAATGCTTCATCCTGATAACAAGCAATAACATTTCAAGCAGACAATGAGCTTAAATTAAACTGTAACAAAAACTCTTCAGAATTTTCATGCTGAATTGACTCTCTTCTCCTCGATGCAGACATAGATTTTGCCACCAGAAAGATTGCAATTCATCTCAGTCAAACAAAAGAAATCAAGCAGGAAGGGGACAGCTTTTTCACTAAAACTCTAAGTACATTCAGAAACTACAACGTGGATTTCAAAATTGGAGAAGAATTTGAGGAACACACAAAAGGATTAGATAATCGAGTGGTAAAGGTAAGTGCATGTCGATTTCTTTTTCACTGAGATATTTCCATGCCTCTGTGTTTTTCTTGCTGCATTCTGCACTTAATTTGCTTGGCCTACCACCATGAAACTAAAAGAAAGGTTGCATGGCCAGTTTCCAGGCTGCCATTAATTTATCTTTCAATCAGCTGTTTGTACTGTGGAGTGTCCAAATTAATTCCTAGGAATTTGTTTTCAATGTCCCATGAGGATTTCAACTGGCTGGTTTCCAAAACAGCATCCTCATGTAACACCGATGAATTGGCATTTCCCAGACAAAATAGAAATTAATTTTTGCAAGATCTTATTGGGGCCAGCACTTATACTTGCAGCTGTGGTTGCATCAAAAAAACTTTAAGGAGACATTCTGATATTTCAAATTCTGATAATTAGGAAATTGTACCATTTTAAGAATGGTTGCTACAGATACACAGGTAGGAAGGGAATGTGTTCCTAAAATATCAAAGGAAACTCTCTGGCTGGAGAAAGGTTCAAAGTTTTAAAGTTTCATTTTGTTATCAATGCATGTATGCAGAATACAGCTCTGTGATTTGTCTTCTCCAAGTAGCCATGGAAGTAGTCATAAGAAAGGAAAAGATAACAAGCCCACAAAAAAGGAAAAAGAAACAAAAAGCTTCCCTCACACAAATACTGACAGATCGCTCACCCGTAAAACGTCAGCTAGAACATCAAACCCCAAACCCCCAACACCCTCAATCCCGTCCCTTGCAAAAAGAAACAGTAACAAGAGCATCAAACCCCCACTACACTGTCTTGCACACAAAAACTAACAGACCACCCATACGGAAAAACCTCAGACCCTAAATCCCGCAACCCCTCCTTCACACAAAAAATCTCATTTATCGCCCACTCAGAAAATGGCAACAAGGACCATCAGACCCTCAAACCCCAAACCCCCAACCCACCAATCAGCAACAAGAAAGATAATATGGAAAACTGAAGGAGACTACAGTCCACACCAAGAATCACATGAATCTCAGAATTTCAAAAGTATCCTCCATCAGCAATGAGGAGAGTGACCATTTAAACTCAGTCCTTCTGTAGAGAGCGACTGCAAAATGAAAAGTAAAACAAAAGCCTACTGGAAATCTGAAACAAAATCAGGAAATTTTGGGAACATTTAGCGGGTTGGGCGTCATCTCTGGAAAGAGGACGGGTTGAAGTTAATGTTTCAGAAGATTCAGATGAGAGCGTTCCAACTTACAGTGTTAGCTCTGTTTTTCTTTCCATGGTTGCTCCAGAACTGCTAAGCATTTCTGGCATTTTTGTATTTTGGTAGAGAAGAACAGTACCCATATGAGGCACATTGTTTGTGAAGGGGGTTTTGGAAATAACTAGGGTTATAGTCACGTGTTTTTGGGAGGAGGCTGTCATGGAGTTCTGTGTGGAATATTTAGTAATACTCTATAAATGCATTCAATAAATGCCTGAATTTTGAATAGATTGCAGTGGTGGGAAATCCCTGCGCCTGCTCCACCATTTCCCTTTTCATTTGGAGCATGGTGCTTGGGTAAATCCTGAAAGCAGCAGTGTGCACTAGTCAAATACGGCAGAGATCAGTAGCAAACTGGAATGATCCTGCTGCCTCTGAGTAAGTATTGTTCATGATTGTGAGCTACACGGACAAAGCAGTTCCATCACCTGTATTTGAGGATGCCACAGATGCCAGGTCAAGGTCATACTTTAAACAGCAAAATTTTGGGGGACCTGGATTGGTTTAAAAACTCTCGGAACTTCTACAGTTGTTGAAAATCCTGTCAGAAATCAGTCAAAGTCCAGACATTGTCAGATTAAGCCTATTTTTAATTGTACATTTCTTTGGAGTTGTGTGAGGATATTGCTTGGCCATCATTTCCCCAAACAGAAAATGATAAGAATGAATTCTTGATCTCATCTCTGTTCTAAATGGACATCCCTCAAGCAAGGATGTAGTGCTGTGGCTTTATAAGGCATTGGTTAGACAGTGTGGAGTACTGTCAGCAGTTTTGGGCCAGTAACCCAAGAAAAGCTGTGCTGGCATTGGAGAGGATGTTCACAAGAATAATCTCATGAATGAAAGGGTTAACATATGAGGAGCTCTGGGACTATAGGATTGAGGGAGGATCTCATTGAAACCTATCAAATATTGAAAGGCCTAGATAGAGTGGATGTGGAGAGAATGTTTCCAACACTGGGGTAGTCTAGGACCAGAAGACACAGCCTCAGAACGGAGGGACATCCATTTGGAAAAGAGATGAGGAAAATTTTCTTTAGCCTTAGGGTGGTGAATCTGTGGAATTCATTGCCACAGACAGTTGTGCTGGCCAAATCATTGGGTATATTAAAGGAGGAGGTTGATAGGCTCTTGATTTTTCAGGGCATCAAAGGTTATGCGGAGAAGACAGAAGAGTGAGGTTGAGAGGGGTAATAAATCAGCAATGATAGAATAGAGGAGCAGACTCCATGGGCTGAATGGCCAAATTCTACTGTTATATCTTTTGGTCTTATGATCTTATGGACCTTGCAATCTACTTTGTCATGGCCTTACACCTTATTGTCTGCCTGACTTGCAATTTCTCTGTAACTGGAACATTTTATTTTACATTCTGTTATTATTTTATCTGTACTATCTCAATATACTGAAGTGATGAAATTATTTGCATGAATGCATGCAAAATGAAGTTTTTCTCTATACTTCACTATACGAGAATAATAAACCAATTTACCAATTTTAGATAAGTATTGAAAACCAAAAAAATGTCAGCTGAGAGATTGATAAAATTCTCCAGTCTTCAACTCCATATGAGGTATAATTCCCAATAGAGCACTTATCCCTTGATAGCAGTTTGGTCAAACGTAAACATTCCAAGATTATTCCAGGAATATATAGTTTCCATACATGCCATGCCTATCTATGGCAGGACCCCACTGGCACATTGGGAACATCAGCAGTGGTTATAGTTGCTTTTCAGACTCTGCAAGAGTCTGTTAACGACTAATACAGAATTCATATCACCTTATACTTCTTTAATTCTTTTAACATTTTCTAATAATGTAAGTAGTTACAATCTTTTCCCTTCAGTGTGTATGTACCCAGTGCAAATGACATATTACTTTGATAGAGTAACTTGGTCAATATGGTGCTTTTCATATTCCATTTCTGTGCTTCAGAATTGCCAAAAACCCAATCCAATGCAGAAGATGTCATGTACATAAATGCAGGGGCATGTAATAGAACCACTATGATTGAGGACCTAAATGAACAGGTTCTCTACCCATTCAGTATCAAACCAAATTCTTTTTTAGAAACATAGAAATATAGAAACATAGAAAACCTACAGCATAATACAAGCCCTTCAGCCCACAATGCTGTGCCAAACATGTAATTACTTTAGAAATTATCTAGGGTTACCCATAGCCCTCTATTTTTCTAAGCTCTATGTACACAACCAGGAGTCTCTTAAAAGACCCTATCATTTCCGCCTCCACCCTTGTCATTGGCAACCCATTCTATCATGCTCGGTGTAAAAGAACTTAACCCTGACAGCTCCTCTGTACATACTTCCAAGCACCTTAAAACTGCGCCCTCTCATGTTAGCCATTTCAGCCCCGGTAAAAAGCCTCAGACAATGTTGTACAAAGGCTGTTTTAAATCTGGTCAAGTAGAAAAGAAAAGCTTACGAAAGGTTCAAAAAACTTTATAATGATAGAGATCTATAAGATTATAAGGCTAGCAGGAAGGATTTTAAGAATGAAATTAGGAGAGCCAGAAGAGGCCATGAGAAGCCCTTGGCGGACAGGATTAAGGAAAACACCAAGGCATTCTACAAGTATGTGAAGAGCGTGAGAGAATATGTAAATAGCATCTAAGACATGAGAGAATAGGACCAATCAAGTGACACAGTAAAAAAGTGTGTATAGAACAGTAGGAGATAGCAGAAGTACTTAATGAATATTTTGCTTTAGTACTCACTACGGAAAAGGATCTCCGTGATTGTAGGGATGACTTACAGCGGACTGAAAAGCTTGAGCATATAGATATTAAGGAAGAGGATGTGCTGGAGCTTTTGGAAAGCATCAAGTTGGATAAGTCACAGGGACCAGATAAGGTGTACCCCAGGCTACTGTGGGAGGGAAGGGAGGAGATTGCTGAGCCTCTGGGAATGATCTTTGCATCACCAATGTGGACGGGAGAGGATCTGGAGGATTGGAGGGTTGCGGATGTTGTTCCCTTATTCATGAAAGGGAGTAGAGATAGCTAGGAACTTATAGGCCAGTGAGTCTTACTTCAGTGATTGGTAAGTTGATGGAGAAGATCCTGAGAGGCAGGATTTATGAACATTTGGAGAAGCATAATATGATTAGGAATAGCCAACATGGCTTTGTCAAAGGTAGGTTGTGCCTTATGAGGCTGATTGAATTTTTTAAGGATGTGACTAAACATGTTGATGAAGGTAGAGCAGTAAATGTAGTGTATATGGATTTCAACAAGGCATTTGATAAGGTTCTCCATGTATAAGATGATGAAAGGCATGGATCGTGTGGATTGTCAGAGGCTTTTTCCCCAGGGCTGAAATAGCTAGCACTAAGGGGCATGGTTTTAAGGTGCTTGGAAGCAGGCACAGAGGAGTTGTCAGGGGTAAGTTTTTTTTTACACAGAAAGTGGTGAGTCTGTGGAATGGGCTGCTGGTGATGGTGGTAGGGGTGGATACAACAGGGTTTTTTAAGAGACTCCTGGATAGGTACATGGAGCTTAGAAAAATAGAGGGCTATGGGTAACCCTAGGTAATTTCTAAGGTAAGGACATGTCAGCACAGCTTTGTGGGCTGAAGGGCCTGTATTATACTGTAGGTTTTCTATTTTTTTATGTTTCTGTATGTTCCTAATCCACACAATCAATGCCTCTTAAAGGCCAAGTTCACATAAGGCATGCTCCCCAATCCAGGCAACATCCTGGTAAATCTCCTCTGCACCCTTTCTATAGTTTCCACATCCTTCCTGTAGTGAGGCGACCAGAACTGAGCACAGTACTCCAAGTGGGGTCTGATCAGGGTCTATATAGCTGTAACATTACCTCTCGGCTTTTTAATGGGGATGATGAAACTAATTCCAAACATATTCAATGATTTGATCATTACCAATATTTTATATATCAATATCTAGAAACTAACATGAATTTTTCTGACCAAGTAAAGCTATGTTGAATACATGTTTGCATCACTTTAACAGTATTGCAGTAAATGATATCCTGAGCCAAGTTAATAATGGATTGAATTAGATTAGTTTTATATCATTCAGAAATCTGAATATTTTGATAAATAATTTCTTGGGCTTTGCTCTAGGGATGATGAGGTATGGTCTCATGAGTGCTATGTCTCCATCTAAATAGCCAAAGTATCAGAGGGAGCTAGATGAATGATCAAGGACTACTTGAATGGAGGACATCAGATCTGATTCTGTTCAAATCCTCACCAATGATCAGGTGCTTGGTTGCACTGAAGGATACTAATCAGGCAGGAACAGACAACCTGGCTGATCCCCAGGAAGAAAGTGGTCAATTGTGTTAATCCATCTGAGGTTAGATGGTTCATTTTAAACCCTGGCCTATCTTGCTTGGATTGCCTAGTTATAGTAAGCAATCAAGTTCATTGGTCAACAGTCCATAACAAGTCTATGTGTTTGTCTGCAGACACTGGTGCAATGGGATGGGGACAAGCTGGTCTGCGTTCAGAAGGGTGAGAAGCCCAACAGAGGCTGGAAGCAATGGATTGAGGGTGATGAACTACACCTGGTAGGTCACACTGTGCCCTCATTTAAGCTGTGCCAATAATGTGATTAATAATTATTTAAGTGAAATCTGGGATCTAATTGACAATAAAAACTGATAATATGATGAAATCTGTATGAATAATTGCTTTCATATTAACGTCCCAACCTTCTAGTCTGAGTATAAAACACAACAGGGCGTCACAATGTGTTGTTGCCTGCATGTGTATGTAAAGAATGCAATGCCGCAGTTCTGCTTTCTGCTTTTTTTGATGCAGTACCTCTATTTCATTATTTAAGTAAGTGTTCGTTGGGACTATGAATTTCATTTAGACTTGATTGCAGTTGACACAACAGTGGATCACTTGGCAAACATGGTTTCATCTGGAAGCCCAACACCATATTCTAAGAACAGTGAAGAGACTTGCAATGTAAAAAAAAATCAGCCCTGCTAGTTTTGCCTGGATATCTTCACCAACCATTCTTACCACCCTCTTACCAGCACCCTCTACTGCTTCATGTCAAACACTCCTAGAAGCTGAAGTGAATTTCTTTTTTAGCGCAAGGGTGACTTTAATATAAAAAATCAGATTAATAGAATTAAACTTGTGCACTATATTTCAGTCCAGCCATAAAGACTCTTTTGGTTACAGTAATTTTTTTTATTACATGTCACTAAAGTGATAGTATAAGATCATTGTAATTTTAGCATTAATTGACATATCATTTGGTGGCTGTATGCCAAAAGGAAGGAGGCACGTAGGCTATGAGAAGAGTACAGGAATGAGTCTTGTTAAAGTATTTTACTGGAGGACAGTAGCCAAGTTTGTTCTGCAGCTGGCTTAAGTGCCCATAAATGGTGTGGCAATTGCTTGCAGATTTTAAATGCGGGATGGCATGGTGGGCTTTGGTGTATTTATTAAAAGGGCTTGCAAGATGAAAATGGCCAGAGTGTCCATGGTAATGAAGTGGAAAGTGTGAAAGTGAAAAAAACACTTCCTAACAAAAATCGAGCAGGGACTTAAAATATACAGTAAGTGGTAAATTTAGTTAATTTCCCACTGTACAATTTCAGCCTTACTTCAACAGCACTTTCTCAGCTGGGCAAACAAGTTTTATCGAGACAGAAGGAGTTATGCTCTTTTAACCACATTGGACCCTAGTGATGGTGCCACTGGCTGAATGGGGTCATCTCTGGCCAGGGTCATCAGTCCAAGAATATCAGTGATTACTTTGCATTTTTGAAGCAGTAGGGGCATTTCTTTAGGTCCCAGAAAGCAACTTTACCTTGGCTGCTTCGATTCACACAAATCCCACTCACAAGAGTCTTCTGAGCCCTTCTGATGCTTTACACCCCCCCCCCCCCCACAACTCCTAAGTTTTGTTCCACCCAGTCTTCAACTAGAACTTCTTGTCTCCTTGTTTAGCCAATTGCCCAAACTATGTGCTAAAAGTAATTCTGTAAATTTTCTTTTGTAGGTTATACTGTATCTTTGGATTTTCTTTTACTTACTGTTCTCTCCTAAAGGAACGTACTACGTTTGCACCAGAAGTCAAACAATACCTTGCTCAGATTGAAATCTATCGGATGGTGTTCGAGGCTGTCTGGCACCATCTGAACCAACCCCGATCCTGTGAATTAGCTATTCCAGTCATGTGTGATAATTGTATTCTAATTTATTTTTCTTTCCTTGCAGGAACTAACGTGCAATGACCAGGTCTGCCATCAAGTTTTCAAGAAAAAGTAAACAGTTGAATGTGGACTTAAATTGTTCTTATATGTGGCATTTCTATGCTCAGCATCACTGAATGTGTGCTGTGGTATCACAATAAAAGTGTTTGTCCTTAGAGAATGAATAGTGATTTAAATTACAGTAAATGTATTTGTATTGCACATCATGTAGAATAAAATCATTACATTAGGAACCTTCTATCTTTAGCTCCCAGTGGTTGTTTCCAAAGAGACAGCGTATTATCTTTAATGTTTTGCTGTCAATAATGCATCACCGGGACTCAGATTCATCCGTATTTGCCTAAGGCAAACACTTCTTTCTTTGGCTTTTCCTCAGAGGAAAGCTCCATCAGAGCTCTCAGAGAGAAAAATAAATCTTCTTTCTTTCAAGGCAAAGGGATTAAACATTGCATAAGAGAACTCAGGAAGGAAAAGATATTTTACGACTTCTGGATTTCTAATTTTATGTTGAGGTTGCATGATTATTAAACACTTAATACTAGGTAAGACGGTATGGTATTATAATAATTCACAACAAAAGCAATAAGTACAACCAATTGGTTTTTTTTCTGACCAACTGGAAAAATAGCTCAGGAACATAGTCAATAAAACAAGAACTTAGCTTATTTTATGCATATTGAACACTAGCAAACCATAACAATCTCTCAGTTCTACCAACATTCTTTTACCTCAGGAATATCACTCTTACTGAGCATGGTTCCCATCAAAAATATTGATTTTAAAACAGGAAGGGCTGGAAAAGATCAGCATAGGTGTGGAATGAAAAGCAGAGCTAAGATCTCATTTGAAAATCAAAAGCCTACAGATCCTGGAAATCTGAAATAAATATAGAAAATATCCACATGTCAGGCAGTACATGTAGAGAGAGAACCAGAGTTAAGATTTCAGATCAACAAACTTTCATCAGAAATGGAAACTGTTAGAGATCAAAAATAAAAATTAAATTGCAGAAAAGTCAGAGAAATGGAGGGAATGAAGGTAATGTCTTCGGCAAGGCTGAACCCAAAGCACAATTGTTGGCAGTGCCAGCTGAGCCAGGGGAACGAAGACTTCTTGATCACAATACAAAAAAAAACTTGATCTCAAGTAAGCTAGTTTCACAAATCTACAAAGCTGCAGGTCATTCCTCACAGCCTTAGCTCTGTTAAGGGAGTATTAGAAAATTCTCGCATCCTGGTTCTGGAAATAAAACAACAGTCTGCTGATTAATTTGTGAGTAGGTAGCAATGTGCTTGTGATGCATTTAATGCATTCTTCAGGGTCTCATTTGAGGGTTTTATGATGTGGTACATTTCTCTGCCCTTGGGGCCAATGAGTTATCACCATGTACATCTGTGCTGGTTTATTTTGCACTGTCAGCCCAATATACAATGTAAAGCTTTCTCTCAACCAGCTCCATTATTCGCATCAGTACAAACAGGAGAAAATCTACAGATGCTGGAAATCCACGCAACACGCACAAAATGCTGGAGGAACTCAGCAGACCAGGCAGCACCTTGGAAAAGAGGAACAGTTGATGTTTTAGGCCGAGACCCTTTATCTGTCCTGATGAGGGGTCTCGGCCCAAAACGTCAACGTTTACTCTTTTCTATGCATACTGCCTATCCTGCTGAGTTCCTCAAGCATTTTATGTGTGTTATTCACATCACATACTTGGCCAGAAACCTACTTACTCGGGCATCTTTTTTTATTCCACAGTGTAGTGTCATCCAGCTTGCTCCTCTCTGGAGTCACAGTGACTCACTTCTGAAGCTGAGGACTTTCTGGTTAGAAAGGCACACCCACTACAGCTTCAGAGTTCACAGAGTTCACTGGGAGGGAGAAGGTACTTAGAAGTAGCAGGAAGGCAAATACTCTGTTGCTAGTTGTGACAGTGAAGAAAGTCACCAGAGAGACACTGAAGCTGGTGGACATAGAAGTCTTCATCCAGCTAACCAAGCAGCAGGCATTATGCTCAAGACACTTTTAGAAGAAAAGGCTTGCCTGGCCCAACATTACTTGATACTTTTATATATTAAAGATCAAAGGTGACAGCAGGACAATTCTACAGTTACAATGTAGCCACAATGATTCCTTTGAATTAACTATAATTTAATAACACCTCCATCGTCACACCCACACTCCAGACACCCTAGACTGAATGTCTCTCTAGATGCATTCATGCATATCCAGATATCTCAAGTGAATGTGTGTTTCCTGGTTTGCAAACAACCCCCAGTTTGCAGCTCCAGGAAGACCACTGTACAGATCTGCAATTTAAATTCAATCCACAGTCCACATTCAGATTTGACGACTGGTTGCTGTTTAAATTAGTAATTGCTATATACCACATCGCTAGAATATGCCCTAGCATTGTTCATTAGAAACACAACAGAGTCTGCAGATGTTGGAAATCTGGATCGACACATACAAAATGCTGGAGGGGATCAGCAGGTTAGGCAGCATCTGTGAAGGCATAGGAACAGAGAATGTTTCAGACCAAGACATGAGTTCTGATGAAGTGCCTCGGACTGAAATGTTGACTGGTCATGCCCCTCCATAGATGTTGAGATCCTCCAGCACTTTATATGTGTCATATTGCTCATTGCTAATCTTTAATCTTTATACTCAGAAAAGTGCAACCAGACCCAAAAATCTAACACTTCTAATATCTCAGCTGTTGTAGACTAACAACAATGAGAGAAAATTGGGAATCAGGGATTCAATAATTAGGGGACAGATGGCATTTTTTGTCACTTAGTTGGAACTCTAGCATTTTCTGTTACAATTTCAAATTACAGCCCCTTCAGTTTATTAATTTCCCTTAAATTCTGAGAGAACATTTCTTCATATGGGAGGACACTGAACCAGAGAGCGTGGTCCCACAATAAGGAGGTACCATTTCAAGCTAAGAAGAACAACAATGTCGTACCTCAGAGGATTGTGAGTCATTGGAACACTTTGTCTTGGAGTGCTGTGGAGGCAGGTTCCTCAGATATATTTAATGTTGGGATAGACAGGTTTCCAATATGTAAGCAATTCAAGGGTTAGGTGGGAAAGGCAGGAAATTTGATCTAAGAATTCCAGACCAGTTATGATCCTATTGAATGGTGGAGAAGGCTTGAGGGAATAGATTGTCTCTTCCTACTCTTAAGGAAGTCTGTAGTTTCCTGGTCTACTAAAGCCAAACTGCTTCCATACTTCATTGCTTCCTTTGATAATTGAATCTCTACTTTACTTTCAAATAAAACTTCAGTATATTTTGATAATTAATTTAAACTAATTAATCCCTTCTTTTTCTACAGTATTAAATTTAAAACATGCAAATGTCACTCCAGTCTTTAAGAAAGGAGGAAGGCAGCAGAAAAGAAATTATAGACCAGTTAGCTTGACCTCAGTGGTTAGAAGATGTTAGAGTCAATTGTTATGGAGTACTTGGTGACACAGGACAAGATAGTACAAAGTCAGCATGGTTTCCTCAGGGATAATCCTGCCTGAAAAACTTATTGGAATTCTGAGAGGAGATTACGAGTAGGATAGATAAAGGGGATGCAGTGGATGTTGTATATTTGGACTTTCAGAAGGCCTTTGAAAGGGTGCCACACATGAGGCTGCATACCAAGTTAAGAGCCCATGGTATTACAGGAAAGTTACTAATGTGGTTAGAGTATTGGCTGATTGGTAGGAGGCAGCAAGTGGGAATAAAAGGATCCTTTTCTGGTAGGCTGCCAGTGACTAGTGGTGTACCACAGGGGTTGATGTTGGGACCACATTTTTTATGCTGTATATAAATGATTTAGATGATGGGTAGATGGCTTTGTTGCCAAGTTTTCAGGTGATACAAAGATTGGTGGAGGGGCAGGTAGTGCTGAGGAAACAGGTAAGCTGCAGAGAGACTTAGACAGATTTGGAGAATGGGCAAGAAAGTGGCAAATTAAATACGATATTGGAAAATGCATGCATGGTCATGCACTTCAGTAGTAAAAATAAATGTGCAGACTATTTTCTAAACAGGAAGAAAATCCAAAATTCTGAGATGCAAAGGGACTTGGGAGTCCTTGTGCAGAATACATTAAAGGTTAACTTGCAGGTTGATCGGCAGTGAGGAAGGTAAATGCCATGTTAGCATTCATTTCAAGAGGTCCAGAATACAAGAGCAAAGATGTGATGCTGAGGCTTTATAAGGCACTGGTGAGGCTTCACCTTGAGTATTGTGAACAGTTTTGGGCCCCTCATCTTAGAAAAGATGTGCTGGCTTTGGAGAAGGTCTAGAGGAGGTTCACAAGGATGAATCCAGGAATGAAAAGGGTACTTTATGAGGAAAGTTTGATGACTATGTGTCTGTACTCACTGGAATTCAGAAGGATGAGGGGGAATTTTATTGAAAACTTCCAAATATTGAAAGGCCTAGACAGAGTAGATGGGGAAAGGATGTTTTCCATGGTGGGGGCGCCTAGGACAAGAGGGCACAGCCTCAGGACAGAGGGGTGTCCTTTCAGAATAGAGATGAGTAAAAATTTCTTTAGCTAAAGTGTAGTGAATTTGTGGAGTCCAGGTCATTGGGTGTATTTAAGGTAGAAATTGATAGATTCATTATTGGACATGGCGGTAGAGGTTACAGGGAGAAGGCCGGGAACTGGGGTTGAGGATAAGAAGAAAAAAAGATTAGCCATGATTGAATGGCGGAGCAGATTCGATGGGCCGGATCACCTAATTCTGTTCCTGTGCTTTATGGTCTAAATCATCATCTTCCTTAGTCAATACATTAACATTCTGATCTAGGATTCGATCTCATGTTCATACTGTTATGCCCGCAGCCCCCTCCTTTGTGAGAATTGCAAGAGCACTATTGGGTTGGGTCAGGGGACCCAGGAAATGAGAGAGAGACGTGCAAAATGCCTCGTTCCCCGGCGATGTAAAATCACGGGACATATCCATTGTTTCTTGGGGACACATTTGTGGATTGTGATCCTATGCTACATGACAGCCTTCGGGCAAACTGGGATGGGTGACGGGGAGAGATTGCATCATCACCTCAATCTGATTGACATCTACAACCCTGCAAGTCAGGATAAAAGAGGGGCTGTAGGAACAGCCCCCTTGAGACGCATCAGAAGAACCGCTAGCGATCCCGTAATAGCGGGAAGCCATTTGAAGGAAGCCACGTGCGTTCAGTTCCCTTGGCTGGTACCACGGAAAACGATTTTTTGAACTAACAACGGGGAACCAACTCCCCCGACTCAACGGATTGGCCTCATAAAGGACACGGGCAAGTTTAAGTGTCTTTCTCTACAACCCAAAAAGCTGCATCTTGAATGACAATTGACTTTTATTTTTCCATCGGACAATACAGTAACCCCTAGACAAACGATAGAGCTATTTCTTATGGATGATTATGATTATACCCACACGTTTAGATTGAGTATTGACGACGTATATTATCTGAATGTTTGTATTAATCTTATTTTTGTGCTCCTTTATAAATAAAGACTTTTAAAAATAGTACCATCAGACTTCAACGGACCTCTCTATCTTTGCTGGTAAGTGACCCAGTTACGAGGTACGTAACAATACCAAGAATTCATCCCTGCATCATTAGAATGAGCTTGATTTGTCTAGTTTATTTGTGAATTAAAGTCCCTCATGATTATGACAATATTCCATTCCATATTATCTATATTGTGTCTTGCATCATAATTACCATTAAGAAACCCACAGACAACTTCTCACAAATTTTTCTGCTCCATACTGTCTCCTACCTCCATCACATCAAGGACAGTACAATTCTCTATCATTTTCCAATATTCCAAGACCCTTACTATATCATCTTGATGCAATTCCTTCTTTAAAAGGTTTATAGTACTTACCCTCCTCATCCTTTTTCCTGCCTGTATTGCTTAAATATGTAATCTTAGAACATCTAATTCCCAGATTTGGTCACGCTGCAGCCACATTTCTCTAAAGACAAGTAGATCATATCCATTTATAGCCCTTAATGTCACTTTTCCATCACATTCTTGCACTTACTGTGAACATTTTGTCATACATATAGTGCCTTTAAATGTAGCCTGTTAACATTTTTCCATGATCTATTCCTATTTACTGTTTACTTTTGTTTCCACTGGCTACCTGCCAAATGTTTCTAGCACTTTTTCTACATGATTTATGGCTCCCTTGGTTTCATCTCATCTATTTCCCGTAGCCTTTCCCTCACTTCCTCTGCTAGGCAGAGCAAAATTACTTCTTCAAGTTCCCACCTTCTATTCCCCAGGCCGCCTACTCCTGCCCCTAATTTGGATGTCCCTTTGGAAGCCAGAAAATGTTTGAGGTAAACACAGGAAATTAGAACAAACATTATTTCAGAGTTTTATAGCAGAGATAGACAGAAGATAGTGGTTACAGTATAGGTTGGTTACAGTGCAGTAAATGGCTTTCAGGGAAGAGATAGTTCAGATATGAAATAAGTAAACATCTTTAACAAGTAAAAGCAAATGTCTAAAGTTAGATCAGAAGACATAGGAGCAAAATTAGGCCATTTGTTCCATCAAATTTGCTCCTCCATTTGATTATGGCTGATTTGTTTTTCCCTCTCAACCCTATTCTCCTTCCTTCTCCTCATAACCTTTGACACCCTTACTAATCAAGAACTTATCAAGCTCCATTTTAAGGAAACCTAATAATGTCCACTGCAGCCTTCTGTGGCAATGAATTCTACAGATTCACCACCTTCTAGCTAAATATATTCCTCCTCATCTCTGTTCTAAAGCAACAACCTTTTATTCTGAGGCTAGGCCCACTGGTTCTAGACTCTCCCACTACTGGAAGTATCTTGTCCGTATCCACTAAGCCCAAGTGTATCATATTTAGTAGGTTTCAATCCTGCTAAACCTTGAAACATCAAATGATCCTGATATGTGAAACACTCAGGTTCTGTTGGCTGTGTAAGTCTAGGGAAGACAATCTCTGGGCCCGCCAAACGTGTGAGATTGAGGTAAGATTTGCTAGATGCTGTGTGATGTGTTACCCTGTTACAAATCAGTACCATGAAATAATAGACAACACACCATACACAATTACACAATTTACATTTATAATTCTTAATTTGGCTAAAGAATTTGTAAAGAAAATGCTAAAAAAGAAAAGGGCCCATTTTAATGAAACTGTCTAATGTACACAAGTTGGAGTTCACGGTTTTCCCTTCGCCACTCTCCCTTCGATCTCCCCGGCCTTCGTCGGATCATGACACCACTCTGGGTTGAGTACTATAATCTCTCCCTCCGGCTTCTCCCTTCATCTCCCACCAAACAAAAACCCAAATCACCCCAATGTCAGGCGCAAGGCACGAAATACATTCCCCTCATTGGACAGCTCACATTCCAAAGCACCCGTTAATCCTAACCATAACCCAAACACTGCTTCTACAGAAAAATCATTATATTAGCAGTGAAACCTTTCCCAGGGTGTTACATATGTTAATCCTCTCAACTCTAGCATCATTCTCATAAACTTTGTCTTGTCCCTCTTCAAAGCCAGCATATCCTCAGAAATGGGTTTCAAAACTGCTCACAGTATTCCAACTCTGCACCTTTGATTTCATTATTCTCTCTCTATTTATAAAATACAGTAATTTCTGCCTCTATTCCTTCTACCATGGTACATGACCATTTACTTCCCTGCACTATACTCCATCTGACTCTTCTCTGGCCATTTTCCCAACCTACTCAAGTCCTTCTGCAGACTTCCTGATTCCTCAATACTACCTACCCCTCCAAGTATCTTTGTACTATCTGAAGCCATCTGTTTTGTCACCCAAATCATTTACATATAACATGAAAGGTAGTGGTCCCAACATGACCCCCATAGAACACCACTAGTCATTGGAAGACAAGTGAAAAGCCCCCATTCATTCCCACTCATTGCCTTCTGCCCATCAGCCAATCTTCAGTCCATGATACTACCTTTTCCATAATACCAAGGGCTTCTATCTTGTTTAGTAGTTAATGTGAGGCCAAAGGACTTCAGAAGTACAAATAAACTACATCCACTGACACTTCTTTGTCTAACATGCTTGCTACATCTTGAAAGAATTCCAACAGATCTGTCAGGCAAGATTTCCCTTTAAAGAAGCCAAGCTGACTCCAAAATATTTTATCATGTGCCTCTAGGTGCCCCAAAACTGGACTGTAAAATCTTACCAACCACTAATTTGGGTTAACTGGCCTATAAATTCTTGTCTTTCACATCTTGCCCTTCTTAAAGAGTGGATTTATATTTACAATTTTTCCAGTCCTCTGGAACCATTCTGGAATTTAGTGACTCTTGCAAGATCACGACTGACACCTCTACAATCCTTTCAGTTACTCTTTCAGAACCCTGCGTTTGTGATCCATCTGGTACAGGTGACTTATCAACTTATCCAGCTTCAGACCTTCCCACTTTCCAAGGACCTTCTCCTATGATAATTTCTGATCTTGCTCTCTCAAACTTCTGGTATACTACTAGTGCATTCCACAGTTAAGACTGATCCAAAATACTTATTTAGTCCAACCGCCATTTCATTATTTCCCATTACTACCTCTCCAGCATTACTTTCAACCAGTCAGAGTCCACGCTTACTTCTCTTGCTTTTTCTACATCTGCAAAAGCTTTAGGTAACCTCTTTTATATTATTGGCTAGCTTACCTTCATATTTTATCTTTTCTCTCCTTATGGCTTCTTTAGTTGCTTTCTGTTGACTTTTAAAAGTTTCTGAATCCTGTAACTTCTGTAATTTTTGCTATATTCTATGCCTTCTCTTTGCTTTTATGTTGTCTTTGACTTCCATTGTCAGCCATGGTTGCCTCATCTTCCCCTTAGAATACTTCTTCATCTTTGGCATGTATCTATCCTGTAGCTTCCGAAATGTTTGCAGTAACTCCTGCCATTACTGCTCCACCATCATCCCTGCTAGTGTCTCCTTCCAACCATCTTTGGCCTGTTTCTTAGTCATGCCTCTGTAGTTTCCTTTATTCCACTGTAATATTGATACATCTTATTTTAATTTCTCCTTCTCAAACTGCAGGGTGAATTCTATCATTTTGTGATCACTGCCTCCAAAGGGTTCCTTTACCTTAATTTCTCAATTGCAGAACAGCAATTGTCTTATCTCTAGTGGGCTCAACAACAATCTGCTCTAAAACAAAACATATTGTAGGCATTCTCCAAATTCTTTCTCTTGGGATCCGGTGCAAACCTGATTTTCCTAGTCTATTTGTATATTGAAGTCCCCAATGATTCTTGTGTTGTGTGTGTGATACTGGGAAGCTGGGTGGCCGTGAATATCACACCCAAGAGATGGAGAGGTAAGGAACAAATGTAGTGCTGTTTATTTTGCCTGTAAGTCATCTCCCCAGAATGCCCTTTTACATTAAATTCAGTACAAAACATACAAGGAAGCTTGACAGCAATCTGTAAGGGTTAAAATATACATGAGTACATATCATATCCCTCCCCTTTATTTTAAAGTATTTTCCCCACTCCCATACACGGACGAGCAGCTGAACTATTAACATTCAATAGAGTAATTATCAAATTCAACTAAAAACAAAAATAATTTTTCTAAGCTATGGAGAGGGGGTAGGCTGCCTCTATTCCCACACAAAATCCTAGGAATCATTCTGCTCCATGTTCCTGTGAGGCTATCTCTGGGTGGTGTATGTATAGATCTTAGCCTGGGTACTGCATTTTCAGTAGGAGACACTTCAGGAAGCACAGGTGATGGGGAAGCACTGATTGTGTCATTTTGTCTTAATGGAGGTTCTGTCATTGTCTGAGAATCCAGTTCCATTTCTACAACAAGATCTAGCCTGGTCAGTTTGTGTTGGTTTTCAGTAGCCTCGGAAGTAGGCAACAGCTGATCAACATGCATTCCCCAGATGTCATTACTAGTTTCTGCTGTGTACAACACAGGACTACTTCATGCCACCAAGTTCACAGGTATCTATGTTGTTCTGAAGATGTAATTCCAGACAAGTACTCTTTCTCCTGCTGTGAAACTTCGGTGCTTCACTTTAGCATGTCTCTCTGCTTGGGTTTTCTGTTCATGTAACTATTCATACAAGGTATTTTTGTTGGTAGGATCCCTTTGAAGATGATGAAAGTTGTGAAGAATGATCTGCTGGATGAGGAAGCTATGACATGTCGGTCCATAGCCTCCTCTTCTGCCACAACAAAGCCACCCTTAGGGTGGAGGGATGGCAGATTATTTTCTGTCTGATGGCATAAATACTTATTTCTCTTTCTGGTAAAGAAAAATCCCTCCTCCTCCCCTCTTCTCCTATTCCCCATTTTCCAGTATCTGCAGAATTTCTTGTTGTACTACTGAATCAGATTCACAGATCTGACAACTGAGACAGGAAGCACACTGACTTTGAATAAATATATTAGTCATTTATTTACAAAGAGTAAAAATTCAACCAAACATTCATGTTTCCAAGTTACAGATACTACAAAGCTGAATATTCAATGAACATACATAGCTAAAATGCATACAAAGCATACCTTTCCAATGGCTATGTGTACCACTTGCCTTATACAAAAGGAGACAGAACCTCCCATATGTGCTCTCTATATATCTAGGATATTTGAAACTGAACACCAGGCAGCTAAATTTACCAAAAAGCCACCAGTCCCACCCCAGAGTGTAATAGTTTATGAGCTGGACCCCATTTAATCTTATACACTGATTCTGAGGTGCATGGTGTTACCTGACACATCTGGACTTCAGTTGAAGTATTCTTGACCAATAACAGTACAAGTGTCACCTTCCTTTGTGAGCAGGTTTTCCAAGGTTATTAAAATCAGTTCCTGTGACAATCTGACCATGTCATGCTGAGAAAGGCTATCATTAAAAACCTTTCTTCCTTTGTAATAGCCCTCTTACCAACGAGCATGAGCAAGGTGTTCTTCCAAGGCACTGGGTGGCATATGTAGGGCACCACATGTCAACTGCACCACCTGTGGAAACCACAGATTAGGTACTACATATCCAGTAAGTGCCATTCAGTGTCCAACATGTGCCTACATTTACAACACCATTTGACGTAGAGACAACCATTCGGGATACTGTTTCTACTCACATTTGCCATCCACCTTGTACATTGTACCTGTACTCAACATGTCATCTACACCAACACTCTCTATCAGGTGGGGAAATCACAAATATTCTCCACCTTCCAATTAAACAAATGGTAAGTAGGGAAATACCAGCCCTTAAAGCACTTAATCCACCAGGGTTATTAAGGCTCAAGTCCCTTAAAGCTGTTAACATACATTGTGTTGAGGTTGACTAGAATATACCACTCCCTCCCTGCTCCCCCAAAACAGAATGCCCAAACCTAAAAAGCTGGATATCATCAAAGGGATTAATATCAGAGGTATCTCTTCCATCATATAGAAATTCATACAACTTCAGAAATATGAAATGGTCCAATGTGAAAATTCAAATGATATCCCCAGGAATGTATCACAGGATCTCCCACCACAAGTCAGCATCCACCACTTTGCCATTCTGTAATGCAGGGAGATACAAATGCACTTGCCCTTGATTAGTCACTTGATATTTTGAAAACACAGAAACAACAGAACTACTGGAATTACTCCCCAAGTGCTCAATTCCCTCTGAATTGTGGGCATCTCATATCTGGAATAACGTTGCATAAATTTCTACCAAATTTCAACTCAAATTTCACGTGGGCAGTATGAAAAGTGAGTCATCCCTAAAATCGATTGCATGGGGAAACAAGTAACAAAGCAACAGATTAAGACACAATAGACATGTAACAGATTAACAAAATAAAAATCCCAAAAAAGCAAAGTAACTAACTAGATATACACAGGAAACTAAGTAACTGATTTGAACACAAAAGACAAAGCAAGGGACAGAGCTATGATTTCAAGGATTAAACCGAGGTGTCTGCACTACCCTCTCTCCCTCTTTTCATTATCCACCAGACATCCCCTTCCCCCAGCCCCACAGCAGAATCACTGGCCCACCTCATCATGGCTCGAACTTTAACAGGTGCGGGCTGCTAACCAACTTGTTGTGCAGCATCTAAGTGCTGTAGCTTCAATAGTTGACAAGTTATCTGCATATTTGTATCCTTTATCTTTGAAGCCCTACTCTGAGCCATCAATGGCGAATCTCTCAGAATAATATTGTGCTGACAGAGATTTTCCATTCATTCCTAAGACTTCCTATTGTTTTATACTGATGTCCTATAACTGCTGTAAACATTCAGAAAGTATCCTGCTGACTATTCTTTTTCCTGGAAAAACCCAACAATTTAAGTATGGAAACAAGGTGGTGTCTTACTTCAACCCTGGCTAAATCTAACAGGTCTGGCATTCCATAAACCATCAGTTGGTTAGCGAGACTTCCAAAGCCCTCACTATTATCTGCCTAACCTCGGATTCTGCATCTCTCAAATGGAGGCACCTACCTTTTCAAAAAAACCTTTTAGAGAAATGCATTTTTGCTCAAAAAGCCAGACGCTGCTCAAAGCAGCATCAAATGTAATGTTGAATCAGGTTTGTAGATCTTGCAAGTGAGAGAAAATGCATTGACTTCAAATAACTATATTAGTCATTTATTTGCAAACAGTGATAATACAACCACACATTCATATTCCCCAAGTTACAGACACTACAAAGCTGAATATTCAACAAACATACATAGTTAAAAGTGCATACCTCCCAATGGTTATTGCCTTAAACAAAAGAAGAGAGACAGAACCTCCCACACTTTCTCTCTACATACCCAGGATACTTGAAAGTGACACCAGGCTGCTAACTAATTATAAAAGCAGTTGCAGTTTCTAACCAATCACAACTGAAATAACTTTCAATTATCAGGATGATCAGAATAAGCCAACACCCACCCCCCCCCCCCCCCCCCAACAGGACACTCATGTTTATCTTTCCCCTCCCACTCTAAATTCCTCTGCAAGTTATATAAGATGCTCCAAACCCAAGCACTAAGCAAGTAACAGAGCCTTGGGGACGCTTAATCCCCATAACAAAGAGTTAAGTCTTTTTCTCAATTACAACTACATTTCTCTTCTCTCCTCCCTCTTAAATGGCTCCCTAAACCATAACGTCATAGTTAGGCTACTCATTATTCTTACAGCCACCAGTTTTACCTGCACAGGGAGCAAAAATCAGAACTATTGGACAAAGTCAAGGGCAGATTCTCCTCCAGCACTACCTCTTGGATCCCCCTACCTGCCTCACTCACAGTCACACCCTCTTGTCCCTGACCATAGAAGCAGTTAATTTAATGCGCTTGACTGCCTTCTGAATCACAGTGCCAAGTTAGTGCATTGTCAATTACAAAGAAATTTCAAGTAATGTATCACAGAAAGAAGAGTATGGCAAATATTAGGAGCAAGATTTTGTTAAATATCCAGTAAAATTGTATAAAGTACAAAAAGTAACTGAAAAAGAGTCAAAGCAAGGCTACTGGATAAAGATTGGTAAGCTCACTTAAATTATACATTTTAAAATATGCCAAGGGTAAGGGGTAAGCCAGGGAACTGGAGGGCATTTTAAAAATCTATTCATCAGAACATGCCCTTCCCAAAAACTGATGAAAAAGTCTAAGACAGATGATAAGACAATTTTCCCAAGCCCTCCTCCCTCCTCCCCCCACCACCATCTCTGCAATCTGTCAGAGTTATTTATTTGTTTTAATTTAGCAATGCAGTGTGGAGTAGACCCTTACAGCCCTTTGAGGCACAATCTCATAGCAACCCCAAATTAACTCTGACCTAATCACAGGACAATTCACAATGACCAATTAATCTACTAACCAGTACATGGTTGGACTGTGAGAGGAAACCGGAATAGCCGGGGGAAACCTACACATTCCCTGGGGAGAATGTACTGTACAAATCCATTGCAGGATGGTGCTGGAATTGAGCTCTGAACTGCAGAAGGCTCTGAGCTGCAATAGCATAGTGCTAACCATTATGCTTCCATGGCACCCAATCAAATGCCAGAGGCAATCATATCTATTAAATTGAAGGAAGACATTACTTTTCTAAAAATATTGCTTAAGCAATATAAAATCTTTTAAAACACTTAAATAATTAAAAAAAATACTACTGCACACATAAATGATTAAAATATAACATCTTTCCTCCTCACAGGATAAAATCTTCATTGTAATTAATGGGCTCAGGGATGTTGCACTAAGTTTAGCCTGGCACAGAGACTGTGACCTGATTCCCTTGACTAAGTGCTGGGAGATCTTAGTGAATTTGTTTTCTGACATTGGCCTCCGTGTGGAGACCAGCAAAGGAGTGTGCTGATAGATTAACCAGCTGAAATCTGTCAACAAGCATATGACCTCTGCAATTGCATGCAGATACACAGTAATCTTGAACACATTGGCACTTAATAGGATATAATTCACCATGGAACTGATGACATTTAATGACAAGATCAACTGTATAATTTTGTTAGTCTTTTTACGGTTACTGCCTATCCTGCTAAGTATTATTGGCATCTTCTGTTTATTTTCTGCATTACTAGCATCTAAAATATTTTGTCTTTGATACTGTTTAATTGTAGATTAGAATAGATGGTGAACACCTAATCATGGCTTAGGACATAGAAACTGATCAAAGGCAGAGTCATTAGTTCACTTTTTTTTCTATGACGGGGATTATCTTCTGGGATTTTTCTCCTTACTTACTTACTGCCCATTACACCGCTGGTACTTAAGGCAGCAATGAAGGTCCTCCATCTCTGTTTGTCCATACCATTGCACACAGACATAGAAGGATTCTTCATTGCTGCTTCTGCAGCAATTTTTTTGACCAGTCAGTGTTGTTAGCCCTGAGCTGAACCCTCAAACCTGGAGGACCGATGGAGCACTCTTAGTCTGGCCTTTACCATTTGACCTGTTTAGCATGGGTGACCCTACCTAGAGCCAAACCACAAGGCTCTTACTCCAGCCAACGTAGCTCTCCAGGTCTTTCAAGCCTCCAAGCCCTATGACAAGGTTGTGGTCCGCTTAAAGATTTCTTCTCCTAGCATGTTTTAAGTAACTTGTAATTATATGGATAAGTAACAGCTCTGAAGAGGAAGTATGGAATTTAATGTTAATACAGTTAATAGCTTTGGTACCTTGGACCTAGATCAAGAAAAGTTCTTGCCTGTATCACAGTTGAAAAAGACTTTCTGAAAGTAATAACCCATTCTGAATCCCTTGATTAAATATTCTGACAGATGTGATCAAATTTGACAGTCCATTGAAGTTTCCACATGCATGAAAATTGTAGTAATTTCTTTTTATTGAGGCCTCATGATTTTATGTATCTTCTATCTCGATAACATTGGGTGATTAGTAAAAAGAAATTAACAACACTGGTGCCTGTTGTATGAACTGGCTTGTGGTGAAATAGCACCAGAAGACACATTATGTGAATACATTAACATACACACTTACAATATATACCAATTAGAAGCATACTAGATAGATCACAGTTTTATTCAGAGTGCAACACTGATCTGGCGCTGTCACTACCATTTTTGAACTCAATGCTAATGAACTCGCTTAACCTTCCCTGCTGGTGACATTCAGCAGCAGGAAAGATCTGCTCACCAACCCAACTTAAGGAATTTGTGTTATCTAATGGATAGACGCTAGTTGTTTTGTTCCCACTGTGGTTATAATTTTTCAGTGCTTGCTACAGTTGTTTCAGGCTCCAGGTCTAAGAGGAATATTGTATCAATTACTGAGGAAAATTGTGCCAACATCAAGGCATCTGTACAAACCAATTTCTCTCAGACTTGTGTGCATTAGTAAGGATTTTCTTTGGAGAAGTACTGGGAGAATAGACAGTGTAAGCAGCTGGAAGACAGAGGGTCAGTGTGATGGGGGATGGGAAGGGTAAAATAGTTCAAAGTGGGATCCTAGTTTTGGAATAGATTATTCAGAGAAGAATTGTCCATCATGAGCCTCAGTGAAGCACAGTATTTACACTTATTTAATCACATCTCCACTGAAGTCTGCTGCCTGCAAGAGTCTAAACTGAGCTTCACATCAGGAAAGTAATCTCAACGCCAGTGGCTGTCTCGGTGAAAGTAAAGTAAAATGTAGATGCTGTAAATTGAAAATGTAACCAGAAAATACAAGAAATAGTCAAAATATCTAGCAGGATGTCTGGATAGTGAAAAATAGAGTTAACATTTCAGGTGAAAAACACTATCAGGCTTCTGTTGATACCTTTTATAACACATTTTGTATGCATTGGGTTTCATTCCGGCCTAAGCAAATGTTATTTACAGCATTCCAGTTTGCTATCACTGTTGCATTAAATAGGTCAATATTCAAAGGGAACAAGCAACATTGTTCCTCTTATCAGAAACAGTGCATCTTTTTGCTAGAATTGCAAGTTTCCCCACAACACACTATGCCATTAATTGCATTCTCATCTGCACATTACCTTGCGACACGAGATGCCACGCCAGATAGTAAAGTAGTAAGCCAAAGGCAAAGATGATTTGTATTTTGGTCAGTCTATTATCAGAGGCAGGGAATCAAGAAATTCAAATCAAGTTTTCTTCAGTAGCATATTTTACTTCTACTGATGGAGTCAAAAAACATTTGAGACTGTGAAAGATTTCAGCCAACATTACAAGTTTGCCAAGTTAGTTACCTATTGTAGCTTGCACTGGGTACATTTATAGGATATGATAAAGAATAGTTCAAATTTTTAGATCAAAATTGTCAAAAACTATTACATTTTGGAATTTGGAAGGATGAGTAAATCTCACATAGGCTTCCAACTCAGCTGTCCAACGTTGCCATTTCATCAGATATTGTTGAACAATTGGAGCACTCAGCTTCACATAACATTCAATATTCTAAAAAGAGCATATAGTTATTTTCCATCATTATCCTAGAAAGTATCCCATGTAGTTTTACAACAGTTATATCAAACAAAGTTTTACATCAAGCAACTGAAATGGAGGGACAGATAACCAAAGTACGGTCAGAGACCGATTGCAAGAAGGCATTGTAAAAGAGTAAAAAGAGACAGTCAGACAGAAAGATTTATGGATGGAATTTAAAATGTGCTCAAATTAAATAAAAATTGATGGGTTGGATCTTGCTTCTGGTCAACTTTACAGTTTTAATGAATATAAATCCAATGATGAATATGTATGTATTCAGCCTGGTTAAAGTTTCTGTCATTTTGGTCAATGGCAGAGGCTTCTTTCTCAAGCCTCTGTCATTGTGATTCTATAAGTATGTCAGATCCTAATTACTTAATTACCAAAGTCATATAGTTTTTCTTCATGTTACATTTGCTTTTTTTTGAAATACAAGACCTTGGACTCTTCACCACTCAATCGTGTAAGTATTCCCCTTACTTACATTGGTCCTGATTTTTGCAGAAGGCTGCTGACATTTTCCTGTGTATAAGCAGAAAACTAAAACTAAAACCATGACACACAAGGGAGTGCAAATGCTGGAATTTGGAGCAACAAACTCAACTCACTGAATTATTTCAGCAGATTGATTGTTATAACAAAGAACAGTGCTTTGATTACTATTGCCTTTTTGAATAATGGCATTTCCTATGTCTGGATTGTGAAAGCTTATGTAACTGCATATATGTCAAAAATAGGCCAAAAAGTGTTTAACATAAAAAATATGCATTGAAGTGGTGCTATCTTCTGGTTTTACAAAGATTGTGAGGGAATGTCATTGCAATGCGCAGTCCTGGGTACTGTGTGCATAAATCATACTGTAGGTTCAAAGTTGGGAGCAAGATGTTTTCTTTGCATTCTCTCACATATCAGAAATTTTCAAGCATCAATCCTTATCAGGAAAGTTTGATTGATCTATTACTATGTGTTTTTCTTGGGCATTGGGAGAGATATTCAGGGTGGGGATAAACTAATGGGACACAGGATACATGCACCTCCAATATCAGAAATCATTAACCCTTGAAGAAGAAATGAAGGGGAGGGAAAAAGAGCAAAAGATTGAGTTCACAATAAAACTTCAATAATTATATTTGTTCTGAAATTCCAGTGTTTCATGATCTGTCTCACCAAGGCCAGGTTACCTATGCTCCCTTGTACCTTCAGAATCACTGGGATTCTATTTCTGCCCTCCCTTTAAATTAAGCTGACTTACCAGAAAAAAAATATAATAGTTTTAACAGCTAAAATGAGTAAATTAAAAGTGTGTTGGAATATGAATGGAAATAATATTCAACTGTCTGAAAATTCTGCAGGACTGGCATTATCAAAGACTAGAGCAGTCAGATTATTGGAGTTTTATTGCATTGCGATTGCTCTTACAAAATGAAGGTCTCCTTCTGCACTGGAATGATTATATGATTCATTGAATTATCCAACCATCATGCAGGATAGTAGATGGTCCTGCCAAATTGAACAAATATGAATGGAATTGCTTAATGGGGTGAAGTTGTACACTTCTTCTAGTTTATAGCAAAATCTGTCATTCATAATTTGATGATGGATGGCTTTTACTCAAATAGTAGAAACTGATATAAAATCAGAAGTTTTGATTTATTTGCTTAGCAGCTCACACCTTGTAACACTGGTTTATTTTATATTAAGTCAACTGTCATGAAGAAAATGTAGCAAATTACAATAGCCAAATAAGTGAACCTTAATGGCTGGATGATGGCTTTGAACTGACTCATATTGATTTAAGTTCTTCACAATGATGGCAGAGGACAAATAGTTCTTATTCTACCTGGAAACACAGATTAAATTTACGAAGATTATTTCCTTGGTGATGCATCCTGGTGTGAATGATTATCTTAGTTTACATGATGAGGGTGAAACAGCAAAAGTCTGCCCTAAATTACTATGACATCATTTCTATAATTTGTTCATAATGTAACACAATGGACCTGTGTAAGGATTCAATATCACATCCTTTTGAAGAAGATACAAAGCCAATAATGATACTGGAAAATAAAAACAAATCATAGGCAATTGTTGAGTAATATTTTTGGCAGTAACATGAAGGATTAAAATGAAGTAAACCTATCCACTTGATAGGCTACAACAATTTTAAAAACATACATTATTGTCAGGTTAATGACTAATATTTAGATTGTAAATAGGTAGCATTTCTCTAAATCTACATTGAAATCATCATGTTCAAACTCAAGTTATTTACTTCTGTATGCATTTGAATCTAGCAGCACACCTCTATGTATTGACTGCTCACTGACATTGAAAGTGATTCATTCATCAATGCTGCACTCAACCCTGGATCAGGAGAATTATTGACTGTGCTGCCTGTTGGGGATGTTGTATATATAACAGGAAAAGCTCAAAAAGAATAGCATCCAGTGAGTTCTGCCTTTCTTGATCCTCATTGACTGACCACTAAATCCATGCAGCTAGGAACTCAAGATGAAAACTATGACTTTCCATCTATATCCCACTGGGTACACCACAAATGAGATTATTCCTCATGAAAACAAGAAGTGCCTGCAACATGGTTCAAAACCAGGCAAGGATGACCATGTAGATTACATTAATGAATACTAGATGTTCAGAAAACACAGAAAACATTAATAGGGGTGGGGTGAAGTACTAGTAAAGTTACAGAGTGTAACTCTCCTAGGTTGGACAAGGACAAATCAAGTTGACTGGCAATAAGAAGTAAGAAACACATAACTAGGGGTATCCTAGAGCTCACAAGATACTGAGACAGAGATAGAGGGGCATATCTGCAGGGGAATCATAAAGACTGGAACTTCAATTACTCCAGTGTTGATATGATATTGCTATGGTCAACAGAAGTGAATGGGAGGAATTCCTGAAGAGTGGTCAGCAGAACCTCTTTAATCAGTACGTTTTAGCTTAACAAGGAAGGAGACATTGCTTAATCTTGTCCTGGAAAATGAAATTGCCCAAGTGGAGCAAATGTCAGTGAGGAACCATAATCGTCATACTGTAACTTTTAGACTATAAAGTAGAAGAGGAAGAGTCAATCTTTATTGGAGGAGGGCTAGCTTCAATGAGTTAATAATGGAAAATCCCAAGGTAAAATGGGAAAACAAAACACGAGCTCTCTGGATGACAAATATGGTAGAGAATGTAGTGATGCCAAGAAATGGATATTTAAAGTGCATATCTGATGAATAACTCAGATGAGAATCAGGATGACTATAGTAAGCTAAAAGTAGAGGTGAAAGGGAAATTGATAAATAAAGAGTGAATGTCTGAATAAGTCATGGCTAATATAATCAGGAAATCCATAAGCCTTCTATAGGCATGTGAATATTAATTAAGGCAATTGAGGAGCTACTTAGGGACCAAGAAAGTAATTTATGTATAGTGGCAAAAGCAAGGCAGAAATATTTAATTAGCAATTTGCTTTTATAAGCAAAGAGGATGCTATCAATATCTCACCAGGAAATAGGGAGACAACAAATGAGATAGAAGTAATTATGGAGAAGGCAAAACAAAGACATTGATATCAACCGATATATTTATGTATCCATCCTCTATTTCTGTCTTTCATCATTAGCAAACTTATTTATGGATTTTCTAGTTCATCATCCAGGTTATTAATAAATATTGTGATTAGATGAGCCCAGACCACAGGTTGCATTGAGAGGTCAATTGTCATATGTTGTTAATTAAAATAACTGACAGTTATCATTAATTTTTGTCTTTTGTCACTCAGCCAATTTTTGAAGCATGTCAATAATTTCCCTACAGTTTTATAAGCAAATTTAGCTGACAATCTCTTCTGAGGTATTTAATCAAAAATCTTCATATATATATATTTTTTTTAATCAATCAGGATTGTCACCTGTCACTTACCCTTAAAACTTCATGCTGGATCTCAGAGTACAGTTGAAAAGCTTCAAGATATTCAGTCCTTAATTATGGATGCAAGGAATTTCAAAATAACAGATTTGAGACTCACAGGTCGATAATTCTTTGGTGAATGAATCTATTGTGGATGATTCTTGCAGATCATTAAAGGAAACACGCATGATAGGTGCTGATATATTTTACAAAAATGCTGACTCCCAATGTTGTCTTGCTGTGTGGTACAGTATCTGCTTTGTCCAATACTTTATTGATCCAGTTATATCTTTAGATTCACTTGTACTTATGTCGCTATCCCTCCAGAATCTATCCTTGACCAAATTCCAATTCTCATCTATATGCAGTCTTACAACAAAATCATCCAATGACAAAGCATCAGTTCTTGCATGCATGCTTGCTACTCCCAGGTCCATTTATACATTACAAACAAGAGAAAATCTTCAGGTGCCGGAAATCCAAGCAATACATACACAATGCTGGAGGAACTCAGCAGGCCAGGCCGCATCTATGGAGAGAAATAAACATAACCCAAATTTTTGACTGTTTGTGCCTCTCCATAGATGCTGTCTGACCTGCTAAGTTCCTCCAGTTTTTTTTTGCGTGTGTTGCTCTGGATTTCCAGAGAATCTCTTGTGTTTACACTTTCAGTTAGACCACCTCTATTATTTCACACACCTCTGCTCTTGCCTGAGATTATGTGCTCATCAAGTATCTCTAGGATGACTTGTTGCAATAAACTTCTTGCTAGCTCTCCTCATTGTATAAATTTCAGATCATTGCCTGTGCCCTAACTTGTATGTCTTGTTTAATCATCAGCTGTTTGTTTAATGACTTCCATTGGGTGACGGTTAAGCAAAGCATCTATTTTTAGATTACTCACACTTGCTTTCATTTCCTCCTATAGACTTACCATTCCCAGCACTTGCAATCAGCTCAGGCCCCGAGTCATATCAGATATCTACACTTCTCCACATTCAGCTTCTCAGTAGTCCTTAAGTTCTTCATCTCGGGTGGTTTTTAGTGCCAAGCGTCTAAGTATGGAAACTCTGATCTTAGATCTTCCTCCACAGAGACACGGGTGAAAGTGCAGATGATGGATATCAGGAAAACAGGGATTAGGGAAAATGGTGGTTCTGGGGGTGTGGGGGAGAAGGAATAGTGGATCAAGAGGGGAGTAATTACTGGAAATTAGAGAAATTGATGTTGATGCCAACAGTTTGGAGACTATCGAAAGAGAATATGGCCTCTTATTCCAATATGCATCTGGAGGAGGCTATGGACAGACTAGTCAGTGCAGGAATGAAAAGTAGAATTAAAATGTTTGGCCACTGTGAGAGACTGCAGTTTGCAGCAGATGGGATGAACGTGCTTCACAAAGCACTCCTCCAATCTGTGTCGAGTCTTATCGAGTCGAGGAAAAACCAAAGCTGATCTTATTGTCTCGTCTTATCTTCCTGCCCAGTATGATTCCACAACATAATATTCCCAATAGAGTCAGGCAACTCTTTCTTCGCAATATAGAGTTGTGGAGGCAGCCTCAATTGTGTGTACCCGTATTAACTATATTTTGCCCTCTGGGTAGCTCCACTCTTATGGCAGGATTATAGTAATGCTGTACAGGGCTCTGGGGTGATCATCAGACACTGTGTCCGAATCCCTGACTGTTCCAGACACTGCCAGGCACACTATTTGCTGATGAAATTCTGTGTTTGTGATGTGCTCTTTGAAGTGAATCTGCTTTATTTGTCACAGACACTATAAGTTGAAAGCGTACTGATTTCTGCTCAGAGGCATTATCATTGACCTGGCCCTTGAACAACAAAACCAAAAGGATGTGCATGTTGTACATGCTGATCTTTGTTGCTGAGGTGAAACTGGATGACCAGATGTATTGATTGAAGTTTTTAATGCAGCCACGCACAACAGATATTCATTTTTATCAATTTCTGCCTTACTGCTGGTATGCTATAGGTCGCAGCCAAGGGAAGTGAATGACTTTACCACTTTGACATTTTGCTCTGTATCTGTTTTTGAGTTAAGTTGTCAGGCTTTAACTGAATTTACATACAAGGGGTGATTGATAAGTTTGTGGCCTAAGGTAGAAGGAGTCAATTTTAGAAAACCTAGCACAGTTATTTTTCAACATAGTCCCCTCCCACATTTATACACTTAGTCCAGCGGTCATGAAGCATATGGATCTTGGACCTCCAGAAAATGTCCACAGCATGGGGTGATTGATAAGTTCGTGGCCTACAGTAGGAGATGAGGTATTAACTTCAAACTTCCTGCATTATCACTCAGAGTTGACCTGAATGTGCATGTAACGAGAGCTGTATAACTCACCTCCTTCTACCTTAGGCCACGAACTTATCAATCACCCCTGCTGTGAACACTTTCAGGAGGTCCAAGAACCATATGCACCACGATTGCTGGACTAAGTGTGTAAATGTAGGAGCGGACTATGTTGAAAAATAAATGTGCTAGGTTTTCTAAAGTTGACTCCTTCTACCTTAGGCCAAAAAATTATCAATCACCCCTCGTATAAGCCAAAGGGGAAATTTTCCAAGCAACGTGTCTACCAGGTTACCTTCATCAGCATAATCTGGGTTGGTGAACATCTTGTGGTTCGGATTTGCTCAGCAGATATTTGTGAGCCATGCAGTCTGTTGACAAACTTGCCCTGGGTCAGATGTTTGTACAGGCAGGAGTCATGAGGATTGGTGATGCTCCTCACTCCAAAGTCACTGGGGCCAGAGGTCCATGCAGTCTGGTGGTCATCCCAAGATTGGTAGGTCTTGGGGTCGAGGCCTGAAGATCAAATCCAAGATCAGTGAGTCAGTGTACGGGGCTAAGGACTGGAGGTCCAAAGGCAGCCTGTCCTAGGGTTAGAAGTGTGTGGGTGAATGGTTGAGAAAGTGAGAGCGGGATTTTTTTTAGCATTTGTTGTCTTGTACTGTTGTTATTGCTCTTTTTAATGCTTGTGTTGTTCTGCTGGATACTGTGGGCATGCTATGTTGGCACCAAAGTGTATAGTGACACTTATGTACAGCCAACAGCACATTCTTGAATATGTTGGTTGTTAATACAATTGACAAATTTCACTGTACAGTGTATTTTGATGCACACAAGACAAATAAATCTGAATCTGTATCTGAATTTGTATTTGCATTTCCAATCTGCAGAGCGGTCTAAGCGCATCATATTTGGTAGTGATTGGATTGGAATCCAAATGAAAGAGATTTATATAGTCAAAGCCATGAATAGGGGAAGGTCCAGGTGTGAAAATACTCTGTTCATTGTTTGCTAATTATTTAGGTCAACTTTTTCAGAGCTTTCTCAGCTAAAGGAGCATTTACTCCATGATTGCTATTGACTTCAGCTTTACATGTCAATAAATACAAGTATAGTAATTTAGTCGTTTAATAAGATGGCATAAAGGTTACAACAGAGGAACAGGATATTTGCCTTGATTGATCCAACCTCGTTTCATTACGAACTTAAGGAGATCGAGGTTGAGAAGCTTCAAGTTCCTGGGCATCAACATCTCAGAAAACCTACTTTAGTCCCAACACATTAATGCAATCATGAAGAAGATGTGACTGCAGTTCTGCTTAATTAGGAATTTAAGAAGGTTTGTTAAGTCACCAAAGGTTCTAGCAAAATTTTTTACAGACATACCATGGATAGCATCCTGACCGATTGCACCATTACCTGATATGTATAGGACTGAAAGAGGCTCCAGAAGGTTGTGACCACAGTCAGCTCTATCATAGATACAAGCCTCCCCACCAACAAGGACATTTTCAAGAGGCTGGACCTAAAGAAGGCTGCAGTAAGGTCCATCACCATTCAGGACTCTTCTCATTACTGCCATCAGGGTGAGGTACAGGAGGTTGAAGACCCACATTTTAGGAACAGCTAATTTCGGATTTTCAGATGGTGATGAGGAGGCATACTGGAGTGAGATAGTTCAGTTGATTGAGTGATGTTGCAGCAACAACCTTGCACTCAATGTCAGTAAGACTAAGGAATTGTGGACTTCAGGAAGGAGAAGTCAACAGAACACACACTAGTCCTCATCGAGGGAAAAGAAGTGGAAAGGGTGAGCAGTTTAAAGATCTTGGTTGTCAACTTCTCTGAGGATCTATCTTGGGCCCAACATATCGATACATCTAAATTTTTGATGGGGTGCAATCAGTGTGAGAGTTTGCTTGTTGGTGATGAAGTGTGAGGCTTAATAAAGAGCTCAAGTGCTTTCAGGACTTTGCGGTGGACTTCAATCATGGCGATTTGTTAGGCACTCAAAAGGGTGAAGTGGACCAGTCACTGTGGGAGTGCCCATTGTGTGAGTGGGCAGTGTTAGAGTGGTTAGGGTTTGGCCAACAGGCTTATGTGAGAACTAGCTTGGGTAAGCACAGGTGGAAGCTCTAATTAAGTTTCTAGTAAGTTTTTTTCTCTGTTAGTACATAGCTAGTGCACTGAAAATGGGTCCAGAGTTAGTCGTATCTTCCTTGTGTAAGATGTGGGAATGTTGTGAAACCTCCCAGTCTCCCTGATAACTATATCTGTACGAAGTGCACTGAGATGCAGATGAGTGAACTTCAGCTTACATGGGAAAATACGGAGGTGATAGATAGGAGCTACAGAGAGATACTTAGTAATTTAAATCCTCCCTAAGTTGCCTGGATAAGGTACCTGGATGATTATCAGGAGAAGGAAAGGGTATAGTCAGCCAGCGTAGAGTTCCTCTCAATAATAAGTATACAACCTTGGATTCTGTTGGGAGGGATGATCTATCAGGGTAAAGCCACAGAAACTTGATCTATGACACAAGTCTGCCTCTATGGCTTGGTAGGGAAGGAGGGAGCAGAGGAGTGGAGTGGGGGTAGGGGGCTCCATAGTTAGAGGAGCAGACAGCAGATTCTTTGGATGTGAAAGAAACACCAAGATGGTAAGTTGCCTCCCAGGTAGCAGGGTCAAGGATGTCTCGGATCAGGTCCACAGCATTCTAAATGGAGTTAGAGAACAGCCGGAAATCCTGGTAAATGTTGGTACCAACGACATAGGCAGGAAGATGGAGGAGGTCCTGAAAAGAGAATAGAGGGAGTTAGGTAGAAAGCTGAAATACAGAATCTCCAGGATTGTTATCTCTGGATTGCTGCTGTGCTGTGTATCAGTGAGGGTAAAAAAAAAGGATAATTTGGCAGATGAATGCATTGCTGAAGAATTGATGCAGGGGGCAGGGTTTCAGATTTCTGGGTCATTGGATCTTTTCTTGGGAATATGTGACATGTACAGAAAGGACAGGTTACACCTAAACACAACGTATGAGGGGAACCAGTATTCTCATGGGCAGGTCTGCTGTGGTTGTTGGAGAGGGTTCAAACTAATTTGTCAGGGGGATGGGAACTAGAGTAATAGGGCTGAGGATGGGACAGTTGATATATAAATTGATGCAGTGTGTAGTGAGACTGTGAGGGAGGACAGGCTGATGATAGAGCAAATTGCAGTCAGTGGGATGAGTTAAAATTTAACGGGGGCCAGAATTGAAAAGGGTGATAACTGCATTACTTAAGGTGTTATATTTGAATGGACACTGTATACCATATAAGGTTAGATTTTGTAGCAAAGTTAGAGCTTGGCAGGTGTGATGCTGTGGACATCACTGAGTCATGGCTGAAAGAAGTTTGCAGCTGAGAGCTTAATGTCCAAGGGTACATATTGTATCAACAGGATGGGCAGGTGGACAGTGGAGATAGAGTGGCATCGCTGGTAAAAATGAAATCAAATCCTTAGAAAGAGGTGACATATGATCAGAAGATATCAAATTTGTAGAATGTTTTCAAGCTGGCTTTTTAGAACCCTACTTACGGGAACAGCAAATCTTAACTGGGTGTTATGCAATGATCCCAATTTGATTCAGGAGTTTACAGTAAAGGAACAGTAAAGGAGGCAGTGATCATAATATGATAGAATTCACCATGCATTTTCTGAAGGAGAAACTGAAATTAGATGTATCAGTATTACAGTGCAGTAAAGGGAATTTATGAGGCATGAGAAAGAAGCTAGAAAATTGATTGGAAGGGGACACTAGCAGGGATGATGGAAAAGCGGCAATGGCTGGAGTTTCTGGAAGCAGTTCAGAAGGCACTGGAAAGGTACAATTCAAAAATGGAGAGGTATTCTAAAGAAAGGATGAAACAACCAGCCGACAAAGGAAGTTAAAAACAGTATAAAACAAAAGGGAGAGCATATCATCTAGTAAAAATTATTAGGAAGTGATAATAAACCTGATTCAGATTCTGATTCTGACTGACCATGTACACCATATCAGCTTTTTTCCTAACTGACATCGTTAATCATTAAGCAAGTTCTCCTATTCCTTTAACCCAAATACACTTGTTTAGCTTTACTTTGATTGCATTTGTAGCACATAAGATTTGTAAATAATGAATGAATGTCTGTCAGGTTGAATGACAATTTAGCTCTTTCTGACTCGTAGCTCATGAAGTTTGTAGGTTTGTTAGAGACTAAATGACTAATAGTAAGTAAACACAGAAGGTTTGACAAGTGGTTTGATAGCTGGATTGATGGATCCTTTCTTCTCAGGTTTATTGCTTATATGTAAACGTTAATGTATTTTGTAAGTCCAAGGAATATTATCTGTCCAGATACTGAGAGATTAAGGGATGTTGTGGGCTATGAGATGATGAGGAGTAACCATTCAGATGTGTAATTGATCTATGAGGGTATGCTGAATACTGTCCTAATAGGTATTGTTTGAATAAAAGTAACCAGACTGTGTTGATGGACAAGAACAAAGAATTGTCTGTCTCTCTGCTCTTGAAGCTTGTAGATATATTGGGCTACTTTTTGAATATTATTTGGACTTCACCGAGAATGGGATCACAATCAGTAATGGGGTCTCAGGGGTTGTTTCATGAGTCAGAAATCAGTGTCCCCCCAACAGCAATAATCAAGTGGTGAAGAAACCATAACCCAGGAAATCCTTGTGACTTGCTATGTAGTATTTTCTGTAGTTTATTTGTGCTATTTTAGGAAAATAAATTAGACTTAAGTTACTTTGTTGTGCTTGTATGCTTATTGCCACATCTCTTGAACACTCGAATAATTTAGTCTGATTAATCCAGTATTCATACTATTGGCCTAGATATTCCATGCTTTGGTATATTTTCCATTACATTCCAAAGTCTTTCTATCTCCACAAAGAAAAATGAATGTTCATGTCACTACATCCAAGAAGTTTGACATGATCCAGAACAAAGTAGCCCACTTGTCTGAACCCTTCTCACTATTCCAAACATTCATTCCCCCACCACTGGCTCTCAGTAACTGAAGTTCGTACATTGCTAATAAAATTGACAGTAGTTGGTCATCTAGGCTCTCAGAGAGTATTTTCCAAAACAGACTTCCCCCACCAAAAAGGACAAAGGCACCAAACCTTGGAGAACACGCCCCCCTGCAGATTCCCCTCCAAGTCACACACCCTCCTCAACAAGTCTTGCAATTCCATCCCCTACCATGTTCATCAGAAAGATTGCAGTAGTTCAAGAAGATGGCTCACTATCAGTTTCTGAAGGGAAATTCTGCATATCCAGTAATGATGGGCTTCTTATTGATGCTCTGATCCTGAAAATGAATTCTGAAAAAAAAAGAAAATGAAGAAATAAAAAGAAAGCACAACAATTACTTTCTGGATAGGGTATTTCTTTTGAACTTTTTATAATGCCTATTACTAGTTTTTAGCTACTATCTACATTTTAATGCCCAAACCTTTGATTTGAATTATTCAGGAAGGAGAAACACTTTCTCCACAAATATCCCTTCAAACCTGGTCATCAAGTCTTCTCTCAGCCATCTAATCCTCAAAGTAACATGTCCTGGAATGCCCCATCTGCTCTAATACTTGCAATCTTTCTTCTTTTCTGATATCATCCTTGCAAGCCTTTTTATTTGCCTTCTCCAAAGCCTGGATTTATTTTTTGTAATCTGGAAACCAGACCATCCATGATATTAGGTGATGGCTCTTTATGTCATTAAATTCACTTATTTGTTTATGATCTTTGAGATTACTGATAAGATGATAAAATTTAATTACTGTTTTTGTATTTTTCAATTTTTGATTATATAGAAATGTTTATAGGAAATCTGATAATGCCTGTTAACTTAGATAAGCTATTTCATGCTTGCTTCACTCCACTATCAATAAATTGTCAGCGTTCATGAAAGCATTGCAATCATCATATCAGATATACCTGTAAGAAGTCTGGAGTACAAAGTCTACTGCAATGGTTATCATCACAAATGCACTCCTTAAGATGTTACAGGAGTTAAAGAACAATTCAGTTGAGCAAATTACAAAAAAGATAGACTATTGACAGTGGGCAAAGATTTCAAAGCTCCTGTCAGGAGAAGAAAAATGCGTGCAGAGATTTGAATTACATGAAAGCATGGCAGAGTCCCTCTGGTGATGTGCAGCAGATAGCAAGTGTGGTGACAGGGCGAAGCTCCTGTGATAGGACTGTGTTTGCTGACCATGCAGTTCTAAACTCAAATGAAGACCTTATGCCCTATAGTAAATAGCCACAAACACTCTCACTAAAGGGAGAGTATTCTCTAACTATCCTATCTTCAAAGACTAGTTCACTTCCCATTTATTCTCCATGGAGATTTTAGCTGCCAGTACCTACTATTTGAGCAGTGGGTCTCTGATGCACCATCAATAACTCTTGGAGATGGGAGGCGAACAATAGGCTTTTATTAGCTGCAAGAGACCACGATTAGCAGCAAGAGACCACCACACAACATCCTGGAGACTGAGGGAGGAGCAGTGCCTCCAATTGCCTTTATACAGGGGTCTGTGGGAGGAGCCACAGGAGCAGTCAGCGGGGGGGCGTGTCCAGGCAGGTATATGTAGTTCACCACATTCACCCCCCCCCCCTTTGTTTTAAAAGAGGGTCCCCATGGGGCAAAGTTTCTTACAAGTATGTTTACAGGTTAAGTCTATCAGGCGGTCGAATCTGTCGCTGCGATCTACGTAGCACCGGTGGTGATTGCACAGGTGCCGGTGGTGACTGCACCAGTGACGGTGGTTGTGCTGGCTCCAGCCTGACTTGAGGTTCCAGCCCATTAGGCGTCAGTAATCCCTCATGCGTGTGCGAGGCGCCCGGTATGGGAGTGTCGTGAGGAGTCTGTGTAGGGCTTGGTGTGCGCTGTGTCTCGTGGGTATACACCCCGGTGGGTACGGGATTCATAGTCATCGTGGGGTGTTCGGGGTAGTGGTCCGCTACTCCTGCGGGCGCCAGGTCGCGGACAGAGATCGTGTCCTCCCGCCCATCAGGTAAGACCACGTAGGCATACTGGGGGTTCACATGAAGTAGGTGAACCCTCTCGACCATCGGGGAGTATTTATTGCTCCTTGCATGTTTCCGGAGCAGCACTGGCTCTGGGGATGTCAGCCAAACCGGTAGGGTGGTCCCAGTGGCAGACTTCCTGGGAAAAGAAAAGAGTCGCTCGTGAGGGGTGGCATTGGTGGACGTGCATAACAGGGAGCGGATAGAGTGGAGTGCCTCGGGGAGGACCTCCTGCCAGCGAGAGACTGACAATCCCTTTGACTTAAAGGCTAAGAGTGTGGCCTTCCACACAGTGGCATTCTCCCTCTCCACCTGTCCATTTCCCCGGGGATTATAGCTCGTGGTCCTACTAGTAGCAATGCCCCTAGCCAGCAGGTACTGGCGCAGCTCGTCACTCATAAAGGAGGACCCTCTATCACTGTGGATATAGCAGGGATATCCGAACAGAGTGAAGAGCTGGCGCAGGCTTTTATGACGGACGTGGCAGTGGTATCGGGGCAGGGGATGGCAAAGGGGAACCGTGAGTACTCATTGATTATGTTGAGAAAGTAGACATTGCAGTCGGTGGAGGGAAGGGGGCCCTTAAAGTCGACACTCAGTCACCCAAAGGGGCGGGTGGCCTTGATAAGTTGTGCCTTTTCAGGATGATAGAAGTGCGGTTTGCACTCAGCGCAGACTTGGCAGTCCCTGGTCATCGTCCTGATGTCCTCACGGGAGTAAGGCAGGTTCCGGGCTTTCATGAAATGGTAAAATATGGTGACCCCCAGGTGGCAAAGATCTGCATGGAGGGCGTATAGCCAGTTGAACTGCGCGCTGGCACACGCTCCCCAGGATAGGGCATCAGGGGGCTCATTGAGCCTTCCAGGCTGGTACAGGGTATCATAGTTGTAGGTGGAGAGCTCCATTCTCCACCGCAAAATTTTATCATTTTTGATTTTGCCCCGCTGTTGGTTGCTGAACATGAACGCAACTGAGCGCTGGTCGGTCAGCAAGGGGAACCTTTGCCGGCGGGATAGTGCCTCCAGTGCCTAATAGCTTCCACTATGGCCTGGGCTTCTTTCTCCACTGCGGAGTGCCGAAGTTCAGAGCCTTGAAGGGTACGAGAAAAGAATGCAAACTGGCCTTCCTGCCTGATTGAGGGTAGCAGCCAGCGCGAAGTTGGAGGCGTCACTCTCTACTTGGAAGGGAATGGTCTCGTCCACCGCATGCATCTTTGCTTTGGCAATGTCCCCTTTAATGCGGCTGAAGGCCATGCGGGCCTCGGCTGAGAGGGGAAATGTGGTGGACTTGACCAGGGGTGGGCCTTGTCTGCGTAATGGGGGACCCATTGGGTGTAATAGGAAAAGAAGCCCAGGCACTGTTTGAGGGCTCTGAGGGTGGTGGGAAGAGGGAGTTCCAGCAGGGGGCGCATACGGTCGGGGTCAGGGCCAATGACCCCGTTCTCCACGACATACCCAAGAAGAGCAAGTCGGGTGGTTCCGAACACACACTTGTCCCTGTGACAGGTAAGGTTAAGAGCTTTGGCCGCTTGGAAAAATTGTTGGAGGTTGGTGTCGTGATCCTGCCAGTCGTGACCGCAGATGGTGATGTTATCCAGATATGGGAACGTGGCTTTCAGTTGGCACTGGTCCACCAACTGGTCCATTTCCCTCTGGAAGACAGAGACACCATTTGTGACACCGAAGGGGACGCGCAGGAAGTGATTCAGCCTGCCACCCGCCTCAAAGGCGGTATAGGGGCGGTCCTCCAGGCAGATGGGGAGCTGATGGTAAGCGGATTTCAGGTCTATGCTCAAGTACACCTTGTACTGAGCTATCTGATTGACCATATCCACGATGTGGGGTAGAGGGTACGCGTCAAGCTGCGTGAACCTATTGATGGTCTGGCTATAGTCCACGACCATCCTATTTTTCTGCCCTGTCTGAACAACGACCACCTGGGCCCTCCAAGGACTTGTGCTTGGCTCAATGATCCCCTCCCTGAGCAGCCACTGCACCTCCGACTTAATGAAGGCCCTGTCCCCCACACTGTACCTCCTGCTTTTAGTTGCCACAGGTTTACAGTCGGGGGTCAGGTTGGTGAACAGCGGTGGGGGAAGGATCTTGAGGGTGGAGAGGCTGCAAGTGGTGTCAGTAGCGTGGCTGTTGGTATGGTGCTGGGTGGGATGTGCGGGTCGGTGTGTGTGTGTGTGGTCAGTAGCGGGGTATATGACGAAGTCCCACAAAACTGAGTATTCCTAACAGTGAGTGGTGGGAGGGGCCCGACATACGCCATTGTCACACTTTGAGGTGGCTCTGGAAGTTGAGCCCCAATAGCACAGGGGCACACAGTTGAGGCATGACCAGTAACGCAAAGTCCCGATATTCTGTGCCCTGCACCACCAATGTCGCTACACAACCCCCGTGGATGTCCGTGGAATGCGATCCAGAAGCCATGATGACCCTCTGGCTTACCGGCTGTGTCACGAGTCCACAGCGTTGCACCGTGTCTGGGTGAATAAAACTCTCTGTGCTGCCCATGTCAAACAGGCAGCTAGTCCTGTGCCCCTCCACCAGGATATCCATCATTGACCTTGCAAGCTGGTGTGGAGCACTTTGGTCGAGGGTTACAGAGGCCAGAATTGAACCGCCATCTTGGTGTCCGGTAAGCACCTGTGGGTTGGAGGCGGGGCGAGGTGGCGCCAACAAAGATGGCTGCCCCATGCCTCGCACGAGGTGGGCAGGCAAGATGGCGGTGACCAAAACGGCAGCCCCCATGTCTCGCACACGGCGCTGCTCGACCACGCTCATGGTTTGGACTTACAGTCCTTGGCGAAGTGGCCCTTCTTTCCGCAGCTGGAGCTGGTAGCTTCTCCGACTGAGCAGTGTTTTCGGGGGTGCTTTTCGAGTCCGCAGAAGCAACACTGCACGGACTCGCGAGTGGCAGCAGCTGTGGTCAATTCGCCGGTGGGTGGCGGGGTCTGCAGCGTCCATGGGACCGGCGGGAGATCGTGCGGCTGGTCAGCATCAGCATTGTGCAGAGCAGCCTCCAGCGTGTCGGCCAGCTCGATCGCAGACTGTAAGGTAAGGTCGGCGTTTTCCAGCAGCCGCTGGTGCACGTACACTGACCTGATCCCCGTAACAAAGGCGTCTCGTACCAGGAGCTCCTCATGCTGTTCCGCCGTCAGTCCCCTGCAGTTGCAGGCCCGCACGAGTGTCTGTAGGGCCCGGGCAAACTCAGCGCTCGACTCTCCGGCCCGCTGCCGCCGCGTCGCTAAGCGATGTCTTGCATAGACAGTGTTCACCGGCCGCAGGTACTGACTTTTGAGGGCGTCCAGTGCCCCTTGGTAGGTCGGCAGGTCCCTCATTAGGGAGTATACCTGTGGACTGACCCTGGAGAGGAGAACTCTGTGCTTGATAGCAGGCTCAGTCACGCGAATCTCTTCCAGGTACGATTGGAAGCATGCAAGCCAGAGATCAAAAGTAATGGCTGCTTCGGGAGATTGCGGATCAATGTCCAATTTGTCTGGTCGTAAAATGCTCTCCATGTTTTAAAATTGCAGCTAATAAAATTGATGCACCATCAATAACTCTCGGAGACGGGAGGTGAACGGTAGGCTTTTATTAGCTGCAAGAGACCACGATTAGCAGCAAGAGACCACCACACAACATCCTGGAGACTGAGGGAGGAGCAGTGCCTCCAATCGCCTTTATACAGGGGTCTGTGGGAGAAGCCACAGGAGCAGTCAGCAGAGGGGCATGTCCAGACAGATATATGTAGTTCACCACAGTCTCCTTTCTCTACCAAGGAGAAGATAGTTCCAACTAACAAAGTAGTTTAAAACACAGTTAATTTATTTTCAGATTATTCACACATTTACATCCAAACAACACTCTTAAAACACATTTAATTCTCGCAGAGGATTTCTATCTTAAACATCTCCAAATCACAACTCATTGTTAAAACACAAACCACAAAGGATTTCCAATACACAAAGCATAAAGGTTTTCCAAAACACAGGCATAATTTCTATAAACTAAAAAAAAAACATACTGAACCAAAGAGTTTCAGACAATTAAATCATCTTTCACAGAAATCAAAGCCAGAGGAATGTTCTCTAGTTCACCTCGTGATTCTTCCATTGCTTCTTGATGTTCCTTACACATTGCTAATAAGCCTGAACTGTTCTCTGTATTTATACCATTCATCCACTTGGGTGACTTCACACACAAACAATATTTCCTCAAAAGCCATTTTTAATACAAATGATCTAAAATAATCTTCAAGGTATAGTTACAAGCAAATGCTGTAACGCGAACTTCCTTGACATTAATGGATCACTTATTTGATATACTAAACAATATTATCTATCTGGTCTGCAAGCTTCTTTGAACTAGGCAAATTATAGTCAGATGGTCTGTTTATAAAAGCCAAATTAAACAACCCATTGCCTTATACACTACTCTTGAGCAGCAATAAAGCAGCTGTTGTGAGCTAGCATTTGGTACTACAGACAGAGCATACACAAAGCTACTCTAAAAGCAATAGCAAACACGAGGAAATCTGCCGATGCTGGAAATTCAAGCAACACACACAAAATGCTGGTGGAATTCAGCAGGCCATGCAGCATCTAAAACTTTGTTTTGACTTCGAACTGATTACAATTAATGCTTTCCATTAACATTTTAAAAACTGAAGACTGACTCCCATTTATGTATGATCAAAAGTTAAAGAAACCATTATTTGGAAGTTTACTTACAACCATGTTATCTTACAAATGGCAGCTCCTGTGCTTAGAAAGTAATCTTTACAAAATCCAAGGGGCCCACTGGCCAAGAAGGGAATATCCATCACACAGCTCTCTTGCTAAGTTAAGATTTATGACCCAGCTTCTTCCTATGGACAACAGCTTTGAGATCAAGACTCCTGCCAAAAGTCTTCTTGGGAATAGGCTATTTCTCTTCTATCTGTTTCTGTAGGATTACTGGTGCTCAAAAGGCTCCCTCTGATCTGGTACTCAAAGAACTCATTGAGCACTTGTCCCTGTGGGGGTTTTGTATGATTTTCTCTTTAGAGTGCTCATTTCCTCAGACACAACTGCACACACTTCCACGCCTCATGGGAACATCACCATTATAACTTTCCATAAAGACACGACAATGACATGTCAATGTCTATATTACAAATGATTATTAGTACATCTTTAAAATCTTCTTCCCTAAAACAGTTCTTGCCATTTCCTTAATGCAAGTTCGATTCGCTGTCTCTGTCACTATTAGTTCATCAGGTCAACTGGCAATGTCTCTCAATAAGCTGAAGATAGTTACCGGTAATTTCTTTCATGGGGTGTTCATATTTCTTTTAATGAAGTTCATGATTTTACTCAGCTTTCCTGAAAACAAGTCTTCTAAGCAAATTACTGATTGTGCATTGCTGCCTTTTTTGCCTGAGGCTTAGTAATGTTATAATTTAGTTACAGAAAATTATATCCTTCAATTATATGATTTCACAATATAATAAAATAAATAAAAATTAATTATTTACAAAAGTAAGGAAAAGTACAGTTCTCCTGCTGAGGGTTCTGCCTAAACCTGGCTCCCTAGAAAAAGATGTTGTTTTATATTTAATATCTGAGTGCCATTGTAAATATATTGTTTGATTAAGCATTCTTGTTCACTTAAATAATTCATTATTGTTTATATGTAAATAGAAGTGAATTTATATAAACACATCATACGGGCTTAAAGTAAAAACAAAACTAGACACATTATTTCCTGCCCTCTGTCTTCACTTTTAATTAGCTTTGTTTTGGAGTTACAAAGCATATCAGTGGCGATTAGTAAGATTTAAATGAACACAAGATGACTACCTATCTAACGAAGCACAGGGAGCGGTTCAAGTTAAAAAAATGCAGCACAGCATGTGCCTCTTCAGTAAAGGCAACAGAGATGACTGAGTGTTAAAAAAAAACAGAAAAAGGACAAATTCACTGGTGCAATGGCACTAATCTGTTGTAGTAATTGACAAAACTGTGACACTTCCTTTGGTTTAGGGACATCCACCACTGCTTGAATTTTCTCATCACACTTGTGCAATTCTTGTGTGTCATTGTGACCACATTAAGTGATGCTTGCATTAAAGAATTCACACTTGAAACATTGTGCTCTAAGCCCAGAATCTTATTTTACATCTTTTTTTTACATTGTCTTGAGATTTTGGAGATGACCTTGTCATCTGTATCTGTAACAGTGATGTCATCCAGGTAATACTGAAGGCCTGGACAACCTTGCAGCATCCGGCCCACAGCTTTCTGCGAGAGTGCAGGTGCAGATGTTGCTCCAAAAATAATCCTATTACAGCAATAAAACCTTATGTGAGTGTTCATGGTGAGAAAACCTTTGGACTTTCTTCCATCTCCATCTGTAAGTAAGCCTCAGCTGTCCGTTTTGTTGAAGTGTGTTCTTTCAGAAAGGTTTGCAAAGACATCCTCTGTCCTGGACAAAGGGTTATTGATCTGCTTTCAGTACTAAATTGATGGTGACCTTAAAATCAGCACAGATCCTGACAGACCAATTCTTTTTGGCTATTACATCCACTGACATTGCCCATGGGCTCCACTCAACCTTGGCATGAATTCCTTCAGCCTTCATGTCCATGCAGCCTAGGTCACTGGCTACTTTATCATGGAAAAAGTAGCCAGACAGGCCTTGAAAAAATTGGGTGTGGGATTTGCATTTAAGACAATTTTACCTTTGATATATTTGTGTTTTCCAGAGCCATCCAAAAGCACCACTGTGGCATCATCCAGTACCTTTTTAATTTGCTTTCAGTTGACTCTTTTAAAGTGGATGTGGGATGCAAACGGTGGATGGATCTCCAATCAAATGGCTCAGCAACTTGGATATGCACAATGCTGGCTCAATGTGACTTGGCATGTACTGCTGGGATGCGACACATCCAGAAGCTGCCAAGATGAGCACCTCTACATACCTGGGAAAGGTCTGCATTGGTCTAGCAAAGAATTCATGTCAATTTTGTCGGGCCATTCATGGGCACAAATTTCTTAGTAGTAGTGGATGCAGCTACAAAGTGGTCATAAGGATTCTCAATAACCTGCACTAGAGCCTTGCACGCCGATGATGTGTTAAGAAGCCTCTTCTCAAGGACTGTTGATCCAGAACAATGGACCAACTTTGTTGCGGAACAGTTTCAGTCATTCGTGAAAATTATTGTAATAAAACCTATTACATCTACACCATGCCATCAAGCTACAAGTGGCTTGGCAGAAAGGTTTATCCAACGTCTAAAGAATGCATTTTGAACAGTATCAACAGAACATACTGCATTGACATTGAATCAGAAGCTTGCCGATTTCCTCCTTGCATATTACAATGCAGTACCTTCCACAACCAACAACTCATCATCTATGCTGTTCCTGGGTTGTCCCTTCCAATCACACTTGGATCTCCTCAAACCCAATCTCAGAAGGAGTATGCAGGGCAAACAGCTGAGACAAATTGAAGGCTCCTCAAACCAAGAGGTTTGATGTTTCACTCCTGGACAAGCAGTCCTGGTGATGGACTAGAGAGGAGATCAAAAGTGGGTGCTCGGCAAAATTAAGGACAGAATTGGACTTCTCTCCTATAGAGTGGAGATGGCATCTGGTATCATCTGGAGACAACATATCAATTACTTGAAGAGAGGAGAATCAATTGTTAGAAAAGTCTCTAGAGCTGTCAGAACCACCTTCTGCAGTCCCCAAGTCGATTCTTACAACCACTATGCAGGAGCCTCCAGCACCTGAGATTGTCTCACAGCCACAAGTATCACTTGCCAAGCAAAGTGAACCTCCTTGTCAGGAAAGACAGTATCTCACAAAAGTAAGAAAACCTCCACAGCAATTAAATCTTTAGGCCTGAATGGGACAATTTAAAATTTACTATGCTCTGGATGTCTGTCTAGTATTTGAATTAAATAGTAAACTGTGTATGCATATTGTTGAGATGCATTCTATATTGATTTGGAGTTTATAGCTAAGCAGGGAGGAGTGTTTTATATTTAATATCTCAGTGGTATTTGAGTAATATTGTAAATATATTGGCAACATGCACAAAATGCTGTAGGAACTTAACAGGCCAGGTAGCATCTATGGAAAAGAATACCGTCAACGTTTCGGGCTGAGACCCTTCATCAAGACTCTCTTGTAAATATATTGTTTGATAAAGCATTCCTGTTCATTTAAATAATTTGTTACAGGTTATAAGTTAAAAAAAAGCAAATTGCATACATGATGATACTACAAGGTCATATGCGTGTGCCTTACTTAAAGAAAAAATGAAATGAGACATGTTTCTGTGTTTTTGTCTTTAATTAGCTTTATGTTTTGGAGTTACAAAGTGTAACAGATGTCAGAACATAAGGATTGGTTAAGTCCTTCACAAGGGAGTGAGTACCTATTGGTGTACTGTAACTTAACAGTGTGATACCAACCATACCATCTGAATAAGTGTCTTCCTCTTTTGGTGATTCTGAACTCTTGGTCTAACTGTTCAGGTCTTGTCCAGTTACTTTGTTAAGGATTGCACAAAACTGAGAAGAATTGACATATCTTCCAACTTTTGTATTTTCCCAGAAAACGAAGCATGGGATTTTATCAACCATATATACAATTGTTCCAAAGTAGCTAACATTAAATATAACACAAATAGCAATATTAATAGACTTAGTGGTCCTATGTGTTGCATTGCAGGAGTGTCAGATGCACAATGTCTGTTCATACACAAATACTGAGTAAAATACATTCAAACAGTTCTACCTTGGAACCATATAACACTTTGTAAACCTCCGAGGTCTTAGGAATACATCTCTATTTTCAAAGAAATCATAATAGAACAGGTAAAAAGGTTAACAGGTGAATAGCTTTCCACTGGAGTAGCCATCTTTATCCTCCTGCTAAGTAAGTCCTTTTCCATTGTATAACAAAACACAAAAAAAATTGTAAGACAGGTTGGCTTTAAAAGTCAAAGCTATAAATTATGGTAGTATAATTCCATCATTAGAAGTAAACAACATATTTACAAAGAATGTTATATAAAATCTTAAGAACCATGATAATAAAACATCACTCATGTTAGAAACTAAATATGTAACAGCTAGTTAGATAAGCGCTTGTTGTCTTTCTGTAGGATTGTGTTGTTAGACAAATTACTCACAATAGACACATCCCAACACCCCTCAGGATGAGCAAGCAGCATGCATACTCACATGCAACATTAGTGAATATGACTAGGAAAAGTAGAGGAGCAAAGATAACATGATAGAGGCAGTCCCTGCTCTTCACTCTTCCAGGGTTATGGACGAACCAGATAAAGAGATGGAATGAGGCAATGTACAACAAAACAGTCATAAAAGAATTGGTAAAGGGGCGAGTATGAGGCAACGCACAGCCAAGCAGTCATATGAGAGATAACTCATAGTAGTGCAAGTTAGGTATGGGAGTCTTACAAGTGGAGCCATTATACAAAAGACAGAAGTCACCAAACTTCCATCCTTGCAGACTTCAACGTCTCAGCAGAAACAGTACTACAAAAACTATTAATTCCAATGGCCCAGTTTATCAATCCATCAGCAACTGTATTAGCTGTTGTGGAGCTTTAAGTTGCAACAGCTGAAAAGGTCTTAGCTATTGTTTCATCTGAAGTGCTAAGTCAGATTGGGGCTTGGGGTGGGTCTGCAAAGGAAACTTGTGAAAGGAGGTGCCTCACTTGTCTGATTGTATCAGTTACTCTCATAATGCATAGAGAATATTGTTTTAATTCGACTGAGTTTCTTCTAACTATTGTTTAGGACATCAAGTTCTTCTAGAACATTCTTTGTTGCATCCATCATAAATTGTTCCTTAAAACTGGACCTGCATTTCTATTTTGAGATATGCAGCATAGATTAAATCATCAAATTCCTCTGAGAGTCATTTATTTGGTGCCCTGAATGGTAGTGAGGGAGGAGGTGCTTCCAAACCTATACTTGTGTCTGTTCCCCTCTTTTCCTATGCTACATCGATAACTGCATTGGTGTTGCTTCCTGCACCCATGCAGAACGCGTCAACTTCATTCACTTTGCCTCCAACTTCCCCCCACCTTCAAATTGACCTAGTCCATTTCTGACCCTTCCCTTCCCTTTCTCAATCTCTCTGCCTCTGTCACTGGAGATAGCTTATCTCCTGATGTCTATTATAAACCCACAAACTCTCACATCTACCTGGACTATAGCTCCTTCCACCCTGTTACTTCTAAAAACACCATCCCCTTCTCTCAATTCCACTGTCTCTGCCGCATCTGCTCTCAGGATGAGGCTTTTCATTCCAGAACAAAGGAGATATCCTCCTTCTTCAAAGAAAGGGGCTTTCCTTCCTCCACCATCAACACTGACCTCAACACCATCTCTTCTATTTCATATACATCTGCTCTCACCCCATTCTCTTGCCACCCTCTTGGGATGGGGATCCTCTTGCCCTCAGCTACCACCCCACCAGTCTCCGCATCCACCATATAATCCTCCATAACTTCCACCATCTGCAATGGGATCCCACAACCAAGCACGTCTTCCCCTTCCCCTACTTTCTGCTTTCCACAGGGATCATTCCCTGCGCGACCCTCTTGTCCATTTGTCCCTCCGCACTGATCTACCTCCTGGCACTTACCCTTGAAAACGGAACAAGTGTTAAACCTGCTCCTACACCTCCTCCCTCACTACCATTCAGGGCCCCAAACCACCCTTCCAGGTGAGGCAACACTTCACCTGTGAGTCTGTTGGGGTTCATATACTGTGTCTGGTGCTTCCAGTGTGGTCTCCTGTATATCAGTGAGACCCAATGTAGATTGGGAGACCGCTTCATCGAGCACCTACACTGCATCCACCATAAATAGCGGGATCTCCCAGGGGCCACCCATTTTAATTCCACTTCCCATTCCCACTCCAATATGTCCATCCATAGCCTTCTCTACTATCGCGATGAGGAACAACACCTTACATTCAGTCTGGGGAGCCTCCAACCTGATGGCTTGAACACCGATTTCTTGAACTTCCAGTAATGACCTCTCCCTCACCATTCCCCATTCCCTTTTCCCTCTCTCACCTTATCTGCTTGCCTGCCCATCACCTCCCTCTGGTGCTTCTGTCCCCTTTTCTTTCTTCCATGGCCTTTCCCATTAGATTCCACCTTCTCCAGACCTGTATCTTTTTCACCAATCAACTCCCCAGCTCTTTACTTCACCCCTCCCTCTCCTGGCTTCACCTATTACTTTGCTTTTCTTCCTGCCCTACCTACCCCCACCTTTTAACTCCACTCTTTTTTTTTTCTCCAGTCCTGCTGAAGGGGCTCAGACCAAAACTTTGACTGCACTCTTTTCCATAGATGCTGCCTGGCTTGCTGAATTCCTCCAGCATGTGATGTGTATTGCTTGGATTGATCAGTTTTATTTGACCAGGGAGAAAAAAAAAACTTTTTATCTTTGCTTCTGCTTCAATGCATCTTTCCATCTTAGCTTCTCAAGCAAAAACCAGATCAAGGCTTCACTGACCCATTTAGAACATAACCCAGAAAAGCATATAATTGTCCTGTTAACATGACATTGAACAATGGAGTGGAATAAAGGCCATAATTTGAGAAATGGAACATGTAACATCTTCATAGTAAGTATGTCATATATGTTGGCGATAAAGGGAAAGTGCAATAAGATATCTGTCCAATGTAGAAGTCTTTATTAAAAATTAGGTCTTTCATAATGTTCTAGTCTATTGATTTCAATGTCCTGTTTCCACGAGTGGGATCATTCAATGTCATGACAATGTCTACTTTTCCTCAAGAGCAGAAAGATCTATGTCAAGGGACTCCTCCATTAGTCTACCTTCAATATCTAGGCTGGAATCTTTCCATTTTGCTAGGATATTGTTAATCATCAGACCAAGAGGTAAGGGCAATTCAGTGATATTTAGAGTCATCCTTGTTTACAGATCCCTTTAATCTAATATTCACTGAGCCATTAAGTACTAGGGGTGTCTGAGCTAGATGAGACAATTTTCTTAGTAAGTGCAACTTCATCTGTTTAAAAACAAATGTTCAGTAAAGCAGAAGTAAACAATATTATTATAAGCACAAATATGAAAAGAAAAATACAGCAAAAGCCAAAGAGAGGGCATATAGTAGAGCTAAAATTAGTGCAAAGTGAGAGGATTGGGAAGCTTTTAAAAACCAACAGAAGTCAACTAAAAAGGTCATTAAGAAGATAAGGATGAAATACGAAAATCCAGCCTGACAAATTTGGTAGAATTCTTTGAAGAAATAACAAGCAGGTAGAAAAAGGAGAATCTGTTGATGTTGTGTACAGTACTTGGATTTTCAGAAGGCCTTTTACAAAATACCACCCATGAGGTTGCTTAGCAAGCTACAAGCCCATGGTATTACAGAAAAGATTCTAGCATAGTTAAAGCAGTGTGTGATTGACAGGAGGCAAAGAGTGGGAATAAAGGGAGCCTTTTCTGGCTGGCTGCCAGTGACTAGTGCTGTTCCACAGGGACTTGTGTTGGGACCAGTTCTTTTTACAGCATATGTCAAAGAATTGGATGTTGGAATTGATGACTTTGAAGCAAAGTTTGCAGACGATATGAAGATGGGAGAGGAACAGGTAGATTTGAGGAAGTAGAGGACAGACAATGTAAGAGAATGGGAAAATAAAATGGCAGATGGAGTATAGTGTTGCCATACACTTTGTAGAAAACATGAAAGGATTGACTATTTACTAAAGGGAGAGAAAATACGAAAAACTGAGGCGCCAAGAGACTTCGATTCCTTGTGCAGGATTCCTTCAAGGTTAGTTTACAGGATGAGCCTATGGTGAAGAGGGCAAATATGATGCTAGCAATCATTTCAAGAGGACTATCATATAAAAGGAATGAAGTAATATTGATACTTTATAAAGCACTAGTGAGGCACCAGTTGGAGTATTGTGAGCAGTTTTGGGTTCCTTATCTTAGAAAGGATATTCAAAGAAGGTTCACAAAAATGATTCTGGGATTGAATGAAGAACATCTGATGGCTCTGGGCCTGTATTCATTGGAATTCAGATGAATATGGGATGACCTTATTGAAACCCATCAAATAATTCAAGACCTTGATAGATTGGAGACCTTGATCAGGGTGTCCTTTTATAACATAGATGAGTAGGAATTTCTTTTGCCAGAGAGTAGTGAATCTGTGGAGGTCTTGGTGCAGGGAGTCCTAGTCTTTGCGTATATTTAAGGCAGAGGTTGATAGATTCTTGACTGATCCCGAAGGGATACGGGAAGAAGACATGTGATTGGGTTTGAGAGGTCTATTAAATCAGCCATTTTGAAATGGCGGAGCAGACTCGATGGGCCAAAAGGCCTAATTCTGTTCCTATGTCTTATGGTCTAAAAGCAACATTTCTTCTTGGAGTTTGTCGTACTTTGAAAACAACAATGCATTCTTGGCAATGTATCCATGAGATCATCCTTAAGCGAACAGGAATTTTCTAGTTGCTTTTTAGATCTACATGTGTTTGGTCTTGTAATTAGACAACACCACCACCCCCCCCCCCCTCCAACTTCTATAGGGCTATAGGAGTTCCATGCTGGACCCATGTACCAAACTAATATAAGGGTTCCACTCATTCTGGGGAGGGGATTATATCCTGCTGGGAAAGATTTGATGTGATCTATTGAGACAAGTTTACTTTCAGTCTTGTTTTTCCTTCCAGGCTCTATTACCAGTTCTGTCATTTGTAACCTGGATAATGAGACAAGAAGATTTCATCTAGGATGGAAACTGGGATTTGAATTATTTATCTTGGATCCAGTCCCTTTTCTGTTGTCTCCAAACTATCTAGCTTTCTCTTAAATTCCTATAAACTCTCTCAATTCCCAGAAGCGAGCTGTATTGAGTGTACATGATGGCCAGCTTGAGTTAGTGATTAGGGTGTATTTACTGTTGGTGGACATTTTACATTAGGAAATAAGGTGTAACATTCTTGTGTACTTCTATTTGCACAATTGGCACTTCAGGCACAAGTGTAGCCTACTTTGCCTCGAAAGTAGACCAGATTTGTCAAGCCTGCAGAATCTCTCGATTCCTTCATTCAATCATGCTACTTAATTGGGTCTAGAATTGAGTGGTCTACTCCGCTTGTTTGCCTGTTTGCTCACACAAGTCTTGATAGCCTTTTCCACTGAAAGAAGATCCTTGGTCAGCATGTATACAAGAAGGAGTGCCAGCATATGGGAGTATCGAGTTTTGGAGTGCTGTGCCAGTTGTGGTTGCACTACAAGAAGTTATGGAGACGAACCATGTGTAATCCTAGACAAAGGTCAATTATCACAAGAATATACTTATTCAGTTTCCAATAGACTAGCTTGACTTAGAATGCCAGAAATAGGTTTATTTAATTAAGTTCTGCACCTGCATTTGTGCAGTTGGTTTTGTTTGTCTTATAGGAGGCTGTCCTGTTACTGTTCTTTTGTAAAAGGGCCAGATATTCTTCACTATTTGCAGTGAATTGCTTACAATCATTCAACATGTAAGGTCAAAAGTATAACATAGCTAATTTCACATGAGCAGCTTGTCTGTCATCATGACTATGTCCGAATCTTGTTGGCCTTCTTGAATCAGTGTGTCCTATTTGTGAGCAGGATGTATTTTTAGAGCAGCATACCTAAACCTTACCTTCACCATCAGCTTCATATTTGTGCTATGTTGGAATGCCTTTAGAAGTAGAAACACAGAAACATAGAAAACCTACAGCACAATACAGGCCCTTCTGCCCACAAGGTTGTGCCACACAAGTCCCTACCCTAGAAATTACTAGGCTTACCTACAGCCCTCTGTTTTTCTAAGCTCCATGTACCTATCCAAAAATCTCTTAAAAGACCCTATCATATCCACCTCCACCACCTTTGCCGGCAGCCCATTCCATGCACTCACCACTCTCTGAGTAAAAAACTTACCCCTGACATCTCCTCTGTACCTGCTCCCAAGCACCTTAAATCTGTGTCCTTTTGTGGCAACCATTTCAGCCCTGAGAAAAAGCCTCTGCCTATCCACACGATCAACACCTCTCAACATCCTATACACCTCTATCAGGTCACCTCTCATCCTCCGTTGCTCCAAGGAAAAAAGGCTGAGTTCACTCAACCTATCCTCATAAGACATGCTCCCCAATCCAGGCAACATCCTTGTAAATTTCCTCTGCACCCTTTCTATGATTTCCACATCCTTCCTGTAGTGAGGCGACCAAAACTGAGCACAGTACTCCAAGTGGGGTCTGACCAGGGTCCTATATAGCTGCAACATTACCTTTCAGCTCCTAAGTAGTATCAAAGAGAATTCATAAAACATCATCCTGATTATTTCTTATTTATTATTTAGTTATTAGCAAAACCCTGGCCTCCTTTATCGTAGTAAAGTCCATTCCAACAGCTTGTTTTACTTGTTTATTATTTAGTTTATTACCATGGCTGCGTAAGTGGCCTGCAGTAAGTCCCAGGACATGTAACACCTCAACTATTGGTCTAGTCAATAATAATTCATAAATATTCTTCCATGTGGACAAATGCAGAAGCAGTTTACCTCTGTGCGTTCTCCATCTGGTTGTTGACCAAATGGGAGATTTCTTTCTACCGCATTCCTAACATTAATTTGAGTCAGTACATATCAAGATTAGTTTAATTGTATTTACTTGCTTTAGACATAATTCTAGGGATTAAGCCTCTGCAATTGAGCAGTATGATTCCCTAAAGGATGCACTTGCAACTAAGTGGTTTGAATTCGCTTTCTGATAATAATTTTATTTTATAATCAGGAGCAGGGATTATAATTGAATTAATTCATCATTCTGAATGGATTTTTAAAAATACTTCTCTGAAGGATGTCATGGTATATTAGGACGCATAGTCATAGAGTCATAGAACAATACAGCACAGAAACAAGTCCTACAGCCCATCTAGTCCATGCCAAACCAGTAAACTGTCTAGTCTCATCAACCTGCACCTGGACCACAGCTCTCAACATCCTTCTCCTCCATGTCTCTATCCAAATTTCTCTTAAACATTGAAATTAAACCCACAACACCACTTTCACTGGCAGTTCCTTCCACACTCTCACTCTCTGAGTGAAGAAGTTCTCCCTCATGTTGCCCTTAAGCATTTCACCTTTCACTCTTAACCTCTAGTTGTTCTCTCACCCAACTTCAAAGAAAAAATCCTGCTTGTATTTACCCAATGTTTACTGCTTATAAATTTGAATACCTCTATTAAATCTCCCCTTCTACATTCTAGGGAATAAAAGCCATAAGACCATAAGAAATAGGATCTTCGAGTAGGTTCCGCCATTTCATCATGGCTGATCCCAGATCCCACTCAACCCCATAAGTCCTGTTAAGTCCCACCTATATAACCTTTCCTCTGTAACTCAGGTCCTCAAGTCCTGGCAACAACCTTATCAATTTTATCTGCATTCTTTCAATCTTATTTATGTCTTCCCTGTAGGTAGGTGACGAAAGCTACACACAATACTTCAAATTAGGCCCCACCAATTCCTTAAACAATTTCAACATAACATCCCAACTCCTGTACTCAGTACTTTGATTTACAAAGCCCAATGTGCCAAAAGCTTTCTTTACAATCTATCTACCTGTGGCATCGCCTTCAAGAAATAATGGATCTGTTTTGTCAGATCCCTCTGTTCTACTGCACCCCTCAGTGCAACAACCACTCACCATGAAAGACCTACCTGTTTGTACTCCCAAAGTGCAATACCTCATACTTCCCTGTATTAAATTCCATCTGCCATTCTTCAGCTTATTTTTCTAGCTGGTCCAGATCCCACTGCAATCTTTGAAAGCCCTCCTCACTCTCCACTACATTCCCAATCTTGTTGTCAGCAAATTTGCTGATTCAGTTCACCACATCATCATCCAGATCATTGATATAGATGATAAATAGCATTAAAACCCAGCAGTGATGAAGGTGGCACACCACTAGCCACATGCCTCCAGTCAGAGAAGCAACCATCTAATACCTCTCTGGCTTCTCCCACAAAACCAATGTCTAATCCTATTCATCTTGAATGCCAAGCCACTGAACCTTCTTGACCAACCTCCCATGTAAGATCTTGTTAAAGTCCATGTAGACAATATCCACTGCCTTGTCTTCATCAACTTTCCTGATAACTTCTTTGAAAAACACTATAAGATTGGTTAGACACAATCTACCACACACAAAGCCATGTTGGCTAACCAAATCAGTCCATGTCTACCCAAATATTTATGTAGCCAGTCCCCTAAAATACTTTCCTATGGCTTTCCTATTTCCAGCATTTCTTAAACAAAGGGAAACATCAGCTATCCTCCAATCGTCCGGCACCTCACCCATGGCTAATGATGTTTTAAATATATCTGCTTTAGCCCCTACATTTTGTACTAGCCTATCACAGGTTCCAAGCGCACATATTGTCAGGTCCTGGGGCGGCATGGTATTGTACTAGTTAGCACAACACCTTACAGTACCAGTGACCTGGGTTCAATTCCTACCGCTGCCAGTAAGGAATTTGTATGTTCTCCCTGGGACCCCATGGGTTTCCGCTGGATGCTACACTTTCCTCCTGCAGTCCAAAGATATACCGGTTGGTAGGGTCATTGGTCATTGTAAATTGTCCTGTGATTAGGCTAGGATTGAAATTAGGGGATTGCTGGGCAGCACAGCTAGAAGAGATTGCTCTGCACTATACGTCTCTAAATAAACAAATAAATAAATTTATTGAGCCTGATTTGCCACAAGACAGCAAAGACCCCCTCCTCTGTAATCTGCATTATGTCCAAAACCTTGCTGCTTCATTCCCTCAATTCTATAGACTCTATGTCATCTACCGAGTAAATACAGATGCAAAAATTCAGCAACTTCTCCCCCAGCTCTGTCAGCTCCAGACATAGATGACCACTCTGATCTTCCAGAGGACCAATTTTGTCCCTTGCTATCCTTTTGCTCTTAATATATCTGTAGAATCCCTTAGGATTCTGCTTCACCTTGTCAGCTAGAACAACCTCAAGTCTTCTTTTAGTCCTCCTAATTTCCTGCTGAAGTGTTCTCTTGTGTTTTATACTCCTTAAGTACCTCATTTGTTCCTGACTGTTTCTACCTGCTCTTTACCAGGGCCTCAATATCTCTCAAAGATCAAGGTTCGCTAAACCTGTTAACCTTGCCTTTTATTCTCACAGGAACTTAAAATCTGTGTACTCTCAAATCTTCACTTATGTAGGCGTCCCACTTACCAAAAAACAGTCTGTCCCAATCCACACTTTTATTTCCTTATTATTGAGGTACTGCACAGAATAGGCCCCTCTGGCCCTTCAAGCCGTACCACCCAACAATCCCTGATTTAACCTGAGCCTAATCACAGGACAATTTCCAATCACCGATAACCTACCAACTAGTAAGCGTTTGGACTGTGGGAGAAAACCAGAGCACCCGGAAAAAATTCAGACAGTCGCAGGGTAAGTGTAAAAGCTCCTTACAATCAGCGGCTGACACATGCCAAAATCTTTCTGATACCATCAAAATCGGCCTTTCTCCAATTTAGACTATCGGCCTGAGGACCAGGCCTATCCTTTTCCATAATGACATTGAAACTAATGGCATTATGATCACTAGGTGCAAGGTGTTCCTCTACACAAGCTCCTGTCACTTGCCCTGTCTCATTCTCTAACAGGAGATCTTGTATCGCACTCGCTCTAGTTGAGACTTCTCTGTAGTGATTAAGGAAACTCTACTGAACACATTTGACAAACTCTTTCTCATCCAGCCCTTTTACAGTATGGGAGACCCAGTCAATATGTGGAAAGTTAATATCACCTACTACCACAACCTTTTGTTTCTTGCAACAGTCTGATCTCTCTACAAATTTATCTTTTAAATCCTGTGAACTGTTGGGTTGTCTATAACATAATCCTATCAACATGATCATCATTTTTCTTATTCATGTGGTCATGGAGAAGATGGTCCTGCATCTTCTGTGACAGGCAAGGATTGTAATTCACAGGACTTAGGAACGTATTCCCACTTTAAGGTGCTACCTTGTAAAATGATTTGCCATCACTTTTCAAAGCCACAAACTATTTGTATCATAATTGCTTTGTCCCCTTACAATAGCCTTACTGCAATAAGTGTACAGAATACCATTGTAAGATTGTTCTAAAGTAGGGTTAAGTTATTTGAGGCAGAGCATTTTGCCACTGAACTCGTATCCTAATACCTTGACTTCATTCTGTCCCCCTTAGTTCAGTTCCTTCGAACATACATGCTCTCAACCTCCCCACTAACTTTTAATTCCCTGACCCTGACCACCTTATTTTTATAATGGATGTTTAGTTCCTATACACTTCTGTTCCCCCATCAGAAGGCCTTAAAGATTTTACACTTTATATATCTGAAGAAACTTTTTCTCTCCTCCTTAATATTATTAGCTAGCTTATCTTCATATTCCATTCTTTTCCTTCTTAGTGATTTTTTTAGTTGCCTTCTTCTAGTTTTTAAAAGCTTCTCAATCTTATAACTTCTAGTAATTTTTGCTTTATTATATGCCCTGTCTTTGGCTTTTATGTTGACTTCTCTTGTCAGCCACGGATGCCTCATCATGCATTCAGACTACTTCTTCTTTGGGATGTATCTATCCTTCACCTTCCGAATTGCTCCCAGAAATTCCAGAAATTGCTGCTCTGCTTTCCTCCCTGCTAGTGTTCCCTCCCAATCAATTTTGGCCAGCTCCTTTCTTGTGCCTTTGTAATTCCTTTTACTATGCTGTAAAACTTTTCCTTCTCAAATTTCAGGCAGAATTCAATCATATCATGATAACTTGCCCTAAGGGTTCCTTTACCTTAAACTCTCTAATCAGTTCTGGTTCATTGCACAATACCCAATCCAGAATAGCTGATCCCCGAGCGAGATCAACCACAAGTTGCTCTAAAAAGTCAACTCAGGCATTCTACAAATTTCCGCTCTTGGGTTCCAGCACAAATCTGATTTTCCCAATCTACCTGCTTAATGAAATCCCCCATGACTATCATAACATTACCTTTTGATGTGTATTTTCTATCTCCCGTTGTAATCTGTAGACTACATTGTTACTACTGTTTGCTGGACTGCATGCAACATCCATCAGGGTATTTTTACCCTTGCAGTTTCTTAGCTCTACCCATAACGATTCTACACTTTCTGATCTTATGCCACTTCTTTCTAATGATTTGATTTTTTTTTACCAACAGAGCCACATCACCCCCTTGGCATACCTGCCTGTCCTTTCAATATATTGCATATCCTTGGGCTTTAAGGTGCCAGCTATAATCTTTTTTCAGCTATGATTCAGCCACAACGTCATACTTGCCAGTCTTTAACTATGCTACATCTACTTTATTCTGTATAATGTGTCATTCAAAGAGAGCAGCCCCAGTGCTGTATTCATCACCCTTTTCGATTTTGTCCCTTTAACATTACAGCTCATCCTGTTCACAGCAAATTTGCCCTGTCATCCGTTTCACTTTGGTAGCAATCTGACTACACACTATCTCTGTAAACCAACTACCCCATCTTTAGCACTATCAGCCAGCCCTATTTAAGACCAAAAGTTTTAAAAAAACTTTTAGTTGGAAGTTTGCTTACATATGTTTTATCTCACAAGTGGCGATTGCTGCATTTAGAAAGCGAGCTTTGCAGAATACCAAGGGGCCCACCAGCCAAGAAGTGGAAATCCATCACACTACATTCCTCCAATTTAAGCACTTAGGATTCTCTATCTGTAAAAGGATCTGGTTTGCTGTCATTTCACACTTGCTTCTCAGGTTACACACTCCTCCCAGTCACTTTTTTCTTTTAACAATTACCGGTATGTCAAAAAGAGAATAAATATAGAGAATTTCCCAACTAAGAAGAGACCAGTCCTAAGAGAGACAAGGAGACTTCTAAAGAAGGATAGAAGCATCAGAAATACAATGAGCCAAGACATTTTCAGAATCAAAACATCACACTAATGATTTATATTATATAACAGCAAACTTATTAATTAGCTAATATTCTGAGATACTGAAGGCTTATTGGGTGATAACTTAGATTTACAGATCCAAGGGCAAAAAATTATAAAATTTATGACATGAAGTAATCCTGTCCAAAGCCCATTTGCCTTGCTCTTCATTTGCATTGAATTGTCAGTTTTGTCAGTAACTAGGGCATGGTATAGATACAGCAACCAAATTAGCTGAGAGCTATAAGAAGCTTGTCATTGAGAGTTGTCAAATACTCTTAAGAAATCTATAGAGAGCTTAATGCTTCCACAGTCCATTGCAGTGTAACTTCCAAATGTTGAAAATGGATATTCCAGCCAGTATGCACTTTAATTAGCTTTTAGTGATTAGAAACATTTGTTATTACTGTGCTAGAAGACTGTAGGGTATGATCATTTTATTAAGTTCTGCAATGATAACATGATTATAGATTGCCAATTCTTTTATTATTTGATTGTCATAAAATGTCTGTTTCGTTCATAATTGAGTCCTACTATGAAGGGAGCAATGCAAATGGAAAACTGATTAGTCAACTGGAAAGCTATTGGGACTGCTGAAATCCCATTGCCCATACCTAATGAATCTATGTCAGTGGCTGAAAACTCTGCTTCTGTAGTCTTTATGCTTGCATTTTCAACCTTATTGTGCATGGTTGTATGTTTTCTTATCAAAGTCTTTGCAAGCTCTTCCTTTAGCATAACTTGCTACCTGCCACCTGTTTTAGATAGGGATGCAAGAGTTGTTAATTAACTGTGTGGTTCTTCAAATAGAATTGAATTCATTTATTCCATTAAAAGACTTCAAGAGGCATTTTAATTCAAGACCACAAGGTTTCTTATTAATTTTCAGAATTTAGTAATCTGTGTCATTTTGATTTCAATGCAATCATACAGAAATGTGGATATCTTGCAAAATAGTAAACACTCAGCACGCAATTCATACACTACCTTATTGTAACGTACTATCTTTTTGCAATTCATTGAGGCCAAGACAGACTTAAAATATTCAAATCACAAGGAATATGAAACGTCAGGAAAAAGAGGAGCAACTTGATAATATTAAATGGAAGAAGTGATCTATTCAGCTTTATCATTCTAAAAGAACATAGCTAATCTTTTACTTCTGCACTGTTTTCACTTCTGACAAGTGTGAGCTGATGCAGTTTAAAGGGTCAAATAATAGTAGGATATACATCATAAAGGTTAGGGCCCAAGGGAGTATTAAAGGACAAAGGGGCCTTGGTGTAAATGTTGAAGGATCCCCGAATGTGGGAAAGCAGATAAGGTGGCGATGAAACTATAGGGGATGCTTTTCTTCTTTAGCAAGACATAGAATATAAGAGCAGGGAAGCCTTGCTATAAATTTATAAAACATTAGTTAGGCCACAGCTGGAATATTGGAGCAGTTCCAGTTGCCGTGCTATAGGAAGGAAGTGATTACACAAGAGAGGGTACAGAGAAGTCTTGCCAGAATGTTGCCTGGAGGGACTGGATAGCCTGAGTTTGTTTTCTGTGAAGTAGAGGAGGCTGAGGCTGACCTGACGGAGGTGTACAAAACTCTGAGAATCAATTATAGAGGACATAATAAGAAACATTTTCCCCTCACAGTGATATTGAAGATGCATGAGCATAGGCTTAAGTGAGCAGTAAGAGGCTTAGAAAGGAGGATTTATTTTACAGTCTGAGAATGCTTGAAGTCTGAAACACACTGTTCCAGAAGACAATGAAGGCAGATATCCTCATAAATTTAAGAAGTATCTGAGCCAACTGTAAGGTCTGGAGGAAGATAAGTCACCTGGACCAGATGAACTACACCCCAGGGTTATTGACACAGATAGCCAAAGAGATTGTGGAAACATTACTAGTGATATTTCAAAAATCACTAGATTCTGGAATAGTTCCAGAAGCTGAGGAAAATTGCAAATGTCATTCCACTCTTTAAGAAGGGAATCCAGTTAGCCTTAATTCATTGATCAGCAAGATGAAAGGGTCCATTATTAAGGATGAAGTTTCTGGGTACTTGAAGGCACATGATAAATAGGTCAAAGTCAGCATGGTTTTCTTAAGGGAAAACCTTGTGTGACAAATCTGTTGAAATTCTTTGAGGAAATAACAGGCAGGATTGATAAAGGTTTGTCAGTGGATATTGCTTACTTGGATTTTCAAAAGGCCTTTGACAAGGTGCCACACTTAATGCTACTAAACATGGTAAGACCCCATGGCATTGCTGGAAAGATACTAGCATGGATAGAAGAATGGCTACTGGCAGGAGGGGAAGAATGGGAATAAAGGAGGCCTTCTCTGGTTGGCTGCTGGTAACTAGTGGGGTTCTACAGGAGTTAGTGTTGAGATCACTTCTCTTCATGTTATATGTCAATATTTGGATGACAGAATTGGTGGCTTTGTGGCCAAGTTTGCAGATGATATAAAGACAGGTGGAGGAGCAGGTAGTATTGAGAAAGCAGGGGGTCTGCAGAAGGACTTGACCAATTAAGAGAATTAGCAAAAATTAGCTGATGGAATACAGTGTAGGAAATTGTATAGTCATGCACTTTGATAGAAAGAATAAAGGCATGGACAACTTTTTAAATGGAGAGAAAATTCTGAAATCAGAGGTGCAAAGGGACTTGGTGATCCTTGTGCAAGATTCGATAAATGTTAACTTGGCAAGGAAAGCAAATGCAAAACAGCTAGAATATAAAAGCAGGGTTGTAATACTGAAACTGGTAAGACCACTCTTGGTGTATTATGAGCTGTTTTGACCCATTATCTAAGAAAGGATGTGCTAGAATTGAAGAGGGTACAGAGGAGGTTCATGAGAATGATCCTGGGAATGAAAAAGTTAATGTATGAGGAGAATTTAATGGTTCTGGGCCTGTATTCACTAGAATTTAGAAGAATGAAGAGGGATCTCATTGGGAGTGTGGATGTTACATATAGTGGGTGAGTCTACGACAAGAAGGCACAGCCTCAGAATAGAAGGAGGTCCCTTTAGAACAGAGATGAGGAGGAATTTCTTTAGCCAGAGGGTGGCAAATCTGTGAAATTTGTTGTGTGATGATATTGAGTTTGCGGACTGCGAAGCTCTAAATTCAAAGTAAGAACTGAAGCCCTATATGAAATAGATAGTTATGGGTAACCTCACTAAAGGTAGGTTGTACTATAGTTACCTACTCTTCAAAAGCTAATTTACTTCTATTTTTATCTTCCATGGTGAGTTTAGCTGCAACACCAACTATTTCAGCGGTTGGTTCTTCTCCCTACCAAGGAGGAAGTAACTCCAGCTAACAGAGTTCATTTTTTTTAGTGAGAAACATATACATTTAGATAAAATTATTAAAATGCATTTAAAACTCACAGAGAATTTATATCTTATAGAAGATTTCCAAATTATAAATGATTTCTATAAGCTAAAATGACATTACAATAAGTTGCAGACAAATGAGTCCATTGCAAAAATCAAGGGCAGAGGAATGGATTCTAGTTCACCCCATCTTTCTGTCATTCTTCTTGATGTTCCTTGATCTTTCCTTACAAGCCTGGCTACTCTCTTATATTTATACTACACTTTTGCAGCTTGGTGACTTCACATACATGTTTTTCCAGGTAACTTTTCACATAGATGATCTAAAAGCTTCTGGGGACAGATATCCCTGACACTCAAAATTATTGCTGTGAATGCTGACTCTGAGTACACAAATCTTGCAATTATTAATAGATCAGCTATTTGATGTACTAAATGATTCTATCACATACATGTGATTTTTGTCTTTGCACACATCCACAAAAAAAGGAACCCAGAAAGAATGAATGACAGAAAAAAATTTGAACCCCAAAGCCCCGCTCCTCCTCTCCTGCGCATGCAACAGCAAGCATCAAAGCAGCAATTTTGCCTTTCAGCAAAACACATCTGCACCCACCACCTACCCAGCAACAGCAAAGCACTCAAAGAGAGACCATAATCTGCAGTCAACAAAAACTCCTGTTTACCCGACAGTTCAACAACCCACAAACACTCTCTCTCTCCCCCCCACCCCCGTCTCACTCACTAACAAGGGACAGAGAGATATCACCCAATTTCACACTTTTACAATGAAAGGGGAGACTAACAGTCGCTGTTACGGTGTTACAGTCTGTAATGTTGCTTTTCATTCTGAGAATCCTGACCCGAGAATTGGCAGCAAACTCTCCTCCCATCGAGAGAAAGAGAGAGAGAGAGTTTGCAACCGCTCGACTACAATTATCTCAATCCATACATCCGCCTGATGTTCCATCTCTCTCGCTGCCTCAGTTGGCAAAACCGGCCTGGAATCAGGTGTCCACAGGGTCGCACCAGAGGCACCATCTTCCAAGCCATGCCTGGAGAATGTCAGAAAACAGCCAGCTAATGCAATTCAGGAATGAGAACTTACCCAGCATAAATAAACCAGAGTTTGAGTGCCACTTGCAGATCAGAACCTCGATAGAACCCCAACCACATTGAAAAAAGAAAAACAGAGATGTTACAAAGAGGAATTTAAGCCTTTTCTGCAGATGATCTTGAAGAGCCAGCCTCTTGGCACCATCTTAACTCTGCCCACTTCTGTATTGTCTGATTTGATACCAGCCCAATTAAGATAACCTCATTGTCTTACACTGCATTTCTTGAGCAGTTATCCCTGTGCTGTGGGCCAGTAGTCTGTGCTCTATAGATAGTGCTATTTGTCTGTAAATCTGTCTTGTTAAGTTCAGACTGTTATTGATTGCAATTTACATTAAAAACTGAAGAGTGGTTCCCGTTTATAGCAAGAAGCTGAACAAAGAATATTGATAACAAGTTTAAGCTACACAAAAATGGCTCATTGATCTCTAGAAGTGTCAGCTGCTGTTGGAAAGCTGAGCTTGGCAAAAAGGTCCCCCAGACCTGGGCAGTGATGCCATGGATGACAATGGAGGCCAAGTCATTGGCTATATTTAAAACAGAGGTTAATAGTTTCTTCATTAGTAAGGGTGTCAAATGTTATGGGGAGAAAACTGGAGATGAAGTTGAGAGGGATAATGGATCAACCATGATAGAATGGTGGAGGAGACTTAATGGGCTGAATGGCCTAATTCTGCTTTTATGTCTTATGGTCTTATTTTCTTCTACGGTCCTGCTCTGATTAAAGTTCATCATGCTGAAGTATTAATACTGTTTCGCTTTCCACAGCTGTTGTCTCAAATCTTCAGCTAATTTCGAAATGTTCTGCTCTTTCTGGCTTCTGGCCATTTAATGGACTGACTTTAAACAATCACAGTCTCCATCTGGCTTTCAGATATCAGGCAAAATGTTATAATAGCTCAGGATGCCATCTGTCCTGCTCCTCCTGTCCTTAAATGTTTTGCTAATGAAAAATGCTTAGTTTCCTGCTTCGGAGATACAAATTAGAAATGATGCCTACTAGGAAAGTTAAAATGCGTAGTAGGAGTTTCTACATATATATGAAATCCCCTGGTTTCCTTGGCTGCGTAAGTCTCGGGAAAACACTCTTGGGTCCCTCCAAACTCATGAGACTGAGACTGCTCTTCCGCCCCAAACCCCGGTTTGCATATATTCTGTGTAATTTGTTACCCTATTACAACTTATTGCCACAAAATAACAGACAATACACTTGTGAATCTTAATCTAACTAAAGGTTTAGTAAAGAAAAACAAATAGAAAATGGCCCATTTTAATTAAACACTGAAATGGGCAAAAGTTGAAGCTCATCTTGAACTTCTCTGTCACTCACATGCTGGGCCGTCAGTCAGCGTGAAAGCACACGCCATCTTCCAAACGTCACTCGCAATCCATCTTGAACAAATGGGTCGCCCACCGCGTTGTATCCTACAACCGGTTCTCCCCAGTGTCTTTTCTCTTCATCTCCCACCAAACCAAAAGAAAACCCCAAGACCAACCTTAGTATCGCTCATCTAGAAAACTTCGCCCTAATTCTACCATCCTAATTAGATGGCACACATTCCTCATCATCCCTTATCTTCAATAATAATCTAAAATGGCTGACAGCAGAGCAGAATGCTCTAACAGAACAGCTAAATAAAATACATACAGCATAACAGTAAAAATATGAACCAGGGCATGACACACTCCCCCCACCAAAATAGTCATGTCCTCATGACTAGTAAATAATTTGTCATCTCATCATTAATAACACTGTTTTCAAAGGAATTTTGTGATGTCAGAACATCTATTCCATTTGTAAATGATAGTGACATATCTCAATAGGGGATAGTCGTAACACTCTGTTCCCTTGGTACTACATAGTCCAGACTATCTGGGCGTCTCCTGACTCTTTGATACCTTGTATCCCGTCATCTACGGCTTCAGTTTCAGACACTCCTTGGGATAGTTCTGGTCTACATGGCAAGGCCTCCCCCGGTCTATTACTCAAGTCCCTCTGCCACTTGGCTGAGCTCAGTTTCATTCCAAAATACTTTAGAACCTATCCCCCCTTAATGGTGCAGCTGTATGCCTGCCTGTCCACTGCTAGTTTACCAGCCCCTCCACCCCATTCCACCTGCCTCAGTGTGAGAAGGGTTGGGAATCTCTTCCTCAACTAGTCGGGAGTTAGCGAAAGGCAGCATATACCATACCCCCATCGCCTCATCCTCCGAGTCCGTATGCCATTCAGGGACAGGGACCAGTCTAACCTTTCCTGTTGCTAGTCCTTCAGCCTCCCCATGTTGCCATGGAGTCCTCTTATAATGTGTAAGTTTGAGGTCAGGCTCCGGGTGAACAAGCATCTTTTGTCCCAGAGGTAGAAGGTGGTTTGAATGGAAAATCTTGACAGGCCCTTTCCCATCCTTTAGTTTCACCCAGAAAACTGGTACATTTGGCATCTGACTTTGGACTACATAGGGTGTAGCACCCAGCAGTCAGCCAACTTATGCTTCCCATTCTTCCTTGATTCTGCTTAGTAGCTGAGATCTCAGCTAACTCTTAAACCTTTTTCAGCTCCCTTCTCATATCAGATACATACTTCAGATAAGTCTTCTGTGGTAGATCTTCCTCACCAGTACCAAAACAGAGGTCAACGGGCAACCTTGCCTCATGCCCAAACATCAGATAATATGGCAAGTATCCGGTAATTTCATTCTGTGTCCAGTTGTAGCAGTAGACCAGATGTCCAATATGTTGACTCCACTTTTTGCTGATCTCCAAGGTTCTGATCATGCATAGCAAGGTCCAATTGAACCTCTTGTGCTGGGGATCACCCCACGGGTGATAAGGCGTATTCCTCGACTCCTCAACTCCAAGCATGCTTAGTAACTCATGTATGAGCCGACTCTCGAAATCCCGTCCCTGGTCGCTATCTATCCATCTGGGGAGGCCATGATAAATTAAATACTCCCATAATGCTTCAGCCACAGTGGGTACCCTCTGATCCTCTGTAGGGAAGGCTTGTGCATATCTGGAGTAGCAATCCATAATGACCAAGACATTTGCCATGTTACTGGCATCTGGCTCTGTTGACAGGAAATCCATACACACCAGGTCAAGTGAGACAACGGAACGACCTTTGTAGCAGTGTCTTCCTCCGTATACATCAAGTGCACGACTTGCAGTACTCTTTGGCCTTGGCTCCATTCAGAGCCAGTAGAACTGATCTCTGACCAATCCATAGGTCTTGTCAACCCTCAAATAGCCAGAATGGCTGTGAGGTGACTTCAACACAATCCTCCGATACTTCTCAGGCAGAACCAATAGGGAATGCCGAGGCCAGTCCAGTGGTGATGTGACCTGGTATACGATCTGGTTCCTCAACTCCAACCTGGGCCATTCTCTCAATGGTAGAGACAGCACAGAGTGTTTCATCTTGTCTGCTTGGGCCATGTCCCCGTTCGCAACTGCTGACCAAACAGTACCAATATATGGGTCATCTCGCTGAGCAGTTGCCACATCTCCAGGGTTCAACTCTGGCAACTGCTTTGTCTTCAAAGCAGTCAGGTTGCAGTAAGTTTGTGGAATGGCATCAGCAGAAGCTCCCAAATGATCTACTGCTCAATTCTGCTCTTGCCTTCCCTCTGCTTTCGCTGTGAAGGAAAACTGGCACATGGCATTGACTCCAGGGGCAGGAACACTCTTCCACACTCTATCCCTGTCCAACCCTTCATGTGCATATTGGCACAACACATCGGCATCAATGTTCCAACTCCCCGGCCGGTACTATAGACTGAATTCACAGGCAGACAACGCTACCAACTACCGATGGCCTGTGGCATCCAATTTTGCCAAGGTCAGGAAATAAGTTAATTTGTTGTTGTCTGTCCTCACCTCAAACTTGGCACCATATAGGTAGTCACTTAGCCTATCCATCATAGCCCATTACATCATCATAGCTCCGCTCCCTCTATGGAGCAATATTTACTGATGACATAGAGATAAGAAGGGAAATCAGTTGTGAAGAAGAAATAAAGGTGGTTACAAAGGGAGACAGAATGAACTAAAATGTAGAAAACTGAATTTAATATGGTAAGGTGTAAAATTTTCTATTCTGGTAAGCAAAATATAATCATGAAACATATTACCTAAATGGTGAGAAATTATAGAATACAGAAAGGCAGAGGGATCTTGGTTTCTTGGCTCATGATGCACAAAAAGCAAGTATGCATGCACATACAGCAAGGGATTTGAAAAATAACATATGCTACTGTTTACTGTTTGAAGATCTTAATGTACAGATAGGGAGGTTAAGCTTCAGTTGTGGAAAGGGTTGGCGAGTCCAGATCTGGAGTCCTGAGATTAGTGTTTATCTCATTTATGGAGGATGTAAATGTTTTGGAAGCAGTTCAGAGAAGGTTTCAAAACTGAAAGGGCAGGTTGACTTATGTTAAAATGTTGGACAATTTAGATTTGTGTCTGTGGAGTTTAGAAGAATGACAGAGAGCCATCGAAATGTATGAGATCCTGGGTTTTCCGACATAGTGAATGTAGAGAGAGTTTCACATACAAAATGTTGGAGTAACTTGGCAGGCCAGGCACCATCTGTGGAAATGAATAAATAGTTGACATTTCAGGATGAGACCCTTCTTCTGTATGAAGAACTTAATACTTAAGGTGACTGTTTAAAAATATGACATTTCTCATTTAATGCAATGATCAATATTCACTGTCCAGGGCATGGGACCTTTTCTGCCAAGTTAAGATTTCTAAAATAGCAGCTAAATCGTGTAGGAATCAAAGAATTGTTCCTGAGTAAGCTAAACTTCCAACTATATTCTTTGCACATCAATTATTTTCAAAAGTGTTGGTTCTTCAAAATTATTTTGTGCATATGATTGACAGCTTGAAGCTGAACACAAATATAATTTCAGCCTACTTGAATCACATAGGAATTTTGCGAAACAAGAAATTAACTTTTATTGAATACAATGTGTTTCTGTGCATTAAGGTGCTGACGATTTGATCATAAGACTATAAAATATAGGAGCAAATTTAGGCCTTTTGTCCCATCGAGTTTGCTCTGCCATTTCATCATGGTTGATCCATTTTTCCTCTCAGCCCAATCTCTTGTGTTCTCCCATATCCCTTCATGCCATGAATAATCAAGAACTCTACTCTAATCTCTACTTTAAACATACATAGGATCGTGGCCTCCACAGGTGTCTGTGGCAAGGAGTTCCACAGATTCATCACCCTCTGTCTAAAGAATTTCCCCCTCATCTTCATTCTAAAAGGTCGGCCCTCTGTTCTGAGGCTGTGTCCTCTGGTTTTAGACTCTCCCACCATAAGAAACATCCTCCCCACATCCATTCTATCAAGGCCTTTCACCATTTGATGGGTTTCAATGAGGTCACCCCTTAATCGTCTAAATTCCCATGAATATAGGCCCAGTGCCATCAAATGCTCTTCATATGACAAGCCATTTAACTCCGGAATCTTTTTTGTGATCCAAGATATCCCTTTCACTCTAGCACTGTTCCTTGGGTCCAAATCCTTCCCAGTCCATGAGGTATTTCTGAACACCCCAAACAGTTTGTGAATCCAATATTCTTTTTATGGTGAAGACGTGTTCCCCATCAACAATCCTGGGTGGTAGTGGGACTGATGGTCATGGAGGTAGTGGACTGGTGTTCACAGGTTTTAATTTGGAAATGCGGAAGGCGAAATTGATCTTGAAGGTCTTGGGGAGCTGCAAGGTGTAAGCCGCCAGGTTTACTTACTTTGGAACCTTGAAGGGTCCAATGAACTTGGGTGCCAACTGCCTAGACTCCACCCAGAGAGGCAAATCTAGAGTAGACAGTCAGACCAGTTGCCCAGGCTGCAAAGCTGGCTCCTGTGTTCTTTTGTCGTTAGCCTTTGTTTCAGCCTTCTGAGTAAAGGCTGACAAAATCTCCCTTACCCTAATCCATTTTTCCTTGCAGAGTTGGCTGAGATCTTTGACCACAAGAACCCCAACCTTGGCCTCCTGCTCAGGGAAGAGTGGTGGAGAATACCCAAATTGGTATTTCAACAGGGATGTCCCATGAGCAGAATGCTGTAAAGTGTTGTGGGTGACCTCTGCTCTCCTCAAATGGTAACACCACTGATATGTTTTTACTGAGGCCAGGCATCTTAGAATTCGTTCCATATCCTGGTTCATCCACAACGTCTGGCCATTGGACTGTGGGTGAAACCAGAGGAAAGACTCTCTGTTCCCCCAGTACACCTCCAAAAATGTGACATGAATTGAGGACTGCTTTCCAAAACAATGTCCACCAGAAATCCATGGATCCTGAAGACCTGGTGAGGGACAATTTCAGCCATCTCCACCACCGATGGTAATTTGTCCTAGGCAATGAATTTGCAACCCTTCATAAAACAATCTACATTTACCATGATGACTTGGAGGGTGGAAGACACTGGTGATAAAGTCTTTGGAGATGTGCACCCATGGTCTGTCTGGAAAAGGTCGAGGTTGAAGGAGCCCTTGAGGTTGAGTGCAGGGCTCCTTATTCTGGGCGCACACCCCACATGCCTACATGAATCGTTGGATGTCTCTCACCATTCCATGCCACCAGCATCTTCTCTTAATGAACTCAAGGGTCCTGTCAATGCCTGGGTGAGCGCTCTTTCTTGATACAGGTCCCCATTGAGGTACCTGAGATCTGACAGAACTTGCGAGGACCATTCTGAGGAATCTCCCCTTGAGCCTGGGCCTTGCAAACAAGTGCATCAATTCCTCAATGAACTGGCGATATCATCTTAGCTTGTGACAAAATGGTGGTCAGCTGCTTCTACTGATTGGGTTCATTGAACTGATGAGTCAAGGCATCTGGTTTCTGATTCCTTGACGTTGGTCCGTAGGTCAGGATGAAACTGAAGCGGTTAAAGAAAAGAAACCACCTGGCCTGCCTGGAATTCAGTCTTCTGGTCTCCTGAATATAAGCTAGGCTCTTGTGGTCTGTCCATGCAATAAAAGGGTTCTTGGCCCCCTTAAGCCAATAAGACCATTCCTCAAAAGCCAACTTGGCTGCAAGCAGCTCTCTATTCCCAATGTCATAGTTCACTCCTACAGGGGATAGCCATCTGGTGAATGCACGCAGATGCAGTTTATTGTCCGAAGGGGCCTGTTAAGACAACACTGCACCCACTCTAACATCTGAGATGTCAAACTCCACGTTGAAGGGAAGGTCCGGGGTAGGTGAAACCAAAATGGGAGCTGTCGTGAGCCATTATTTGAGCTCTGCGAAAAACAGTCTTCACTATGGTAGTCCAAACAAAAGGGCCAGTGGGTCTCTTAGTGCTGTCAGTGGAGCTGCCACTGAGCTGGGGTTCCTGAGGAACTTCCTGTAAAAGTAGGCAAATCCCAGGAATTGTTGGATTTGTTTCATATTGGATGGGTGTTGTCAATCTCTGACTTAGTAGGGTTTGTCTTGAGATTGTCATTAGAGATGATAGAACTCAAAAATGAAACAGTGTTTACATGAAATTCAGATTTCTCCAGCTTGGCATAAAGCCCATGATCTACAAGTTTATTTAAGAAATCTGTGATGTGAGCAAAAGGCTCCTCCATGGACTTCGAGAAGATTAGGATATCATCCAAGTAGACGAAGGCATACTTATGGAGATCATCCTGGAGCATATCATTTATAAAGGCCTGGAAAATTGCAGGTCCATTTGCAGGGTTGAAGGGCATGACCAGGTACTCAGTGCCTTGTCAGTGTGTTGATTTCAGTTTTCCACTCATTGCCCTCCTTTATGAGACCAGATTGTACACACTCCACAAGTCGAGCTTCAAGAACACTCTTGCCCCTTGGAGAATCCCAAAGACAGTGTTCATGAATGGAAGGAGGTAATGATTCTTAAACATGATGTGATTCACTCTCTGTAATCAATGCATAGCTGCAGGCTCCCGTCCCTTTTCTGTGTGAAGAAGAAGCCTGTGCTGGCTGGTGAGGTGGAGAGCTGAATGAATCCCATGGCAAGAGCCTTCGTTAGTGCCTCTCCTCCTCAGTGCCTCTCTCTGGGCCTGAGGGCACGTACAGTCAACCCCATGGAGGACAAGTACCAGACAGTAGATCTATTGCACAGTTATAGGTTCAGTGTGTTGGGAGAATTCAGGCCTTTTCCTTGCTAAAGACTTCCTCCAAATCCTTGTAGACAGAAGGGATTTTAACTGACTTGTGTGTTGCAACTACCCACGAACATCCTTCCAAGGACGACTCCTGGGGCTCCTTAGGTAGCAGGGGTGGGGTGATTCGACACACATCAGAGTCTGCTCCATCGGTTCTTGTTGAAACAGACCAAATCAGAGTTTCAAATCATGATCTGTATCGTCAGGCAACAGCAACAAGGCACTACAAATGGTCTTTGTGTTCCTGGGACTAGGCTCCAAGGATTTACGTTAAGGAGCTTTTCCCTTTGACGGGAGCTGGAAATTGGATCACATAGGCTTGGCTGCTAGAGCTCCAGACTGCTTGGGCACCTTCTTGGCTTGCTCCTGAACCAGAAACCCTTTCTCACTTGTTCCAGCGCATCCTTGATTATACTGGGTCGGGACTCATATGGTCCTGTTGACAGGAGCTGGCTTGTTTGCTCCTGGAGTCAGGACTGGGTCTCCCAAAGGCTCTAGGTTACCCCGAACATAAGTCTGCTTCCTCATCAGCCATTTTTCAGGAGAGTCTAAGGGTCAGAACACCAAGCCAAAAACATTCCCTCTTGCATTGACTAGACCATGCAATGATCCTCCCTTCCTTCCAGTTCACAGAAGGGTTATGCTGGGACAGCCAAGGGTGCCCGAGGATCAGGGGTATGTGAGGAGAATCGAGGATATAGAAACAAATGTTCTCCACATGTTCCTCTACCTGCAAAACCGATGTATGCTTCAGGTTCTGCCCAGAAACAAGAGGATGACCACCCAGGGCAGTTGCGGGCATCGGCTGGCTCAACTCCTGCAGAGCCGACGGGAGGTTCCCACATCCAGGAAATTACCAGCTGCCCACAACAGCATTCACCGGTTTCGCAGCCTTCAGCGTGACACCAGAGTCAGTAGTTTTGGGGGAAGTGGCAGCTATCGTCACGGTCCCCCGAATCTGGACGATCCTAGCAGCTGCAGCTTTGGATATTCGGCCTGTAGGTGACCTGCGGTAACAGGAGCAGTCTTAACTCTGAAGCCGGGACCTCGCATCAGCGGAGAGTCTTGTGCAACCAATTTGCAGGGGCTCGACAGGATCTTGAGCAGCAGACGGGTTGGTCATTGTCCAAGGTCAGGAAGCGGAATGACGATGCGTTGAGGCCAAGCTCAGGCTTGCCCTCCTGAAGTATGCCACTTTCGATCCACCAGGGATTATTGAGGCGGATGGACCGATGAGCAGAGCCTCTGAGTCCTCCAACAGCTCTCACAAGGCAAGGGATTCCTTCAGTTCGCCTCAGAGTCTGCAGTGGTATAGATGGCCCAGGCCTCCCTGTTCCAGCCGCTCTCCTCGGCCGAAGTCTGAAACTCAATAGTGTAGTCGGCTGCTGACTAACTGCCCTAACGCACCTTCGTCAGACGGTCTGAGGCTCTGTTTGCTGCAGCTGGATATGGAACACCATCTTCATGGTGGCCATGAATGTCTCCAAATCCTAGGAGATCTCCAACTTCCGCTTGCAATACATGGTGGCCCAGGCCAGGGCACTCCTGATGAAGGACACCTTCCCGTGCTCTGTAGAGAACTGGGACAGCTGGATTTCAAAACACTAATAATCACTGAGTGTGGAAGCCATGATAAGAGCCCAGGTCGCCACCAAATCTCTTTCCACAAGATGGACTGACTCTACTGAGGGACTCACCTGAGCGATCCTGGCTGCCTCCTATTGGCAGTTGGTGCGTGGTGACCTGCAAGCCATGTACCTCCTGGCTCTGTCTTGAAGTTTTCTCATTGTGGCTGCCTCTGATACACAGCTGGGTCCATATTAGGCTCAGTCGTCCTGTGACGAGAGGCCTAGCTGAGGATAGTAAGGACCCAGGAGCTGGAGTATCTGAGAATAGAATCGAGATACGATATGAGACTGAAACAAAGGCAGGATTCTAAAGTAGACTCCAGACAAGAATTCAAAGTTAAGCTGATGATTGATCACCAAACCTCAGTTCAGATGGTCTTTAAATATTAAAATCCTGGCACCAAAACATGATCGCCAATTAGTGAGGTGAGCCTGGGTCTTCAAAGGGGCCATGCCAGCTATCCATATACCACAGAGTTAAAGCGTCTAAACCCCAGAAGCTGGCATTGTTGGGTGTGTGTTATAACACCCACCTATTTCAATTATGCTGGTGCCTAAGAAGAATGTGGTGATCTTCCTCAATGACTATCATCCAGTAACAGTTTCATCTACAGTGATGAAATGTTTTGGCTCAGCTGTTCTCCTGACTTTTTAGTGATTACTCTTGTCACTTGCATTTATTGAAGCATTACAGTGCAACTTTTTCACATACACTGAAGTTATCACTGGGATGAGGTTAAGGTCTCTGAAGATACATTCACTGACATTGAATATAGATGTAAGATCATTGTACTTATAATCACTTCATGCAAGGAGTCAAAGCTCATGCAATCAGCTCTGCACATACTGCATCTTCTCACACTTGCTCGTTCGATGCATACCCTATGCACAAAGCTACGTCTTTTTTCTCTGCATGCTATTCTTTGAGTGCAGGATCAGGACTCAAGTTCCATAACATTGTACTATCCTTGAAAGTCACACCCTGCACCTGCCCATAAAGAGATGTAGGTTGGCTTTATGTATTGAAGTCTAGTTTTAACTTGTACTAGTCACTTCTAAAATTGTGACTCTGCTGAGGGTCACAGACACTGAACACTGGGGTTTATGTCTTATGTAGAGAGCACAAATTGGGAGTGATGCCTGCATTAAAAGAATAAGCATGTGAAAAATCTGCATCATATTCACTGAGATGTGTTTGGAATGATTCTCTTTCCTCCAGCGCTAATATAGGTGTGTAGGAATCACTAACTACAAGCTGAGAGTAGATTCCCATTCTAATATTTTCACATCCCATTCTGCTTGCCTGACTGAGAGATGAAACCAGGATGGAATGGTTAATGAATTTCATCCCCCAAATGTTTGCATTAAAAGATATTGCAACACCATTCGTGACACTGAAGGGGATGCACAGGAAGTGATAGAGCCTGCCGCCCACCTCGAAGGCGGTGTAGGGGCAGTCCTCCGGGCGGATGGGGAGCTGATGGTAAGTGGATTTCAGGTCTATGGTCGAGTACACCCTGTACTGAGCTATCTGATTGACCATATCCGTGATGCGGGGTAGGGGGTACGCGTCAAGCTGCATGAACCTATTGTTGGTCTGGCTATAGTCCACGACCATCCTATTTTTCTGCCCGGTCCGAACAACAACCACCTGGGCCCTCCAAGGACTTGTGCTTGGCTCAATGATCCCCTCCCTGAGCAGCCACTGCACCTTCGACTTAATGAAGGCCCTGTCCCCGCGCTGTACCTCCTGCTTTTAGTTGCCACAGGTTTACAGTCGGGGGTCAGGTTGGCGAACAGCGGTGGGGGAGGGATCTTGAGGGTGGAGAGGCTGCAAGTGGTGTCAGTAGCGCGGCCATTGGCATGGTGTTGGGTGGGATGTGTGGGTCGGTGTGTGTGTGTGGTCAGTAGTGGGGTATATGATGAATTCCCACAGAACTGAGGATTTCTGACAGTGATTGGTGGGAGGGGCCCGTCATACTCCATTGTCACAGTTTTCAGGTGGCTCTGGAAGTCGAGCCCCAATAGCACAGGGGCACACAGTTGAGGCATGACCAGTCACGCAAAGTCCCGATATTCTGTGCCCTGCACCACTAGTGTTGTGACACAACTCCCCTGGATTTCTGTTGTATGCAACCCAGAAGCCATGGTGACCCTCTGGCTTACCGGTTGTGTCACAAGTCCACAGCGTTGCACCGTGTCCGGGTGAATAAAACTCTCAGTGCTGCCTGTGTCAAACAGACGGCTAGTCCTGTGCCCCTCCACCAGGATGTCCATCATTGACCTTGCAAACTGGTGTGGAGCGCTTTGGTCGAGGGTCACAGAGGCCAAAGTTGAATTGCCATCTTGGTCCGGCGCAGTGGGGTGCCCGGTAAGCACCCATGGGTCATAGGCGGTGCGAGGTGGCGCCAACCAAGATGGCGACCCTCATGCCTCGCATGCGGCGCTGCTCGACCCTGCTCGCAGTTTGGACTTACAGGCCTTGGCGAAGTGGCCCTTCTTTCTGCAGCTGGAGCAGGTAGCTTCTTGGGCCGGGTTGTGTTTTCGGGGGTGCTTCTCAAGTCCGCAGAAGTAACACTTCGCGGACTTGCGACTGGCAGCAGCCGTGGTCGATTCGCCGGCGGGTTGCGGGGTCTGCGGCATCCACGAGGCCGGCGGGAGATCGTGCGCCTGAAGAGCATCAGTGTTGTGCAGAGCGGCTTCCAGCGTGTCGGCCAGCTTAATTGCCGAACGTAAGGTAAGATCAGCATGTTCCAGCAGTCACTGGCACACATACACTAACCTGATCCCTGTGACGAAGGCATCTCTTACCAGGAGCTCCGCATGCTGTTCATCCATCAGCCCCCAGCAATCACAGGCCCGCATGAGTGTCTGTAGGGCCCGGACAAACTCAGCTGCCTGTGGTAACAAAGTCCACAAATTCACCACACTCCAGCTGAAGAAATTTCTCACATCTCTCTTTTAAATAAACACCCCCTATCCTGAGGCTGCGCCCTTTGTCCTGGGCTCCCCCACCATGGGAAACATCCTTTCCACCTCTACTCTCTCTAGGCCTTTCAACATTTGAAAGATTTCAATGAGATCCCACCCCCCCCCCCCACCCCCCCCCCCCGCTCATCCTTCTTAATTCTAGTGAGTACAGCCCTAGAAATACCAAACTTTTCTTGCATGATCACCCTTTCATTCCTGGAATCATCCTTGCGAACCTCCTCTGAACCCTCTCCAATACCAGCACATCTTTTCTTCAGTGAGGAGCCCAAAACTGTTCACAATACTTAAGGCCAGGCCTCACCGGTGCCTTATAAAGCCTCAGCACCACATCCCTGCTCTGTTATTTGAGACCTCTAGAAATGAATGCTAACATCCATCTGCCTTCCTCCCACTGACTCAACCTGCAAGCTAACCTTTAGGGTGTTCTGCACAAGGACTCCCAAGTCCCTCTGCATCTCAGATTTTTGGATTTTCTCTCCAAATAGAAAATAGGCTGCACATGTATTTCTACTATCAAAGTGGATGACCATGCATTTTCCAACATTATATTTCATTTGCCGCTTTCTTGTTCATTCTCCTAATTTATCTAAGTCCTTCTGCAGTCTGCCTGTTTCCTCAACACTGCCACTCCACCAATTTTCATATCATTTGCAAACTTGGCAGCAAAGCCATCTAAATCATTGATATAAAGCATAAAAAGATGTGGTCCCAACATGGACCCTGTGGAACACCTTAACTCACTGGCAACCAACCAGACAAGGATCCTTTTATTTCCACTTACTGCTTCCTACCAATCAGCCAATGCTCTAATCATGCCAGTAATTTTCCTGTAAAACCATGGGCTCTTAACTTGCCAAGCAGCCTCATGTGTGGCACCTTATATAAGGCCTTCTGAAAATCCAAATGCACAATATCCACCGTATCCCCCTTACCTATGCTACTTATCACCTCCTCAAAGAATTCAAACAGGTTTATCAGGCAAGATTTTTCCTTAAGGAAACCATGCTGATTTTGCCCTATCTTGTCCTGTGTCACAAAGTACTCCATAATCTCATCCTTAACAATTGAATCCAACATCTTCCCAACCACTGAGATCAGGCTAACTGATCTAAAATTTCCATTCTGCTGCCTTCCTCCTTTCTCAAAGAGTGTGAGTGGTATTTGCAATTTTCCATTCCTCTGGCACCATGCCAGAGTCCAATGATTTTAAAAGATGATTAGTAATGTCTCCACAATCTCTACTGCTACCTCTTTCAGAACCCAAAGTTGCAGTTCGTCTGGTCCAGGTGACTTATGTACCCTAAGTCTTTCAGATTTTTGAGCACCTTCTGTCTTGCAATAGTAACTGTACTCACTTCTCTTCTCTCACACCCTTCAATATCTGGCACACTGCTGGTTGATACAAAATACTCATTTAGTTCATCTGCCATCTCCTTGTCCCCAGTTATTATTTCTCTGGCCTCATTTTCTAGCAGTCCTATATCCACTCTCATCTCTCTTTTACTTTTTGCATACTTGAAAAAGCTTTTACTATCCACTTTCATATTGTTTGCTAGCTTGCTTTCATATTTCACTTTTTCCCTCCTAATGATTATTTTCTTTGTTCTCTGTAGCTTTTTAAAAGCTTCCCAATCCTCTATCTTCCTGCAAATTTTTGCTCTGTGGTATGCCCTCTGTTGCTTTTACATTAGCTTTGACTTCCTTTGTCAGCCATGGTTGTACTATGTTGCCATTTGAGTATTTCTTCATTTTCGGAATACATCTGTCCTGCACCTCCCTCACTTTTCCAAGAAACTCACACCGTTGCTGCTCTGCTACCAGTTTCTCCTTCCAATTTACTTCCAACTCCTTTTTCGTACCACTGTAATTCCTTTTACTGCACTGAAATATTGCTATGTCAGACTTTACTTTCTCCCTAACAGATTTCAAGTTGAACCTAATCATTTTATGATCACTTTCTCCGCAGGGTTCTTTTACCTTAAGGTCCCTTATCACATCTGATTCATTACATAACAGCCAATTTAGAATAGCTGATCCCCTAATAGGCTCAACAACAGACGGCTCTAAAAAGCCATCTTGTAGGCATTCAACAAACTCACTTGAGATTCATTACCAACCTGATTTTCCCAATCAACCTTCATGCTGAAATCTCCCATGACTATCATAACATTGCCCTTTGACATGCCTTTTCTATTTCCTCTTGTAATCTGTCCACATCCCAGCGGGATCCACATCAGGTAGATGGAGCCTGACAGCCTGGGAAGGCAGTCCATCTAAGAGAGGGAAAACTCTGACTTCAAACCTCCGCTGCCTTGCGGCCATACCCACTCATGGGAAAGGGTTTGGGAGTAAACCCTGAGGACAAATCCGGAGCTAGAGTCCCTAAGGCAGTCCGACGTTGTCTTCAACCTCGTTCTGGCAACTCCTGCGATGTCACAGGTGCCAAGCTGTATCGGCCCTTGCCCTTCCCTTGGACAACATCGGTGTCATGAAGAGGGGAGACTTGCTGCATGGGCAACTGCTGGTCTTCCATACAACTTTGCCCAGGCCTGCCACCTGGAAACCATTCCAGGTGCAGATCCATGGTCTTGAGAGACTAACAGATGCCACCACATCTCAGCTATTATTGGGAGGCCTGTATATAACTGCCATCAGAGTCCTTTTACCCTTGCAGTTTCTTAACTCAACCCACAGGGATTTAACGCCTTGTGATCTTATGTCACATCTCCCTATGGATTTGATGCCATTCTTTACCAGCAGAGCCACGCCACCCCCTCTGCCTACCTCCCTCTGATATAACATATAACTTTGGACATTCAGCTCCCAACTACAACCATCCTTCAGCCATGATACAGTGATGGCCACAACATCATAGAAGACAATCTGTAAAAGTGCAACAAGATGATCCACGTTATTTCTTATACTCCATGCATTGAGATATGACACTTCGAGTACAGTGTTTGCTAATCTTTTTGATTCTGATATTCAATCTGCTGGCTGCAATTTTGTCATATTATCTGTCTACCCTTTCTGACACTCTGACTGCACGCTATCTTTGCTTTTTTTTTACCATCCGTCCTATCCTGAGTCCCTTCACTCCGGTTCCCATCCCCCTGACAAATTAGTTTAAACCCTCCCCAGCTCTACCAAACCTGCCTGTAAGAATATTTGTCAACCTCAGTTTCTGGTGCAGCCTGTCCCTTTAGTACAGGTCATACCTCCCCCAGAAGTGATCACAATGATCCAAGAGCCTGAAGCCCTGCCTCCTGTACCAGCTTCTCTGCCACGCATTAATCTGCCAAACCATCCTGGCGTGTGGCACAGTCAACAATCCAGAAATTACTACCCTGGAGGTCCTACTTCTCAGCTTTCTGCCTAGCACTCTAAGTTCTGTTTTCAGGACCTCTTTGCTTTTCCTTCCTATGCCAATATGTACCATGACATCTAGCTTCTCTCCCTGTGAATGCGATTCGAGACATTCCTGACCCTGGCGCCAGGGAGGCAACATACCAGTCACGTGTCCCATTCACATCCACAGAATCTCCTGTCTCTTCCCCGACTACTGAACATCTGTCTTGATGACGAGGCTGGTACCAACTGAACCATGATCATTACAACTTCTTATCACAAGTACCTTGATAACAACGATTATAAAAATCATTGATCATTCCTGAGTCATCGATAATATTTCAGTTAGCGTGATGACTAAATAATTTTGTCTACAGCAAAACTGCTTCATTTAGATTACCTCATTTAGATTACTTTACTGACAACGCAGGAGCATTGGACTTTGACTCAAGCAAAGCACACGGGGCAGCAACAGTATCTAGTAATAGACCATAAAATAAAACAGCAAACTCATGAGCAACTGAATGAGCCACCTTGCTAGTGACATCTATTTAAGATCTCAAATGAGAAAGCACTTGCTAGATGTGTACTACTAACAGATACATTCAGTATTGAACTGAAATTAGAAGCTATTATATATTTCTGTGATAGACTTACAAAGGACTAAGGTCAGGTTGCACATGAATTACTGAGCACAATGGTGAAAGGAGAAGTGACCTAATATATTTCTTTAAAATTAAGCAATGGTTGGATTGAGAAAACGTGGGGGAAGCATTTCCATGTGGAAGAACCCATAGATAAAAGCTACTAATATTTATAAACACAGATTTTTGCCAAAGTGGTTAGAATGTAAAACCTACTACATCAGAGATTTTAAAAGGAGAGTACTTCCGCATAAGGGAGAGGATGGATTAGAAAAGTATGTTGAAAAATAACGTGGAAGGAGGTTTGTAAAGATTACAAACACCAGAACAAACTGAATGGGGCAAATTGTTACTTGACACAGTATTTTGTTGTCTCTATGTTAAATTCCTAGATAAAAGAATTTAAACATATCTGTTTTATGCAGATTATTCACCATTTTCTTTTATGTGAAGTTCAGTTTTACTCTTATGCATAATAATTCTGAAAACTTTTCATCATGGGAGAGTCCAGTCCTGCTGTTTTCATTGAATATTAAAGAAACTGCAGATGCTGGAAATATGAAATAAAAAACAGAAATTGCTGGAAATGCTCAGCAGGGCATGCAGCAACTGTGGAGAAAGAAAATGAGTTTTAGTTTCCATCATGTTATTGTCGTGCAAGTTCCCTTTTGATCTTCTTCTCCTTGGCTTTGCTGTCCTGCTGATGTACTTGAATTATTTGTCACTCAAAAGCAGCACATCTGAATCATAATCCCTCTGTTGAATTTTCATCTGACTGTTCAAAACATTTAACAGATTTAAAGTCATATTTCCCTGAGCATATATTCTGCATACAGATGAAAATAGCTCAGCGCCATAAGTTTTGTTTGTTGTTTCACTTAGACCCTTTGCCAATTAAAGCGGAAGATAGAGTTGGATAAATCACATGTGAAAGTTTGTTAACGGGGTAAATGATGGCCAGCATAATCAACATTGAAACAAAGGGATTGAAGACATCTGAGGTCTTGATCTGGAAACCAGATAAAAGTGATCTCAAATATGAGTTCAAATTTTAGATTTTTTAGAGTAGATTCCTGGAAACCCTGGAGCAGAGGTGAAACATTTTAGACTGTGGTGGACGGAGAGGTAGGTACAACCAATTAATAAAACAATTCACTGTAATAGCAGGAAACAAAAATGCACAGGATGTAACTGTATATTGGTGGAACCCAAATAGCTTTTTTCTCTAGGGATATATATTCAGGCTACCCCAGATTATATGGTGTTTTATTTTCTCTTACTCTAACACTGTTAGAATCATTGTGCAATCTGCATCTCTGGAAATAAAAAAAGTAGTGAGGTCGTGTTCACAGGTTCAATGACCATTCAGAAATCAGATGGCAGAGGCGAAGAAGCTGTTCCTGAATCCCTGACTGTGTCCCTTCAGGCTTCTATACCTCCTTCCTGATGGTAGCAGTGAGAACTAGGAATGACCTGTGTGATGGGGGTCCTTAATGATGGATGCCACCTTTTTAAGGCATCACTCCTCAAAGATGTCCTGGATACTATGGAGTCTAGTGCCCATGATGGAGATGACTAAGTTTACAGCTCTCTGTTCCTTATTTTGATCATTTGCAGTAGCAGCTCCCCCTCCGCCCCATACTAGATGGTGTTGCGGCCAGTCAGAATGCTCTCCACAGTACATATGTGGAAATTTGTGAGCATCTTTGGTGACATGCCGAATAACTTCAAACTCCTAACAAAATATAGCTGATGTTGTTGAGTCTAGTAAAGATCCTCGGAGATATTGACACCCAGGAATGTGAAATTGCTTACTCTTTCCACTTCCAACCCCACTATGAGGACATTAAAGAGGTCAGTTAGATCTTTCTTTAAAAGTTGAAGACAAATTTAAGATGACATTGGATTAAATCCTTAGTTGTATACAGTAAGTAGGCACACATTTCTAAAATTGAGATCAGTTGACTTCCATGGACCTAATTTTGAAAGAAGAATGTAAGAGGAACTTGATCATATGCATTGGTTAATTTGAATTAAAAATGAGCAAACAAGAAAGACTTTAAGTAAATTTGAACTGCTAACTAATTCAAATATAACATGGGAATTTGTTTACCAGTTCTAAATATTTTAAAACCAATAACCAGCATGATTACTTATCTCTACAAAGACACAAATAGGTGAGAATAAAATGTAACCCAGAGCTAACCTTTACTTCTATTTGATAATGTGCAATATCTGCAGTGTTTTGGTGGACTGCAGCTGCATAATTCAGAATGCACTGGAAGACAGATCCCCTTCCTGGTTGACAGTGGTAGTACATCAACTAGCAGCTCTGAGCAATTCTTACTGGCAAGCCTTCAGTGTTTCCTGTACATTGTGAGTCTACAGAAATAGTCACATACATTTCAATTATGAAGGAAATGTCCCAACTGTTTCACAGAAAATAATTTTCTTAAATGAGGAGATATATCAGGAGAAAATGCATTTGTTAAAATCAGAGAGAATGTTAAATCCTATTCTTCAAAGTAATACTATATTGTAGCGGTGTGCCACACGCAGCGCTGAAATAACAACACGTAGTCGGTGAGTTGCAGTTGCAAAAAAGAGATTTATTCCAACTTCGTGGCCTCGCTTTAAAACCTTCCTGTTCCCGCCCTCCCTGGGCGGGAATGCTGTAGGGGGCGCATATTCACAGTCCCGTCCCGCGTGCGGGCTTTTCCCCTTGCTGGTGAAGAAGGCCTGGCGCCCTTTTTGGGACCGGCCTCAATGCCGGCGCGCGCCACTTTGTGAGGCAGTTGGAGTGCGCTGGGAAGTGGGTCGCCACATAACCCCCCCCCCAGAACCGGCGATACACCCCCCACTGTCTTCAGTCTGAGTTGGTCTCTGATTGGGAGGTCTGCCTCTGTGCCGCAGTGCCTGAATCTCGACCGGCTGCGCCAAGTCCACATGGGCCGGTTTGAGTCGGTCCACTGTGAAAACCTCCTCTTTCCCCCCAATGTCCAGCACAAATGTGGACCCATTGTTCCTGATCACCGTAAACGGCCCCTCGTAGGGCCGCTGTAGCGGTGCCCGATATCCGCCCTGTCGTACAAAAACAAACTTCCAGTTTTGCAGGTCTTTGGGTATGCAGGTCGGGTTCTGCCCATGCTGCGAAGTGGGTATGGGGGCCAGGTTACCGAGCCTCTCGCGTAGTCTGTCCAGGACTGCTGCAGGTTCTTCCTCTTGCTCCCTTGGGGCTGGTATGAACTCTCCTGGGACGACCAGGGGTGCGCCGTACACCAACTTGGCCGACGAAGTGTGGAGATCCTCTTTGGGCACCGTGCGGATTCCGAGCAGGACCCAGGGAAGCTCGTCCACCCAGTTAAGCCCTTTGAGGTGGGCCATGAGAGCCGACTTCAGGTGACGGTGGAAACGCTCCACTAGTCCGTTCGACTGTGGGTGGTAGGCAGTTGTGTGCTGCAGCTGTGTCCCCAAAAGGCTGGCCATAGTTGACCACAGGCTGGAGGTGATCTGGGCGCCTCTGTCGGAGGTAATATGGGCCGGTACACCAAAGCGAGATACCCAGGTGGTAATCAGTGCCCGGGCGCAAGATTCGGAGGTGGTGTCGGTGAGTGGGACCGCCTCTGGCCATCTTGTGAACCGGTCCACGATAGTCAGGAGGTGCCGCGCTCCTCGCGACACTGGCAGGGGGCCCACGATATCCACATGAATGTGGTCGAAACGCCGGCGGGTGGGGTGGAACTGCTGCGGCAGAGCTTTGGTGTGCTGCTGCACCTTGGCTGTTAGGCAGTGCATGCACGTTCTGGCCCAGTCACTGACCTGCTTGCGGAGTCCGTGCCAAACGAACCTGTTGGCTACCATCTGGACAGTTGTCCTGATGGAGGGGTGTGCTAAGTTATGAATGGAGTTGAAAACGCGCCGCCACCAGTCTGCCGGGACGACGGGGCGGGGTTGGCCGGTGGTGACGTCACAGAGTAGGGTCCTCTCACCTGGGCCTACGGGGAGGTCCTGGAGCTGCAAACCGGAGACTGAAGTTCTGTAACTAGGGATCTCCTCGTCTGCCTGCTACGCCTCCGCCAGTGCTTCATAGTCTACCCCCTGGACAGGGCTTGGATATTAGGTCTGGAGAGAGCATCCGCCACGACATTGTCCTTTCCCGAGACATGCCGGACATCTGTCATGTATTCGGAGATGTAGGACAGATGTCGCTGCTGGCGGGACGACCAGGGGTCGGATGCTTTCGTGAACGCAAAGATAAGCGGTTTGTGGTCCGTGAACGTGGTGAAGGGCCTACCTTCTAAGAAGTACCTGAAATGCCGGATTGCCAGGTATAGCACCAACAGTTCCCAGTTGAAAGCACTGTATTTGAGCTCGGGTGGTCGTAGGTGTTTGCTGAAAAACGCCAGAGGTTGCCAGTGACCCTCGATGAGTTGTTCCAGCACTCCACCGACTGCCGTGTTGGATGCGTCCACTGTGAGGGCAGTAGGGACGTCTGTTCTGGGGTGCACTAGCATCGCAGCGTTTGCCAAGGCTTCTTTGGTTTTAATGAAAGCGGCGGTGGACTCCTCATCCCAGGTAATGTCCTTGCCCTTACCCGACATCAGAGCAAACAGGGGGCGCATGATTCGGGCAGCTGAAGGGAGGAAGTGGTGGTAGAAATTCACCATACCCACGAATTCCTGAAGGCCTTTGATTGTGTTGGGTCGGGGGAAATGGCGGACCGCGTCTACCTTGGCGGGCAGAGGGGTTGCCCCGTCTTTAGTAATCCTGTGGCCCAGGAAGTCGATGGTGTTGAGCCCGAACTGGCATTTGGCCAGGTTGATTGTTAGGCCGTATTCACTCAGTCAGGCGTAGAGTTGACGGAGGTGGGACAGATGCTCCTGACGACTGCTGCTGGCTATGAGGATGTCGTCCAAATAGATGAAAGTGAAGTCCAGGTCGCGTCCCACCGCGTCCATTAACCGCCGGAACATCTGTACGGCATTCTTCAGGCCGAACGGGGTGATGAGAGCCGTTTTGGGGATGTCGTCCGGATGCATCTAGATTTGATGGTATCCCCGGACAAGGTCTACCTTGAAGAAGATCCATGCGCCATGCAGGTTTACTGCAAAGTCCTGAATGTGCAGCACAGGGTAGCAGTCTGGTGTTGTAGCCTCGTTCAGTCTGCGGTAGTCACGGCATGGTCTCCAGCCCCCTGTTGCTTCGGGCACCATGTGCAGGGGGGAGGCCCATGGGCTGTCGGACTGCTGTACGATCCCCAATTCCTCCATCCTCTTGAACTCCTCCTTCGCCAGTCGGAGCTTGTCCAGGGGAAGCCTTCGAACACGGGCGTGGAGGGGTGGTCCTTGTGTCGGGATGTGGTGCTGTGCGCCATGTCTGGGCATGGCTGCCGTGAACTGTGGTGTCAGAACCAATGGGAAATCCGCCAGGACTCTGGTGAAGTCGTTGTCAGACAGCGTGATGGAGTCTAGGTGTGGGGCCAGCAACTGGGCTTCACCCAGGGAGAATGTTTGAAAAGTCTCGGCATGGACCAGTCTCCTCCCTTGCAGGTCGACCAGTAGGCTGTGAGCTCGCAAAAAATCTGCTCCCAGGAGCAGTTGGGCTACGGCGGCCAGTGTGAAGTCCCACGTGAACCAGCTGGAGCCGAACTGTAGCCGCACCGTACGGGTGCCGTAGGTCCTTACTGTGCTGTCCTTCGCGGCCCTCAGGGTGGGACCCGGTTCTCTGTTGCGGGTGAAATAACTCGTCGGAGGTAAGACGCTGATCTTGGCTCCGGTGTTGACCAAAAAGCAGCATCCCAACCGCTTGTCCCACACATACAGGAGGCTATCCCGATAGCCAGCCGCCGTAGCCATCAGCGGCGGCTGGCCCTGGCATTTCCCGGGAACTTGCAGGGTGGGCGACAGAGGCGGGGCTTCTGCACCCCACCACTGGTGGTAGAAACACCATTGTTCGTTGGTCTCCTCACCCCACCCTCTGGGGTTAGTGGGCTCTGCGGCTGGGCCTGGTCTGGTCTGCTGCTGGGAGCGTGGCCTGGTGATCTGTGCGACGGATGCCCCACTCTCCTTCTTGGCGTTCCACAGCACGTCTGCCCGGGCCGTCACCTTCCGGGGATCGCTGAAATCCGCATCGGACAGCAGCAGGCGTATGTCCTCGGTCAGCTGCTCTAGGAACACCTGCTCAAACATGAGGCGGGGCTTGTGTCCTCCAGCCAGAGACAATATCTCGTTCATCAAAGCTGACGGCGGTCTGTCCCCCAAACCATCCTGGTGCAGTAAGCGGGCAGCTCGCTCGCGCCGTGACAGTCCAAAAGTCCTTATGAGCAGGGCTTTGAATGCTATGTATTTGCCGTCCTCCGGGGGCGACTGTATGAACTCCTCAACCTGGGCGGTTGTCTCCTGGTCGAGGGAGCTCACCACGTAGTAGTAACGTGTGGCATCCAAGGTTATCTGCCGAATGTGGAATTGGGCTTCTGCTTGTTGGAACCATAGGTGAGGTCGCAGCGTCCAGAAGCTTGGCAGTTTTAACGAAACTGCATGAACAGATGCGGCGTCGTTCATCTCCGGTCCAAATATCGTTTGGGCTGTCGGGGTCATCAATGGTAGTGGTGTGCTACACGCAGCACTGCAATAATGACACGGAGTTGGTGAGTTGCAGTTGCAAAAAAGAGATTTATTCCAACTTCGTGGCCTCGCTTTAAAGCCTTCCTGTTCCCGCCCTCCCCGGGCGGGAATGCTATAGGGGGCGCATATTCACAGTCCCGTCTCACGTGTGGGCTTTTCCCCTTGCTGGTGTAGAAGGCTTGGCGCCCTCTTTGGGACCTGCCTCAATGCCGGCACACGCCGCTTTGTGAGCCGGTTCGAGTGCGCTGGGAAGTGGGTCGCCACAGTATTATATTTTGGATAGATTCATGATCCTTTAGTATGCTCCAATTATTCTTGGCAGGAATTTCAGTTATTAATATTACCAAGATACATTGCATCTAGAGGCAGTTTCATGATTTAAGTATTACTTGTAGGTGCCTTTACCTCACTGAGCACTTCACAACTGAACACATTTCAGGACAAAGTGACCACTGGAAACCTACCTGAAGAGAACCCAGGGTCAAGGAAGCAAATTAGGGAGGACTTGGTCTCCTTTAAGAGGTTGCCACAACCTTTATGGTGACAAATGTTTTCCAGTGAGATGCGGTCCAAAATCCAGAGCAAATCAGGTTACCAGTCACCTCCAGGTGAAATAACATCAATCACAAAAGTGAAAGTGACAACTTCGATGAACATTTCTAGGCGCAGATGCAACTGCAGGAACACGCTCCAATGTCATTACTTTCTTAGAGGGTTAAGGAGATTCAAAATGTCACCTAATACTCTAAAACTTCTCCAGATGTAGTCTTGAATGTATCCTCACTGGTTGCATCACGGGCTGCTGTGGCAATTTGAATGTGCAACAAAGCTGCAGAGCGTTGTGGACTCCGCCCAATAGATCATGAGTACATCCCTCACCATGTATCTACACGAGGCAACCTCTATCATCAAAGCTGCAGAGAGTAATGGACTCCGCCCAATAGATCATGAGTACATCCCTCACCATGTATCTACATGAGGCAACCTCTATCATCAAAGCCGCAGAGAGTAATGGACTCCCCCCAATAGATCATGAGTACATCCCTCACCATGTATCTACACGAGGCAGCCTCTATCATCAAAGCTGCAGAGCGTTGTGGACTCCCCCCAATAGATCATGAGTACATCCCTCACCATGTATCTACACGAGGCAACCTCTATCATCAAAGCTGCGGAGAGTAGGGGACTCCGCCCAATAGATCATGAGTACATCCCTCACCATGTATCTACATGAGGCAACCTCTATCATCAAAGCTGCAGAGAGTAATGGACTCCGCCCAATAGATCATGAGTACATCCCTCACCATGTATCTACACGAGGCAACCTCTATCATCAAAGCTGCGGAGAGTAGGGGACTCCGCCCAATAGATCATGAGTACATCACTCACCATGTATCTACACGAGGCAACCTCTATCATCAAAGCTGCGGAGAGTAGGGGACTCCGCCCAATAGATCATGAGTACATCACTCATCATGTATCTACATGAGGCAACCTCTATCATCAAAGCTGCAGAGAGTAATGGACTCCGCCCAATAGATCATGAGTACATCCCTCACCATGTATCTACACGAGGCAACCTCTATCATCAAAGCTGCGGAGAGTAATGGACTCCGCCCAATAGATCATGAGTACATCACTCATCATGTATCTACACGAGGCAACCTCTATCATCAAAGCTGCAGAGAGTAGGGGACTCCGCCCAATAGATCGTGAGAACATCCCTCACCATGTATCTACATGAGGCAACCTCTATCATTAAAGCTGCAGAGAGTAGGGGACTCCGCCCAATAGATCATGAGTACATCCCTCACCAAGTATCTACACGAGGCAACCTCTATCATCAAAGCTGCGGAGAGTAGGGGACTCCGCCCAATAGATCATGAGTACATCCCTCACCATGTATCTACACGAGGCAACCTCTATCATCAAAGCTGCAGAGAGTAGGGGACTCTGCCCAATAGATCATGAGTACATCCCTCACCATGTATCTACACGAGGCAACCTCTATCATCAAAGCTGCGGAGAGTAATGGACTCCGCCCAATAGATCATGAGTACATCCCTCACCATGTATCTACATGAGGCAACCTCTATCATCAAAGCTGCGGAGAGTAGGGGACTCCGACCAATAGATCATGAGTACATCCCTCACCATGTATCTACACGAGGCAACCTCTATCATCAAAGCTGCAGAGAGTAATGGACTCCGCCCAATAGATCATGAGAACATCCCTCACCATGTATCTACATGAGGCAACCTCTATCATTAAAGCTGCAGAGAGTAGGGGACTCCGCCCAATAGATCATGAGTACATCCCTCACCATGTATCTACACGAGGCAGCCTCGATCATCAAAGCTGCAGAGCGTTGTGGACTCCCCCCAATAGATCATGAGTACATCCCTCACCATGTATCTACACGAGGCAACCTCTATCATCAAAGCTGCGGAGAGTAGGGGACTCCGCCCAATAGATCATGAGTACATCCCTCACCATGTATCTACACGAGGCAACCTCTATCATCAAAGCTGCAGAGAGTAATGGACTCCGCCCAATAGATCATGAGTACATCCCTCACCATGTATCTACACGAGGCAACCTCTATCATCAAAGCTGCGGAGAGTAGGGGACTCCGCCCAATAGATCATGAGTACATCCCTCACCATGTATCTACAGGAGGCAGCCTCTATCATCAAAGCTGCGGAGAGTAGGGGACTCCGCCCAATAGATCATGAGTACATCCCTCACCATGTATCTACACGAGGCAACCTCTATCATCAAAGCTGCGGAGAGTAGGGGACTCCGCCCAATAGATCATGAGTACATCCCTCACCATGTATCTACACGAGGCAACCTCTATCATCAAAGCTGCGGAGAGTAGGGGACTCCGCCCAATAGATCATGAGTACATCCCTCACCATGTATCTACACGAGGCAACCTCTATCATCAAAGCTGCAGAGAGTAGGGGACTCCGCCCAATAGATCATGAGTACATCCCTCACCATGTATCTACACGAGGCAACCTCTATCATCAAAGCTGCGGAGAGTAGGGGACTCCGCCCAATAGATCATGAGTACATCCCTCACCATGTATCTACACGAGGCAACCTCTATCATCAAAGCTGCAGAGAGTAGGGGACTCCGCCCAATAGATCATGAGTACATCCCTCACCATGTATCTACACGAGGCAACCTCTATCATCAAAGCTGCAGAGAGTAATGGACTCCGCCCAATAGATCATGAGAACATCCCTCACCATGTATCTACATGAGGCAACCTCTATCATTAAAGCTGCAGAGAGTAGGGGACTCCGCCCAATAGATCATGAGTACATCACTCACCATGTATCTACACGAGGCAACCTCTATCATCAAAGCTGCAGAGAGTAATGGACTCCGCCCAATAGATCATGAGTACATCCCTCACCAAGTATCTACATGAGGCAACCTCTATCATCAAAGCCACAGAGAGTAATGGACTCCCCCCAATAGATCATGAGTACATCCCTCACCATGTATCTACACGAGGCAGCCTCTATCATCAAAGCTGCAGAGCGTTGTGGACTCCCCCCAATAGATCATGAGTACATCCCTCACCATGTATCTACACGAGGCAACCTCTATCATCAAAGCTGCGGAGAGTAGGGGACTCCGCCCAATAGATCATGAGTACATCCCTCACCATGTATCTACACGAGGCAACCTCTATCATCAAAGCTGCAGAGAGTAATGGACTCCGCCCAATAGATCATGAGTACATCCCTCACCATGTATCTACACGAGGCAACCTCTATCATCAAAGCTGCGGAGAGTAGGGGACTCCGCCCAATAGATCATGAGTACATCCCTCACCATGTATCTACACGAGGCAACCTCTATCATCAAAGCTGCGGAGAGTAGGGGACTCCGCCCAATAGATCATGAGTACATCCCTCACCATGTATCTACACGAGGCAACCTCTATCATCAAAGCTGCGGAGAGTAGGGGACTCCGCCCAATAGATCATGAGTACATCCCTCACCATGTATCTACATGAGGCAACCTCTATTATCAAAGCTGCAGAGAGTAATGGACTCCGCCCAATAGATCATGAGAACATCCCTCACCATGTATCTACATGAGGCAACCTCTATCATTAAAGCTGCGGAGAGTAGGGGACTCCGCCCAATAGATCATGAGTACATCACTCACCATGTATCTACACGAGGCAACCTCTATCATCAAAGCTGCAGAGAGTAATGGACTCCGCCCAATAGATCATGAGTACATCCCTCACCAAGTATCTACATGAGGCAACCTCTATCATCAAAGCCGCAGAGAGTAATGGACTCCCCCCAAATGATCATGAGTACATCCCTCACCATGTATCTACACGAGGCAGCCTCTATCATCAAAGCTGCAGAGCGTTGTGGACTCCCCCCAATAGATCATGAGTACATCCCTCACCATGTATCTACACGAGGCAACCTCTATCATCAAAGCTGCGGAGAGTAGGGGACTCCGCCCAATAGATCATGAGTACATCCCTCACCATGTATCTACACGAGGCAACCTCTATCATCAAAGCTGCGGAGAGTAATGGACTCCGCCCAATAGATCATGAGTACATCCCTCACCATGTATCTACACGAGGCAACCTCTATCATCAAAGCTGCGGAGAGTAGGGGACTCCGCCCAATAGATCATGAGTACATCCCTCACCATGTATCTACACGAGGCAACCTCTATCATCAAAGCTGCGGAGAGTAGGGGACTCCGCCCAATAGATCATGAGTACATCCCTCACCATGTATCTACACGAGGCAACCTCTATCATCAAAGCTGCGGAGAGTAGGGGACTCCGCCCAATAGATCATGAGTACATCCCTCACCATGTATCTACATGAGGCAGCCTCTATCATCAAAGCTGCGGAGAGTAGGGGACTCCGCCCAATAGATCATGAGTACATCCCTCACCATGTATCTACACGAGGCAACCTCTATCATCAAAGCTGCGGAGAGTAGGGGACTCCGCCCAATAGATCATGAGTACATCCCTCACCATGTATCTACACGAGGCAACCTCTATCATCAAAGCTGCGGAGAGTAGGGGACTCCGCCCAATAGATCATGAGTACATCACTCATCATGTATCTACATGAGGCAGCCTCTATCATCAAAGCTGCAGAGAGTAGGGGACTCCGCCCAATAGATCATGAGTACATCCCTCACCATGTATCTACTCGAGGCAACCTCTATCATCAAAGCTGCGGAGAGTAGGGGACTCCGCCCAATAGATCATGAGTACATCCCTCACCATGTATCTACACGAGGCAACCTCTATCATCAAAGCTGCGGAGAGTAGGGGACTCCGCCCAATAGATCATGAGTACATCACTCATCATGTATCTACATGAGGCAACCTCTATTATCAAAGCTGCAGAGAGTAATGGACTCCGCCCAATAGATCATGAGTACATCCCTCACCATGTATCTACACGAGGCAACCTCTATCATCAAAGCAGCGGAGAGTAATGGACTCCGCCCAATAGATCATGAGTACATCACTCACCATGTATCTACACGAGGCAACCTCTATCATCAAAGCTGCGGAGAGTAGGGGACTCCGCCCAATAGATCATGAGTACATCCCTCACCATGTATCTACACGAGGCAACCTCTATCATCAAAGCTGCAGAGAGTAGGGGACTCCGCCCAATAGATCATGAGTACATCCCTCACCATGTATCTACACGAGGCAACCTCTATCATCAAAGCTGCGGAGAGTAGGGGACTCCGCCCAATAGATCATGAGTACATCCCTCACCATGTATCTACACGAGGCAACCTCTATCATCAAAGCTGCAGAGAGTAGGGGACTCCGCCCAATAGATCATGAGTACATCCCTCACCATGTATCTACACGAGGCAACCTCTATCATCAAAGCTGCGGAGAGTAATGGACTCCGCCCAATAGATCATGAGTACATCCCTCACCATGTATCTACATGAGGCACCTCTATCATCAAAGCTGCGGAGAGTAGGGGACTCCGCCCAATAGATCATGAGTACATCCCTCACCATGTATCTACACGAGGCAACCTCTATCATCAAAGCTGCAGAGAGTAATGGACTCCGCCCAATAGATCATGAGAACATCCCTCACCATGTATCTACATGAGGCAACCTCTATCATTAAAGCTGCAGAGAGTAGGGGACTCCGCCCAATAGATCATGAGTACATCCCTCACCATGTATGTACACGAGGCAGCCTCTATCATCAAAGCTGCAGAGCGTTGTGGACTCCCCCCAATAGATCATGAGTACATCCCTCACCATGTATCTACACGAGGCAACCTCTATCATCAAAGCTGCGGAGAGTAGGGGACTCCGCCCAATAGATCATGAGTACATCCCTCACCATGTATCTACACGAGGCAACCTCTATCATCAAAGCTGCAGAGAGTAATGGACTCCGCCCAATAGATCATGAGTACATCCCTCACCATGTATCTACACGAGGCAACCTCTATCATCAAAGCTGCGGAGAGTAGGGGACTCCGCCCAATAGATCATGAGTACATCCCTCACCATGTATCTACACGAGGCAACCTCTATCATCAAAGCTGCGGAGAGTAGGGGACTCCGCCCAATAGATCATGAGTACATCCCTCACCATGTATCTACACGAGGCAACCTCTATCATCAAAGCTGCGGAGAGTAGGGGACTCCGCCCAATAGATCATGAGTACATCCCTCACCATGTATCTACATGAGGCAGCCTCTATCATCAAAGCTGCGGAGAGTAGGGGACTCCGCCCAATAGATCATGAGTACATCCCTCACCATGTATCTACACGAGGCAACCTCTATCATCAAAGCTGCGGAGAGTAGGGGACTCCGCCCAATAGATCATGAGTACATCCCTCACCATGTATCTACACGAGGCAACCTCTATCATCAAAGCTGCGGAGAGTAGGGGAATCCGCCCAATAGATCATGAGTACATCCCTCACCATGTATCTACACGAGGCAACCTCTATCATCAAAGCAGCGGAGAGTAATGGACTCCGCCCAATAGATCATGAGTACATCACTCATCATGTATCTACATGAGGCAACCTCTATCATTAAAGCTGCAGAGAGTAGGGGACTCCGCCCAATAGATCATGAGTACATCCCTCACCATGTATCTACACGAGGCAACCTCTATCATCAAAGCTGCGGAGAGTAGGGGACTCCGCCCAATAGATCATGAGTACATCCCTCACCATGTATCTACACGAGGCAACCTCTATCATCAAAGCTGCAGAGAGTAGGGGACTCCGCCCAATAGATCATGAGTACATCCCTCACCATGTATCTACACGAGGCAACCTCTATCATCAAAGCTGCGGAGAGTAATGGACTCCGCCCAATAGATCATGAGTACATCCCTCACCATGTATCTACATGAGGCACCTCTATCATCAAAGCTGCGGAGAGTAGGGGACTCCGCCCAATAGATCATGAGTACATCCCTCACCATGTATCTACACGAGGCAACCTCTATCATCAAAGCTGCAGAGAGTAATGGACTCCGCCCAATAGATCATGAGAACATCCCTCACCATGTATCTACATGAGGCAACCTCTATCATTAAAGCTGCAGAGAGTAGGGGACTCCGCCCAATAGATCATGAGTACATCCCTCACCATGTATCTACACGAGGCAGCCTCTATCATCAAAGCTGCAGAGCGTTGTGGACTCCCCCCAATAGATCATGAGTACATCCCTCACCATGTATCTACACGAGGCAACCTCTATCATCAAAGCTGCGGAGAGTAGGGGACTCCGCCCAATAGATCATGAGTACATCCCTCACCATGTATCTACACGAGGCAACCTCTATCATCAAAGCTGCAGAGAGTAATGGACTCCGCCCAATAGATCATGAGTACATCCCTCACCATGTATCTACACGAGGCAACCTCTATCATCAAAGCTGCGGAGAGTAGGGGACTCCGCCCAATAGATCATGAGTACATCCCTCACCATGTATCTACACGAGGCAACCTCTATCATCAAAGCTGCGGAGAGTAGGGGACTCCGCCCAATAGATCATGAGTACATCCCTCACCATGTATCTACACGAGGCAACCTCTATCATCAAAGCTGCGGAGAGTAGGGGACTCCGCCCAATAGATCATGAGTACATCCCTCACCATGTATCTACATGAGGCAGCCTCTATCATCAAAGCTGCGGAGAGTAGGGGACTCCGCCCAATAGATCATGAGTACATCCCTCACCATGTATCTACACGAGGCAACCTCTATCATCAAAGCTGCGGAGAGTAGGGGACTCCGCCCAATAGATCATGAGTACATCCCTCACCATGTATCTACACGAGGCAACCTCTATCATCAAAGCTGCGGAGAGTAGGGGACTCCGCCCAATAGATCATGAGTACATCCCTCACCATGTATCTACACGAGGCAACCTCTATCATCAAAGCTGCAGAGAGTAGGGGACTCCGCCCAATAGATCATGAGTACATCCCTCACCATGTATCTACACGAGGCAACCTCTATCATCAAAGCTGCAGAGAGTAATGGACTCCGCCCAATAGATCATGAGTACATCCCTCACCATGTATCTACACGAGGCAGCCTCTATCATCAAAGCTGCAGAGCGTTGTGGACTCACCCCAATAGATCATGAGTACATCCCTCACCATGTATCTACACGAGGCAACCTCTATCATCAAAGCTGCGGAGAGTAGGGGACTCCGCCCAATAGATCATGAGTACATCCCTCACCATGTATCTACACGAGGCAACCTCTATCATCAAAGCTGCAGAGAGTAATGGACTCCGCCCAATAGATCATGAGTACATCCCTCACCATGTATCTACACGAGGCAACCTCTATCATCAAAGCTGCGGAGAGTAGGGGACTCCGCCCAATAGATCATGAGTACATCCCTCACCATGTATCTACACGAGGCAACCTCTATCATCAAAGCTGCGGAGAGTAGGGGACTCCGCCCAATAGATCATGAGTACATCCCTCACCATGTATCTACACGAGGCAACCTCTATCATCAAAGCTGCGGAGAGTAGGGGACTCCGCCCAATAGATCATGAGTACATCCCTCACCATGTATCTACACGAGGCAACCTCTATCATCAAAGCTGCGGAGAGTAGGGGACTCCGCCCAATAGATCATGAGTACATCCCTCACCATGTATCTACATGAGGCAGCCTCTATCATCAAAGCTGCGGAGAGTAGGGGACTCCGCCCAATAGATCATGAGTACATCCCTCACCATGTATCTACACGAGGCAACCTCTATCATCAAAGCTGCGGAGAGTAGGGGACTCCGCCCAATAGATCATGAGTACATCCCTCACCATGTATCTACACGAGGCAACCTCTATCATCAAAGCTGCGGAGAGTAGGGGACTCCGCCCAATAGATCATGAGTACATCCCTCACCATGTATCTACACGAGGCAACCTCTATCATCAAAGCTGCAGAGAGTAGGGGACTCCGCCCAATAGATCATGAGTACATCCCTCACCATGTATCTACACGAGGCAACCTCTATCATCAAAGCTGCAGAGAGTAATGGACTCCGCCCAATAGATCATGAGTACATCCCTCACCATGTATCTACACGAGGCAGCCTCTATCATCAAAGCTGCAGAGCGTTGTGGACTCACCCCAATAGATCATGAGTACATCCCTCACCATGTATCTACACGAGGCAACCTCTATCATCAAAGCTGCGGAGAGTAGGGGACTCCGCCCAATAGATCATGAGTACATCCCTCACCATGTATCTACACGAGGCAGCCTCTATCATCAAAGCTGCAGAGCGTTGTGGACTCACCCCAATAGATCATGAGTACATCCCTCACCATGTATCTACACGAGGCAACCTCTATCATCAAAGCTGCGGAGAGTAGGGGACTCCGCCCAATAGATCATGAGTACATCCCTCACCATGTATCTACACGAGGCAACCTCTATCATCAAAGCTGCAGAGAGTAATGGACTCCGCCCAATAGATCATGAGTACATCCCTCACCATGTATCTACACGAGGCAACCTCTATCATCAAAGCTGCGGAGAGTAGGGGACTCCGCCCAATAGATCATGAGTACATCCCTCACCATGTATCTACACGAGGCAACCTCTATCATCAAAGCTGCGGAGAGTAGGGGACTCCGCCCAATAGATCATGAGTACATCCCTCACCATGTATCTACACGAGGCAACCTCTATCATCAAAGCTGCGGAGAGTAGGGGACTCCGCCCAATAGATCATGAGTACATCCCTCACCATGTATCTACATGAGGCAGCCTCTATCATCAAAGCTGCGGAGAGTAGGGGACTCCGCCCAATAGATCATGAGTACATCCCTCACCATGTATCTACACGAGGCAACCTCTATCATCAAAGCTGCGGAGAGTAGGGGACTCCGCCCAATAGATCATGAGTACATCCCTCACCATGTATCTACACGAGGCAGCCTCTATCATCAAAGCTGCGGAGAGTAGGGGACTCCGCCCAATAGATCATGAGTACATCCCTCACCATGTATCTACATGAGGCAGCCTCTATCTTCAAAGCTGCGGAGAGTAGGGGACTCCGCCCAATAGATCATGAGTACATCCCTCACCATGTATCTACACGAGGCAACCTCTATCATCAAAGCTGCGGAGAGTAGGGGACTCCGCCCAATAGATCATGAGTACATCCCTCACCATGTAGATGTGCTCAATGGGAGGAAGGACTTTACGCGTGATGGACTAGATTGTATCCACTAATTTTTTGTAGGACTTTTCATTTTCATACCAGGCTGTGATGTAGCCAGTAAATATACCTTCCATCACACATCTCTAGAAGTTTGTCAAAGTTTTAGATGTAATGCCGAATCTTCGCAAACTCCCAAGGAACTACGTGCACTTCTGTGCTTTCTTTGTAATTGCACTAATGTGCTGGGCCCAGAACAGGTCCTCCAAAATAACACCGAGGAACTTAAAGTTACTGAACCTCTCCATCTCTGATGGACATCTGGTTTCCTTCTCCTGAAGTCACTAACAAGTTTGTTGGTCTTGCTGACATTGATAAAGAGATTGTTGCTGTGGTACCATTCAGCCAGGCTCTCAATCTGCCCCCTATAAACTGATTCATCACCACCTTTGATTCGGTCTACAACAGTGGTGCTATCAGCAAAATTGAATATGGCAGTGGAGCTATGCTTAGCCACATAGTCATAAGTATATAGGATTAGAGCAGGGAGCTAAGCAGACAGCCTTGTGGTGCATCTGTGCTGATGGAGATTCAGGAGGAAACATTGCTCCCAATCTGACCTGACTGGGGTCTACAAGTGAAGAAACTGAGGGTTTAATTGCACAAGGAAGTATTGAGGCTTATAGACTGGTTTTGAGGGGATGATGTTATTGAATGCTGAGCTGTAGTCGATAAAGAAAATCCTGATGCATTGTTTCTGTTAAGATGTTCCAAGGTTGAGTGAAGAACCAATGAGATGGCATCTCCTTGTATTTGCCTGTCCTTCTTGTCCTTCTCCTTTATGAGGGCTCAGTTATGTCCTCACTGTTGTGTATTCAATATTTATGTAATATCTGAGTAATATTGTAAATATAATTATTGATTAAACATTCTTTGTTCATTTACATATTTCATTATAGATCTAAGAAGTACGTGAAAGGCATACATCATTATGCCACCACTTCATATGTGTGTGCCTCACTTAAAGAAAAAGAAATTAAGCACACTAATCTCAGCTCCCGTGTTTTTTCTTTCAAGTAGATTTTGGAAGTAGAAAACAGAACAATTGTGATGAGGTAGTTTTAAAATGAACCTGAGACAACTACCTGCACAGCACATTTTTCTTCAGAAGGGGAGACACTTGAGTTAAAAAAAAAATGGGCACAGCCCATTTTTCTTCAAAAGGGGAGAAGTTTGAGTTAAAAACAAATTGCAGCATGTTTTCTTTGGAAGGAGAGAGAGAGAGAGAGAGAGAGATATTTGAGTTAAAAGAGGCAGAAAAAAGGAAGAAATTAACAAGCAACAGGTATGACCATAGGCTCATAAACAGTGAGTGCTGGGTGATAATAATAATAAATATTTAAAAAAGTATTGGAACATTGGAAATATAGATGCAATTGATTGCACAACAGATAATTGGACGGTGTACGCTGAACACATTGAGCAGTATTTTAAAGCAAATGGAACTGCCAGTAAGAAATGAGCACCAGTGCTGCTGAGTGTAATAGGTGGAAACCATATTGTTTGCTTAGATGTGTGGCTGCTTCAACCAAACCAGCTGAAATGAGCTTTGCTGATACTGTGAACATAATACAGCAACATTTAGAACCAAATGTTCTCATTATGACCTTGTACCTTACTGTCTTCCCACATTGCAGTTTCTCTGTAACTCTTTATTCTGCATTCTCTTATTGCTTTACCTCAGAAAACTGTTGTAATGTATTGATCTGTATATAAATCAGTATTTTTACTATACTTTGGTACATGTGACAATAATAAACTTATTTACCAATTTAATTAACCTCTGAAATTTAATAACTCCAGAATACTTCCTAACATATTGACCAAAATACATTAAGAATGTAATATTTTGCACTATGTTTATTTTTCATATTTTTATTTGAATCAAGTTTACAGTTTAAATATTAGAAAGATCTTTTTATATGGTCCTGTGTCTGCACTGTAGGGTTCTCGTCTGCAGGTGGCGCTCTGGACGCAGTCTGGAGAAGACTATGGAGTAAGTAAGCGATAGTCAAAGGAGTACCTGGAGAGGCTGATCTTGAGCGCAGTGCTCAGAACCCTGCTGCCCCTTCACTGTGAGACTTATGTCCGGAAACAGCTTTTGCCCATACTGTAGCGTACTTTGTCCCCTCAAAGCGGGAGTGTTTCTGGAGAGTGCGCTACTGCTGCATTGTCAGCACTGAGTCTGCAGAGGGGGCATTTTGCGGAGTGTGCGCTATTCTGCTGCACAGTGAGCGCCACGCCTGCAGAGGGCGATGTCCCTGGAGGGGCGCTTCTTCTCCTCCGTGAGCTCCGCACCTGCAGAGGGGGGGGGGGGTGGGGGGTGTTTCTGGAGAGGGCTCTGCGCCGGCAGGAGGCAGTATGTCTGGAGTTCCTGCCCAGGGCAACTCTCGCGAGTTTGCCGAAGTCTCGCTTTTCGTGGCAGAGGAGGAAGCTCCACGTCAGAGACCAAGCGAGTGAGCGGACTGCCCGGCCTCTGAGCAGCCGAGGACATGGTGAGTTTGCGGCGGTGCGCGATGTTGTTGCTGTGAAGGTGAGCCGGGTGCTGGAGTGTCTGCAGCCCGAGCTGTGCCTGGGGTTCCGGGCTGGCCCCTTGGCTCCCGGCTTGTCCACTGGGGCCTGTGCTTACAGAGGTTTTGGGTGGCATCTGAAGTCTAAATGCCGGAGCTTTTTGATTATCCCTGAGATCAAAATATTGAGTCAATGATCATCAGTTCTTTTATTTTACATTAAACGGCCTTCAGCGGAGCAACAGGCTGTTAGAATCTTGATCCGTGTTGCCAAGAGGTCTGAAACGCAGCAGAGTTCCCTTACATGTCCTTTGTGAAGCTACTTTCAGTGTGAAATTTAAGTACTCATTTATGGCCTGTAAATATTCAGGTTCGTGCTATAAGTTGGTATTATGAAGTGATCTGTGTACTTAACCATGTTGCTTATTACTAAATGCTACGACTGATGTGGATGTGCAGTTACCTGATGCATGATATTTTACTTTGTGTCAGTACTCTGCCCTTTGTTAAGTTTCTTTATAAAGGTGTGATACTTCTATGGAAAACAAGCAAGTATGTTTGCTGTTTGCCGTTGAGTTCCTCCAGTACTTTGCATTGGTTGTGTTTATGCTTGATAGATGTTGCCTGAGATGCTGCTGTTTATATTGACTAACCAGGGCTGTCAGTAGTTGTTCCAGGCAAGAACGTGTGAACCTTACAGCATTACTGTAACTGGTGCTCCTGATGTCGCCTCATTATATTGGTGAGGCCAGATACACATTCGGTCTCCACTTCACTGACCATCTTGTGCCAAGTGTCTTCTAAGATCTTGCCGTGGCCAGTTTTTAAATTCTATATCCTATTCCCAAACCAACACATTTGTCCACAAATGCAAATTAATGAACCAGCACCTTGTATTCCATCTGGTGGCATGACATCGACTTCTCAAACTTTCAGTAACCATTGCTCCTCTACCCCCATTTTTTCCCCTGGTCCACCTCGTCTTTTATCTCCTTTCCCTTTTCACTTTCCTCCTGATCCATCTGGTCTCCTTTTATACCCTGTTTAAAAAAAACCTGTCACATGACCTCTACTGGCAGGAAAATGACGTCACTCCACCATCACAAGACCACTACCTTAAGGCCAGTATAGCTTCAACACCACTGTCACGTGAGAAGTACAAGATACCCACGGTACGTAACATCAGTCATTCCCCTCCCTTATCTACACCTGCCTATCATCCTCACCTCCCTGGGTCCACCTATCACCTGTCAACTCTTGCTTCACCCCTCCTCTTTCGTTTAGTTCAAACAGTCCATTTCCCTCCATAGATGTTGCAGTACCCTGAGTCGTTGAATTCCTCCTGTACTTTGCATTGATTGTGTTTATGCGTGACAGATGTTGCCTCAGCTGCTGGATGTTTTCACTATTCTCTGTTATTGCATTTATGTAGAATCTCTCTCAAACTTTGCTTGTTTCAAACAAATAGTCTTGCAAAATAACAACTGTTCTAACATTTTAAACTTTACCACCATTGGATATGTGCATAATTTTCTGCAAACAGCAGTGAAATAATCCTTTTGTAGTGATGTTGGTTGTGATGATGTATATTGCCAAAACACTAGGGAAACTTGATGAAAAATTAGTGCAATAAGACCAGATGTCATAAGTCACAAGAGTAGAATTAGGCCATTCAGCCCATCGAGTCTGCTCTTCCATTCAATCATGGCTGGTTTATTGTTCCTCTCAACTCCATTCTCTTGTCTTTTCCCTTTTTGATGCCCTTACTGATCAAGAATTTATCAACCTCCTCTTAACGATACCCAAAGAATTTGCCTCCCCAACCTTCTGTACAATGAGTTCCACAGATTTACCGGCCTCTAGCCGAAGAAAAATTCCTCCTCATCTATGTTCTGTGGGGATGTCTTTGTATTCTGAGGGTGTGACCTCAGGTCGTTAACTCTCCTTTTCACCTCCACTCTTTAGCCCTTTTTCACTTTTCAGTTGTTTCAGTGAGATCCCAACAGGTACAGGCCCCAAACTGAATATTTCACAAACAGTTAAGGGGAGTGAACGGGCTGCAGCTACACTGAGGGCTGGAAACCATGTTTATGCTGGCGATGCAGCAACTAAATGATCAAACTAGTAATCTGACAGACCCAGGCTCAAGTCCCACCATTGCTGCTGTGGAATATATATTCAATTTTTGCTATAACCTATCCCAGCAGTTGATTCTTCAATACCCCCTGAAGTGATCTCTCAAACATGCTCTGACTGCTATGGAATAAGAGAATAATCCTGCATGCAGCACTTGGCGTGGTTCTGGGGACTGAATTCAGTCACGGCAAAATCACTTGTAACCTCTAAGTTCTGGCAAAGATTTCCTCAAATATTTGTCTTAAGTTGGGATAGCGGTCAGACAAGCTTCAGCCAAGTGCAGTCTAACTCACAGGATCACACTTTATAGTTAATGTGCCAAACTCCTGAGTCTGTCTCGTACTGGCAGGGCTGACATTCATGTGGTGACTACACAGTGGTAATACAGGCCGGGCGGAGTAGATAGACCCTTCAATGTTGACTCCAGACCTCCCAACTCCCCCACTAATCTGTCAGTCCTCTCTCAGTGGAATATTATCTTGACATGGAAATACATAATTATTTCTTTATCATTGCTGAATCTAAATCCCAGAACTCTCTGCACTAGAGTACTGTGGGAATACCCTCACCAGTAGGATGGAAGTGGATTAAGAAGTTACCTTACCATCACCATCTCAAGGGCATTTAAGGCTACGCAATAAATGGTGGCTTTACCAGCAACAACATCACGAAAAATTAACAGATTTAAAAAATGTTGGCTGACTGCAGCATACACATCAGAACCATGAGGCTCTGACTTTGTTTACTTAAGGAGACAAAGTTGACAATTGCAGCAGATAGTCGTAGAAAACTACAGTATAGAAACAGCCCTTTGGCCCATCTAATCTGTACCAAAACATTTTTAACCTACCTACTCCCACCAACTGGCACCAGGACATAGCCCCCCCCCCCCCATACCTCTACTATCCCTGTACCTATCCAAGCTTAGCTTAAACATTGAAAACAAGCTCCCACGGATCACTTGAACTGGTAGCTCACGACCCTCTGAGTGAAGAAGTTTCCCCTCCCATTCCCTTTTAAACTTTCACCCTTAACCCATGAGGTCTGGTTGTAGTCCCATCCACCCAACCTCAGGTGGAAAAAGCCTGCTTGCATTTACCCGATTGATACCCTAGTAATTTTGTATACCTCTATCAAATCTCCTAACCTATTCAATCTTTCCTTGTAACTCAGCTCCTCGAGATCCAGCAATATCTTTGTAAATTTTCTCTGTACTCTTTCACCCTTGTTTACATCTTTCCTGCAGGTAGGTGACCAAAACTGCACACAATACTCCAAATTAAGCCTCAAAGTTCAAAGCATTTTATTATCAAAGCATGTATAAATTTTACAACCTTGAGATTTGTCTGCTTGGAGACAGTCACAAAACAAGAAACCGAAAAAAACCCATTTAAAAATGTCCCAATAAACACCCTATGTGCCGAGAGAAAAAAATAAAACACACCACGGAAACAATAAAAGCAAGAAACAACATTCAGAACGAAAGGCCCATGGCCTCAGCCTTTGTTCAACACCCAGCAGAGCAAATCATCACCAGGCTCACAGACAGAATGCTCGGAGCAGGCTCACAGTGTCAGTATCAATGCCGCGAAGAGCAGAGTAAATGTCACAGCAGTAAGCAGAACCACTCCGACCTTCACCCCCGGTACTGAGACATCCTGCTTTTTCAATCCATCTGGCCTGGTATTTAAATTGTCCAAAATTTCCATTCCAAATCTTCATCGGGTTGTTTCCAACACCGGGACTCAGGCCTTGCTACGTCAACATGCTCTGGGCCTGGACCATGCTGCCTGTTCCAGACCATACCCGACCTTTTCAAGTTGACCTAGTGCTCAGACCTCGCCTTTGATTTTGGTGGATGCACTCTGAATCTTCTCCACTCCGGTTTCTCTCCGCTTCACAATTCAGTCTTGACCATGTCTCCCTCCCACTCTGGCCACTTTTCCTTGAAAATGCCTCGACCACCAATGTTGTATACAACTTCAACGTAGCATAAACGTAAAGATCTTCTGTACTTTGATTCTCCGCTGCCTTTGTCTTCAAACTAGTTACATTACCTGCATGTTATGTAGGTGATTAAATCTCCTAATGGAATAGAGTAAAATGCTTGTGTTTGTTTTAGTGGTGTCCAGGGAAGTGTAGCACCTCTGGTGAAGGGGGCTTGCCCAATCTGGGGCAGCTCCCTCACTTTTGCTCCCCACCAGATGCTAAGCCCTCACCTGTTCATTCAAGTAGCGGCCACACCCCGGTACACCATTTCAACTGGTGAACTAAACCAAGTGAGGGTAGTCGGCACCGTCATACCCTGGTGAGATCGGAAAGTTCCTGTGCTAGCAGCGAAATCAGCTCCAGTGGACCTGCCGAGGGACATCTGCGGTGACATCCAACTGCTAGGAAGGTGAGACTGCAAGATTCCGTGGAGTGAAGGGCATGAAGTCAACGTGGTCATCCACTGCGACCAAGGAAGATCCCAGTTTGTGATATGCTTGACCACTGAACCTGGGCTTCTGCGGTGCAGAGAGTGGAACTGTCTCAGTGCAAAGCCCTTTTTCACTTTTAAAAACTGTCCTGCACGGGTTTCCTGTTATCATTGGATGCAATGGATAACTACTGTATTAACTAAAGCCTGTTCCTGCACAGAGCTTTATTTTAGCTAATGGAAGCCCAAACAGCTATGGGGTTGAATGCCAAACAAGAAAAAATCTGCAGATGCTGGAAATCCAAACAACACACAAAATGCTAGAGGAACTCAGCAGGCCGGGCAGCATCTATGGAAAAAAGTACAGCTGACATTTCGGGCTGTGAGACCCTGCTGAAGGACCTCATAGAAAACTGGTTGCTGGAGCCCTGAGCAGCCAAGCTTGGCCTGCAGGAACGTGGAACATTTTTTAATTGCAATCTTTTATCACTTTCATTGCTTTTAAGGTGGAGGGAGTATTTTGGAAATCTCAAAGATAGGGATGCAGGTTTGTTGATAAGCCAACCAAAGTGGGCATGAATGAACATGGAGTTGTCTACAAGAAAAGGGTGACCTCGTGGCCAGTCCAAGATAGCAAAGTGGATGCAAGGGTAATTCCAGTATAACGTGACAGTCAAGGCTAGGATTGATTTGACCTAATGTTATTGTAACATTATTTTATTTTACACCTTATTTGCTTTTTGTGCAAGATTACTCATTCACCTATTTTCCACGTGAACTGTATTAATTAGGCTATTAAATCTTCCAGTGCCCATAGGTACTAATAAACTACTGAAAGACTGATACTGGACTTGTTTATCATTCAGAATGTGCACATACCCAGGGTAAATGAGTTATAAGACTAAAGACTGAATTAAGTTTTGTAGGTGAGTTTAATATATAGTTGCATAAATTAAACAATTCTCATAAACTTCATTAATTGGAATTATTTTTATGAATTTCAGATGCTGGAGAGTAATTTGTCTCGTGGTTACTTTTGCCTTGTGCGTTTAAAAAAAAAACTGCCTACAAACTCTGCTTTGGCATAATATTACTTTATCTTTGTTTTTACAGCCTCTGAGACTGGACATCAAGCGAAAGCTGACCGCTCGGTCTGACCGAGTGAAAAGTGTGGATTTGCACCCAGCTGAGCCATGGATGCTGGCCAGTCTCTACAATGGCAGTGTCTGCGTGTGGAACCATGAATCCCAGGTAGGGAGTTTTTATCCTCTTTCTGGTGAATGGTTTAATTGTTCCAGAGTGTTAAATACCGTATTTCTTTTATGTCTCATTAATTGGAAGTTCAAGGTGTATTTATGATGAAAGTACATGTATGTCACTATATACAATCCTGAGATTCTTCCATAATTAAATAATAACCATCACAGAAAGACCGCACCAACTTGGGTGTTCAACCAGTGTGCAAAAGACAACAAACTGTACAAGTACAAAAAGGAAGTAATAATAATAAATAAGCAATAAATATCGAGAACATGAGATGAAGAGTCATTTTAAGGTGAGTTATAAATGTAATAACAACATCTAGGTTTCTGTGTGTACAATGCCTATTAAAAGTATTCATTCCCCTTTTTTCATGTTTTATTGTTTTACAACATGGAATTATAGTGGATTTCATTTGGCTTTTTTTGACTGATCACCAGAGAAAGATTTTTACATCAAAGTGAAAACAGATCTCTACAAAGTGATCTAAATTAAATCTACAAATATAAAACTAAAAAATATTAGATATTTGATTGCACAAATATTCACCCCATTCAAGTCAGTACTTGGTTAATGTACCTTTGGCTACAATTATAGCCTTGACTCTGTGTGGATAGGACTCCCATCAGCTTTGCACATCTGGACACTGCAATTTTTTCCCATTCTTCTTTACGAAACTGCTCAATGTCTGTCAGATTGCACAGGGATCGTGAGTGAATAGCCCTTTTCAGGTCCTCCCACAGCTTCTTAATTGTGTTGAGGTCTGGATTCTGACTTGGCCACTCCAGAACATTAACTTTGTTGTTTTTAAGCCATACCTGTGTAGCGTTGGAGATCATTGTCTTGCAGGAAAACAAATCTCCCAATTCACAGTTCTCTTGCAGACTACATCAGGTTTTCTTCCCTGTATTTTGCTGCATTCATTTTATCCTCTGTCTTCCCAAGCCTTCCAAGGCCTGATGCAGTGAAGCATCCCCAGAATGTGATGCAGCCACCACCAAGCTTCACAGGAGGGATGGTGTGTTTTCTATGTTTGGCTTACCCCAAACATTGCATTTAGTGTGATGGCCAAAAAGGTCAACTTTGATTTCATCAGACCGTAGAATCTTCTTCCTACTGATTTCACGTGAGGCTGTCTCTTTACCACCCTCCCATAGAGCTGTGGGAGCCCGAAGCACCCGGGCAACAGTTGTATGCGTGGTCTCTTCCCATCACTGCCACGCTCTTGTTGGTCTCCCTCAATAGTCCCCTTTTTGCATGCTCACTCAGTTTTTGAGGAGAGCCTGCTCTTTGCAGATTTACAGCTGTATCATGTTGTTTCCATTTCTTGATGATTGACTTATCTATACTCCAAACGCTATTCAGTAACTTGGAAATTTTCTTCTATCCATCTCCTGACTTGTGCTTTTCAAATACATGGAGTAGTTTTTGAATCACCAGCGGTTGGACCTTCCAGATGCAGGTGTATTTTTACTATAATCAATTGAAACACCCTGACTGCATGCAGGTGATCTCCACTTAACTAATTATGTGACTTCTAAACCCATTGTTTTTACCAGTGATGATTTGGTGTGTCATATTAAAGGGAGTGAATACTTAAGCAATCAATTATTTTGTGTTTCATATTTACAGTTTATTTAATCACTTTGTAGAGATCTGTTTTCACTTTGACATAAAAGTCTTTTTCGGTTGATCAATGTTAAAAGAAGCCAAATGAAAATGCTAAGTTGCTTTCAATCATTCATTGTATCTCCATAAAATATATATATATCTGTGTTTGTGTGTAGACACACGCACACACACACTCTTTTATTATATGCTTCCGGCCAGCGGATGTGGGTTTGGTTGCAGGATTTAAGAGAAGTTTGGATAAGTACCGTAGATTCCGTACTACAGAGCGCACCTGATTAAAATCCGCAGGCTCTAATTTTAGAAAGAAAATCAATTTTGTACTTGTACAAGCCGCACCGGATTTTAAGCCGCAGGTGTCCCACTTTGTAATATGAGATATTTACACAGAAAGATATTACACGTGAGGATTTTTTAACTTTTAATTAAATCAGTATGGTAACATAAACAAATACATATTGCAAATGCTTTTTTTTGAACCGTGCCTGTAACATGGCTACTTTTAAATATACATACGTATCGGTAACACACAAATTACGTTGCGTATACTTTTTTACTGAACAGTGCACGAACAACATTCCAATATCTCCTAACGACTGGTAAAAAAATATATACTGCAGCCTACCAGGAAAAGTTATTGATCGCCTTTAATTTAAAAGCAGCGTTCTCGCGCGGGTCTAATGCCGCTCGCCCCCACCTTCCCGTTTATCGCAAACCGGTATTTCCCACAAGATGCGGCGAAACCGGATGTGACGTCATAGCATCCCGGGATGTAGTACAGAAAACAAATATAGTTAAAACACTTCTAACTTTAACTAGAAAATACTAACAAATGAATTACTAAGCGAAAATATTATAAACTAAATAACTGCCATAAAGGCAGCACAATGCTTTTCTTCGAGTGTTTTCCATGTTGATGAGGGTGAGTACAAATGACTGATTTACAATAATTTAATTGTGAAAGTGCGCTTGATTTATCGTACAATTTCATTGGACCTCTGTGAACTACTCATCAATTTTATTGGTCTACTGTTACGAGGCAAAATGTTTTTGGCGGCATGAAAAAAAATCATGCATTAGCCGCACCGTAGTAAAGGCCGCAGTGTTCAAAGCTGTTCAAAGCGTGGGAAAAAAGTAGCGGCTTATAATCCGGCATCTACGGTACATGGATGGGAGTCGTATGAAGGGAGATGGTCCCGGTGTGGGTCCATGGGTCTTGGTAGAATAACAGTTAAACATGGATTAGTTTGACCAAAGGGCTTATATCTGTGCCGTAATGCTCTATGACTCCATATGGGTTATCATTCCCCTGTTACGCATTTTGAAAAATTTCATGGTTTTAGTTCCTGATATTCCAACTTAATTTTATCTGTATGTTCGAATCTTTGTCACACCTTGTAAAGGGTTAAAAGTATTAGCAAATAAATTATACTTTTTCTCTTGTTGTTCTGCCTATTGGAATTATTTAGTCAGATTGACAGTTCATCTATTGTGATAGAAGCATTGTTGGAATCAAGACATTTCTTCAAATGAAGTTCTCATGCTGGAATAAGTGTAATGTGGTCACAGATCGAATCTCTTCTACATTTTTAGAATCTTTTTCCTTCATTTTACCTTCCTCCTCTCCAAAAACAAATCTCCTTTTGTGGAAAAAGACTGAGCTTTATCCTTTTAAAGCTCTTATAGATGTTTTATGTGCAACTTTTATATTGAAGTTTTAGAATTAACTTTAAGCTTTAATAATGAATCAGTGAATTCTTAAATATTCTGGAAGTAACAGGTACTTAGATGAATATGATACTTGTGAGACTTGTATCCCATCTCTGATGGAATCCCGTGTTATCATGAGTGCAGAAGAATACTGCAAGGTATTTTAATTCTCTAGAAATGTTAGTCAAATTAAATAAGTTTCACTTGAAAGTTCATGTATAAATAATTCCATCTCATGAATCTACAGAATTATCTTCTGATTTACTCTGATAGTGTGGTACAGAATTTTTATAATGCAATTGAACGTTATGCATACAGTCTTATTGAAGCAAATGGACAACTATTAACATTTATCAATGAAAGTAAGTTTTAGATAGTTCATCTTTACATTTTTGTACTACCTGTGTGTATTTTTCCAGACTCTGGTGAAGACATTTGAGGTGTGTGATCTGCCTGTAAGAGCTTCCAAATTTGTTGCCCGTAAGAACTGGGTCATCACTGGAGCTGTAAGTATCTGTAATTGTGACTGTCATAATCTGCTATATAATTATGGTTCTAACAAGGATGTGAATGAATTCTAGTGCTATGGAGCAATATGGATCTTTGTTGAGCTAATGAACATGTTTCCCTCTCAATATCCAGAGAGAGGAAAATTAGAAATGATAATAAGTGTTGTTTAGACTTATGATCTGACCTGGCTTTGCTCAGACAGCATTTGGTTGTCTGCAGTTGCTAAGAAAACCCAGGAATGTTTGTCCCTGAAGAAAACAGTTGCTAAGGATTTTTTTTTGCATGGTAATACCTTTATTGCATTTTTTTTTTGCATTATAACACCTCATGCTGCAGGTGTGATTATTAGTGAATCAAAGATATGTCTAGAGTTGGTGAGAATATCAAATAGAGTATGGTAGGCTTACTGTGAAAGAGCAGGAACAAATGGAATTTCATTTGAGGTAATGAAGTGAATTGAGTTGTGATTTTATAGATTTGGATGGATGTGCATACTTTTGAGTTTAATTAGGAAATTGAAATGTATTATCTAGTTATTGTGGTTTGTAACTATTGTAAATATGGACTTTAGAATTATGAGCAAAAAAATAACATCTGGAAGTAAGTCTTGAAATTCCTCCCAAAGACAGATTTATATAGTATTTAAAGATCAACGTGTAATCATCTTGTTGGAAAAGTTGATCTTCTGTTACACATTGCAATTTATGTGATCACTGGTCTGCCCCTCTGGGGTAGAGGAAAAAAGATAAAAGTAATGCTTCTGGTCTATAGCATTTTTTGTTGGTTAAGCATCTTAATTTTATTCTGAGACCAGTGATCATAAGCCTGCAAATCTTAAAATTTCAGCAATTTTTAAAAACAAATAAAGCCCAACTTGGAAGAAGCGAATAATTTTTGTTTTGGAATTTGTTCTCTTATAATTTAGGATGACATGCAAATCCGAGTTTTCAACTACAACACACTGGAGCGGGTTCACATGTTTGAAGCTCATTCAGATTACATCCGTTGCATTGCTGTTCACCCAACTCAACCATATATTTTGACCAGCAGTGGTAAGTGTTCATTATTTAAATTTTACACTGGAGAGTAGAATTTTTTTTTTCTCTGAAGACTTATTTCAGTGGGAATGTAGCTAAATTTTTGAAATGGTTCCAAAGATTTACTAATGTATTCTTTCTTAGATGACATGCTGATCAAGTTGTGGGATTGGGAGAAGAAATGGTCCTGCAGCCAAGTATTTGAAGGACACACCCATTATGTTATGCAGATTGTTATCAATCCAAAGGATAACAACCAGTTTGCAAGTGCATCTTTAGATAGGACAATTAAGGTATGTGAACACACTTTGGAAAGAAGAACTGGGAAACCTTTCATGCTGTAGTTAAAATTGTGGAGGATAAAGGGGTATCCAACTAACACATTGAAAATAATAAATGTTGATCTTGTAGCCTAATATGTGGAGGTAATCATATTACATTGAAGAAATGTCACACAATTTGTTCTGAAATAATTGTAAAGAGTTTTTTTTATCTTTATACAGTAAGTTGTGCTTATATCAATCTAGGTATGGCAGCTTGGTTCATCCTCACCTAATTTCACCTTGGAGGGCCATGAGAAAGGAGTAAACTGCATTGATTACTACAGTGGTGGTGATAAGCCATACTTGATTTCTGGAGCTGATGATCGCCTAGTTAAAATCTGGGATTACCAGGTAAATATAATCAGATTGATGAGCGTTTGATCATGATTATGCATTTTATTTTATTGTAAAACACTATTTTACATCTAATAACCAAAGTATGATTCTACTGAATCATATATACATTGGGAAAGTAAATTGCTTTTGTGGTAACATCCAACTAATGTATTGTTAAGTTTTTCACTTGATCAGGAAGCAAAACCTCTAACCATTTGAATAAGTAACTGATAAAACCACTGAACATTCTACCAAAGCTAGGTAGAGCAATAAAGCACTTTGACTAAAAAGTTCTCAATGTTTTTTGGGGAAAACTGCACATTGTTGATCAGTTTGCATTGATCGATGCAATGCCAAAATCAGAGTTAACATAAATAGTATTTTTAGCCCTGAAATAAACAATAACCATTATAAGTTTTAACTGAACTACGACTGTTGTTCATAGAATAAGACCTGTGTTCAGACGCTGGAAGGTCATGCTCAGAATGTATCTTGTGTCAGCTTCCATCCTGAGCTTCCAATTATCATCACTGGATCTGAGGATGGTGAGTATAATGTTGGTAATTGTAATTAGTACTTACAATGCAACTTATCAATGCCTTGTATAGCTTAGTCTATAGTCAGATATGTAAAAATATATTCTTTGTTTGATAACGAGTCATATTAGTAATGTTCTAATTTGTTCACTATTTCATTTAAATACATCATTTGTTACTCAGTTAAATAGTAGGTCGTCTTTTTTTATGCCTTTTAACTATATCCATGAAACTTCGGCTAACTGGGGCAGCTGCCTAATTGGGCCAAAATGAACTGTTCCCAATCTGCCAATTAACTAGAATCCACAATATTACTGTTTAACATATAAAGAGGAGGAATTAACTGTGATGGAGTATTAATAGGACCATTATCTGATGGTCCAAAGTTCCACTACAATGCCATCAAGATAACAGATTATTGGAGATTTACTACATAAAATAGAATATTTAATTCTTATCCTTCCTTTAAGTGGGCAACCATTTTCAATGGCAAGGAAAGAGGCATGTTCTCTTTAGATTATAATAATAACCTAATGGGCACATGCATCAGATTTTTTCATTGAGAATTTTGATGTTTGTTTTTTTTTGGGAAAGCAAAACAATAAGTAATTTTTGAAAATACTTTCATTGTATTTACCTATTTTATATATTCCAGAAAGGGGAGAAGTTGTTGAAATAACCCTTTATTTGTAGTCATTCAGAAAAGAAATGTGTTGTAAAGCCAGAGAAATGCCTGAGGGAAGGATAATGTTTTCTTTAGCTTACTGAGGCAGCAAATTAGAGTAGCATAATTTTTCTATTGCAGTAATCATTGATGGCATAGTGGAGAAGGCAAGTTTAAAAGAAAACTGAAGGACTGAATTAATTCCTAATAAAAAGATAAAGGGGCTGAATCATGTTTACTTTTTAAAATAGACTTTTGAACGTATAGATTAAATGAACCAAAGGTCTTAAGCTTGAAATAATCATTGGACAATTGCATTTAATTTTTAAAGGTACTGTCCGTATCTGGCATTCTAGTACTTACAGATTAGAGAGTACACTGAATTATGGGATGGAACGAGTCTGGTGTGTGGCAAGTCTGAGGGGTTCCAATAATGTGGCTCTTGGCTATGATGAAGGCAGCATCATCATTAAGGTATGCAAGTTGCACATCTTTACAGCAATAGTCTGCAAACTAGAGTGCAGTTCTTTTACGTGCACCAGTGATTTAGTAGTAATCTGAATGAAGTGATGTTTTTGTAGGATAAAATACTAAACTGATAACAATGTCAAATTAATTAACCTTAAAAGGGCAGTATATATTTACTGTCCCCAGATATATACCAAAAATCATGTGCTTGGAATATCTGATGGATTCACAATGATGTTATCATAGATAGTAGGGTTGTGATTTTCCATTTATTTCTAAAGTTAACAATTAAAAATAGTTTTACATGTAACCACCTATTTCTTTATGCAGCCATTTCATTTGTGTACAGTTTAATAATTATACACTTAGTGATATCTGTGCTCTTCAAAAGGAGAAATGTTGTGAATGTAGCATGTGTTTACTTCTGACTCCCAATGCCTATGTTAAGTATTTTCAATTTGTTAACAGTGCATAATTGAAATTTATAAATAAGTTACTTCAACAAAATGGAATAGCCAACTATGCTGGCCCATTATGAAATTTGTTGATGCAGTTGCCATGTTATTTTATGTTCTGGGTGATTAGCCAAGCAGTGTACTAAATGTGCAGAAGAAAACAAATTGTAAATTTTAAAAAGATCTCATTACTCCACAGATCTTCACTCTTAAGCCACAGACAAATTACAAGTGTTAGAGTATTTGCATTTTAATTAAAAGGATTTTTTTTTACCATTTACTGCATACTCTGCTCTCTCATTGCTTTCAAATACAAAGGAAAAGGCTGACACTTAATATAATTTGCACAATTTTTAGCTTGGTCGTGAAGAGCCAGCAATGTCCATGGATGCCAGTGGTAAAATTATTTGGGCTAAGCATTCTGAAGTTCAACAGGCTAACCTTAAAGCAATGGGTGATGCTGAGATAAAAGATGGTGAAAGGCTACCTTTGGCTGTGAAAGATATGGGAAGCTGTGAAATCTATCCACAATCAATTCAACACAACCCCAATGGAAGGTATATCTTCAAAACGTTCCAGTTATATATAAAAAAAATTGACGTTGTAGAATTAAGTTGATTAAAACTACAGAGTCTCTTGTGTACTGTACTTTTGTGAACTGGAACATATCACAAGCATATGTTTAACTATTAGACGAATAAATAACTTACTGCCATTTTAACTTGTAGTTATTTCTTGGTTATAATTTATGTTAGTTGGATCTTCTGCTCACTTAGAACACACTTTTCCTAGTACACCATTAGAAGTTATGTAAAATAATCATATTTATTGTAAAGATTTTCTTGTTAACAGGAAAAATTAATATTTGTTATAACATTTGCTACCTTCCCTCCCTTTTATCAACAAAGGCAATTAAAACTGTTTCTCTTTCTAATGAAAGGGAATAATAGACTCACTGGTCTTTAGAAAAATGAGGGGGTGATCTTGTTGAAAGCTATTGAATATTGAAAGGCTTAGATAGAGTGAATGTGGAGAAGATGTTTTTCTTATAGATTTTATAGATGAGGTTGAGAGTTGTACCCTACCATTCCAAATACTTCAACCTTTGCACTGATATTTAATCTGTTGAGTATCTAAACTAAGTTTCTTAATGTAATATTTATGTTCATAAAGTAATTTAAGTTTTGGTATTTAGATTTGTTGTAGTCTGTGGGGATGGTGAATACATTATCTACACTGCAATGGCTTTGCGAAACAAGAGCTTTGGATCTGCACAGGAGTTTGTATGGGCACACGATTCTTCTGAGTAAGTAATATTCAAGGCAGAAGATTACTTCAACCTTTGATCAAAAGTGAACAAAGAACTAATGGATTTGCTTCCCTTTTCAGATATGCAATCAGGGAAAGCAACAGTGCGGTAAAGATTTTCAAGAATTTCAAAGAAAAAAAGTCATTTAAGCCTGATTTTGGAGCAGAAGGTAATCAGTTGATATATATCACTTGAGTGTTTTTAAGAGGATTGATTGACAGAATTTCTTGCTGAATTTAGAGAATTGTTCATTTAATTATGAGCATATCATGGAACTTTTCCCTGTTACCTCGAGAGCAAACAGTTTCTTTGTAAAGTACTTTATAACCTACTGTTGAGAATAACCTCATAGCATGAGAATGAGTAAATTATGTCATCACTTTAATCCAGAATATAAACCAAAGATTTAGCATTTTTCTCTGTGGAGTTTCAAATTGAAGATAAGTATTGGAAATTGGTATATGTTTTATAGTATATAGTCTGTAATGTGTTAGTGATTATAGTTGAATGTAAATAATTTTTCTTATGTACTTAAGGAAAAGTTGATCTCTGACCTGTATATAGGTTTTTAATGAGTAATGTGCTACTTGTTTATTATGTGACATCTTCAACTGAATTTATTCAAAACTGAAGTATATAACCCAATGATAGAAGAGATTTGTTTTGTATATGTGCTCTTGAGTTGTATGAAAGGGGAATGTGAATGCAGGTCATCTGATGAGGATTAAAAAGTAGATACAGTTGGGATGTATGTACGGTATGGGAGTTATAAGGGAGTGCAAGAAGCAAGCTGTAAACAGAAACTACCCCCTGATTTCTCAGTGATTTAGCCTGATGGGCTAAACATTTTTCAAATATATTTGCAAGCTCTTTGTCTTTATTGATATCCCATACTTTTATGAAATTAATTTCTAACTCTATAGAATATGGTAATTTCAAAGGTTCTCTTACTCATAGGTGTCTATGGTGGTTTCCTCCTGGGAGTTCGGTCAATGAATGGCCTAGCATTTTATGACTGGGATAGCACTGAACTCGTACGTAGAATTGAAATACAGCCCAAATATGTAAGTGACCTATCTAAATAATTTGGAACTATGATTAGCATCCAGTAAGAGAGAATGATCCCAATTAAGTGTGTTGTCTGGCTCCATGAACTTGTTGGGAATTTAAAAAGGGTATATTTCCTTTGGATTTGGAGCAACCTATTTAAAATGTGAATTTATTTTGAGGTAATGATAAAAGATGGTTGAATTGATCAGTTAATGTTTAGTTACAGCATAAAAGCCTTTACCAAGCTGATTTTTTGCTGAAGGTTTCTTAAATTGTACAACTTTGTTCAAAGTTGGAGCTTGTTGGGTACAGTTGCTTACATTTTTCAGTCGTGGTGCTGATGGAAGTTCAGGTGAAATGAATGGACTGGTCAGACACTTCTTACAAGAATATTTAAGTAATTTTCCATATATACAGTTGGTTTGAATATATACAATTTGAAGTTGGTTAACTCTTCTTCAATCTGTGCCAGTCACTCTTTAATTCAATTTAAAATTGTAAATCGTTTCTATTTGACAAAGGAGAGACTGTCTAAAATGTTTGCTAATGTTGACAGTCAGTGTGACAGATGTAAAACCGAGACAGCCACATTGACACATATGTTTTGGTCGTGTTCTGTATTGAAACATTTTTGGAAGTCTATTTTCTCTATAATTTCTAAAGTTCTAAAAATTAATTTACAACCTAATAAATTGACAGTTTTTTATTTGGTACCTCAATATATTCATGGTATTTCTCCATCAGACCAACATGTAATTGCATTTGTTACATTATTGGCCAGAAGGGCTGTTTTGTTGAAATGGAAAGATGCTTCTGGTCCTCCTTTGATACAATGGTTTTCTCAGGTGATGTTACATCTTAATTTGGAGAAAAGCAGAAGTCGAACTTTTGATCCTCGATTTGATTTTGTGAAAAGGTGGGGTTCATTCGCCTGCTACTATCATCTGATTTGAGTTAATTAATATGGTTTTCTTCCGATTTTTCTTTAAATGGATTTGAGTTGGCGGATTGATTTTTTTAAATGGAAGCTTGTATGATGTATAGCTCCGGGGTTGTACTCCCAATGGTTTTTTTTCCCCTCATTTTTTTCAGTTAGTAGGATTTTTTTTAGTTAGTAGGGGTTTTTTTTTCCTTTTTTCTTTCAAAAATAAAATTCTTAACACTTTATTTTTTCTTATTATTATTGATATATTGTTTAGCTTTGTTAATCAGTTATTTGCTAATTTAATTCTTTATTGTACATAATGACATACTGACTTAATGTATCTTTGTTAATTTTCAATAATAATTAATGAAAAGGATTTTAAATAAATAGAAATGAATGGACTGTCTTTAGAGTCGTGGCATGAATATCTGGAGTGACTTATGCATGCGTTGGAAATTGCAGTGCACGTGACAGGAATTGTGCTGCAGAAAGAAATTGAAATGAGATGAGTATTTTACTTGAGGGAAAGACTGGCTTTCAGCAGTGATGAATTTTTGTAAATAATCTGCATCTAACTGAAGTAGAGAAGTCAAATTTGTCCCAAGTCAAATGGCAATGACCTACTTACTGCTGGATCTGTATCAATACATTAAAAACATTCTGTAATTCCAGAGAGTGAGTGGTAATCCAGTGACATTTGCTTTATGTTTCATTGCCTTATTATTTGCTCTTCAATTTTTCATTGTTTCTTGAAAGAACTGATTAAAGGACAAAGGGTGCATTCCCTTCAACTAGTCTTAACTGGCTTATTCAATCCAGACAAGTAAGTGTTGGTCTGCTCATCTGGGGAACATGGTCAGTGCTAACCATGTTTTCATGTATCCATGCTTAGCTCTCAGAATCACTAGATAGTTAATAACAGGTAGAAATTCAAGACTGGTTTTCTCTTCCGTTGCAGAGGCATTAAGTATATTCAAAATAAAACTTCTGGTTATTATTTGTAGTAAGCTTGTAGTGATATTAATAATGTTGACATTGGTTAACAAAATATTTCTTTTCAGATATTCTGGTCAGATTCTGGTGAACTGGTTTGCATTGCCACAGAAGATTCCTTCTTCATTTTGAAATATCTTGCTGAAAAGGTGGCTACAGCGCAGGAAACACATGAAGGAGTTACAGAGGATGGTATAGAAGATGCCTTTGAGGCAAGTTTGGTAGCATTTAGTAGAACAAGTAGGAACTTGGTAAAGTGAAATCTGTTTGAATAGATTCTGTTCTCAGTTACAGGAGTCTGTAATTATATTGGATAAATCCTTGATGTTCTTGTTTATTTTTTAATTCTAGTTTAACACTGAAGAAGGTGTTCATAGTTAAGTTACTTGATTTGTATATATCTTTGGGCATTTCTTTTCTAGGTTCTTGGTGAAATTCAGGAAATCGTGAAGACAGGATTATGGGTTGGAGATTGTTTCATCTACACAAGCTCTGTGAATAGGCTTAATTACTATGTTGGTGGAGAGATTGTCACCATTGCCCATCTTGACAGGTGGGTTGCACAGTTTTAGGAAGATTGTATGGAATCAATATAAAAAGTCAAAATATTATATAGCAATTTTTGTAGAATACTTTTACTGGTTTGGAAAATACTCTAGAGTACAGAGGTGTTGCATACAAGTCCAGTCCTATTTTCACTAACAATTACTACCACTCTGAAGGCAGAGCAAGTAACTAAAACAATTAACTGAATGTCAACTTTAATTACAGGGGTTAAAGAGAATAAAAGTAGGAAAGAATTATTTTAACCTTGTAAGGTGCTGGTGAGACAGAACTTTGAGTAACATGTATAGATTTGATCTCCACACTTCAGGAAGGATACTTGTATTGGAGGCAGTGAAGATTACAACATCCACCAATTTCAGTCCCCAACCCCAGGGATCAGTACTAGACATAGATCAAGCTCACTCTAAGTATATTGTTTCTTGGGCAGGGAAATTAAAACTGCACTGCACACTACATAGTTGTTCTATTAAAGTCCTATGTGATTGCATTAGTTTTACTTTTTGATCTATATTCCTTTGTAACAAAAGTTAGTATATTGCTTATTTTCCTCTTTTGCTATACCAGTCTGTTATTTGTTAGGTTATCACTTTTCTAAATGACTCATCTCACCATGTGAAACTCCATGATTTCTTTAAAGGACATAATGAATTGATTTTTGAAGGTAATGGTTCTTGTGTGCATTGAATGGAAGTAGTCCCGATGAAATGGATGTCTCTTTCCTGAATACTGATGCCACTATCTCATGAATCAAATTTTCATTTTCCTTACCACTCAACATATTCAACATGCAAATTTTTATGCTAAAGCTAAGCTTCTCAAAGCAATCGGGATATCACCTTTAAAAGCTGCAGTTTATTTTGTCTTTGCTCTAAAAAGCTCTCATTCTTTCTGTGTCACTGATTTCCCTGTTTTGGTGCAAGCCCACTTTGATAAGGGCCTGTTCAGACTGTGTAGTGACATTATCTTTGTACCTTCAGTTTAGCAATGCAGAGAACAACCTCTCTTTGACAATGCCATCCCTTGTTATGTAGCTTTTTCATTTTCAATTTGAATGACCTCCAGTACTTCGGTATCATGCAGAATTCTCCCTAACCAATATGGGCATTAAGATCTTTGAATCAATTGAAAAATGCAAATAACTATAGAAAATTATTTACAAAATTCATAATACCCATGTTTTTTTCATTAAGAACTTAACTGACGCTATAATCCTATTATCAATTTTATCTTTTCAGGACTATGTATCTTCTGGGTTATATCCCAAAGGACAATCGATTGTACTTGGGTGACAAAGAGTTAAATATCGTCAGCTATTCACTGCTGGTCTCTGTCCTTGAGTACCAGACAGCAGTCATGAGAAGGGATTTTTCCATGGCTGACAAAGTTCTTCCCACTATTCCAAAGGAGCAGAGGACAAGAGTAGCACACTTCCTAGAGAAACAGGTAAGTTGGTACTATAGAAGTTGACCATGAACTCTGTAGATGCATTTTGTTTAGTGTCAGTTCTGAACAGAATGTTACACAGCTTTTTAGTATTGGAGTAGTTTATAACTGTGAGAATAAAGAAACTGAAATTAGCTTTTGCTGTGGCTGCTAATAATTCTTTATAAATCTTGTAGAATTTTTATTTGTGATGATGTTAGCTACTTTGTATTGAATGATTGGAGGCTTTGTGGCCTGAGTTTCCAAATAAAATCATTTCCAAATACTGTAGCGATGTGCTACACACAGCCCTGAAATAACGACACGCAGTCGGTAAGTCATTTCGAGACTAGTTTATTCAAACTTCACAGTGCTGGCATTTAAATCCCTAGCGCCCGCCCTCTCCGGGCGGAAATGACATCGAAGGTGCATTACCAAAGTCTCCCCCTGCGCGCTGGCTATTTGTGAGCCGGTTCGCCTGCGCAGAAAGTGGGTCGCCACATAACCCCCCACCGGAACCGGTGATACACCCCCCCAATGTCCACAGTCTGGATCAGCCTCTGTTTGGGAGGTCTGCCTCTGCGCCGCGGTGCCTGAACCTCGACCGGCTGCGCCGTCCACATGGGCTGGTTTGAGTCGGTCCACTGTGAAAACCTCCTCTTTCCCCCCAATGTCCAGAATGTACGTGGACCCGTTGTTGTTGATCACCTTGAATGGCCGCTGTAGCGGCGCCCGGTGTCCACTCCTTCGTACAAACACAAGCTTACAATTCTGCAGGTCTTTGGGTACATGGGTCGGGGTCCGTCCGTGCTGTGAAGTTGGTACGGGGGCCAGGTTGCCGAGCCTTTCGCGTAGCCTGTCCAGGACTGCTGTGGGTTCTTCCTCTTGCCCCCTTGGGGCTGGTATGAACTCTCCCGGTACGGCCAGGGGTGCGCCGTACACCAACTCGGCCGACGAGGCGTGCAGATCCTCTTTGGGCGCTGTACGAATTCCAAGCAGGACCCAGGGAAGCTCGTCCACCCAGATAGGTCCTCTCAGGCCAACTTCAAGTGACGGTGGAAGCGTTCCACCAGTCCGTTCGACTGTGGGTGGTAGGCAGTTGTGTGGTGCAGCTGCGTTCCCAACAGGCTGGAGGTGAACTGGGCACCTCTGTCGGAGGTAATGTGGACCGGTACCCCGAAGCATGCTACCCAGCTTGCGATCAGTGCTCGGGCGCAGGAATCGGCAGATGTGTCGGTGAGCGGGACCGCCTCTGGCACCGGTCTACCATCGTTAGGAGGTACCGCGCTCCTCGGGACACTGGTAGGGGGCCCACGACATCCACACGAATGTGGTTGAACCTCCGGTGGGTGGGTTCGAACTGCTGCGGCGGGGCTTTAGTGTGCCGCTGCACCTTGGCTGTTTGGCACTGCATGCACGTTCTGGTCCATTCACTGACCTGCTTGCGAAATCCGTGCCACGCGAACTTGCTGGAGACCAGCCGGACGGTTGTCCTGATAGATGGGTGCACCAAACCGTGTATGGAGTCGAAAACCCACCGCCTCCAGGCTGCCGGGATGATGGGGCGAGGTTGGCCAGTAGCCATGTTGCACAGGAGGGTCCTATCACCTGGGCCTACGAGAAAGTCCTGCAGCTGCAAACCCGAGATTGCAGTCCTGTAGCTGGGCATCTCGTCGTCTGCCTGCTGCGCCTCCGCCAGTGCTGCATAGTCCACTCCCAGGGACAGGGCCTGGACAGCTGGTCTGGAGAGTGCGTCCGCCACAACGTTGTCCTTCCCCGAGACATGCTGGATGTCCGTCGTGTACTCGGAGATGTAGGACAGATGTCGCTGCTGGCGAGCCGACCGGGGATCGGACACCTTCGTGAATGCGAAGGTCAACGGTTTGTGGTCCGTGAACGCGGCAAACGGCCTGCCTTCTAAGAAGTACCTGAAATGCCGGGTTGCCAGATACAGTGCCAACAGCTCCCGGTCGAAAGCACTGTACTTAAGTTCAGGTGGTCGTGGGTGCTTGCTGAAGTACGCCAGGGGTTGCCAGCGCCCCTCGATGAGCTGCTCCAGCACCCCACCGACTGCTGTGTCAGATGCGTCCACTGTGAGGGCGGTAGGAACGTCCGTTCTGGGGTGCACCAGCATCGCGGCATCTGCCAAGGCTTCCTTGGCTTTAACGAAAGTGGCCGCGGCCTCCTCGTCCCAAGTAATGTCCTTGCCTTTACCCGACATCAGGGTGTACAAAGGGCGCATGATATGGGCTGCTGAGGGGAGGAAACGGTGGTAGAAGTTCACCATACCAACGAACTCCTGCAGGCCTTTGACTGTGTTGGGCCGGGCAAAGTGGCGGATCGTGTCTACCTTGGCGGGCAGAGGTGTTGCCCCGTCTTTGGTAATCCTGTGGCCCAGGTAGTCGATGGTATCAAGACCGAACTGGCACTTGGCTGGGTTGATCGTGATCGTGAGGCTGAAATCACTCAAGCGGGAGTAGAGCTGGCGGAGGTGGGACAGATGCTCCTGACGGCAACTGCTGGCTATAAGGATGTCGTCCAAATAGATGAACGCAAAGTCCAGGTCGCATCCCACTGTGTCCATTAGCCGCTGGAACGTCTGTGTAGCATTCTTCAGGCCAAACGGCTTTCGGAGGAACTTGAACAGGCCGAACGGGGTGATGAGTGCTGTTTTGGGGATGTCTTCAGGGTGCACCGGGATTTGATGGTATCCCCGGACGAGGTCTACTTTGGAAAAGATTCTTGCCCTGTGTAGGTTTGCTGCAAAGTCTTGTATGTACGGCACAGGGTAGCGGTCTGGAGTGGTAGCCTCGTTCAGTCTGCGGTAGTTGCCGCATGGTCTCTAACCCCCGGCTGCTTTGGGCACCATGTGCAGGGGGGAGGCCCAAGGGGTGTCAGACCTCTGTACGATCCCCAATTCCTCCATCCTCTTGAACTCCTCCTTCGCCAGGCGGAGCTTCTCTGGGGGGAGCCTTCGTGAGCAGGCATGGAGGGGTGGTCCCTGGGTCGGAATGTGGTGCTGTACCCCATGTCTGGGCATGGCTGCCGTGAACTGCAGTGCCAGGATTCTGGTGAATTCGTTGTCCGACAGCGTGATGGTGTCCAGGTGTGGGACCGGCAACTTGGCTTCACCCAGGGAAAATGTCTGGAAAGTCTCGGCATGTATTAGTCTTTTCCCTTGCAAGTCGACCAGCAGGCTGTGACCACAGCGGCCAGTGTGAAGTCCCACGTGAACCAGCTGGAGCCGAACTGCAGCTGCACTGTGTGGGTGCCGTAGATCCGTATCGTGCTGCCGTTTGCGGCCCTCAGGGTGGGTCCTGGCTTCCTGTTGCGGGTGTTGTACCCCGTCGGGGGCAAGACGCTGATCTCCGCTCCGGTGTCGACCAAGAAGCGGCGTCCCGACTGTTTGTCCCAGACGTACAAGAGGCTGTCCTGGTGGCTGCCGCCATAGTCATTAGCGGCAGCTGGCCCTTGCAGGGCGGGCGACAACGTCGGGCTTTTGTGCCCCACCACTGGTGGTAGAAACACCACTGTTCACTGGCCTCCTCACTCCTGCCTCTGGGTTGTGTGCGCCCCCATGCCGGGCCTGGTCTGGTCTGCTGTTGGGCACGTGGCCTGGTAATCTGACCGATGGACGCCACGCTCTCCCTCTTGGCTTTCCACAGTACGTCTGTCCAGGCCGCCACCTTCCGGGGGTCACTGAAATCTGCATCGGGCAGCAGCAGATGTATGTCCTTGGGCAGTTGCTCCAGGAACACTTGCTCGAACATGAGGCATGGCTTGTGGCCGTCAGCCAGGGACAGCATCTCGTTCATCAATGCTGATGGCAGTCTGTCTCCCAAACCGTCCAGGTGAAGCAGGTGGGCACCCCGCTCACGCCGTGAGAGGCCAAAGGTCCCAATGAGCAGCGCTTTGAATGCTTCATATTTGCCTTCTTCCGGGGGCGACTGTATGAAATCCGCAACCTGGGCGGCCGTCTCCTGGTCAAGGGCACTCACCACGTTGTAGTAACGCGTGGAATCAGAGGATATCTGCCGAATCTGGAACTGGGCTTCTGCTTGGCTAAACCACACGCGTGGTTGCAGCGTCCAGAAAGTCAGCAGTTTTAGCGAAACTGCGTGAACAGATGAAGAGTCGGCCATCTTTGGTCCAAATCCCGTTCCGACCGTCGGGGTCACCAATGTAGCGATGTGCTACACACAGCGCTGAAATAACGACACGCAGTCGGTAAGTCGTTTGGAGACTAGTTTATTCAAACTTCGCAGTGCTGGCATTTAAATCCCTAGCGCCCACCCTCGCTGGGTGGAAATGGCATCAGAGGTGCATTACCAAAGTCTCCCCCAGCGCGCTGGCTATTTGTGAGCTGGTTCACCTGCGCAGAAAGTGGGTCGCCACAATACTATAAATTCAAGCTCATGTCACTGATTGTTCCAATCAATGGTTGGTGGGTCCATTTGATACCCTAGCAAGAAATCAAACAGTCAAGAATGAATGGGAAAGCTGCTTTGTATTCATCCAGTTTGTGTAAAGTAGTTTGTGATTTGGAAATCTAGATATCCAAGATGGAGAATCACAAGAATTCATATTTTGATATTTGTATATACATCACTGAACTCAGACAATTTCATTTTCAAAGTAGTTAGCCTTGTGAATCAATTTGCAATATTTTCTTCTGCTGAAGGTGCATAAGTACAAGTTTGTTTTCCCTTTTAGGCAATAATAACTATTTATTAATGCCCAGATAAATTGGTATTTAAGATCCAGAGAATATAAAATAATGTATCGGTATTTTCTACCATAGGAAGAATGAAACCTCCTCTGAACAGGAGTAAGACTGATAGAAAATACATTGCTACAATAACAATTCAAGCTGAATTTTTTTTATAGTGGACAGGTTTGAAAATGAGAATGCGTTTCTCACAAGAATTTTCAACTTGCTGTCTTTCCTTATACACAGGGTTTCAAATCACAGGCTCTTGCTGTATCCACTGATCCAGAACACCGCTTTGAACTGGCACTGCAGCTGGGTGAACTGAAGATCGCCTATCAATTAGCTGTAGAAGCGGAGGTAATTAATGTCCTGTTGCTTCAATACCCATTGGCACTAGTGTTTGAAGCCATATTGCATTATTGAATTCAGTTAGAATATATGCTTTTTATGTTTAATTACATCACGCTGAGTTAAATTATAATACATTAATTATTAAAAGCTTTTGAAGTGGGTTAGTACAATATTTGATGATAGGTGGTTCTGGTTCTGAAAGGAGGATATCAGTGGACTTGGTCAAGACAGAAATGGAAGTCAGTTTGCAGAATTAAGCTGTTACATTTGGGGATGATAAATCATATGTACATTGGACTTCATTTTTATATATAGCAAAATCGTTGGTGACACAGTGGCTCATGAGTAAATCACTCAGAGGAAACCCATGTATTCAGAGGGAGAAATTGCAAATTCCACATGGAGAACACCGAAGGTCAGGACTGAATTTAAGTTGCTTAAGAGGTATGTTTAGTGTTGTCTGTGTGGAATTTGCATTTTCTCCCTATGAATAATTGGATTTCTTTTGGGTGCTCTGATTTCCATCCAAATTCATGGATTGCTTGCTTAATTGGCCACGTAAATCACCCCTAATGTGTGGGCAAAGGTTGATGGCTATGTGGGAGAATAAAATAGGATTAGCGTAAATGAGCACTTGATAGTTGGTGTGAACTTACTGGGCTGAAAGCCATGTTTCAGTACTTTATAACCATGATTTTATTACTCTAATCTCAAAGTAGACACATATTTTTAACCAATTATTTTCATGTTGTCACTTCTTAAATTCTCTAATTCCTCTGTCACTTTTTATTTAAAGTGGAGATTTTGTAGAGTTTTGTCTTGGTTTCTGTTGGTAAGTTCACCTCAGCTCATTAGCTGTAATTGTAAATCTATGTATGAGAACCTTGATGTAACATTCAGTGGTGTATAAAATCAATCTCATTAACCCTTACTTTGCGATGGGAAATATTTATCCAGTTACTCAGTCTCTGTGGAGAAGCCGGGCAATATTTCAGATGCAAGTCAAACTTTATCACAGAGTAATGGAATTTTAAAAGCAAATAGAATAAAGTAGTGGTCGCCAACCTTTTAAACCCCAAGATCCCCTACTTCAGCCTTGAAAGGCAAGATCGACCTACTAAATCGTGTTTAGGCACACGCATGCACACCAGGCAGAAGGGACCGGAAGTGGAGCCCCGCAGCCCCAGAAGCAGTCTCTCTTTGCACGCAGCTTTCCGTAGCAGGAAAGTTGCTATGTTACCATTATCTTAATTAGTATTACTTACTTTTATAATGCTCGCATTACAACACCTTTAATCCTATGTTTCATTATTTAATTATTATTAAATCATCATTATTATTAAATCATTATTTAATTTTATTTCAACACGAAAAATAAATGAATAAAAATTGACCGTTGCACTCAGTGTGATGACTGGGGCTGAATACTTTCTGCTAGTTCCCTGAAATTTGGCTCATAACTACTGACAGCCAGTCTGAGACAGTCTGTGAGTTGTCTATCAGTAAGATAGCTCCTGTACTTAGATTTAATAATTTTCATACGTTGCAGCACAGCGCCCTCGCAAACCTCCTGACAGACTGAGTATTTGCATGGACAGTTTCCTTTGTTAGACTGAATGTTGAATCTGCCTCGTTTTTCAGGTGTTTTGTATTGGTAAACTGTTACTGAGACACTAGTATAAGTTTCAGTGGTACACAAGCTAATGACACCACTGTTTTTGTTTCCCAGTTCTTTTACATGTGGGGAATGTTTGAATTTAAAGGGGGCAGAGTGTTGTAATGTGAGCATTATAAAGATAGGTTGATGCCGATTGGGATAATGGTGATGTAGCGGTGCTCCCGCTGCGGGGAGCTGTTTCTGGGGAGAGGTTGTTTCCGGGTTGTGGGGTTTTGCTTCCAGTCTTTTCTGCCCAGTGCGCAATTTTCTTTTTTTTTCAGTATCTACTGAGAAAGTCTCAAAAATCGACTGGTCGATAACAATCGACTAGTTGGCAGCCACTAGAATAAAGGAAAGCTGCAGTCAGATAAGGAAAATTTGACAAGTAACATGGTGCTTAACCATAAATCAAAGAGATGGTAAAAAGACTTAATAGGTATTAACATGAGAAAGTTCAAAAAGAATCACAACCAGAATTAGTTAAAAACGGTGCACCGAAAATAGGTGAATGCTTATGACAGGGATTGTGATTAAGATTTAGAAATGGGAACATAAACAAAGTAACATGGCCTTAGAAACTGGGAATTACAAAAAAAAATCATTAACAAGTTGGCATTTCTGAAAGGGCAGTATTCCAGCTGTGAATACAGGTTTCAGACAGCAACCCCATGTAAAAATGTAAATTTCAGGTATGATTTCAAGCCTGACTTTGCATGTTTCTGAAACTGTAAAATTTCGCCATTTTATCTTTCATGCAAAATGTCCCATTTTATCTCTACAGTCAGAACAGAAATGGAAGCAATTGGCCGAGCTTGCAATTAGCAAGTGTCAGTTTGCCCTTGCCCAGGAATGTCTGCATCATGCTCAGGATTATGGTGGATTGCTGCTGCTGGCCACTGCTTCTGGCAATGCTCCGATGTTTAACAAACTAGCAGAAGTAGTTGAAAAAGATGGCAAAAACAATGTGGCCTTTATGACCTACTTCATGCAAGGAAAGTAAGTACTCTGGTTATTGGCCTTAATTAACTTTTTATTTTATGTCAAGTGAAATGATAAGCAGCAACTATTGATTTCCATAACTGTATGCAGTAATGTGCAAAGTCTTAGGCACATGTAAAAAAATTCTGTAAAGCGAAGATGCTTTCAAAAATAATGAAGTTTCTAGTTATTGAAAAATTTGCTATGAAGACCAGTAAACAGTTTTTAAAAAATCACACCCTTTGCCTTTAAAACTGCATCAGTTCTCTTAGGTATACTGTCTTGCAGTTTATCTGATAGGTTGTTTCAAACATCTTGGAGAACTTGCCACATTTCTTCTGCCGACTTCAGCTATCTTGCTTGCTTCTGTCTCTCCAGGTAACCCCACACAGCCTGGATGATGTTGAGATCAGGACTCTATGGAGGCCATAACCATCTGAAACCATATAAAAAATCTAGGGTGCCCAAGTCTTTTGCACAGTACTGTAGATCTAATGCTTCCTTTATCTGGATGCTCCTATCACAAATACTCCTGTATGTCCTCATCACCATCTGAAATTCTGCCAACAGTGTCATCAGAAAATTTATAGATGATGTTTGAGCTGTGCCTAGCCACACAGTTGTGGGAGTAGAGAGAGTAGAGGAGTGAGCTAAGCATACATCCTTGAGGTGTGCCAGTGTTAATTGTCAGTGAGGAAGAGCTGTTATTTGTAACCCGCGCTATCTGTAGTCTCCCAGTAAGTCAAGAATCCAGGTGCAAAAGGGAGGTACAAAGGTCCAGGTTTTGTTCTTAGTTTACTGAAAGGAAAATTTGCGTAAAGGACCCAAGTCCTTTAGAAGGGTCTCGGCCTGAAATGTCAATAATTTCCTCCTCTTCATTTACTCTGCCTGACCTGATTTCCTCCAGCATTCTGTGTGTATTTTGCACTGGATTTCCAGCATTTGCAGACTTTCTAGTATTTGTGATTTACTACCTAAGTTTATAATTTTAATGAACAATTTGGTGTTTTTAGTTTTAATTAATTTTAACTGTTTTTAACTCTATGGCATATTAACAAATCAGTTACTTGGGCCTTTGACATATGAATTATCGAAAGCTCTCTGGGAGATGCTGGAGGCAGTGTCTCAGGATCATTACCAGAGGATTGATTGCTCATGCATCTCACTCCATATGCGGGACACCTTCAAAACCAAAGCTTAGTTTGTTGGGGCTGTTGGGCTACAGAATTTTACTGCTGCTAATCTGGTCCAGTGTATCCAGTTTTTTGAACTGAAGAAATGGGAAATGATTAGTGTATAAAAGGACAACTATAATTTTAATAAGAACACTACCATTCTGTATTACTTTAGAATGGCTTGGATAAAATATATTTCTCATGAATGCCCTCAGAAATAGTTTAGATTGTAAATCTTGCCCTCTTGATATATTAAAAAAAGATTGTATTTTTGCTTTTGTGTAAATCCTTAACCAGGATGAGCTGCAATGCTCCTTCCCACCACTGTGCTCAATCACACATTTTCAGATCTCTGCTTTAAGCTACTCTCATCCAGGCCCTTATCTGATGTCAATATATCGCAAATGAGCAGTTCACTTGGTAACAAAAGTGTGAATGATTTTCCCCTCCTGTGTTGCCTTCTTCCAGACCCCTCCTCCTGTTTATAGTGTAGGCTATTAACTTGTAGCTTCTCTCAAGTGAACTAACTCACTATAGTCTATAGGGAATTTATGCATTTAATTTAAAAAAATATATATTTGATTTAAAGTTTAATTGATTAACATTTTAAAGTATATTTAGGTATTCTGTATAAACTCCTAACTATATCCTAATCTACTTAGGCTTGACAGTTGTTTGGAATTGCTGATAAAAACAGGACGCCTTCCAGAAGCTGCCTTTTTCTCTAGAACTTATCTGCCCTGTCAGGTTTCCAGGTATGGTATAACTCTTTTATATCATAGTGTAATACGTGTTTATGCACAAAAGTACACAATAAATGCACATAGGTTCTATTCTGATGTTGATTTTCCCTTTTTTTAAGAGTTGTGAAACTGTGGAAGGAGAGTCTCTCTAAACTAAACCAAAAAGCTGCCGAATCGCTTGCTGACCCCACAGAGTATGAGAACTTATTCCCAGGCCTGAAGGAAGCATTTGTGGCTGAGCAGTATTTGAAAGAAACCAGCAACACTAAACACAGACCTGCTCGGGATTACCCCCTTGTCACTGTAAATAAGAACAGTCTCTTACATTTTAGAAGTGCTGAGAATTTGAATTTGTAAACTGGCTAGTGTTAATCTTTTCAATTATTTTTGTTCATCAGCCAAATGAAGAAAGGAACGTTATGGAAGAATCAAAAGGCTTTGTGTCATCTCAGCATGGAACATCAGCAGAGGTAGCTGGATCTTAAATACTTGGGATGGAAACTAATGTAAATCAGTGTAAAATCAAAACTTCTAAAACTGGCCATGATTTTGAAAATGTATGAGGTTGGAAAGTAAAGTCTGTAATCCTGACCCTGCAGGTGTAAGTGGCTTAGTACATGCCTTGAACCACTAAAGGACTCTTCATAAGGCAAATATAGCAAACTCAGTGAGGGTCTCTGGTGGCAGAAGCTGAGCCTTGCAAGATATGTCCAGAAAAATTAAATAAGATACATATTTGGAGCATTGTGTTCTAAAATAGTTTCCTGTTTTATGTTAAAATAGTTATCTAAAGTAGTTTCATTTATACAAAATTACTTGCGAGTGATTTTATTACAATATCTCCACTTGATATAAATCTGTGATGTTACAGAAATCTTCTAGTGAAGATGAAGCAGTACCAGAAAAGTCCACAGTAATATCAGAAACAAAAGCAGTATTGGAATCTTCATCTGTTTCTGTACCAGTTTCAGCTGACTCAATGGACCTTCAAACTAAAAAGGTAATAAGCTGGAATATTCCATGTACACATCTCATTTCAACTATTCCTTGGATAAATAAATAAAAAATGACTAGATTAGCTAGTGCTTGATTTGGTGATTGCACTTGGTGAGAATATTCCAAACATAAATGGCTAACAGTGGAGGTGGTGCAGTCAATATAGCTGTATTGATTTTTCAGGAAAGGATTTGATGTGCACTTTGATAAGTGGAATCAAAGGCAGATTATTAGCTACATGGACAGTGACCGCAAATGAGTGAAGCACAGAAGTGATTTGCATGTTTTTGTGCATAAATCATAAAAAGTTACTCAGCAAGTCCATCAAGAAGTATGGCATGTTGATCTTTATTGTAAAGTTTAGAAATAGAAAAGTTTGTTACAATTGTATGGGATCTAAGTAAGGCCTCTCTGGATGACTGTTTCGGTCCTCTTACCGTGAAATGAATAAAATTAACATTACATCAGTCCAGAGTAGATTTACAAGGGTAAAGTCTGGGATGAATGGATTGTACTCTCAATGAACCCGATAGGATGAGGTAACTTAAAGTAAAGCAGCCCTTAGAAGGCAGTGATCATAATGTAGAATTCACCCTGCAGTTTGAGAGGGAAAGCTAAAGTCAGGTGTATCAGTTGGAGTAAAGGGAATTACACAGGCATCAGAGAGAAGCTGGCCAAAGCTGATTGGAAGGGGACTGTATTAGGGGTGACGGCAGAACAGCAATTCAGAAGGCGCAGGATAAATACATACCAGAGATGTAGTATTCTAAAAGGAGGATTATGCAATCATGACTGACAAGAAGTCAAAGACAGCATAAAAGCAGAAGAGTGGGTATATAATATAGCAAAAATTGGGAAGTTAGAGGACTGGGAATTTTCTTAAAAAAAATATAGGGCAACTACAAAAAGTCATCAGTAGCAAGAAAATGTAATATGAAGGTGAAGTAGCCAATAATATAAAGGTATACCAGAAGTTTTTTCAAATGCTTAAAGAGTAAAAGTGAGGCGAGAGTGGATATTGGACTGCTGGAAAATGATGTTGCAGAGGGAGTAATGGGGAATAAAGCAATGGTGGACGAAGTGAAGAAGTATTTTGTGTCTTCACTGTGGAAGACACTAGCAATATGCCAGAAATTTGAGAATGTCAGGAAGCAAAAGTGAATGTAGTTGTTAATACTAAGGAAAAAGTGCTTGGGAAGCTGGAAGTTCTTGAGGTAGATAAGTTATCTGGACCAGGAGGACTATATCCCACGGTTCTGAAAGAGGAAGCTGAAGAGATTGTGGAGACATTAGTAATGATCTTATAAGAATCTCTAGATTCTAGCATGGTTCCGGAGGAATGTAAAATTGCAAATGTCACTCCACTCTTTAAGAAGGGTAGGAACAGAAAAAGAGGAAACTAGCAGGCCGTGGCTATGGTAGTTGGAAAGATGAGATTTCGGGGTACGGCGATACATGATAAAATAGGCTAAAGTCAGCATGGTTTCTAAAGGGGAAATCTTGCAGGACACATCTATTGGAATTCTTCAAGGAACTGACAGGCAGGATAGACAAAGGAGAGTTATTGGACGTTGTTAACTTGGATTTTAAGAATGCCTGTGACAAGGTACTACACATGAGGTTCCAAAAAAAAAGCAAAGAGCAGGAATAAAGAGGGATATTTCTGGTTGGCTGCCAGTAACTAATGGTATTCCGCAGAGTTCTGTTTTAGAACCACTTTTCATGTTCTGTGTCAGTGATTTGGATGATGGAATTGCAGACTTTGTGCCCAAGTTTGCAGATGATATGAAGATAGTTGGAGGGGCAGGTAGTGTTGACGAAGCGGGGCATCTGCAGAAAGACTTGGATTAGGAGAGTGGGCAAAGAAGTGGTAGATGGAATATAGTTTAGTTAAGTGTATGATCATGCACTTTGGTAGAAGGAATAAGGGTGTAGACTATTTTTTAAATGGGGAGAAAATTCAAAAATCAAAAGTGTGAAAGAATAATTTGCAGGTGAGTCAGTGGTGAGGAAGGCAGATGCAATGTTAGCATTCCTTTCGAGGACTGGAATGTAAAAGCATGGATGTAATAATGTTTTTTTTTTAAGGCATTGGTCAGACCGTACTTGGAAATTGTAAGCAGCTTTAGGCCCCTTACCTAATAAAAGATGTGCTGGCATTGAGTGATGTCAGAGGAGGTTCACAAGAATGATCCCAGGAATGAAAGGGTTAACATCTGAGCATTTGATGGCTCTGGGCCTGTATTTGCTTGAGTTTAGAACAGGGGTGGGGGGGCATATCTCATTGAAATGTACCAAATATTTAAAAAACCTAGATAGAGTGGATTTAGAAAGGGTGTTTCTGACGAGGACCAGAGGACACAGCCTCCAAATAAAGGGACGTCCATTTAGAAGAAAGGTGAAGAGGAATTTTTTTTTTAGCCAGAGGGTGGTGAATCTCTGGAAATTGTTGCCATAAACGGCTGTGGAGAACAGGTCATCAGCTGTGTTTAAAGCGGTTGATAGTTGATAGTTTCTTCATTAGTCATGGTGTCAAAGGTTACAGGCATAAGTTGGGAGTATGAGGTTGAGAGGGGTAATAAACCAGCCATGACGGAGCAGGTTCAATGGGACGAATGGCCTAATTCTGCTCTTATGTATTGTAGGAAAGGCAGATAAGTTCAGGTAATGGATACATCAGTGAAACTTGGTTGCAGGAGGGACAGGACTGGTAGCTCAATATCCTAGGGTTCTGTTGTTTTAGACACGACAGGGAGGGCTGGCGATACTAGTCAGGGAAATGTCATGGCACTGTTCTGTCAGGACAGACTGGAAAACTCATCTAGGGAGGCTTTATGGGTGAAACTGAGGAATAAGAAAAGTATGGCCATGTTAACAGTACTATATTACAGACCATTCAACCGACTGCAGGACTTAGAGGAACAAATTTGTAGAGAGATTGCAGGCTGTTGCAAGAAACATAGTTGTTATAGTAGGTGATTTTAACTTTCCGTACTATAAAAGACCAGATGGGATAGAGTTCTTTAAATGTGCTCAGGAAAGTTTCCTTAATCAGCACATCAGAGTTCCAGAGAGAATGTGCAATACTTGATCTCCTATTAGGGAATGAGACAGGGCAGGTGACAGAAATTTGTGTAGGGGTACACTTTGCATCTAGTGATCATAATGCCATTAGTTTCAAAGTAAATATGGGAAAGGATAGATCTGGTCCTCTGGTAGAGATTCTAAATTGCAGAAAAGGCCAATTTTGATTGTATAAGTTAAGGATCTAGCAATTGTGGATTGGGGCAGGCTAGTTTTCTGGCAAAGGTGTACTTGGTAAGTGGGAGGCCTTCAAATGTGAAATTTTGGGAGTACAAAGCTTGTACTTGCCTGTCAGAATAAAAGGTGAAGAAAACAAGTTTGGGAAGCATTGGTTTTCAAGAGATATTGAGGGGAAAAAAGGTGTATAGCAGGTAGGAACAAATGAGGTACTTATGGGATTTAAGAAATGCAAGAACACAAAAAGAAACCAGGAGGGCTAAAAGAAGGCATAAGGTTGTCCTCGCAGACAATGTGACGGAGAATCCTAAGAGATTCTACAGATATGAATTGCAAGGGACAAAATTGGTCCTCTGGAAGATCAGAATGCATGAATCCAGAAGAGATGGGAAGATCTTAAATGGATTGTTTGCATCTATGTTTACTCGGGAGACGGACACAAGAGTCTATAGAAATGAGGCAAAGTGGTATCAACTTTATGGACTCAGCACAGATTATAGACGAGGAAATATTTGTTCTCGAGGCAAAGTAGCATGGATAGATCTCCAGGGCCTGACAAGGTGATCCCTTGAACCCTGTGGGAGGCCTGCGCAGTAATTGTAGGGGCCTTAATGGAGATGTTTAAGTCATCCCTAGCAACAGGTGAGGTACCGGAGGATGAGAGGCTAGCTAATATTCCACTGTTTAAGAAGGTCTCTAAAAGTAAATCAGGATATTATAGGCTGGTGAGCCTGATATTAGTAGTGGGAAAGTTATTGGAAGCTATTCTAAGGGACCGGATATGAGTATTTGGATAGGTAGGGACTGATTAGGGATAGTCAGCATGGCTTTGTGCGTGGTAGGTTGCTTCTAACCAATCTTAGGAGTTTTTCAGGAAGCTTCCAGGAATGTTGATTAAGATAAGGCAGTGGATATTGTCTACATAGATTTGACGAGTGCAAGGTGTTGCACTTTAATAGGACCAACCAGGGTAGGCCTTACACAGTGAATGGTAGGGCACTGAGGGGTGCAGTAGAACAAAGGGATCTGGGAAGACATTTGGAGTATTGTATACAGTTATGGTCACCTGGCAAAGATGTAAATAAGGTTCAAAGAGTTCAGAGAAAATTTACAAGGCTGTTGCTGGGACTGGAGGACCCGAGTTAATAAGGAAAGATTGAATAGGTTAGGACTTTAATGCTAGGAATGTAGAAGATTGAGGGGAGATTTGATAGAGATATACAATATTATGAGGGTATAGCAGGGTAAATGCAAGCAGGTTTTTTTTTACTGCACTTGGGTGGGACTACAACTAGACATGTTAACTCTGAAAGGTGAAAAATTGAAGGGAGAATGTGAGGGAAAACTTCTTCAGTCAGAGATTTGTGAGTGTGGAATGAGCTGCCAGTGCAGGTCATGCATGTGAGCTTAATTTGAATATTTAAGAGAAGTTTGGATAGGTACGTAGATGACAGGGGTATGGAGGGCTGTAGTCCTGGTGCATGTTGATACGACTGGGCTGCTTAAGTGGTTCAGCATGACCATATTGAACAGTGGAGCAAGCTTGAGGTGCATGATGGCCTATTCTTGTTCGTGAGTATGCTATATACTATAGATCAAAGTTAAATTGTATGTGTAAAGACATTGGTAATTGTGTATGTTATGCCTAGTTATATGCTGACAGCCTGATGAATTGGGAAGATGCTTTTTAGCACAGAGAAGTGAAGGTTCATAGCAGTGCAGAAAGGCTAATGATTACACCAAAAAAATTAACAAAAATTAATGCATCTGCTTTGTACAAAGACCTAGCTAGACCTTGTTTGGGATACCTATCCAGTTTTAGAGCATTTGTACGTTGGGTAGAAAGCCATAAAGAATGTAGATAAATGGCACTAGATAAGTATTTTTAAAGTCATTTAGATAGTATAAGGAGTTGGGCCTTTATTTTTCTAGAGGTAATCTTCAGTGCATATTGATTTAAGTGTATAAAGAAATTAGACTCACTCTGTTAAGAAGGGTACTTTAACTGGCATGTTACTTGAGCATAAACTAGATTAAATATTGACAAATTGAATAAATCACTGGCACTTAGTATTGAGTGTAGACTTATTGCTGAATCCCAAAAGGAGCTTAATACAGTACAGAATGTGAGTAAAATAGATACGTCTGTTTATAAGTCTTTGGGAATGTGCCTCTCATTCTGCTTTCCTTTAAACTTGATTCCCTCAGTGTAGAATTCTGTTAAATCAACCTCAAGAGATTGGACTAGTGAATCGGAAATATTAGATGTGATTGTGAGTTACGTCAGCCATCCTAAAATATGATTGAAAATTTGGAATAAATTTCAATTGATTATTGCCTTACTGAAATTTTATTGTCCATACAAAAGAAATAGAAAAGGAAAGTTAAGAACATTTGAGTGGTAAGTCATTGAAAAAGATTCCAAGGAACAATATTAATCTGGACCTGTAAAGGCAAGGACTGATCAGCGTTTGCATGGCTTTAGAGTGACTTCTTGTATGACCAATTTAGTTGAATATTTTGAAGCAGTAGCAAAATGCATTGAAGACAGCGTAGTTGACATACATTACATGCAGAGTTAACAGCAATGTCTCTGTAAGGTGAAACTCATCTTAAAAAAAAAATCTATAGGACTCGGCAAATTAGAAGCAAATTTGTCTTGGTAAGGGGCAGATGGATCTGAAGGGTTGGTTTTTAAGTGTAAAACCTATGAGTCATGGTGTATCACAGCAATTGGTGCTTGGATCCTTACTGTTGTATACATTGTTTGTATTTGAACATAGGCATGGTTAGTAAGTTGCAGATGACACAAAAATCGGGTATAATAGAGTAATCTTTGGCTGACAACATTGAGAAGATGGGCAGAACAAAGATAAATCTTAATTGAGGTGTTGTATTTTGTGAACACAAAGGCTAAGACATAAGTAAAGAATAAACCCTAGGGACTATTGAGGAAAAGAGACCTCACTACACATCCAAGATTCCCTCATTGAGGATAAGGTGACGAACAAAGCAAATGACATTTTTGTCTTCATTAATTGACATGTAAAATTATAAACGTGGGTTTGGCCAAAATATTCTGGAGTACGAAAAGGAGATTTGCCAGGCTGAAGCCTGGTGTGGAGCATTTCAGTATTAAGATAAACTTAATCAGCTGCACTAGTCTTCCCTGGAACTGAGGCCAAAAAAGATACAAAATTTAAGCATAGAGTAGATAGTAGGAAATGTTTCCCCGTAGCAGAGGTCTATAAAGTCAGAGGTTTAATATCTGATTAAAGGGACATGCTTAAATTTAATAATGTTAGCAACTGCTAACCTCTATTGAAGTTAGTGATTTTTTTTCGGTTGAATCAAAGTACTACAGTGTTACCACAACTTAGTGTTCTGCCAATAGAATTCTTAAAAGTGTAATTGGCAAAAAGCCATGCACACACTTGAGGCCTCAATGCCTCTCACTGAAATACTTATACTAGTTTCTACAGACCTGATTTATGCAAGCCATGTCTTTGCCTGTTGTCTATGATTCCTTATGTAAATGTGAGCACAAAATATTGTATTTGTTGATTATATTCTCTTATTTTCAGTCTCTTACTGAGCTAGAAGATGATTTGGATAACTTGGAGCTGGATGACATTGATACTTCTGATGTTAACTTGGATGAAGACTTCCTGGATGATTAAGTTGAAAAGTAATTATTTAAACCTGACCAAATTTCTATTAATGAATGCCTATCATTGCTTATAAAGAAATCTGCTAATTAAACTTTGGACAATTCTAGAATTATAAAAGCTAATTTGGCAGCAAGGTGACATTCCTAAATGCTTGTCCCACACAATAGGTGGTGCTGTTAGACCAGTTTAAAATCATAAAAAGTACCATGGTTGCCACATACCTTGTAAAGTAGTGGAGTTTCATAACTGAATAGAAATGTTCATACTGTTGTGTTGTATTAACTCCAAATAAAACATGTTTTTTATGACTCTTGTACATTTGTAATTGTTCTTTTACAGTGGAATATTTTTCTTCATTCCAAAAAATTGAGATGGTTTTCAATATAGACTTATTAATTCTACTCTCATGAAAGGTGTTCAGCTTAAAGGAGTCTTCGGAGAAAAAGCCTGTGGAAGCACTTTAATATTGATGATTTATTTTGTATTTCAGAAAAGGCTAACCAAATTTGATGAAAAAGTCTTTTGGTAAATTGTCCACCTTCACAGTTTATCAAAAGCTTCTGAAATGTCAGTAAGGACTATTCGTTCTTTTTCCAAGATAAGAAAAGCTGTTAAATTCAGATGGTGGTTGAGGCATCTGAAGTTGTGGTGTTCGCCAAGCAGGATAATTAGCTTGCATGCATTTCATCACCAGTCGAGGTGACATCCTTAGTGCACAGTTTCTCTCTGGGAGAAACACCAACAAGCAGGCACAAGAATTTTTAGAATTGTGGTTCTCTACTGATAACTCCGTAAACAAACATTAAAATAGACGCCATCTACGAATCCCTAAGAGCCAAAAGAATTCAAAGGTCAACTGGATGGGTAGCCTATATGGACACGAGCACCGCCAGTGAGAAGCACCAACAACTGTGCACTGAGGATGGCACCTCGACTGCTGATAAAGCATCTCCAAGCTAACTGCCAAGTTCATCAAGCTCCACAACATCAAAAATTGTTGGGACTGTTTCACAGCATTTATACGTTCAAGTTGTTCCACCCTACATTCAAACATTTCATAGCAACTACTGAAAGAATTTCAATAGCAATTTATAGAATAAGCAGTTCAACTGCAAAACCAACATTGAGCTTTAAAACAACAATGTTTTTATGACCTGGGTCAGTATACCCATTGACAGCAAAGCTTACCCACACTCCAACTGCAATAAAGAGGGGACTGGAGGCAGCAAATAACAGTTAAATATTTAATAAATCACATCCCAAAATAGAAAACATTGAATTTTCTATGAAGATAACGTCTGTACAGATTAGCCACAATCAATGCATTTTCCAAAAGCAAGTGAATGGAAAGTAAATTTTTTTCATCAATTGTTTTCACCAGGATCCAAACCAGAAAGTGTTGGATTGATTTAACATCAGTTTTGTTCTTCGCTCCTATGGAGATCCTGATCACTAGAGCTGCTGAGCGTTTCTTGATAAACTTGCAAAGCTAATTCAATATAGCCTCCCTTCTTAGAATCAGTATTGGAAAATACCTAGAAATAGAAATGTATTATGTTTTAATGTTCCAACTTTGTTTACATAATAACTAGCAAAAATCAGAGATCAACTTTGAGATTTTGCATTAATAATTGTTTCAAAAGAACGAGACAAATCTCTAAGACAACAATTATTTCAATTCAAACTACTGCATTGGAACCTCAAGTCTCTGCTACTGAATTCTGGAATTGAATGACTTTACAGTTTCAATTCCCTGGCCCTGACCGCCTTATCTTCACCATGGACATTCAGTCCTTTTCCACTTATGCTCCCAGCAAGAAAGCCTCAAAGCTTTCTGCTGCTTTCTTGACAAAAGAAACAGCCAGTGCCCTTCTACCACTACCACCCTCCGTCTGGCAGAACTGGTCCTCAGCTTCTCCCACTTTTTCCAAATGCCAGGGGCAGCTGTTAGCACTTGCATGGGCCCAGCTATGCCTGCCTCTTTGCTGGCAACGTAGACCAGTCCAGGTTCAAAGCCCTCCTCAGTTCTACTCAACTCTTACTCCGCTATATTCACAACTGCATTGGGGCTGCTTCATACAGCCATGACGAACTTGCCAATTTTATCAACTTTGCCTCTAACTTCCCTGCTTTTAAATTTATTTGGTCCATCTCCGAACCCTGCCTCACTTTTCTCAATCTCTGGAGACAAACTGTCAACCAACATCCTTTATAAACCTACTGATTCCCATGGTTACCTTTTGCCACCCTATCTCCTGCAAAAATGCTATTCCCTTTTCTCAAAGTCATATAATGCCTGGACGTACGAAGCTGGAGAAAGGAGGGGCTCGCTGTGGAATCCAGTGGCTGTTAGCGAGGGGCTAATGAGCCGCATTTCCAGAGATGCCCAGTAAAAGGATGTTTCATCTGTTCCCAGGACATGACTTTCCATTCCAGAACATCAGAGATGTCCTTTAAAGAACATGGTTTCTCTCCCTCCACTATTGATGCTGCTCTCCCCCGCATCTCCATTTCCCTTACATCCGTGCTTGTCCCATCTTCCCACCACCTTAATAGTCTTGTCCTTACCTACCTCTGCCTCCAACACATCATCCTCCAACTTCCGTCAACTCCAAACGAATCCTACCACTAAACACATCTACCTGCTCCCCTCCCCCCGCCACTTTCTGCAGAGAACACTCCCTCTGCGATTACCTTGTCCATTCATCCCTCTCCATTGACCTCCCTCCAAGCACTTACCTCTGCAAGTGGCCTAAGTGCTATGCCTGCCCATAAGCCTTCTCCCTGACCTCGATTCAGGGCACCAGGTAGTCCTTCCAGGTGCAGCAACAGTTCGCCAGTGAACTTGCTGGGTTGCCTAATGTGTCCAGTGTTCGCAATGCAGCCTCCTCTATACTGGTGAGACCTATCATAAATTGGGGGGCTGCTTTGGTGAGCACTTCAACTCCCATCTGCCACAAGCAGGATTTCCCTTGGGCCAAACATTTTAAATCCGATTCCAATTTCCATTCTGACATGTTGGTTAATGGTGTCCTCTTGTGCCAAGATGAAGCTACTCTCAGGGTTGAGGAGCAACACCTTGTATTCTGTTGGGTTGCCTCCAACCTGCTGCCATGAATATTGATTTCTCCTTCCAGTAAACATATCTCCCCCTCTTTGATTTCCAACTTAGACCTTTTACCTCTTCTCACCTGCCTATTACTTCCCCCTGGATCCCCTCCTCCTCCCCTTTTTCCTACGGTTCACTCTCCTTTCCTATCAGATTCCTTCTTCTCCAGCCATTGACCTTTCCCACTCACCTGGCTTCCAACTAGCCTCCTTTCCTTCCCTCCAACCATTTTATTCTGGCATCTTCCCTCTTCCTTCTCAATCCTGAAGGGTCTCAGCCCAAAATATTGACTATTTATTCATTTCCATAGATGCTGCTTGACCTGCTGAGTTCTTCCAGCATTTTGCATGTGTTGCTTTGGAGTTCCAGCACCTGCAGACTTTACTGTATCTTGCTTTTCAATAACTTTTTTCGTACCATCTTACAATACTGATTTTTAATCTGACTTTTAATTACACTTTTAATAGGCCTGGACAAAGCAGTTGCACTTTTTTTTGCTGTTTGCTTGGGCCATAGTTCCATAAATGTTTGTATAATGTGCAATTATTTGGGCATCTAAGAATTGGCCCAATCACGTTCTTCCAAACAGTCTAAAAATTTCAGCTGTCCAATGTAGATAAATTGAAATCAATGTTCCTTTCAAATTACCATGCTTTTGTTCAACACCTGTGCCCTGCTTTTACAATAGTATGATTGTGTATTTCCCAATTTGTACTCTTGTTGATAGAACCATAGAACATGACAGCACAGAAACAGGCATTTTGGCCCTTCTTGGCTGTGCCAAACCATTTTTCTGCTTAGTCCCACTGACCTGCAGCTAGACCATATCCCTCCATACACCTCTCATCCATGTTTTTAAAAAAAAACATTATTTTCTTTGGGAACACAAAAAAATCTGCAGATGCTGGAAATCCAAAGAAACAGATACAAAATGCTGGAAGAACTCAGCAAGCTGGGCAGCATCTACAGAGAAGAGTAAAGAGTTGATGTTCTGGGCCAAGACCCTTCATCAGGACTAGAAAGAAAGAGGAGAAGGTGGGGGAGGGGAGGAAGAAGTACAAGGTGGCAGGTGATAGGTGAAACCAGGAGAGGGGGTGGGGTGAAGTAAAGAGCTGGAAGTTGATTGGTAAATGAGATAAAGGGCCAGAGAAGGGGGAATCTAATGATAAAGGGTAGAAGACCATGGAGAAAAGGGAGGAGGAGGAACACCAGAGGGAAGTGATGGGCGGGTAAGGAGATAGGATGAGAGGGAGAAAACAGGAATGGGGAACGGCAAGTACCCAGGACAGAAGACTTTAATCCCAGGCAGACCTGCTTGTTTGAGTTTCCTAGAATGCTAATGCCATGCAGATTACCTGTTAAAAACTGCCATTCTACAATCAAGATGAAGTAATAATAAAAACAGAGAAACTCAGAAAACTACCTTAATCAGTTCAATCCCCTTGGCTTGCTGTTTGTTTGTCTCCTTTGCTGAGTGACACTCTGGATGTAACCTGTGATACAGTTCAACCACACTTACAGCATCATCCATTCTGTAAAAAACACATTCAATGATTTAATTACTGTGAGATTCGAAGTAAATTAAGATGTGCGTTTCTGAAAGAGGTCGGGGTTAAAGTCAGAAAACAAATGTGATTTAATTATGTCTGATAAGCATGAATGCAGAAGCCCTGACAAGATTAACTGTTTGTGGAATCATTGAAGTCCTGAGATATGGACTATTGTTTTACAGAAATGTGTAAAAAAAACAACTCCAAATATGGAATGGGATAAGACTATGTACCTCCCGAGTCAGGGAGGGGAGGGGTAAGGAAGAAGGATAAAACCTGCTGCCCTGTAAGGTTCAGGGTTCCCTTCTCTGAAGGCACCCAGCTCTGCAGAACTGTTAATAAACTTTGTTTCCTTGAATTTGTCTTGAAGCCATTATTCGGGAGCGTGGCTCGTTTCTGACAACTTGGGGTGCTCGTCCGGGATCCACACTCCGGCCGTGAGGGGGGCAAGGAAGGACATCGGAGAAGGTGCACCCTGCCGAGTTCGGCAGTCCCTGATTCCTTGCTCGTCGCCCCACGTGGCTTGAGCGAGTGATATCCGGCGGACTCAAGGAAACAAAGAGGGGTTGTCAAGGCAGTCGAGACAGTGAGCGATCGAGTAATTTCTGTGCACAGGACCCAGGTAGGATGACTTGGGTCTTACTGGGCGATCGCGGGGACAAAGGGTTCCGGAATTGGAAAGGAGCACCCCTAAGCTAGGCTGCGACCAAATTAAATTCCTGTACGGGATAGACAAGGCAAAGGTTGTCTAAGTACGGGTGGATTGGAACCGGGCAAGTCCTCGAAAATGGGGGGAGCAGGATCAAAGGGGAGAAAACAAAAGGGAACACCTACAGAAAGTGCTGAAAAATACCCCAGGGTCCCTCCTGATAGTCCCTTAGGTCGCATGTTTGACGATTGGGGAAGTGGGAGGTTAAAGGGAAAATCAAAGGAAAGGATGATACAGTACTGTGAATTGTGGTCCCACCAACCAATCCAAGGGACAGCCGTTTGGTGGCCGAGACTTGGATCCAATGAAGATTGGGTCGAACAGGCTCTAAATATATATGTAAACTCAAAACCTAACGTAAAACAAGAAGAAATCGATTATGCTTTTTGCTGGATGCCCAGCCCCCGAGCGACCACGAAAAGCTTTAAGATGGAAACCAGAGCAGAGGGAGATAAAAGAAGAAATAAGTGGGAGGTATTGGATAATTTACCGCCTCCATGCATACCTCCGGCGCCTCCAGCGGCACCCGTTATGGGAGCAGAGGGAGAAGATAATATGGCGGCAGTAGGGAGGAGAGTCGGCACCGAGCAAGGTGATGACGAAATAGAGGAGGTAGGGCAAAAATCTGACCAAGAAAACAAAAGAGAGACTAGGGCGGAGAGGAAAAGGAAAGAAAACCAAGAGATGAAGAAAGAGGACGAAGAAACAAAAATGTGTCCCCTCCGAGAAGTCCCAATGGGAGGGGCAGAAGGGGGAACAGGTTACGTAAATGTTCCCCTGACGAGCACAGAGGTTCGGACCTTTAAGAAAGAGATGAAAAATCTGTTAGAAGATCCTTTGGGCCTTGCGGAACAATTGGACCAATTCCTGGGACCAAATACCTACACCTGGGATGAAATGTACTCAATAATGGGGACCCTATTCTCCGCACAAGAAAGGCAAATGAGAAGACAAGCTGCAATAGCAGTCTGGGAAAGGGAGAAGCCCCAGGATGGACCAGGTGAACAAAAATTCCCATTAGTAGACCCACAATGGGATAAGCAATCGGAGGACGGAAGGAGGAATATGCGATATGTACGCGAATACATGATAAAAGGGATACGACAGGCTGTGACAAAGGGATACAACTTCACTAAGGCCTTTGGAAGTCACCAGAACCCCGAGGAGACTCCGTCCGACTTCCTAGATAAAATCCGGAGGAATATGCAACAATACGCAGGAATAGACCCTGAAACGGAGGTTGGCCAACAGCTGATTCGTGTTGAATTTGTATCGAAAGCATGGCCAGATATAAGAAAAAAAACTGGAAAAACTAGAAGATTGGAATACTAAACCCTTAAGTGAACTATTTAGGGAGGCACAGAAAGTGCTTGTAAGAAGGGATGAAGAGAAGCAGAAGACGGCAAGGATAATGGTCCAGACAGTGCGACAAGTAACCGCAGATAGTAGAGAGAGACGGGGACCATGGTTGGATCGAGGTAGTAGCCAGGAGCAAGGAGGAGGGCTAAGGAAGGCTTTAAGATGTTTTCACTGCAACGAAGAGGGACACTGAAGGCACCCAGCCCTGCAGAACTGTTAATAAACTTTGTTTCCTTGAAGTTGTCTTGAAGCCATTATTCGGGAGCGTGGCTCGTTTCTGACAATTACAATAAAGGAAACCAGTTTATTAAATTTAGCAGATATTTAACTATCTGTATAAAGTTAAAAGTAAATTTGTTATCAACATACGTATATGCCATCATACACAAACTTAAGATTCATTTTCTTGCAGACATACTCAGAAAATCTAAGTAACAATAGAATCAATGAAAGACCACATGCAACAGGACAGACAACCAATGTGCAAAAGACAACAAACTGTGCAAATACAAAAGAAAAAGAAAAATACTGTAATAATAAATATATAAGCAATAAATAAGAGATGAGGACTCCTTTGAAAGTGAGTCCATAAGTTGTGCGAACAGTTCAGTGATGTGGCAAGTGACGTTATCTCCAGTGTTTTAAGAGCCTGATAGTTGACGGGTATTAACTGTTCCTGAACCTGGTGCTGTGAGTCCTGAAGCTCTTGTACCTTCTTCCTGATGGCAACAACGGGAAATGATCATGACCAGGGTGGTGGGGTCCTTGATGATGGATGCTGCTTTCCTGCAACAGTGCTCCTTGTTGATGTGCTCAGTGGTGGGGAGGGCTTTACCCGTCATATACTGGACTATATTCACCACTTTTTAGTAGGATTTTCCATTCATGGGGAGTGGTGTTTCCATAATAGGCGCTGATGTAACCAGTCAATATACTCTTCACCACACATCTATAGAAATTTGTCAACTTTTAAGGAAGCAGAGGCACTGCCATGCTTTCTTCATAAATACACTTGCATGCTGGACCCAAGACAGATCCCCCTTTAATATGACTAATATTGAAGTATAAAATATTATGGAGTATAAAACTTGTATTTGCTGTGTAATCAAAACTATGTGAAATGCTAGGAATGTAGAAGACAATGGTGTATATGTTAATGAGAGGTAGCTAAGAGATGTAGTCAGCTTTGAAGTTTCCTATTTGCTATGCATGTACCCAATCTGGTAGGAGACTGAAGTCTTAAGATGACAATGGTGTGTTAATGAGAGAGTTTGCTATTTGCTATGCATATATCTTAAGAATGTAGAAGACAATAGTATGTTAATGAGAGGCAGCTAAAGAGATGTAGATTAGAACATGATTAAGTCAATGGGTAGAAACAATAGGGACAAGATAGTACGTGTGATATGCAACTATAGCAACTGGACCAGGAGATTGCTATAAAAAATGCTGTGTCCGGGGATTGGTGGGCAATCAGCGACTAGCTCAATGACTGTCTCAGCTTTGATTTGCAAATTAAAGTTTAACCCTTCTTGAAGAATCTTCTGCGTCTCTTGGTCATTTGTGAGGCACGAAAAACCACGACAAAATTGGCGACCGCGGCAGGACCGGACAGAGACCCGCGGAAAGGAAACGGCAGATTGGGAACGCTTCCCAGTCCTCTAGGGACCCCCACAAAGCTAACAGAATTAAGGGTGCACCCAAACAAAAGGAAAGCGCTTTTTGCGACAATTTGGACTAAGAATTCTGTTGGCTTTGGGGAGGTCTTGGAGACTCAGAAGTGTGGAACCACTGCCAAAGGGTCTCTCCGGTCCAAAGAATCTGGCAGAATTGGGGGTTAACAGAGGAGGCTCAGAGGATTGCTCAAGAACACTGCAGTGAGGGTAAGTACAAATAAGTTAATAAGATGTTAAGGAAAAGTCCACGTGGTGTTGGTAAATCCCTGTGGGTACCGCTTCGTATGAAACGAAGGGCTGAACGGGCAGGGAAAGTAGAATAGAATTAGAGTAGAAAATCCTTGTGGATACCGCCTTAAGAGATAAGGGTCTGAACGGGCGAGGTGTTAGACTAGGCATAGAATTAGAGTAAGTTTAGTTAAGAAAAAGTCCACATGGTGTTAGACTAGGACTAGGTGTAGAATTAGAGTAAATAATATCCAATAAACAAACTGTGAATCTCTGAAATACCTTAAAAGAGAGAATAACATGACAGGTAAAGGAATAGCAGTAGAGATTCTGAGCAAAAAGTTCCCATTAATTCAAAATGAGATTACAAAAACTTCAGAAAAATGGAAAAAAAGAACCAAAAACCTGGTCACAAAGTGGCCAAGAGAAGGAACGTTCGATGTAAGTTTGTGCGAAGAAATGGAAGGACTAATTAAAAATTACAAATCAAAAGATAAATCTAAGAGAGCAAAAAAGAGAACGAGAAATGGAAGTGCTAAAACTCTTCAGAACGGAGGGAGAAAGGCTGAGGAGGACAGGTAGAATATTGATTACAAGCGAGGAAGACACTAAGGTGCTGGAGAAACAGCCTGTTAAAGAGAGAGAGGAGGGTACGGTGAGAAGCTGGCTTCGGCTCCGTACCCGGATGCGAAAGAAACAGAAAAACCCCCTCCCTATAATGAGGAAGGAACCCCTAAGCAGTGCCCCCTGCTGATGGGAACAGTACACATGCAGGGAGAAGTCCAAGTTTGGGATAATGAGGAGGAAAAAAACAATACGAGAAGGAAAAAGCGGCGATATGGAAGGAGATACAGGCAGAAAGGATAAAGATAGAACAGGTACAGAGAGAAATGGAAGAAGGGATTGAACGGTTGAAATACTTGAGAGAGGTAAATGAGTATGAGGAGTATCGGTTATACCATAGAAATAAACAGACTAGAGAAGAAAGTGGGTCATCAGGGCAGGAAGAGATGAGGCATTCAAGAAGAGGTGGGAAAAAGATGAGAGTCTTGGAGAAAACAGGAGAGAAGGGAATCAAGCACGAGTAAGGGTCATGAGGAGTCCCTGCCACAGGTGTACAGACACGGACAGAAAGAAAGAGAAGGTGACTCATTGGAGGAGCAAGAGTTAAGTGGGGAGAGAGAGAGGATGTGAGAATTTGTGGGGAAGAGGTAGGAGGCAGAAGCCTAGAAGGACAGAAGGAGGCAGTAGGGGAGCGACTTGCGGAAGTAGAGAGAGAGCCAGATAAGTTACTGAAAGGGGATTGCCAGGAGAGATGCGAAAAATACTCTAGGGGCCAACCAAGTATTGAATCAAGACAGAAAGGAAGGACTCCACAGGGAGACCGAGGGAAGAGCAGGACCCCGGAGACATTTGTGTGGGAGGTAGTAAAGACATACTCTGAGACAGATGGGGAGTCAGGCAAGGAGGAAAGCCAGGGCAGGTGGGAAGGAGGAGGAAGAATGATGCCGTTGTTAGTTAAAGGATCAGGACAAGTGCAGTATATCCCTTGGGGATCCCAGGACCTAGAAGGGCTGAAAAACACTCTGCCCAATTTACATGAAGGAGCAGGGAAATGGATTAGAGCCTTTGAAGAAGAAACAGCAGGACGATTATTGGCTATGGGAGATTTGAAGGCACTGTTGATAAGGTTGATGGGAACCTCCAAATTTAACGAACTAATGGAAATGGCTGGCATAGTAAACTCGAACGACCCAAGAACTGACGGAGATGGGTTTGACAGAGTGAGGCAGAGGGTATGGCAGGCCCTCAGAAAGCTTTATCCACCCAAAGTGGACCCCAAAGCCTTAAAAGGGGATCCACTGGGAGACACTGAAAACCCAGCAGCCCACGTAGAAAACCAGTTGAAAAGGTGGAGACTGGAGACTGAGCAAGAGGTGGAGAATAGCTTATTTATGACCTCACTGTTCCGACATAGCATTTTGGATGCAATGCCACCACAAGTAAAACCCAAACTGGAGGAGGTGGTTGGGCTAACGTCAAAGACCCCACAAGAATTTAGAGACCACGTAGTCCATGCGGTTGAGAAATACCGGAAAGACAACAAAGGTTGGCTGAGCAGCAGGAAGAGGTGCAAAGAAAGTTAATACAAATGCAGCTCGAAGAACTTAAAAAGGAAAAAGAGAAAAACAAAAAGATGCTGCCAACAACCACCGGTTCGAGTACAGCCATCGAGCTGGACAAAGCACTGCTATATGGAGGGACCGATCATATTGTAAGACAAGGGCTGGAAAACCCCATGCCAATAATTAACTTTGAGGGAGCATTCCTACAAATGCTCTATCAGGAACAGACTAAATTCAAACAGCCCAGACAGGACTGGAAGTCCCAAGGAGGGGGACAGAGGAGCTATGGGCAAAGGAGACCAGTGAGAAGACAGTGGGAAAGAGAGGTAGAGAGATTGTGCTGGGAATGTAATCAGCCAGGTCACATGAGGAGATTGTCCGTTTATACTATGACCTGTCGCACACCAGCAGGAACCGATAAGAAGGGAACCGAAGTTTAGCCAAGGACCAGCCCCCACAGGCCCAAGCGAACCTGTGAACCCCTATGCAAGGTATTAGGGGTGCCCCGAGAACTTGAGTGGGAAGGGACATTACCCAATGATAACAAGGGAGGCAGGTGAGGAACCCATTGTTCAGGTTATGTTAGAAGGGCAACTGACACCAATGATGATAGATACTGGAGCCACGTACACTTGCGTACAGCCACAGTATGCCCTTCACCTTCCCATGTCAGGAAAGTTTATTAAGACGGTAGGGTTCTCAGGGAAAACAGTTGACACAGTGCATGGCTCCAGTGCGGTTGAGAATGGGAAATAAAGAAATTGTTTTGCCGGTGCTAGTATTTAAAGGAACTCCGATTAATTTGTTAGGCAGAGATGCCTTGTTGAAACTGGAATTAAAATTAGAATGCACCAGAAATGGGCTGAGTGTGAAAAGAGCAGGGGCTCAATTGATAGTGCGAGAAGACAAGAAGGCTAATGTCTTTTGGATAGGAGACATCGCAGATCAGATTCAGGAAACCTGGGAAAAATGGAAAAAGGGCATGCAGGCTATATTACCCAGGGCTGTAATGCCCAAATCTGAGCTACACTGTACAGTGATTTTTGACGAGACTCAGAATAGGGAGTTAGAGGAGAGATGGCACCTGGAGGCATGTACCCAGCAGCACCTGGAAGGGGAGGCTGTGATAATTGGAAAGCAAGGGGCAGCTTTACAAGTAAAGTGGAACACCTTTTTAGAAAAATGGTACAGGATACCGGAGGCTGCGCCCCACGTAACGTTGTTGGTAAATAAGGGATATCAGTCTAAAGACTTAGGACCTTTGGTTAAGAGTGCTGAAACCGTAACAGCGTGGAGGAAAATCATGCCAGAGGTGTGGATATCAGAAGACAACAATTGTATTAAAATAATGGTAAGTGTAGATATGGTAGGGACAGTGAGAGAGGTCGAAATAACTCCCCAACCACACATGCCCGTGCTGGGAAAGGAAAGAGGCCAGCAGAAAGATAAAAGGTTAGATGAGTTGCTGTCTATTCTGTGGTCACAGCATGACACGGACGTAGGGAAAATAAAAACAGCTAGTCTGAGAAAAGGAGCAATTCCACCCAGGAGACCACAATACCCACTAAGACCAGAAGCAGAAGAGGGAATAGCATCGACAGTGCAGGGGTTGCTTGAAATAGGAGTGCTTAAAAGAACAAACAGTCCATGCAATACCCCGTTGTTGCCGGTCTTAAAAGCAGATAAATCTAAGTGGAGATTGGTGCATGATTTGCGAGCGGTAAACGATGTGGTAGAGGACTGGCCAGCGGTAGTCCCCAACCCACACATGCTTTTGACTAATGTTCCACCAGAAGCAAGTTACTTTTCAGTGATTGATTTGTGTTCGGCTTTCTTCAGCATTCCTCTGGCCGACCAGTGTCAGTATCTGTTTGCATTTACTTACAGAGGTGCTCAGTATACCTATACCAGAATGCCACAAGGATTTAAACATTCACCACACATTTTTAATCAGGTGTTGAAGGCAGACCTAGAGGGCATACCATTGGAAAGTACATTGTTACAGCATGTGGATGACCTGTTGATTTGCTCCCACAATAAGGAACAGTGTGAGCAGGACACTATAACTCTAATGTTAGAGAAGCTAGCGCGTGGAGGACATAAAGTATCCAAAAAGAAACTGCAATTTTGCACGCAGCAAATGGAATACTTAGGCAGGGTAATATCCAAGGGAGTAAAGGCGATAGCACCAGATCAGATTGAGGCAATAACTAAGGCCCCAAAACCCCAGACTGTAGGGCAGATGATGACGTTTTTGGGAATGGCAGGGTACAGCTCAGATTGGATAGGAGAATATGCTGAGATTGTGGCACCTTTGAGAAAGATAATGAAAGAAGCAGGACATACAAATTTGAAGAACGGCTTACAGTGGAATGGAGAGGCGGAAATAGCTTTCAATACTATTAAGCAGGAATTGCAGTCAGCACCAGCATTAGCTTTGCCTGACTACAAGAAGGTTTTTTATTTGTATGTATCCAATCGACAGGAGGGTTATGTCACAGCGATTCTAACACAAGAGACAGGCACAGGAAAAGCAAAGCAGCCGATAGCATACTACAGTACGAGACTAGATGAGGTGGCTCAGGGGTATCCACCCTGTTATCAGGGATTGGCGGCGCTGTACTATGCATATGAAAAGGCATCATCGGTAACCCTGGGCTATCCTGTAACTCTGTACACACACCACAAAGTAGCAGAAGTGCTGGAAAGAGGGAAATTTGTGCTGACGCCAGCCAGGACAGCAGCGTATCAGATGCTATTGACATTTCCTGACATAACTATACAGAGATGCACTACCAGTAATATAGCCGATTTTGTCCCTTTAGACTATGAAGGAGAACCCCATGATTGTGTAGGGAAGACGATGGCATTTGCCAAATTGAGAGCAGATTTACGGTCAGAACCACTAGAGGATATAGATAAAAAGGTTCTGTTCGTAGATGGCTCTTGTTATAGGGATTATGATGGAAATCACGCAGGATTCTCAGTGGTGCAGCAGGATCAGTCGAGCTATAAGATTATTAGGATGGAGTCCTGTCCCCAACCGTGTTCCGCCCAACTAGCAGAAATCAAAGCCCTGACAGCTGCGTGTGAAATTGATGGAAGGTGAGAAAGTAGACATCTATACTGATTCGGCATATGCTCACGGAGTATGCCATTTGTTCGGGGCAGTGTGGAAGCAGAGAGGTTTTAAAAAAGGTAATGGAGATCCCATACAACATTGTCAGCAAATTCTAAACTTAATAAAAGCCAAAATGAAACCTAAAGCATTGGCTATAGTAAAATGCCAGGCACACAAAAAGGGAAATGATATAATAACAAAGGGAAATCAAGCTGCGGACGAGGCAGCTAGAAAAGCGTCTGGATGTACGTCAGCTGTCATTGCCCCCCAGGTAAGCCTAACTCCAGAACCTGACGTAGAGGACCTAACTGAAATACAAGGTAAGGCAACTTTGGCAGAACAGACAATGTGGAGAAAAAGGGGGGCCAAGCAGAACCCGGAAGGCTTGTGGAGCACGGAAGACGGTTTGTTGGTAGCACCCACCCCTCTACTGACGATTCTGATCTCAGAAGCGCATGGGATGGACCATTGTGCAAGGGGGGAAGTGATAAGGAAAATAAAGAAGGATGGTTTTTGGTCACCTTATTTACAGGCTTCAGTGGACTTTGTTTTGTCACAGTGCGCGGTATGCACACAGAATAATGTTCGGAAGGGAATTACAACCCCAATAGGTCACATTCCTGTACCTGAAGGACCATTTAAACATTTAGTGATCGATTACGTAGACATGATAAAGACAGTGGTAAAATTCCTGACAAACGAAGTGATCCCAAGGTTTGGAATACCTACAGAAGTTAGCTCAGACAATGGTTCAGCTTTTATCCAGAAAGTGGTCAAACTGGTACTACAAGTGCTGAGGATAAAGCAAAGATTTGGATGTGTATACCACCCTCAGTCGCAGGGCATGGTAGAGAGAATTAATGGAACCCTGAAAGCCAAACTAAACAAAATTTGTGCAGACACTAAACTTAATTGGGTCGATGCTTTACCGTTAGCATTGATGAGTTACCGCATGCAAACTAATCGAATAACATGCTTGACACCGCATGAGATGCTCACTGGGAAGCTATCATACCTGTGATAGGGGTAAGCAAAAATGTTGAATGGATAAACTATATATACTATAATCAACAGAGATTCATCAACTACACCGAAGATGCACTGGAGGCCTTAGGGCAACAGCTGGATGCAACTAGCAGGATGGCGTGGCAAAACAGGTACTGGATTGGCTTTTGGCAGAAAAAGGGTGTGTGTGTGTAATGTTTGGAGAACAATGCTGCACTTTCATACCGAACAATACTAGCCCAGAAGGGTCTTTCACCAGAGCAATGAATAAATTAAAGAATCTGCGGACGGAGGTCAAACAGAATGCAGGGTTCGGACATCAGTTCTTTGATTGGATAGAAAGTAGACTCGGAGGGTGGGGAGCATGGCTGACTAAAACAGCAATAACTGTCAGTATTATATTGTTGAGCTGTGCGTTTGTGCTGTGCTGTTTTCTTCCTTGTCTCAAATCTCTTGTAGTGCGTGCTGCAACCAAACAATTTCCAATGCTCGTGGCAATTACTGAAGCAAGCTTAGTGGAGAAAAAAACACTGAAAATGTATCGTTACAGCCTACAACACCTGCAGGATGAACAAGAACAAAACGACAGTGTGGGAGTAGATTGTAAGGGCTGCTGAGTCTTTTTCCCTGTCTCAGGTACAAAGGGACAGGTTTTTGGCTCAGCGGCCTGTGTAACCAAAACTATGTGAAATGCTAGGAATGTAGAAGACAATGGTGTATATGTTAATGAGAGGTAGCTAAGAGATGTAGTCAGCTTTGGAGTCAGCTTTGAAGTTTCCTATTTGCTATGCATGTACCCAATTTGGTAGGAGACTGAAGTCTTAAGATGACAATGGTGTGTTAATGAGAGAGCTTGCTATTTGCTATGCATATATCTTAAGAATGTAGAAGACAATAGTATGTTAATGAGAGGCAGCTAAAGAGATGTAGATTAGAACATGATTAAGTCAATGGGTAGAAACAATAGGGACAAGATAGTAGATGTGATATGCAACTATAGCAACTGGACCAGGAGATTGCTATAAAAAATGCTGTGTCCGGGGATTGGTGGGCAATCAGCGACTAGCTCAATGACTGTCTCAGCTTTGATTTGCAAATTAAAGTTTAACCCTTCTTGAAGAATCTTCTGCGTCTCTTGGTCATTTGTGAGGCACGAAAAACCAGGACACTAACAATAGAGTGGTCAGCAAACTTAAAAATAGCACTGGAAATGTCCTTAGCCACACAGTCATAAATATAAAGTGAGTAAAGCAGGGGGCTAGGCACCCTTGTAGTGCATCTGTGCTGATGGAGATTGCGGAAGAGATGTTGTAACCAGTCCAAACTGACTGGCGCCTGCAAGTGAGGAATTGAGAATTCATACTTAAAATGGCTATAGACCCAAACTTTAAAATTCCAATTAATAATTTTATTCCAAATCATTTGCTAATTTCCCACTCTACCGCTAATTATTAATGGACAGTATTAATTGTCCTACAACTCTGCAAACCTCACTGAATTGATCCACCAGACAAGAGTTGGCATCAACTCCTCCAGTTTAAGATGGCACTACTGAAGGTGGGCGACAGCTTACTGGTGGTTTTTATAGCTAGAAATATGACTCAATACTCTATTAATAACTATTTTTATGTATAAAATTGTGGAAAATTATCACCGCAAACAATGAAGAGACGAACGAAGGGGAGGCCAATCTGAGGGTCAAGGCATGTGGGTACGAGATGGAGTCGAAGCACGGTAAAGGCACATTTGGGTGGCTGCAGCAAGGTTGGGTACATCTAAGTGCCAGGCCGATTTAGAAACTTTTGAGTACGGCTGGAACATGGAACGGGGGACGGGGGGCCTGGGGCTGAGTGCGGGGGACAACCCAGTGCTTGGTCGATTTAAACGTGAGCCCAGGTGCTCTGAAAAGACAGTGTGTCGGGACCAGTTCTGCTCTGCAATGTTTCACTCCACAATCCTCAGCACTGAGGCTGAGGCTGTGTCATGCTCTGGGCTTAGTGTCTGCGAGCTTTGTGGTGATTTGCCCTGCTGTGTGATGAACTGAGACTGAGGCTCTGGGCCTACTGCAGCTGCTCCCGGCTCCGGGTTTATGGACTCAATTTCATTCTGAATGCCGATGCTTGCTTTACTGTTTACATGATTTGTTTATTTTCCTCTCTTTGCGGATTGCATGTTAGTCATTTTTTTTAAATTGGTTTCTTGTTTTGTGGCTGCCTGAAAGGAGATGAATCTGAAGGTTGTATAATTTATATATACTTTGATACTAACTGTGGTTTGAACTTTGAACTTAAAACATGAAGGTGTGAATCTGCACTGTGCACTGTAGAAGTAATTTGCTCATACAAGTACATTTTAATTTTAATAAGGTTAAGTCTCAATGACAAACTTCCCATCTCTGAAAATTTACAAAAATTGGATCACAATCCATCAGTTTTTGTTTATTAAAAATGCTGGAAATTTAGTTTGGATGTACTTTCTCAAACTTTTTTTGTTTTTTTTAAAATTTCTTTTATAATTTTAAATTGAATATTCTAATGTCATTCCTGGATTTCACAGTCACTGGATTAAGTGGTACTGTTGCCTGTGGGGGGGGGGGGTCACCATGTTATTGACATATGTAGCTGCATAAAAGCTCACGGAATCTCGGTTTGAGTAACTGTGAGCAAAGGGTGTGGTGAGCACAGTTAGTTTGCTGCTACTGAAAATTCCAGGACAATACATATTGTCTTTCATATTTGCCCAAATAATTATACAAATTCCACTTGAAATGTTTCTCCCACCTGATGCTGGAGTCACTTTAAAGTAAATGCCTAAATTATTATAGTGCTTTGGAATGGATAAAAGGTGATAATTTTGCAGCTCAGAAGAAAACTACAAATTGTTCCATCAGTCAACAACTCAAATCTATGGCTCATTTGCATACAGTTTGAACACTTCCGTTCATCGCAGATGTTTGCAAAAATTAGCCAGCTCAATTTTATGCAAACATCTGTTGAATTGGCAGTCTATGACATTGATCAGTGTGCGGTATTGATCTGACACTAGCCAGTCCAAACAAGTCCACTATCACACATTTTGTCTAAAGCCTTAACAGCAGGAAGGGCCGCATCTTTCATGTTCCCCCCATCTTCTGCGTATTTAAATTGCCGTAATTATTTATAGGCATGTTGATGATTTGCTGGTTGATTGATATAAAGTCCAATGTGCTTTGTGTAATCATTGCAAGAGGTCCTTAACAGGATGAAGAGTACTGATCAAGATGCACGGCAGAGGATAGAGCAGTGGTCACCAACCTTTTTAAGCCTAAGATCCCCTACCTCGGCCTTAGTGAAAGGCAAGATCGACCCCAGATCGAACGCATGTGCAATGGGGCAGAAAAGACCGGAAGTAAAACCCCGTAACCCGGAAGTAGAAATAATGCATAAACACCAGGGATACCCACCCTTTTTTGCACTACGGACCAGTTTAATATTGACAATATTCTTGCGGACCGGCCAGCGGGGGGGTGTTAAACCACGACCGGAATACAGCAATTCTCGAACCAGGTTCCTTATGTCCAGTCTATTCTGCAATTTAGTTTTCACGGCTCTCGGCACTTAGCTGCTGTCCTGCGCTGCTCACGTTTTTTCCACTGAAAAAACTCAACAGGTTCGTCTTTAAGTGCCGGGTTCTTGAACTCAGGGTACCAAAGCAGTTTTCAGGGCTTCATTGCCTCATTAGACATCCTCCCGGCACGAACTCCAGCCTCCTGCCGGCCCGTCGCCAGACGCCCTGGCCAGCTGCGGCTGGTCGTGGGTGGGGTGAGAGGACAGGGTCAGAGCCGGAGAGAGCGAACGACCGAGCGAGGAGTGCAACAGGCCGCGCCTGCCCCCTCTTGTAGGATCTATCGGCCGACAAAAGTTTGTTTCAGTAGATCGCAGCGAGGTAGCTGCTCTGCTACTTACGAAACCTTGAGCCCGAATTAGGTTGTCTGCGAGTATTTTAGCACCAGGTTCCCCACAAACATTCGGTGTGCTAAAAAGGTTCAGAGGCCGCGCCCATCGTCCGCGCTCCCGGCCAGTAGCATTGGCGCTTCTCGCTGGCCACGCTCCAGGCCAGTAGCATCAGTGCTTCTCGCCGGCCACGAGAGGTGAACACTGGCGCGAGGGTATCACTGTGTTTAGGCGACTGATGACCTCGCATGGGTTCAAGTTCAACAGTGGGCTGAAGGGAGTGAGGAACGGAGCAGCTGACTCATATTGTTTCCGCGTGGCCCAGTGGTTGGGGACCACTGAAGTACACTGTGTAGTGCGGGGGAGCTACACGCATGCGCACTGGGCAGAAATAACGGAACTAAAACCCTGCAACCCGGAAACAATCTCTCAACAGTATTTCTGTATTTATTTTTCATTTTTTCGGGATCTACTGGGAAAATCTCAAAGATCAACCAGTCGATCGCGATCGACGGGTTGGCGACCACTAGGATAGAGTATAGGATTTGAAGATGCACTGCCAGACAGTGAGCATATGCAACTTCACTGAACTTACGGGACAATGCATTCAAAAGGTTCAAAGGTTAATTTATTATCAAAGAATGCAATCTGAAATTCTTCAATTCTCTGGGTAGCCATGAAAGAAATGAAAGAGGAAGTGCCCTGTTTCCACATGGAAACAGGAAAGAAACAAAGAAAGAAAAGACAGGCAGCATGATCATCAATCCCCAAATCCCACCTGCCTGCAAAAAAAACAAACAAAAACGGATCAGGCACATCCACCCCCAAATCCCTCACAAACAAAAAACGGACTTGGAATGCTTGAAGATGCATTCTTGCCATAGTGTGTATTGACATCTCTTCCCACATGTGGGGAGAATAGATTACAGGTTAGCATAAAAATAGGTGGTCAATGTCCAGTGTGGGCCAGTGGGCCCATTTTCTGTACTGCAGATCCTCTCTGGGGTACCAATGCCCAGCCGATGGACACTCACGTTTGAACCAGTGTTTGGGTGACTGACAAGCTGCATGGAGGTGAATTTGCTTTGAGGTGCCCTGTTTCCACATGGGCACCTCCACTTGCATTCTCTCCTCCCACCCTGAGCCACCATATTAAAGCCAAGCAGAGGGGGGAAGTGCCAAGTAGACTCGCTTGCTCACTGAGTAACAGGCCCGCTGTCGGCCACTTACTGTTTCTGTGATCGCTCCTGCGCACTTTTTCTTCATTGCCAATTTATGGACAGTTTGATTTGCAAACTGTTCTCAGGAATGGAACCCTGTTGTAACTTCAAACTTCAACGGCCTGTATGATTATTATGCAGTGTTTTATTCTGTTTGCATTGTTGGTGTGCCTGAAAGGGCACTCCTGGTTCCATAGAAAGGTGACTTCTCTCCTCCCCATCAACCAAGGCCTCAGTTTGAGAAAATTGGGATGTTCAATTTCACTCTTGATCTGCCTATTGAATGATTCCCATTCAATAGTTGCAGTCACAAGGTGCCACCGCTTCTAGAGGAGGAGGCTGCAAGCTTGACTTGCAAAACTAGGTCCTGTGGTAGTACACATAGGCAAAGAGGGAAGCTACTGAAATCACAATAATGAGCAGACAGCAGAAAAGCTTGTGCACAGCCTGTACTAGACAATTGGGCATGGGTTAATCAGACACAGGAACACTACCCTCATAGATCATGGCTATTTTATCACCGGATTTTACTGCACTTCTTTGCCATAACCCTGAAATCTTCTGTAGACTAAAAAGTGAACCACAGCCTTAAATACACTTACTGATTCAATTACACTATGACACCGCATGTCACTGAAGTTAGCTCCTCATCGACTTATGAGAGGCCAGGGAAGAAATCGTGAAGGGCCTTCCAGAGACGTTTGCTTTGCCATTAGTCAGTGGCAAAGTTCCAGAAAGTTGGAGAGTAACAAGAAGGATGGCAAGGACATGCCAAGCAAAATGGATTCAGAATCAGCTGGATGATAAGAAGCAGAGTTTGATGGTTTAAAGTTGTTTCTCCAGCTAAAGCCCTGTGATTAGTGGGTGCCCCAGGCTACATCCACACTAGACCGGATAATTTTGAAAAAGCCGGTTTTGCGTAAAAACGATAGGCATCCACACTATGCATTTTTGAAAATATCTCTATCCACATTGAAATGGAGATTTCAGCGAATCTCCTCCTACCGTGCATGCGCAGGACACATCTACCGAAAAAAAGTGACATGTTTGGTGTTGAATCTCGCTGTAAAAAGTGCGCGTTTGTGTAGTTACAGACTAGAAAAACTTAAGACGACGGACAGCTGTTGGCTCTCGCGCAGGAGAACTTAAAACTAAAAAAAAATACTGGAGCGTACGGAGGCAACCGACAGGGAGTTCACAGACAGACTGACCCAGTTGACAACGAACATTGAAAAGTTGAATAACTCTGTTGCATTAATAAAGCACCTTGTTAAATGTATAAAACATGTCTGCATCAGTGTTATCTTGTACTTCCATACAATGTTACATTAGGCTGTTACACATCTATTGTCAGAGAAGTATTTGCATAAATAGGTAAACCACCTTCACACGAGCAAGGACAGAAAACAGCAAGGTGAGTACATTATACTTATTTATTCAGTAAGTTATGGGTCAAAGAATTTGGTGAGTACATTTCTAACTCTATGTCTGTTCTGAAATTGTTAGGTTGCGTTCAAGAAAACAATGAAATAGTGCGCTGCCATCAGACAGCGTTTTCAAAAGTCTCTGGTTACCTCGTCCACACTGATCTGCCCAAACAGCGTTTTCAAAAATACCCACCCTGGAAAGCATTTCTGAAAAGCTCCGGTTTCGGGGGACGAAAACGCCGTTTTAGTGTGGACGGAGGGTAAAAATGAAGAGAAAAAGCTTTGGTTACAGATTTATCCGGCGTAGTGTGGATGTAGCCCCAGGTATGAATGTTGGAACCACTGTTATTCATTATGTAAATTATTTGGATGTGAATGTACAAAGCACAATTCGCAAGTTTGTTGATTATTCTAATTCGAGGGTCCTTGTTGATAGAGAAGCAGGTTACAATGAATTGCAAAGAGAACTTGATTAGTTAGGGAGAAAGGCTGAAGAAAGGCAAATGGATTTCAATGTAGTTAAGTGTGAGTTGATACATTTTGGATAGTCAAGGCAGAGCAGGACTCATACAGTGAATGGCAAGGCAAAGAGGAAACCAAAAGGAACCTTATGTAATAATTCTGTACAATGCAGCATGCTACAGAAAACTTTGTAATTCTGATGAACAAATAATTTAAATAGTACTTACAGATTTCTTTGAATCATGTCTATTATTAAACCATCAATTCTCATTCTGTTCACAAGGTACCACACCAATCCTCCAAAGTGCCTGGTTGACCGGAGAAGATCATACTTGCCATATTTATCAATATATTCATAAGTCTGGTGGTGAATCTGATAGAGATTTACAAACTCAATTAGTTTTCCAATGGGATCGTGTTCTTAACTTGCCACAATGACCACTGAAGTCGAAAATGTTAGCATACTTTAGATGAAACATTGCTAGGGTAATACCTTGCAAATATATTGAATAAATTTCTTCCTGCTCCCTAGCTTACAGAGTAACTACATCAGGACAGGTGGTCCACCATGAATTGGCCAACAATGAGTTACTGTGTTGGTAGATGAAAGCTGGCCTAAGGAGCTTCTTAACATTCTTCTTCCTCATGGTAGGAAGGTGCATCTCCATTAGTCTCAGCTTAAACAATCTTTTAACTCCCCACACAACTTCTCTAAGATAGTCAAACAGCAACTTGGATATAGAATACAATACAAAGCAAAATTCTGATGTATCAGTATTTCACTGAAGTAAAGGAATTTACAGAGGCATGAGAGAGCAGTTGGCCAGAATTGATTGGAAAAGAACACTGGCAGGGATGACAGCAGAGCAGCAATGGCTGGAATTTCTGTAAGCAATTCGGAAGGCACAGGACATATACATCCCAAAGAGGAAGACATATACTAAAGACAAGATGACACAACCATGGCTAACAAGAGAAGTCAAAACTAACATAAAAACCAAAGAGAGGGCAAATAATAGAGCAAAAATTAGTGGGAACGTAGAGGATTGGGAAGCTTTTAAAAACCAATAGAAGGCAGCTAAAAGTCATTAAGAAAAAGATGTAAATTTCTTCAGATGCACAAAGTGTAAAAGTGCTGCTAGAATGGGTATCAGACTGCTGGAAAATGATGCTGTAGAGTGAGTAATAGTGGAGAAGGAAATGGCAGGTGAACTGAGTAAGTATTTTGCATCCATCTTCACTGAGGAAGACACAAGGAGTATGGTGAAAGTTCGAGAGTGTCAGAGGTCAGAAATGTGTGAAACTGCCATTACTCTGGAGAACTTTCTTGGGAAATTGAAAGGTCTGATGGTAGATAATCAACTGGACCAGATGGTGTACACCCCAAGCTTCTGAAAGAGGTGGCTGAAGTGATTGTGAAGACATTAGTAATGATCTTTCAAGAATCACTAGCTTCTGGAATAGTTCTGGAAGACTGGAAAATTGTAAATATCACTCCACTCTTCAAGAAAGAACACAGAAGAAAGGAAACTCTAGGACAGTTAGTCTGACCTCTGTGGTTGGGAAAATGTTGGAGTCAATCGTTGAGGATGTGGTTTTGGGGTACTTGGAGACACATGATAAAATAGACTGTAGTCAGTGTGGTGTCCTCAGGGAAAATTTTTCTTGACAAATCTGCTGGAATTATTTGACAAAATAACTAGCAGGATTGACAATGGAGAATCAGTCGATGGTGTGTACTTCGGTTTTCAGGCCTTTGACAAGGTGCCACACACGAGACTGCTTAACAAGTTAAGAGCCAATGGTATTACAGGAAAGATTCTAGCATGGATAAAGAGTAGCTAATTGGCAGGAAACACAGAGTGGGAATAAAGGGAGCCTTTTCTGACTGACTGCTCGTTACTAGTGGTGTTCCACAGAGGTCTGAGTTGAGACCACTTCTTTTTACGTTATATAGTATGTCAAAGACTTGGATGACGGAATTGATAGATTTATTGCAACGTTTGCAGACGATACGAAGTTAGGTGGAGGGGCGGATAGTTTTGAAGAAGTTTAGAAGTTACAGAAGAACTTAAGACAGGTTAGGAGAGTGGGCAAAGAAATAGCAACTGGAATACAGTGCCGGGATGTGTATGGTCATGCAGTTTGGTAGAAGAAATAAAGGGTAGACTATTTTCTAAATGGAGAGAAAATTCAGAAATCTGAGGTGCAAAGGGACTTGGGAGACCTATGCAGGATTTCTGAAAGATTAATTTGCACGTTGAGTTGGTGATGAGGAAAGCAAATGCGATATGAGCATTCATTTCCAGAGGATTAAAATATAAAAGCAAGGATGTAATTTTGAGGCTTTATAAAGCTCTGGTGAGGCCTCATTTGGAGTATTGAGTAGTTTTGGGCCCTTATCTTGGAAAGGATATGCTGACACTGGAGAGGGTTGAAATGAGGTTCACACAAATGATTCCAGGATTGAATGCCTTGTCATATGAAGAGACTTCATACTGGAATTCAGAAAAATCAGGAGTGACATAATTGAAATTGATCAAATCTTGAAAGGCCTTAATAGAGTGGATGTAGAGAGGATGTTTCCTATGGTGGAAGAGTCTAGAACCAGAGGACACATCTCAGAGTGTAAGGATGTCCCTTTATAACAGAGATGAGGATATTTTTCTAGACAGAGGGTGGTGAACCTGTGGAATACATTGCCACAGAAAGCTGTGGAGACAAGTCATTTGGTATATTGGAGGCAGGAAGTTGATAGATTCTTGACTGGTCAGGGTATGAAAGGATATAGGGAGAAGACAGGAGATTGGAACTGAGAGGGTAAATAGATCAGCCATGAAGAAACGGCAGAGAAGACTTGATGTGCCAAACGGCCTAACTGCTCCTATATCGTATGATCTTATGGTCAAAGCTGGAACCTTCATGTCGAGATGAGTTAGTTTCTACATTTCAGTGCTGTTCACTGCCTCTGATGAAACCATGGTGTATTTACCAATTTGAAATGATTTTGACTTGCATGGCTATTATACATTTTCCATAGCTATTTTACTGTCTGTTCACATTTAATCGCATTGAAGGTATACTCACTCTGATGTAATCAGCAGAATTTGGCTCAAATTGGACAAGACAGAAATCAAGAATGTCTTCAAAATGATCCTGAGCAAAAACAACCTGTAACAGCCAAAAGTACTACCATTAAAACTAATATTTTATTAAATATTGTCATTTTGTACACATAGAAAAATAACAGCTGGGAGTGCACATGGGGGAAATGCAGTTAATCAGAAAGATCACATTTTTTCAGATGCTTTTGGACAAATGTATTTATGCTTTGGCAATGGTTATTATTAGCTATCCATAAGAGATTCAGATGGATGTAAACCTTTAATAATATAGTCCCTTTCTCATTTAAAAAACAGTGGGATTGATTTGAGTTTGGATCAAGTATATGTACAGCATGTTTTGCATCTGCCTGTTCCAAATTTTCTAGTTCTGGCCTTATTTTAATGACTTAGGCAAGCTTCCAGTCAATATACGTTATTTGGTCCTTTCCAGAGAGATGCTGGGCAAATCTAATAAGATGTAGCTGGATAAATCAGTAAAAAAAAAAGATAGTCCTCAAAACTATAATTACTGCAGGTGATCAGCAGATTATTTTTACATCAAAAATAGCCTTTATTCATAATAAAAAATACAAAGTAGTAACAGTATATTACATTCATAGTCATTACATTCAGTAGTGTTAACCTATATTTTTTTAAATCAATATAGCCTACTGGGATGATACTCCCTTTTAGTGTTTGAGGAGCTTCCCCACCCAACTCAGTTCTTCCTGGCCCAGTAGTGGAAGGAGCCTAGACTATAGTCCTTCCCCCCCAGAGTCCTCACGTCAGGTAACCAAGCTTCCGTGAATCCTTTAGCATGTACTCGTGCATCCTGGAATATGTTAGTCAGCAGCATTCTCCAATAAACATCACGTTGGGTTGAAAGACCAACAAGTTTCAGGCAGACCAAAAGGGATCTTTTACCGAGTTGAGGACCTGCCAGCAGCATTTGATGTCTGTCCCCGGAATCAGAGACACCTCTGTTACGCAGCTGCTGGGGTGAACCAGGACAAGGACCCTTGTGTCTTCCTCCAGGAGCACTTCGCAAATCTGCAGTCTGCAAAGAGGTGGGCGACTGTCTCTCCCCCACAGCCGTCGTGAGGTTACCGTGGATTGGAGGTGATATGCTGTCAGTACAAGGAGGATCTGACTGGAAGGGCCCCTCTCACCACCAGCCTAGCGAGATCTTGGTGCTTGTTGGTGAGATCTGGTGATGAGGCATTCTGTCAAAAGATTTAGACAGATGCTCAGGGAACCATTCCGCTGTATCCATACAGTCCCTGTCCTGTAGAGTCTGCGGCACCGTCCATATGGACCACAGTTTGAAAGACTTGTGGGAAAGGGTGTTTGTTTAGAATATTTTTTTCTTAAAGGACAGGTAGTAGTATGGCAACAACCAGCTGACTGGGACTTAGCACTGCAAAAGGGCCCAATCTACCTACTGCAACACTAGGCAGGTCGAACCTCAATATGTAGAGATACCTGGTGCTCACATGCTAGACCATCAGACATAGGAGCAGAATTAGGGCACTGGCCTATTGAGTCTGCTCCGCCTTCCATTATGGCTGACTTATTATCCCTCTCAACCCCTGCCTTCTCCCCACAACCTTTGATGCCTCGATTATTCAAGAACCCACCAACCCGTCTTAAAATATACCCAATGATTACCTGCACAGCTGTCTGTGGCAATGAATTCCACAGATTCACCATCCTCTGGCTAAAGAAATTCTTCTTCATCTGTTCTAAATGTATATCTCTCTATTCTGAGGATGTGCCCTCTGGTGTAGACTCCCCCACTCCTGGAAACATCCTCTCCAAATCCACTCTATCTAGGTCATTCAATATTCAAAAGGTTTCAACGAGATTTCCCACCCCCCACCCATTCTTCTAAACTCAAGCGAGGACAGGCCCCGAGCCATCAAATGCTCCTCATATGTTAACCTTTTCATTCCTGGGGTCATTCTCGTGAACCTCCTCTGGACCCTCTCCAATACCAAGGTAAGGGGCCAAGAAACTGCTTACAATATTTCAAGTGTGGTCTGACTAATTACTTGGAAAAAAAACCTCATCATTACTTCCAGGGTTTTATATTCTAATCCTCGAAATGAATGCTAACATTGCCTTTGACTTCCTTACCACTGATCAACCTGCAACTTAACCTTCAGGAAATCCTGCATAATGACTTGTAAGTCCTTTAAGCCTCAGATTTTTGAATTTTCTCCCGATCTAGAAAATAGTCCACACCATTATTCCTTCTACTAAAGTGCATGACCACATAATTCCCTACCACATATTACATCTGCTCTTTCTTTGCCCACTCTCCCAATCTGCCCAAGTCCTTCTGCATACACCCTGCTTCCTCAACACTACCTGCCCCTCCAGCTATCTTCATATCGTCCAAAAAACTTGGCCAAAAGCCATCAATTCCTTCATCCAAATCATCGATGTATAGCATCAGAAGAAACAGTTCCAACACCAACCCCTGTGGCAACCACTAGTCACCGGCAGCCAAAACGGCCCCCTTTATTTTGACTCTGCCCTGCTGGCAGTCAGCCAATCTTCTATCCATTCTCATATCTTTCCTGTAATACTATGAGCTCTTATCTTGTTAAGTAGCCTCATGTGCGGCACCTTGTCAAAGGCCTTGTGAAAATCCAAATAAACAACACCCACTGACTCTCCTTTGTCTATCCTGCCTGTTATTTCCTCAAAGAATTCCAACAGATTAGTCAGGCAAGAATTCCCCTCGAGAAACCATGCTGACTACTGCCTATTTTGTCATGTGCCTCCAGTACTCCAAAACCTTATCCTTAATGATAGAATCCAATATCTTCCAACCACTGAAGTCAGGTTAACTGGCCTATAACGTTCTTCCTACTGATTCCCTCTCTTCTTAAAGAGTAGAGTGACATTTTCAATTTTCCATTCCTCTGGAACCACTCCAAAATCTAGTGATTCTTGAAAGACCATTACCAATGCCTCCATAACCTCCATAACTACCCTTTCAGAATCCTGGGGTGTAGTCCATCTTGCTATTGAGGGAGTGCAGCGTAGGTTCACGAGGTTAATTCCCGGGATGGCAGGACTGTCATATGTTGAAAGATTGGTGCGACTGGGCTTGTATACACTGGAATTTAGAAGGATGAGAGGGAATCTTTACTTTACTTTGTCACCAAGCAATTGTACAATCATCACAGCAATATTTGACTCTGCGCTTCGCACTCCCTGAAGTACAAATCAAATATAATAAAAATTTAAATTATAAATCATAATTAGAAAATAGAAAAGGGAAAGTATGGTAGTGCAAGTCAGGTCTGGATATTTGGAAGGTACGGCCCAGATCCAGGTCAGGATCCGTTCAGCAGTCTTATCACAGTTGGAAAGAAGCTGATCCCAAATCTGGCCGTACGAATCTTCAAGCTCCTGAACCTTCTCCCTGAGGGAAGAGGGACAAAAAGTGTGTTGGCTGGGTGGGTCGTGTCCTTGATTATCCTGGCAGCACTGCTCCGACAGCGTGCGGTGTAAAGTGAGTCCAAGGATGGAAGATTGGTTTGTGTGATGTGCTGGGCTATGTTCACAATCTTCTGCAGCTTCTTCCGGTCTTGGACAGGACAACTTCCATACCAGGTTGTGATGCACCCTAGAAGAATGCTTTCTACGGTGCATCTATAAAAATTAGTGAGGGTTTTAGGGGACAGGCCAAATTTCTTCAGCTTTCTCAGAAGTAAAGGCGCTGGTGGGCTTTCTTGGCAGTGGACTCTGCTTGGTTAGACCAAGTCAGGTCATTTGTGATATTCACCCTGAAGAACTTAAAGGTTTTGACCTGTTCCACCTGCGCTTCACCAATGTAGATAGGGTTGTGCGGTCTGCTACTCCTTCTGAAGTCAACAACCAATTCCTTCGTCTTGCTGACGTTGAGGGATAGATTATTGTCTTTGCACCATGCCACCAGGTTCTTAATTTCCTCTCTGTACTCAAACTCATCATTACCCGAGATACGGCCTACAATTGTGGTGTCATCAGCAAACATAATATTGAGTTCGATGGAAACTTGGCTACACAATCACGGGTGTACAGTGAGTACAGCAGGGGGCTGAGTACACAGCCTTGTGGGGCACTGGTGCTCAGAGTGATTGTAGAGGAGAGCTTGTCCCCTATTTTTACAGCCTGGGTCCTGTCTGTGAGGAAGTTGAAGATCCAGCTGCCTATCTGAGTGCTAAGACCCAGGTTCCGGAGCTTAGGAATCAGTTTATTTGGAATGATGGTATTAAAGGCAGAGCTGTAGTCGATGAAAAGGAGCCTTACATATGCGTCTTTATTCTCCAGGCGTTCTAAGGAGGAATGTAGTGCCAGAGAGATGGCATCTGCTGTTGACCTGTTGCTCCGGTAGGTGAATTGCAAAGCGTCGAAGTTGACTGGTAGATTATGGTTGATGTGTGCCATAACCAATCGCTCGAAGCACTTCATAGCAATTGATGTTACAGCCACAGGTTGGTAGTCATTCAGGCATGCCACCTTGCTTTTCTTCGGCACCCAGATTATCGTTGCCTTCTTAAAACACGAGGGGATCTTAGACTGAAGCAGGGAGCAGTTGAAGATGTCAGCAAACACTCCAGTTAGCTCGCTTGCATAGGTCCGGAGAACCCATCCCGAGATGCCATCTGGGCCCATCGCCTTCCTTGGATTTATCTTCAGGAAGACTCTTCTAATGTCTTCCTCGGTGATGATGAATCTCCATTCCACCAGGTCCGGTTCATCTCGCATAGAATATGTAAAGGTCGTCAGGAAGAGAAGCGCTAGTTATTGATATTCCCAGCCTTTTCTTTGTGCCCAGTGATCTCATTTAGACCCTGCCATAGTCTACTAGCATCCCTCTGGTTAGCCTGGGCTTCCAACTTGGCACCCTTAATGGCTTTCCGGAGTTCACGCCTGGATTCTATGTAGCGACTGGTATCCCCGGACCTAAAAGCCGCAGCTCTAGCCTTCAAAAGGGACTGGATCTCATAATTCATCCAAGGTTTCCGGTTAGGGAATACCCGGATCATCTTGTGAGATACACAGACCTTCTTGCATTTCCAGATAAAGTCCGTGACAGCTGAACAATACTCATTGAGGTTAGCTGCCAAGTCCTTGAATACTAACCAGTCCACTGATTCAAAGCAGTCACGGAGGATCTCATCCGTTTCCTCTGTCCAATGCGACACCACTTTTGACACCGTGACCTCCCGCTTCAGTTTCTGTTTGTAAGCCAGGAGGAGGAATACGGCCTGATGGTCCGATTTTCCGAAGTGAGGGCATGGGATGGAACGGTAGGCATTCTTGTGTAGCAGTGGTCAAGTATATTCAGGCCTCTAGTGGAGCAGGAGACATGTTGGTATAACTTTGGCAGCGCTTTTCTGATTGAAACATATAAGATTATTAAGGGATTGGACATGCTAGAGGCAGGAAACATGTTCCCGATGTTGGGGGAGTCTAGAACCAGAGGCCACAGTTTACGAATAAGGGGTAGACCATTTAGAACGAAAAACTTTTTCACCTTCAGAGTTACGGATCTGTGGAATGCTCTGCCTCAGAAGGCAGTGGAGGCCAATTCTCTGGATGCTTTCAAGAAATAGTTAGAGCTCTTAAAGATAGCGGAGTCAAGGGATATGGGAAGAAGGCAAGAACGGGGTACTGATTGTGGATGATCAGACATTATCACAGTGAATGGAGATGCTGGCTAAGGGCAGAATGGCCTACTCCTGCAACTATTGGTCTAGCTAGGTGACCTATCTACCTTCAAACTTTTCAGTGTCCCAAGAACCTTCGTAGTAATAGCAAACAAGAGAAAATCTGCAGATACTGGAATTCCAAGCAACACACACAAAATGCTAGAGGAACTCAGCAGGCCAGGCAGCATCTATGGGAAAAAGTACAGCCAACATTTCGGGCCAAAACCCTCTGGCAGTAATAGCAATGTGCTTTGGGTCTACACGTAGCATGATGCAACCACACACAAAGGAGGTCATCAGGATGAGGGCAACATTAAGTACACCTTCCCTGGTGACTGTGCATTGTGATCTGTCGGACGATCTCCATCTTGGACCCCTAGATAAAAAGGGAACCAAGGGAGCCAGGGGAATGAATGGAGCCAATCAGCAGCTTTGGGAAGAATGGCTGTTCCAGACTCTCCTGCTTGGTGTCATTTAACACCTCTGTGGTAGAGGACAGGAAATTCCAGGAGGCTGTCCTATATGTGGTCTAACTTATCATACAGGCCGGTATAAAAGAACATGTAGATCTTTAATATGTCTGTGAGGAATTTACTGAGTATCCTCTTCTTTAACACTGTGGACCACAGAGCACACCACTGTAATCTTTTTCAAAGAAGAAGAGTGAGCATGTCGCAACCTGTTCCACAAAGCACTCTCATGCTGAAGATGATCTGGAGGATTCATTACCAAAGACTCCAACTTCCCTCTTCACCTCTCGAAGTTCCTCGCATCCAACTCCTCAATGCAGCAAGTGGCACATCTTCAACTGGCTTCTAACTGGCTATTTCATAGCCAGCAAGGTTGTGTGCTATTATCAAACCCAATTCAGTTCTGATGACAGCTGATCTCCCAATTATACATGAACAAAGAAAAAGAAACTCCAATTTGCCAAAGGAAGCATATTGAACCTAGCTTCTAGTGCATGCTGGCTTGCTGTAAATATTGGTACGTGAGAGATGCCCACATGTGTTATGCTAAGGATCTTTTTATTTTGACATACTCTTGGAAAGTTTCCATATTGTTTTTCAATGATATTGAAAACAGCAAGTCAGCTGGTTTGCATTACATTAATAATATTGGCACCATAGTCTTTCCCTGGAAAACTCAGGGAAATATAGAGAAAATCTGCTGGGGAAAAAAATCATACATCAAAAAGCAAATTAATGTCTTTCTTCAAATATCATTTGCAACAAATGGCCCCCAGCTTTTTTGAAATACAATTTGTCACAGCTTACTAACAGCCTCTCGGATTTCCCCTCCCCCTCCTCCCACCTTTAAATCTGACTCCTCATTTCTTTTTCTCCTGTCCTGCTGAAGGGTCCCGTCCCGAAATGTCATCTGTACTCTTTTCTATAGATGCTGCCTGGCCTGCTGAGTTCCTCCATCATTCTGTGTGTATTGCTCGTAAACTTGCCAGATTGTCTTTTGGGATGGAGGGAAGGGGTGGGTTGTAGAGGGTGCTAAACAAGATTTATTTAAAAATACTTCCAATTTGATTTCAGGTCTATATCTGCCTATCCAAGGAGCTGAACAAAGGACAAAGACTAGGTGATGAGTTCCAACAAAGACATGGGGAAAGCAAATTTAAAAAAACAATTTAAACAGCCAATGATTTGTTATAAAATTGCGCTGGGAGGATTTAGTCCAAATCCATCTTAAAAAGTCTGCATGAAAGCTGAACTCAGTTTAACTGAGAAATATTTGTCATTCCTTTTAAATCAAATTATACTTGAATAGGGTGATTTGACATAGTCTATTATTATGTAAATATCAGTACATTTCATTTTAATTTTAGGTAAACAAATCAAACAATGAAGTTATTGTCATACATTTCCTACTTCTATTTACAGCCGCAGATCTTGATCTTTCTGACACACTCAGAGAATCAGTATGTACAGCACATATGTACACACACCAAAAGATATATTTGAATGATTATATATTACTTATTTATACCAAAAATAGGAGTTAGAACCATAGAACATTACAGCACAGAAACAGGCCTTTTGGCCCTTCTTGGCTGTGCCAAATCATTTTTCTGCCTAGTCCCACTGACCTGCACCTGGCCCAGATCCCTCCATACACCTCTCATCCATGTACCTGTCCAAGTTTTTCTTAAATGTTAAAAGTGAACCTGCATTTACCACGTCATCTGGCAGCTCATTCTACACTCCCACCATTCTCTGTGTGAAGAAGCCCCCCCCAATGTTCCTTTTAAACTTTTCCCCCTTCACCCTTAACCCACGTCCTCTGGTTTTTTTCTCCTCTAGCCTAGGTGGAAAAGCCTGCTTGCATTCACTCTATCTATACCCATCATAATTTTATATACCTCTATCAAATCTCACCTCATTCTTCTACGCTCCAGAGAGAAGAGTTCTGTCTCAAATGTGTTCAGCAGCTAGATGATATGACTGATACAGTGTTTAGGACAGATTCTATTCTACTGTATATTCAGATTTAGTACCTCGATATTTAATGATATAATCAGATATGGGAGTTTGCATGCAAATGCTGCATTGTGGTTCTATGTATCTCCAGATAATTTATAAGAACAAAGCGAGTCTTTCACATCAAGATAAACAACCTGTCAAATGACGCACTTCCTTGGTTGATGCACGACCAAACAGTAACAACATGTGGCACAGTGGCTGCCTGGAGTTCCAGTGACCCAGATTCAACCCTGACTGCCAGTGAAATCAGAATGGAGTTTGCATATTCTCCCTGCAATTGGATGGGTTTCTCCCAGGTGCTCCAGTTTTCTCCTATTGGTTGGTTAATTGACCACTATCAATTGCCCCCAGAATATAGGTGAGTGGTAATCCAGGAGAAACCGTTGGGAATGAGAGGACATTAAAATGATCTGGGAGGAATCAATACCAAAGACTTCAGCTTGCCTCTTCACCTCTTAGAGTTAGGGCAGGAATTATGCTTGACATCTAGCATAGATTAGGTGGGGTGACGGGTCTGTTCCTACACTATTTCCTATCATTCCGCAACGTATCCAAAACGCGCACCCCAGCTTTTTTTAAAATCATGGACAGCATCTTCAAATGAGGAAGTTTTAAGACCTACTATAGAAATTCGTAATTTGCAAAACAAACATAACTTAGTGTGAAAAATTAACAAACAGGTTATCCAATCAGGTTTCTGCTCTCTGAACTTGCTTACAATTGAAGTCCAGTTCTTGGAAACTGAGCACAGGAGGTGTATCTGTTTGGATTATCCAGAGAAATCAGTGGTAGCAGAACTTTGCATTTGCAATGGCCATAGTATTGACTTCAATGGCACAAAACTACTGTGCCGCACCTCTGCCTTTTGGGACTGCCGGATAAAGGAAGCCATTAAAATAAAACTAGAGGAAAAGAACTTTAACAAAGACAAAAGTCTCATAAGAACATAAAAAATAGCAGAAGTAGGCTATCTGGCCCGTCGAGCCTGCTCCACCATTCAATAAGATCATGGCTGATCTGGCCATCGACTCATCTCCACCTACCTGGCTTTTCCCCCTAACATTAATTCCCGTACTATGCAAAAATTGATCCATCCTTGTCTTAAATACATTTACTGAGGTAGCTTTCTCTGCTTCATTGGGCAGAGAATTCTACAGATTCACCACTCTTTGGGAAAAACAGTTCCTCCTCATCTATTCTAAATTTACTCACACAAATCTTGAGGCTACGTCCCCTAGTTTAAGTCTCACCTACCAGTGGAAAAAACTTTCCTGCCTCTATCTTATCTATCCCTTTCATAATTTCATATGTTTCTATAAGATCTCCTCTCATTCTTCTGAATTACAGTGAGTACATTTCCAGGAGACTCAATCTCTCCTCATAGTCTAACCCCTTCATCTCTGGAATCAACCTGGTGAACCTCCTCTGCACCGCCTCCAAAGTCAGTATATCCTTCCTCAAATAATGAGACCAGAACCGCACGCAGTACTCCAGATGCAGCCCCAACAGTACCCTGTGCAGTTGCAACATAACCTCCCTGTTCTTAAATTCAATCCCTCTAACAATGAAAGCCAGCATTACATTTGCCTTCTTGATAGCCAGCTGCACCTGCAAACTAAACTTTTGCGATTCATGCACAGGCGCTCCCAAGTCCTTCTGCACAGCAGCAAGCTGCAATCTTTTACCATTTAAATAATAGTCTGATCTTCCATTTTTCCTTCCAAGGAAATAAAGGATGGGAATTTGATGGTAAACAAGGTGGAAGTGAGCTAACTTGATTGGATTAGGACTAACCAATCAGGAGGGACAGACGAAGGGGCTATAAATAGTACTGGACTAGACATCCCTGATGAAGATGGCAGAGTTTGTCATTGAAACGTCGGTTATAATCAACACCTGTACCTGGCTGGAAGCCCAAGAAGAGTTTATTTGTCATATATGCCAGGAAAGCACTAGATCAGTTTTCAGTATTTAAGGTAATATACTGTAGGTAATTATTAAATGGGTAGGAGAAAGGAAAACCAAGATCCAGTTCCTAAGTGTATATGTAAATTCTCAGTTGACCCAAACACTTGGGAAAAATACAATTGAAGCAAGGGTGCTTTGTGACCGTGATCCAAACAAGCCTGAACAGAGACAATGGTTTGCATGACTGTTTTCACTCTGAGTCTGTCTGAGGCCTCCGTCAGTCAGAGTTGACCACAGGGATTGCATCGTAGCTGTCTCAACACGCAAGCCTGTGCAGTAAAGTATGGAGAGCAAGCCCATGTTACAAGCTCCCCCTCTCCAGCTATCTGATGAACCCGGAGGAACAGCAGAGACCGATACAGTTTGGTACCAGGAGCATTGCAGGAATTGCCAGTCAGCATTGAACTCAATGTAGGGGACTCCAGCTCCTGATTTTTGCCCCTCGGGGTGTACTCCCGAAGTCTTCCATAAGAGTGGGTTTAGCCACAAGGCAATGGAGGTGTGAGATCAGAGTTTTCCTTCTCCTAGATGAGCTGCCAACCACGGCTGATGAGCCCCATCTGCTGAAGTGACTGGTTTTACTGTGCCAGTAACCGGCCTCTGCCCCTTCTCCTGTCTGTAGAAACAATCCCGCCAGGCTTAGCAGCTAAGCCGCAGGTGAAGGCCAGAAGCTGGGCATGGCTGTCTCAGACTATATGATGCACACGCCACTGATTCTATGTACTCAATAAACTTACGTTAAATTATGACTTATTTAAACAATATGTATACTTATTACTGTGATGCTAAACACAGCTCTAATGTCATATTTAAGTTTACTGATGACACCAATGTCATTGGCCAAGTCAGAGATGACAATGAATCAGTTTAGAAGGGAGACTGAAAATATGGCTGAGCGGTGCCACAACATCACACACTTTCAGCAAGACCAAGGAGCTGATTATTAACTTCAGGAGAAAAGCGGAGATCCAAAAGCCAGTCCTCATTGGAGGATCAGATGTGGAGAGAGTCAGCAACCTTAAATTCCTCAGTGTTATCATTCCAGAGGATGTGTCCAGGGCCTAGCACAGAAGTACAATTAGAAATAAAGCATGGCATCCAGTCTACTTCCTTAGAAGTATGCAAAGATTCAGCATGACATATAAAACTTTGAACAACTTCTTAAATGTGTGGCAGAGAGTATATTGACTGGTTGCATCATGGCCTGGTTTGGAAACCTACAATGGACTATCCTACAAAAAGTAGTTGATATGGCCCAGTCCATCACAGGTGAAGCCCAACCCATCATTGAGCACATCTACATAGAGTACTGTAGTAGAAAAGCAGCATCCATCAAGGATCCACACCATCCAAGCTATGGGTTGAACTCCATCTGCCACTTCTCAGCCCAGTTTTGCATCCTGTCAAAGTCCTGCTGTAATCTCTGACAGCCCTCAACACTATCCACAACACCCCCAACCTTTGTGTCATCAGGTTAGTAAATTTGCTGATGACACAAAGGTTGGGGGTGTTGAGGATAATGTGGAGGGCTGTCAGAGGTTACAGCGGGACATTGATAGGATGCAAAACTGGACTGAGAAGTGGCAGATGGATTCAACCCAGATAAGTGTGAGGAGGTTCATTTGCGTAGGTCACATATAATGGCAGAATACAGCATTAATGGCAAGACTCTTGGCAGTGTGGCAGATCAGAGGGATCTTGGGGTCCGAGTCCATAGCTCAAAGCTGCTACACAGGTTGACTCTGTGGTTAAGAAGGCATACATGCATTGGCCTTCATCAATTGTGGGATTGAGTTTAAGAGCCGAGAGGTAATTCTGCAGCTATACAGGACCCTGGTCAGACCCCACTTGGAGTACTGTGCTCAATTCTGGTCGCCTCACTACAGGAAGGATGTGGAAACCATAGAAATGGTGCAGAGGAGATTTACAAGGATGTTGCCTGGATTGGGGAGCATGCCCTATGAGAATAGGTTGAGTGAACTTGGTCTTTTCTCCTTGGAGCGATGGAGGATGAGAGGTGACCTGATAGCAGTGTTCAAGCTAATGAGAGACACTGATCATGTGGATAGTCAGAGGCTTTTTCCCAGGGCTGAAATGGCTAGCACAAGAGGGCATCATTTTAAGGTGCTTGGACATAGGTACAGAGATGTCAGGGACTATCTATTTGTTCATCTGTTTTTTTACGGAGAGAGAGGTGAGTGCGTGGAATGGGCTGCCGCTGCCAGCAGTGAAGACGGAAACAATAGGGTCTTTTAAGAGACTCCTGGATGGATACATAGAGCTTAGAAAAGTAGAGGGCTATGGGTAAGCCTAGGTAATTTCTAAGGTAAGGACATGTTCAGCACAGCTTTGAGGGCCGAAGGGCCTGTATTGTGCTGTAGGGTTTCTAAGTTTCTATGTTCTCTTTTATTGCTGCTGCCATAAGGAAGATGGTAAAAGAACCTCAGGATTCATACCAAATAAGGAACAGTTATAACCTCTCAACTATCAAGCTCTTGAACTAGAGGGGTTAACTTAACTTGCTTCATCGCTGAACTGTTTCCACAACTTATGAACTCACTTTTAAGAACTCTTCATTTCAGGTCTTGGTACTCATTCCTTATTTATTCATTATGATTCTTATTATTTCCCCTCTTTTGTATTTGCAGGTTGTTGCCCTTTGCTCATTGACTGTTTGTCCAACCTGATGTGTGCAGACTTTCATTGCCTCTATTGTGCCTTTTGGATTTACTGGGTATGCCTGCAAAAAACCAAATCTCCCAGTTGTTTTTATTAATGTACATATACGCAATCATAAAGTTATTTTCCTAACATTACTTTATTAAAGGACAAAAATGTAGTTAGTTCCTATTTCTAAAGATATTGATCAAGTAGGGTTAGAATATAGAAGAAAAAAGAACTTTACCAGAAGATTTTCATTTTTAAAAATTGCTGGTGGAATAATTCTGCGACCTTCACGGGGGAAGTAGACCTGTATCATCCTGTCCCGTTCTTCCCAGGTTGCTTTGCGCAGCACCCCACTAGGTTCCCTCACCACTATAAATCGCTCCTTAGAAAAAGAACAACATATTAATTTATAACAATTAAAGAGATGAGTGGGGAAAGCACAGAATCAATAATGAATGATGCTTTTTCTCTCTCTCTACTTTTAATTTCTACTCATCAAGCCAGTTGTGATAGAGCATGGAAGACAAACAATTTCTACATTAGATATTGTCTGCACACCCCATCAAGAATAATAAATGTTTGATATGTCATTTAATGTATCAAGGGTGAAGATCAAGTTTGACTGAGTAAATGCAATTTACCTACCTCTTTTGTTCGGATATTATATTCTGATAAAATTACTTATTTTGACAGTGAAGACTATGGAATATAAAAATGCCAGGAATACAAGGGGCAGGGCTGAATTTGAGGAGGGCTTAATTGATATTTCATTATTGTGGCAAAAATATCAGAGACTCAACAGATTCAAATAAGGAAGACAAAGACTGGGACAATGATGGGAGAGTAAAGGGAAAGGTACTGTTACAGGATAGTGCTGAAGTGATTGAATGACAAATGTAATGATGGTGCAGAAACACTGGAGGACCGGAGAAGATGAAAATGCCAACAGCAGAATTATCACCCAATAGTGCCAAAATAATAAAAATGGAACAAAGTTTACAATTAGGGAATATTGAACAAAAGACGTAAACGGCCTTTTGCTTGCAAAACTACATTGATTCTTTGCCCACATTATTATCCTGTCATGAAATCTCTTTGCCAGGACATGTTAGAATTAGATGGCACTACAAACACGTGCAACAGCTCACTGGTAGTTATAAAGACAAGAAATTTAACTAAAAACATATCCAAGAACACCTTTCCTGAGGTAAATTGTGTTAAATTATTGCCACGAACAGTGGCGAGTGTTGGCGGCGAGGTCAGGGATGAGCCGAGATGGTGTGTTGCAGAATCGATGCAGATGGAGGGAGCTATTCAGAAACAAGAGGTTGAAGCAGAGAAGTTCCGATGCCCATACAACTGGCCCAGGTGCAATGTCGGATGGTTCTGAGTGCCAAGGGAAGTCTGGGCAGAGGAAATTCGATGCCCATACTGGCCCAGGTGTGAGGTTGGATTGCTCTGGGCACTGAGCTAATTTGAAGGAGTAATGAGCTGGGAAGTTGATTGGTGAAAGAGACACAGGACTGGAAAAGGGGGAATCTAATAGGAGAAGACAGAAGGCTGCAGAATAAAGGGGGTGGAACACCAGAGGGAGGCAGTGGGCAGGTAAGGAGGTAAGATGAGAGAGGGAAAAGGGAATGGGGAATGGTGAGGTGGGGGGGGGGGGGCATTACTAGAAGTTCTAGAAATTGATGTTCATGTCATCAGTTTGGAGGCTACCTAGATGGAATATAAGGTGTTGTTCCTCCAACCTGAGTGTGCCCTCATCACGACTGCAGAGCAGGCCGTGGACTGACGTGTCAGAATGGGAATGGAAAGTGGAATTAAAATGGGTGGCCACTGGGAGATCCTGCTTTTCCTGGCGGATAGAGTGAAGGTGGTCGGCGAAGAGGTATCCCAATCTACCTCGGGTCTCACTAATATACAGGAGGTAACACCGGAAGCACCAGATACAGTAGATGACCCCAACAAACTCACAGGTGAAGTGTTGCCTCACCTAGAAGGACTGTTTAGGACCAGGAATGGTAGTGAGGGAGGAGGTGTAGGGGCAGGTGTAGCACTTGTTCCGATAACAAGGGTAAGTGCCAGGAGGGAGGGACAAATGGACAAGGGAGTCGTGTAGAGAGTGATCCCTACAGAAAGCAGAAAGTTGGGGTGGGGGGCAAGATGTGCTCAGTGGTGGGATCCTGTTGAAGAGCTTGGGTGTGGCTTCGGGCTGGGCGGAGAAATCTGGGCCAGGTACGAGGTACTAAGCGATATGGTCTAGGCCCTGACCCCTTCAATGTAGCCAGGTCCAAGTGTGAGATACAATCCGCTGTTGAGACAATTTAAACTCTGGCTCAGGTCGGAGAGGAGTGCTGATTTCGCACACTCACCGTGATGTTCACACCTCTCTCCAGGGCGTCGGAGCCTTAAACTGTTCCATTGTTTGGTCAAGTTAAACATCAGCCCACTTAATCAGAGTGTCAGGATCTGATTTTGATCATTCACCACAATGGTCACTCCACTCTCCATAGCACTGAGACTATGAAGTCTGCCCCAGCTGCTGTGCTCCGTGCACACTAATATGATGAACTGATCAGCAAGGCTTTGGGCCAATTCTGGGGCTTGGATCTGAGGACTCAGTTTGGTTAGGAATGTTGTTATCCAATTGTTTGAATGATTTGTGTTTTTTTTCCCTTTCTCTTGCACATCGAGTGTTGGTCTTTTATTTTTTTTCTTTAATTGCATTCTTTTGGGTTTCTTGCTTTGCGGCTATCTGTAAGCAAGCAAATCTCAAGGTTGTATAATATATAAATTCTTTAATAATAAATATACTTAGAATTATTTAATTGCATGAAAGTTGTTTGCAAGCACGGTTAATGGCAAAAGCTATGTGACAGGGATATGTGTCAAAACCACATCTGCAGTATTGGCAGTAGATTTCCATGACCTCAGAGAGAGTGCAGCCTAGATTTACCAGAATGATGCTTGGTCCTTAAGTGTTAAAACTTGAATAGAGATGACACAAATTTGGATTATTGATGAAACTTAGACGGGTATAGGGTGCTTCCTGGATATTATGGAAAATTGATAAATTGAAACTACAGTACTGTGCAAAAACCTTAGGCATCCTAGATTTTTCATATAAGTTTTGCTTTAGACATTTTTTGTCTTCTGCATTGGTGTGTGTAAAGGAGAACAAATTTTAGATTTCCAAACATTCATTTTCCAAAAACTATTCAAGAGAATATTTGTATTTCATTAAAGCTAGTAACATATAAGTAGTAGACCACTTTTCAAATGAAAACGTGATTACTTTGTATGTATATAGCCTAGCGCATGATTAAACAAAGATAACAAACAGGTTGCTAATGATCAATAACATAATGAGCTGAATGAAATAAACAGATTAACTGAAACAGAAATGGGTGTAGAAGGAATCAAACCGGGCGAAGGACAACCAAACTAAAAGGCAGATGTGACAGCTTAACCTTCAAATAATCAATTCTTATATCACGGCAAGAGTGAGCATAGCAGCAAGACACAAGGTGGTCATCCTGCATCAGCAAGGTGTCTCCCAAGCACAGATTTCACGACAGACAAGAGTTTCAATATGTGCTGTTCAAGCTCTTCTGAAGCCCAAAAATCGGGTAAGGCTGAGGAACAGAAGCACAGAGGTCAGCCATGGAATCTCAGTGCAGCAGATGAGAGATACATCAAACTGACATCCCTTCTAAATCGGGAAAAGTCCATCACTGCTATCCACTCTGAACTCACAAAAACCACTGGAGCCCAGGTACACCCCTCTCGAGTCCGGAGAAATCATGGCAGAAGAGGTCTTCATAGAAAAGTTGCTGCAAAAAATCAATTCCTCCAAAGTGGAAACAGAGCCAAGAGATTCACTGTCAAAAGAAAAACACCATGTCTGGGGGTGCTGAACAATGGCAGCAAGTGCTCTGGATTGATGAGACAAAATTTTTCAAACAGGAGACAGCTTCTCTGTAGAAGAGCTGGAGAGTGCTACGTGGATGAGTGCTGCAGCCAGCAGTGAAGTACGATGGAGGTTCCCAGTAGGTTTGGGGCTCATTTCTACAAATGGAGTTGTTGATTTGGTCAGAATTAATGAAATTCCCAATGCTGAGAAGTACAAGCAGATTTGGTTATTGATGAGGAACTGGGACACCCATGGGGCTGCTCCCTGAGGGTACACGTCGTCCAGGCCATTCCTGGAGATAGGCAGAGAGTGGTGGTAGACAGTTGCCTCTCTGACAGGAAGCATGTGGCTAATGAAGAGCTGCAGGGATCATTGTTGGGTCTGTTGTTGTTTGTCATCTATATCAACAATCTGGATGATAATGTGGTAAACGAGATCCACAAATTTGCAGATTACGTCAAGATTGTGGCTGGGCAGCAAGGCAGACTATCAAAGTTGGTTCAGCTAGAAAAGTGGGTTGAAAAATGGCAGACGGAATTTAATGCAGACAAGTGTGAGGTGTTGCAGTTTAAGAGGACAAACCAGGGTAGGACGTACACAGTCAGCGGTAGGGAATTGAGGAGTGGGGTAGAACAGAGGTATCTAGGTATACAGATCCACAATTCCATGAAAGTGCTGTCACAGTTTGTTAGGGTCATAAAGAAACTTTTGGAACATTGGCCTTCTTGAACTACCGGACATTGCCTCAGGGGAGAAGATTTAGGATGGAGATGAGGAGAAACTGTTTTTCTCAGAGAGTGGTGAATCTGTGGACTTCTCTGCCCAGGGAAGCAGTTGAGGCTTCCTCACTAAATATATTTAAGGAACAATTAGGTAGATTTTTACATTGTAAGGGAATTAAGGGTTTGGGGAAAAGGCAGGCAGATGGAGCTGAGTTTATGGACAGATCAGCCATGATCTTATTGAATGGCAGGGCAAGCTCGATGGGCCAGATGACCTACTCCTGCTCCTATTTTTATGGTCTTCATAAATCAATGAATTGAATGCAGGAGATGGGATGTTAGATGAAGCCTAATTTAAAGTGTTGCGTGCAGTTTTGGTCAGCTACCTAGAGGAAAGATATAAATAAGATTGACAGCGTGCAGAGAAAATTTACAAGGATGTTGCCAGGACTCGAGGACCTGGGTTATTGGGAAAGGTTAGGACTTTATTCCCTAGAACATGGTAGACTGAGGAGAGATTTGATAGAGGTGTACAAAATTATGAGGGGTATAGATAGGGTAAATGCAAGCAGGCCTTTTCCACTGAAGTTGTGTGAGCTTACATCTAAAGTTCATAGGTTGTTAAGGGTAAAAGTTGAAATGTTTAAGAGCAAGAGGAGGGTGAACTTCTTCACTCAGAGGGTGGTGAGAGTGGAACGAGATGCCAACACAAGTGGTGGATGAGGAGTTGATTTCAACATTTAAGAGAAATTTGGATAGGTACAGGATTGGAGGGGCAAGGTCCAGATGCATATCAATGGGATTAGGCAGATTAATGATTTGGCATGGACTAGATGGGCTGAATGGCCTGTTTCAATGCTGCAGTGTTCTATGATTCTCAATCATGTGATAGCATCATGGAGGAATCTGATTGGTCCCAAGTTCATTTAGCAGCTGGACAATGTTCCCAAATACAATCCAAGGTCATAAAGAAGAATTTTTAGTGAAAAGACAGAGAAGGGGTTCTGTAACAGAGGGAATAGCCTCCACAGAACCCTGTTCTCAACATCATCAGGGCCGTTTGGGATCATCTGGAGAGACAGAAACAGCAAAACAGCCAAAGTCTGAAGAGGAACTGTGGCAAGTTCTCCAAGATGCTTGGAACAACCTACCAGTCGATTTTGGTATGACAGTGTACCTATGAGAATTGATGCAGTTTTAAAGGACAAGGGTGGTCATAATAATTTAATGTCAGAGAAATGTATACAATATACAAACCCCATTTCCAGAAAAGTTGGGATATTTTCCAAAATGCAATAAAAACAAAAAATCTGTGATATGTCAATTCACGTGAACCCTTATTTAACCGACAAAAGTACAAAGAAAAGATTTTCAATAGTTTTACTGACCAACTTAATTGTATTTTGTAAATATACACTAATTTAGAATTTGATGGCTGCAACACATTCAACAAAAGTTGGGACAGAGTTAAAATCAGATTGAAAAGTGCACAGAATATTCAAGTAACACCGGTTTGGAAGACTCCACATTAAGCAGGCTAATTGGTAGCAGGTGAGGTATCATGACTGGGTATAAAAGTAGCATCCATCAAAGGCTCAGTCTTTGCATGCAAGGATGGGTCGTGGCTCACCCCTTTGTGCCAAAATTCATGAGAGAATTGTTAGTCAGTTCAAAAGGAACATTTCCCAACACAAGATTGCAGAGAATTTAGGTCTTTCAACATCTATAGTACATAATATTGTGAAAAGTTTCAGAGAATTCAGAGACATCTCGGTGCGTAAAGGGCAAGGTCGGAAACCACTGTTGAATGCGCGTGATCTTCGAGCCCTCAGGCGGCACTGCCTAAGAAACAGTCATGCTACTGTGACAAATATAGCCACCTGGGCTCGGGAGTACTTCGGAAAACCATTGTCACTTAACACAGTCCCTCGCTGCATCCAGAAATGTAACTTGAAACTGTATTACGCAAGGAGGAAGCCATAAATCAACTCTATGCAGAAACGCCGGTGAGTTCTCTGGGCCCGAGCTGATCTCAGATGGACCAAAAGACTGTGGAACCGTGTGCTGTGGTCAAATGAGTCCACATTTCAGCTAGTTTTCGGAAAAAACGGGTGTCGAGTTCTCCATGCCAAAGATGAAAACGACCATCCTGATTGTTATCAGCGAAAGGTGCAAAAGCCAGCATCTGTGATGGTATGGGGGTGCATCAGTGCCCATGGCATGGGTGAGTTGCATGTATGTGAAGGTACCATTGACTCTGAGGCGTATATTAGGATTTTAGAGAGACATATGTTGCCATCAAGGTGACGTCTCTTCCCGGGACGTCCATGCTTATTTCAGCAGAACAACGCCAAACCACATTCTGCGTGGCTTTGTAGACACAGAGTGCATGTGCTTGACTGGCCTGCTGCCAGTCCAGATCTATCTCCTATTGAAAATGTATGGCGCATCATGAAGAGGAGAATCAGACAACGGAAACCACAGATTGTTGAGCAGCTGAAGTCTTATATCAAGCAAGAATGGACAAAATTTCCAATTGCAAATCTACTATAATTAGTATCCTCAGTTTCAAAACGATTAAAAAGTGTTATTAAAAGGAAAGGTAATGTAACACAATGGTAAACATGCCTCTGTCCCAACTTTTGTTGAGTGTGTTGCAGCCATCAAATTCTAAATTTGTGTATATTTACAACATACAATTAAGTTGGTCAGTAAAACTACTGAAAATCTTTTCTTTGTACTTTTGTCAGTTAAATAAAGGTTCATGTGATTTAACATATCACAGATTTCTATCTTTATTGCATTTTGGAAAATATCCCAACTTTTCTGGAAATGGGGTTTGTACATCCTGAAATTCTTTTTCTTCGCAAACATCCATGAAAACAGAGGAGCGCCCCAAAGAATGAATGACAGTTAAATTTCAGAACCCCAAAGCCTCTACCCTATTGATTTGATCTAGTTTTTTTTTAACTGCTTACTGTTCTTTATAGTTTTTTTTTTGATATTTAGAAACATCATTTCATTATTTTTGAAAGCATCTTCGCTTTACAGAATTTTTTTTTATATATCTGCCTAAGATATTTGCACAGGATTGCACTTCAGTTGATTAGTCCAGTGTCAGAAAAATAAAGTCAAAAATTTGATGCCAACATTCTAGGCATGAAGCTAGAAACCAACTATGAGCAAGAACAGCTAGGAACTCACTGAAACAATCAGCGAATAATGCTGGATCAATTTACAGTTTGATTATTAACCAAAATTATTAAAGAATATGGTGCACAGCTATTAAGATAACATCAACTGTGATCTCATTCCATAGCTGAGCACTTGAGGGGTTAAATGGACCATTCCTGCTCAAATTCCCTGGAAATTGATTACTGATATTAAGGGTAACATCCTCATCCAACATAATCAATGAGTTGGTTCTTTTGGACTATTGATTCTACAGATCTGTTTAATCATTAAACAAAACATGTTAGCCTACTTTAGCAAACCAATTCTCTCCTCTAGCATACGACAAGAAATACTAGTGTTTTAATGCATTCCTATAATAAGCAATATATTCTGTCCTTAAATGCTTATGAATTACTCTGATCCCAATAAATGGTCATGTTTTCAAACTTGATTTCCATTTTGTAGCCCAAATAGATTAATAAAAATGCTGAAAAGTCAGCATAATATGCAAGTTAAGAGTAGGAATGTTAGGCCTATTCAAACCCCAGAATACTTACTCTGTGTGGAATGTTATAGGTTATATCTGTGAAGACATATTTAGCTGTTTCCAAACCTTCAAGAATCTTATCTTCTGCAAGTACGTCACAAATTGGTTCTCTTTCATTCAGGACTGGTGGCATGTGGAGATGATCTTTAGCTGCTTCCACAGCTTTAAGCCGAGTCTGGAGAAAATTCATTGTAATTATGTCAGTGGTTTTGCTCCATTATGAGTCATCTTACCAACTCTGTACCATTATGCACGATCATTGTAGGTGACTTACATGTCATTTTGCTACTCACATGCCTTGCATTCACTGAAAATATGAACAAGACTTGTGTTTCTCCATGCCTGCAGACATGCTAGTAGCAAGTTCCATTCTGATGTTTGAGAAGGTATTGGATAAATATATGGCGGAGCAAAAATTTGCAGAACTACAGAGAAGTGGGGCAATGGGCGAAACTAGATAAATGTGCCACATAGTCTCCTTCTATAGTGTAATAAATCTATACGGCTCTGAATTCAAGTCAGTGAGAAAACAAATCTACCCTTGCTGCCTGCCTGATGTGAGAAGTTCCCAGTCCTCTCGGATATGTAGTCTATTGACTTAGTGAGATCTCATAGTGAGGGCAGTCATGACTTGACAAACCCAAATAAATACAGAGGAACTGCAGGATTTTAATCAGAAAACACTATTTTCTTCTCCATGCATTGGCTAGGCCCTAATTTTCATCCAGTCAGATATACCACAGCTATTTGGATGCACCATCAGCCTGCAGAACGAGGGCAAAGAAACTCAGCTGTCAGTCACAGTCCAACTGCAGCTGGGTTCAAATCACAATTACTGTGCTGTTGTGCCACAGGATTCAAATATGGGATCATTGTGCTTGTCAAATCTGACAGGTCATATTAAATACAAACATAAATTAATTTATTCCATGAGAATAAATTACACAATAGCTACTGTTAAAGAACTGCTTTCCCCAATAACTTAAGAGACTTTTACCATTTACCTTGCATTATATTTCAAAACAATTGCTATCTAAACATGAACAAGGATTATCTCATCTTCTCCTCACAAATATTTGAGTTGTTGGAACACTGTAGATATGCATTTGCTCATTTATTTAAATATAAATAAAAAATTCAGAACTGGCAACCAATGGTAAATGTACCTCCTCAAGCTGCTCATCAGTCATTAGTTTGTATTGAGGTGGCTTCAAATGCTGCTTCACAGGCTTGAAGATCTTCTCCAGATTCAAGCCTGTTATTCTGGTAAGGATACTCTGGACATCTCTGTCCATGAATTGAGGTTTTCTGATACCCGCGGCTTTCACCTCTGTGAAACAAGGAGAGGGAAGAGAATGTAAAAATTGTTTTATTTCTACATAATACTGTCTCTGGATCAAGTGAAATGTTGCCAAAACATTTCCATAAATTTCTGAAGCAAATCATGACAGAGATGAATAATTCTCCCCCACACATTATTAATCTGTGATCACCAACATTAATGACTAAATTTGCATTGCCAAATCAACACATAAATCAGAAATCAGCTTCTGCATAGAAGCTTATCAGATGCTGAATAAAAATACCTCAGGTCCACAAAGGACACAACATTTTGTCCTGAAAAAACAAAATTGAGAGCATTCTGTACTTAAAGCACAACACACTGAAAAATGATGCGTGCTTTTAGAACTTTAACCGGACAAATGGCAAACTCAAAGTGGGGTGATCCAATCACAAACAAGAGAGAATCTGCCGATGCTGGAAATCCAAGCAACATTCTCAATATGCTGGAGGAACTCAGCAGGCCGGGCCACATCTATGGAAAAGAGTAAACAGTCGATGTTTCGGGCCAAGACCCTTCATCGGGTCCTCTCATTTCCATTGATGCTGTCTACCCCGAGTTCCTGCAGCATTTTGTGTGTGTTGCTCGAAGTGGGGTAGACTCTTTTGGCCAGTCCACTCTACATCTTTGGAGTGCTCAAGTGTTAGATTAAAACAACTTATTCCTTTCAGATATCGAGTTCATAGCGCAATATGTTATCAGTCAGTATTCGAAAGGCACCGGAAGCGTAGCTTAAATTACTGCAAGTTTTGGGCATTTCCCCACATCTACAGTGCATATAAAAAAACACTCATCGCTCAAAAGCAAAATATATGAAAAAAGGCTTTCAATTATGCAAATACAATTGCTTCTGAAGACAAAAGAGACTGCAGATGCTGGAATCCAACAGACTGTCTATTGCCTATAACTGAGGAATATGTCATCAGCAGGGCTGCCAACTCAGGATTCCTGGATGTAGCCTCACACAAATCTCCGTACCCATCCAACCCCATTATACAACTTCCCTTCCGGATTTATTTTTTTTTACAAAATGCAAAACCTTCAAAAAAATGAAAAAAAAAACACAGAATTTGTTTTCGTTCATTCCTTCCTGGGTTTCTATCAACTTTTTTGAGATCATTGTAACAACAAATTGAACATGTGAAGGGAAAGATTGGGATATTTGATTACTTTACCATAGGGGGAAAGGATACACAGTTCTAATTTCATCAGGACAACTTTGCTCTATACATTGCTACAGCCAAGTCAAAGCAGCATTTGACCCATTACAGCACCACGGAGCTTTAACAAAGCTAGTATCAGTAGGAGACAAAGGTTCATTGACAGACAACAACTGCCTTTACATTCTCAAAGAACAAAATGACGGACAATTGCCAATCAACTGCCACCGTGAAAGAAGGTGCAGCATTTGAAAACCATTTAGATAAGTATGTGGACAGGAGAGGTTAAGAAAGCCATGAGCCAAACACAGGCAGGTGGGAAAATCTCTCTGTGCAACACAGCAGGCAAAAAGGATATGGACCAAATGGTATGCTTCCATACTGTAAGACCCTATGACTTGTCTGAACACCTTCTCACCTGTCACTGTCACCGTAACCATATAACAATTACAGCACGGAAACCGGCCATCTCGGCCCTTCTAGTCCGTGCCGAACACTTACTCTCACCTAATCCCACTGACCCACGCTCAGCCCATAACCCTCCATTCCTTTCCTGTCCATATACCTATCCAATTTTGCTTTAAATGACAATACCGAACCTGCCTCTACCACTTCTACTGGAAGCTCATTCCACACAGCTACCACTCTGAGTAAAGAAATTCCCCCTCATGTTACCCTTAAACTTTTGCCTCCCAAGTCTCAACTCATGTCCTCTTGTTTGAATCTCCCCTACTCTCAATGGAAAAAGCCTATCCACATCAACTCTATCTGTCCTCCTCATAATTTTAAATACCTCTATCAAGTCCCCCCTCAACCTTCTATGCTCCAAAGAATAAAGACCTAACTTGTTCAATCTTTCCCTGTAACTTAGGTGCTGAAACCCAGGTAACATTCTAGTAAATCTTCTCTGTACTCTCTCTCTACTTTGTTGACATCTTTCCTATAATTCGGTGACCAGAACTGTACCCAATACTCCAAATTCGGGCTTACCAATGCCTTGTACAATTTTAACATTACATCCCAACTCCTATACTCAATGCTCTGATTTATAAAGGCCAGCATACCAAAAGCTTTCTTCACCACCCTATCCACATGAGATTCCACCTTCAGGGAACTATGCACCATTATTCCTAGATCACTCTGTTCTTCTGCATTCTTCAATGCCCTACCATTTACCATGTATGTCCTATTTGGATTATTCCTACCAAAATGTAGCACCTCACACTTATCAGCATTAAACTCCATCTGCCATCACTCGGCCCACTCTTCTAACTAACCTAAATCTCTCTGCAAATTTTGAAAACCTACTTCATTATCCACAATGCCACCTACCTTAGTATGATCTGCATACTTACTAATCCAATTTACCACCCCATCATTCAGATCATTAATGTATATGACAAACAACATTGGACCCAGTACAGATCCCTGAGGCACACCACTAGTCACCGGCCTCCAACCTGACAAACAGTTATCCACCACTACTCTCTGGCATCTCCCATCCAGCCACTGTTGAATCCATTTTACTACTTCAATATTAATACCTAACGATTGAACCTTCCTAACCTTCCATGCGGAACATTGTCAAAGGCCTTACTGAAGTCCATATAGACAACATCCACTGCTTTATCCTCGTCAACTTTCCTCGTAACCTCTTCAAAAAATTCAATAAGATTTGTCGAACATGACCTTCCACACACAAATCCATGTTGACTGTTCCTAATCAGATTGACCACAATTTTAAAAGCAGAAGGGGAGTTGGGAATCAGTATACAACTAAAACAAACTGTTTCAGCAGTGGGTAAAAAAACCCACCGAATTAATTTTATTTCTCACGTGCCTAACTTCACTCAAATATTTAAGTTTATTTTGAAATGATTGAATACCTTGTACATGCTGATAGCACAGTGAATATAACTGAGTGCATTGTATGAAAAGTTTTATTTTGATATGTCTAAATATGAACTAGGAGCAGGTTATGTTTGAGTGGAATCAGTTTACCTGTCCTCTAACTTCACGATATGCAACCCCTGCACTTGCTCCTAATTTCATCCCATCATCTGGCTTAGCTCCTTCTTCACTGATCAGATGCCATTTGTGTCTCAGGTGGCATTAGCAGCTGGAACAGTAGAGCTTTATCAAGCATGGCGAACTACACACTCCACTTTTACATTGTTTTTTTAAAAATTCTGGCAAAAGTCCGTATGTAAAATTAAGTAATTTCTAAACTGCTCATTCAATATTGCAACTGTTATGCCACACATATATTGTGTTAAGATAAATATATGTATAAAGACAAAGCAGGGCATTGCTAAAAATGCATTTACATTTCAACAGTTTGTTCAAGTTTAGAACTTGGAAAAAGCCAACAGGGATTCTTCCCATTTATCTGCATGCCCCATTCATTTATTAACCTCTGGGAATTAGTGTGAGGTCAACTATTGCCTGGTAATGCAGGAAAACACAGCTCCTTGTTGAAAAGTCTACAAAACAGGCTTGTTTGCCTGAGCAGCACACACACGCATAATGCTGGAGGAACTCTGCAAGTCGAGCTGGTTCCACAGAAGGGAATAACGAGTTGTCGTTTCAGGCCAAGACCGTTCATCAGCGCTCGAATGGAAGCAGGCAGAAACCAGAATATGAAGGTTGGGGGAAGAAAAAGAGTACAAGTTAGCAGGTGATAGGTGAGACCACGCGAGGGGAAAGGTGGGTTGGTCTGGATGAAGTAAGAGGCTGGGAGTTGACTGGTGGAAGAGGTAAAATAGAGGTCAGTGGACCACAGAAGAAAGGGAAGGAGGAGGGGTGCCAGAGAGAGGTGAAAGACAGGTGAATAGATGGGGTGAGAAGGCAATCAGAAGGAGGAATGGGAAGAGTTACCCTCACTAGATGCTGCCCGACTTGCTGAGGGCCTCCAGTGTTTTGCATGTGTTGCCCAAGATTTCCAGCATCGGCAGAATCTCGTGTTTAGACTCGCTCGCCGGATGCAGAAATTTCTTCTCCATTAGGAGGCATCTGATTTGGTTAAGTACAGCGTCACTTGGCAGAATCAAGGGTAATTTGCATTTGAATACATCTGGAGTTTATCATAAAACTCTTCCAGCACAAAGCACCTGCAGGATTCACTCTGCTCGACCTACAGGTGCACCTTACTTGTCAGTGCATTAGATTGTATTAAGTGAAGAACAAAAACCTTCCAGTCCCCACCGACTTCTCTGTCTCTGCTAGAGAGGTGACTGGCTAATTAAGCAATAAACTGTCAAAAAATTGAACCAATCTACATTAGGTACAGTGCTATCAGATGTAAATAAAAAAAGAATGTTTGCCCATTTACACATATTAACTTAATTTTGTTTTCAAAGACTATTAACTCAAGATGGACAAATATAATTTTGAGTGGCTGTTAGGAACACAGATTTTCTGGCCCCCTCTTCTTTCCCACAAATTGTTAGCAATCTTATAGCTTTCCCATGCAATATAGGAGATACAAAACCTGCCCTTCTTCTTCACTTCTCACCATACAGAGACCCAGGCTATCTCTCCAGAAGCACTCCTTCACTTGTGCTTCTTCCAATCCAGTGTACGGCAGTGTTCATTAGGTGTTGGTATCTATGCTGCAGTGATGACAGGGTGACACATTGCAGATCAGCCCCATTCTGTTCAAATGTCTGAGTGATAACTACTGTTATCCTTCATCCAGTCTCAGTTTCAACGACCAATCTGTTCATCTTCCCGCACATTCACAACGAGGCTCAACAAAAACTCACCTGCCTGAGCACATTTCAACTTTCCAGACTCAATGCCTAATTCTTCAACTTCAGGTACCTTACTATTTCTGTCTTAGGACTGAAGGAGTCATCCATATGTGATTTTGGTTCATAGATTTCACTCTTCATTTGTACCTATCGGGCACTTCCCACAGCAAAACAAATGCTCCTAGTACCTATTTGAACTAATTTCACCATATCGTAGATACTTCCTTTACCTACCAACCACCTACTCCACAAATCAACATCAACATTTATTTACAAACTCTTTCCCAATTCTGAAAATGGGTCTCTGATCTTAAATACTACCTGTTTCTCCTTTTACAGATGTTGCCAGTTTCCATCATTTGCTATTTTAATACAAATATCCTCATATATGGAATTGGGTGCAACACTATTTATGTGAGTTATGCTCATTATTCATTTGATTATTGTACAGTATCACCTAATACCCCAAAGAACTGGGATAAAATCCTTTGAAGCTATTCATCTCCTTCCAGCTAAATAATACCATTCAGTCAATGATGTGAGCAATAGTCACTTGATTCACTATAGGTCAGAAGTGAGGATAGTTGTTGATATCCAACTGCTACTCTTCAAAAAAAAAGAAACAATCCTTGCCCGCATGAAGCAAGACTCAAAACAACACTCAGTCAGCAGTGATTCTGCAGCAATTCAATCTTTTCCAAAGCAATAGAGTGAGTAATATAAATAAGATTTAAAAATACTGATTTTGCAGCAACATCACTTTCTGTGGGTGATGGAGAGAATCCACTCAACAGGTGCAAGGTGCTCTTGTCACTTTATCTAAGAGCAGCAAGACTTATATGTCACAGCTGCACTGCAACAGACACCCAAGACATTTTCCAGTTAATCTGGGGTTCAGAAATGGATCACGTGAGGATCAACAAATGAAAATAAACCTACTACCATCACGCTGATGGTTGTTTTTGTGTGTGATCCGGTACGTAAGCAAGTGTCATGACACTTTGAGATTCCACTTGCCCCTAGTGTTGTGCAGAACAAGTCCAGCCAATTTGCCTTGGAGTCCAGCTTTCAGATGGATTATTCTACGGCCACCTGCCCTTTGTATATCTTATCCCAAGTACGCTTTTGAAAACAAATCAGTTAAGCAGTAGTCTGCACAAAATGAATGCAACGGATGTTGTTGGGTGTTCCTCTGACACTTATCAGTCATTTGATAGAATGCCTCGTCACCAGTACTTTCAAAAGCACCAAGACCTTTTTGGGCTGGCTGTTTTGAAGGCTTTCTGTGAAATCTTCCATGCTTGGATGAATACTGGCCACGACAATGATGGCTGCACTGGAAATGAAACTACTATACCTCTCCTTCAACAATGCTCTTGTTTGGAAAGTCTGGGAAGAGATAGTCAAAGTTAAAACCAAAAACCTACATTAAATAGGATTGTGTGCTACCTAGTCTGTTCCCAGGAACGCAGGACAGATATTGATTGCTACCGGAAAGAATCCAGTCAACAGAAGCAAGGTAAAACACCAATACAGCATAAAATGCTTTCTGAGATAAACTGATCCACATTGGACTTCCACAGAAGAATGCTGTCCGTGGCTATATGGTGCAAACTAGCAGACCTGGGTTGAGGTCTACCTGCTGAGAGATATGCTGAAGCAGGCTGCTGTCACTGCAAACATTATTTAGATGAAGCCCACAGTTTACAGACTTCTGTCGCTACACACTGATTGATTCAAATCTGTTCACCCCATGACTATTTGCTCTAGGATTGTATAGGAATGATTATTCATATGATAACGTTAAGAAATTGCAATAGCATAAATTGTGAAGAAAATGTTGACTTGAACATTATTTTTATGTACACTTATTTTATGAATAAAGTATTTTCTGAAATAAGGAACTGATGGGACTTAATAGCAACTAATTTTGTAAGATATTTCCCATCCTCAGCACCGTTATTTCAATTTAAACCAGCTCCAATTTGATGAGCATTTTTACTAAACAGAACCCTCCAAGACCTGGATCAACACGTTAATGTGTGGAGGCTTGCGTGCTGCAAGAACCCCATCAGGGGATGCCAACACAGGGCCACCCATGTTGGAACGGCTCAGGACGAGATGCCAGACGAAGATTGTTCCAACCCCGGCTCCCGAACGGTCAGACTCGCGTCTGCCCTTCTGGGCTATGCCATACGAAACAATAACAATTAACAGAACAGGCTTTGGCCAGATACCGTTCAGATAAAGGCCACAGTTTAAGGATTACACAAGTTTTGATTCAAATCAGATCACCATGCGAGCAGGTGATCTTACCAACATTTATTTTATTTTGACAGCTTTGCAATTAACAAAACTATAAATGTCACTCCAATCCAAAATACTGTGGGACTGGAGAGCTGCTGCGTTAAGGGTAGGCGCAGAGCAATAGGCATTGCCAGCTTACCGGATTCTCCGGGGGCCTGCGTGCAAAGACCTCTAACACACGGCTGTTCCGCGCTTGCAAAAAGCCGGGAGCTTTGAATGATACACCGCGTTGTCCTGAGCGCAGCCATGTTCGCCTTCACCTCTGCGACAAGGGGGAGGGCGGTGGACTTCCTCTTTGAGGAACGTGGCAATGCTGCATTCTGGGAGATGGAGTTCCGGGAGGCAGTTGCATTTCTAGTGTAGCTGTAATCGCTGGAGTGCGATCACTCGAGTCGAGTAAGATGTTATCCTAAAGTGTTGTCTATTGGTGGGTCCTCAGCTAGCTGTAGAGACCGATCCGGGATTCGCATATTCTGCTGCAGTATGAACATGAGGAAGTGGTGTCTGTGATTTGGGTGTTCAGCCAGTGCACAAAAGACAACACTCCATGCAAATACAAATAATATTAAATAGGCAATAAATATCAAGGACCTGAGATGAAGAGTCTTTGAAAGTGAGACAATAGATTGTAGGAACATTTTAATTGTGAAGTTAAGTGAATTTATCCCCTTTGGTTCAAGACCCTGATGGTTGAGGGGTAATAACTATTCCTGAACCTGGTGGTGTGAGTCCCGAGGCTCCTGTACCTTCTTCCTGATGACAGCAATGAGAAGAGAGCATGTCCTGGCTGGTGAAAGTCCCTGATGATGGATGCTGCAAAGTTTCATATAGAACATAGAACAGTACAACACAGTACAGGCCCTTCGGCCCACAATGTTGTGCCGACCCTTAAACCCTGCCTCTCATATAACCCCCCAACTTAAATTCCTCCATATACCTGTCTAGTAATCTCTTAAATTTCACTAGTGTACCTACCTCCACCACTGACTCAGGCAGTGCATTCCACGCACCAACCACTCTGAGTAAAAAAACCTTCCTCTAATATCCCCCTTGAACTTCCCACCCCTTACTTTAAAGCCATGTCCTCTTGTATTGAGCAGTGGTGCCCTGGGGAAGAGATGCTGGCTGTCCACTCTATCTATTCCTCTTAATATCTTGTATACCTCTATCATGTCTCCTCTCATCCTCCTTCTCTCCAAAAAGTAAAGCCCTAGCTCCCTTAATCTCTGATCATAATGCATACTCTCTAAACTAGGCAGCATCCTGGTAAATCTCCTCTGTACCCTTTCCAATGCTTCCACATCCTTCCTATAGTGAGGTGACCTGAACTGGATACAGTATTCCAAGTGTGGCCTAACCAGTGTTTTATAGAGCTGCATCATTACCTCGGAACTCTTAAACTCTGTCCCTCGACTTATGAAAGCTAACACCCCATAAGCTTTCTTAACTACCCTATCTACCTGTGAGGCAACTTTCAGGGATCAGTGGACATGTACCCCCAGAGCCCTCTGCTCCTCCACACTACCAAGTATCCTGCCATTTACTTTGTACTCTGCCTTTGAGTTTGTCCTTCCAAAGTGTTCCACCTCACACTTCTCCGGGTTGAACTCCATTTGCCACTTCTCAGCCCTCTTCTGCATCCTACCAATGTCTCTCTGCAATCTTTGACAATCCTCTATACTATCCACAACACCACCAACCTTTCTGTTGTGTGCAAACTTGCCAACCTACCTTTCTACCCCCATATCCAGGTTGTTAATAAAAATCACAAAAAGTAGAGGTCCCAGAACCGATCCTTGTGGGACGCCACTAGTCACAACCCTCCAATCCAAATGTACTCCCTCCACCATGACCCTCTGCTTTCTGCAGGCAAGCCAATACTGAATCCACCTGACCAAACTTTGCTGGATCCCATGCCTTTCTGAATAAGCCTACTGTGTGTAGATGTGCTTGCTAGTGGGGTGGGCTTTACCCGTGGTGGACTGGGCCATATCCACTACTTTTTGTAAGATCCTCCATCCAAGGACATTGGTGTTTCCATACCAGGATGTAATGCAGCCAGTCAATATATTCTCCACTACACATCTATAGAATCTTCATAAACTTCTAAGGAAGTAGAGGTGCTGCAGTGTTTTCATTGTAAATGCTTGACCCAGGACAATTCCTCAGAAATAATAACACTGAGAAATTTAAAGTTGCTGTCCCTCTCCACCTCCGATTCTCCAATGAGCACTGGCTCATGGACCTCCTGCTTTACTCCTCCTAATAATCAGCTCCATCGTCTTGCTAACGTTGAGTAAGAGGTTGGTGTTGAGGCACCACTCAGCCAGAATCTCAGTCTCTCTCCTATATGCTAATTCATCACCACCTTTGATTCAGCCTATAACAGCAAACTTGAATATGGCATTGGAGCTGTGCTCAGCCACTCATTCATAAGTGTAAAGTAAGTAGAGCTGGGGGCTAAGCACACAACCTTGCAGTGCACCAGTGCTGAAAGAGATTGAGGAGGAGATGCTTTTGCCAATTGGAACTGACTGAGGTATGCAAGTGAGGAAATCGAGGATCCAATTGCACAAGGAGATATTGAGACCAAGTGTTGGAGCTTATTGATTAGTTTTGAGGAGAAGTTGGTATTGAATGCCAAGTTGTAGTCGATGTATGCATCTTTGCTATTCAGATGTTCCAGGGTTGAGTGAAAAACTAATGAGATGGCATTGGCTGTGGACTTGTTGCTCCAGTAAGCAAATTGGAGTGGATCCAAGTCACTTCTCAGGCAGAGTATGTTTCATCACCAACCTTTCAAACACTTCATCACTGTGGATGAATCATTGAAGCAGGTTATCACATTCATTTTTGGCATCAGAAAAATTGAAGCCTGCTTGAATCAGGTGAGTTCCTTAGACTGCCAAAGCGAGAGGTTAACGATCTCAATGAACATTCCAGTCAGTTGATCAGCACAGGTCTTTAGTACTTGGCCAGGTACCCCATCGAAGCTGGATACTTTTTGTAGAATATCCCTACTGAAGGCTACTCACACATTGGCCTCCGAGTCTGAAATCACAGGATCATCGGGGGCTGTGGGAGTTCATGATGGCTCCTCCATGTTTTGATGGAAGAAGGCATTGAGCTCATCTGGAAGCAAAGCCCTATTGTCACTTATGTTGCTTGATTGAACTTTATACGAAGTGATAGTGTTCAAGCCCAGCCACACCTGTCAATCACCCTGCGTTGCTCCAAGTTTAGTTCCGATTTGCAACTTTGCCCATGAGATGGCTTTCCGGAGATCCTACCTGGACCTCTTGTAACTTCCTTGGTCATTAAACTTGGATGCCTCTAGTATGGCCCTCAGCAGATGGTTCATCCAGAGCTTCTGGTTGGGGATACTCTGAATGATTAAGTGGGGACACACTCATCTACAGCTGTTTTTATAAGGTCCATGACAACCGTGCTGTATTCATTCAGAACAAGGACATATGTGCAGAAAAGACCTGGAAAAAAAGCCAGCAATATCATGAAGGATCCCACCCACCCTGCTCATGGACTGATTGTCCCATTCCCATCAGAGAGGAGGTTATGTAGTATCCACATCAGGACCACCAGACCAGACTCAGCTACTTTCCTGAAGCAGTAAGGCTGATCAACCCCTCCATCCACTAACCAACATTTACTGTCAAAGTTGCCTAACGTACTGATGTGTTGTGCCAAGTGGGCATCCAATCAGTCTACGTATATAGCTATCCCATGTATTGATATTCATTGTGTTTTTTTTATTTTGTGTTTTTTTTTTGTGCTGCATTGGGTCCAGAGAAACAATTACTATCTTCTCCTTGTCATTAAACATTAAATAACACTAAACAATCTTGAATCTTGAACTGATGCTACATACTGAATACCTGTAGTCTTTTTTTTTTTGTTAACTAGTTTAGATTTGTCACGTAACCCATGACCGGGTTACCGAACCAGCAGAAATGGAATAATATGATGGAGTCTGGTATTACTGATGGCGTCCCTGGGTGGGCTCGAACCACCAACCTTTTGGTTAACAGCCGACATTCTCCCGACATTTTAAAGTGGTTGTCCACAGAAAAGATGAACCCTAGGGGTACATAACAGGGTGAAATACCTTGGTGGGGCTGATGTGGTCTGATCTGTATTCCACTTTTCAAAGCAATGTTGCCAGTTGATTATTTTCATAATATTTAACTAGATCACTCTTTAATCAATAATATTTATCTTTGTTTACCATCACTGCCATTATTTTGACTTGTGTACTGTAAGGATTAGACTTGGTAATCCCCTGAAGCAGATTATTTACCTGAGGACGCAATCAGGTCAAGAGATGAAGGTTGTCATAAACTGTAAAATCTGTGAGTTGCAGAGTTTCCGGGATTGGCACACTATCTTCCCAAGAAAACATAGTAATTGAATTTGTGGGACATGAGATGCATAAAGAGAGACTGAGTAATATCAGCAGTTCTTGTTCTTCATATGAAGGTGGGGAGGCTGATAAAAGTACATAAAAAAACATTTTTAAGTGACATATAAGAGGCATTGGCAGCAGCAGAAGGCAGGCAGAGCACCACCAGACACGGAGAGTTCTTTCTCCTTGCGTGGGGTATCATCTTATTTTTTAAACCATAAAAGAGAAATAGGGTCTAGCGGAGCGGCCATTGTCAGAGTTGGGGCTAGAGTCAGAGCGGAGACATGGAGGCTTTGATTCAAGAGGCTTTGATGAGAAGAGTGAGGGTAAGAAGGGTAGGTTTTTCCTTTCATTATTGCTGATTTGGTCTTGGTTGCTCATAGTGCAGAGCAGGCAGAATGGCAGATATGGCAGTGGAATGTTCTTCCTGCAGGATGTGTGAATTCATGGAACCTGATGGTCTCCCTGATGACTACACTTGCGTGAGGTGCAGCCAACTTCATCTCCTGAAAAACCCGCATTAAGGAGCTGGAGCTGGAGAAGGATGGACTAATGATCATCCGGAAGGCAGAGCAATTGATAGTTAAGTCTTTTGTGGTTACAACCAGCGTGCAAAATTTAGGGAGTAGATGGTTGAACACCGAGAGAGGTAAAGGGAGAAAGAAGCCAGTGCAAGGTTCTCCTGTGACAACAGGTACACCCCTTTGGATACTGCAGAAGGGCTGATCAATCTGGGCAAGACAGCAGCAGCCAGACTAATAGCCTCAGAAAGGTAAGGTGAAGTCAAGCAGAGCAATAGTCACAGGGGACTCGATAGTCAGGGGGACAGATAGGAGATTCTACGTCAGCAAAAGTGATGCCAGGATGGTGAATTCCCTCCCAGGTGCAGGGTCCAGGATGCCTCTGAGCAGTTGCAGAATATTCTTGAAGGTGAGGATGAGCAGCCAGAGGTCGTGGTACATATTGGTACCAATGACATAGGCAGGAGATGGGTAGAGGTCCTGAGCAATAAGTTTAGGGAGCTGGGAAGGAGGTTGAAGAGCAGGACCTTCAAAGTAGTAATCACTGGATTACTCCCAATGCCACGAGCTAGGAAAGGTGAAAACAGGAAGATAGTGCAAATGAAAGGAGATGGTATACGGGACAGGGCTTCAAGTTCTTGGATTATTGGAACCTTTTCTGGGGAAGGGGTGACCTGTACAAGTGGGACGGGTTGCATCTGAACTGGAGGGGAACCAGTATCCTGGGAGTGAGGTTTGCTAATGCTGTTAGGGAGGGTTTAAACTAGATTTGCAGGGGGTGGGAACCGAAGTGAAGAGGTAGGGGATGGGGAGTTTGGAGCACAAGTAGTGACAGCTTGTAGGGAGTTTGTGAGAAAGGATAAGCAGATGTTAGAGCAAAGATGCACTCAGCCAGATGGTTTGAGATGTGTCCATTTTAATGCAAGGAGTATCATAAACAAGGTGGATGAACTTAGAGTGTGGATCAATATGTGGAACTATGTCATTGTGACCATTACAGAGACTTCAATGTCTCAGGGGAAAGAATGGCTGCTGAGTGTGCTAGGCTTTAAATGCTTCAAAAAGGACAGGGAGGGAGGTAAAGAGGTGGCAGTGTGGCACTGCTAATCAGGGCTAGCATCATGGCTGGTGAAAAGGAGAAAGTCACAGAGGGATTGTCTACTGAGTCATTGAATGTGGAAGTCAGAAACAGGAAGGACACAATAATTCTACTGGGTGTTTTTTATAGACCCCCAATAGTAACAGAGACATCAAGGAGCAGATAGGGAGGCAGATTCTGGGCCGGTGCAACAATAATAGAGTTGTTGTGAAGGGTGATTTTAACCTTTCTCCTGTCATCTCCTACAGCAAAGGGTTTGGATGGGGTGGAGTTTGTTAGGTGTGTTCAGGAAGGTTTCCTGATGCAATATGTAGGTAAGCCAACTAGAGGAGAGGCTGTACTTAATCTGATATTGGGAAATGAACCTGGTCAGGTGTCAGATCTCTCGGTGGGAGATCATTTTGGAGGTAATGACCACAACTCTATCTCCTTCACCATAGAGCTGGAGAGGGATAAGAGCAGAGAATTTGGGAAAATATTAAATTGGGGTAGGGGAAAATATGACAATATTAGGCAGAAACTAGGGAGCATAAATTGGGAGCAGATGTTCTCAGGAAAATGCATGGCAGAAATGTGGCAAATTTTCAGGACACATTTTCCTTGCATTCTGCATAGGTATTTTCCATTGAGGCAGGGAAAGGATGGTAGGGTAACAGAACCATGGTGTACAAAGTATGTAAAAAATCTAGTTAAGAAGGAAAGAGAAGCTTATGAAAGGTTCAAGAAACTGGGTACTATTAGAGCTCTAGAAAATTACAAGGTTGCTAGGAAGGAGCTTAAGAATGAAATTAGGAGAGTGAGAAGGGGCCATGAGAAGGTCTTGCTGAGCAGGATAAAGGAATACCCCAAGGCATTCTACAAGTATGTGAAGAGCAAGAACATGAGCAATGTGAAAATAAGACCAATTAGGTGCCATAGTGGAAAAGTGTGCATGGAGTTGGAGGAGGCAGTGGAGGTACTTAATGAATACTTTGTTTCAGTATTCACCGGAAAAAGGACCTTGGTATTTGTAGGGATGACTTACAGCGGACTGAAATGCTTGAGCATATAGGCATTAAGAAAGACAGTTTTTGAAAAGCATTTAGTTAGATAAGTCACCGGGAGGTCTGTATGAGATATACTCCAGGCTACTGTGGAAAGGGAGGGAGGAGATTGCTGAGCCTCTGGCGATGATCTTTGCATCATCAATGGGGATGGGAGGGGTTCCGGAGGATTGGAGGGTTGTAGATGTTGTTCTCTTGTTCGGGAAGGGCAGTAGAGATAACCCAGGAAATGAGAGATCAGAGAGGCTGGGCACGGTGTTGGAGAAGATCCTGAGAGGCAGGGTTTATGAGCATTTGAAGAGACATAACCTGATTAGGGATAGTCAGCATGGCTTTGTCAAGAGCAGGTCACGCCCGGCAAGCCTGACTGAGGATGTAACAAAACACATTAACGAAGGTAGAGCAGTGGATGTAGTGTATATGGATTTCAGCAAGGCATTTGATAAAGTTCCCCATGCAAGGCTCGTTCAGAAAATAAGGAGGCATGGGATCCCAGGCGACTTTGCTTTGTGGATCCAGAACTGGCTTGCCCACAAAAGGCAAAGAGTGGTTGTAGATGGGTCATATTCTGCATAGAACTCAGTGACAGTGGTGTGCCTCTGGGAGCTGTTCTGGGACACCCTCCTCTTTGTGATTTTTATAAATGACCTGGATGAGAAAGTAGAAAGGTGGGTTCATAAATTTGCTGATGACACAAAAATTGGAAGTGTTGTGGGTAGATTGGACGGTTGTCAGAGTTTACAGCAGGGCATCAATAGCATGCAGAACTGGGTTGAGAAGTTTCAGATGAAGTTCAACCCAGATAAGTGTGAAGTGGGTCAAATTGGTAGGTCAAATTTGAAGACAGAATGTAATATTAATTGTAAGACTTTTGACAGTGTGAAGGATCAGAGAGATCTTGGGGTCCATGTCCATAGGACACTCAAAGCTGCTGCGCAGGTTGACAGTGTTGTTAAGAAGGCATATTGGCACTCATCATCCATGGGATTGAGTTCAAGAGCTGTGAGGTAATGTTAAAGCTATATGTGACATTAGTTCGATGCCACTTGAGTTTTGTGTTCAGTTCTGGTCACCTCACTACAGGAAGGATATGAATACTATAGAGGGACTGCAGAGGAGATTTACAAGGATGTTGCCTGGATTGGAGAGCATGTCTTATGAGAATAGGCTGAGTGAACTTGGACTTTTCTTCTTGGAGTGACGGAGGATGAGAGGTGAACTGATAGAAGTGTATAAGATAATGTGAGTCATTAATTGTGTGGATAGCCAAAGGCTTTTTCCCAGGGCTGAAATGGCCAACATGAAGAAGCATAGTTTTAAGGTACATGGAAGTAAGTACAAGGGGGATGTCAGAGGTAAGTTTTTCACACAGAGTGTTGGGTGCATGGAATGCACTGCCAGTGACGGTGGTGAGGCGGATACAATAGGGTATTTTAAGAAACTCTTACATAGGTACATGAAGCTTAGAAAATTAGAAGGCTATGCAGTTGGCAAATTCAAGGCAGTTTCTAGAGTAGGTTACATGGTCCGCACAACATTGTGGGCCGAAGGGCCTGTAATTTCTACGTTCTATGTTCTGTAAAAGAATGCTATCAATGAATAGTTTCTGCTTTCCAGGGAGCAATTTCTTAATGTATTTTCAAATAAGGCAATTCATAAATTTCAAGCTCTAGCTATGTATACATAGTTCTAACAGAGCCATTGGTGTGTTGTTCTCACAATTCTAATTTGTTACTAATTTTCAAAACACGTACATTCACCCTGGTAGTTAAAATAAAATGTTTATTCTGAGACTTCTGCTTGCCCGAAGACACATAGGCTAAAAGTTCCCTTGATTTCTTTGCAAATTTTCCCTTTTTCCCTTTGAGCATTCGTCAACGCGGTTGAGTTTGGGAGTTCTGCTGTGAGAACACAGGCTGTGCATATTCATTGAAATGCTATGAAAAATTGGGGAAAATGTGGAAAAGTGCATCATGTACCCATGCTTCACAACACTTCAGATGCCTCCGAACGTTCAATTCCGGCAAGATGGCGGCGCAACTGGTCACAGCAGTTTCTATGGGGTGAACAGAAGTTGCTCCTGTTCTGCTTAAAAGAACTACTAATGATTGACGGATCCTGCTGTATATTAAGAACTTAAAGCACTGCATGTCTACACCATCAGTGAGTTGCTCACTGGCGGAGATAATGAAGGACCTATGCAATGTATTGATGTCTGAGTCGATGGAGGCGCACAGTCAAGTAGCGAGTGGCCATCACCATCGCTTGTGCTCACAAGACCACTTTGGACATTGTTAATCTGGTACACTGTGAGTTTGATTGGCTGATATATTGGATGAGAACAGGGGCGGATGGAGGGGTCGTAGACCTGGACCATAGCAAGGACTGGGCCTGACGCCGTGGTGCCACCTGTTCGCAGCCGCACGGAGTGAAGGGACGAAGCTGTTGTGCTTCACCAGGGGCAGTGTGGCGCAATGTCCAGAATGTAGTCGGAGCTGCCCTACCAGGGCTTCACTCGGCAGAAGACAAGTGAATTTGTGGCCAACGGCAGGTGTTTTTTTTTGTCTGCACTCAACGGACTTGAGGCCTCTAGCTGTGGGGACACTTGCTTTTCAGCCCCTGGAGAAAGAGCTGTCCAAGCCATTATGCTGTATCAGGGTTGCGTAGAGCATTTATGGCAGCTGAAGATTTCAAATGGACTGAGGGATCTGGACTATATACATAAATATCTGTTTGGTTAGGTTTTTACTAATATTCTATATGTGCTTGTATATTGGAGGACTGGGCCTCAAAGCCCTCGTGTCACCTAGCAGGTGTTGGGGCTGGTTGACAGATGATGGGCTGGGAGGGCATCTGGACTAATATGTGCCCATTCTGTGTCTTTGTATTTTTACTAATTTTCTATATGTGTTTATTGACTTGTAAGTGCAAGGAATGGATATCAAACCACAGCGTCATGGGGGTTGGTTGTCGGGGCTCTTATTACAAGATTGTAATCCTCTGTGTGCATCCTGTGTGTGACTGTTGGTAATGTGTCTTTGCACCTCGACCTAAAGAAACACTGTCTTATCTGGCTGTATTCATGAGTATTTCTGTATGGTTAAATGACAATTAAACTTAAATTCAATTTTGCAGTTTCATGAAGAAAGTCATTCTAGTTCCAAACATTTAAATATTATCTAGATGTGAAAGGGATTTGTTTTTCAGCCTGTAACAGTTTGTTCACAACTTCATGTCCTTTCTTGACATAACATACTTGCTATCTGCTTTGCAATTAAAAAATTAGGACCAAATGAAGCAACTGCATCTCATAGCTTTGTTGATGTCCACCTCAATGACGTAAAATACTAAATGAGTCTGGGTTTTATTCAAAGTCTCTGGCAAGAAACAGATGACCTTGGTTGAGGTACTGTTAAAGTGTGAAAGCACAAACATGTACAGAGAGGAACAGCTAGAATTATATGTGAAAAAGTTCACTTCTTAACTCAGCCTCAAAATATCAAATTTTGATTGTTGAATATGTTCTTCACTGATTTCAATAGGAAAGTAAATATAAATAAAGCTACTTAAGGAATTAATTTCCATTAGTTTTCTAATATTTTATTAAGGATCTGATCTTCACCATTTTTCTGTTTTGGATCCTTATAGTCACATAAAAATCTTCATAAAATTTATAATCTATTTGTAAGTTACAATGTAGAGTAATAAATTTCCTACTATGCTGTAAAATTCTGTCCTCTTATAATGATGCTACTTTAGAATATTTTAATTTATATCTCAAACTATTTCTTTTAAAAGTTCATCTAATTGGTTTAATTTTTAACATTTTTCTTATCATACAGTATTTATGTGCAATGTCTTTTAGAAACCCAAAGTTTAATTAACTTCTCAAATAATGGTTCTTTTCAGCATATTTTACATATTACATGAGCAGGTATTATATTGAAAATTTAAATATGGAGCCAATATAAATTTAAACTCAAACAAGGCAGTTGCCAGAAATCTGAAACAACAGAAGATGCTTGAACCACAAACGTCAGGGGGAATGTACATGACATTTTAAGTCCAAAGAATCTTTGCCAGAGTAGGAAGCTAAGGCAGATGAAGAACATTAATAAAGGGGTAGGGCTGGAGAAGGGGAACAGGAACAAAATTGCACATGTTCAGGAAGAGAAACAGCATGACCTTGTTGTAAGGAAAGAAAGCGATGATTAACCAGCAGGAGTGGTGGAAATGCAAAATAGCAGGAGGCATTCTGAGAAAAAGCAAAAACAAAAATAATGATCAGTATGAGACATAGAGAATGAATAAATACCTAAAAAGAGAGGTGGATAAAAGAGAATGGAGAAAAACTAGGTGGAGCATATTCAAGTTGCTTTATAGTCATGAACAAAAAATATTGCACGTTCAGAGAACATACGTGCAGTGATTCTGCAACTGCTGCAGACGAGGATCTACAAAGTCAAAAAGTTCTGATGTGCCAGTTCTTCAAAAAGCAATTTTCTTTTGGTCTAGAATTTTCATTTCTGAGAATTGTTTGATTATGGTAGGTTAGGTGTGGGCTAAATCAATAAGAAGAAGTGAGTGTGTTCTTGTCATATATCATGGACAGAGTTTATTTCACAGCAAAGCAACAGGCATAGCCAGTTGCAGATGGGCATTCTGGCCAATATAGGAACAAAAGTAATTTCCACAAACATTTTATTTAAACAAGCATTCAGCTAACAGTGCAGTGGGACATCAGAAACACTTTGAGGAGACCCATATTTCAAATGAACTTGTGAGCTGTTGCCCTAAACAGGGTATCTGCTGCCCCAACTGAAGACACAGGTAGATTTTAAGATGCTATTTGTCAGCAGCCTGAAATATTTCCATGGTTGCTGGATGAACCTACCATTTTGTCCTTTTCCCAGCAAAAGATGTTTTTTTTTTACCTACATTTGAGAACCGTAAATCACGTTGAATTGAGTGCTGGCGATGGACTCCTTGCCTATTCAGTTAATTAAATTTATTTATAGTCCTATTAATGATATAGGGTGCCAATCTGAACATAGTAATGTGGTTGCCAGTTGAGTAGGTGGGACCTTTCACAACCTAATATATCAGCCACAGGAAGATGAAGGTGGGATGAAAACCATTTTTGATTAGATTTTAACTCTGATGGTGAAGAAAGTTAAAATGTGTAAAATAATTTTAGTTGTTTTGCCTGTTAAAAGTATTTACCCAGTTTAATAATAACCATTCAAAATTCATGTTATTAAAAATTTCCACTTACTCTAATTCTGTGCAAGGTTTACATCGAATATGTTCAATTTGATTGTATTGTTTCCCGAAAAAGACTAGGTTTACTTTCAGATCTTAGCACCAAGGTTCGTTGTGTTTGCAGGCTGAGTTGTAACAAAATGGAAATTAATCTACAGAGTAAAAATTCAAACTGCATCGTAAAGACAATTTGGTACCTCTGGATATATTTGTAAATAACATGGAATAATGAGTCATCCCCGACACAATGGTGCCAAGAAAACAACCTTTCCCTCAATGTTGCTAAAACAAAGGAGTTGGTTGTGGACTTCAGGAGAAATTGAGACAGGCTAACCCCTATTTGCATCAATGGATCTGGGGTTGAGGGGGTGAGCAGCTTTAAGTTCCTCAGCATACACATTACTGAGGATCTCACGTGGTCTGTGCACACCAGCTGTGTGGTGAGAAAAGCACAACAGTGCCTCTTCCACCTCAGTTGGTTGAAAAAGTTTGGAAAGAGTCCCCAAATCTTAAGGACTTTCTACAGGAACACAACTGAGAGCATCCTGACTGGCTGCGACACTTCTTGTTATGGGAACTGTACTTCCCTCAATCGCAGGATTCTGCAGAGAGTGGTGCGCATAGCCCAGTGCATCTGTAAATGTGAATTTCCCACTTTTCAGAATGTTTACAGAGACAGGTGCGTAAAAAGGGCCGGAAGGATCATTGAGGACCCGAGTCACCCCAAACACAAACTGTTCCAGCTGCTACCATCCAAGGAAAGGTACCTCAGCATAAAAGCCAGGACCAACAGGCTCCAGGACAGCTTCTTCCACCAGGCCATCAGACTGATTAATTCACGTTGATACAATTCTATTTCTATATTGACTGTCCTACTGTACATACTATTTTTAACAAATTACTATAAATTGCACATTGCACATTTAGACAGAAATGTATCATAAAGATTTTTACTTCTCATGTATGTGAAGGATGTAAGAAATAAAGTCAATTCAAGAACAGGGCTTAATAAAAAACTAAATTTCAAATTTATATTCTTGTGATTTGAATATATAGTCCTTAAAATATGTAACAAACATTATGCCACTCCAATAATGCCAATAATTATTAGTCAATAAAGATTTCATCCTCTCATTTGCTTCTTTACCATTATCTTTGGGACCCTCCTTGAACCCAAGAGATTCTATAAAATAAATAGGGTTGTCAATTCAGTTACATAGGGACTGCTCTGAAATAATATGCTATATAATCTCACCAATTTCAGTCGAGCAAAACCAACTCCAATCCAGTAACTGATGCAAAGGAGTAGCTAAGTTAACATGGTCCTCCTGATGTTCATTCTTCTGTATTCATATTCCAGAAAATAAATAAATAAAATTTGTTATTTTCAGAAACATAGAGAAAGTTCTTTGAAGAACGATAGACCAGTGAGTTTCAAGTCAGCCATAAGGAAATTGCTGGAGAAAATTCTTAGGGATAGGATATACAGTCATTTGGAAGCCCAGAGCTTAATTAGAGAGAGCCAGCATGCCTTTGTGTGTGGCAGGTTGTGTCTTACAAACTTGATTGAGTTTTCTGCAAGGTGATGAGAGAGCTTGATGAGGGTAGGTCAGTGGATGTTACCTGCGTGGATTTTAGTAAGGTGTTTGATAAAGTTTCTTATGGGAGGCCAATACAGAAGATTAAAATGCATGGGTTTGTGGTGAGTTGGCTGTTTGGATTCAGAGCAAGCTTGTGCATTGAAGACAGAAGGTAGTGGATGAAGGGACTTATTCAAACTGAAGGTCTGTAATTAGTGGAGTTCCACGGGAATGTGTGCTGGGACCTCTGCTGTTTGTGATATATGTAAATAACCTGAATGAAAATGCAGATGGGTGGGTTAGTAAGTTTGGAGATGATACCAAGACTGGTGCAATTGTGGAGAATGTTGAAGACTGGCAAAGATTACAGCGTAATATAGACCAGTTGTAGATATGGGGAGAGGAATGGCAGATGGAGATTAACCCAGATAAATGTGAGGTGCTGCACCTTGGTAGGGCAAATGCAAGGAGACAGAACACTGTTAGGGTAAGATCCTTAATGGTGTTGCTGAGCAGAGGGATCTTGGGATCCAAGATCAAAGCTCCTCGAAAGTGGCTACACAGGTCAATAAAGTGGTTAAGAAGGCGTGGAAAATGATTGTCAAGGCACTGAATTCAAAAGTCAGGAAGCTATGTTGCACATTTATAAAACTCTGGCGAGACCACATCTGGAGTATTGCATAGAGTTCTGGTCACCCCGCTATAGGGAGGATGTTGAGGCTTTGGAGAGGGTGCAGAAGAGGTTTACCAGGATGCTGCCTAGTTTAGAGGGCAAGTGCTATCACAAGAGGTTGGATAAACTTTGTTTGTTTTCTCTGGAGCACTGGAGGCTACACAATTTTGAGAGGTGTAGATAGAGTGGACAGAAAGTATCTGTTTCCCAGGATTGAAGAGACTAATATCAGAGGGCATGCATTGAAGGTGAGAGGGAGCAGGTTTAAGGGGGATTGTGGGGTAAGGTTTTTACTCATAGAGTTGCAGATGCCTGGAATGCATTGAAAGGGAGAATACAACTACACCTGTGAAGATCCCTGCTGCACCTAATGACCCTGTGATCTCTGTCTCAGAGGCTGACATTAGGCTGTCTTTAAAGAGAGTGAACTCTTGCAAGGTGGAAGGTCCCAATGGAGTACCTGGCAAGGCTCTGAAAACCTGTGCCAACCAACTGGCAGCAATATTCAAGGACATTTTTGACATCTCGCTGCTACGGGCAGAAGTTCCCACTTGCTTCAAAAAGACAACAATTATACCAGTGCCAAAGAAGAATAACGTAAGCTGCCTTAACAACTATTACTCAATAGCACTCACATCTACAGTTATTAAATACTTTGAGAGATTGGTCATGACTAGACTGAACTCCTGCCTCAGCAAGGATCTGGACCCATTGCAATTTGCCTATCGCCACAGTTGGTCAATGGCAGATGCAATCTCAATGGCTCTCTGTCCGGCTTTAAACCACCTGGACAACACAAACACCTACGTCAGGATACTGTTCATCAACTATAGCTCATCATTTAATACCATCATTCCACAATCCTGATTGAGAAGCTGCAGAATCTGGGCCTCTGTACCTCCCTCTGCAATTGGATCCTTGACTTCCTAACTGGAAGACCACAATCTGTGCGGATTGGTGATAACATATCCTCCTCTCTGACGATCAACACTGGTACAGCTCAAAGGTGCATGCTTAGCCCAATGCTGTACTCTCTCTATACCCATGACTGTGTGGCTAGGCATAGCTCAAATACCATCTATAAATTTGCTGGTGATACAACCATTGTTGGTAGAATCTCAGGTGGTGATGAGAGGGCGTACAGGAGTGAGATATGCCAACTAGTGGAATGGTGCTGCAGCAACAACTTGGCACTCAACATCAGTAAGATGAAAGAACTGATAGTGGACTTACAGAAGGATAAGACGAAGGAACACATACCAATCCTAATAGAGGGATCAGAAGTGGAGAGAGTGAGCAATTTCAAGTTCCTGGGATTCAAGATCTCTGAGGATCTAACCTGGTCCCAACATATCAATGCAGTTATAAAGAAGACAAGACAGCGGCTATACTTTATTAGGAGTTTGAAGAGATTTAGTATGTCAACAAATACACTCAAAAATTTCTACAAATGTACCATGGAGAGCATTCTGCTAGGCTGCATCACTGTCTGGTATGGGAGGGCTACTGCACAGGACTGAAAGAAGCTGCAGAGGGTTGTAAAATTAGTCAGCTCCATCTTGGGTACTAGGCTACAAAATACCCAGGACATCTTCAAGGAGCGGTGTCTCAGAAAGGCAGCGTCCATTATTAAAGACCTCCGGCACCCAGGGCATGCTCTTTTCTCACTGTTACCATCAGATAGGAGGTACAGAAGCCTTAAGGCACACACTCAGCGATTCAGGAACAACCTCATCCTCTATGCCATCCGATTCCTAAATGGACATTGGACCCTTGGACACTACCTCACTTTCTTATTATATAATATTTCTGGTTTTTTGCACGATTTTAATCTATTCAATATACGTATACTGTATAAGGTATACTAAAGAAGATTTATTTATTTATTAATTTGTTTATTATTATTTTATTTTTTTCTTCCATATTATGTATTGCATTGAACTGCTGCTACGAAGTTAATAAATTTCACGTCAGATGTCAGTGATAATAAAACCAATCTGATTCTGATTCTGAGAATGATGGTAGAGGCAAATACTTTAGAGGCTTTAAAAAAATGCATTTGGATAGGCACATGAATGTAAGGAAGATAGAAGGATTAGTGTTTGGCTGTTTTTGATTTGTTCTTTAGCTGGTTCAGGACAACATTGTGGTCTGAAAGGCCTGTTCTTGTGCTGTACTCTTCCAAATGAAAACATTTGGGAAAAGTAGAATATGTTCATTTTAAAAGATACATTCTAAGTATGTTAAATGCATTCTTGCATCCTATTCTAGAATAAAGCTTTTCCAGAATAAAACATTCAAGAAACATTACTGATTGAGAACCATATTTTGAAGCATATTCTTATTTTGAACCATTATTTTGAAGTATGTTTTTGAAGCATGTTATGTTCTTTGCTTGTGGTACCTCAGATGGGCATTTGGTGGTGCTGTTGTGTTACAATGACTGTCATGCAAGCTGTCATTGTTCCTACTGATACCAAAAGCTTTTGGTCATTAAGAACAACTTGCAGTTATTATGTATCTTTACTGAAGGAAAGCTTCTCAAAATACTTCACCGGAATATAATCAAACAAAAACTGATAACCTGCTGAAGTGGGTACTTTCATTTTAAAATAGATTATTGATGAGAACTTAGTGATGCTACAAAAGGGGAATAGAATGGCAGAAAGTTTAAGAAGAGAATGTTAGAGGGAATGGAGACATGCCTGAGGTCAGAGTTGGAGGAATACAGAGTTCATGGAAGTTTACGTGAGGTGAGGTGGCCATGAAAGTATGGGGTTAGCAATAGATGAGCCTGCGTTACCAACTTACAAAACAGCCACAATAGGCAGGTGCATTTCTTGACTTATATCTTAAAATTGGTAGTAACAATGTTATTGGTGAAGCGCCAGACTTTTATATTATGAATGTGGAAACCTGCAGAAAATAACTTCGATTTCTCACCATGTGGTTCAGTTCCACAGGATAAAGAGAACAAAGCAAGTTAAGAAATCGTTTCTGTTATTGAATCCTTGTAGTCTGTTATGTGCAATGACCCATCCTGCAATAATACTGTATCTCTCCTGCCAGTAGTTTTTATACTTCGCTTCCCCTTCAGCCATAATTGTTCCCAATTCCCCCCCCCCCCTTCCTCACATATTACATTGTCAGGTATAGTTCCAGTGGGTCTCCAGTGGTTGCCAGCTCTCCACTTCTTTCAACTCTTGCTTGCTGAGCTGTCACTTGCAATGACTTTGCCCAGATGTCAGTTTTGGGTTGCTGGAATGAAGCCAAAGAAAAATCTTCCAGGCCTCACACTTTGGGTTTCCAGACAGTTTGCCTTTGGCTATGTAGCTGCACCCACAATTCCTAGCTTCATTAAAAAGCCATCCAATTCTGAAATATTAAAATGAACCATTACAGGCCAGAGTGCTGAAAATGAAAGCCTCCCTAAGTCTGAAAATTGGTATTAACTTTAGCAGGGAGCGTTTGATTCCTAAATTAAAATCTGCGAGACAGAGATAGATCATCTTTGCCAAAACTCATAAGATAAAGATTACCATGACTCAAAGAATCACTGGCAGTTAAAAGTCTTTTTACTTACAATTCAAGAATTCAGTTCCAGCAGTAACTAAAATAGTGGACATATTTAAGCAAGATACCCAGAAATATTAAAAAATTCAAAATTGCTTCAGTAAATCCAAACCAAATCTTTTCAAGTAATTTAAGTTATGCAACTGACCTTCATCCTATTGAGTCTGCTGAGAAACCTCTCCAGTACCATTGCCTATTCTTTCCTCAGTGATACAAAACATTCCTTCTCAAGCCTGTCCAATTCCTTGTTGCAAGCACTGATTAATTCTAAACCCACCATCTTCCCAACCAGTACATTCCAGGCCCAAACTATTATCTGAGTAAAGAGTTTGCCCTCCACATCCCCCCTGCAGCTTTTAGACAAAGTTTTAAATTTGTGTCCCTTGGTCCTTGAACTATCAATGAATCAAGCTAATGGAAACAGCTTCCATCTATTTCCCTTATCCAAACCAGTTATGGTTATGTACACCTTTCAGATCTCCTCTCAACCTCTTAACCGCTTTAAGTGCCATTTTCCATGAGTGAAGAGAATTACAACTGACACATGGTGGATGATTTGATTCCTCAGTCATACTTGAAATTTGCTTTGATTTACTGCTGATACTATTTCATACTGACATTAAAATGGAAGTATATCTGCAGTCTTGGACATTAAAGTTCAGAATGTCAAAGGCATTTATGTATATTTTTATGTATGTCTATTTCTTAAAATGAACCAGGGCTAATGAAATATTCAGTGTGCTCTTATTGTGCTAAGTTTAATTTGTTGCTTTCGGTGTGTAGAAGTCCAAATAACAAATATAGTTAATATATGATGGTGAAGTAAATTACTGAGTACCAGCAGTCTCCTTTCTCATTCATTCACCAACACTCTGAAGGAAAGTCAATAATTTTAATGAATTATGTATTTATTAAAGGAAAGAAGTTACAAAAAGACAAGCAGCAAGTGCAAGCGAGTTAGCTGGAGTGTTTGCTGACATCTTCAACTGCTCCCTGCTTCAATCTAAGATCCCCTCATGTTTTAAGAAGGCAATGATAATCCCAGTGTCGAAGAAGAGTAAGGTGGCATGCCTGAATGACTACCGACCTGTGGCTCTGACATCAATTGCTATGAAGTGCTTCGAGCGATTGGTTACAGCACACATCAACCATAGCCTACCGGTCAACCTTGACACTTTGCAATTAGCCTATCGGAGCAACAGGTCAATGGCAGATGCCATCTCTCTGGCACTAGATTCCTCTTTGGAACACCTGGAGAATAAAGTTGCATATGTAAGGCTCCTTATCATTGACTACAGCTCTGCCTTTAATACCATCATTCTAAATAAACTGATTCCTAAGCTCCAGAACCTGGGTCTTAGCACTCAGATCTGCAGCTGGATCTTCAGCTTCCTCACAGACAGGACCCAGGCTGTAAAAATAGGGGACAAGCTCTCCTCTACAATCACTCTGAGCACCGGTGCCCCACAAGGGTATGTACTCAGCTCCCTGCTGTACTCATGTGGTGAACTACATATACCTGTCTGGACACGCCCCTGATGACTGCTCCTGTAGCTCCTCCCACACACCCCTGTATAAAGGTGATGGAGGTCTGAGCCCTGCCTCTCTGTCTCCAGGATGTAGTATGGTCACTGCTTGTTCCTTCTTCCAGTCAATAAAAGCTGATACCTCGTTTTTACATCTCAGAGTGAGTTATTGATGGTGCATCAACTCACTGTACACCCGTGATTGTGTAGCCAAGTTTCCATCGAATTCAATATATAAGTTTGCTGATGACACCACAATTGTAGGTCGTATCACGGGAAATGATGACTTTGAGTACAGAGAGGAAATTAAGAACCTGGTGGCATGGTGTGAAGACAATAACCTATCCCTCAACATCAGCAAAATAAAGGAATTGGTTGTTGACTTCAGAAGGAGTAGCGGACCGCACGACCCCATCTACATCGGTGGTGCGCCGGTGGAACAGGTCAAAAGCTTTAAGTTCCTTGGGGTGAATATCACAAATGACCTGACTTGATCTAACCAAGCAGAGTCCACTGCCAAGAAGGCCCACCAGCGCCTTTACTTCCTGAGAAAGCTGAAGGAATTTGGCCTGTTCCCTAATACCCTCACAAATTTTTATAGATGCACTGTAGAAAGCTTTCTTCTAGGGTGCATCACAACCTGGTACGGAAGTTGTCCTGTCCAAGACCGGAAGAAGCTGCAGAAGATTGTGAACATAGCCCAGCACATCACACAAACCAATCTTCCATCCTTGGACTCACTTCACACCGCACGCTGTCGGAACAGTGCTGCCAGGATAATCAAGGACACGACCCACCCAGGCAACACGTTTTTTGTCCCTCTTCCCTCCGGGAGAAGGTTCAGGAGCTTGAAGATTCGTACGGCCAGATTTGGGAACAGCTTCTTTCCAACTGTGATAAGACTGCTGAACGGATCCTGACCTGGATCTGGGCCATACCTTCCAAATATCTGGACCTAACTTGCACTACCTTACTTTACCTTTTCTATTTTCTAATTATGATTTATAATTTAAAATTTTATTATATTTACTTTGATTTGTACTTCAGGGAGCGCGAAGCGCAGAATCAAATATCACTGTGATGATTGTACGCTCTAGTATCAATTGTTTGGCGACAATAAAGTAAAGTAAAGTAAAGCCAAACTGGGAATTAACAAGTTTAATATTGATTAAAAAAATGCTGCTAAATAACACACTTTTAAGTCACCTCTTCAATAATTTTATATGATGATTGAGGAAATATTAATATAATGGTTATTCATTGAATTGGATTTACCTTGGGTAACACATAGACCTCTGTTTTTCTAAGCTCTATATACTTATCCAGGAATCTCTGAAAAGACCTTACTGCAGCTGCCTCCACCCTCATTGCTGGCAGCCCATTCCACACACTCACCACTCTGTGCGTAAAACACTTACCCCTGACATCTCCTCTGTACCTACTCCAAGCACCTTAAAACTGTGCCTTCTCGTGTTAGCCATTTCAGCCCTGGGAAAAAGCCTCTGACTATCCACATGATCAATACATCTCATCATCTTATACGCCTCTATCGGGTCACCTCTCATCCTCTGCCGCTCCAGGGAGAAAAGGCCAAGTTCACTCAACCTATTCTCATAAGGCATGTTCCCCAGTCCAGGCAACATCCTTGTAAATCTCCTCTGCACCCTTTCTCTGGTTTCCATGTCCTTCCTGTTGTGAGGCAACCAGAACTGAGCACAGTACTCCAAGTGGGGTCTGACCAGGGTCCTGTATAGCTGTAACATTACCTCTCAGCTCTTGAAGTCCACCCCACGGTTGAGGAAGGCCAATGCACTGTATGCCTTCTTAACCACAGAGTCAACCTGCACAGAATCTTTGAATATCCTATGGACATTCACCCCAAGATCCCTCTGATCCTCCACACTGCCAAGAGTCTTACCATTAATACTATATTCTGCCATCATATTTGACCTACCAAAATGAATCACCTCCCACTTATCTAGGTTGAACTCCATCTGCCACTTCTCAGCCCAGTTTTGCATCCTATTGATGTCCTGCTGTATCCTCTGACAGCCCTCCACACTATCCACAACACACCCAACCTTTGTGTCATCATCAAATTTACTAACCCATCTCTCCACTCCCTGATCCAGGTCATTCTGGGAGTAGGTGTCCCAGAACAGATCCCTGAGGCACACCACTGGTCACCAATCTCCATGCAGAATATGACCCGTCTACAACCACTCTTTGCCTTCTGTGGGCAAGCCAATTCTGGATCCACAAAGCAAGGTCTCCTTGGATCCTATGCCTCCTTACTTTCTCATTAAGCCTTGCATGGGGTACCTTATCAAATGCCTTGCTGAAATCCATATACACCACATCTATTGCTCTACCTTCATCAATGTGCTTAGTCACATCCTCAAAAATTTCAATTAGGCTCATAAGGCATGATCTGGCTTTGACAAAGCCATCTGACTATTCCAAACTTATTATGCCTCTCCAAGTGTTCATAAATCCTGCCTCTCAGGATCTTCTTTATCAACTGACCAACCACTGAAGTAAGGCTCACTGGTCTATAATTTCCTGAGCTATCTCTACTCCCTTTCTTGAATAAGGGAACAGCATCCACAACCCTCCAATCCTCTGGAGTCTCTCCCGTCCCCACTGATGTTGCAAAGATCATTGCCAGTCTCCTCCCTCACCTCCCACAGTAGCGTGGGGTATATCTTGTCCAGTCCCAGTGACTTATCCAACTTGATGCTTTCTAAAAGCTCCAGCACATTCTCTTTCATAATGTCTGTATGCTCAAGCTTTTCAGTCTGCTGTAAGTCATACCTACAATTGGTAAGGTCCTTTTCCATAGTGAATACTGAAGCAAAATGTTTAAAAGGATAGATATCTGATGTTGCAGTACATGCAGTGTACATTACATCCCTATTTTTAACTACAAGAAACAGAAAGAGAAATGAGCCCTCAGTATCAGAGACCATTATGGTTTAATCTCTTTGATATATCTGCAGAGTGCCTATTATCTTTTAGGTGCCTCCATTTACCTTCCTCTACAATTCAGACTGTTTGTTTCCCAGTTCTGGGAAAACACAAGTTGCATGTTCATCAATGAATTGTGACTGAAGTAATTGCTTCAATGCATGCAGTCTCCTTTATCCTGTGCCTTTGTCCAATCCTATCTGCAGAATTATATTATTTCCGTGTATATTTTTGACATTCTTCTGGTCTATGAATCTTTGGATTTAGCATCTTCAAGGAGCATTTTTCAAAACAGTGGTGCTAGAATGTTTGTGAACCCTGCAGAATTTTCTCTATTTCTGCATAGATATAACCAAAAATGTGATTAGATCTTCACGTAAGTCCTAAAACTAGATAAACAGAACCCAATTAAAGAAATACCACAGAAAGCATTCTACTTGCTCATTTACTTATTGAGAAAAATGATCCAATATTACATGTATATGTTGAAAAAAGTATGTGAGCCTTTGCTTTCAGTAACTGGTGTGAGCCCCTTGTAAAGCAATAACTTCAACCAAATGTTTCTGGTGACTGTTGATCAGTCCTGCACATTGGCTTGGAGGAATTTTAGGCGATTCTTCCTTACAAACCTGCTTCAGCTTTGGGATGTTGGTGGGCTTCCTTGCACTAATTGCTTGCCTCAGGTTCTTTCACCACATTTCAATAGGATCAATGTCAGGACTTTGACTTGGCCATTCCAAAACATGAATTTTCTTCTTTTTAAACCATTCTGTCCTTGATTTACTCCTGTCTTTCGGATCATTGTCTTGTTGCATTATCCAACTTCTATTAAGCTTTACGTGATGGACCGCTACCCTGACGTTCCCCTGTAAAATGTCTTGATACAGTTTTGAATTCATTGTTCCTCAACAATCGTAAGCAGTCCAGACCCTGAGCAAAGCAGTTCCAAACCATGATGCTCCTTCCACCATGCTTCACAGTTGGGATGAAGGTATGGTGTTGTTGTGCAGTGTCCTTTTTTCTCCAAACATTTCTGTCAAAAAGATCAACTTTTGTCTCATCTGTTTATAGAACATTGAACGAGAAGCATTGTAGAACATCCAGGTGGTCTTTGCAAACTTGAGATGTGCAGTAATGTTTTTTGTTAGAAAGCAGTTGTTTCCTCCATGGTGTCCTTCCACGAACAGCATTCTTGTTCAGTGCTTTCCTTATAGTGGACACATGAACAGAGATGTTAGCAAATTCTAGAGATTGTTGCAGGTCTTTAGCTGTTACCTTTGGGTTCTTTTTCACCTCCTTCAGCATTGCTTGGTGTGCTGTTGGTACGATCTTTGCAAGATGCCCACTCCTAGGGAGAGTAGCAACAGTACTGAGTCTCCTCAGTTTGTGGACAATTTCTCTTTCTATGGACTGATGACCACTCAGGTCTTTAGAAAAGCTATTGCAGCCTTTTCCAACTGCATGTATCTCTACAATTCTTCTTCTAAGGCCCTCTGAAAGTTGTTTTGATCAAGGCATGGTGCACATATACAGATCTATCTTGAGAAGAGCAAACTTGGTCAATAACCAGACTTTGTGTGTCTTTTTTATAGGGCAGAGCTCCTATACAACCAACAACTCCAATCTCGTCTCATTGATTTGAACGCCTGTCTCCAAATAGCTTTTGTAGAAAGCATTACCCCAGGGGTTTCCATACTTTTTCCAACAAATACATATAATATTGGATCATTTTTTTTCAATAAATAAATGAACAAGTATAATGTTTTATGTGTTATTTATTTAATTGTGTTCTCTTTATCTAGTTTTAGGACTTGCATGAAGATCTGATCAAATTTTAGGTCATATTTATGCAGAAGTAGAGAAAATTCTTCAGGGTTCACAAACTTTTTAGTACCACTATAGTTTAAATGTACTTCTATACATCAATGGCTTATGACTTACTGGTTTTAAATCGTCCAGCTAGATACCGATGGTTTGCCTTGAGTGGATAACAGACAAATTTCCTGTGTTAAGTTTGGCTGTCTCTGCACAAATATCATGCCTTAGATTTATTCACTGGCTCCTCCTTCCACAGAATTAACCTTATTTGACACTAGATACCTTGTATTCAATTGGTATGTAGATCCTGACCTTGTGTCTGACCCTCCACAACTCATTTTTTCTACTCCATGGACTTCTGATGTCCTTGTCTTTGGTGCATTGTCTGTAGAAGTGAATTTCTAAGACTCAGTTTGCACAACCTATGCAGGCCATTTCATTTCCAACTATTCACATTGCTGTCTTCAATACTTCACAGTTTCATTGACTTTACTTTCCTTTTTATGCTTTTGCATTTTGCTTTGCCTCATGTAACTTTGTCCATTCACTGCCCGATATTTATAGCCTGATTTAAGACAATTTTGCACCGTTGCTTGTCCATATGCACTTTTCTTTAGGTCTGTCTCATACAGCACAGTTTCTTCAGGCTGATGTCCTAGTTTGGTTCCTTAAGGATGTTGTAGCTAGATGTGGTACTTGGGATAAGCTCCCACTACCTATTAAATGCTCGCAATGGCGTGCGCCTCAAATGGCCTCTGGCAACGAAGTCCAGCTCCTGGCCTTCAAGTGTGGCTGAACTACTCAGCCTAGTGGAACCACTTCTACTGACAGGAGAAGGGACAAAGGCAGGTTACTGAACCCTTCAAAGCAGTAAGGCACATCAGCCATGGTTGGCTATCTCATGGGCAAAGTGCCAATTCCAGACTATACTTGAATCAATGACGGATGCTTAACGGTTGTGGCAGGGCTTGAAAAATATTACGTTTTATAAAGTTAAATCAAGTGACATACAGTAGGTGATAACTGGGCTTCACTTCCAGATGACTTCAATGCATTCTGTGTTCTGCTCACTTTGACTCTCAAAGCATGAAGGAGCCATCACAAACTCCCACAACCACAGATGATCCTGTGATTTCAGTCGCTAAGGCTGATGTGTGAGCATCATACAGGATGGTGAACCTGTGAAAAGCATTCAGCCCAGATGGGATACCTAGCCAAGCATTAAAAATCTGTGCTGATAAGCTGCAGTGTTCACCAATATCTTTAACCTCTCACTTTGGCAGTCCGAGGTACCCAACTGCTTCAAGCAGGCTTCAATTATATCAGTGCATAGGAGATCTGCCTCCATGACTGTCGTCCAGTAACACCTACAACAACAGTGATGAAGTGTATTGAGAGGTTGGTGATGAAGCAGATCAACTCCTGTCTGAGAAGCGACTAGTTAGTGCATTGTTCATTGATTCTATTGTGGATATTATTCTACTATGGACTTACTGTGTATGCAGCAAAAAGATGAATCCCAAGATTGCCTAAGGTGACATATATGTACATTGATAATAAATTTACTTTCAACTTTGAAAAATTAATACCTAAAAGAAGGCCTTTTCATGCTATTTGGATTTAACATAGGGTTGGTGCTTATTTAAAAAGTGCACAGATGGCTACGTTATTTCTTAAAAATTTTTATTCAGTCTTCATAATATTTTTAGAAAGTGGACAATGCTGCTTGCAGTCTTCTAACTTGATTGCAGAACAGAGCAATGCAGAACAGAGAAAGCAGATATAGAGCGCTCAGCTGGGTTTTACATTCTATAGCTACATTCCTTCAGGTACTATAATAAAATTGTAGCCTAGCAAAATCAATTTTGGCTCATGCTAGTGCCCATTACCGTGGCAACTCACTATTCCACTAGGGGTCTTATACGGCTTGACCCTAATTCATTAGGATGTTACATCAGGACTGGACTTTGGCGTTGTCTTTGCATATTACCAGTTTTATGCCCAGGAATAAAATTTCCACATTACAAAAGCTATCAACTTCAGTCCTACAGTTAATATCAATGTGGTGTCTACCAGTTGTAGACACTATTTCAATACTACTGTATCTGGAGTTCTGAAGTATATACAATGCAAAAGTATACTCCAAGATAATATGTTCACCAAGCTAATCTGAAGCTCTAACCATGACTCTGATTTAAGGTATCTAAAAAAAGTCACACCATGAAAAATGCCCATATTAATAGATGGTGCATAAAAGGTGTGTGGTATTAGACCAGTGTACTCAAAATTCCCTGTTTGCTATTTTTAATCAATATCCCTTAAAATATATGTGTTTTTACATGTTTGTATTAAAACACCTAGGTATTGTTTTAAACTTCAGAGTGAATTAGCTTCTAGGTATTACAAACAATATGATTCAAAGTATTCAATGGTTCATTTATTATCAAAGTATACAACTCTGAAATTATTCTTCTCTAGATAGCCACAAATCCAAGAAAAAAAGAATGGCAACACTATCATCAACCCAAAATCCCCTCTCCCTACTTACAAAAACAAACAACAGAACAGGAACATTGACTCCCAAATCCCCCTCTCCCACACAAAAAAAATGAGAAAGGTCATGCGAGAAACATAGACTATAGAAAACTATAAGACTGGAAAAAAGTCCATAGTTCCTGGGCCAAATCCATTTCCATAGCCATATCCAAATTGCAGAAAATGTCGATCACATTCTCTGGGCAAGCGGCATGCCACACAGTCTCCTCTCTGGCAGTAGAGCGATCCCCACCAGTGATCAAAAGGCAGGCAGCCACTGTTCGCCTTCCACATTCGCCTCATTGTTTCAGTCTCCTTCGTCACTGTAATCGGCAAAATGGAGTTGATTTTGTCATTGAAATATGCTGAGAACTGTAAATCATAATAAAGCTGGACAATTTGTTCCACTTGCCATTTGCCTCATTGAATATCATTCTCTTCATGAAGAAATTGCTGGATTTGTATTATGAATGAAAATTAACACACATTGAGGGTTCAGCTTGGGACATGCTGACAGTAAGCTATTTTCTACAATAACAGCCTACCCTTCCAGTCCAGAAGTACTACCGGTACTTTGAGTCTAATTCACTGTCCTTCAATCTCTAATATTTCTGTTTCTTTCTCTGCCTTTAAGTATGGAAAAGAAGCAAGATCAGGCTGTATGACTTAGAGATCATGTTCCTTCGATCGACAAGATCATAGTCACACATCGTCAGAGCCTTTTCACTCTGCCCAGTGTTCTTTGATTTTTTTAAGCCCAAACTTCTAATCATGGTCATTTACATTCGATAATTACAAAAGTTAATGAACTACTAAAACAGCATGTTTCTAAATAATGTTGGATCCTGATGTTTTGCAATCCAAGAAGTCAAGAATGAGGCATAAAATTTGTTGGTTATGATAATTTGATTAAGTGTTACAGGAGCAAAGAATACCAGTGAGGAAGCATGCTGAGAGACAGGAGAGAACAAAAAACATGCAGCAATGTGCACAAAATGCCGGAGAAACTCAGCAGGCTGGGCAGCATCTATGGAAGAGAGAAAACAATTGAGGTTTGGGGCCGAGACCCTTCGTCGGGACTCATCAATCCAGTATGAGTCAAAGGTCTTCAAGCTGTAGCTCCAGTTCCTTAATACATTCTCTCAGGGGCAGCACTTCAGGTCACCTGGAGCAGATGTGTTTATCTAGGAGACTGGAGGTCACCCAGACTTCTCACATCCCACACACAGTACAAATCACTGCCCCGGAGCCATTCTCACTACACTACTATGCCCAGCATCATCATATCTAATATAACTGGATTTAAATTCTATATTGAATTCATTGAGTTCATTCCTAATTTAATACTTAATGTCATTATTAAAATTCAGCCACATAGCAAGCACAGTTAAGGTAAATTGTTTTGTCTGTCCAATTAAGTTGTTCTCCAACACCTAATTTTCTACAATCATATATCTTTGCAAATATGGAATAAATGTATATGCATTATTGAAAGAATACTATACCAACCCGCTACATCAATTCCACTGCTGTTTGTTAAATGTTCAAAAACAATGGGTTTTTTTACAAAAAGATGAATTAAGGCCAATCTCAGATTTGGATCTTCAATATTAAAACAAATATTGAATCCATTTAATTAACAGAAAACAATTCCTTAATTAGTATTGAATTCTTGGATTACAATGTTCCTTGATATTTCAATAGTATTCAAATTTCCAAACTAGAGTTTCTGCCAGTTACTGAATTTCAAAAACCAAGGAAACATTAATGTCCAGAATGAACAGAAATCAAAATATATGACTGAAATTCCAACAATTTCCAACAAAGTATCAGTAAACAAAAAATCAGCAACCTGATTGCACTTTCTGCTGCTGTGGCACTACAAGAAATTTATTTGTTGATCCTGATTCAACTTACAGAAGATGGAATAAAAGCAGGTGAATAAACTATCACCGATGATAAATTCATACATTTCTATAAATACCTATTCAGTACAGGCTGGACAATTATCTTGCTTGGTAATTTTGTTGGTTACTGGAATTAACATTATTGAAAATATGAACCTTGAGTCATGTAGTGCATTTATACAAATGCTATCCGAGCCATTCTTGCAACTATACAGAATACACACGAAGGCTGACAGACATGCTCAGAGATCGAATTGCACACTAAATTGGAATAATTGTTTACAATCAGTTACACAAAAGTTTAATCTGTGAAAATCGCCATTGTGCATCCAAGATTCATACATAATGCACTGAAGCAGGCCATAACTGTAGACTTGAGGTCCACTTTAATGTTCATTGAAGGGAGCCAAATGTTACTTTATCCACCTCTGTAAGTGTGAAGCCTCCATTAATGTAAACATTGATTCTTCACTATCCCATCTTTACAGATGGATGACCAGATCTTCCCTGGCACAAAATCAAGACTTAACCATCTTGCCCCCATCACCCCAATCACCAGCAGTTTTGCCCCATTTTCCTTCCCCCACCACAAATGATACCAGATATTATCTACCTCATCAACCACAGACCACAACACTCCCCAACCCATTTGTTCCTGCCTGACTCTGTCCACTATCCCCCAAGCTTAGGGTTAATGAGAATTCTACTTGAACAAAATGACCGTGCACAAGACCACTTTAAACCTCTGTAGAGTTCCCACTCCTACAGAATGACTTAGGAATAGAATTTGGAATTTCAGTCTTAATAAGCATTGCGTTTTGTCAAAGAGGGAATTCAGCTGTGGGTTATTAAGTAAAATCATAATACTCACATGCAAATTGGTTAACCTTATAAAGTGACTTCACAGCTCTCTGAGGTCTTTGCAATTCTCCATTTCTAAAGATTCTGGGGTTCTTGGGAAGTATTTTTGCTGGCCAGTGTCACATAATTCTTGATCTTCTTAAGCAATGAAGCAAGTTCAAGAGGCCATATGCCCTACTCCTCCTCCTACTTGTTGCATTCTCATTTAATAATGATTTTCATTTCCTTGCCACAAGTGGCTTTACCTTCAAATGCTCCAGGTGCAGCTCTGAATTTTCTTTCCTTGTTTCTCTCTCTCTCTCTCCCCCCCCCCCCCCTTTACAAAACTCTATTTTCATGCTGAATTCCAAGAATTCACTTCAGCCTGGAATGTATTTAATGTTGCTGTTGGTGTATGGAAGTATATACCAACACTCACTATTGGATGTATTCATTTATTGGCAGCTATTGTGTCTCCTTGTAATATCGTTAACCTCCTTAGGCTATCATACAGCAGAAAAAATATTTGCCTTTGTGTGTCCTTTGATGCAAATTTAGGAAAGCTATGTTACATAAATTGTCAACTCGCACCTGACCAATTTAAAAAATATATCAAAATATTTATTTTTCATCTGATCTTGAGGTAAGCCAACACAGAGAGGCTGTTGATAAGAAGTAGTGAGGAATTAAGAGTTAGGGTTTTGTTGATATTTCTCATAAGAATAACTGGCACTCATGGTATCTTCATGATCCATTAAGGCCACTTGTTCACAGATGTTCCTGAGAAATAATTGCAAAGGAACACATCATGTTAACATCCAAACATTAATACTGAACTTTTCTACTTGCATGCTCACAGATAGTGTTTTGTCACCATCATCCCCTCCCCCTCCATATTAATCCATAAAAACATTATAGCTGGCAAGCAGAGAATTAGAAAACCCCAGTCTACAACATTGCGCCAAACCTCAGACTCCCACAAGTGTAGAATATATAAATTTTGAAATTGGGCCTAGAATGTAAAATTATTCCTGGTGAACACCAATTGCTCAAATTGATGCCACATGTTAAAAACTCATTTACACTGCTAAAGGTGTAATGCTATTGTTGGTGCTGACATTATACTGTTCGCTTTTTGAGCAAAGTAGAGCTCTGCATACTGTATATATTTAAAATAACTCCATTTACTATCTTTCAACTTCCATAAAGATAATTTAAAATAATTAAAGCACTGACCATTCCATGAGATTGCTCTAAGATATGTTCATGTTAAAATGCAGGCCAGCTAACTACCAGAAAATTTCACAATACTGTTTTCTTTACAGTCTTGTGAAGCAAAGTATTGCAGCAATGAATACTGAATATTTTTAATTTGCATGTATAATAACAGTGATAAAAGATTGTATTCATTCTTGTTGGATGAAGGCTTGACTACTATAGCTGAGTACCGGTAGTTCATCTTGCATCAAGACAGGATACAAATTATTTTGCAATGAAGACATCTCAACAGAGCAAACTCCCACTGATAACAAGGTGATAAGACCATAAGACAATAAGATAAAGAGGTAGAATTAGGCCATTTGGTCTATTCAGTCTGCTCTTCCATTTCATAATGGCTGATTTATTATCCCACTCAACCCCATTCAACTGACTTCTCCCTGTAACATTTGATGCCATTATTAATCAAGAACCTATCAAACTCCACTTTAATTATATCCAATAGCTTGGCCTCAGTGTGGCTATGAGTTCCAAACATTCACAACCCCCTAGCTAAGGAAGTTCCTCCTCATCTACTTTCTAAAGGGACATCCTTCTGTTCTGAGGTTGTTCCCTCTGGATTGAGAACCTCCACTACAGGGAACATCTTCTCCGTGTACACTCTATTTAAAGCTTTCAATATTCAATAGGTTTCAATGAGGTAACCCCCCACCTACTTCTAAACTCCAGTGAGTACAGACCCAGAGCCATCAAACATTTCTCACACGCTAACTGTTTCAATCCCAGGATCATTCTTACAAAACTGCTCTGCAGCCTCTCCGATGCCAGCACATCCTTTCTTAGATTAGGGGCCCAAAACTGCTCACAATGCTGTAATTGCAGACTTACCAATGCCTTATAAAGCTCCAGCATTACATCCTTGCTTATATATACTAGTCCTCTCAAAATGAATGCTAACATTGTATTTTCCTTCCTTACCAGTGACTCAACCTGCAAGTGAACCTTCAGGGAATCTTGCATTAGGACTCCAAAGTCCTTTTGCTCCCAGTTTAGAAAATAGTTCATGCCTTTATTCCTTCTACTAAAGTGCATGACAATAAACTTAAACCTTACCCATACCCTATATTACATTCCATCTGCCACTTTGCTCAATAAAAGTTGTTATATGTTAAAGTACTTGATAGGACTTTGGGCAAAATTCTGCTCTTCATTATATACCATAGACATTTTCTATCCACTTGAATGAGCAAACTACTTCTTATTTTAACATTTCATCTAAAAATGGCCAAATCCGGCTGTGCAGGTGTCATTACAGTGTCAGTGTCATCTGAGGAGTTAATGCTCAGGACTTTAGAATTCGATTTATATTGACTCAGATGTGAGGGTACATACTGTATTAAATCCTGTCAAAGTTTTTCACCTTTTGTTATTACTTCAAAAAGCACACCAAAATGAAACAGATTTATCTTCTGCCAAAAACGTAATTGATATGTCAGCAGTGAAGCAGCAGTAGCTCTCTTAGCTCAACCAGTTCACCCCATTGCAGTGACTCAAGCACAAAGGGTTGATACTCGAGGTGCAGTGTTGAGGGACTGTTGCATTATTGGAGATACTAATTTTCAGAAGACGAATTAAAATATTGGCCCATCTATTCCATCAGGTAGTCACAAAAGATTTTGTTAAACTATTGGAAGAAGGAAAACTATTCCCAAGGGAAATTGCATCTCTTTAGATTGGTTAGTATAAACTCCAAAAGGGAAAAATACCCAGAGCTATTAGAAAGAACATGAGAGGATTCCATTAATTTGATGATTCTCTTAAAAACTGGCTCAGATGCAGTGCTATGAATCACTGCTGTGTTGTGTTGCATTATAAATCTTAGACCTATTTCACTTCTGTGTGTAGACTGAAATGAATGTTCAAATTGATTGCAATAACATATGAAGATATGTTGTATATGGTATTTTGATAATTGTTGGAAGCTTTAAATAAAATGCTGCATTGTCCATTTGACAATCTAACATACATCAACAAAAGTGGCTGGGAAAATACTGTGTGAAAAATAATATCTGTTTCTATAAAGAAAAGATATTTAGTCAGGCAAACTAACAAGATTCTGCACAAGGAAGGAGCCAAAGTAAGCTAAAGGATAAGGAAGTTCCAAAATAAAACCAGGAAATGGATTAAAAAAAAATAAAGTTGGCTAAAGTAACGGAAGCACTGCATATTTGTTAGGAAAATGAGGTCCAGGCATTGTTTGGGGGAATACCAACTGGAGTTCCCTGAGACTCAGAGAACTGAGTACTGGCCACATACAGTATTGTTTTGAAATTATATCAACCAGTGCAAAGTTGAATAAAATAAAACGGTTGACAGCAAAACAAAATGATGCAAATAAGTGAAAGATGACGTTAAGGCAGAATTTTCCACCAATTTTCTGTACTGCAAAATGCAAGTACAGTCTTATAACAGTGCATTGGGGTCAAAGTGAGATCTGCAGAATTCAGAAAACCAAGTGTCCATTTCTTTAATCAATTAGAAGAAGGATTAAATGTCTTGCCTTCACTGCTGATAGAAAACTAGGTAAGCTCTGAGGATTTCACAGAGGCATTGAAGGGATGGAGACTGGATCAGCTATTGGGCAAAAAGTTCAGAGATTAAGTGTGGAACTTATTCTCTTAGAGATAAAAGAGAATGTGAAAATGTGTAAGTATAGGAATTCAGGATAACTTTGGGGCTTTATGAGTAAATCAGAAAATATTAAACAAGCAACTAAGGAAGCAAAGTGGGACTCAAACACTATGCTAGCATGTACTGCAGAGATGAAATGCAAGGTTTGTTGGATCGATTCCTTGGATAAAAGGGTTATTCTGTAAAAAGGGGCTAAGCAGGAAATGTCCACTTTCTTTTAGAATTCAAATGTAATTTCATACAAACATGCCAAAAACTTACAAGAGTTTGATAAAACTAATGTGTGTAAACTTATACCATGTATGACCTCAAGCCTCTCTTGCCATCAAATAAGGTCACAGCTGATCTGATCCTGGCCCCAGATCTGACTTAGAATCAGAATCAAAATCATATTTAATATCAACGGCCTATGTCATGAAATTTGTTAATTTGCGGCAGCAGTGCAATGAAGTACTGTACATGATAAATAAATATAGAGAAAAAACTGAGTTACAAGAAGTATTAAATAGTTAAGTTAAAATAAGTAGTGCAAAATACCAGAAATAATAAAATAGTGAGGTAGTGTTCAGTGGTTCAATGTCCATTTAGAAATCAGATGGCAGAGAGGATGTGGCTGTTCCTGAATCACTGAGCGTGTGCCTTCAGGCTTCTGTACTTCCTTCCCAATGGTTACAGTGTGAAGGGGGCATGTTTTAGGTGGTGGGAATCCTTAACGATGGACACAACCTTCCTAAGATGCTGCTCCTTGAAAATGTCTTGGATACTATGGAAGATGGTACACATGTTAGAGCTGACTAATTTTTCAAGTTTCTCTAACTTAGACAGACAGATTGGGAGAATGGGCAAAGAAGTGGCAGATGAAATACAGTGTTCGGAAGTGTATGGTCATGCACGTTGGTTAAAGAAATAAAAGGGTATTTTTCTAAATTGAGAGAAAATTCAAAAAATCTGAGGCACCAAGGGACTTGGGAGTTTTTGTGCCGGATTCCCTAAAGGTTAATTTGCAGGTTGAGTCTGGGCAATGTTAGCATTCATTTCACAAGGACTAAAATATAAAAACAAGGATGTAATGTTGAGGCTTGATAAAGCACTGGTGAGGCCTGACTTGGACTATTGTGCACAATTTTTGGTCCATTATCTTAGAAAGGATGTGCTGACACTGGAGAGGGTTCAAAGGAGGTTCATGAGAATGATTCCAAGATTGAACAGCTTGTTATATGAATAGTGTTGTTTGATGGTTCTGGGCCTGTATTCACTTGAATTCAGAAGAATGAGGGGTGACCTAATTGAAACTTATCGAATCATGAAAGGTCTTGATAGAGTGGATGCAGACAGGATGTTTCCAATGGTGGGAGAGACCAGAGGACACTGTCTCAGAATAGAAGGGCATCTTTTTAGGATGGAAATAAGGAGGAATTTCTTTAACCAGAGAGTGGTGAATCTGTGGAATTTGTTGCCACAGGTGGCTGTGGAGGCCAAGGCTATACGTATACTTAAGGCAGAGGTTGATAGATTCTTGATTAGTCATGGAATGAAGGGTTACAGGGAGAAGGCAGGAAATTGGGGCTGAGAGGAAAAATTGATTAGCCATGATGAAATGGGGGGAACAGACTCGATGGGCCAAATGGCCTCATTCTATTCTTATATCTTATGGCCTTGGACAAAATAAAATGCAAAACTAACTGATTTAAAAATGAGGCATTGTTGCAGTCATGTGGCAAAGTAACTTAGAAAGACATGAAGCTGAGGAGGTAAAGAAGATTCAGAAGGAAACTAAAATCAGCAAATTTGTAGGCATTTGAGCTATGCCTAGCCACAATGTCATGGGTGTAGAGAGAGTAGAGCACAATTCCTTGAGATGTTGATTATCAGCGAGATGAAGATGTTGTTTTTGATCTGCACAGACTATGGTCTTCCGATGAGGAAGTCAAGGATCCAGTTGCACAGGGAGGTACAGAGGCCAAGGTTTTGGAGTTTTTTTTACCAGACCTGTTGGAACAAATGTATTAAATGCTGATCTGTAGTCAATAAACTGCAGCCTGACATAAGTATTAGTATTGTCCATGTGAACCAAGACCACGTGAAGAGATTGCATCCGCTGTCGGCCTATTGTGGCGATAGGCAAATTTCAGTGGGACCAAGTCCTTGCTGAGACAGGAGTTGATTCCACCCATAACTAACCTCTCAAAACACTTCATCACTGTAGATGTGAGTGCTACTGGATGATAGTCGTTACGGCAGCTCACCCTGTTCTTCATGGGCACAAGTATAATTGTTGCCCTTTTGAAGCAGGTGGGAACTCCAGACGGTAACAATGACAGATTGAAAATGTCTTTGAAGACACACACCAGTTGGTTGACACAACTATTGTTGCCAGAATTTCAGATGGTGATGGTAGGGCGTACAGGATTGAGATAGATCAAATGGTTGAGTGATGTCACAGGAACAACCTTGCACTCAGTGTCAGTAAGACCAAAGAATTGATTGTGTGACCTCAGAAAGGATAAGATGAGTGAATACACACTTCTGATCGAGGGATCAGAAGTGGAAAGAGTGAGCAATTTCAAGTTCCTGATGTCAACATATCTGAGGTTGTATCCTGAGCTCACCATATTGATGCAACTACAAAGCAGCTATATCTCATTAGCAGTTTGAGGAGATTTGTATGTCACCAAAGACAGTCGCAAATTTCTACAGATGTACCACGGAAAGCATTCTAACAGGCTGCATCATCGTCTGGTGGGGGTGGGGGTGCTGCACAGGATTATAATAATTGGAAGAAAGTCAACTCCATCATGGGCACTAGCCTTCCCAGCATCCAGGACATCTTCAAGGATCAATACCTCAAAAAGGCAGCATCCATCATTAATGACCCTCATCACCCAGGACATGCCCTCTTCTCATTGCTACCATCAGGGAGGAGATACAGGAGCCTGAAGGCACACACTCAGTGATTTAGGAACAGCTTCTTCCCATCTGCCATCTGATTTCTAAATGGACATTGAGTCCATGAACACTACCTCACTAAATTTTTGCACTACTTAATTCCTCAAATTCACAATTTTATTAATATGTATTGCATTGTACTAGTGCCACGTAGCAACAAATTTCACAACATATACCAATGTTATTAAACCTGATTCTGAATGTGACTGAAAAATGAAACATTTTCAGTCAGCTTCTGCTTGAATTGGAATTGGTTTATTATTGTTACGTGTACTGAGATGGAGTGAAAAACTTGTCTTTCAGATCAATTCATCACACAGTGCCACATGGTAGTACGAGGTAAAGCAACACAGGTGACATTTATGTACTTTGAGACCAAAATTTATTCTGAACTGTGAATACAGAATAAAGTGTAACCACAACAGAGAAAATTCACTGCATATAGACAATAAGGTGCAAAATCATAAGGTAGATTGTGATGTCAAGAGTCAGGGAAACATTCAGTCATCTCCTAACCGTGGGGGTAGAACCAGCCCTTGAGCCTGTTAGAATGTGCTTTCAGACTTTTTTGTCTTCTGCCTGACGGAAGAAGGGGGAAGCGAGAATGTCCAGGATGGAGGACAGTGTCGATGGAGGGCAGGCTGCTTTCTATGATGTACTGCGGATGGAGTTAGAGCAGAATCTGTCCACACAGTCATGAGTGTACAGAGTGCTCAGTAAGGGACCGAGGATACAATCTTGTGGAGCACCAGTGTTGAGGGTAATGTTGGCAGAGATGATGCTGCTTATCATTATTGACTGCAGCTTGTCAGGAAATTGAGGATCCATTTGCTGAGGGAGATGCTTACATTCAAGTCTTGGAGTTTTGTGATGAGTTTGCTTGGAATTACCATGTTGAATTTGGAGTTATAATCAATAAAAATTTGGTTACATAGATGTCTCCACTGTCCAGCTTCTCTAGAGGTGCGTGTAGGGCAGGGCGATGGTGGCAGCTGTAGAACTATTTTGGTGGCAGGCAAACTGCACTGGCTTGAGCAAGGTTGGAATTAATGCAGCCAGGACCAGCATCTTGAAGTACTTCTTGATGGTGGAAGTTATAGCCACTGGGTAGTAGTCATCAAGGCATGTTACCTAGTTTTTCTTAGGTACTAGTAAGATAGTGGTGTTCTTAATGTACATGGGAACCTCAGATTGTAGCAAGCAGTGGTTAAAAATATCTGCAAACTTCACCCCTCACTCACACACAGCTGATTCACACAGGATCTAAGGACACGGCTAGGGACAACATGCAGGCCAGATGCTTTCTGTGGGTACTCCCTCTGAAAACTGATGAACATCTGCATCTGCTATGGTTTCTGGAGACTTTCAGGACAGGTGGTGACATACCGGTCCCTTCTGTTTATAATGTACACAGAATCCATTATGCTCATCAGGATGGGATGTGCTGTTGTCGGCAAAGCTGCCCAGCTTTGTTTACAGTCCATTATAACATGTAAGCCCTGCCACAACTGATGGCTGGTCTGGAATATATTCTGAGAATATATAACGATTGTCATTAATACAATTGAGGCAATTATCTCAGTGGAATCATTAGGTGCATTGTTTGAGGGAGTTCATTCAGTCATTGTTGCTCTTTGTCAATGGAATTCTCTTATATTTGCATTTCATGCGATTAGATTCCACAACAAAACGTCACATGTGGTAATCAATTAAAACTGCTTGTTTAGATCTCCTACAAACAAGAGAAAATCAAAGCTGCTGATCTCCTGTTTCTCCAAACTAAGTTTTTGATTGGAGTATTTTTCATGAAGTTTCCACTTGACAAAATAAATAAACTATCACTAAAAATATAATTTTTAGAATTTTTTTAAATTTACTATTAAAGTGATCATTGAAGTTCAGTCAAAATAATATTTCATTGAGTTCTTAACATCAGTCACCAGCATAGAAATCTGAAAAAGACAGATGTGACATTTGTCTTTAATGTGGAACTGATTAGGTGACGTATGAGAAGAGAAAATTAAATCTAAACCATAGAAAGGAATAAATAACTTTAAGTGAGATTCCTTTTTGTACAAACAAGTGAAAATCTGCAAATGCTGGAAATCTAAGCAACACACACAAAATACTGGGGGAGCTCAGCAGGCCAGGCAGCATCTATGGAAAAGAGTACAGTCAACTTTTCAGGTCAAGACCCCTTTTGTACAGATATGCTTGGAAAAAAATGGCAACTAAAATCATATTTTATATGCAGGAAAATGGCTCAGTTTAGCTTTTTGTTTTCAGAAAGTATCGAATCAATTGGAACAATTTTCACATGGAGAGGAATGAGTCTTCATTGAGTTAAGGTTTCTTGGTATATGTTATGTAACTCCAAATGTTGAGACAATCATATACCAATAAACAGTAAATAGTAGAATCTGCAGGCATCTTCAACATAGATGGAACCAAACACTCAAGTTAATGGCTATGGCAGCCAATGGCAACTTAGTCCTTAGCATGTATTGTGTTTAACTTTGTTGTTGGGAGTAAAACTCTGATTGCCATGAGGCCATTATTAACCTGACAGCCAATGGCAGCTTAACCCTTGCCATGTACTGTGTTTAAATTTGTGGTTGTAATAAACTGCTGATAACCATGAGGGCATTGTTAATGAGGCATAACAATTTACACATTGCCCCAGCAGAATTTGGAAAGAGAATTGCTTCCAAACACCCAGGGTAAATGTGGCCTCTGGGCTCAGAACATTTCTTCCCTTCTCCTTTCTCTTCTAACAGTTTGTCCTGTTCTTCTGGCCCTTCTGTTTACCAGTGTGCTCATATCTAGGAGTCACTGGTTTGTGGAGAAACTTAAAGTCCTTCAGCATTTTGGCTCATCATTCACGTAATACTGGCGACTTTAAAGAACTCTACAAAGTATCAATAATTCTTAGACTGAAAGACTACAAGACGTAGGAGCAAAATTAGTCCATTTGGCCCAGTGATTCTGCTCCACCGTTCAGTCATGGCTGATCCTTTTTTTTCTCCTCCTCAGCCTCACTCCCCAGTCTTCTCCTCATAACCTTTGATGCTGCGGCCAATCAAGAACCTATCAATCTCCACCTTAAAATCACACAATGAGCTGGCCTCTACAGCTACCTGTGGTAACAATTTCCACATATTAATCACCCTCTGGCTAAAGACATTTCTCCACATCTCTGTTTTAAATGGACACCTTCTATCCTGAGTCTATGGTCTCTTGTCCTAGACTCTCCCACCATGGAAAACATCCTTTCCACAACTACTCTGTCCAGGCCTTTCAACATTCAAAATGTTTTAATGAGATTCCTCGTCACTTTCTAAATTCAGTGAGTACAGGCCCAGATCCATCAAACATATTTCATAGGATAACCCTTTCATTCCTGGAATCATGCTTGTGAACCTCCTCTGAATCCTCTCCAATGCCAGCACATCTTTTCTTAGATAAGGGGCCCAAAACTGTTAACAAAACTCAAGGTGAGGCCTCACCAGTGCCTTATAAAGCCTCAGCATCCCATCCCTGCTCTTATATTCTAGACCTCTTGAAATGAATGCTAACATTGCATTTGCCTTCCTCACCACTGACTCGACCTGCAAGCTTACCTTTTGGGTATTCTGCACAAAGACTCCCTTTGCTTCTCAGATTATTGGACTTTCTCCCCATTTAGAAAATAGACTGCATATTTATTTCATCATCAAGTATCTCACGTAGTCTGTACACACCAGCTGTATGGTGAAAAGGGCAGAACAGCGCCTCTTTCACCTCAGACGGTTGAGGAAGTTTGGTATGGGCACCTAAATCCTAAGAACTCTCTACAGGGGCATAATTGAGAGCATCCTGACTGGCTGCATTACTGCCTGTATCTCCCTTAATCACAGGACTTTGCAGAGAGTGGTGTGGGCAGCCCAGCGCATCTGTAGTTGTGAACTTCCCATGATTCAGGATATTTACAAGGACAGGTGTGCAAAAATGGCCCGTAGGATCATTGAGGACCTAAGTCATCCCAACCACAATCTATTCCAGCTGATACCACCCGGGAAGCGGTACCACAGCATAAAAGCCAGGACTAACAGGCTCTGGGACAGCTTCTTCCACCAGGCCATCAGACTGATGAATTCACACTGATTTAAGTGTACTGTATATTACATTGACTGTTCTATTTATTATAAATTACTATGATTGCACTTGGCACATTTAGATGGAGCCATAACATAAAGGTTGTTACTCCTGCAGTGTTCTCAGATTATTAACTGTAATGTTAACGGTTAAGTGCATATATAAAATGGCTTCTTTGTAGTGTTATAATGAAATGGCTTCTTTGTAGGTAACTGATTAGGTAATGTTCTGTTTAGTTGAAATGTTTGGGTGATAATTATTGATAATGGAGGAACTAACCAATGGAAGCAATGTTGTTCTATCTGTGTGTGTGGAAACCTGGAGTGAGTGCCCGGGATTTTTGGGAGGAGAAGCAAAGAGGAAGGACATGCTGAACGTGCTCTGGTCGACCACCGAGGTTGGTCCCAGGTGGCGGGTCGAGGAAATCGAAGAAGATCGAATGGTAGACCGGAGGTTTCGATAATTGAGCTCCAACGGTTGTGCACGAATTGATTGAACTCTGATAAGTTTTGGCACCTTTTTCTTTTCTTTTTATATCGTATCGCTATTAATTACCTAGTTCCAGTAGGATTTATAAAGTGTAGTCTGTAAAACGTATATTGTGTGCTGTCTGATATTGTGTGTGAGTTTGTACCAGTGTGCGTTACACAGCATCTACGCAAATAGGAGACATGGTTTGCGAGTGGACGGGTTTTCACCTAGACAGACACAAGTCAAAAGCCCTAGGCGTTACACTCCTCATGTATGTGAATGATGTAAGAAATAAAGTCAATTCACTTCAAAGTGCATGACTATGCATTTTCCAACATTGTATTTCATTTGCCACTTCCTTGCCCATTCTCCTAATCTGTCTAAGTCCTTCTGCATCCTCTTTGTTTCCTCAACACTACCTTCCCTCCACCTATCTTTGTACACTGCTAGTGTCTTCCACAGCGAAGATTGATGCAAAATACTCATTTAGTTCATTTGCCATCTCCTTGTCCCCCGTTTTATTTCTTTGGTCTGATTTTGTAGTGGTCCCATATTTACACTCATCTATCTTTTATTTTTATACACCTGAGAAAGCTTTCTCTATCCACATTTTTAATGTCATTGCAAGAGCCAAACAAAATCATTCAGCAACTAATCTACAAGTAGTTTTTTGTTTGCCTTCAACAGAACTGGTAGGTCATATCCTTCTGATGTTAGAACTTTTCAGCTACAGTATATAAGGTTAACAGAAAGAATTACCATAGAGCTCCAATTTAGTATTTCTACCATCAAATCAATGAATCAATGTTTTAAAAAACACAAAATGCTGGCAGAACTCAGCAGGCCAGACAGCATCTATGGGAGGAGGTAGTGACGACAAAATCAATGTTTTACACTAGTAAGTGCCAGAATCTATCTCATCTGTTTCTCTGTGATTGGTGTCACCATCACCCATGTTAATGGCAACTGATACAACTTGCACAACAGATGGAAATGTGTGTTTCAAAGTTCAAAGTAATTTTATTAACAAAATATGTACATTATACATCACCATATATAACTCAGATTCATTTTCTTGCAGGCATTCACAGTAAATACAAAGCAACACAATAGAATCAATAAAAAAACACACACAACAAGACGGACAAACAACCAGTGTGCAAAAGACAACAAGCTGTGAAAGTACAAAAAGAAAAAAAAGAACAAAATTATAATAATGAATAAATAAACAATAATTGAGAACATGAGATGTATCCTTGAAAGTGAGTCCATAGTTTGTGAAAATGGTTCAGCGTTGAGGTGAGTTAAGGTGTGAAATTATCCCCTCTGATTCAAGAGTCTGGTAGTTGAGGGGTAATAACTGTTCCTGAACCTGGTGGTATGAGTCCTGAGGCTTCTGTGCTTTCTTCCAGATGGCAACAAGGAGAAGGGAGCTTGTCCTGGATAGTGCGAGTCACCATATTAGATCAAATTGGCACCCATACCTGTAGAAACCTCAGCTTTTACATTAAAACACAATCTGGTATGTGCATACATGTTAACAAGCTAATCATTGTTCTAATAAGGTCAAGGACTTTGGTTGTTCTATTGTAGTTGCATGAAATCAGCCTGTAGTTCTCCCTTTCGGAGCAGAAGAATTTCAGGTCTTTTTTTTCCCCACTGTGTATTGCTGATCTATAATAATCCAGTAAGAGTCAGGCTAATTGGGTACGTTACCATTTTCGTATTTTGACCATTTCATATGTAACACTCAATACCATGGGAGAGAAGTAAAATGGTCACTTTTGTGTGAATGTTGGAATTCCCAACCTGTTGCTACTTGCCCTAATGTCTTTGGCTGCAAAGGGGCAACAATTTAATTCATCTGAATGACATCCAGCTAAAGCATAAGAAATGGTGAATGCCCAGAATCTACGTAGTATGCAAAGATAAAGAACTGGATGACATAAAGCTTGTGTTTATAGAATGGTCGTGAGTTTATTGTGATGCAGAGGCAAACTTAGGTCTACATATTTAAGCTTAGGGTCACATTGAAATCACGTAGGCTCTAATTGCCTGACAGATATAGAGTGAATATGTGCCAAATTAGTTTTGATAATACACTATTGACATATTTTAAACTGTGTAATTAAAGTTATTTTCCTTAGTTATCATGAGTTCCTGTGTTCAGTTATGAAGCATTCAAAATCCATTCTGTTCTGCAGAGCTAAAAAATGTTGCTCTCAATGAGCTTGGTTTCCTTTTAGGATTATGCAGGAAAATTGAACAATTTATAAATTCATGAAATGGAAGTGAAATGACTTGTTTGTGATTTATGTTATGATCAATAGCATGTGGGTATGAATTTTATTATTATGTCCACATAGGCAATATGAAATAATAAGGCACTATTTAAATTCTTTGCAGACACTTGTATTAACTTTGCCAAGGTCCCCCTGAGAATATCCCATTAATTTCCACCAAACCAGCATAACATTTATTTGTTGTTTCCAAAAGTTAAAATTAAATTAGCGTGGGAGAATGAGGTTGATGGCATTGGTTTGACCGTGGGAGTAGACGTGACCATTCAGAGTATCCTCCTATGTTCTGAAAAATATATGGGAAAGAGAAACACAATTTAAAATTTTGTGGATTGACTAACTCTTTCACATAACAATCACCTCCCTCTTATTTCTCCCACCATCCACCTGCACCAGGGGCAATTTACTGTCGCCAAGTAAGTTACCAGCCTGCATTTCTTTGGGATATGGCAAGAACAGCTGGGAAAACCCACAGAGACAAAGGGAGGAAATACAAGCTCCAGGCATGATGCTGGGAGGCAACTGTGTTAACTGCTCTGACACTGTGCCACCCTATTCCAGAAACCACAGTAGATAGCCAAAGCAACACTAATATGAGCCTAGCTGGGGTAGTTACCTTTAAGGCCTGCTCTCTCTCTCTCTTTCTCCTAGTCACTTTCCACCCCCATGCTTTGTAAGAAGTTAAATGGAAATGGTTCATTCCTAGAATGTAACACCTGATCAGCAGATTTGATTGAATATTAGAAATGAAAAAAATTATACATTGTAATAAATAGGTTTTATAACACAGAAAGAGGTTTTCCTATGAAATTAGTTGGTGCTAGTGTTCGCATTTCACACACAGCTATCTTCATTCTATCTGATTCATTCATCTTTCAGCTTAACTTGCTTTCTAATATCTGGCTTTCCTTTCAAAATCATCAAATGTGTTCAGCCCACGATGAGGACCTCAGTTGGTCAGAGTGGACCGTGGCTATTGTGTCCCAGCTGTCTAGATACACAAGCCTGGGCAGTACGATATGGAGAGCAAGCTGCTGCCCATGTAGCAAGCTTCCCCTCTCCATGCATCTGACGAACCCAAAGGAATGGTAGCGACCAATGCAGCTTGGTAACAGCAGTGTCGCAGGAGTTGCCAGTCAACATTGAACTCAATGTAGTACTACCTTAGGTACTCTTGCTCCGGATATTTCCCTCGGGGTTTACTCCTGAAGCCTTCCCCTAGAGTGTACAGTATAGCTGCAAAGCAACAGAGGTTTGAGATCAGAGTTTTCCTCCTCCTAGAAAAGCTGTCAAGCACTGCTAACGAGCCCCATCTTCCTAAAGCGACTGGTTTTAAGACCCTAGTAACCTGTCTTTGCCTCTTCTCCTGTCAGTAGAAACATTTCCACCAGGCTTAGTAGTTAAGCTGCAGGTGAAGGCCAGAAGCTGGACTTGGTTGTCAGAGAGTATTTGAGGCGCACACCCTTGGGAGCATTTAATAGGTAGTGGGAGCTGGTCCCCATTACCACTCGCGGCTGTAACAAGCTTAAGGAACCTGGCCCATGGTGCTGTTGTTGTAATTGTTTTAATACTGTAACCACTCTCCAACTGAAGGATTTTTCTCCTTATTTCTTTCATTCTTTTATCAGTAATGAACTGTTGTTTATAACACCAATGTTGGGTTCTTAAAGAAATTCTGGATTCAACTACATTTCTACATTGTCCAACTAATTTATATTTTCAAATATATACCTTAAATCTCATGCTGTGTGCTATGTGTGATTGTTGGTACTGTGTGTTGTACCTTGAAATGCAATTTCATTTGGCTATGTTCATGGAAATGGTTGAATGATAATTAAATAAGCTTGAATTTGAAAGATCAGGACCAGAACATTTCTTTGTCTTTTTAAAGACAGAAATCCCAAACTTGTCCAATTCTTTCCAGTTGTCATAATACATCAATTCTGACCCAGTATCAGAAATATTCATTTCAATGAGATTTTCCAGTACCTTCAATATCTTTTTATATGTATTGTGAAAGTGAGAATTATCTGATACAAGTTTAATAAAATATCATTACTTTTGAAAACTCTACACCTGGAAATAAAAACAACTAATAAGCGTACAAATAATTTTAAAAAAAGTAAAATTATTTTAAAAAAACATTGTCTCCAAATCCATAGTCTTATAATCCACAATAAAATCTGTACTGTCTCAGATCCTATGCCAGGTCCAATATGACACAAGGTCCATTTTTTAAATCCAATATTATGATGGGGTAAATCAGGACTCTACCATTAGCTTCTATGGCAGTCCAGTGACAAGAGTAAACACTAATTTACCGTAGCTTTGATAGCAAAAGCACAGAAGTCTCTGATTTGCATTATTTAAATGACTAAATAATAGCATTTCTGCTAGCACCACCAAGATTAGGCAGTACTATCCAGCACAATATTTCTGGAAAGATGTATAAGGAATAAACCAGTGATATGGCAGGGATGTGCAAATTAACATTAGGCCTGAACAGCAATAACGTGGCAGAAAGGTTAAAATCAGAATCAAACAGATAAGGTCTGAAGAACAATGTACTGTATGTAAAATCATGAAGTGCATAGATGAGATGGCTGATGAGTCTTTTTCTCAGGGTGTGGGAGTCTAAAAGTTGAGAGCACAGGCTTCAATGAAAGTGGAAAGATTTAAAGAGGACTGTGGTTGGTATGTTTTGGGTATATGGAATGAGATGTCAGAAAGTGGAAGGAGGTACAATAACAATGTTTAAAATATATTTGGGTAAGTTTGTAGATAGGAAAATGTTAGAGAAAACATAGGCTAAATGCAGGATAAAGGGGCTAGCATGTTGGTTGAATGGAAGAGATGGGGCCTTTTTCTTTGTGATATATTTCTGTGACATTGTTCTATGAATTGAATAGTGCAGTTATTAAGGATTACTTGTACACCATGGGCCACTAAACTGTGGGAAAGAGATGGAGGAAAAATATCCAGGCAGATAGTTACTGAATGCAACAAGGCCAATTGACCTGTTCAGCCCACACTGGGTCTATGTAACTCCATTCAGTTAGAACCACTCCTTCATCCTTCCCTCATGTCAGTGAAGTCTATTTTCCTTTGAGATATTTCCTTTTCAGTGCTATAATTGCCATCCTTGGATGTACATTCCAGACCCTAACCACTCATTGTTCAATTTTGCCAATCGCCTTTACTGTCTCCTGGTTCTTGATTCATCCAGCAATGGGAACATTTTCCCTCTGAATGTCTCTGTCAAATCCCCTGCAATCTCCTCTGTTCCATGTAGATCAAACCCAGCTTCAACAGTCCATCCACATAAAGAAGTCCCCAGAGCCCCAGAGTCATTCATGTAGACCACTCTGCAACCTATCTACTGTATTAACATCTCTCCTAAAATGTGGCATCTGGTACTGGATTGCAGCCAGACCAGTGTTTTCTAAAGAGGAAGGAAGCCATGATGACCTTTACGTAAGAAGGTGAATATAGTATTCAATTAATACAGAACATGGTGGGACACACACTTAATGTAAGCTCTGGACACACCTTGATGATTAAAATTAAAAGAATCAGAATTTCTACTGCAGTCCAGTACTGAGTGCGTTTCTGGTACCACATAACCTATAGAAGGAAAACAGAGCAGTGAGAAATTATTTTTTTTCAGAGTGGCCGGAAGTCAGTAGTGATATTCCCCAGGAGTTAGTACAGTATATAGATCACTGCTCTGTTTGATCTTAATGTCCTAGACTGAGCGTAGGGAGCATAATTTTAATGTTTGCAGATGATACAAAATCTGGAAATGTAGGAAACAACGAAATGACTGGTAACAGACTGGAGGAGGCTTCAGCCAAACTAGCAAAGCATACAGAAAAGAAGCAGATGAAAATAAAGGCAGGGAAATGTGAAATAATGCATTTTGGCAGGAAGAATGTTGAGAAGCAATATGAAAGATTGAATTTTAAAGGCAATGCAGGAACAAAAGGACATGTGGTGTATGAACTCTGTAGAATAAGAAAAGGCTTATTTTTCAAAGAAACACATCACACCTTTAGGTTTCTTAATAGATGCAGAGTACAAGTGCAAGGAAGTTGTATTCAGCTTATGTAAAACATTAGTTGGGTCTCAGTTGGAGTATTATATTCTATTTTAGATTCCATTTTTGCCAACTTTTGTGTGATCAAATCAGTAGCTTCTGTAGGTCAGGATGCCCTAATGTGTGTTACAGCTGATAAAGTATTTTCTGAAGGGAAGTCACAGCAACAGTAATGATTGGGTAGTTGGTTTGTGTTAAGCAAGATCCCAAAAATGACACTTGTTAATGATCATCTAATATGCTTTAGTGATATTGGAATGAAGAATTACTATCAACCCAGGTAACAAGGATAGCTCCTATTTCTCCATTTAAAATGGTGTCAGATGCTCTCTTATCCTGAGAAGGAAGTGGATGTCAGTGCTTGTCACCTTCACTGAAATCTTCACTGTACAGGACTTTCTCAGTACTAGACAGGACTAGAAATCGGAATTATTTTGAGCTTGATGATCGAAGTGAGTCTGGAACTTACAACTTGCTGACCTCAGGTGTGTGTCTCACCACGTTTGGCATTAAGTTAGCAGTACGTTCATCTGCATACACTTCTAAAGAGATTTCTAAATGAATACACTTGCTGGATGTTAAAGAAAAAATATTGACGGTAAAAGCACAGATGAAAACCCAGTCTATATTACACATGTTTAGTACTTTTTGTGTGATTGGTATGTGGATGAAAGAAAAATGGAAGGTGATGTGGGAAGGAGGGGTTAGGTGATGTTAAAAGGCCAGCATAACACCATGGGCTGAAGAGATTGTATTGTGCTATGTTGTTCTATGTGCTAGGTCTATTGAATAATAAGAATGATAATGTGACTATAAAAAGTCACAGGCTATGTAAGAAAAATCTTTGCAATTTAATGATTGATCAAATAGGTTCCATTCTGTCTTTTGCAGTCTCCACTTATTTATTTAAACCTTCCTTTACATTCATTTGTCTTGGGTGGCCCCTTGTTCTTTTGTACGTGCCTAGCCTTTCCTGTTCTATAGATGAGTCTCCTGAAGGGATTTGGTATTGGCTTTGAAAGCATATGATGGCAACAGCTCTGAGAGGAGCCTCTCCTGAAGTCCATATGGATTAAATAGTAGTTTGATTTTTATTGAGCATTGTAAAATAGCATCAGTAAAATACCATATTGAAGTAGTTAACCAGGATTAAATCTGCTTTCTGTGACTTAAAACTTATGCTTAAGCCTTGCAAATATACCTGTGATATCTGTGTGTGTGGAGAGGTGGGGGGGAGGGGGGGTGCTGTGCTTGTTCTAGTCAGGTATTTTAGCAGTGTTAAACAGAAATATCGATTGAAGTGACTAGGTGTTAGTTTAAACCCATGACCTGCAGCAGTGCAAAGTAACTGATCCACTGGGCAACGACCAGCAGAGAAATGCTGAGCACTTACAGTGCATTCAAAGCATCAGGCACTGACAGGCCAGTCAACTACTAATTCTTGTAAGCATGCTGCAGCTATGCTTTGTAACTCCAAAGTGTGAAAGCGAACTGAAAGGAAAAGAAAGGAGACAGGAATGTGAGTATGACCTTGTGTTAAGCAAAGTACACATGTATGATGTGGTGGCATGATGATGTATGCTATTTATGTACTTTTATATATAATTTGCAAATAAAGAATGCTTAATCATATTTACAGTATTCTTCAAATATTAAATACACTGCACTTCTCTTTGCTTAGCTATAAACTCCAACTCAATATAGAATGCATCTCAACATATGTATACACATACATATACACAAACATATACATATATACATAACTACTATATGGACATCTACAGCATAATCATTTTGTTGCCCCATTCCATTTAAAGATTTAATCACTGTAGAGGATTTCTTACTCTTGTGGGATAGTATATTTCCTGTCAAGGTGTCAGGTGAGACTTATGGCTGTGAAATCTCATGTTCTGAGGCCTTCTCCATGGTGGTCGTAGGAGTTGTCTCTGGGACTATAGGAAGTAGTTCTGACTGCTCTGGACAACTTTCTTTTCTAACACTTGACTCTGCTCTCCTCAGCTGATTGATGTGTTGTATCTAGTTGATATCAGACTCAATCTCGAAGGTGTAGGAGGGTAGTCCATTTCAGTCCTTAACCATTCTGACTACCCAGTCTGTAGTCCCTCTCCAGGACTGCTTGTCCAGGAGCATTGAAACATTGAACCTCCTTGTTTGAGGAGCTTCCACTTTGTCTCAGTTGTTTGTCCTGCATGCTCCTTCTGAGACTGATTGGAGGAGATCCAAACGTGAGCACAAGGGATGACCCAGGAAGAGCACAGCTAGTGAGTTGTTGGTTGTGGAGTGTGCTGCACTGTGAGTTGCAAGGATGAACTCGGCAAGCTTCTGATTCAGTGTCAGTGTAGTATGTTCTGCTGACATTACTTGCAGTGTGTTCTTTAGACTCTGGACAAACCTTTCAGCCAAGCCATTTGTAGCTGGATGGTGCGGTGCAGGTGTAATACGTATTATTCCATTCATTTTCAGAAATTACTGAAATTGTTCCACATCAAATTGTGGTTCATTGTCACTGAAATGCCAGTGTTCTGGAATACCAGTCCTTGAGAAGAGGATTCTCAACACATCAACAGCGCATGAGGCTATTGGGCACACTTCAGGCCATTCTGCAGCTGCATGAAACCTGCGCCCATGAATGGTCTGGAAAAATCTATGTGAATCCTCTGCCAGGGCACTACAGGCCATTACCAGGAATCGAGAGGCGCTGTTCTTGGTATCTTCTGGACGTGTTGGCATCCTGCACAGTGCTTTGCAAGTTGCTCGATCTGCTGATCTATCCCAGGCCACCAGACAAAGCTTCGAGGCAACACATTCATTTTAAGTATGCTTAGATGACCAGCATGTAACTCATCCTACACTTTAGCTCTCAACCTGGATGGTAAAACAACGCATAAGGCAACCTCCATCAAGGGCAAGTTCATCCCAGCACTGGTAAAAATGGGGGGTTGGGAGTTCTGCTCCACATTCCAGCCATCAGCTAGTTTGGGTCACCATGGAGACCTGAGACAGTGTAGAGTTGTTTCCATTTTCCCTTTGGATCATCTCTGGTGTAATAGGGAGACTTTTGAATTGTGTTAGGGAGAATATGTCCATAGGAGTGTCCTCTTTTGTAAATTTTTCAGGTATTTCCTTTCCCAAGGATAAACAGAATAATCTATCAGCATTTCCATGATTCGTCATCTTTTTGAATTCAATGTTTTAATTGTGTCTTCCAAGAAACAAAGCCCATCATTGCATTCATGCAGCTGATGTTAGTGGAGCATCCTTCTGTGGATTGAAAATGGACTTTAGATGTTGATGATAAGTAAGGAGGGTTAACTTTGTCCTTTACAGGTACCAGTTGAAATGTTTTACATCCCAAACAGTTTCAAAGCCCCTCTGTCAATCTGTGCATGAATGTTTTCTTACATCGGTAAGGGAACACGATGCAAAGGCAATGGGGTGCTCACTTCCATCACACATAACATGTGACATGACTGCACCTAAACCATAAGGAGAGATGTCACAGGCAAGCTTTGCTGGACGATGGGGATCATAATCTGTGAGTGCAGTGTCTGATGTCACCATCTCCTTTACCTTTTGGAAAGCCAGCTCACACTAATTTGTACATTGCAGTTTCTTCCTGATCTCTAATATTCAGATCAAGTGTGGAACACTGTAGCCAGTCTGGCAGGAGCCTGTTATAGTAATTAACAAACCCTAAAAAGGACCACAACAGGGGCATCCACCACTGCTCGGATTTTCTCAGCACACTTGTGTAATTCTTGCACATCAATGGTGTGACCACAGTAAGTAATGCTTGGTTAAAAGAATTCTCACTTATTGCATCGTGCTCTGAGTCCATAATCTTCTTTTCTTTTTAACACTGCCTTGAGACCTTGGAGGTGTTCCTTGTCATCTCGACCAGTAACAATGATGTCACCTAGGTAACACCGAATGCCTGGGCAGCCTTGCAGCACCTGCTCCATAGTTTTCTGCCAGAGTGCAGGTGCTAATGCTACTCCAAAGATAAGCTTATTATTATGATAAATCCCTTTGTGAGTGTTTATAGTGAGAAACCACAGATACTGACAGACACATCCTACTTGGCTACTAGGATCACTGGCTTTGCACATGGGCTCCAGTCGACCTTGGAAAGAATTCCTTCAGCAATCTAGCTCACTGGCTACTATATCACAACTGATATAAGGATTCAGACAAGTTTTGCAAAACTTGGGTGTAGCATTTTCATTTAACGCAACTTTACCCTTGATATGTTTGAGTTTTCCAGTGCCATCCCAAAACACTGCCGTGGCATCATCCAGTACCTTTCTTAATTCACTTTCAGTTGACTCTCTGCAGGGGACGTGGCATGCAGCTGGTGGATGGATCTCCAATCAACTTGTAGTTGTCTCAGCCAATTATGTCCCCAAATGCTGGTCCTTCAGTTTTTACCACATACAAGCCCAATGTGACTTGTTGGTTGTTGTATTTCAGTGTAACAAATGTCTTGCCCAGAGGAGTTATCTTTTCTCCAGTGTAAGTTCTTAGCTGGATATCGGCAGGCTTCATTTCAACATCTTTAAAATGTCATTCATACTCATTTTGTGGAATGACTGAAACAGTCAAGCCAGTGTCCAATTCAATTTTAATGAATTTGCTGTTCACTTCTGGTGTGAGCCATATTGTTTGTCTATTGTTCAGTTTTCACATTAGGAATCTCCTCAGTCCTGTGTGACTCCCATCATTAACAGATTTTTCATCAACAGCATGCAGATTAGTGCTCTTTTTGAAACTGCAACTTGACATTTAGCTTTCTTTCTTCCCTGTATAGTCCATTTATTTTTCTCTGCCGAACATGCTCCTTGTATGTGTCCAACTTTGTTGTATTTTCTGCAAGCTTCACCCTTAAATCTGTACTGCTCTGGTGATGGTGAGCCCCTGCTGCAATGGTAATGCCATTTGTTCAGCTAGCCCAGTTTCTGTTTGGATGTTGCAATTTTGTTCACACAGACTTTCATTCTTGACTGCAACTCTATTGTGTCTCTGTCTGCTGTTTCCATTGACATGCTATTTCAACTGCTTTTTATGTAAGTTTTGCTTTAGTTAGGAGCTGTTTTTGAATGCTTACTTGGATGATTCCACAAACTAAATGATCTCTCTGTGCATCATTAAGTCCATGACTGTACTGACAACGCTCAACAACTTCTTCAATTCAGCCATGCATACTGAAATGGACTTCCCTTCCTTTTGATTCCACCTATGAAACCTAAAGCTTTCTGCAATCAATAATGTTTTCTGTTCTAAATGTTCCTGCATTACTTTCATCATATCAGCAAAGCTCATTTTGGCTGGTTTGGTTGGAGCAGTCAAACTTCTAAGCAAACTGTGTGCCTTTAAATCAAATGCACTCAGCAAAACTGCCACTTGCTTCTTATCAGCTATTTCATGTGCTTCAAAATACGGCTCAATTTACTGAGTATACAATATCCAATTCTATGTTGTGCAATCAAATGCCATTTCTGCTCTTTTTTTGAAGACTATTATTACTCGGTAATCACTGTTTATGAAACTGTGAATTTGTGCATCTTTCTGCCTTTTTAAAAAACTTAACTGTGTCTGTCCCTTTGAAAGAAGCATGCACTGTGCTGTTCTTTTTATTCGACCATTTCTTGCTCTGGTTATTTTTAACTCAAACTTATTGCTGAGCTTCAACTGCTATATAATCATCACAGGTTCATTTTAAAAAATAATGCATTGCCACTGTTATATTTGTAACTCCTAAACATAAAAACTAATTGTAAGGAAAACAAGGGAGCCGGCATGGAAGTCTAACCTCATTGTACCTTAAGCGAGGCATGCACGGTGGCGTGATGACTTATACCATTTACATACTTTTACATGTAACCTGCAATGCATTATGTAAGCAACAAAGAATGCTTAATCAAACAATATATTCACAATATTACTCAAATATTACAGAAATATTATAGACACAACTGAAAATGCAAAACCATGAAGATCTGGATACGCTCCACATTAAGTACCTCATATTTACCTGAGTTGTGGTATGTCTATTTAATGTGGCCCAATTGACTAAAGCAAAAAGCCAAATGAAGGAAAGTTTTTTTTCATTGCTTTAATTAACACTAGTATTTTCAACTAACTTGACTAATTATTGTAAAACACATCCTACTTACTTTTTCCCTATTTTTATTATTGATGTTTATTTGAATGTATTTCTATTAATTAATTATTGGAGAACTTGATTAAGGGCAGGAAAGGCTGCTCGCTGCATGAGTTATCAGAAGGCCACAAGCATGGCCATTAGGAAGGGCTTCAGGCTAGGCTATCTGAAGCCCACACACAACTTGCTCTGTCTTGTGAGGTGTCAGTAACATAAGGCCTTGGTTTTTGGGAGCTCAGCACCCCAAGAGATATCTGAATCTGTGCAGATCTGGCAAAAGGAAGATGCAGGCCATGGGCAGAGTTGAAGATGATCAATCAACCATATTAGGAATTGCATCCAATGTAGAATTATTATGGAACAATTTCTATTAAATAGAAATCTGGAATGAGAAAAGGTCAAAAGACTAATCATGCCTCAATTTGGTCTAGAATATAAAAGCCAGAATGTAATTCTGAGGCATTATAAGATGTTGGTCCGACCACATTTGGAGTATTTTGAGCAGTTTTGGCCCCTGACTCTCAGGAAGGTTGTGATAGAATTGGAGAGGGTCCATAGGAGGTTCTTGAGAATGATCCTGGAAATGAAAGGGTTAATGCACGAGGAGCGCTCTGGGTCTGTACTCACTGAAGTTTAGAAGAATAATGTGAGATCTCACTGAAACCTACCAAATATTGAAAGGCCCAGATACAGTGGCAGTGGAGAGGATGTTTCTAATAATGAGTGTGTTTACGAACAGCGGACACAGCCTCAGAACAGAAGGATGTCCCTTTAGAATGGAGATGAGGAGGTATTTCTTTAGCCAGATGTTGACGAATCTGTGGAATTCATTACCATAGATGGCTGTAGAGGCCAAGCCATTGGGTATATTTAAAATGGAGATTACAGGGAGAAGGCAGGAGAATGAGGGTGAGAGGAATAATAAATCAGCCATGATTGAATGGCGGTGAACTTTCAATAGGACGAATGCCCTAATTCTGCTCCCATCTCTTATGGTCTCATGATGGTCTTATAATTCAAACATAATGCAAAAGGCTGGGGACCTGAGTACAAAACTCCCAAATGGCAGATGTGTGAAGCAATTGAACAGTTAGTCTTAGTAATATTAACCACAAAAAAATCCATTTGGTTTACCATGTCGAAGGCAATCTGTATTCTTTACATTGTATGCCTTATATGTGACTCCAGGGCCACTTTATGTGTAGACTCTGAAATGGCTTAGCAGGTCATTCAGCTCGACCTGTGTTCAGTAGTGTTCATCTAAAATGATTGAAGAACGCACCACCCACCAGCTTCCCAAGCAGCAAAATTATTGTTGGCCTTGATAACAATGCCCAAATCCTGAAAAATCAATATAACTAGTTCATTGTGGACTCGTCGTCGTCGTTAGGTTGCATCTGGAATTTCCAGTTGGTGGACGATTTCTCTCTATGCCGCTCTGTCCCGACACTTGTCCACAACATCCCTAGTCTTGTCCAGCTTGGTCCAATCCTTGATGTTATCCAGCCACCTTGTTCTTTGCCTTCCTCTTCCTTTCTTTCCCTCCACCTTTCCATACAGCAAGTCCAACAAGATGTTATCTTTCTGCGTAACGTGTCTACAACAAGCAACTTCTAACTTCATAATCTTCTCCAGCAATGTCCGTGGTCTATCAACTTCAGACAAAACCCTCTCATTTGAAACTTTCTCGTACCCAGCTAATCTTCAACATTTGTGGACTTAACACTTATTAAATTGTACTAAATTGCTTTTCCATCTCTCTGAAAACAATACAGCCATAACATTATTTTTAGACCTACAAATCTTAATTAACTAACTCAGAAGTTACACTCTACTTGATCATTTGTTTAGAAACCTGTCTGATTTCATGAACTTGCCACGGTTTTGATTAGTTGCAAATAATTCTGTGGGAAATGTGGATTTAGTTTGTACTGTCTGCTTGATAATATTTCAAGACTCAGTCTTGCACAACATAGACACGCATTTAGTTCAGTCACATTTGTTCTACTAGCCCAGACAGAAGAATGTTCATTAATTTTTCACGGATACAAGGATTTTTCAATGCAGGATGACCTCTCACAATTGTCCATCTCTTGTTTAAAAAAAAATGTCTCTGTCATATTTAAAGTTGATTAAAATATGTTGGACTTAATTATATTTATTTATCTTCGTAAACTGTAAATGATTAACATGAAATTTTTTTTGTATTCTGATCGGTCACAATTTTGCACATAAAATTAATTGAACAATGATACTATAATTATTGTCTAATTCTTCCAGTTGATATAAATCTGCTCCACAGTAGATGTTAAGTAATTCAGTAATTGCTGATGTAGTTCTTCATTTTGCATTATACCTCAGCAAATGGCTATTTTTAATGTTTTTTTTTTGTAAAGCTGTAAAATTTATCAGATCATGAACTTGTGAGGTACTGTATGTTGTCAACTACTGTATTTTAAAGAGTTTCATCAATAGGTGGCAGTAAATAACCAACTGATTAGCTTAAAACTATGATTGTTAATACTAGATTTATTTTATTGTTCAAAAGTCTTTTATGCAATTGTCAGCAATTGAAATGGTTAAACAATGTTAGTCCATACACCGGCCAGACTAAATTTGTATCATGCATATTGCTGGTGCCTGTAAAATATCTGCTTGGAGTTATTACACACACTTTGCAGTCAATTTATTTGTGGCTTAGGTTTAGCAGAAATTGATGGCACAGATCCTGTTATATGAAAGAATAAAATGCTAAGTTTAACATATTTACAGAAAGCATTTAATTCGGTATATGCTACTTGAAAGTAGTTGTTGAATGGAGAACTTTAGTTCACCAACAGCTGAACACATCTGGAGCTTTGTATGACTTTACTCCCCTGTCCACACATCATTTAAAAATCTGTTTGTTGTCTTCGCTATCTGACTTAATTGACGCACCAAGAATCTTAAAATTCCTTTCCTTGTCCATGTATTTTCTGCCATATTCATCTCCTGTTAGACCTCCATTCACATATTAAAAAGAATCATGAAAAACAAACAGGTGTGAGAAGAGACCATATAGAAGTTTACAAAATTATGAGAAACGAAGATAGGAAAGAGAGTCAGAACCTTTTCACCAGGGCAATGGAGTTTAGAAATAGAGGGCACATATTTAATGTGAGTGGAGAGAATCTCTAAGGGGTAAGTTTTTCACACAGAATCTGGTGAATATTTGGAATACATTGCCAGAAAAGGCAGTGGAGGCAGATACTATTGCAACATTTCAAAGGTATTTGAATAGACTCTTGCATAGAAAAGGAGTAGAAATTTAAAAGCCTAATGTGGACAACAGGGATTAGCGTAGACAGGCATGACCATCAGCATGGATGAGTTGGGTCAAAAGGGTACGTTTCTATGCTATATGTTTTTATGATTCTATGATTCAATGAAATGAGGATTGCCTTTTTGAATTAATTATGACTTTAATCAAAAATGCAAACTTATTTAAACAAATTAATTTACAGCTTTAAATATATGCGTACAATGACAACATAGCCGTTCTTGAGCTGGTAAGATTGACAGGCAGACACAATGATTTGAGATCAATGCCATCTGTTTGATAGATTTTGAGTGTGAAGCTAGTAGAAGTAATTTGTTCCCCATAACAACAACATCTCAATTACAGTCAAGATTACAACTCTGGAGACTCATTTGTACCTTATGACAGTGTGATGGGTTGAATACTAAATGTTAATATACCACTGCTTGGTCATTTGGGGGCCGGGGGGGGGGGTAGAATTAGGCAAAATATGATCGAAAAACGATCAAAAATACTGTAAGAGAATAACAAAACATACTACCTTACAAAGTGTGCCTGTGCAACATATTTGGATGATGTAAGCAAGATCTCTTATAATCATCACCTGCGAAGATCTTGTTTTTTCGTGACATCCTCAATACACCTTTTAATTTCTGATGGGGCATTATATTTGTTTCAACATTTCAAAGTTAGTTTCACAGTGAAAAGTGCATGGGGAACTAAAAGAAATCAAACTAGCTCTGGAGTGCTGTTCTCATTTCCTCTTTATTTCCAACTCACTTGAAGTTGAATGTTAGAGAGTCCTTGAGAAAATCCAGCCAATATCTCCCACATAGAATTTATAACTGCATGCAGACTTTCAAGAAGGAACAAAGCAAAGTATTGGCAAGGTGATGCAGAAAGGGGGTAATGTGTTCCTGTTCAGGGTCAAGATGCCTCTACTCAAACATAGTAATAGGTTGCTGCTGGCATCATTATTAAAATTATATTTTTTATTAATGCATTTAAGAACTTTATTAGTTACACTTAACTGTGTTTAAATCTTATTTTAAGGTGTAACAGGTAGCTCGCATTCATAAATTCTCCCCACTACCTCCTCTCCAATAATCCTAGCAGCACTTTGCTACCTAAATGACACTATTAGCTCTCCAGCCCTCTGCCCCTTTACTCTACTGATACTTCCCATGATATAATTTCCTGTCGCCTCCTGCAAATTTGCATATTGAACGATAAATGACTTAATAAGCGGTTCTTCTCTCTTTAGAAGTGTTCAGCTGAGAATCTTAATGAATTGCAGTAAATAATTAATTAGTCATATTTTAAAAAATTGCTAGGTCAGTTCAAATGCCTAATCTGCTGATTTCCCCCTCATCTAGTGTTTAGTATTCTTATCTGTTGATTGTTCTCAATTAAAATGTTACTTCTTAACCAATGTGTCAGCTGTGGCTCTGCTCATTGGTCTCCTCCTTTAGTTGATTTAACAGCTACTGCCGAAATTTGAGCAATCTGGACTGATCTGCCAATTCATAACTTCACAGTTGGACGTGCTGATTGATGAGATGGTGAAGTTAGGCTCTGTCTGCAGTCTTTGATGAAAGTGAAACGAGTTATACTAAAGGACTCCTGGGAAATTATCCCTGGGGACTTTGTTCTTCAATCAATATCACTAATAACTTATCTGATCATCATTTGCTGTGTGGAAATAGCTGTCATAGTACATAAATTACAAAAGTGTGGATTGTACAAAGAGTGCTTAGTGACATTCTGAAATTGTGCAAAAAGTGACACAAACTTATGAACCTTCATAATGAACCGTAGTCCAACTGATGTATGTTGTAATCTACTGCATATGATTCATTGAATGAATAAATACTGTCTGCTGGAAATGATAACCAAACTTTAGTAGTTTTCTTTCTTGTGGCTATTACCCTATTGAATGGATGAGTAGTCCTGAGGAGGTTTATGTCTGCCTGCATCTTGTATTCTTACGTTCTTGCATGCATGCAATGAATCATATCCATATCAACATCTGAATCTGCTGTTAGTGCTGTAAAATACTGAATTTTACACTATGGTAAACTAAACCCATGAACTGATCATGAATACCATCTTATTCTAAAGCAGTATCAAGCATTGGAGATTAACTTTTGTCATTTTGAAAAATGCTGCAACATTATTATCGATTATGTTCTTTTTCAATATGACCTGACTATTAATGGGTTTTACAAGTTGATATATAAATCACTTTATATTATTATCCATCTTTTGAGCCTATGAATTGGCATGAGAAATCTTTAAACTTTTATTATGAGTGTTTGCATGAATAATTTTGCTAAAATGTCAAACTTCATGTGAAAAAAATTATCTTTATCATTTTGAAGGCTTGGCTGCCTATATTGGTGACTTTGAGTCTTTTGTAGAGTATTGATTTTCTGCCAAGAAATTTCCTGAAATTGTCATTTACTGCTTTGATTCTTTCTTTCATAACTAAGCCATTTGGCAGTCCTTTGGCAATCTTCCTGTGTTTGTCTGTTCATAATGATGGAAATGGAGAAACAAATGTGAGAAAAATTTAAGAACATTAATACTGAGGCAATGCTACATGGTAAATTTTAAGTGAAATTGCCACCTGATTCATGATTTACATCTAAAAAATGAAACTACTACTTATGGCTTCACCTATTAAGGGTACAGCATGATGTTATAATCATTCTTTCACATCATCAGTAATGCAACCTGGGGTCATTGGGCATTTTGGGTCTTTAATCATTAGACACCCTCTCCGAGGCGATGGGTTAGGGTTAGGGTTAGGTTGAGAGTATGCGGACAGTGGGTGAATCATCCCTCTTGTGCTTGTTGATCTCGTCACTTGAGATTCAGTGTCACGCAACCCTGCCACTTTGATCCAGTCCACACCTTCACTAACCAGGTACAACACTTGCCTTTATTGGATCTTACTTCAAAAAGGCAACAATTACACCAGTGCCTAAGAAGAATAATGTGGGCTGCCTTAATGACTATTGCCCGGTAGCACTCACATTAACAGTGATGAAATGCTTTGAGAGGTTGATTATGACTAGACTGAACTCTTGCCTCAGCACGGACCTGGACTCATTGCAATTTGCCTATCACCACAATAGGTCAACGGCAGATGCAATCTCAATGGCTCTCCACACAGCTTTAGACCACCTAGACAATACAAAAACCTACGTCAGGATGCTGTTCATCAACTATAGCTCAGCATTTAATACCATCGTTCCCACAATCCTGATTGAGAAGTTGCAGAACCTGGGCCTCTGTACCTTTGTCTGCAATTGGATGCTTGACTTCATCAGAATACCACAGTCTGTGCAGATTGGTGATAACATATCCCCCTCGCTGATGATCAACACTGGCACACCTCAGGGGTATGTGCTTAGCTCACTGCTCTACTCTCTGTATACACATGACTGTGTGACCAGGCATAGCTCAAATACCATCTATAAATTTGCTGATGATACAACCATTGTTGGTAGAATCTCAGGTGGTGACGAGAGGGCATACAGGAGTGAGATATGCCAACTAGTGGAATGGTGCAGCAGCAACAACCTGGCACTCAACGTCAGCAAGATGAAAGAGCTGATTGTGCACTTCAGGAAGGTTAAGATGAAGGAGCACATACTAATCCTCATAGAGAGATCAGAAGTGGAGAGATTGAGCAGCTCCAAGTTCCTTGGTGTCAAGATCTCTGAGGATTTAACCTAATCCCAACGTATCGATGTAGTTATAAAGAAGGCAAGACAGTGGCTTTACTTTATTAGGAGTTTGAAGAGATTTGGCATGTCAACAAATACACTCAAAAACTTCCATAGATGTACCGTGGAGAGCATTCTGACAGTCTGCATCACTGTCTGGTATGGAGGGGCTACTGCACAGGACTGAAAGAAACTGCAGAAGGTTGTAAATCTAGTCAGTTCCATCTTGGGCACTATCCGACAAAGTACCCAGGACATCTTTAGGGAGTAGTGTCTCAGAAAGGCAGCGTCCATTATTAAGGACCTCCAACACCCAGGGCATGCTCTTTTCTCACTGTTACCATTAGGTAGAAGATACAGAAGCCTGAAGGCACACACTCAGCGATTCAGGAACAGCTTCTTCCCCTCTGCAATCCGATTCCTAAATCAACATTGAAGTTTTGGACACTACCTCACTTTTTTAATATACAGTTTTCTGTTTTTACACTGTTTTTACACATTTAAAAAAATCTATTCAATATATATATTTATTATTATGTTTTATTTTTTTTCTCTCTCTCTGCTAGATTATGTATTGCATTGAACTGCTGCTGCTAAGTTAACAAATTTCACATCACATGCCGGAGATAAAAAAACCTGATTCTGATTCTATACAACTGGACTGTGATTTAATTGTTCTACTGACAATTGTTCTACTCTGATTGATCGGCATTGAGTATGCCACTAAAAGCAAAATGAGAAATTATGTTTCACACTGATTTTTTTTCAGTAAAATTAATAGAATTGTTTCATACAAAATTCACATACATCATCCTTGTGAAAATGACTGGGTAGAAATCCCCTGATGCATACACCTAAGATTGGAGACTGCTTTCCATGTAATTTGGGTGGGTTTCTTAGCTAATGCGGAGCAGCAGATCCCGCAAAGGCCTGGCAGCAGAAGACACACTCGTCTGAGCTTGCTCAAGTAAGGCAGAGTCCCCTAGAAGTCTTAATGAGCCCATGAGAAATTTCCTTATTGACTGCAGTTCCCATGGCAAAGACACCACCAAAAAAATATAATCAACTGTGATAGATAACTGCTTGCTGCTAAAGACAAAAGGTGTCATAAGGCTGGTGAATTCCACCTATCACAAGAGACTATGCCATGCAGTTATATCTTGTGAAATTGTTTGCTTTTTGCTTGTACTTCAAGACTGATTGGCACAATACACTGTCATGTTTATATTAACCTGTGTATCTAAGTGAGTGAATGAATTAAAAAGATGGAAATCAAAGTCTGAGTGATTCAGTAATTAAAGCAAACCTAAAGCATTTTAAAAAGTATTTCAGGAGGATTCACATTCATGACACTGACAACAAAGTGGAAAGTAAAGCAGGCAGAACCAATAGGTAAACATGAGGGAACTTGCAAATTTACAAAACTTGTGGGGAAGCAGAAAGCATTCCTTGAAAACAAAACAAGATTAGTGCATACAAAATCTTCTCTGTGGATGTGATGACAGAAACAGTACAAATGGGATCTCAAGAAATACAATAAGGTACAAGAGGTGTTTAGTATTTATGTGCAGCACTTGGACAACATTGTAGAGGCTACAGAGAAATGAAATGAAGTCTGTAGATGGAAAAAGAGTTAATGAGTAGGGGACTGCCTCTCTATGTACCTCACACCAGCAAATTTGATAGTACCATTTGATGAAATTGTTGACAGTGTAAAGGCAAAGTTCAGACCCAGCTTTATTTGAAAAATTTCAGAGCTAGCACTGCTGAGTATGTGTAACAAGATGCTCAAGTAGGGAATTAGGGATTACATTTTTTAAGTCTGAAGGATTTAGCACTGCAATGTAACTGGATGGAATGTTTAGGGACAGATTAGTGTGTTGTACTTGTAACTAGAGAATCCAGTCCAAAATATATGACATGCTGGACATTATTTTGGAGAAGATAATCGAGTGAGGGAATTTGAAGGAAAAGGCAGAGTGAAGTTTTGGTCAAGACCGAATGGAGTCGAAGCACGTAAAAGAAGGATGGACAGGTCTTCCCCTCCAGATTCATAATCATGGGCTTGAAGCATAACTATGAGTCAGCACTTGCAAAAGATGCCGTAATGTGGAAGGTGTGCAGACCAATAAGGAGCTCAGGTATTGGATAAGTCACTGTTGAGGCAAAGGACAGAGCAAGCAATATCAATGTCGTTCCAGAACTGGCAACAGAGATAGGTCGGTTGTTATGAATAAATGATTGCTCAGATCATGAAGAATGAGTCGAGGAGAGTATATCATTAAAGTTCTGCTGTCCCAAGTAAAATTGAAAATGGATGGATGACGCTCTATAATGCTTGTGAAGAATCTGAACCTCGACAAATAAATCAGTGACAACCTTTTTGTGCATCAAAAGGTTGCACAAAATGGTGCCCAGGATGAATCAAATAAGATATTAGTGTATTTCGTGATTTAGAAGCTTGTGGAGATATCAGTTTAATTTAACAGATGGAACTGAGGCTGTTGTGCATATTGGAAAGCAAGGTCCACATCTATTCTGAGCGGAATCACACAGAAGATGTGATGGTACTGTAACCACCAGAATAAGGTAAGAATGTTAAAGCTCACAGAGTTGCCATTAAAATGTCTGTTCCCACTAACTTGATAATAGGTTTAGAGCTCTTAACCAGTTGAGAGCAGAATCTATTGTGTTACAGCAACAATATTGGGAATCAAGGTATGTAGTCAGTCATCTCTAAGAGGCAGAAGCTGATTAACACTGATAATGTCAGCAGAACTTACCATCACCTTAGGCTGGAAAATTCATTTTGAGATGCTTTGGCCAAACTGAATGATAAACAAAAGCAGAACCAAAGTCTGCATAAGGTTTCAAAGAAGCACACAAAGTGGAAAGCAAGAGAATAAATGAACGTAGAGGAGCAGCATAAGAATAGAAGAATCAGAGCAGATTGATGTAAATCACTGTACAGAATTCATGAAATAGGTTCAATGAATCAAGAAGTTGAAATAGTCAAGAACCAAAGCTTTCTACAAAGATGTTGATGTGCATCAAGGAGAGAAACTCCTGTAAGTTCTAGCACAGAGATGCAGAACAGAGGGATGTCACAAGAAGATCTCTGGTGAAAAGAAAACCTCCAGGGGTTGATATTTTGGGTTTGATTATACTTACATGACTGAAGTTGACCTGTGCTAACTTATAAGTGTATAAAAGCCTCACTTTAAATATGCTGATTGGTTAGTACAATATTGTCCAGTTTTTCTAAGGGGAAAACAGCATGGTATATATATCAAAGTACAGCTGAGGAAAACTGCTATCTTAAAATTGAGTTGCATGTAACATTATTTGCACCATAGGTACAATTCATATGGAAAAAGATTGAGCCGCCCAAACACCAGGTCTGTCTGCTGTTTATCTAACCTCTTGCTCAGCTGTGGACTCATCACTCCATTCACATCATTCCATGTGTAATGACAGTAAAAAGGTAGTTAGGTAATAAATACATGATTACATTGAGGTAGTATAAAGGAAAATAGAATATAGAATATTGTGTTGCATTTGCAGAGTATTGGCAGGAAAATAAAGTGCAAGGAGTTCAATCAGGAAGATTGGGAGATCAGGATTTCAAGAGTTGAATTAGCATGGGGAAATTGTGCTGAGGTAGTAGATCAGCTCAAGTCCTGCTGAGTTGCTGAGATCAAGCCCTGAATATACTTTGTACCTGAGCCCGGATTTATGTTATTTGGAGTTCTTTGACCAAGGAGTTAGATTTGAGTATGTTTTCTGTATTTTATTTTTTCTCTTTAGTTTACTGTATCAATATACTTTTAATTAATAAATAACAGTTTCATGTTTTAACTTCATCAATTTTTCTTTAAACAATGTTTTTAAACTATTTTATAGTTATTTTTCCAACAGTTTCAAAATGTTTCTCATCATCAGAAACATTTGGAAATGATGAAAAGACCCTCAAATACCAGAAGTTTCCAGTTATCAGTAAAACTCCAGGACTGTGAGCAGTGCTTCACTGTCTGCGCTTGAATCCAGTTACCACTCGTGCCAAGTTGTGCTGCGGTGGTAATGCTGCCAGCAGTGCTTTGGGAGTGCTGTGGCTACTGTACTTCAGTATGGCTATGGGATTACAGTGTCCAAGTGCAGAATGCTAACTATCTTGCTTACTAAATGCTTTGCGGCTATGTGAGTGACCGTGCAACAGTCATACTCAGGTCACCAGACCTATTCCCTCCAGAGGTGGAGGTCTTGCTCCAATAAAGTTTTGAGGCCTTTGAAAAATTAAACATTTTAAATGGTGTGACATCAAATAACAGCTCCAAAAATCATTATGAGATAAATTTCCCAAGAAAGCCCAAAAATGGTGTTTGAGGGATCTAAAGGTTCAGTTCAAATGACCAGGCAACTAGAAAAGCCAAAAGTTGACCTGTATCTGGTTCTTTAACATCCAGAAATATTTGAGCCAATTATTTTTTTCATACTGAACAAACCACTGAGCTCCTAATGGCCAAACTATGGTACAAGAAGTAAAGTGTTTAGTCACTTTGGTGGAACAACACATAATGTTGTTGAAGGTATCTCTTAATTTAAAAATAAACTTTTGGACACCAAAAATTGGAGTAAGGTTGAGTTATTTATCCCCTTGAGCCTGCACCACCTTACAAAAAGTTCACGGTTAATCTCTGACCTGGAGCACCTTTCTCCTGCACAAACCTAGAACCTGTGATTCCTCTTATATCTATAAATCTATTGACCTATATTTTTCATGCAACCAATGACTGAGCTTCTGTTTCTCTCTCTCATTAATCTCCTTGCCTACCCATCACCTCCCTGCGGTGCTCTTCCCCTCACACTCTCAGATCGTCCTCTACCCTCTACTATCAGACTCTCTCTTCTGTGACCCATTATCTCTTTCACCTATGAGCTTCCCAGCTCTTTACTTCACCCTTCCACCTCTCCTGATTTCACCTTTTACCTACCTCCTTGTACTTCTTCATCCCCTCAACCCATGCCCTAATGTCTCATCTTTTCACCAATCCTGATGAAGGGTCTCAGCCCGAAATGCTGAGTGTTCCCTCATTTCCATCGATGCTGCCTGGCCTGCTGAGTTCCTCCAGCGTTTTGTGTGTGTTGCTGGGATTTCCAGCATCTGCAGATGTTACTGTCTTACTGTCAGGACTTGCCTGCAGAGCAGGAGATGACAGAGTGAGTTAGAGACAGCTCCTTATGGATGTTACTCAGCAGTTTTAAAAAGCGAGCGTGCCCTATTGGGATTTGTCTGCGGAGTCAGAAATTGCTTGAGTTAATAGTAATTAGGGTTAATTAGCAAGGGCCAATTAAAAGTAGTGGGGTTTAAGTACAGCGGCCGTTGTGTGAGTGGACAGTGTTTTTGCAGTCAGACTTTGACTCAACAGTCTAAGACGAGAACAGGTGCAGGCTGGAACTTAACTTTGGGAAGTTAGTGGCATAACAAGTGCAGGCAGGATGGTAGCTCAGGCAGTGAAATACTCCAGTGAGCTGTGGGATTTCAGAGTACCTAATGGCCTCCTGATGACTACAACTCCAGGAAGTGCACCCTACTTCAGTTCCTGACTGACAAAGTCAAGGAACTGGAGATGGCACTGAATGCACTTAGGACTATCTGGGAAGCTGAAAAATTCAAGGATGAGTCTTTTATTGGGGTGGCTTACACCCGGAGTGCAGGCTTCAGATAGCACATGGGTGACCACCAGGAGAAGTAAGGGGAGTAATCAGGCAGTGCTGGGTTCCCCTGAGGCCATTCCCCTCAGCAACAATTACACCCCTTTGGATACTGTTGGGGGGGTTGACCTATCACAGCACAGCAGCAGTGGTCAGGCCAGTACCACTGTGCATGGCTCTGAGGTTCAGTTGGGAAGGTTAATTCAGGCAGAAGGGTAAGTGATAGGAGACTCTGTAGTTAAGGGAATAGACAGGAGATTCTGTGGCCATGAAAGAGAAGGCAAGATGCTGTGTTTCCTCCCAAGTGCTATGGTCCAGGATGTCTCAGAATATTCTCAAGAGGGAGGGTGAGCAGCCAGAAGTTGTGATACACTTTGGCAGTAATGACATAAGTAGAAAGGGAGAAGAGGTTTTGTGCAGTGAGTGTAGGAAGTTAAGGAAGAGGGTGAAGAGCAGGACGCCCAGGATAGTGTAATGTGCTAGTCAGGGCAGGAATAGGATGATGGTACAGATGAATGAGTGACTGAGTGACTGGTGCAGAGGCCAGGGTTTCAGGCTCTCGGATAATTGGAATCTTTCCTGGGCCAGAGTAACCTGTACAAAAGAGATGGGCTGCAACAAAACTGGAGAGGAGTCAATATCCTGGCCAGGAAGGGTTAATGTATGAGGAGTGTTTGATGGCTCTGGACCTGTACTTGCTAGAGTTTAGAAGAAAGAGGGGGATCTCATTGAGACCTATTGAATATTGAAAGGCCTAGACAGAGTAGATTTGGAGAGAATGTATCCTATAGTGGGTGGGTCTAGGACCAGAGGGCACAGCCTCAGAATAGAGAGATATCCACTTACAGCAGAGATAAGATGGAATTTCTTTAGCCAGAGGATGGTGAATCTGTGGAATTCATTGCCACAGACCACTGTGGAGGCAAGTCATTGAGTATATTTAAAGTAGAGATTGATTGATTAGTCAAGGCACCAAAGGTTACAGGGAGAAGGTAAGAGAATGGGGATGGGGACGATAATAAATCAGCCATGATTGAATGGCGGAGCAGACTTGATGGGCCGAGTGGCTGAATTCTGCTTCTGTGTCTTATGGTCTTATGGACTATAAGCTTAGTTTTAGAGTCCTTTTCAGAGAAACATCTACCCTGATGAGCCCTCTAAGAATTTTATACATTTCAGCTGAAGATAAACTAAAATGGGTTGGAGCTGATATTTATCTATTTTTCTGTTGTGATACAGTTCAGAGTAGGTGCATCCAACTCTTCAAGTTGTGCCACCCAGCAACCCCTAATTTAACCCTAGCCTTATCACGCAACAATCTACAATAACCAATTAACCTACCAATCAGTACGTCTTTGGACTGTGGGAGGAAACTTGAGCATGTGGAGGAAACCCATGCGGTCTCGGGGAGAATGTACAAACTTCTTACATCAGCAGTGGGAATGTGGGCATGTGGTATCTTCTGAGGCTTAAATTGGTTTGGCATCTTCAAAAAGAACTGGATTTTGAATTGCCATTTTGAGTATGTCTGGCTTGTATGATGCTTCTTGTGTTCATGAACCTGTGCATCAGAATTAGTTGATGTGTAATTTTAGCACTCTACACAGCTGGACAAATAATCCACACAGCATTTCCAAAACATTATGTGTCTTCTGGCATTTTAAGAAAGGATCTTTTAAGGAGTGGCACTGCAAATCTAAAACAAGTCCATTTGGGACAAGTTTAACACTGCTTGACCTGCAATAAACTGGACGGATGATTAAAATGAAAACTAACCAAACAACGTCATTTTCTACCTATTTTAATCATTTTTGTTGGACAGAAGCTGACTTGATAGGAAATATGAAATACAAGTCAGATTCTGATTATATCATAGTAATCAAGTTATATTTACCTAGTTGCCCAAGAACTCATGTCCCAGTTTTCCCAAAGCTGAAGTGTTTGGGATAAGGGACAATGATGAGCACATGTAATTAAGTCACATGTCATCTCTACTCATTTTAATTAGTGAAAACATGCTCAAGAAGCTAAAAGGCTAACTCCTGTTTCTGTGTTCCTGTAAAAAATTGGGGGACTGAAGAAATAACGTTTTAAGCCTTTCTTCGTTTTAAGAAAATCTTACCTTTCCATCGAACAGGAGGGATCCCCGGAACATCACATGGAATATTACTTCTTTCCTACCTTCTTCAAACTTGCTGTAGCCATAAATCTGCTTCAAGTCTCTTCCTTCAATCTGATTGAATACCGAAGATCATTTCTTCTTTGCCCTGCTTGTGACTTAAGCAATTAAACAAGGACCAGGAATTAAACTCAGACAGTTGGTGTTCTGAAGTGAGTTGGTTTATACTCAGTCTTCATTCTGTCTGGCTGTTTCTCATCCTGTGTTAAAATCAAAAGATTTGGAAAAAAATCTTCTTGGCAGGTTCTTGGTCCTGATCCTTTTTCACTTATTTTCAACACAATTCCATGAATTCTAGGAAATGTATTAATTTCTTGCTGGCTGTTTGGCTTCAGTAGTGTAGACAGCTCCCTGACTGAAAAACGACCAATACATAAAATCAGTTTTATATAATGTTGCTTTTTGCCACAATAAATAATTAAATTCAAGAAAATATAATTTTCCTTTATTCATTTATAATTTAGATTTAGAGAATTAAATTACTCCTGACAACACACTCTGCTTTATAGATAACCACATCAATACATAATGTGCTTGATTTTCCTGAGAGATCCCAGCAACTTCACGTGGCACAGCAAGCATTTCCCTTAATTTAGATCAACTTAATTTGGTCTCATTGGCAAGCAAATGCAAAATCACAAAATTCCCAGACTTCCTTATTGTGTATTTAATATTTCAGTAATATTTTCATAATATTGTAAATGTATTGTTTGATGAAGCATCCTTTGTTGCTTACATAATGCATTGTGGGTTATCTGTAAAGGTACGTAAATTGCATACGTCATTACACCACCACATGATATGTGTGCGCCTCACTTAAAATTTAAAAAAAAACTAAGTTAGACCACAATTCCTGGCTCTGTGTTTTTCCTTTTAATTAGTTTTATGTTTTGGAATTACAAAATATAATAGTGGTGATCAGGAAGTTTTAAAACAAGCTAAAGATGACTACCCACCTGTTGAAGTGCAGCGAGCCGTTTGAATTTTTTAAAAATGGTGTAAGAAACAGTAGAGTTAAAAAAAGCAGCACAGCACATTTTTTCTCTGCAAGGAGCGAAATTCAATTGAGTAAAAATAGGCAGGAAACAGAAGAATTCATGGATGACTACCTTTAATAATCATAAAAGCAAGAGCAGAATTGCTCCTCTGGGAATGGGCCATTTATATAGAGAAGTACAACAACCAACAGACCACATTGGGCTTGTACGTGGTAAAAACCAAAGGGCCAACATTCTGGGGTCATGATTGACTGAGACAACTACAACTTGATTGGGGATCCATGCACCACTTGCCTGCCACATCCTCTGCAAGAGAATCAACTGAAATCCAATTAAGAAAGGTACTGGATGATGCCACAACTATCGCATGCTGTACACCATGAACTAACAAAGGGCAAACGGGTGTTGGTGCCTCCAGTTGGAAAGCTTTTGGGAGCAAGGAAGGACCATGTTGCTCAGAGGAATCATGAAAGTGGCAAAAGCAGTGGTCTGACTGCAACAGTATTGGCAGGTAATATATCTGAGAAAGCTTTTGATGTGTTAATCAGGCAGTTACTTGCAAAATGTGGCTTGGTTTTAAACTTCAGAGATTTCAAGAGCTTCAGGAAAGTTGCAAGCATTCAGCTTCTGTGAGTGTAAAGAGCGAGAATCCACTGTGCGTCCATTAAGGTTATTGCACGAACTTCAATTGAGAGACAACAAGTTGCTTATAGAAGTAGATGCAAAGACCAAAATCAGTTGGATGAATGAAAGGCTAAAAAGAAAGGAGTCAATGGTGATACAAAAACAGAGGTTTTTCAGATGAGGAAACCAAGAGGAGAGATCAGATCATAAAGGGATCAACAGAAGAATTACTAAGTGAATACTCCAATGAACTAAATGCACCTTCCCAAGATCAAGATGAATATCCTAGAAGGAAGAAAAAGGAAAAGAAAGAGGAGCATGACTTCAGCATTATGAAATGGAAGAGGGTAATTCAGATCTAATTCCTCGAGAAACTAGCAAATTGAGAGATATTCACAAGAAACTAGAAGGACCAAAAGGACAGCGAGTGAAAGAAAGACAAGGTTGGAAAAAAGAGAAGCAAGGATTGAAGAAGATCCTGAGAGAAAAACCAAAAAAAGGAGAAGAATGGTGTCCAGAGCTGTGATAACCATTTACTGCAGTGTCCTACAACCACCATGGAGGAAGCCCCAGAACCTGAGATTGTTTTCACAGCCACAAGTCTCACCTGCCAAGCAGAGGGGTCCCCTTGTCAGGAAATGCATTCTATATTGATTTGGAGTTTACATCTAAGCACGGAAGAGTGCTGTGTATTTAATGTTTCAGTAATATTTGAGTAATATTGTAACTATATTGTTTGATGAAGCATACTTGTTGTTTACATAATGCATTATAGGTTATCTGTAAAAGTATGTAAATGGCATACATCATCACGTCACCACTTGATACGTGTGCACCTGGCTTGAAGTAAAACATATGAAGTTAGACTCACATTCCTGGCTCTGTGTTTTTGCATTTAATTAGTTTTATATTTTGGAGTTACAAAACGTAACATTCCTGAGATGTACTATTCTGGTGGTGCACGGACTTCTTGCAATTCCTTAACAGTTATGCTGTGAAATGGGTCTTCAACCACACAACTTCAACCAGATTCAGAAACTTCATTCATTTCCAGGGTGCGAGGAGCTAAGTGTCAGGTATTTTATAATTTTTTTAAAAACCCAACGACCTAAAACTTTGTCTATTTATTATTTATTTATTCAGAGAGATACAGTATGGAACATGTCCTTCCGATCCAATGAGCTGAACTGTTCAGCAACCCATCTATTTAACGCTGGCCTAATCACAGGACAATTTACAATGACCAATTATCTTATTGCCTTTGGACCGTGGGAGGACACTGGAGCACCTGGGAAAATATCCAAGTGATCAAAGGGAGAACATACAAACTCTGTAGAGACAGTGCTGGAATTGAACTCTGAACTCTGACTGTAATAGTGTCACGCTAACCACTGCATTACCATGGCACCCATACTGTTTTTCAGTCTTTTAATTTTTAAAATTTTTTTGACTTATTAGGCTACTTAACTTTTAATCATATTTGAATGTTTTAGATTGTCATATTCAATCTATAAGTATTAACAGCTGGTTTAACCAACAGTCATGGTATCAAAGCAAGCCATTACTAAATGTGCGTGTTCAAGATCAATTGACTCTACTGTCCATGTAATGGAGAAATCCAAGAAGTTCTGCTTGGCGAAGTGGGCATTCCCATTCAGAAGCATTAACAAAGTCTGTACAACATTCACAAACTTCATGAAAATTTGGCATTAATTTCACATACATTATCTTTCATGTATTCATTGCCTTAATTCTATTTGAATCACACTGACTCAGCCAGTCGAATAATTGGATAAGCCTCAGCACAGATTTCCTATCAAAGGAGAATGGTCCCTGCTCCAACATCGTATTGGACTCTAATTTCTGAACTGCTGGTTTCCAGTTTCATTGCTGGATCATCAGCCCTATATTTCTGACTGACTCAGAAGAGAAATCCCAGTACCCACCATACTATTCCAACTTGTGGGTCAACGGGGAACAGAAGCAGAAGGCTTCCAGCTCTCTCAGCTGTGGATACATCAGAAAAGCAATGTGCAAAGTAAGATCCACTTGTCAAAAAATGTCTTGAAACAATCATCAATGTATAGACGATAATTTTACATTTCTGTTCTATTAACATATTAGCCTATTAACATAGGCTTTTTTGTTGTAAAGGAAGTTATTTTGCTTGTTAAATAAATGGCTAATTATTGTCATAAATATTTAACTTTAAATTAAAGAACACTTAGCAAATAGTGCACAGAAACTAAATTGTCTGTGGAATTGCATAAGATTCCGTATATAAATATTCCAACAAAAGATTGATTCTGAGTACAGCAAGAAATCAAGCTTAGTAACATTTCAGCTTGTTATGGGTTCCTTAATTCACAAGCTAATTAGCAAGGACTTTAAAAAAAAATTATCTGCCCATATAAATTAAGGTATTTGTCTTAACCTCATCCACAGCCTTCCCATCAGACTAGAACATCCTCATTTGTGACTAATCTCAGTCCTTTGGTGAGAACTTGTCTATTGTTGCAGTTTAACTCATGATAACTGTCGCCTTAGAGGGCAAGCTGTACCATAACAAACCCGTGTTCCCAGCCAATCGTAATGTGACTTCTTAGACTGTTACATGGTGGAATCTATTTTGTGAGATATCAAAGCAGCAGCTGGAGCAGGTCATATATTTAATCTGAAGCAAGAATTTCAAAAAAATGTAGTGACCTTTAGCATAAATTGGACTTTATTCTCAAATGAGTAAAGAAATAAATGTCATATTATTTATTTTCATACAGAAGGGGTTCATATTCAAAATATTAATATGGCACATTTAAAACATATAGTTAATACTCAAAGGGAATTATGTCAGATCTTTCAATATTTCATTCCTGTAATTTTACTATATATTTATTTTTGTGTTTTTAAACAAGCTCAGGGTGTTAATAATGTGGAATTTATATCTTGGGTGTCAAGTGTTAACATCAATTTTACCCAGCAGTAAAGGCACAAAAGCCAGGTTAAGTGTAAAATCACATCTGTTCTTGAGCCAAAATGGATCTTGATGCCAATTTCTAAACATTGTTTCATAATGAACTATTTTCTTTACTTCTCTCAACTAGGCATGTAAACTATTAGAGTTAAGTGTCAAATTAATGTTGAAGTAGTTTTGTGCATGTTCTTAAGGAAGTTAGGAAGTAGCTTTCCACTCATTTAAATGTAAGAAAATCGTAAATGTTTTTATATTTACTGTAGTTATAATTATCTCTATGTAACAAGCATCATATTTGGTTACAGATCAATAAAATTAGTGCAAAAACAAATTTAATGAATGAATCAAGCTATTTTATTTATTGAACACTTCAAATAGATTTACTTATCATATCAAATTTACTTTGTACAGCACAAAATAATTTTGACATGGCTCCTGAAGATGCTAGCACATTGTTGTTGTTGATCTTTCAGTCCTGCATATCTTATCCTGTTTACTTGTGGAAGTAAAATCTGGTGCCATACAGCAAATCTTTGTCTTGATGTGAATACATGTCCTCAAGTTATCTCAGACTGATGAAATTTTGTACAATTAATATGCTGGAGCTTTGCTTTACTGTCTGGAGACAGGATATTTCTGAATCCTTGCTGACCTTGACTGGGGCAGTTCTGTGTCATGCATGTAGTTATCTTGAGCAGGGCATGAATCTATATTGCCCTGAGATATTGGTATGGGATTTTGTAATTTAATTCTTGAATGTTTACCTATAGTTTAAAAATATTTACCTCAATATTCAAACATTTCATCAATTCATTAGGAACAGAAATAAAACGTTTGTAACAGACTTAGATATTATACATTCCTGACTTTTTAATAAGTTTCTCAGTAATATATTAACTACAGCAGTTTCAGAGATGCTATGGATTCACTTGGCCAAATGATTCTGATTTTTTTTGGAGACATTAGTAAAATGCTAACAGCATAACATTTTCCGACCCTGCCATTCCAAGTGAAAGATTAATGGCTGGAGAACCTAAAAACTAGTGTTTAAGTTCCTTACAATGAACTATGAAAGAGCTGATTTTCTACAGAGGCATCATCTGTATTCTCATTAAGCTAAAGTCCTTGTGGACATTGTAACTTGATGGGTGTTGGATGTCAGTCTTGAACATTTTTTAATTTGAACTGTTTCCTGTTGAATCAACTTAAATGAAGAAAGAAAAGGCATCATCACATAGCAGTTTTTGTGTATGTGTTTGGTGGGGTGTTGGGTCGGAAAAGGTCTTGTTTTGCTGCTGTCTTGATTTGTTCTGTTGTTGCTGCTGCTTATGTTGTTCTGCTGAACATTCAGGACATGTTCTGTTCGCACTGGAAGGTATGGTAACCCTTGTGGGCTGCTGGTTGTTAATGCAGATGTTGCATTTCACTGTATGGTTCAATGTGCGTGTGATATATCTGTGGGAAGAATAAATGGGAGTAGTGTAAATGGACACTTGTTTGTCAGACAGACCTGGTGGGCCAAATGGCCTGCTTCTGTGTTGTATGAGCTTCTGCTGTAAACCTAAAGAGGGCTGCATCCCAGGGGAATTCTTTGCAGCTGAAGATGGACCTTGCTGCTGGTGAATTTCGGTGGTGCTGACATTAGCTGGAACACTTGGACTGACAGACAGAGGACGGGCACATTGCTGCCTACTGGAGGGGAAGGAAAGGTTCAAAAGTGCCTGACCTTCTTCACTGTAACTTTTAGCTGGAGTGAGAGGATGGGGTGCCTATGTTGAGACATCCAGGCAGGGGCTGGAAACTGAGGAAAGGCAAGGTCGAGCAAAAGGACAGTCAGAAGGGTCAGTGGTTGAGCTGGAGAAGAGCTTTTATTTCCCAGCTCCTTGTACTCCTGCCTGAACATTCATCTTCTCTATCGTCCCTCTAGTGCATCCTTTCTGCTGTCCCAGCTTCAGATTTCCTAGGCTGGTGTATAGAGCCAATCAGCAAAAGAGAAAAATAGACATTTTTAAACGTATTGAAAGAAAGTGCTATGTAGACTGCAGTGGTTAATTACTTAACAGGTATGTAGCGTCAGAAAATTGTACTTCCCTGAACAAAATTCTTCCATGCGATTCCCAGTACGTCTGCAGCCTATATTGGCTGTGCCTGATACAACTGGACTTTACACTGACTTGGCAGTTGTTGAGCCTGGGAGAGCGGGACCCACTGGCTGCCAAGGCCGTTCGGGTGCAGAACTGGCCACTTACAATCAAGTGGGCCCTGAATTTCTCAGAATATTGCAGATGAGTTGGGGTGTGGGGCACTTTCCTGGCAGAACATTGAGCCCCGGAGAGCCCTGGAATAAAGCGTATTTGCCCGAAGGCATGCGATCAGTGAACTCTGCTTTGGAAGATCTTCTTCAGTGTTTCCTTCTGAGCATTATTGCCAAAACTTAATTCAATCTGCAATACCTTTCTAAATTGAGAATTCAAAGCTTAAGAAGTTTCAAACTGAAACACAATCCACCTAAAATGAGCCGGCTTCTAAATTTTAATTACACAAGAGTGTGGAGTACTCAGCTACTCCCAAAGGCAAGTCCCTCAGAGAAATATTTTATTGATTATTTTCCTGAGATTTATTTTCCATTCTGGATTTAACACTCGCTGTTAAGTATTTGAAATAATGGTGGTTGGAAGGCGGCAAGGATTCTGGAGGAAACAGGTAAAGATCTTTGCAGAGAACTGTTCGGTGCCAGGACTACATGGCTGAGTTACAGATGCTGGATCTTTATTCTCTCAAGGGAAGGAGACCTCATCGAAGTTTATAAAAATACATATACAAGGTGGACTGTTGTAATCTTTTTCTCAAGGTTTGAGATTCCAAAATTAGAAGACATAAAGATAAGGGCGGGTGGGTACTTAAAATTTACCCTGAGAGGTAACTTTTTTACATAGGGGGTAGTGAGTAACTTGGGAGGAAGTGGGTAGTGAGTACCTGTGAGAGGAACCGTGTAGTGAGTACCTGTGAGAGGAAGCAGGTAGTGAGTACCTGTGAGAGGAAGTGGGCAGTGAGTACCTGTGAGAGGAACCGTGTAGTGAGTACCTGTGTGAGGAAGTGGGTAGTGAGTACCTGTGAGAGGAAGCAGGTAGTGAGTACCTGTGAGAGGAAGCAGGTAGTGAGTACCTGTGAGAGGAAGTGGGTAGTGAGTACCTGTGAGAGGAAGTATGTAGTGAGTACCTGTGAGAGGAAGTGGGTAGTGAGTAACTGTGGGAGGAAGCAGGTAGTGAGTACTTGTGAGAGGAAGTGGGTAGTGAGTACGTGTGGGTGGAAGAGGGTAGTGAGTACCTGTGGGAGGAAGCGGGTGGGGAGTAACTGTGAGAGAAAGCGGGTAGTGAGTAACTGTGAGAGGAAGCGGGTAGTGAGTACCTGTGGGAGGAAGTGGGTAGTGAGTATCTGTGGGAGAAAGTGGGTAGTGAGTATCTGTGGGAGGAAGTGGGTAGTGAGTAACTGTGAGAGGAAGTGGGTAGTGAGTATCTGTGAGAGGAAGCGGGTAGTGAGTACATGTGGGAGGAAGTGGGTAGTGAGTATCTGTGAGAGGAAGCGGGTAGTGAGTAACTGTGAGAGGAAGAGGGTGGGAGTAACTGTGGGAGGAGGCGGGTAGTGAGTACCTGTGGGTGGAATCGGTTAGTGAGTAACTGCGAGAGGAATCGGGTGGGGTGTATTTTTGGGAGGAAGAGGGTGGGGAGTAACTGTGGGAGGAAGCAGGTGGGGAGTAACTGTGGGAGGAAGCGGGTAGTGAGTAACTGTGAGAGGAAGCGGGTGGGGAGTAACTGTGGTAGGAAGCGTGTAGTGAGTAACTGTGGGAGGAAGCGGGTAGTGAGTAACTGTGAGAGGAAGCGGGTGGGGAGTAACTCTGGGAAGTACCGGGTAGTGAGTAACTGTGAGCGGAAGCGGGTGGGGAGTAACTGTGAGAGGAATCGGGTAGTGAGTACCTGTTGGAGGAAGTGGGTAGTGAGTACCTGTGAGAGGAAGCGGGTGGGGTGTATTTGTGGGAGGAAGCGGGTGGGGAGTAACTGTGACAGGAAGCGGGTAGTGAGTACCTGTTGGAGGAAGTGGGTAGTGAGTACCTGTGAGAGAAAGCCGGTAGTGAGTACCTGTGTGAGGAAGTGGGTAATGAGTACCTGTGAGAGGTAGTGGATAGTAAGTACCCATGGGAGGAATCGGGTAGGGAGTAACTGTGGGCGGAAGCGGGTAGTGAGTAACTGTAGGCGAAGCGGGTAGAGAGTACCTGTGAGACGAAGTGGGTAGTGAGTAACTGTTGGAGGAAGTGGGTAGTGAGAAACTGTGAGAGGAAGCAGGTAGTGAGTACCTGTTGGAGGAAGTGGGTAGTGAGAAACTGTGAGAGGAAGCGGGTAGTGAGTACTAGTGAGAGAAAGCCGGTAGTGAGTACCAGTGTGAGGAAGTGGGTAGTGAGTACCTGTGAGACGAAGAGGGAAGTGAGTACTTGTGAGAGGAAGTGGGTAGTGAGAAACTGTGAGAGGAAGTGGGTAGTGAGTACCTGCGGGAGGAACCGGGTAGTGATTACCTGTGAGAGGTAGTGGATAGTAAGTACCCATGGGAGGAAGCGGGTAGTGAGTAACTGTAGGCGAAGCGGGTAGAGAGTACCTGTGAGAGGAAGTGGGTAGTGAGTAACTGTGTGACGAAGCAGGTAGTGAGTACCTGTTGGAGGAAGTGGGTAGTGAGAAACTGTGAGAGGAAGCGGGTAGTGAGTACTAGTGAGAGGAAGCTGGTAGTGAGTACCCGTGGTAGGAACCGGGTAGTGAGTACCTGGAGTACCTGCGGGAGGAACCGGGTAGTGATTACCTGTGAGAGGTAGTGGATAGTAAGTACCCATGGGAGGAATCGGGTAGGGAGTAACTGTGGGCGGAAGCGGGTAGTGAGTAACTGTAGGCGAAGTGGGTAGAGAGTACCTGTGAGAGGAAGTGGGTAGTGAGTAACTGTGTGACGAAGCAGGTAGTGAGTACCTGTTGGAGGAAGTTGGTAGTGAGTACCTGTGAGAGGAAGAGGGTAGTGAGTAACTGTGTGACGAAGCAGGTAGTGAGTACCTGTTGGAGGAAGTTGGTAGTGAGTACCTGTGAGAGGAAGAGGGTAGTGATTAACTGTGAGAGGAAGCGGGTAGTGAGTACCAGTGAGAGGAAGCGGGAAGTGAGTAACTGTGGGAGGAAGCGAGTAGTAAGTAACTGTGAGAGGAAGCGGGTAGTGAGTACGTGTGAGAGGAAGCTGGTAGGTAGTACCTGTGAGAGGAAGCGTGACGTGAGTACCTGTGAGAGGAAGTGGGTAGTGAGTAACTGTGTGACGAAGCAGGTAGTGAGTACCTGTTGGAGGAAGTGGGTAGTGAGAAACTGTGAGAGGAAGCGGGTAGTGAGTACTAGTGAGAGGAAGTGGGTAGTGCGAAACTGTGAGAGGAAGCGGGTAGTGAGTACCTGTTGGAGGAAGTGGGTAGTGAGTACCTGTGAGAGGAAGAGGGTACTGATTAACTGTGAGAGGAAGCGGGTAGTGAGTACCAGTGTGAGGAGTGGGTAGTGAGTACCTGTGAGACGAAGAGGGTAGTGAGTACTTGTGAGAGGAAGTGGGTAGTGAGAAACTGTGAGAGGAAGCGGGTAGTGAGTACCTGTTGCAGGAAGTTGGTAGTGAGTACCTGTGAGAGGAAGAGGGTACTGATTAACTGTGAGAGGAAGCGGGTAGTGAGTACCTGTGAGAGGAAGCGGATGGGGAGTAACTGTGGGAGGAGGCGAGTAGTAGGTAACTGTGGAAGGAAGTGGGTAGTCAGTAACTGTGGGAGGAAGCGGGTAGTGAGTAACTGTGAGAGGAAGCGGGTAGTGAGTACCTGTTGGAGGAAGTGGGTAGTGAGTAACTGTGAGAGGAAGCGGTAGTGAGTACTTGTGGGAGGAAGTGGGTAGTGAGTAACTGTGACAGGAAGCGGGTATTGAGTACTTGTTGGAGGAAGTGGGTAGTGAGTACCTGTGAGAATAAGGCGGTAGTGAGTACTTGTGAGAGGAAGTGGGTAGTGAGTACCTGTGAGAGAAAGCCGGTAGTGAGTCCCAGTGTGAGGAAGTGGGTAGTGAGTACCTGTGAGACGAAGAGGGAAGTGAGTACTTGTGAGAGGAAGTGGGTAGTGAGAAACTGTGAGAGGAAGCGGGTAGTGAGTACCTCTTGGAGGAAGTTGGTAGTGAGTACCTGTGAGAGGAAGAGGGTAGTGATTAACTGTGAGAGGAAGTGGGTAGTGAGTACCAGTGAGAGGAAGCGAGAAGTGAGTAACTGTGGGAGGAAGCGAGTAGTAAGTAACTGTGAGAGGAAGCGGGTAGTGAGTACGTGTGAGAGGAAGCTGGTAGGTAGTACCTGTGAGAGGAAGCGTGACGTGAGTACCTGTGAGAGGAAGTTGGTAGTGAGTACCAGTGGTAGGAACCGGGTAGTAAGTACCTGTGAGAGGAAGTGGGTAGTGAGTACATGCGGGAGGAACCGGGTATTGATTACCTGTGAGAGGAAGCGGGTAGTGAGTACCTGTTGGAGGAAGTGGGTAGTGAGTAACTGTGAGAGGAAGCGGGTAGTGAGTAACTGTGAGAGGAAGCGGATGGGGAGTAACTGTGAGAGGAAGCGGGTAGTGAGTACTTGTGAGAGGAAGTGGGTAGTGAGTACTTGTGAGAGGAAGTGGGTAGTGAGTAACTGTGAGAGGAAGCGGGTAGTGAGTACCTGTTGGAGGAAGCGGGTAGTGAGTACTTGTGAGAGGAAGTGGGTAGTGAGTAACTGTGAGAGGAAGCGGGTAGTGAGTACCTGTTGGAGGAAGTGGGTAGTGAGTAACTGTGAGAGGAAGCGGGTAGTGAGTACCTGTGAGAGGAAGCAGGTAGTGAGTACTTGTGGGAGGAAGTGGGTAGTGAGTAACTGTGACAGGAAGCGGGTATTGAGTACTTGTTGGAGGAAGTGGGTAGTGAGTACCTGTGAGAATAAGGCGGTAGTGAGTACTTGTGGGAGGAAGCGGATAGTGAGTAACTGTGAGAGGAATTGGGTAGAGAGTAACTGTGCGAGGAAGATGGTACGAAGTACACGTGGTAGGAACAGAGTAGTGAGTACCTGTGAGAGGAAGCGGGTAGTGAGTACCTGCGAGAGGAAGCAAGTAGTGAGTAACTGTAAGAGTAAGCGGGAAGTGAGTACTTGTGAGAGGAGTTGGGTAGCGAGTAACTGTGAGAGGAAGCGGGTAGTGAGTACCTGTTGGAGGAAGTGGGTAGTGAGAACCTGTGAGAGGAAGCAAGTAGTGAGTACCTGTGGGAGGAAGCGGGTTGTGAGTAACTGTGAGTGGGAGTCGGTAGTGAGTAACTGTGCGAGGAAGATGGTACGAAGTACACGTGGTAGGAACAGAGTAGTGAGTACCTGTGAGAGGAAGCGGGTAGTGAGTACCTGTTGGAGGAAGTGGGTAGAGAGTAACTGTGAGAGGAAGCGGGTAGTGAGTACCTGTGGGAGGATGCGGATAGTGAGTAACTGTGAGAGGAAGTGGGTAGAGAGTAACTGTGCGAGGAAGATGGTATGAAGTACATGTGGTAGGAACAGAGTAGTGAGTACCTGTGAGAGGAAGCGGGTAGTGAGTACCTGTGAGAGGAAGCAAGTAGTGAGTTACTGTGAGAGTAAGCGGGTAGTGAGTACTTGTGAGAGGAGTTGGGTAGCGAGTAACTCTGAGAGGAAGCGGGTAGTGAGTACCTGTTGGAGGAAGTGGGTAGTGAGAACCTGTGAGAGGAAGCAAGTAGTGAGTACCTGTGGGAGGAAGTGGGTTGTGAGTAACTGTGAGTGGGAGTCGGTAGTGAGTAACTGTGAGAGGAAGCGGGTAGTGAGTACCTGTTGGAGGAAGTGGGTAGTCAGTACCTGTGAGAAAAAGCGGGTAGTGAGTAACTGTGTGAGGAAGCGGGTAGAGAGTACCCGTGGGAGGAACCGGGTAGTAAGTACCTGTGAGAGGAAGTGGGTAGTGAGTCCATGCGGGAGGAAGTGGGTTGTGAGTAACTGTGAGTGGGAGTCGGTAGTGAGTAACTGTGCGAGGAAGATGGTACGAAGTACCTGTGAGAGGAGGCGGGTAGCGAGTACCTGTGGGAGGAAGCGGGTAGTGAGTACTTGTGAGAAGAAGTCAGCAGTGAGTAACTGTGAGAGGAAGCGGGTAGTGAGTACTTGTGAGAAGAAGTCAGCAGTGAGTAACTGTGAGAGGAAGCGGGTAGTGAGTACCTGTGAGAGAAAGCGGGTAGTAAGTACCTGTGAGAGAAAGCGGGTAGTGAGTACCTGTGAGAGGAAGCGTGAAGTGAGTACCTGTGAGAGAAAGCGGGTAGTAAGTACCTGTGAGAGAAAGCGGGTAGTGAGTACCTGTGAGAGGAAGCGGGTAGTGAGTACCTGTGAGAGAAAGCGGGTAGTGAGTACCTGTGAGAGGAAGCGGGTAGTGAGTACCTGTGAGAGAAAGCGGGTAGTGAGTACCTGTGAGAGGAAGCGTGAAGTGAGTACCTGTGAGAGAAAGCGGGTAGTAAGTACCTGTGAGAGAAAGCGGGTAGTGAGTACCTGTGAGAGGAAGCGGGTAGTGAGTACCTGTGAGAGAAAGCGGGTAGTAAGTACCTGTGAGAGGAAGCGTGAAGTGAGTACCTGTGAGAGAAAGCGGGTAGTAAGTACCTGTGAGAGAAAGCGGGTAGTAAGTACCTGTGAGAGGAAGTGGGTAGTGAGTACATGCGGGAGGAACCGGGTATTGATTACCTGTGAGAGGAAGCGGGTAGTGAGTACCTGTTGGAGGAAGTGGGTAGTGAGTAACTGTGATAGGAAGTGAGTAGTGAGTACCTGTGAGAATAAGGCGGTAGTGAGTACATGTGGGAGGAAGCGGATAGTGAGTAACTGTAAGAGGAAGTGGGTAGTGAGTAACTGTGCGAGGAAGATGGTACGAAGTACACGTGGTAGGAACAGAGTAGTGAGTACCTGTGAGAGGAAGCGGGTTGTGAGTACTTGTGGGAGGAAGTGGGTAGTCAGTAACTGTGGGAGGAAGCGGGTAGTGAGTACATGTGAGAGGAAACGGATAGTGAGTACCTGTTGGAGGAAGTGGGTAGTGAGTAACTGTGAGAGGAAGCGGGTAGTGAGTAGCTGTGGAAGGAAGCGTACAGTGAGTAACTGTGAGTGGGAGTCGGTAGTGAGTAACTGTGCGAGGAAGATGGTACGAAGTACACATGGTAGGAACAGAGTAGTGAGTACCTGTGAGAGGAAACGGGTAGTGAGTACCTGTTGGAGGAAGTGGGTAGTGAGTAACTGTGAGAGGAAGCGGGTAGTGAGTAGCTGTGGAAGGAAGCGTACAGTGAGTAACTGTGAGAGGAAGTGTGTAGAGAGTAACTGTGCGAGGAAGATGGTACGAAGTACACGTGGTATGAACAGAGTAGTGAGTACCTGTGAGAATAAGCGGGTAGCGAGTACCTGTGGGAGGAAGCAGGTAGTGAGTACTTGTGAGAAGAAGTGGGCAGTGAGTAACTGTGAGAGGAAGCGGGTAGTGAGTACCTGTTGGAGGATGCTGGTAGTAAGTACCTGTGAGAGGAAGCGTGAAGTGAGTACCTGTGAGAGAAAGCGGGTAGTAAGTACCTGTGAGAGGAAGTGGGTAGTGAGTACATGCGGGAGGAACCGGGTATTGATTACCTGTGAGAGGAAGCGGGTAGTGAGTACCTGTTGGAGGAAGCGGGTAGTGAGTAACTGTGAGAGGAAGCGGATGGGGAGTAACTGTGGGAGGAGTCGGGTAGTGAGTAACTGTGGAAGGGAGTGGGTAGTCAGTAACTGTGGGAGGAAGCGGGTAGTGAGTAACTGTGAGAGGAAGCGGGTAGTGAGTACTTGTGAGAGGAAGTGGGTAGTGAGTAACTGTGAGAGGAAGTGGGTAGTGAGTACGTGTGGGAGGAAGTGGGTAGTGAGTAACTGTGACAGGAAGCGGGTATTGAGTACCTGTTGGAGGAAGTGGGTAGTGAGTACCTGTGAGAATAAGGCGGTAGTGAGTACTTGTGAGAGGAAGTGGGTAGTGAGTACCTGTGGGAGGAAGCGGATAGTGAGTAACTGTAAGAGGAAGTGGGTAGTGAGTAACTGTGCGAGGAAGATGGTACGAAGTACACGTGGTAGGAACAGAGTAGTGAGTACCATGTGAGAGGAAACGGGTAGTGAGTACCTGTGAGAGGAAGCAAGTAGTGAGTAACTGTGAGAGTAAGCGGGTAGTGAGTACCTGTTGGAGGAAGTGGGTAGTGAGAACCTGTGAGAGGAAGCAAGTAGTGAGTACCTGTGGGAGGAAGCGGGTTGTGAGTAACTGTGAGTGGGAGTCGGTAGTGAGTAACTGTGCGAGGAAGATGGTACGAAGTACACGTGGTAGGAACAGAGTAGTGAGTACCTGTGAGAGGAAGCGGGTAGTGAGTAACTGTAAGAGGAAGCGGGTAGTGAGTACCTGTGGGAGGAAGATGGTACGAAGTACATGTGGTAGGAACAGAGTAGTGAGTACCTGTGGGAGGAAGCGGGTAGTGAGTAACTGTAAGAGGAAGCGGGTAGTGAGTACCTGTGGGAGGAAGATGGTACGAAGTACATGTGGTAGGAACAGAGTAGTGAGTACCTGTGAGAGGAAGCGGGTAGTGAGTACCTGTGAGAGGAAGCAAGTAGTGAGTAACTGTGAGAGTAAGCGGGTAGTGAGTACTTGTGAGAGGAGTTGGGTAGCGAGTAACTGTGAGAGGAAGCGGGTAGTGAGTACATGTTGGAGGAAGTGGGTAGTGAGTAACTGTGAGAGGAAGCGGGTAGTGAGTAACTGTGAGAGGAAGCGGATGGGGTGTAACTGTGGGAGCAGGCGGGTAGTGAGTAACTGTGGAAGGAAGTGGGTAGTCAGTAACTGTGGGAGGAAGCGGGTAGTGAGTACCTGTGAGAGGAAGCGTGAAGTGAGTACCTGTGAGAGAAAGCGGGTAGTAAGTACCTGTGAGAGGAAGTGGGTAGTGAGTACATGCGGGAGGAACCGGGTATTGATTACCTGTGAGAGGAAGCGGGTAGTGAGTACCTGTTGGAGGAAGCGGGTAGTGAGTAACTGTGAGAGGAAGCGGATGGGGAGTAACTGTGGGAGGAGTCGGGTAGTGAGTAACTGTGGAAGGGAGTGGGTAGTCAGTAACTGTGGGAGGAAGCGGGTAGTGAGTAACTGTGAGAGGAAGCGGGTAGTGAGTACTTGTGAGAGGAAGTGGGTAGTGAGTAACTGTGAGAGGAAGTGGGTAGTGAGTACGTGTGGGAGGAAGTGGGTAGTGAGTAACTGTGACAGGAAGCGGGTATTGAGTACCTGTTGGAGGAAGTGGGTAGTGAGTACCTGTGAGAATAAGGCGGTAGTGAGTACTTGTGAGAGGAAGTGGGTAGTGAGTACCTGTGGGAGGAAGCGGATAGTGAGTAACTGTAAGAGGAAGTGGGTAGTGAGTAACTGTGCGAGGAAGATGGTACGAAGTACACGTGGTAGGAACAGAGTAGTGAGTACCATGTGAGAGGAAACGGGTAGTGAGTACCTGTGAGAGGAAGCAAGTAGTGAGTAACTGTGAGAGTAAGCGGGTAGTGAGTACCTGTTGGAGGAAGTGGGTAGTGAGAACCTGTGAGAGGAAGCAAGTAGTGAGTACCTGTGGGAGGAAGCGGGTTGTGAGTAACTGTGAGTGGGAGTCGGTAGTGAGTAACTGTGCGAGGAAGATGGTACGAAGTACACGTGGTAGGAACAGAGTAGTGAGTACCTGTGAGAGGAAGCGGGTAGTGAGTAACTGTAAGAGGAAGCGGGTAGTGAGTACCTGTGGGAGGAAGATGGTACGAAGTACATGTGGTAGGAACAGAGTAGTGAGTACCTGTGGGAGGAAGCGGGTAGTGAGTAACTGTAAGAGGAAGCGGGTAGTGAGTACCTGTGGGAGGAAGATGGTACGAAGTACATGTGGTAGGAACAGAGTAGTGAGTACCTGTGAGAGGAAGCGGGTAGTGAGTACCTGTGAGAGGAAGCAAGTAGTGAGTAACTGTGAGAGTAAGCGGGTAGTGAGTACTTGTGAGAGGAGTTGGGTAGCGAGTAACTGTGAGAGGAAGCGGGTAGTGAGTACATGTTGGAGGAAGTGGGTAGTGAGTAACTGTGAGAGGAAGCGGGTAGTGAGTAACTGTGAGAGGAAGCGGATGGGGTGTAACTGTGGGAGCAGGCGGGTAGTGAGTAACTGTGGAAGGAAGTGGGTAGTCAGTAACTGTGGGAGGAAGCGGGTAGTGAGTACTTGTGAGAGGAAGTGGGTAGTGAGTACCTGCAAGAGGAAGCAAGTAGTGAGTAACTGTGAGAGTAAGCGGGTAGTGAGTACCTGTTGGAGGAAGTGGGTAGTGAGAACCTGTGAGAGGAAGCAAGTAGTGAGTACCTGTGGGAGGAAGCGGGTTGTGAGTAACTGTGAGTGGGAGTCGGTAGTGAGTAACTGTGCGAGGAAGATGGTACGAAGTACACATGGTAGGAACAGAGTAGTGAGTACCTGTGAGAGGAAGCGGGTAGTGAGTACCTGTCGGAGGAAGTGGGTAGTGAGTAACTGTAGGAGGATGCGGATAGTGAGTAACTGTGAGAGGAAGTGGGTAGAGAGTAACTGTGCGAGGAAGATGGTATGAAGTACATGTGGTAGGAACAGAGTAGTGAGTACCTGTGAGAGGAAGCAAGTAGTGAGTAACTGTGAGGGTAAGCGGGTAGTGAGTACTTGTGAGAGGAGTTGGGTAGCGAGTAACTGTGAGAGGAAGCGGGTAGTGAGTACCTGTTGGAGGAAGTGGGTAGTGAGAACCTGTGAGAGGAAGCAAGTAGTGAGTACCTGTGGGAGGAAGTGGGTTGTGAGTACTTGTGAGTGGGAGTCGGTAGTGAGTAACTGTGAGAGGAAGCGGGTAGTGAGTACCTGTTGGAGGAAGTGGGTAGTGAGTCCATGCGGGAGGAAGTGGGTTGTGAGTAACTGTGAGTGGGAGTCGGTAGTGAGTAACTGTGCGAGGAAGATGGTACGAAGTACCTGTGAGAGGAGGCGGGTAGCGAGTACCTGTGGGAGGAAGCGGGTAGTGAGTACTTGTGAGAAGAAGTGGGCAGTGAGTAACTGTGAGAGGAAGCGGGTAGTGAGTACCTGTTGGAGGAAGCTGGTAGTGAGTACTTGTGAGAGGAAGTGGGTAGTGAGTACTTGTGAGAGGAAGTGGGTAGTGAGTAACTGTGAGAGGAAGCGGGTAGTGAGTACCTGTTGGAGGAAGTGGGTAGTCAGTACCTGTGAGAGGAAGCGGGTAGTGAGTACTTGTGGGAGGAAGTGAGTAGTGAGTACCTGTGAGAGGAAGCGGGTAGTGAGTACTTGTGAGAGGAAGTGGGTAGTGAGTAACTGTGAGAGGAAGCGGGTAGTGAGTACCTGTTGGAGGAAGTGGGTAGTCAGTACCTGTGAGAGGAAGCGGGTAGTGAGTACTTGTGGGAGGAAGTGGGTAGTGAGTAACTGTGACAGGAAGCGGGTATTGAGTACCTGTTGGAGGAAGTGGGTAGTGAGTACCTGTGAGAATAAGGCGGTAGTGAGTACTTGTGAGAGGAAGTGGGTAGTGAGTACCTGTGAGAGGAAGTGGGTAGTGAGTACCTGTTGGAGGAAGTGGGTAGTGAGTAACTGTGAGAGGAAGTGGGTAGTGAGTAACTGTGAGAGGAAGCGGGTAGTGAGTACGTGTTGGAGGAAGTGGGTAGTGAGTAACTGTGGAAGGGAGTGGGTAGTCAGTAACTGTGGGAGGAAGTGGGTAGTGGGTAACTGTGAGAGGAAGCGGGTTGTGAGTACTTGTGGGAGGAAGTGGGTAGTGAGTGAGAGAAGCGGGTGGGTAGTTAGAATCGTATCATTGAATAAGTACTTGGAAATGTACATGGTGGGGCAGGGGTTAGCTGAATATGGCCCTATCACAGAAATTTAGTACTATTTGGGTGGTACCGTGGTTGGCATGGACTTGTTGCGCTAAACGTCCTACATCCGTGCTATATCACTCTGTGACTTTAAATAGTGAGGTGGGGGTCAGGATGACAAATTCTGACCTCTCCCTTGCCCAGCAAGATCTGGACTCTCCTGCATAGGTTGCATAGGAAACAATCTTCTCTCAATCACCAGCTTCCTCTGTCCACCTACACTCCATTTCCTTGCTCCTCATCCCAATCCCTACAATGGTTACTCCCATTAATATTTTTCCCAAAATCTTCTCTGTGTTTGGTGCCAGTCTGTGGAAGCTTATTTATAAGTAAAGTATCCAGTAACCGTGGCATCTGGTCACCAACCCAACCACTCTACCCTTATTAAATTCAGCAGGTGTCAATTCCATCCCTATCCAGCCCCCAGCTTTTCCAATCACTAAGCTGTTGCTGTGACCCTTGGCTGCATCTTTCTCTCTACATTAGTGTTGAGGACAGACTGTCTCTATGTGCTTTTGTTACTTGCTCTCCCAACTACAAAGCTCACAATTGGCTTGAAATTGAAAATGAAATTTGGACTTCAAATGCGTGCATCAGCTCTCGATTCCTTCATCAATGTTATAATGTAATGTTGAAATGCTGAGGCCCCAGCACATTCCCCAGGGTATACCATTTCCCACATAAAGAAAATTCTCTTTATCTCTATTGTCTACTTCCTACCTCCTCATCTATTAACAAATTTAATAGAGGCAAGATGGTGCGTCTCGCTCAAGTTTGCAGTAAATAACAGTAATAAAGGGTGTGCATGTACATTGCCAAGGCTCTACACAGAGATTTGTGCAGATTAATCCCATAAGAACCACAGCAAAGATATTTTAATGAAAAAGACATGTATGTGATTAATTTCAGTGGTAGTAATTCAACTTACAGTTCATGTGAATTTATTCAATAGTTTACATCTATAAGTACATCGAGAATGCTATTATTTTCATACTGCTGTGAAAAAATGATCCACAGCCATACAGTACATAATGATTCATTTTTTCATTTGTTTTGTATATTAGAGCTTAAACTCTTTAATCCTGCCCTAACGTTTGTCCATGGATTATAGGGTGACTTATCTTTGAGATAAAGAAAGATGTGGGAAAACCATAAGACCATAAGACTAAGGAGTAGAATTAGGCCATTCAGCCCATCGAGTCTGCTCCGCCATTGCATCATGGCTGATCCCAGATCCCATTCAACCCCACACATCCGCCGACTCTCCATGTCCCGATCAGGAAACTATCAACTTCCTCCTTAAGTATACCCATGGACTTGGCCTCCACTGCAGTCTGTGGTAGAGAATTTCATGGATTCACTACTCTCTGGCTAAAAAAATTCCTCCTTACCTCTGTTCTAAAAGGTTGCCGCTCAGTTTTGAGACAGTGCAGTCTGGTCTGGATACCCCCACCATAGGAAGCATCCTCTTCACATTCACCTTATCTAGTCCTTTCAACATTCTTCTAAATTCCAGTGCAAACAGGCCCAAAGCTGCCAAACGCTCCTCATATGTTAACCCCCTCATTCCTGGAATCATCTTTGTGATGCTCCTCTTGACTCTATCCGATGACAATCCATTCCTTCCGAGATATGGGGCCTAAAACTGTTGACAATGGATTTTTTTACTTGAATTTTCAGAAGGCTTTCGACAAGGTTCTGCACATGAGTATGCTTAGGGATGATACAAGAGCACATGGTATTACAGGAAATGTAGTTCCATGGATAGAAAATTGGCTGACTGGTAGAAAGCTAAGAATGGGAATAAAGTGGGCCTATTCTGGATGGCTGCCAGTGCTTTGTGGTGTTCGGTATTGTGACTGCTTCCTTTCACATTATATGTCAACAATTTGAAAGATGGAATCAATAGCACTGTGGTCATATTTGTATATGATACCGAGATAGCTGGAGGAGCAGGTAGTGTTGAGGAAGCCGACTTAGACAGATTGGGAGTATGTGCAGATGGAATGTAGCATAGGGAAGTTTATGCTCGTGCACTTTGGTAGAAGAAATAAAGACATAGACTATTTTCTAAATGGGGAGAATATTCAAAAATCAGATGTGCAAAGGGACTTGGGAGTCCTTGTGCAGGATCCCCTAAAGGTTAACTTGCAGGTTGAGTAAGGAAGACAATTGCAATGTTTGCATTCATTTCAAGAGGACTAGAATAAAGAGCAAGGATGTGATGTTGAAGATTTATAAGATAGTAGTTAGACCACACTTGGAGTACTGTGAACAGCTTTTGGCACCTTATCTAAGAAAAGATGTGTTAGTGTTGGAGGTGGACCAGAGGAGGTTCACAAGAATGATTCTGGAAGTGAAAAGATTAATATATGAAAAGTGTTTAATTGCTCTTGGCCTGTACTCACTGGAATTTATAAGAATGAGGTGACTATATTATTGAAACCTATCAAATGTTGAAAGATCTAGAAAGAGTGGATATAGTTTAGGAGCCTCAGAATGGAGGGACATCCATTTAGAACAGAGATGAGGAGGAATTTCTTTAACCCAAAACTGATGAATCTGTGGAATTCGTTGCCATGGATGGCTGTGGAGTCAGTAAGTATATTTAAAGTGGATGTTGTTAGGTTCTTGATTATTCAGGTTACGGGGGCGAAGGGAGAAGAACAGGGTTGAGAAAGATATTAAATCAGCGACAATGGAATGGTGGAGTAGACTCAATGGGCCCAATGGCCTAATTCTGGTCCTATGTCTCATGGTCTTATGGTCTAATTACAGCCATGTGAATAATTAATCTACTAACCCGTAGGTCTTTGGAATATGAGAGGAAACAGGAGCACCTGGAGGAAGGACCTAGATAGAGTAGACAGGCACACTCTTCTTTCCCACAATGAAGAAGTCTAAAACTAGAGGGTGTGGGGTAAGGTGAGAGGGGATAGGTTTAGAGGGGATCTGAGGAATAAGGTTTTCACACATAACATGGTGGGTACTTGGAATGGGAGGTCATAGAAAGTGATGCAAGCAGGTACAAATGTTTAAGATACATTTGAACGTGAACAAGGATAGGAAAGTTTTGGAGGATATAAACCAAATGTAGACAAGTGGGATAAATTTAGATGTTCATTATTCGCCAGCATGGACAATTTGGGTCAAAGGGTTTTTTCAATGTTGCATAACAATGTGGAATCTCAGCAAAACTGGCCTCGAGTGCTAGTCTTCATATAGCAGCTTCAAGTCGAATGCATGACATTAACTTCACAACAGAAGTCAATGGAAATATACAATGCAAACACGAGGAAATCTGCAGATGCTGGAAATTCAAGCAGCACACACAAAATGCTGGTGGAACACAGCAGGTCAGGCAGCATCTATAGGGAGAAGCGCTGTCGACGTTTCGGGCCGAGACCCTTCGTCAGCAGTAACTGAAAGGAAAGATAGTAAGAGATTTGAAAGTAGGAGGGGGAGGGGAAAATGCAAAATTATAGGAAAAGACAGGAGGGGTTGGGGTGAAGCTGAGAGCCAGAAAGGTGATTGGCAAAAGGGATACAGCTACAGAAGGGAAAGGATCATGGGACAGGAGGCCTAGGGAGAAAGAAAGGGGGAGGGGAGCAGCAGAGGGAGATGGAGAACAGGCAGAGTGATGGGCAGAGAGAGAAAAAAAAGGGAGGGGGGATAAAACTAAATATATCAGGGATGGGGTAAGAAGGGGAGGAGGGGCATTAACGGAAGTTAGAGAAGTCAATATTCATGCCATCAGGTTGGAGGCTACCCAGCCGGTATATAAGGTGTTGTTCCTCCAACCTGAGTGTGGCTTCATCTTGACAGCAGAGGAGGCCATGGATAGACATATCAGAATGGGAATGGGACATGGAATTAAAATGTGTGGCCGCTGGGAGATCCTGTGTTCTCTGGCGGACCAAGCGTAGGTGTAGGTGTATTGGTGAAAGCCGACGCAGACCGGGAGACCATTTCGCTGAACACCTACGCTTCCCGTCCCATGATCCTTTCCCTTCTCTAACTCTGTATCCCTTTTGCCAATCACCTTTCTGGCTCTCAGCTTCACCCCACCCCCTCCGGTCTTCTCCTATCATTTCGCATTTTCCCCTCCCCCTCCCACTTTCAAATCTTTTTCTATCTTTCCTTTCAGTTAGTCCTGACGAAGGGTCTCAACCCGAAACATCAACAGTGCTTCTCCCTATAGATGCTGCCTGGCCCGCTGTGTTCCACCAGCATTTTATGTGCTGCTGCTGGAAATATACAATTCTGTGTTTTGAATGTGACATAATTTTAGTTTGCTGAGTTATTTTGCTAATCTAAAAAAATGCTAATAACTCAGCAGGGAGTGCTATTCTCTCAAAATCCCTTAGATAGTGACATTTCATTATAGATGACAGAGCCCACTGCAGTCTATCATTTGTTTCTATGTATTTTTAAGAGAGACAGGTTGCACTTGAACCAGGGAGGGGCAAATATGCAAATACCCCTGCAACGAGTTTTGTTAGTCCTGCAAGGAAGAGTTCAAACTAGATTGTTGGGGAGAGGGTGGTGGTGGTTGGTGCATGTTAAGTCTCTCAACAAGTTGTGTGATAAAACAGTGACCTGTGAAAGCATGTTTAGTAATCAGAATAGCTAGGGACACAATAAAGGCAGGAAAAGGAATACTCCGTTAAGATGCACTTTTTTCAACGCTCAAGGTTTAACAGGTAAGACAGAGGAGAGTGCATGGATTGGCTCTGAGGGAAAGGACGTTATAGCCATTACACAAATATGGCTGAGAGAAGTGCAGAGCTGGCAGCTTGGTGTTCCAGTATACAAATACTATGCTTAACTAAAGTACAGGTAAATGAGGAGGGAGTTCGCATTTTTGATAAGTGAGGAATTAAACAGCGATGCTTTGAGGTGACATTTTCAGGGGATTATCCCCTGAGGCTATATGGGTAGAACTTAGCAAGAAAAGGGGAGGCTCACTTTACTGGGGGTGCATTATAGAACCCCTAGCCTCAATGGTCAAAGAGAACTTGAGGAGCAGGTGTGTAGAGAAATTGCTCATAGTTGTAAGTATTAATGGGAGATTTTATTTTCCTTGGTATTAACTAGGCAACTCATTTTCTAGGTATTAACTGGACAGCTCGGAGTGTTAAGAGCCTGGACTGTGTGGAATTTGTGAAGGGTGTCCAGGAAAGTTTCCCCAAGTCAATATATAGAGGGCCCTTCTCAGGGGGCTGCAGTACTGGACCTTAGGGAACCAGGCAGGGCAGAAAACTGAATTAGCAGCCAGAGAGCGCTTTGGCTCAGTGATCATAATTCTCTTGGTTTTAAGGGAGTGATGGAAAAGTATAGGACAGGCCGAAACTGGATCAGGGTTAGTTTTGAAGGAATGAGACACGATCTAGCATATGTCAATTGTTTGAGCCTGCTTGAAGGAAAAGAAATGAATAGCAAGTGGGAGGTTTTTAAGAGTGTGATATCAAAACTCCAGGAGCAGCTGCTAGGATGAGGGCAAAACTGGCAAGGTTAGGGAACTGTGGCGAACAAGGCATATTAAGGCTCTAGTTTAAAAAAAAGAAAAAAGTAGCATACATTGTGTTTAGGAGGTCAGGGACAAGTGAATCCCCTGATAACTATAAAAAGATCAGAACTGTTCTTAAGAGGGAATCAGGAGGGCAAAGTGAGTTTATGAGATGTATCTAGCAAGTGAAGTTAAGAAGAATCCTAGGAGATTCTACAACTATATTAAGAGTAAAAGGATGGCCAGGGAAAGAGTAGTGTCCCGTTAGAGTAGGGCCACCTACTTAAGCAACAGGAGATGGGTGGGATTTTTAATTTATGTTTTCCTTGATATTTACTGAGAAGAAAATCATGGTTGCTGAAGAGATTAGGGAAACAAGTGGAGAAATTTGGAGGACATTCATATTAACAAGAGGAAGCAGAAGCGAGGTGAGCGGGCAGGAGTCCGTACCAGGAAAATGTAAGCCCTAGCCGGCCGGCTCTCTCATCCATTCTGCTCTCCGATGTCTGCTTGCTGAGGGAATCAGGCCTGCAGTCCTCAGAGACGCCTGTTGCCAGTGGCCAAAGGTGGGGACGTCGTAAGCGGTGTGCGAGGAAGCGGAAGCAAGGCGAGTGGGCAGGAGTCCGTGCCAGGAAAAAAGCAAGCCCCAGCCGGCCGGCTCTCCCGTCCATTCTGCTCTCCAATGGACATTTAATTGGACAACATCCGTGGCAACGAAATACTCGGCAGCAGTACAGAAACGGACAAAATCCCCGGTCGCCACCATTCAACTGTTTATTTATGTAACAGATTTCCCCTCAAGCCATCAGACAACCAACCTACTGCCCTCTGCTGTGCCTATTGTCTTGTTTATTATTTATTGTAATACCTGCACTGTTCTGTGTACTTTATGCAGTCCTGGGTAGGTCTGTAGTCTAGTGTAGTTTGTTTGTGTTGGTTTACGTAGTTCAGTGTAGTTTTTGTATTGGTCATGTAGCACCATGGTCCTGAAAAACATTGTCTCGTTTTTACAGTGTATTGTACCAGCAGTTATGGTCGAAATGACAATAAAAAGTGACTTGACTTGACTTGAAGTGGAGAAGTTTGGAGGACATTCATAACAAGAGGGAGGTATTAACAGCCTTAAAGTACCATAAGGTGGCTAGGTCACAGGGCCTGACAGAGTGAATCCTTGAACTTTTGGGAGACCAGAGAGGAAATTGCAGAAGCCCTTGGAAAAATATTTGCTTTATTGTTAGGTACTGGGAAGTGACTATTGTGTTCTGTTGTTTAAAAAGGGTAGGAAGGACAAACTAGGAAACTACAAGCCAGTCAGTTAGTGGGGGGAAATTACCGGAAGGAAATTTGAGGACAGGAGTTACCAGCATTTGGAAGGACAAAGTTTGATTCGGAGGAGTCAGTGTGTCTTTGTGCATAGGAAGTCATGCTTGACAAACCTTTTAGAGTTTTTTGAAGTGGTAGCCAAAACTTTAGATGAAGTTAGGACAGTAGATGCTGTCTATTTGGACTTCAGCAAGGTCTTTGACAAGTTCTTACATGGAGGCTGCTCTGCAAGGTTTGGTTCCATGGAATCCAGGAAGAACTAGTCAGCTTGGAGCTAGGAAGCAGAGGGTGTGGTTGAAGGTTGTTTCTTGGGATGGATGTCGTGATTAGGGGTCAGTGTTGGGACCCTTGTTATTCATTGTTTATTTAAATGAATACACAAGGCTCGATCAGTAAGTTTGCAGATGACACAAAATTAAGAGTATTGTTGGTAGTGAAGAAGCTAATCATAGATTACAGAGGGAATCTTAATCACTTAGGGAAGTGGACTGAGGAATAGCAAATGGATTTCAATACAGTTGTTTGTGAGGTAATGCATTTTGGAAAGTCAGACCAGTGTAGGACCTATACTAGGAGCGGTGGATCTCTAGAAAATATAACGGAACAGAGAGGACTAGGAGTACAGGTTCATTTTGAAATCAGCATTACAAATAGGACAGTGAAGTGAAAACCACATTTAGTACACTGGCCTTCATCAGAAAAGTTATTGAGTATAAGAGTTCTGTCATTATGTTGCAGTTGAATAAGATGTTGGTGAGGTCACACTTGGAATACTGTGTACAATTTTGGTCACTCATTTATAGGAAAGATGTTGTTAAATTGAAAGGATGCAGAACAAGATTTACAATGAGTAAACACAAAGTACACTGCAGATGCTGTGGTCAAATCAACATGTACAACATACTGGAGGAACTCAGCAGGTCAGGCAGCATCCGTTGAAACGAGTAGTTAACATTTCGGGCTGAGACCCTCCTTCAGGACCTGGCATCAAACTGTATCAACTTTCATCGTTCCTTTGGACCTGTCATCAGCATGGAGAGGGGGGTCCCACTGCATGGGCAACAGACGGATCTCCATATCAACTCTGCCCTGGCTTGCACCTTGGAGAGGCCACTCCCAGTGACTACCAGAGGCACAGTACCCATGGTTGACCACGACCGACGGAGGCCACTCTGTGATGCCATGACAGTGGATCTATACTGTATTTATTCCTCTTGCTCATGAGCACTTCATTTTCTAAAAAGGGATTTTGATCATTTGAAACGAGAAAAAAATGAATTGGCAATTAAATAATTTACTACATAATTTATGACTACAATTTGTCTGGCTATGAACGTGATATAAATTTCTCCTAAAATGGGTTTCTCAAAGAACAATAGTTAAAAATTTCTCCTGTTGTAAGGTCTAACAGATACAGGTTTCAGCTGCAATCTCATCAAAGAGGAAGCTCTGTTCCTAGTACTCAAGGTGCATTGGCACGATAATCTGGTTAAATAATTGCGCAATAACATGAAACAAGGGCCATGAAATATTTCCAACCTATTTCACAGAGGCAACAAAGTAATTGTGTGTTTCGCATGTTTTCTTTTAATAGAAGTGGCTCTCTTATATTGTTGATCAGAGTAATTTGCAAGTATATTGTGTGGAATTTTAACTCACACTCTGCGGTAGTTTTAAGACTTTGCAAAGCATTGAAATCAAGTAAGGGTCCTTATCTGCTGATTGACATTCAATTTCAGTCTGATGCTTTTTTATATGTGTGCACTTCACAGTGGCAGAAGATCCCTTTATAAATAAGCTGAAGCCACACAAGTTGTGGTAACTCAAAATAGAAAATAGACCATATAACATAAAACAGTACAGCACAGTACAAGTCTTTTGGCCCACAATGTTGCGCCGACATTTTAACCTACTCCAAGGGGGCTATGCATGTCTCTCCAGCATAGCCCTCCACTTTTTTCATCTATGTGCCTATTAAAGTTTCTCTTAAATATCCCTAATGTATCTGCCTCTACCACCACCCCTGGCAGTGCAATCCACTTGCTCTACTCTCTGTATAAAAAAACTACCACTGACATCCCCCTATACTTTCCTCCAATCACCTTAAAATATGCCCTCTCATATTAGCCATATTCAACCTCAGAACCCTGGAAACAGGTGCTGGCTGTCACTCCATCAGTCTTGTATACCTCTCTCAAGTCACCTCTTATCCTCCTTTGCTCCAAAGAGAAAAGCCTTAGCTTGCTCAACCATTCCTCATAAAACATGCTCTCTGATCCAGACAGCATCTTGATAAATCACCTCTGCACCATCTCTAAAGCTTCTATATCCTTCCTATAATGAGGTGATCAGAACTGAGCACAATACTTCAAGTGTGGTCCAATCAGTTTTATAAAGCTGCAACATTTCTTCACCACCCTTGAACTCAATCCCCTGACTAATGAAAGCCAGCAAATTATACGCTTTTTTAATCACCCTATCAACTTTCATGGCAACTTTGAGAGATCTATGGATTTCAACCCCAAGATTCCTCTGTTAAGAATCCTGCCATTAACCCTATATTCTGCCATCAAGTTTGGCCTGCCAAAATGTATAGTCCAGACCTTCCCTCTGCCACTCCTCAGCCGACGCTTGATGGTCAGGACGGACTCGGAGAGCTGAATGTCCTTTTTCCTAAATCGTATGACTATGACAGTGATACACCATCAATAAATCTCCGAGACATGAGGCGAGATATTGGCTTTTATTGTCTGGAAGAAAGAACAAGCAGCAATTGGCCACCATGCTACATCCTGGAGACTGAGAGGCAGGGCTCAGGCCCCAATTGCCTTTATACTGGGGTCTGTGGGAGGAGCCACAGGAGCAGTCAGCGGGGTGGGGGGGGGGGGTGTCCAGACAGGTATATGTAGTTCACCACAGACAGGGTAGTCTGTTTTTAACCCAGCAACTCTTGTGTTTCTATGAAATTTCAATTCATTGACTTTTGTATTCTAAGTCAAATGTAACAAATTTGTAACCAGTTGTTCATTCTGCAGAAGTCTGCTATGTGTGATTGATTTATTGTGCCGATGCCACCGGACAGCAAAAGATAGCAGAATTATATGGCAATGTAGAAATCTTAGAATTACTATAATAAAGAGCACAAAGTCTTGGAAGAAAGGGAAATGAGAAAAGAAAAAATGGGATAAGCATCACATTTATTCTCTACCAGAGGGCACAGTTTTGGTTCGAATTTCGTAACAATGCTCAGAGCTCTGTATTTGCATCTTCTTACAAGAAAGAAAAGGAGTATTGGAATTCCACAAATCTTACTTCGGTATGTGCAAGGTCTGTGACATTCCACTGTTATAATAACCTATTCAATTAAATTACAAGAGGCCATCAGTGTTGTTTGTGCCTCTTACAGATTCTGTTTTTTCTGCACATTTATGTCACAACTGTCCTTCTGATGATTTTGACATTTATTCTTCCTGTTCCTGTTAGTGTAGATAACATAGTTACTGTAATGACGTTTACATAGTGACGTTTATAACTGCGGTATATCTGTTTTGGTCTATAGAGGTGCAGTTCATTGTATTGTATTTTGTCAACTATTTTGCTTTCTGACCATTTTTTAAAATTCTGATTTGAAGCACACGATGGAAAGACATTCATTTCCATCCACACTTTATTTGCTCTTGAAACAGCGATATCTTTGTGTCTTGGGTTTTTGGTAATATTGGTAAAAACTTAATAGATATATTTTGAAGAAAGTATTGTGTTTGTTTATCCTTATGCCACATGTTTACTCTTGTTTACACTGCATAATTAAGGATGTATTATACATGCTACCTTGGTTAATACCTGTTGTGAGACTAATCAACAGCTTTATTATATTCCAGTGCATGATGATTCTGTATTGAATGTAATATGTATTTTACTTAACTCTGCAGCTTCACAGTAAAAAGAACTCATTACGAACCCTGAAAAAATCTTCCATCTCGGGTGATTTTTGAGAAGTTGTTCAGCTGCGTAGCTATGTCCACATGCACAGTAGAGTGAAACGACAGTTCATCACAAAGGTGCCACCCCGAACTGGAGACGTGTCTGACCACCGTAGATGATAATTCAGCATCCAACCTGAGCAACGTCAGTTGGCAAGACCTGGAGGTCAGGCCAGAATGTGTTTCTTCTATCGTGTCTTTGTGATGCTTCAAGCATATCTGCAGCACGAGTTCGCGCTAAAGCTGGAGCAGCAAGAATGTGAGCAGCGCATGCTGAGCGTGAAATTGTGATGCAGGTGGAGAAAGCACATAGTGACATGGAGAAACCACAGAGAGAGGTAGAGAAGGCATATTTAGTGGCTACATTAAGTACGCTCAAGGAAGACCGTAAAGCAGAGGCTGCCTGGGTAGAGGCGAATGTTATGAAATAGCAGCTAACTTAGACAGTGGAAAGTCTACGACCAAAATCAGTCATGCTTTGCTGTCACAACAGTCAATGCATCTTATTAAAGATTCAATCCCAATGCATTTTTGCTAGTAAAAAGACAGTGCTTCAGCTCTATAAGGAGAAACTGTCTACACACTTTGTCAACTTGTCTTTCACTTAGTCCAGCTATTGACAGTCAAGGTCTGTAGGAGTGAAGTCCCACAATACCATCTTCTGCATTTCCACCGCACAAAGAGCTCAGTCAAGAGTTGTTATGGATACCAATCCCATCTGCACAGGTATGGGCAAAGTGAATTCCCCTCTATTCCAGGATACACATCTGACAAACCAGTCTCCACAATGGAGCCAGAAGTGCATTAGATTTGTCTTGGTATCTGGCTTGTCGAGACCCAGTCACAGCAGGACTAAAAGTGTTCAACAAGCAGTCTTCCAGTTACGTGCCCTGGAAGTCAAGCTTTCACAATGCCATGGAGTGACTAAGTCTCAAACCAAGCAAAGACCTAGACCTTCTCCGTCGGTGGCTTGGTGGGGAGTCATTGCAACATGCAAGAAGGCTTAGGGCAGTGCACATTAATAATCTAGCTAAGGTTTTACAAATGTTGTGGCAGAGGCTGGACAAATACTATGGCTCGCCAGAGGCAATCAAAGAACCTCTCTTCTGCAGGCTTGATAATTTTCCAAAGCTCTCACACAAAAAACCACGAAGGCTACAGCAACTTGCAGTTCTACTCTACTAATTGCAAGCCACAAAAACCAAGGGTTACTTACTATGCCTGAGTTTTTTGGACCCAGCAACAGGAAAACTCCCTACAGTGGGGAAACTAGTGAACAATTTCCAAGAATCGCAGATAACTGAAGGTTCAAGTATAAAACGAAGCATTATGCCCCCTATCTGCCATTTTCATTCTTCGTGAACTTTGTCTGCTACCATGCAGAAATGCAAGATAATCCTGATTTTCTGCTCTCAGCTGCAGGTAACACCTTATTCAAAGCATGGTATGCAGCAAAAACACTGAAAACCAAAACCCCTACCACATTCAGCAAAAACAAAGTAGAAAACTCTATCATGAACCCCGAAAGACAATGCCCTGTACCTAAGAAATCTCACCCCTTGAGGAAGTGCAGAGAAAAACAGCTTTCAGACTGGAGACGTTCCTTCAAATTATGAATGTAGAATTTAGCAAAGACAAGTGGAACAGCTGGGTAGCTCCCCATCCTTTCTGCTCTCCATGACAACTCTTACCAAACAACAGAGAACAAGTAGACCTTAGTTGACTCATTTCCCGCAGTCGCACATTCACAAGGAGATGAGAAATGAAGGATCACTCTGTGTGGCTCATGGAGAGATTCTCAGATACAACCATGATCCACCAGATCCCAACAAAGAGAACTGGGATTTGCCAGGTTTGCTTGTGTTCACCACCTCTAGAAATCTGCACAGTTGAAAGGCATATTACTGAGCAAGGTGCTCTTGTGTGATCCAGACCTCAATAAAAGTTTGTTTGGGGTCCTTCTTATGTGCGTCAGAACTGAGTCTGTCACAGTTCTGTGACAAACAATCACGAATTGTTTGATTCAAAACAAGAAGGCAGCGGGAGAGCACCTAGGGATTTCCAGCGGGAAGACATTTTGAGATCTCGGGTGAAGAGAGAGGTCAGACTGCGCAAGTGTGTGACGTCAGCCAGCTGAGCGCAAACAGTTTAAAAAGAAGGCAGCCATATCCAGTGGGCAGGGTTGGGAGAAGGCAGCGGATTGAGAGGCAGCAGAGTGAAAGGGCTTTGGCTCCACGGGCTTCGGCGGTAACGGGACGAGGTGAGGCAGTTGTTGATTGCTAAAGGAGGTAGTATGTGTGTGAGGCCAGTTTTCTGTGGTCGGTGTCAGATGTGGAAGGCCCTGAAGTCTCCTGGCGTCCCGGACAGCCACATCTTCACCCGGTGCATCGAGATGAAACTCCTAAGGGACCGTGTTAGGGAACTGGAGCTGCAGCTCGATGACCTTTGTCTGGTCAGGGAGAGTGAGGAGGTGATAGAGAGAAGTTACAGACAGGTGGTCAATCCGGGGCCACGGGGGACAGAGAAATGGGTCACAGTCAGGAGAGAGAAGGGGAAGAGTCAGGTACTAGAGAGTACCCCTGTGGCTGTACCCCTTGACAATAAGTACTCCTGTTTGAGTACTGTTGGGGGCGTCGGCTTACCTGGGAGAAGCGACAGTGACCGTGCCTCTGGCACAGAGTCTGGCCCTGTGGCTCAGAAGGGTAGGAAAAGGAAGAGGAAGGCAGTAGTGATAGGGGACTCTATAGTCAGGGGTTCAGACAGGTGATTCTGTGGACGCAGGAAAGAAACTCGGATGGTAGTTTGCCTCCCAGGTGCCAGGGTCCAGGATGTTTCTGACTGTGTCCAAGATATCATGTGGTGTGAGGGAGAACAGCCAGAGGTTGTGGTACATATTGGTACCAATGACATAGTTAGGAAAAGGGAAGAGGTCCTGAAAGAAGACTATAGGGAGTTAGGAAGGAAGTTGAAAAGCAGGACCTCAAAGGTAGTAACCTCGGGATTACTGCCTGTGCCACGTGACAGTGAGAATAGGAATAGGATGAGGTGGAGGATAAATGCTTGGCTGAGGGATTGGAGCAGGGACCAGGGATTCAGATTTCTGGATCATTGGGACCTCTTTTGGGGCAGGTGTGACCTGTACAAAAAGGACGGGTTGCACTTGAATCCCAGGGGGACCAATATCCTGGTGGGCAGGTTTGATAGAGTTGTTGGGGAGGGTTTGAACTAGTTTGGCAGGGGGGTGGGAATCAGAATGTGAGTGCAGGGATTAAGGTAGAAGAACACAGGCATGATGCTAAGAGTTCTGAGTTGATGAGGAAGGACAGGCAGGGGACAGAACATAATTGCAGCCAGTTAAAGGGGTTGAAATGTGTCTATTTCAATGCTAGGAGTATTAGGAACAAGGAGGATGAACTTAGAGCATGGATTAGTACATGGAATTACGATGTTGTGGCAGTTACTGAAACTTGTTTGGAGGAAGGGCAGGATTGGATGATGCAGGTCCCGGGGTTCAGGTGTTTTAAAAGGAATAGGATAGGAGGTAGATAGGATGGGAGGTAGAAAAGGTGGGGGAGTGACATTGCTGGTCAGGGATAGTATCACGGCTATAGAAAGGGAGGACGCTGCAGAAGGAGTGTCCATGGAGTCAGTCTGGGTGGAAGTCAGAAATAGGAAGGGATCAATCACTGTGCTGGGAATAGTCTATAGGCCCCCAAATAGCCCTCAGGACACCAAGAAGCAGATTAGCACGCAGATTTTAGAACGGTGCAGGAAATACAGGGTAGTAGTTATGGGTGATTTCAACTTCCCTCATATTGACTGGCACCTCCTGACTGCAAGAGGGATAGATGGGGCTGAATTTGTCAGGTGTGTTCAAGAAGGATTCCTGACACAGTATGTGGACTGGCCGACGAGAGGAGAGGCAATGCTGGATCTAGTTCTGGGTAATGAACCTGGTCAGGTGACAGACCTCTTGGTGGGGGAGCATTTTGATGAGAGTGACCACAACTCCCTTAACTTCAGCATAGCTATGGAAAGGGATAAAATCAGACGAAATGGTAAAGTGCTTAACTGGGGAAAGGCTAACTTTGAAGGGATGAGGCAAGAACTAGCAAGAGTAAATTGGAAACAAGATGTTCAAAGGGGAAAGCACAGAAGTAATGTGGGAGAAGCTTAGGGCCCAATTGAGCTGGGTTCAGGATAGGTTCGTCCCACTGAGGCAAGGAAAAAATGGTTGGAAAATGGAACTGTGGCTGCCAAAACATATGAGGCAACTCGTCAAGAGCAAAAAAGAAGCATATGTTAGATATAAGAAGCAGAAAGTAGGAGGCACTTATGAGAAATATAGGGTAGCCAGGAAGGAGCAAAAGAAAGGACTTAGGAGAACTTGAAGGGAGCATGAGAAGTCCTTGGCATGTAGGATTAAGGAGAACCCCAAGGTGTTCTATACGTATGTGAAGAATAGGAGGATGACAAGAACGAAGGTGGGACCACCAAAGGATAAAGAGGGCAACATGTGCCTGGAGGCGGAGGAGGTTGGGGAGGTCCTAAGTGAATACTTTGCTTCAGTATTCATAAGTGAAAAGGATCCTGATCAAGATGGGGTTGAAGTAGAGCGGGCCTGTGTACTGGACAATGTGGAGATTAAGGAAGAAGAAGTGCTGGATCTTCTTAAAAACATTAAGATTGATAAATCCCCAGGGCCGGATATGATACACCCCAGGTTGAGAGAAGAGATTGCAGGAGCATTAGCAATGATCTTTGAATCCTCTTTGGCTGCAGGGAAAGTGCCGGAGGACTGGAGAATGGCAAATGTAGTTCCCTTGTTGAGTCTTACGTCGGTGATATGCAAACTACTGGAAAGGATTCTTAAGGATAGGATCTACGAGCATTTAGAGAAGTACAGTCTACTCATGAATAGTCAACATGGCTTTGTGAAGGGAAGTTCGTGCCTCACGAGCCTGATAGAGTTTTTTGAAGAGCTAACCAAAGAAACTGATGAGGGTAGGGCAGTGGATGTGGTCTACATGGACTTTAGCAAAGCATTTGACAAGGTCATGAGAGACTCATCGGAAAGTCATGAGGCATGGGATCAGTGGAATCTTGGCTGTTTGGATAAAAAATTGGCTTAAAGGAAGAAAGCAGAGGGTAGTTGTGGAAGGAAAATATTCTGCCTGGAGGTCGGTGACTAGTGGAGTGCCGTAGGGATCTGTCCTGGGACCCCTGCTATTTGTGATTTTTATAAATGACCTGGATGTAGAGGTGGAAGGATGGGTGAGTAAGTTTGCGGATTCCACGAAGATTGGAGGAGTTGTGGATGGAGCTGTAGGTGGTCGAAGGTTACAAGAGGATATAGACAGGCTGCAGAGTTGGGAAGAAAAATGGCAGATGGAGTTCAATCCAGACAAGTGTGAGGAGATGCATTTTGGAAGGACAAACCAGAAGACTGAGTACAGGATTAATGGTCAGTTACTTAAGAGTGTGGATGAACACAGGGACCTTGGGGTTCAAATCCATACATCCCTCAGGGTCGCTGCACAGGTTGATAGAGTGGTTCAGAAGGCCTATGGGATGCTAGGCTTCATTAACAGGGGATTGAGTTCAAGAGTAGAGAGGTCATATTGCAACTCTACAAATCTTTGGTGAGACCGCACTTAGAGTATTGTGTTCAATTCTGGTCATCTCATTATAGGAAGAATATGGAAACTATGGAGAGGGTGCAGAGGAGATTTACCAGGATGTTGCCTGGTTTGGAGAACAAGTCAAATGAAGCAAGATTAGCAGAGCTGGGACTTTTCTCTTTGGAGCGTAGAAGAATAAGAGGGGACTTGATAGAGGTCTACAAGATTATGAGAGGCATAGATAGGGTGGATAGTCAGTACCTGTTTCCCAGGGTACCAATAGCAAACACCAGAGGGCATATGAACAAAATTAAGGGAGGGAAGTTTAGGGGAGACATCAGGGGTAAGTTTTTTACCCAAAGGGTTGTAATTGCCTGGAAGGACTTGCCAGGGATGGTGGTGGAGGCTAAGACATTAGGGGTATTTAAGAGCCTCTTGGACAGGCACATGGATGAAAGAAAAATGGAGGGTTATGTGGTAGTGTGGGTTTAGTACTTTTTTTAAGGATTATATGGGTTGGCACAACATGGAGGACTGAAGGGCCTGTACTGTGCCGTAGTGTTCTATGGTTCTATGGTTCTATAGTGACAGCAGACATTAAACAAATGTTCTCCAGCTTCCAAGTGAGAGAGAATGATCAAGACCACTTCAGATTTTTGTGATCTCGTGACCACCAACTGGACAATGAGATTCTGGTGTACTGGATGACTGTTTGTATAACTTTCCTTAGCTGTGACAATCTATGGCCTTAGAAAGACAGCTATTAAGAAGAGAAGAAATTTGAGACTGAAGCCAAAGGTGCCATAGAAAGGCATTTTTATGTTGCTGATGGTCTTGAGTCCTTTTCTAGGGCAGAAGACGCAGTCAGCGTGCTGAATGCAGTGCAAGGTATCTTGGTGCAGTCTAATCTCAGACTGCATAAGATTGCATCCTACATGCAATATTTTGCAGTCATGCAATGTTTCCCATCTAAAGACCTGGCCAAAGATCTACAGAATCTTGATCTTGTACAGGATCTCTCTCCAGTGCAGTGCACTCGGGAGCTTGGATGGGAGCTCGTTACTAACACGCTTACTTTCCAGGTCGCTGATACTGAAAGACTCTCCATGTGTTGCGGTGCGCTATCAACTATCAACGGCCTATGTGACTCTCTTGTATTTGCTGCTGCAGTCCCCATCCAGGGACACTTTATGTTAAGAGAGTTGACCTTGGACACCTGTAATTGGACTGACCCACTGCCTAATGAAAATCGTGAGCAATTGTGTCCTTCCCTTCAGGATCTTAAAGACTTGAAAATTCCAAGAACCTATGCAACAATCACATTACCTACTGCCCAAAAGAAAGAAGTGAGCCAGCAACCAAAGCTATTGCTGATTTGGCATATATGAGAGTTACAGATGCTGCTGGATAGAGTGAAGTTGGATTCATCTTGAGCAAGGCAAAGCTTGCTCCCAAACTGGGATCTTACCATACCAAGATTTGAAATCAGTGCTGTTGTTCTAGCAGTTGAAATGGCAGAGATGGTAATCGAAGAGCTGAACAGAGATCTAGATGATAACAAGTTATTTACCGATAGCAAGGTTGAGTTCGGTTATGTATTTAATGAAACAAGGTAATTCTATGTTTATGTACAGGACATAATAGTATCCAACGTATCAGGTGATCAACTCGAAAGAGTCAAAGGAACTCTATTCCCACTGATCTCAGCCTGGCTGATCATGCCACAAGAGGGCTCCAAGCTAATCAATTATCAAAGTACGTGTATGACATCATTTGCAGCTCTGAGATTCATCTTCCTGCAAGCATACTCTATAAATCCAATAACCATAATAGAATCAGAATCAGGTTTAATATCACCAGACAGGTCATGAAATTTGTTGACTTTTGGCAGCAGTACACTGAAATACATAATAAATAAATATAGAGAAAACATGAATTACAGTAAATATACATATATGTCTATTAAATAGTTAAGTTAAAATAATTAGTGCAAAAAATCAAAAATAAAGAGTAGAGAGGTAGTGTTCATGGATTCAGGGTCCATTTAGAAATTGGATGGCAGAGGGGAAGAAGCTGTTCCTGAATCACTGAGTGCATGCCTTAAGGCTTCTGTACCTCCTTTCTGATGGTAACAATGAGAAGAGAGCATGTCCTGGGTGATGGAAATCTTTAAAGATGGACATTGTCTTCCTAAAGTACCTTAGAATCAATGAAAGACCACATCAACTGGGTGTAAACCAGTGTGCAAAAGACAACAAACTGCAAATTCAAAAATAAACAAATATTAATAATAATAAATAAGCAATAAATATGGAGAACATGAGATAAAGAGTCCTTGAAAGTGATTCCATAGGTTTGGAAATAGTTTAATGAAGTTGAATGAAGTTATCACCTTTGGTTCAAGAGCCAGACAGTTGAGGGGTAATAACTGTTCCTGAACCTGGTGGTGTGAGTCCTGAGGCTCCTGTACCCTGATGGCAGCTTCAAGAAAAGAACATGACTGGGTGGTGGGGGTCCCTGATGATTGATTCTGTTTTCCTGTGACAACAGTCCATGTAGATGTACTCAATGATGTGGAGGGCTTTACCCGTGATGGACTGAGCTGTAACCACTACTTTTTGTAGGATTCTCTATTCAAGGGCATTCATGTTTCCATACCAAGCAATGATGCAGCCAATCAACATACTCTCCATCAAACATCTATAGAAGTTTGTAAAAAAATTTAGATGTCATGCCAAATATTCGAAAGCTCCTAAGGAAGTAAAGGTGCTACTGTGCTTTCTTTGTAATTGCACTTGTATGCTGGGCCCAGCACAGGTTCACTGAAATGATAAGACAAGAGATTTAAAGTTGCTAATTCCCTGATGAGGACTGGCTCATGAACTTTTTGTTTCCTCCTCCTGAAGTCAATAATCAGCTCCTTGGTTTTGCTGACATTGAGTAAGAGGTTTTTGTTGTGGTGCCACTCAGTCAGATTTTCAGTCTCCGTCCTATTCAACACCTCCTTTGATTTGGCCAATGGCAGTAGTGTCATCAGCATACTTAAGTATGGCATTGGAGATGTGCTTAGCCACACAGTCATTGGTGTAAGGTGAGTAGAGCAGGGGGCTAAGCACACAGCCCTGGGGTGCATCTATGCTGATGGAGATTGTAGAGGAGATGTTGTTTCCAATCTGAAATGACTGGGGTCTGCAAGTGAGGAAATCAAGGATCCAGTTGCACAAGGATGTATTGAGGCCAAGGTCTTGGAGCTTATTGATTAGTTTTGAAGGGATGATAGTATAGAATGCCAAACTGTAATCAACAAAAGGCATCCTGATGTAAAGATACAAAGATTCAAAGTACATTTATTATAAAAGCATGTGATGGCTGGTTCTTCCCTTTTGAAGATCAGGAGGGAGAACTCCATCACTGTAGGACTTTTCTTCCTGCTTGCACTGTGTAGGTTTATAGTGTGGGCAGCTTCCACACTTTAGGCCAGGGGACATTCCACAATGGCACAATGAGCTGCAATGACTACGACAACCACAGGGCTGTAGGTTGAGTAGTGGAGTTTTTTTCTCCTAGATAGACTGCCTGGCAAGGCTAACGCGTCCTATCAACCCGGGTTTGGAATCGAAGTTGTCCTTCTCCTAGTCTGGCTGCCAACCAAGGCTGATGAACCTAGCCTGCCCTCCCAGTTATACTGCTGGACACTCGGTCAGACCATGAAATATCAAACTCAGTAAGAACAGAGACTCAAGATGAAGGTGTTGCTATGGGCATAGTAGTGTAGGAGAGACCATTTGCAAGTGACCTCCAAGCCAAACAGTGGTCCTGCGGCGACCACTACAACTGAAAAGGAGAAGCTATGGAAGATGCTTCACCTTCCTTAAGTGAGCTGGGTGTCCAGCCCAGGATTCGCCTGTCCCCATCAAAGTATGTGTGAAGCATACAACCCTGAGAAGAACAAATCACACAAATGGCAAGAAAAAAGATGAGCAAGAAACACGGAATACAAAGCACCAAATCACGAAGCCATCAATAGAGTCCAGGCATATTCAGTTCAGTTCAATCCTGCGCCATCTCTCGCCATCTGAAAACCACAGCTGCTATCCGCCCTTATCAAAATTGCACAAAACAGCAACAAAAACAGAAGTGACCAGAAACTAGAAACACATCATAATGTGAACTTCAGAATCTAATCCACAAACCACATTTATTAAACCTTCCCAAGACCAATGGACTCCGGCAGCTTAGAACAAGTGGGAGAAAGAGAAGACCATAAGTATGTAGCAACCTGTTCATAGCATTCAAAACAATCATCCCTCAGAAACTGATTGGAAAGCTGAGCCTACTGGGCCTGAACACCTCCCTCTGCAACCGGATCCTAGACTTCCTGACTGGGAGACCTCAGTCAGTCTGGATCGGGAGCAGCATCTCCAACACCATCACACTGAGCACGGGGACTCCCCAGGGCTGTGTGCTCAGTCCACTGCTGTTCACTCTGCTGACCCATGACTGTGCTACAACACACAGCTCGAGCCACATCATCAAGTTCGCCATTGACACAACCGTGGTGGGTCTCATCAGCAAGAAGGACGAGTCAGCTTACAGAGAGGAGGTGCAGTGGCTAATGGACTGGTGCAGAGCCAACAACCTGTCTCTGAATGTGAACAAAACATAAGAGATGGTTGTTGACTTCAGGAGGGCATGAAGTGACCACTCCCCGCTGAACATCGACGGCTCCTTGGTAGAGATCGTTAAGAGCACCAAATTTCTTGGTGTTCACCTGGCGGAGAATCTCACCTGGTCCCTCAACACCACCTTCATAGCAAAGAAATCCCAGCAACATCCCTACTTTCTGCGAAGGCCGAGGGAAGTCCATCTCCCACCCCCCATCCTCATCACATTCTACAGGGGTTGTATTGAGAGTATCCTGAGCAGCTGCATCACTGCCTGGTTCGGAAATTACACCATCTCGGATTGCAAGACTCCGCAGCAGATAGTGAGGTCAGCTGAGAAGATCATCAGGGTCTCTCTTCCCACCATTACGGACATTTACACTACACACTGCATCCACAAAGCAAACAGCATTATGAAGAACCCCACACACACCTCATACAGTCTCTTCTCCCTCCTGCCGTCTAGGAGAAGGCACCGAAGCATTTGGGCTCTCACGACCAGACTATGTAACAGTTTCTTCCACCAATCTATCAGACTTCTCAATACCCAGAGCCTGGACTGACACCTTACTGTGCTGTTGTCCTGTTTATTATTTATTGTAATGCCTGCACTGTTTTGTGCACTTTATGCAATCCTGGGTCAGACTGTAGTCTAGTGTAGTTTTTTTTTCTGTGTTGTTTTTTTTACATAGTTCAGTCTAGTTTTTGTACTGTGTCATGTAACACCATGGTTCATGAAAAATGTTGTCTCATTTTTACTATCTACTGTACCGGCAGTTATGGTCGAAATGACAATAAAAGTGACTTGACTTGACTGGAACCTTCCTCCGGGAGCAGCGAGCAAGGGGGAGAGAGACTGTTCACACAAAGGTAGACAGTGCTGAACACATGCCTGCCTTCTGCTCTCATCCTGATTGATTTCAATCTTCCTTGACACTTTAATCAGTGAGAAATGGAGTTGATCCTGGGGTTACACCCCATCTCCAGGCTTCTTGGCCTCCAAGCAGCATGCAACACTTGAAACTTTGCCTAACTCCCTGGGAAACAGAAAAGTGCCGTATCACTCAATCGACCCAGAAACATGCCTTCAAAATGTAAATCACAGGCTCCAACAGTAGCTGATGAAGTAAACCAAATGAAGAAAGTAGTTTTGTGAACCGTTTGAAGGATGTTGCTTTTGGTCAAATTGCTTGCTGGCACCATCTTCTTCCAAAATTCTATGCACCTTTGTTGTCCAAGTGTTCCAGGGTTGAGTGAAGAGCCAATGAAACGGCATTTGTTATGTAGCTACGCTAATTGGAGCATATCCAAGCAGGAATTGATATGCTTCATCACAATCTCTCACCACTGTGAATGTAAATGCTCCTAGATGATAGCCATTGAGGCATGTTACCATGTTCTTCTTAGATCCTGGTATAATTGAAGCCTGCTTGAATCAAGTGGGTACCTCAGACTGCTGTAGTGAGAAGCTAAAGATCTCAGTGAACACTCTAGTCAGCTGATCAGCGCACATTTTTAGTACTTGGCCACATGCCCTAGCACGTTACTACTTGGCTGCTAGCACATCAGCCTCAGAGACTGAAATCACAGGATCATCAGGGGTGGTGGGAGGTCTTGTTGGTTCCTCCATGTTTTGATGGTCAAAGCGAAAATAGAAAGCATTGAGTTCATCTGGAAGTGAAGCCCTGCTGTTGCCTATGTCACTTGATTGAACTTTATGAAAGAGTGATAGTTTTCAAGCCCTGCCACAATTGTTGAGCATCCTTTTTTGATTCAAGTATTGCCCAGAATTGTCACAACACCCATGAGATTGCTTTCCGGAGATCTTACCTGGATCTCTTGTAACTTCATTGGTCGCCTAACTTGAATATCTCTGATCTGGCTCTCAGCAGATTGTGAATCTCATGGTTCATGCAGAGCTTCTGGTTGGGAAGACTCATTTACAACTGTTTTTATAAAGTTACCCAGTATTTCTTGCTGATTTGCAACAGTAACATAGTCAGCAGGAAACTTTTGACTTAACCAACCCTGAAGCAAATATAGAAATACGTCCTCAAGTCGACCAGCAACACTCATTTTTCATTGCTCCAACTTGGCAGTGCACGTTTTGAGAACTTTGTAAGCTATTGCTTACAAGAGCTATTACCCAGCTCTCACATAGTGTATTGCTCATTCCTTTACAGGAGCACCTAAAGACAGCCTTTGCAATGATTGGCACAACTGTAAACAACTTCGTGCTGAACAACTTAACTGGGAAAAAGGTTAGGATCCTTCTTGTTGAACAAAGGCAGATTTATGTAGAGGAAGGGTAATGCATCACAAAGCAGGAACCTCTCCCAAAACAAAGTCTCCTTCGTAAATTCTGTCCTGTTCTTGACTCTGAGGGCCACTGTGATTTGGAGTATGGATAAACAAAACACATCTCACTTCAAAAGAAATTCACTCAATTGTTATTCTGGGTGAGCACCATGTAATCTCTCATTCATTAGACATTACCAGCATGTTTGTACTGAGAATGGTTAAAGACTGTTTTCAGGACCAGTCTCTGAGGCTACGTCCACACTAGACCGGATAAATCCATAACCAAAGCTTTTTCTCTTCGTTTTGACCCTCCGTCCACACTAAATCGGCATTTTCCTCCCCCAAAAATTGAGCTTTTATAAAACGCCCTCCAGAGTGTATAAATTTGAAAATGCCAGATTGGCCAGAGCAGTGTGGACAGGGTAACCGGAGAAATCTAAAAATGCTGTCATGATGTGCCGGAACAGATGGTGACAGCAGTGCGCCATTTCATTGTTTTCTTGAACACAACCTAACAATTTCAGAACAGACGGCAATGAGACTGAAGCCAGAAGAGTTAGAAATGTACTCACCAAATACTTTCACCCATAACTTACTGAATAAATAAGTATACTCACTTTGCCCTGTTTTCTGTCCTTGCTTGTATGAAGGTGGTTTACCTATTTATGCAAGTACTTCTCTGACAATAGATGTGTAACAGCCTAATGTAACATTGTATGGAAATACAAGATAATACTGATGCAGACATGTTTTATACATTTAACAAGGTGCTTTAATAATGCAATAGATTAAGTCAGTTTTTCAATGTTCATCGTCAGCCGGGTCATACTGTCCGTGAACTCCCTGTCGGTTGCCTCCATATGCTCCAGTATTTGTTTTTTTTTAGTTTTAAGTCCTCCTGCGCGAGAGCCAACAGCTGTCTGTCATTTAAGTTTTTCTAGACTGTAACTGAACAAAGGTGCACCAAGTCTTTCACGGCAAGATTAGACACCAAACATGTCGTTTGTTTTCAGTAGATGTGTCCTGTGCATGTGCAGTAGGAGGAGATTCACTGAAATATCCGTTTTAATGTAGACAGAAGTATTCTCAAAAACGCTTAGTATGGATGCCTATCGTTTTTACGCAAAACTGGCATTTTCAAAATTATCCGGTCTAGTGTGGAAGTAGCCTGAGATTATCCTTTTGCCAAAGACTTGGTGAAGTAATCATTCAACATTTAGTTTCAGTAGTTCAGGCAAGGAGGGTTCTAGTCTCTAGAGGACAGTTCATTTTGTATGAACGTCACGTGCTATGCATAAGCTGTTTTTTATATCATTTTCTATGCAGTGTTATTTTTTATTACTATTTGAAGCACACAGTGGAAAGACAATCATCTCCATCTACTCTTTATTTGCCCTTGAACCAGTAATATCTGTGAGTCTTAAATCTTTGGTAATATTGGTAAACATTTCATATGTATATTTTGAAGAAAGTATCAAGTTTAAGTTTATCTTTGTGCCACATGTTTACATTATATAGTTATGGAGTATACTACCTTGGTTCACACCTGTTGTGAGAATAATCAACAGCATTAATATATTCAATCATGTGGAGATTCTATATTGTATCCAAAACATATTATGTTTAACTCTCTGCAGTTCCACAGAAAAGAAGCCTCATTAAAAAGCCTGAAGAAAGCTTACAACTCAGGTGATTTTTGAGAAGTTGTTTAGCTGCATAGCTGTATCCATACGCACAGTGAAGACAGTAGAATATCCCAAAATGCCAGTTATTGCACTGTAATCAACAATTAATGAAGTGCTCTTCTGAACTACAGCATACTCAGTGTGTAACATGGGAAGCACAGCTTCATTTTCCTCATGCCATAATGTGATAATGACCAGTTAATGTGTGTTGGTTATCTTGACAACAGAAGAGCATCAATGGTTGAAATGCTGATTTAACAGACTTAACTTTGCATTAAAGAACATGGAAGCTGTTATCAGAGAGTTGTGATAGTTAGAGCATGGTAGTTCAAACCATCCTTTATTTCAGCAGGAACAATATCTATAGATGTTCAATGTTGAGTAGTCGAAAGGGTGAACTGCTTCAAATTCCAGGGTGTCAACATCTCAATGGATCTAACCTAGGCCTGACACATTGATGCAATCATGATCAAGCACACAGTGGCTTTACTTGGTAGGGGTTTGAGGAAATTCAGTACATCATGAAAGACTCTTACAAATTTCTATAGATATATGGTGGTAAGAATTAGGACTGGCCACACAAATGTCCACCATTGTACACCTGTAGAAGTTTCGATGAAGCTATGGAAGATCTATTGCACAGGATTGCTGGAAGCTACAGAGGGTTGTAGACTCAGCCATCTCCATCATAGGCATTAATCTCCCCACTACTGAGGACATTTTCATGAGCTGGTGCTTCAAGAAGGCAGCATCCATCACAAAGGACCCTCACCATCTGGGACATGCCCTCTGCTCATTACTGCCATTGTGGAGGAGATATGGGAGCCTGAGACCCCCAGTCAATGATTGAGAAACAACTTCTTCCCCTCCACCATCAGATTTCATGAACTAAGAACCCTACCTCATTATTCCTTCTTTTTGCACTGATGTATTAGTATCTGTAAGTTACAATAATTTTATGTCTTTGCACTGTACTGCTTTTGCAGAACAACAAATTTCACATCAGTGATCAATCAGTGATAAAATATCTAATTCTGCTCCTGACTCGTAATTGAATGTAAGCATCAAACAGAGAAAGGGAAATAGTAGTATGTATAGTACGTTCCCTGATTTCTTTCATTATTTTTAGCTTTTCTTTTCCCAGCTACTGTAGATTTCTCCAAAAATTTTCTGCCAGCATGCTTTCTATCATGGGTATCAGTTAGTAGAATTTACAGGGATTGAACTCTACATTCCTTTGCAGAGATAATTGAGCATGTGCATCCTGGAAGAGGTGGTTCTCAAACTACTAGGACTTTTTTTTCTTTTCTGCTCAGGAGCTAGGAGGATAGGAGACAGACATGATAAATTGGCAAAGAGATGGCTTAATTGGTTTGGACAGATTAGGAAAGATACAAGAGTCCAACAGAAGTGGAAAAGAAAGGTCATCCAGAAGGACTAAATAAAGCACAGATATAGTAGATATAATCCTGCTGCTGTCTATAAGGAGTCTGTATGTTCTCCCTGTGGCCACATGGGTTTCCTCCCACCGTCCAAAGATGTACCGGGTCAATGCAAGTTGTCCCATGATTAGGCTAGGGTTAAATCGGGGTTGCTGGATGATGCAACTCAAAGGGCCGTAAGGGCCTATTCCACGTTGTGTCTCAATAAGTAAATAAAATTTAAAAGTCAGAGGAAGATTAGGATGACAGCTCAATGATTCTCTCAAAGCAATGGGTTGGTCACCTTCACAATAAAGAACCACAATCTATTTTAATCAGGGCTAATTGCACTGATTAATTGGTGAGGTTTAAGGATGATTAATGTAAACCAGGTCATAAAAATTCTCAGGTTGGAGATCTGGATGATTCTGTAGTCAAGTCGAATCTAATTTATTGCAGAGAAATTTGATCCACACAAAAAAGTATACACACATCACAGGATGACTGTGATCCAAAAGAGGCAAAAGCATTTTGTAGGCTTGTGTAGAAGCTGTACCTGTACTCTGAAGCATGTTTAACATTTCTCCTCATTCAAACTTCTGTTCTGGTTTAGTTGGTTCACACAGACACTGATCTTGTAGGTGGGTCCATGTTTCCATGGTGATTAGGTTCTTCTCCTATGTTTTACATTCTTTGGGTGAACTTTACATCCACCGTTCATGTCACGGGAGTAAACAGCTGGACTCATCAAACTATGTTCCAGAAGTAAGTACTGAATCTATTTTCATCAATGAGAACAGATGCTTTATTTTAATCACTTCTGCACTTTTCCCAGAGGTAGTAAAGGGTGTCATTTCTATAGGAGGAGGGTATGCTATTTTGCTAAATTTTTCCCCCTCTATTGTTTGTTACTTGAAGCAGTAAACAAAATGATGGCAAAATTCAAAGTTCAAATAAATTTATTATCAAAGTACATCTATGTCATCATATACTACCTTGAGATGGATTTTCTTGCAGGCGTTCATAGTAGAACAACAAAATACAATAGAATCAATGAAAATCTACAAACTTAAAAAAAAACACTGAAAAATAACCAATGCACAAAATAAGACACTGCAAAAACAGCAATAAAATAATAATAAATTAATTAACTAATAAATAATACTGAGAACATTAGAATTCTACAATGTGAGTTGTGGAATGTCCATCATATGTCTTGATAGTAATGCATAGCAACCTGAATATTCTTGAATACCTTCTTTGCAGTGTGCTAGAAGTATGAAGCAGCATAAAATGTCAATAAAGTAATGTTTGTCACATTGGAATAGCTGTTCATTATCTATGGAAAGAGGAAATCAGTTTGACAAACGATCCCCTGTAATGTTGTTATCAGGACAAGATGTACCCTTCTCAAGAATATCGTTATTGCACATGACGAGACAGTGATCCTGAAACACACTGCTACAAGTAACCATAAGAATTACAGATATCATAGCAGTGCATGGTACTTGTATTGAATGGTGGAATGATTAAAAACTGATGGGAAATCAAGGTTTTCAATTCCACCGGGTAAGATATTTTTAAAACTGGGGATAAACAGGAAAAGGTAAAACTCCATAAACCATTTGCCATTCTGAAACCAGAAAAAGCATTTGATTAGTATCTCTTACCTTTATGATGGAAATATTCTATTGATCATTCTGGGCAAGAGTGTATCTGTACGATACAGGGCTTCTTAGGTTTATGTGTTGTCATTTTTATTACTTTTGTAACTGAAAATGCACCCTCTGAGATACAAATCTTCAGATATGGATGGTGATATGAAGAAAAATATTTAAATCTGATTAATTATGTTATAACAATGTTTTAGTTTCTTTCCATAGTGTGATAGCAATATAATACTGGAGTACATACTACTGTTGCCAAGATTCCTTGAAATCAAGCAGATTATTTCATAATTCTCATGATACAGAAGGAGGACATTCACTCTGTTGAATCCACGTCAACTCTTACTGCACCCCCATCTGTCCCATCCCTCCACTTATTTTCCTTGGCTCAGATTAACTCTCTCCTGATTCTCCACCAGCAACTTACAATAGTATTTTGCAGTAACCAATCAACCTTGCAGCACACCTTTGGGAGGCAGGGGGAAACTGGTGCACCCAGGAGAAACTCACATGGTCACAGGGAGAATATATAAACAAACTTTCTGGTAAAATATTACTCTCGATAAATAATACACTGTGTTATTTATACTTAATGTTTTATTTAATCAGATTGAACTGTGTAAATGAATTAGGTGATTACTGACAAAAAACTGATTTTTTGTCGGGCTGAATAACAGCTAATCTGTTACTGGATGTTGGTTTTGATACTTGTCAATTCTTAAGAAGCCAAAACTGAATAACACAGTTAAGGGTAAAATGTATTGCAATTAAAATAATTTACTCCTGGACTGAATAACAGTCAATCTCTTATTGGACGATGGTCTTGATATCTGTCAGTGCTTGATTATCATTAAAAACAGAAGTCAAACCACAATATCACAGTTATGGATAAAACACTCTTCTTGTGTATCCATGCAAATGAAAAGGCCATGGACAATTGTACTGTTTTGAATTTAATGTGGACTGAAGAGGAATCTGGTTTAATTTGACAATGCTTCAGTTATGGTGTATTTAGAATGGTCATGAATGAGTTAGTACTTAAGTAAAAAAAATTCTTTGTTCAGTGCATCAGGCAAAGTAGCAAATACTTGGTAAGCATGCATATTTTAAATATGTACAAGAGGAAACCATCTGAAGTGATTTGATCTGACCTGCAAGTCTCAGTGTCTGCCTTACATTCATAACTAATTTTTATACTCCTGCAATGTAAGTCCTTTGTACAGTTCTGGATATTTCAAAGCTGCAAATTGTTAACAATTGGCAGGTTTAGAGGGAAATTCATTAAGAGTTGCCTGAAAAGTAATTCTACTTGAAAGCCCCAGAGGTAAAACTTTATCTGCACAAATTCAATATTCTAGAGACTTAAATTAAGTATGATTTTTTCTTCATATTTCTGGACATTGAGTTTTGAACATCATGCCACATGTTTGCTCATTTAATTTACCAGATTAATTAAAATAAGTAAACTGTGCAAATTTAAACTTAGGAGTTATAGGCAATGTAATAATTTCACTTTAAGCGATTGTTTTATGCTAACCTTAGTGTTTTCAGAATGTTCATATTATAAACAAATAAATATAAATTATCGAATAATAGAATGATAGAGGTGTACAGCAAAAAGAAGTTCCCTTTGGCCCAGCTCATCTAAATCAATTGTGATATACTGTATATCTATACTAATCCAATCTGTCTGCATTATGCCAAGATCACTGTACTCCTTTCTGATATAAGTACCTGTCCAAGTGCCTTTTAAACATTGTAATTGTATCTGCCTTTAACACCTCTTACAGCAGCTTGTTCCACATAGTATCAATTTCTGTGTGAGAAACTTGCCCTGCAGATCCCCTTTAAATTTATTTCTTCTCAACTTAAACTTGTATCATGTGGTTTTAGATTCCTCAGCCCTGGGAAACAGACTCTGAATAGTTGTAAAGGAAAATGTTTGGCTAATTAATACTGGGAAGAATGGCATATTTCTTGTATTGTTTTCTTTCTGTTCTTAGCCCTTTCACTGCTATCAAATGTTGTTCCCATTGCCCTGATTTCCTGTAGTATTGCTTTGCCTAATTAGTATGGTAGTTCCTTCCTTATGTGCTGATAATCTCCACATAATAATTATATTTCTTCTTCTTCAACATTCTGGTATACAAACACAATCATCAGACTTTCTTATTGGGCAGTTTGAAAATGTTTCCATAAAGGAAAGATAGCAATGTTGGCTCCAGCTGCATAATGTCTTCATGGAATATATCCTGTGCTCTTTCAACCCACTCTTTGTAATTGGGACTCTACGAGTAGTACAGGATACTACCGATACACTTGGCACAAGTCATCCATTTTACTAGAGAAACTGCTCCCCCATATACATACTTGCCTGAATATTGCATGAACATGAAAATGGATCTGAGTATTGTAAATCAGATGCAACACAATGGAATAAAAAATATCACCAAATGGGTTTGAAACAAGAAAAGACAACTCAGTGGTTTAAATGGTCTTTTACCCTTGCCATTTAAATGTTGAACTTGGAAGTATGCCAATCATATTTGATAATTCCTGTGGACAATCTTGCAATAGAATTAACTTGTGACCATCCATTTAAAATTGACAGAACATAGCCTAGGCGGACAAGTCTGTGTGCTGTTTTGGAACCTCTGCAGCTGAATATAAAGTTGGAAGTTAAGCTATTTTCAAAAAATTGACAGGATAATGAAACCTAGTAAATACAACGAAAATCAAGGGTGGTCCAATTATTGCAATATTCATTATATTTGATAAGAATACTTGCCCCCTATTCCAAATGCGTTGCTGGCTGTTTAAATTATTGTGCAAAAGGGAAATTCTCAGGAACTATGAGGATATGTTACAAGGCTGAGTATAATTTCAATAGTTTTTAAAATGGTGGCTTTAGTTATTCATAGAATGTGGATAAACAATTACAGATAAATGTGGTCCTCTATTTCATGGAGCTGAGTTTTAAAAAGCATTGGATCACAGGCTACAGAGGAGCATTAAATGCAACAATTGCAGCATTACGCAGCTGCAGATTTAGGAACCATTTTACCTTTCAATTATAATTACTATTATTTCATAATGTGCTGTGGTTTATTGTTAAAGGAATTGCAGACTGACGATGAATAAATTGGTGCAGGGTAATTCATTGAATCCTTTTCTTTAAGTAAGAGTGAGAATATAGAGACTGGGCAAGCAAAAAGCAAGGCAAGTTTCTGATCATTTTTCACATGACAGATTTGGCAAAACTACAAAAAACAGTTCATCTGCAAAGTACAATGTTGTAAATATTTCAGCTGAATGTGTTGGACTTGATTGAACAAAATGAATTTAATTTCAACATTGTTTGTGGAAAATGTTGTATTTTTGCAGGAAGGAGGCAGGCACACCACACTGCTTGGATTATAACAATCCAAATGGGGTGGAAGAGTTAAGTACCTGAAGGTATGATTGCACAGTAAAGATGCAGGTTAATAAGCCCATTAATAAAAGCAAATCAAGCAATGGAGTTCTTTGCTAGAGAAATAACATTGAAAAGCAGGCAGGTTGTTCTCAATGTATTGAAACTTGATTAGACCACAAATAGTGAATGCTTGTCAGACTGAGAAATGGCAGGTAAGCAATGGAAAAGAGGCAGAAACATTTAGAAGAATGACACTGAGCCAAGACATACTTTATGTAAAGGCTGAAAGGCCAAGGCTCATTTCTGTTTAAAAGTGAAAGTTGACTGATGATGTGATAGAAGCATTATTGGTTGGATATGGAAAATGATAAAAAAAGATGTCCTGAGTTGCATTGACTTACACTGTGTTTTGCCCTTTCTGTTATTTTACAATGATGCCTAAACTTGGGATTTTAAAATTAGCCCAAAAGGACAAGTAAATTTCCTTTCAGTTTTTTTTGTTGTGACATGAGTTACAAAGAGCTCTGAAGGAATTTTGGGCTGCTACTGGCATGTGCCCATTAAACCATATAACAATTACAGCACAGAAACAGGCCATCTTGGCCCTTCTAGTCCGTACTGAATGCTTACTCTCACCTAGTCCCATCTACCTGCACTCAGTCCATAACCCTCCATTCCTTTCCTGTCCATGTACCTATCCAATTTTTTTTCAAATGACAAAGTTGAACCTGACTCTACCACTTCTACTGGAAGCTCATTCCACACAGCTACCACTCTCTGAGTAAAGAAGTTCCCCCTCGTGTTACCCCTAAACTTTTGCCCCTTAACTCTCAACTCATGTCCTCTTGTTTGAATCTCCCCTACTCTCAATGGAAAAAGCCTATCCACGTCAACTCTATCTATCCCCCCTCATAATTTTAAATACCTCTATCAAGTCCCCTGTCAACCTTATACACTCCAAAGAATAAAGACCTAACTTGTTCAACCTTTCCCTGTAACTTAGGTGCTGAAACCCAGGTAGCATTCTAGTAAATCTCCTCTGTACTCTCTCTATTTTGTTGACATCTTTCCTATAATTCAGAACTGTACACAATACTCCAAATTTGGCCTCACCAATGCCTTGTACAATTTTAACACGTACATCCCAACACCTGTACTCAATGCTCTGATTTATAAAGGCCAGCATACCAAAAGCTTTCTTCACCACCCTATCCACATGAGATTCCACCTTCAGGGAACTATGCCCCATTATTCCTAGATCACTCTGTTCTACTGCAGCTGCCAAGTTTGGACTCCACCATTAGAACTGCCCATGCCAATCACCACTGCTGCAGATGGTTTTATCCGGTAACTGGCAGACAGAGGGAGCAGGAGCACAATGCAACTGTCAGATATTCAGTCGTTCCAAGGTATCGGTGGTGATTAGATTACCAAATGAGTGGGCATCTGGCAGAGGGTGAGGGACCTTTCAGGCTGCACAGCTGCATCAAGAAATGGTAGGAAAATCTGATTGATCAATGACAAGCAAGATATGGAAAAATGTCAACATATTTCACTGGCAAATTTAAATATAGAGGTACACAATGAATGATGCCATGAGGTGCACATTCAGCATCAGAAGAGTCTCTCATACACACACACACACACACACACACACACACACACACACACACACACACACACACACACACACACACACACACACACACACACACACACACACACACACACACACACACACACACACACACACACACACCTCCCCCCCCCCGATGGAAAGAGACAGATTGAATTTCCAGAGTGCTGAAAGATTACCCAGAAATGGTCAACATGACATTTTACAATAGGAAAGAGTTTTTATTTGCAGTAGGCTGAAACTGATGGTACAATCTGATTTCCTGGCCAATGAGATGAATTTTACTGGACTGGAATTGACAACTCTGATCCCAACCATTTACCTTCAGCTGTTGGAGGTTCAGTCAGTTTCAGAATCCCTTACAGGCACTGCAATAACAGAGGACCAAGACTTGCTCTGCAGTGGATGGAACCTCATCACACTGGGGCAGAGCGTCTCAAATCCTCCACCATGAGATCACATTACTTTCAGTTTGAATAGCAGAGTTGCTGTTTCGGAGGTAATTGTATCTTCATTTTAATTTTGTTTAATATTTTTAATTATTCATTTTTTGTGGGTTTTGATCAATCTTTTAAAATTGGTGTTCAGAAGAATCAGGGAGAATCTCATTGAAATCTTCTAAATATTGAAGGGCACCGACAGAGTGGATGTGGAGAGGATGTTTGCAACGCTGGGAGAGTTTGCAACACTAGGACTAGAGGGCACAGCCTCCAAATGGAAGGACATCTTTGTAATTTCTTTAGCCAGAGGGTGGTGAATCTGTGGAATTCATTGCCACAGATGGTTGTGGAGGCCGTCATTGGGCATATTTAAAGGTAGTCTAATAGTTTATTGATTATTAAGGATGTCAAAGGTTATGGGGAGACAGAAAGGAGAATGAGGTAGAGAGGGAAAACAAATCTGCTGTGATTAAATGGTGGAGCAGACTCAATGGGTCAAATGGCTTAATTCTTCTTCTATGTCAGGGTCTTTTGGTCATTTATTTCATACATCTTTAACTCAACTGCTTTAAAATTATTAAAACCATTGAAATCTCTTACAGAAGACAAAGCTGTGCTTCACCTTTGCCTTCTGCCACGGGCAGTACAGGGAAAGAGCCACAGCACAAAGCAGCCTCAGGCAAAGCCCTGCTGAAGCCTCACTGTCTAATTCAAGCAAGAAGAGGGTCAGTGAGATCAGTACTCACATTGAGATTAAGTGTGTGCTAGTTGTGTGGGGTTAGTCCCATGGGTTGCAGTAATAGTGGGCGGGCTTCATCCAGAAAAATGGCAAAGGATTCTTTGCCATTCAAGTTAGATAAGGAAGAAATTCTTCAACAGATCAACGTAGAATTTCATACCACATGAAAAAGGTCAGGAACAGTTGCAGAAATTGATAGGTTCTTGATTGATAATGCAGCTAAGGGTTATTTGGAGAGGCAGGAGAATGGGGTTGAAAAAAAACCCAGCCACGATGGAATGGCAGAGCAGACCTAATGGACTGAGTATCCAAACTATGCTCCTAAATTTTATGGTCTTATGGTCGAACCATCATCTAAAGACATGAGGCAGGAACAAATAGGTTAAGTTTGACTGGCATTAATAAAAGCCTGACAGCTTCAGACATCCAAAAAAGTGAGTTTCCTAACAATAACAAGAACAACTCAAAACCAGAGAGGAGGGAGCATTGACCCTGCAGCAACAACAGGGGATGTCAGTAATGGGGAAATCCTTGCTACAGGTAGCTAAGTACATGTTGCACCCACTCATGACAGCCAGCAGCAAAAGTCTTGGATTTCTGCTGAAAACAAATTCTGTAATGATAATTTTAAAGTGTCATTGAGTGAACAGCTTGAAGTTTTCTCTTAATTATATTATTTTTACTATCAAATTTGAAATAATTCATTGGATCTCTGGGGATCCAAATAAAAGTAATTCTGAAATGAAAACTGAAAGTGCTAGAGATACTCAGCAGTTCAGGTAACAACTGTGGAGAGTCGATGTTTCAGGCTGGTGAGCATTCTTTGCAATTTTGTTCAATCACTCAGGGGTTTGTGGTGGGCTCTTTAATGCCTAATAGTGTATGGCAGTTGTGTAAATATGGCAGTGATTAACTTGTTGCTTTGATGGAGGAGATATAATAATCACATGTGATTTTTGTCGTTGCTTCTGTATTTCCTGCCCTGCTGCCTTGTCTTATTGCTTGTCACAGTGCATTCTGCATATCACTGCATGATCAGGCAAAACTAAAAGTGAAAGTTCTATTTGAGTATTTCTCACTCAGACGTACACACAGAAGTGGATTCTCTACAGGCCACATCTAATAATCATTTTTCTGTCTGCATGGTTAGTCTTCAATTTCAAAATCCATATGGCTGCAACTGAAATTATTTTTGAAAAGCTGGGAGGGACATGAGAAATCAAAGATATTAATGAAACTGTATGCAAATTATTTAAAGCCATATTACAATAACAAACCTCTATTACCATTTTAATTCTCATTTCTGTATGCAAAATGATATTGCTGAAAAATATACAGATCATGAGCAATACGCTGCAAGTATTTTTTTTAGATGTTACCTTTTTCTGTAACTAATGCTGTCTGTACAAAAAGAAGATGTTAAAGAAATACCTTTCCCTGAAGACAGAACTGCTTTTCAAATATGCTTGAACTCTCTTTACCACAATTACCTGGAACTATCCAGATGGTTTAAAGCATTTTTAACCTAAGTAATTGAGTTATGTTTGCGGCTCAATTGTATTTTATTCAACCGTAAACGTTTTATAATTCATTGGTTGTGCTAAAAGAAATGAGGAGGGAATTAAGGAATAAAATGAAAAAAGAGCAAAGAAACAGGCATTCTATAATCAAAAGGAGACATGGGGGAAGTTAACAGATGAAAAAAAGAAAGTCAGAAATATTAAATATATCAAATTGAAAAAGAAGGTGACTATACCCCATTAGTTATGCCTTCAAACTTTATCCCAGTATTCTGGCTTTGATTCAACTGGAGAGAATTACCTTGGTGAAGCAGTCCTTTCAGTGCTCCTGTCTGCGTGTAGTAGTTGCTTATTTTATGTTCTTGGGTTAAACAGGATGAATTACTGACTTTTGTTCTTTAGAAGACACCTCCAAAATGAATCCCACAGTATCTTTTGAACTACTCTAATTTACAGTTGATGTTGACCAATTGCCAAAGCCAAAAGAGGTGTTTTTCTAGTTCTTCGAAATGTGCATCTGTGCTGTCTTTATACAGCTCTGGTCAGTGCATGAATAAGCACTGCCAATGGTTGGACATGGAGCTTTCCAGGGATTGTAGGGAGATATTTCATATTGATTCAATTAATGCATTTAAAACCTAATAATTCAAAAGAAGAATGATTCCAGAAAATTTGAGACCCTATTGAAAATTAACATCTTGTTTATATCAAAAGTTTTATTCTTATTCAAGGTTTCATTGAATGTGTATTGATGATTCACCTCATGTAACTTTCCAATCAACACAGTGGCATTGTATGTTTCTACTTTTCCTTTCACCAGCTGTATGGAAGAGACGAAAAGCCATTCCAATTGATAAGAAATCCATTCCATACTAGAAAAGATTTTAAACAAAACAAAGATTTACTAAAACAATCTTCTGCAAAATTAAGGATCAAACACGTATATATAATGTTACTGAAATGTTGAAAACTGGGAAAGTTCGTTTGCACAGGTAACAATAGTGACTTAATACAATCAACTCAGCAGTCCATCTCAGATGATGAACCATAATAAGAATGTAAATATTTTTGAATATTAAAGGACTCAAATACCAAGAATAGTCCTTATATGACTTAAGATATTTTCTTATAAGCTGCCCCTTGACTTGAAGTTAAGTGAAGAATTTTTGGGAGTATGATGCAATATCAGCTGCATTTGCTTAATTCTTTGCTGCTTTCCTCTGAAACCCCTTGAAGGTGCTCAGATTACCATCCGGGCAATGAAACCTTACATAGTAGTGAAACATTAACTATGCTGTTTGAGGAGTGATGTTTGCTCTCATTTTATTTCTTTTGCTATTGACTATTATAAGTTTATAATCTCTCATACAATAACACCTGACATATCCTGATTAATTCTTGCATTTTTGTATCTTCGTGCACTTTTAATGCACAGTTACCAGCTGCTTTTAGGAACTCTAAAGTTGCCAATATATTGTTTGATGTTGTTATACTGTACAAATTTAACACAAAACACATGGGCGTTAATACCATCAGTCAATACACTTTTTAAAATCTAAATTCAATTACGATACATTAACAACAAAATGTGCAGTAAATTTCATCCTGTTGCAAGTCTTTGTAAGACATCTGGGTTTTCCTATTTTTTATAAGTTACTTGAGTTCTTTAATGGGTCAAGGTTTAAGGGGTGACATCACCCGTCTGTCCCTGAAGAACCAAATTTATACTATGAGGAAAAACAGCGAACTGCATGATTCAACTGTTTTGTCAAGAAATAATTTTAACCTTTCACACTGCTGTACAGAACAGTCAAAATTTTTTACACCTTTTAATCTACTTAAATTAAGTGTGTCAAATAATTAATATTTGAAATGCATGCACCAAGTAATTATTTTGAATAATTCTAAAACAATCCTAACAAGAGATATTAGAAATGAAAGTCTCATGTGAAATGGTTTTCTTCAATTGTTGGACTCATACATGTATAGTTTGAGCTTATTAGATCTGACATTTAAGAACTTGAAATTATAATCTGATTAAAGAATGTCAACATCTGCATATACTCAAATAATTCAATTAATTTAGTTATACACAGACCTCCCAAGTTGCAATGAAATTAAAATGGTTCAAACATTTTTGTGATCTTTCAAATAAAATACAACACCTTAGCACTAACTAGTAAAAGCAAATGATATAGTTACAATTTACTTTCACAAGTAGATGATTTCTCTACCACTTTGTGACTCATGTTTTGATTAATTTTGGAACATTCTGAGACCATCAATAATATACAATCTACAAATATAACATCTTGCTTTTTTTTGTCTTCTGTCTTTACATATAAGGTTTAACAGTTTTATATTCAATTTAAACCTGAATATGCTCTGAGAATATCTTTTCTTTTCAGTATTTCTTGACATACATTCATGTAAAATTAACGTAGTGGATTCCGGTTAATCAGGCCACAGATTAATAGAGGCAGCTGCGTATTTGCGACACCTTTTAAAGAACCAGAACTAATCAAGAAAACAGCTGGAATTCCCTTCATTTATTTGGGACACTATACCACTGAATTGGGACAGAAGACTATTGGCAAACAGCTTCTAACTAGCATCAGTTGCATGCACTTATGTGGCTGTTAGACATAACACTATGCTTAGAGTGACCAGTTTTTAAATTGTGTCAGTTGTGTGTATTTCTGTTCAAAAAAGAAGTGATTTTTGTCACTGATAGTTGGTGAGAAATAAGCAATAAGACAATTCAGAACTGTTTTGTTCTCTGTGCTTTCAAACATTCAGGTTTGGCAAAATGAGTGAGGGTGAAAATGAAACATTTTCACTACTTCAGCAAGTTAGGAACTATGAAGAACTTGAAGGTATCAACAATAATTTTGAATGTTCCAATGAAAATAAAGATTTGGAGGACAAAATTATTGATAGCATTGTATGAAGGTAGTCCATTATCTGTCTTGCGTTTCTGCACTGATTTTCTTCATTTACAGTCAATCAAAAGAACTGGATGTGCACTGGATGAATTCCTCTGTCAAAATTATTAGAAACTAACACACAGTTTTATAGTACTGTAGTGTTCAAATTTGTTCTGTATTTCATTTAAATATAAAATTTGTTTCTCAGTTAAATGGTAGTTTATCTTTTTTATACTTTTTAACTATTTCCATTTAACCAGCTTAATTTGGCTGAAATCTCCTGGTCTTGATGTGTCACAATTAAGCGAAATCCTCCATGTATGTTTTCTTAAAAATATTTTTCATAGAATTATCTGTATCAATACGAAATTTTTCTCTTCAGTATTTTTGATCAAGGTTCTCATTTGCTAAATTATAAAATATAACTATATTTAATATGATTCTGTAAAACCAAATGAATTCCTTTTCATTACTGGTCGATACTTGGTATCTTTAACTTTAATTATATACTTGATTGATTAGTTTATTTATATATTGAGCGATACAGTGTGGAGTAAGCTCTTACAGCCCTTCAAGCCACGCTGCCCCAGCGACCACTGAAAACTCGATTCATCCCTAACCTAATCACGGTATAATTTACAATGACCGACTAGCTTCCCCTCTATCAGGTGGCAGGGCCTCACTCTTGGTTATTGGCTGCTGGGTCATGCATGCCGTCCACATCCAGCCACAGGTCTCACCAGCAGGAAAAGAAAAAGAAACAGGAAAGAATGGAGGATCAGTAGCAGTAGCAAGGCAGGTGATACCAACAAGAGGATACATCATAAAGAGCCATCTTCATCGCCTGAGGAGTCTGATTACCAGCTTATTTGAGAGTGTGAGGCAGGCACCAATCACCAATATCCCGATTGGTGGTAAATGTTGATGGCTAATTATCTATTTGTTGTAACAACACGTTTGATGGGCAACTGAACAAACTTCCCAAAATCTTTAAATCTACAAAGTACAACCAGGAAAATTAGAGATTACTTTTTACTTGTTTGGAAAAATGCAGCTCTAATGACAGTGAAGATAGATGATATCATTAGGGACAAAGCAGCCTGATTGATTGAATACACCCCTACACCACACACACACACACACACACACACACACACACACACACACACACACACACACACACACACACACACACACACACACACACACACACACACACACACACACACACACACACCACCACCACCACCACCACCACCACCACCACCTTAAACATTTATTTTCACCACATTGATGAAGTACGGCACAATAATATACAGCACCTCTTCAAAATCAATGCATTGCAGCTGCATGCCAAAGTCTATTCAGTAATGCCAGGGAAATTTTTGGCCCCTGCCAGAAATACATCTTCCTGGATGCTGGGTTACTTCTGAAATTCTTTTTTAACTACATTGTTGGAATATGTTTGCCAACCCTGCAGAATGCCTTTGACAGATTGAAAGTCTCATTTTAAACCTCAGGAGTCAATCTCTTATCTAATTTCATCAAGTGGTAATCTTCACGACTTCCCAGCACTTGTAATTGTGGCTTTACTCCTTAATCATTGTTTTCATTAATAAGGAAGTAGAAAGTTTGATTGAGTGAATGTTCAGGTCCAGGATGTCTGTTTGCATCTTGCAAAGCATCAATACCACATAGATACTTGAAATGAAGGGATAAATTCAAAGACTGTCTTTGTTCCAGATAGCTTGTTTCCTGCAGTACACCAAATCAATGCACCTACGGAAGCAATGATGGACTAAGCCTGCATTGCTCCCTGTTACTATTGGTGGTGAGGATGCAGATGTGGTGAGGATCTACAAGTACCTGAGGGTGCACCTGGATGACAGACTTGAGTGGAGCATCAACACAAAGGCTGTGTACAAGAAAGGCCAGAATTGCCTCTACTTCTTGAGGAGACTGAGGTCCTTTGGAGTATGCAGGCCTCTTCTTCACATGTTCTACCAGTCTCTTGTCGCCAGTACAATATTCTATGCTGTGCTGTGCTGGGGCAATGGCATCAAAATGGGTGATGCCAACAGGCTCAATAGAAAGGCTGGCTCTGTTACTGGAGTCAAACAAGACACACTGGTAGAACAAAGGACCCTACAGAAAATCCTCGCAATTCTAGGCAATATTTCTTACCCTCTGCATGCTGCCTTGGGTGAACAGAGGAGCACTTTTTGTAACAGACTAAGAGAACTGTGCTTCTCCAAAGAGCGCAGCATGAGGTCTTTCTCACCCCCTGCCATTAGGCTCTATAATGAGTCAACCTATAGCAGGGAAAGTGATGAGCCCCTCCTGTTAGACTGTTTGAGGTAACTTATTTTTTACTCCTTCTTACTTCTCTTCTCATATTAATATATATGTGCATTTGTAATGCTACTGTCACACTGTCATTTCCTTTGGGATCAATGAAGTACAGTCAGCCCTCTGTATCTGTGGACCCCCGCCGTGGATACCAAATTCTGCGGATGCTCAAGTCCCATGTATAAAATGGCGTAGTATTTGCATATAACCTACACACATCCTCCCGTATACTTTAAATCATCTCTAGATCACTTATAGTACCTAATACAATGTAAATGCTATGTAAATAGTTGTTATACTGTATTGTTAGGGAATAATGACAAGAAAAAAAGTCTGTACATGTTCAGTACAGATGCAACCATCGTAGCTCTTCTGGGAACGCTGATGCTGCCTCGGTATCAGCTGATGCCGATTGTCCCATGACCTTTAAGTTCTTGGGGCTCTAGCGCTTTACATAGTTAGCCAGCTATCCCTTATTAGCCTTAAACTCCTTCCTCTCGTTCACAAGTAGTGAACAAACAAAACGTGAGGCAAACAATGCTCAAACAATGAGTAATACTTTCAATCATCTCTAGGTTACAGTACTTTATGCTCCCACTTAGCCTTTGAGGAATTGCTTTGACCTCTTAATTGCTTTTTAGGAGCCATTTTCTCACAGAAACAAAGGGTGCACACAACACAAGTTGCGACCCAATGAGACCCAAGGCAAACAATGCTCAAACAACGAGTGCTGGAGAGAGAATTTAAGGGTTTTTTTTCTGATCCTGATCCGCGGTTGGTCGAATCCACGGATGTGAAACCCGCAGATATGGAGGGCCGACAGTATCTATCTATCTATCTACCTATCTATAAAAAGAGGATTTGCCCTATTCCTTTAGTCTCCTGAGGAAGTAGAGAGGCTGGTGAGCATTTCTGGCCATAGCATCAATGTTGGTGGACAAGGGCAGGCATTCACCCCTAGCAAATGGAAGCTCTCAACCATCATGACCTCAGGGCCATTGATTTTGAATGTAAAAACTGTGAAATTGAAAGTGGTAGGCAGCTAAGTAGTTACAGCCATACTGCTTTTTCTCTTCCCATTCTCAAATATTAACTCTGCTTTATCCACAACTGGTGGCTGAACAGCTGAGTGTTTCTGCAATTTTCTGCTTTTATTTCTGACAGCTAGCATTTGCATTTTATTTCTTTTTTCACCTGCTGTTAATGGAAGGCTGCTAAGTGCAAATTAGTTGCTGTTTTTCTTACATTACAACTATGTCTGCTGTTGAAAGGTATTTAACAGGCAATAAAGTTCTTTAAAACAACCTGAACATTGTGTGAAGGACACTGTATGAATGGGAGTAGTTTATTTTTATCAAGTAAAGCTATTATTTCCTGCATTTGGTTGAATAGTTTTTACTTGTTAAGCAATATTAAGGCTGAAGCAACACTAGTCACAAGTGGAGAAGTTGATCCTGAGCATGTGATCATCCACTTAGTGGCCACTTTATTAGGTACACCTGCTCACAAATGCAAATATCTATTCAGTCAATCATGTGGCAGCTGCTCAATGCATAAAAGCATGCAGATGTGGTCAAGGGGCTCAGTTGTTGTTCAAACCAAGCATCAGAATGGGGTAGAAAAGTGATCTAAGTGACTTTGACCATGGAATGATTGTTGGTGTTAGATGGGGTGGTCTGAGTATCTCAGAAACTGATGACCCTGACGATTTTCAAGCATAACAATCTCTAGAATTTGAAGAGAATGGTGCAAAATACAAAAAAAAAATCCAGTGGTGGCAGTTCTGTGGGTGATAGTAACTCACATAACCACACTTTACAACAGTGGTATTTAGAACAGCACCCTGAACGCATAAAATGACGAACCATGAAGTCGATGGGCGACAGCAGCAGAAGATCATGACCATAAGCTCAGTGACCACTTTATTAAGTATAGGAGATACATAATAAAATGGCTACTGCATGTAGTTTTTCTAAGCACCCAAAAGCATTAATGGACAGTAGACATTTAGCCTTTGGACTGTACAAAAACAACATGGATGAGTACTCTGGTTTCAATTTAAGTTCCTGATTGCTTGGCAGACTCCATTCAAGCCCCAGCCAAAAGCTCCAATTAAAGGAACAAAAAAATGCCTAAATGCAAATAATCAACTTATATCATTGGTAGATGGAAAATTTATTATTTCCACAAGTTCTTTGAGAAACATACAAAATAATTCTGATTTTTAAAAAAATTTATAGTTGGTTTCCCAATAGGAAATATTGAGGATAAAGTACAAATGGATTTTAACTTGCCCAGAGGTTTGAGTGGCAAATAATAGCTGGTGCTCAATCTTGGTCATGCCATTACCTGATGAGTGCAGAAGTCTTATATGCAGTGGTGTGCTGGGGCAATGGCATCAACATGAGTTTGCCTGATGAGCCTGTGAGTACAGAAATCGCAAAAAAAAAAAATGAGCAGTTTATTTCCCCTACTGTACCTGTGTTGTGAGTGGATCTGGTAGTGAAGTGTGGTTAAAGTGTTAATTATATTAAAGAAGTCTGAAATTAATAGTCTGAAGGTTGAGTCAAAGGGAATAATTAGAATGCTCAAATTCAAAGACAAATCAGCTGTGAAAGGAGAAATAGATAAAGGGACGTGATTAAGAGAGCAAAACTAATCAGGAAGAAAATAAATAGTTTAAACAAATTAATTACATGTTCCCAACATTAATTAAAACCTTAGGACAAATTAATCCTCATAGCTAGAAATGCTGGAAAGCGTAGAGTATTATGATGTTGATAAAAGAGTTCTTGGGCTTAAATGATTTGACAACTTTCTGTGCTGTGCCTGTTTCTATCTACTGACTAGTAGAGGAAACCTGTCAGGTTCAATTAAATTATAAATAACATATATTTGTGGTAAACAGTGCATCTTAGCCAACAGGTTCTTAATGCCAGTGTTTAGTCACTCATCTGACTTTGCCTGGCTGTTTGCACTAAAATAGTAGTGTATACCATTATGCTCGCTATTATTTTGGCAGCAAATTTTGGATTTTTTGATTTGTTCGATGAGGCCAGACTTTGCTGCTGACTTATATATAGTAGTTGATCTAACAATACATATTTTGAAAATCTAGCTAGAATTTGTTCCACAGGGGAAAGAGAAGAGTGCATGTATTTACATCTTTTCACAGATTCAAGGTGTCTCAAACCATTTTAGAGCCAGATAAATGTTGAAGTGAAGACATGATTGTTATGTGGAGGGTAAATTTTCTGTCATTCTGAATTTCTGCCTGATTTTTTTTTTGTTCACCAGGGACAGGATACAAAGAAATTTACATTACTTAAAATCCTTCTGTAGAAGTATTCCTGAAGGTGCAAGGAAAATTTCTTATAAACAGAATGTCAATGGGAAACCACAGATGCAAATAGCAGTTAACTGTCAGCAGAAGATTTCTGTCTGTGCATCAACTGAAAAGATTTTGCGTCCTGTAGCTCAGCTGACAGTGTGAATGAGATAGAAAGAATGTAATTTTGATACCCTAGGATTTGATACTCTTGGGGTCGTAGAGTCACAGAGCTATGCAGAATGGAAACTGGCCCTCCACCACAACTCAGATGTGCAGACCACGATGCATGGATGACCAAGTTAGTCCCGTTTGCCTGAATTTGACCCATAGCCCTCTAAACTATTTATATCTTTCAGACATTGCAATTGTAACCACATGTGTCACCTCCTCTGGCCACTTGCTCTGAATACACACCACCCTCTGTGTGAAATATCTGCCCCTCAAAATCCCTTTAAATTTTCCCCCTCTTACATTGAAATATGTCTTCTGGTTTTAGACTCCCTGATCCTCAGAGAAATATTGTGCCCATCCACCTTATGTTTTTATAAATGTTTTTATTTATTTATGCTTTTATAAATGTCTCCCGTTTTTATAAATCTCTATGTGATCACCTTTTAGTCTGCTTTGCTCCAGGGAAAACAGTTCTAGTCTCCCTCTTTCACTCAAGTCCAACTGTCCTGATAATATCTGTATGCATTTTTTCCTGCAAGTTCTCTAGCTTAATTACATTCTTCTTAAATAGTATATGTTGAAATTTGGATGAAAATATGTATGCTTGGTAGATCATCCACAATTCAAATTCCTAGCTGATGTAGTTTGCAGAACAATTATTATGCCTAGTGACTGGCAATAAAATTATTTTGCTTGTGTTCTCAGCCACAGGAGATGCTACAATTCAACTTTAAACAAGTTAACATGTACTGCTCCCTCTTAATCACAGATGCATTGGGTACTTGGGTATTCTTTCTTTTGGTTATCATAGGTTCTTTAAAAGATGTTTCCTTATAAAACCATAAGACATAAGTGCAGAATTAGGCAATTTGCCTCATCAAGTCTTCTCCACTATTTCATCATGACTGATCCATTGCCCTCGCAAATCCATTCTCCTGTCTTCTCCCCATAGCCTTTCACACCCTATCAACCAAACAACCTCCACCTTAAATGTACCCAGAGACCTGGTCTCCACAGCTGCCTGTGGCAACAAATCCACAATTCAACACACTCTGGATAAAGAAATTCCTTATCATCTCTGTTCTAAATGGATGCCCTCTATTTCAAGGCCATCCCTTTGTGGTGAACTACATATACCTGTCTGGACACGCCCCTCTGCTGACTACTCCTGTGGCTCCTCCCACAGACCCCTGTATAAAGGTGGTTGGAAGCACTGCTCCCCCCTCAGTCTCCAGGATGTTGTGTGGTGGTCTCTTGCAGCTAATAAAAGCCTATCGTTCGCCTCCCGTCTCCGAGAGTTATTGATGGTGCAACACCCTTTGTATCTAAACTCCTCCACCAAAGAAATCATCCTCTTGACAACCACTCTATCTAAGCCTTTCAATATTTGATAGGTTTGAATTATAGTCTCCCTCATTCTTCTAAATTCTAGTGAGAACAGGCCCAGAGACTTCAATTGCTGCTCATATGAAAATCCATTAATTCCCAGAATCATTCTCGTGACCCTCCTCTGAACCCTTTCCAATGTCAGCACATCCTTTCTTTAATAAAGGGCCCAGAACTACTCACAATACTCCAAGCAAGGCCTCACCTGTGCTTTATACAACCTCTGCATTACATCCTTGCTTTTATATTCTAGTCCTCTTGAAATGAATGTTAACATTGCATTTGCCTTCCTCAACACCAATTCAACCTGCAAATTAGGCTTTAGGGAATTCTATTTCTTTGCACCCTTTGTACTTTAGATTTTTGAATTTGCTCCCCATTTAGAAAATCATCTATGCTGTTATTCCTTCTACTAAAGTGCATGATCACACACTTCCTGACTCTGTATTCTAGCTGCCACCTCTCTTCCCATTCTCCTAATCTGTCCAAGTCCTTCTGCAGCCTCTCTGCTTCCTCACCACTATTTGCCCCTCCACCTATCTTCATAACGTCCACACACTTAGCCACAAAGCCATCAATTTCATCATCTGAATCATGACCTCCAATGTAAAAAGAAACAATCCTAACACAGACCATTCGGGAACACCACTAGTCACCGGCAGCCTGCCTGAAAAGGATCCCTTTATTCCCATTGATTGTCTCCTGCCAATCAGCCAATGCTCTATCCATGTTAGTATCTTTTCTGTAATACTATGGGCTCTTACCTTGCTAAGCAACCTCATGGGCGGCACCATGTCAAAGGCCTTCTTAAAATCCAAGTATAGAACATCCACGAATTCTCCTTTGACAACCCTGCACGTTAATTTTTCAAAGAATTCCGACAGATTCGTCAGGCAAGTTTTTCCCATAAGGAAACTATGGTGACTTTGGCCTATTTTGTCATGTGCCTCCGAGTACCCCAAAACCACATTCTTAGCAATCAGCTCTAACATCTTCCCAACCACTGAAGTCAGACTATCAGGCCTACAATTTTGTTTCTTACATCTAACTCCTTTCTCAAAGTGACGTGTCACTTGAAGTCACTCCTTTCTGGAGTGCTGTGCAATTTTTCAGTCCTCCGGAAACATGCTTGAACTTATTGATTCTTGTAAGATTATTACTAATGCCTCCATGGTCTCTTCAGCTACCTTTTTTAGAACCCTGGGATGTAGTCCATCTGGCCTAGGTGACTTATCTACCTTCAGACCTTTCAGTTTCCCAAACAGTACCTCTTTAGTAATAGCAACTACACTCACTTCTGCCCCCTGACACTCTCGAATTTCCTACATACTGCTAGTGTCTCCAGAGTGAAGACTGATGCAAAATTCTTTTCCGTTCATCAGCCATTTATTTGTCCCCTATTACAATCTAATTTACTAGTGATCTAATATCTACTTTCACCTCTATTTTACTCCTTATATATCTGAAATGGCTTTTAGTATAACTTTTGATATTCCTGGCTAGCTTAATGTTATATATAATCTTTGCTCCCTTTATTATATTTTTAGTTGCCTTCTGTTGGTTTTTACAGATTTTCCAATCCTCTAACTTTCCACTAATCTTTGCTCTATGATGTGCCCTCTTGTTTGCTTTTATGTTGGTTTTGATTTGCCTTGACAGCCACAGTTCCATCATTCTGCCCTTAGAATAATTCCTCTGCACCCTGCACCTTCTGAATTGCTCCCAGAAACTCTGGACGTTGTTGCTCTGCTGTTATCCCTGCCTGTGTTCTTTTCCAATCAGCCTTGGCCAGCATTTCTCCCATACCTCTGTAATTCCCTTTACTCCACTGTAATACTGATACACCTGACTTTAGCTTCTCCCTCTCAGATTGCAAGGTGAATTCTGTCACACTATGATTACTGTTTCTAAGGGTTCGATTACCTTAGGCTCATATTTGGTTCATTACACAACACCCAATCCAGCATTGCTAATCCTCTAGTGGGCTCAACTACAAGCTGCTCCAAAAAGCCATCTTAGAGGCATTCCACAAATTCTCTCACTTGGGATCCAGCATTAATTTGATTTTCTCAATCTATCTGCATATTGAAATCCCTCATGACTAATGTAACATTGCCTTTTTAACATACTTTTTCTATCTCCCGGTGTCATTTGTAGACCATGTCCTGGTTACTGTTCAGAGGCCTGTAAATAATTCCCATCAAGGTCTTCTTATGCTTACTGATTCTTAACTCTAGCCATAAGGATTCTACATCTTCATAGAAACATAGAAAATAGGTGCAGGAGTAGGCCATTTGGCCCTTCGAGCCTGCACCGCCATTCAGTATGATCATGGCTGATCATCCAACTCATAACCCTGTACCTGCTTTCTCTCCATACCCCCTGATCCCTTTAGCCACAAGGGCCATATCTAACTTCCTCTTAAATATAGCCAATGAACTGGCCTCAACTGTTTCCTGTGGCAGAGAATTCCACAGATTCACCACTCTCTGTGTGAAGAAGTTTTTCCTCATCTCGGTCCTAAAAGGCTTCTCCATTATCCTTAAACTGTGACCCCTTGTTCTGGACTTCCCCAACATCAGAAACAACCTTCCTGCATCTAGCCTGTCCAATCCCTTTAGAATTTTATACGTTTCAATAAGATCCCCCCTCAATCTTCTAAATTCCAGCAAGTATAAGCCTAGTCGATCCAGTCTTTCTTCATATGAAAGTCCTGCCATCCCATGAACCTTCTTTGTACTCCCTCTATGGCAAGAATGTCTTTCCTCAGATTAGGGGACCAAAACTGCACACAATACTCTAGGTGCGGTCTCAACAAGGCCTTGTACAACTGCAGTAGAACCTACCTGTTCCTGTACTCGAATCCTTTTGCTATGAATGCCAACATACCATTTGCCTTTTTCACCGCCTGCTGTATCTGCATGCCCACCTTCAATGACTGGTGTACAATGACACCGAGGTCTCATTGCACCTCCCCTTTTCCTAATCGGCCACCATTCAGATAATAATCTGTTTTCCTGTCCTTGCAACCAAAGTGGATAACCTCACATTTATCCACATTAAATTGCATCTGCCATGAATTTGCCCACTCACCTAACCTATCCAAGTCACCCTGCATCCTCTTAGCATCCTCCTCACAGCTAACACCGCCGCCCAGCTTCGTGTCATCCGCAAACTTGGAGATGCTGCATTTAATTCCCTCATCTAAATCATTAATATATATTATAAACAACTGGGGTCCCAGCACTGAGCCTTGTGGTACCCCACTAGTCACTGCCTGCCATTCTGAAAAGGTCCCGTTTACTCCCACTCTTTGCCTCCTGTCTGCCAACCAATTCTCTATCCACATCAATACCATATCCCCAATACCGTGTGCTTTAAGTTTGCACACTAATCTCCTGTGTGGGACCTTGTCAAAAGCCTTTTGAAAATCTAAATATACCACATCCACTGGCTCTCCCCTATCCACTCTACTAGTTACATCTCCAAAAAATTCTATAAGATTCGTCAGACGTGATTTTCCTTTCACAAATGCATGCTGACTTTGTCCGATGATTTCACCTCTTTCCAAATGTGCTGTTATCACATCTTTGATAACTGACTCTAGCATTTTCCCCACCACCGATGCCAGACTCACCAGTCTATAATTCCCCGGTTTTTCTCTCCCTCCTTTTTTAAAAAGTGGAGTTACATTAGCCACCCTCCAATCCTCAGGAACTAATCCAGAATCTAAGGAGTTTTGAAAAATTATCACTAATACATCCACTATTTCTTGGGCTACTTCCTTAAGCACTCTGGGATGCAGAATATCTGGCCCTGGGGATTTATCTGCCTTTAATCCCTTCAATTTACCTAACACCACTTCCCTAATAACATGTATTTCCCTCAGTTCCTCCATCTCACTAGACCCTCGGTCCCCTACTATTCCCAGAAGATTATTTATGTCCTCCTTAGTGAAGACAGAACCAAAGTAGTTATTCAATTGGTCTGCCATGTCTTTGTTCCCTATGATCAATTCACCTGTTTCTGACTGTAAGGGACCTACATTTGTCTTGACCAGTCTTTTTCTTTTCATATATCTGATCCTGTGTCACCTCTTTCTATAGATTCGATTTATTTTTCACCAGCAAAGCCACTCCTCTTCTGCCTACATGCCTGTCCTTTTAATAGATTGTGTATCCTTGGATATTGAGCTTCCAACTGCAATCGCCTTTCAGCCGTGACTCTGTGATCCCCACCATGTCATATTTGCTCATCTCTAACTGCACTACAAGATTATCTACCTTATTTTGTATACAGAGTGCATTCAAATAGAACACCTTCATTCCTGTATTTGTCCCCCTTTTACACTGTAACCCAACCCACTGACTGCAATTTTGCCCTATCATCTGCTTGTTCCCTGACAACCTCACTATACACCACCTCTGCTTCTGAATCAATAACCCTACCTTTAGCCCTATGATGCACCATCAATAACTCACGCTGAGACGTAGGAAACGAGGTATCGGCTTTTATTGACTGGAAGAATGAACAACACTACATCCTGGGGAATGAGGCAGGGCAACAGGCCTCAGTCGCCTTTATACAGGGGTCTGTGGGAGGAGCCACAGGAGCAGTCAGCAGGGGTCTGTGGGAGGAGCCACAGGAGCAGTCCAGACAGGTATATGTAGTTCACCACACCCTATCACTTTGGTTCCCATTCTCCTGCCAAAATAGTTTATAAACTACCACTGTTTGCAGCATATGAACTGGCCTGATTCAAACCAGAACCTTGCATCTCTAGCTGACTTTTAAACCCTACCAGGAATCTCAAAATGCTTTTTCTGCCTCTCTTCACCATGGCAGTCTCCTTTGGCATGCTGTCTTTCTAGTGACCTGTATGCAAATAGTCTGTTGCTTCTAAGGATATGCCTCATAAACTGAAGTTAATTTCATGCATATTAAAATTATTTCAGTTATGATATCTTTAAATTCAATTATAAATCTTTAACTGAACAGTAAAACCCTCTGTAAAGTATCCAGATTTGTCAATAAGATTGATTTCGTTGACTTTTGTAAATTCTGAGTTTTCACCTTAAAAACAAGTCATTTGGTGAAGATTCAAGTCTGGGCTGCTTGCAAATAGCAAGCCCCTTGATCAGCATTACTAAGAAACAGCTGGCTGGTCATTACTACATTGCAGTTTTTGGCAACTTATTACACTATGTAACTATGGAACCAGGATGTTGTGGCCATAACAAAGACTTGGTTGAGAAAAGGACAGAAATGGGTGCCTATTGTTGCAGGATTTCATTGTTTTAGCAAATATAGAGAAGGAAGTAAAGGGGTGGGGTGGGGGGATTTGCAATATTACTCAGGGCCAGTATCACAGCTGCACGCAGAGGGGATATTATGGAGGGTTCATCCACTGAGTCCATATGGGTAAAACTCAGAAATAAGAAAGATGCAAGCACTCCGATGGTATTCTGCTGCAGACTCCCAATAGACAACAAGATTTTGAGGAACAGATATGAAGGCAGATTATGGAAAGCTGTTAAAACAGCTGGATTTTTGTGATGGATGTCTTAAATTCCTTCAAATAGACCAGGAAGTCTTTAGTGCAAGAAGATTAGATGGGGAATTATTTGTGCATCCAAGAGGGTTTCTTAAATTAATGTGCAAATAATCCAGCGACAAGAGGGGGCATACTGGACATGGGGTTGGGTAATACACCTGGCCAGGTGCCTGACCTTTCAATGTGAGAACAGTTATGGAATGGTGATCACAATTCCTTATGTTTTAGGATACTGTAGCAATAAATAAGGTTAAGTCTGGACCATCTGGGAGAATATTAAATTGGATCAGGACAAATTATGATGGTATTAGGCAGGAACTAGGGAGAGCTAAGTGTGAATAAATCTGCATCTGAGATGTGGGTGAAGTTTAAAGTCCAACTGCATAGAATACAAAACAGGTATATTCCAGTTAGAAGGCTGGATAATGAAGGCAAGGTCAGGGAACCTTGGATGTTGAGAGAGGTGGTGAATTTATTCAAGAAGAAAATGAAAATGTATATAAGGTTTCGAAAGCTAAGATTAAAGAAAACCCTTGAACATTATAAAGAAGCCAGAAAAGAACACAAGAAGAAAATTAGGAAAGCCAGGAGGGGCCATGAAAAGCCCTTGACAAGTAGAATTAAAGAGAATTTCAAGACATTCTGTACATACATAAAGAGCAAGAGTCTAAATGGGGAGTGGGTAAGACTACTCAAGGATAAAGGAGGGAACATGTGCTTGGTGGTGGAGGATGCAGGTGTGGTCCTAAATGAGGACTTTGTATCCATATTTGCCAAAGAAAACAACATGGAGAATAGTTAGATAAGTGTGGAGTGTACTAATTTGCTATGGTATTAGAAGATAAAGGAAATTACGTAGGGACTCTAAGAGGATTAAGGTGGATGTTCCTAGGGCTTGATGGGATATACCCCAGATATTAAAGAGAGGCAAGAGCTGAGCTTGCTGGGGCCTTGAGTGATATCTTTGTTCTCTCCTTAGCCACAGGAGAGTCTCAGAAGACTGGTGAGTAGCTAATGTTGTTCCATTATTCAACAAGGGAAGCAGGGATAATCCTGGAAATTATAGACTGGTGAGTCTCACGTCAGTGGTAGGGAAGTTACTAGAGAGAGTTCTTGGGAAAGGGATTATGAGCAATTGGAAAATCATGGCCTAATTAGAGACACTCAGCATAACTTTGTGCAGGGCAAGTTGTACGTTACTAACTTGATAGAGCTTTTCAAGAAGGTGACGAAGGAGATTAATGAAGGTAGTGTTGACTCTGGACTCTATAGTTCATGTTCCATGTGCTTTTGTTTAGTTTCTTTAAATATTTGTGCAATTTGATCAAGGTGTCAAGGCCGAGGAAAAAGAATGAACTAGTATTCAGCTCAATACTCCATGAGGTTTACTCGCCTCAGCGCTGAACTAACTGCAGCTGTGGCCTGCAACCATTGGGACTCACCTCAATGTTGAACTGGCTCTATGGCCATGGCCTGCAGCCATCAGGTGCCTAGACCTGCTTCACGAGTCAGTGCTGAACTGGCTCTGTGGCTGTGGACTAACTTTCGGAGACTCTGTGCTTAACGTTCTGAGTGATGTTTGTTTGTTTTTTTATTGTTTGTACAATTTGTTCTTTTATTCTGCACATTGGGTGTTTGATGGTCTTTGTATTTTTAATAGATTCTATTGTGTTTCTTTGTTTCGTGGCAGCCTGCAAGAAGACGAACCTCAAGGTTGTCTACTTTGACAATAAATGTACTTTGAACTTTGAAACTTTAGGATGTCGTCTTGGTAAATTTTAGTAAGACATTTATGGGCAATTTTTACTGTGCCCATAGTCTGTTTTTTTATCAATTATGCTATTGTTTGCACTGTTGTAACTATATGTTGTAATTATGTGGTTTTGTGCAGGTCTTGTAGCTTTAGTTTTTGGTCTTGTTTTTGTTTTGTCTGGTGGATTTGGAGCTCCTTTCCGGGGAACGCGCTAGACGGTAGCGCAATATTAATATGCAGCAGCCTCTCCGGACTCTGGATTGGGGATTGCCAAACGTTATGTGGATTTTCTGGTGTAGTCTGTTTTGTCATATGCTTTTGTGATATCATTCTGGGGGAATGTTGTCTCATTTTTTAACTGCATTGCATTTGTGGTTTCTAAATGACAATAAACTGAATCTGAATCTGAATCTGAATTCATCCAGAAGTCCAAAATTCACGGGATGCATGGTGAATTTGTCATTTGAATACAGAATTGGCTTGCCTATTGAAAACAGGGGACAGTGGTCAATGGGACTTATTCTGGCTTGAGGTCTGTGATTAGTGGTGTTCAGCAGGAATGCATACTGGGACCCTACTGTTCGTGAAATATGTGATCTGAATGAAAATGTGAATAAGTAAATTTACAGATTATATGAAGGTTGGTGGTGTTATGCACAGTGTACAAGAGAAATTAGAGATGAAGTTCAATCTGACCAAATGTGAAGTGTTGTATTCTAGAGATCAAATGGAAAGAGACAGTACACAGTTAAGGGCAGGATCTTTAACAATGCTGATGAACAGAGGGATCTTGGAGTCCAAGTTCATAGATCACTGAAAGTGGCTACACTTTCAGGGAGCTATGACAGGTTGATAGGATAGTAAAGAAGGTATATAGCATGCTTGCCTTATTAGTCGAGGAATTGATGGGATATTATGTTGCAGCTTTAGAATTTTCCTTTCTTTCTTTTTAAATCTTTTTATTAGTTTTCAAATAAACATAAGAAGAAAAACATTGAGTACAGAGAGCTTGGGAGTTCATAATTAATAAGGTTAGAATACAAATACAGTTAATAATCCAAATATAATAACCTCCCAAACTCATAGTAGGTTACAAAAAATGGAAAAATGAAAAAAAAACAAAGAAAAACAATAAAAAATATTATCCTAACTAACATGGGCTATTGTATCGTATCAAATATACACAGTAGTGTCAATAACTCCGCACCTCTATCCAAATAATTAAGGATGATAATTTAAAATTTTATGGGTCACTTCCTACATTTCAGAAGACAGCACTCAGGAAAGGCAGATAACTGTTATAAAATTTATCACTGCCTTCAATGTACTATCAGAGCCTTTGGCCACATCTTGAGTATGCATTCATTTCTGTTCAACCCAATATAGGAAGGATGTGAAGGCCTTAGAGAGTACGCACAATGGTTTTAACAGGATGCTGCCTAGATTAGAGGGCATGTGCTATTAGCAAAAGTTGGACAAACCTGAGTTGTTTTCTCTAGAATGGCAGAAGAGAGATCAGATGAAGGTTTGTAAGGTTATGAAAGGCATAGATAGAGTACAGAGCAAGTATCTTTTTTTTTGAAGGTTGAAATATTTAATACCAGGCGTGAAAGGGATAAGTACAAAGGAGGTGTGTGGGAGCCTGAAAAGCACTGCTTGGGGGTGTAGTGGAGGCAATTATGACAGACAGGGCCTTTCATGAGGCTATTACATAGGCACCTGAACATACATGAAATGGAAGGAAAATGAATATAGTGTAGGCAAAGCAATTAGTTTAGTTTGGTATTTAATTAGTTCAATTTAGTTATTTTGGCACAATATTGAGGGATGTGGGGCCTATTCCTGTGATGCAATGATATATTTTCAATGTTCTAAAACTATAAGAATATTCACTTTATAAATAATATTTCAATAAAGTGATATGTTTTGAGATATCCTTTGTGAAAATTGTAATATAAGTCAAAGTTTTTCTAATTTTCATTTGCACCATCCTCTTCTGTTAAGGAATTAGAGAAGGACAGGTATTCCTGGCATTCCCTCTCTCCCTGAGCAGTTTTACTCCTTCTTCATACTTTACCAAAATGCATTTAAGCTTAAAAGTGCAGCTGTCCTCAGGTTTCCACATTAGCGTAATAGGATTCTGCACATCATACAGTATATCTGGTACACTGCCCTCCAACAATTAATGTATACCATATGACACTGGAAAAAAATGGATCACTTCCTTATTTCAGAAGCCAGCATATAGCAAAAGCAGATATATGTTGCAAAATATCTGCTTTTCTAATACCCATTACCAAAACTAATCACTGCCTTCAATGTGCTAGCAAAGCTTTTCGTCAATTAAGTAAAAGAATCCTTGAAGACTAAAATCTCAGACTTGTAATGAATTGATGGTCTACCAGACCCCCTACTAAGCTTTTGAGACTTGCATGACTTATAATGGCTATGTCAAGTCACTAGAAAAATGCCACCAATGTTGCCTTTACAAAATCTTCCAAATTAGCTTTCCATCCATGTGCTGATTTGGATCAACATCTCCGACATTGAGGAACCAGTTACGCCTATTTGGGCCGACTAAGTCATTTGACACCCGTATCTCTATCACAAGTTGTGTCTTGGGAGAAAAGCAAATTCATATGCTCAAATCTTCCTTAACGAAATGCAACATCCCTAATGACTTCTGAGACTTCTAGAGAAACAGGTTCTGATACAGTATTGAGAACTGTGTGACCACAGAGCAGGGGAAAACAGAAGCCCTGTGTGGACGACAAAGGAGTGTACCATATAACAACCTGCTTTACTCTCCACCTTCTGCTCCAACTGCCACCCACAGTCACTGTGATTGCTTCAGTCTCCTCTGAACCCACAGAACTGCAGTGGAAACAAGTTATCCTTGATCCCAGGAGACTGCCTCAGCTGGACACTGAACCAGAATGACTCAAAGGTTTTCTTTTACAGAAATTGTTATGTGTGAAAAATAAGCTGTCATTGATAATGACACAAATATTATCATTGTTTTCTGCAATTATAATATATTAAAAAGATGGTTTTCTATTTAATTGGGGGGGAAAACATAGGTTCAATCATGTTTTGGAACCAAAAGGCAGAATAGTGCAGATTAACATTTGGCTAACCACAATATTTTCCTTGTAGGCCCACCATTGCAGTCTTTTTTTGCGCTGGCTGTATCTGACTGATTCAAGTTGACTATAATGATAGCATGAAGCATATATCTATTTTGTATTTTAAGGAGAAGGTGAATTTAAAAGAAAAATCACTTTATCTGGAAAGTATCAACAACTTAAAGATATCACCTTATGGTATGCCTGTGGTGTGGTTAAAATTTGACTCAAATAATTCCCTCTGACTATGACAGGGTTACTATGTAGGTCAGGGGGTGCTTCCTAATACTCTTTCAAACATTGTTGTATCGTAAAGGATTCTGAACGATGAAATTTCTGTAGAGTTTACAGCTCCTGACAAGATAAATTAGTTATCAGCACTAAGTCTGGCTTCCTTTAGTATTTTTTGCACTTCTAATGATGAATGTGGCATTATATTTTTGCTTAAAGTGGACCAAAACAATATGCAACTTAATCGTTGAGCTAGAATTTTGCAACAAAATAATGGAAACACTATTGAAGGGTAAATGATGACAGAGATGCAAATATAATAAGAATATTTAAAAATCATGGTGTTGGTTGCCCAACTCTGATCTCAGCTTTCAATTCTGTTTTCTTAGCAACATGTTCATCTGGCTGTAAAAAGCAAATTTAAGACATGAAAATTTTTTTCATAACAGAAACTCATGTTGATAGTGTGTCCACTGTCAGGTGTGGAGCCTCAGCTCGGTCCATTACAGGTGCAAACTATCATCTGTTGAAAACGAACCTATATGCTTCAAGACCATGCCCTCAATAACTCCTTGTGCAATTGGATTCTCAATTTCCTCATTTGCAGACCCTAATCAATGTGGAATGGCAACAATACCTCCTCCACAATCTCTATCAGCACAGGTACACCACAAGGCTATGTGTTTGTCCCCCTGCTCTACTCACTTTACACTTATGACTATGTGGCCTAGCACGGCTCCAATGCCATAGTTGAGTTTATTGATGACACCACTGTCGCAGTTTGAACTAAAGTTAGCGATGAATCAGCATATAAGAGGGAGACTGAAAACCTGGCTGAGAGATGCCACAACAACAGCCTCTCACTTAAATGTCAGCAAGGCCAAGGAGCTGATTATTTCCTCAGGAGAAGGAAACCAGAGGTCCATGAGCCATTACTCGGTTTCTCGTCAGGGGATAAAAGGAGGGGGGAGGGTCAGCAACTTTACATTACTTAGGATTATTATTTCAGAGGACCTGTCCTGGGCCTTGCATGTAAGTGCAATTACAAAAAGCATAGTCGCACCTTTAATTACTTAGACATTTGCAAAGATTTGGCTTTACATCTAATACGTCTATAGATGTGTGGTAGAGACTATATTGACTGGTTGCATCAGAGCCTGGTATGGAAACATCAATGCCCTTGAACAGGAAATCCTACAAAAACGTACAGGATATAGCCCAGCCCATCACGGGTAAAGCCCTCCCCAACATCGAGCACATCTACATAGAGTGTTGTTGCAGGAAAGCAGTATCCATCATCAGGGAGTCCTACCAACCAGGTCATGCATCTTCTTGCTGCTGCCATCAGGAAGAATGTACAGGAGCCTCAGAACCACCTCACTAGGTTCAGGAACAGTTATTACCCCTCAGTCATCAGGTTCTTGAACCATTGGGGATAATTTCGTTTCAATTCCACTTGCCTCACCTCTGAACTGATCCCATACCTTATGGACTCACTTCCAAGGATTGTTCATCTCATGTTCTTGATATTTATTGCTTATTTATTTTCTTTTTTGTATGTTAGTTGTTTGTTGACCATGTTGGGTGTGGTCTTTCATTGATTCTATTATAATTCTTGGATTTACTGAGCACAACCAGAGGAAAACAAATCTCATGGTTGTATATGGTAGCATGTACATATTCTGAAAATAAATTTACTTTGAAATCTGAACTGCTCTGCCATCAAGGATCTCTTAAAAAGGCAGTACCTCAAAAAGGCATCATTCATCATTAAATACCCTCACCATCTGGGACATGCGTTCTCCTCGTTACTACCATTAGGAAGGAGGTATAAGAGCCTGAAGACCCACACCCAACATTTTAGTAACAGCTTCTTGCCCTCTGCCATCAGATTTCTGAATAGTCCATGAATCCATGAGCCCTTGATATCTTCTATTTAATTATTTCATAAGTTATAATAATTTTCATGTCTTTCACTGTACTGCTGCCACAGAAACAACAAATTTCACAACATATGTCAGTGCTAATAAGCTAGATTCTGTTTCTGGTTCTGCTGTCACTCAATTGCTTGACACTGAAAATTAACAACTGAGAGTATGAAGGATCAATACTTCAGGTTTTGAATTATCCAGGAATGCTGTAAAAATGTCAAACTTACAATAATGATAATAATTTGTCTTTTGGTCCCTTACAATTCAAAATTATTTCCTTTTCTTGTTCTCTTTCTCTTTTTATAATGAATTCTTCCACTTCAATTCCATCCCAGCCCCCTTTGTCATTGCATTGTTTTCACTTTTTAAATCTTATTACTTAAGCAAGAGGCCCTCGCCATTCTAATTTTGGTGATCAGTTAACTTTGGCATGTCGCTATTAATTTGCTTGTTCAGAAATCTTTAGACTAAGTTTCCTTCAACTGCCTAGGGGCAAGTCTAGCATAAAGCAGGTTTTATTAGATGCCCTGCCATGGTAAAATTAGGTCTAATTTATCATCAATTGTTTTAGATGATGTGGAAGATTATGATTAAATGATCTATATGGGAATAACTGATGGAACACAGATGAATTGGTAATGAATAAATAACAAAAACTGGATAAGATTCACAAATCTTTCACCACTTATCTAATGTATTAAATTCTAATTGCAATTGCAATGATCTCACGCGATTGAGTTCAATGCATATATTTTATGTAACCATTCAATCATTATGTTCTTGAGTCATAGTCTATGCAGATTTATTGCCTTTTTTTGCTATAAATTGAAGCTTTGCTTTAAATTGGATTGTTGGTTAATATGCCATACCCTGCAGATCAAACTGAAAAGTTTCATTGTGTCATTTCTTTTTGAAAACTGTTAATATTTGAACTACTCTTTACATCTTCATGGCTGTTATCTTGCTCAGCAAAAGGAAAGGTTGTGAATTTCACTGAGCTGTCTTTCTGTCCATGCCGTACCTTTCTAGTTGGAAGCAAGATTTTTAAGTTATGAAGACAAGTCAGGAGAATCCTACAGAAAATTAATGTCAAAGATGTTTCCCATGAAATGAATTGTATGTTAATGAAGAGGCTAAACAGCAAAACTTAATGTTTAAACTGCTTTAATGTAAAGGAATTCCAAAGATTTAATTAGTCTTGATTGGCATTTTGAATGTGGCACCAGTAGGGCAACAGGATATAAGGACTGAACCAATGAGTTTTCCTCCTTGAATTCTGTGGATCTTGAGTGATTACTTGTTGCAACAACTTTGTATCCCACCTACTGCCTCGAGTACCAGTACTCAGCATATGGAACATTGAAGAGTACATCGCAACATCTAGTCCTTCAGCCTTCACTGCCCTTACAAATAATTATGCCAGTTTAAAGTAATAACACCTGCCTGCATGTAGTCTATACTGCTCCTTTCTTTGCCTTCTTGTGTCCCTGCCTAAGTTCTTCTTAAATGTTCTGAGTGTATCTGCTTCCACCATTTCCTCTGGCAGTGCTTTCCAGGCATCCAACGTAATTTGTGCATGTAAATAAATAAATAAATTGATTGATAGCCTTGTAAATGCCTGCTAATATATGACAGTTCCACTCTGGGTGGGGAAAAACCCTAACTAACTGTCATATTTATAGCTGACATATTTTTTTGTAGAAACATAGAAAACTTACAGCAGAATACAGGCCCTTCAGCTCACAAAGCTGTGCCAAACATGTTTTTACCTTAGAAACTACCAAGGGTTACCTATAGCCCTCTATTTTCTAAGCTCCATGTACCTATCAAAAGACCCTATCGTATCCACCTCTACCACCGGCAGCCCATTCCACATACTCACCCCTCTCTGCGTTTTAAAAAAAACTTACCCCTGACATCTCCTCTGTACTTACTTCCAAGTACCAATGTGCTTTTATCAGATCACCCCTCAGCCGTTGATGCTCCTGAGGATACACTCTAAGTTTGTCCCACTTCTCTTTAAAGGTAACTCTCTCTAACCCAGGCAACATCCTGGCGAATCTCTTCTGCATGTCCCCCAAAGGCTCCGCACCCTTCCTGTAATGTGACTACACACAATACTCCATTTGTGGTCTAACCAACGTTACACACAGCTGCAACACAACTTCCCAATTTTTGTATTTAAAATCCTTACCCATGAACTTGCATCTTAAGATCCCCTAGCAGATCGTTGTTCCTAAGGGTTCTGTCCTATGTAGAGTGATTTAAAACTTTGGCTCACTGCTGAATAGGCTGAATCACAGCCAACCTATCTGGGAAACACCCAATGTTGATTTTCAAACGGGGGAAAATCCAAGAGTTCAAATTTATCCCAAGGCAATTTTTCAAGATCCTGATTGTGCGATAGCTGCAAGTTATCCAATAAAATAGTGTGTAATGGGAGAATCTAAAGAGATGGGTGATTGTATTCGTTTTCATTTAAATTAAGCTGTTTTATTGAGTCATTGCACCAAGAAGTGCTGCACTGAGCCATGCAAATCAGAGGGGTACAAGTTCAAATCAGTGTCTAGTTTCATAACTGGAGCTGTCCCTGCAATGGATAAAAATTAATTATAATTGCAGGATTTGGATTCTAATCAATGATTTTTATGGGCTGTGAATATGCAAACTTGAGCCTTCCACATCTGAATAATTTGCCAACGGATATTATCTGAGTTCATAAAACAACAGTTAATTTGGATTAAGTACCAGATTATCACTATCTCTGAAATGCCACAAGAGCTCATCCAATGTTGATGGAGAAAAAAGCAGAAAATAACTGATGTACAAACATTGTGCCCTTCAGTAATTCCATGATGTTTTTGTCTGGTTATTCTATCAATGTTTTACCATTGATACAGCCAACGGTAAAAAAGACCTTGCAACCTGAGGTTAATAATAAAAATTATAGTTTTATCAATAAAATACACATGTATTTGGATAGATAGTAACTTTAAAAGAATAATGGATTTAACATCTTGGAGCTAGAAAGCTGATGAAGTGTATTTGACTAAAGTTAAAAGTGTCAGAAATAGCATCGATTATATCAGTTACTAAAAAATAATGAATAACTCTTATTGAGAACTTAGAAAAACTGTATTCAAAATGTGCTTAAAATGCCCAAACTATTTAAAAACTATATCTGTATAGAAACTAAACACTCTGGACACTATGAAATAATTTAAAATAGTTGAAGAGCTGTAGTGAAATGAGTACATATTACCTGTTTCCTTATCTGAAGAATATTTTACCATATGTGCAAAATGTGCCTGCTTTGTCAAGTCTTAAGAACATGGCATCCATTACTGTATCAAGTTGATTATAGAGACCATATTATGGTCAATATGCTTGTTTATAGGATATAGAATCAATTAGGATTTTAAAGGCCAGAATCACGATTTTGAGTATTTGACAAATCAAGCAGGCAGAGCAGCCATTAATGAACATTGATGCATTCTTTTGTTATGGGAATGGAAAATTATTTCAAATTTGCTCTCAGGATACCAACAGTAATGTTTCTGATCCCCTGTGCATGAATATGGGGCTGATAAACTCTTTCTAATTTATTTACAGATGTATTGAAACACAGATGATAGTATTTGTTATGCAATACACTTAAACTGAGCCACAATTTCATGACTCACCCTCTGCTCTTGATTAATCCATTGCAGAGTTAATTTTTATTTAGTTATTTTTATTTATTGCGATTCGGTGTGGAGTAGGTCCACCTGGCCCTTCGAGCCATGCTGCTCAGCAAAGCCCCAATTTAATATCTGCCTAATCATGGGACAATTTACAATGACCAATTAACCTACTAGCCAGTATGTCTTTAGACTCTAGAAGCAAACTGGAGCACCCAGAGAAAAACCTCACAGTCGTGGGGAGAACATACTTACAAGCAGCAATGAGAATAGAACCTGGGTCGCTTGTACTGTAAAGCATTGTGCTAACCACTATGCTACCATGTTGCTCTTTGATCTATGTGAACACTTCAGATTTGTCACCAATTTCAAATACCTTTAATTAGATTAGCCAGAGGGGATGCAACACCTGTCCTTTATATTTCCCTTCCTCATGATCCATGACCCCAAACATTTTTCAAACGGAAAAGTGTTTCATTTTCACTCTTCCAATATAGAACATTTAATCTGGTGTTTATTATTGGATTGTTTTACATTGGCAAAACTAAATGCAGATTCGATAACCATTTCACAGAGCACTTCAGTCTACAAGGACAATTCTGAACACCATGTGCTCGTTATTTTAATCCTTCATTTCACACCCACTCTGACCTATCTGCTTTGACCTCCTTAACAGTAATAATGAAGTCCAGCATCAGATTGAGAAAAGGCATTTCTATCTTCAACTAGGATATCACAGACTAAATTTAACACTATCAGAAAACCAGCCTTTCCAGTTTATGTCAGATCATATCACTCCCCTCAGGTCCTGCATGACTAGTTACAAAACTCTCTGTTTGTATAGTTTCTCCCTCCAGCATGCGTGAGTTCAAGGTGCTAAAATTACTTTGGTTGAAACTGTTGTCACAATTATAGTTTTGACTCAATTGCTATTGTATAATTTTGGTAGTCAAATTTGGTTGAACAAGGTATATATTCTATGAAACGGCTTGGAGTTGTTCTGTACTACTGCAAGAAATCAGCAATATTCCTGTAGCACTCACCACTTAATGCCTCCTTTACATACTGACTGACCTCATGACTGCTACTTTTGATACGAAGATAAGAAAGAATGGAAATAGGAGTGATACCATCCAATTCGATGACGTTTGCGCATGAGTCCTTGACGATGGGCATGTCTGCAGAGGAGTCTTTTTTTGGTGATTTGTCCTTGCAGCTCTGACAAAATCTGTATTTGCTGACTTGTGATTGAAAATCAGTCCAAACAAAGCCTATTAAACAAAGCTCCTTGGAATTCTTTTTTTGTTGACATTATTCACTTTTGCTTGATAATTTTGCCAAAATCTTTTTCTTGAAGTAGCTGGGGTATTTCCACTCTGTGATCGCCACTGCTCTTTATTTAGAACCTCATGGCAGTGGATGCAGGATGATTTCTCTGCTTCGTGTGCTTATAGGTCATGTTCCATCTGTTCATAGACCATTTTCGTCCTTCATTCTTCCTGGATCATGTTTGCCCCTCCCAGCACAATATCAGGAAAGTCCTCGTTGAATATATTCAGCGTATTTTCACTTTCAACATTACAGTTTACATTCAGTAGATAACAAAGGCATCCTGTACTGCAATACGATTATCCCTTTCTACATCTTTGATATTAGATAGCATTGATTTGGGATCTAACATCAGTAATAGTGACCATAAGATATAAGAGTGGAAGTAGGCCATTTGGCCCATCAAATTTGCTCTGCCATTCAATCATGGGCTGATCCAATTCTTCCAGTCATCTCCACTCCCCTGCTTACACCCCATAACATTTGATGCTGTGGCTAATCAAGAACCTATCTATCTCTGCCTTAAATATATCCAATGACTCGTCCTCCACAGTCGCTCGTGGCAACAAATTCCACAGATTTACCACCCTCTGACTAAAGTAATTTCTCCGCATCTCAGTTCTAAACGGACATCCTTCAATCTCGAAATTGTGCCCTCTTGTCCTAGACTCCCTTACCATGGGAATTAACTTTGCCATATCTAACCTGTTCAGGTCTTTTAAGATTCAGAATGTTTCTATGAGATCTATGTGACTTTTGGTTTGTTCCTAAGATGAAGAATCAGAATCAGGTTTAATAGAATTTAGAATTTATTGAAATCTTGTATCCATTCCACAATATGAAGGAGTAAAAATCTTTGTGTTATGATTCCGTTACAATGTACAGACATGTGAATTTAAAAGTCTAATGGCTTGTGGAAAGAAGCTGTCCCATAGCCTGCTGGTCCTGGCTTTAATGTTGTGGTATCGTTTGCCGGACCGAAGCAGCTGGAACAGTTTATGGTCAGGGTGATTGGAGTCCCCAATGGTTTTCCAGGCCCTCTTTCTACATGCTGCTGTAGATGTCCTCAATGGAAGGAAGTTCATGTCCATAGATGCACTGGCCTGTCTGTACCACTCTCTGCAGTGCCCAGCAATGAAGGTTGGAGCAGTTCCTGCACCAGGTGGTGATACAGCCAGTCAGCATGCTCTCAGTGGTGCCCCTGTAGAAGGTCTTGATGATTTGTGGGCTCATGCCAAATTTTCTTAAGTCACCTGAAGTGGAAGAGACACTATTGTGCTTTTTTTTTTGTCATGCAGCCGGAGTGACAGAACAGGTGCGATCTTCAGTGATGTGTATACCAAGGAACTTGAAATATCACAGGCATATATTGTCAAATCTGTTGTTCTGCAGCTGCAGTACAGTGCAATACATCAAAGAAAACCTAAGAAAAGCTGTAAATTACAATAATATATAAATACATAATTAAATTATGAATAAAATGTCTATTCATAAATCTAATGGCAGAGGAGAGGAAGCTGTTCCTATAATGTTCTGTGTTTATTTACAGTCCTGTACCTCCTCCTTGATGGTAGCAATGAGAAGAGGACATGTTCTGGCTGATGGGAGTCCTTAATGGTGGATGCTGCATTTCTGAGGCATTGCCTTTCAAAGATATCTTTGATGTTGGGGAGGCTAGTGCCCATGATGGAGATGGCTGAGTTTACAACTTTCTGCAGCTTTTTCTGATCCAGTGCAGTGACCCCTCCATACCAGATGGTGATGCTCTCCATGATTCATCTGTAGAAATTTGGTGACATACCAAATCTCCTCAAGCTCCCAATTAGATATAGCCACAGTTGAGCCATCTTTGTAATTGCATCAATATGTTGGGTCCAGGATAGATATTCAGAATGATGACACCAAAGAACTTAAAACTGCTCACCCTTTCTACTGCTGATTGCTTGATGAAGACTGGTGTGTGTTCCCTAGACTTCCCTTTCCTGAAGTCCACAATCAATTCCTTGGTCTTACTGACGTGAGCACACGGTTGTTATTGTAATACCACTCAACCAGTTGATCTATCTCACTCCTATACTCCTCCACGTGACCATCAGAAATTCTGCCAACAATAGTACTGTCATTGGCAAAGTGTTTGATCTCTGCCTAGCCACAGAGTCATGGGTGTAAAGAGAGTAGAGCAGTAGTCTAACCACTCATCCTTGAGGTGTTCCAATGCTGACTGTCAGTGAGGAGGAGATGTTATTTCCAATCCACACTGACCAGTAAGGAAGTCAAGGACACAGAGGCAGAGGGAGAAAACAAGGACAGAATTTGGAGTTGAGGATAAGATGTTGAATGACGTGATATTGCTATTGTCCAGGTGGTAAAAGGCTGAGTGGGGGAACCAGTGAAATTGCATCCGCTGTAGACCTAATGCGTCAATAGGCAAATTGGAGTGAGTCCAGGTCCTTGCTTAGGCAAGAGTGGATGTTGCCCACAATCAACTTCTCAATCCACTTCATCACAATAGATGTGAAAGCAACTGGGCAATAGTCATTGAGGCAGCTCATGCTGGGCACAAATACGATTGTCACCCTTTTGAGGCAGGTATGGACCTCTGACTGCAGCAGTGGGAGATTGAAGATGTCCTTGAACACGTTGGCTCATGTTTTCAGTGCACCATCAGGGCCCGATGCCTTGCAAGAGTTCACCCTCTTGAAAGATGTTCTGACTTTGGCCTCTGAGACAGAGATCACAGGGTCGCCAGATGTTGCAGTCATTCGCACAAGTGTAATTTCATTCTCCCTTTGAAAGCATGCATAAAAGGTGTTGAGCTCATCAGGGAGTTGAAGCATCACAGCCATTCATGATATTAGGTTTCACCTTGCAGGAGGTAATGGTCTGCAAACCCTGTCAAAACTGACATACATCTGATTTTGTCTCTAACTGAAGATTCAAGATAGTTTAGTGTAATTTCCTATACACAAGTGTAAAGGAGAACAAAGTAATTGTTACTTTGGAAATAATAAAGTATTGGTGGAGTTTGTGAGTGGTGGTTTTTATCAGCCTTACTGCTTGGGGAAAGTAACTGTTTTTAGGCCTGTTTGTCCTGAGATGGATGCTACATAGTCTCCTCTCAGATGGGAGTGGGGAAAAACTGTCCATGTGGAGGGTGGTGGGATCCTTGATGATGTCACCAGCCCTTTTCTAGCACCTATCTGTATATATATATATATATATATGTTCTTGATGGTGGGAATTGTACTTTTTGCTCTTTAAATAAAAACTTCCTGTAGGTTGTACCTGGAGTCCTTATACAGTTCTGGATCACCCGTGTTGTATGTTACAGATCTAGCCCTCAGTAGATTGTGAATCTCCTAGTTCATCCATGGTTTTTGGTTTGGGTATGTCAATTGTGTTCTCAATGGCAACACCCTTCTACACAGGTTTTGATGAAGTCAGCGAAAATTGTGGCATATTCCTTCAAATTTGAAAATGAAACCTTGAATATCGTCTAGTCCACTGATTCAAAGCAGTCCTGTGAACACTCCTTTGCTTCCCTTAACCAGAACTTTGTAGTTTTCACCACTGGTGCAAAGTACCTGTTCAGTAAAAACTGATCAAATTGCTTGATTACAAGTGTTATTTCTAAAGTTTCTTCTAGATTGCAGTTGTTCATGCTTTTAGTGATAGTCCAAGTAGCAAAGGGAATGGGTTCCCTTCCCCATCTTGATGCTTATCACTGAAACTAAGTTATCATCTGATACATTATACACCACCTTCAATATGCACATGGTATAGTACCAAACAAGGAAAAAATCATTTGCTAAAAATTTCTTGCACACAGTATGGCTGTGCTTTCTACCAACTTTGTTTTTTGCTCCCCATGCCTTTTTTAGTAAGAGATGCGAACTTGTGATCACTATCACAAGATCTGAAAGGTACTCAATTAAGCTTGGAAACAAACTCTGCTCTAGTACATTTTAAGTCATTAGCATATTGGTGATGGCCTTAAGATTTATCTTCACTGGCAATAACCTTCAAAGCAATATAAATCATTTCTTGCAACAAAAAATGTGCATTTGCTTTACTTCAGTTTCATAGTTTATTTGTATATTCTCCTGACTATTTCCAACAAAATTACAAGGTTCTATTTTTCTGTGCTCATGGCAAATTATGTTATCTTTGTTACACAAGTAGTGACCCATTCCTTATGAGATTGTATCTGTTGTGTCTCAGTAAAATGTGGGTGACATAACCCCAAAGGAGAGATTTGCTTTTGAGTAAAGCCCTTCGCATATGTTGATGATCAATTACTGCCAAACGATTTTGTTACGTTCAGTGTAGGAAGTCTAATTTTCTGAATACTCTAACTCTACTTGGAAATCTTGTGAAGTTAGTAATGGATATTGATCATCATATGGCCTGATTTAGAATAGTTGTGTGGCGAGCATTTGATCCATAATGACAGACGAAGAAGCTCTTTAATCTCAACAACGGTTTTTATTTTGGTAAACACAAAACAGACCAGGCACCATGACCCAGACAGGGAACCCAACCAGTCTCACACAGACAGGGGGAGGTGACCATCACACAACCCGGTTACAGTTAGGGTGACCATAAATACACAAGCAAATGACTGTATAACCCAAGCTAAAATGTAACAATAAATGAATTGGAACTTCCCACCATAATCCCACAAAAGCATTAGAAATGCAGGGGCGGGCTGTTGACCACGCCCCCACCCAGAACGTCAGACTGCCCGCCCCCGGCAACCCCAAGAGTCCATATCCAGGTCCAAAGTTTTGGTGGACGTTGGCACTGCCACATGATTTTGTGATGCAGCAGGCAGGGTACTCGGAGTGTCCCTCCCTTCCTTCAGCCTCACTGGGTCAGTGGTGGCCAAGGGCTGACACGGTACCAGCTGGTCCCGGTGCAGCACGACTGCCTCCCACCGCACCCAATAAAACACATTGGAGATGCGGTCCAGCACCTCTCCCGGCCCCTTCCAGTGGTTGCCATGCCTGGGGGATAGTCCCTTCTTCCGGGAAGGGCAGTAGACCCATACTGGGGCCCTCACCATGTACTGCTGCATTGGCACCCTAGACTGGCAGACCAGTCCCTTTTGGGACTTGCAAACGGCACAGCAGTGGACGAACAGTTCCCTATCCTGCCTGTACCCAGGTCAGTAGAAGTGTTCATGCAGCCTGCCCAATGTCTTTGCAACTCTGAGATGGCCGTCCCCCACCAGCCCATCCACTGACCGCAGCACCCTGGCACCATCGGACAACTGCTGCCGCTAGAACAGCAACCCGTCGCACCCTCCAGTGTTCCCCACTGGGAGTATAGGGGCCTCGGTCTCTGGGTCCAGGGTGGAGACCTCCGCCCACTCTGGCTTTTGTCCCACACCCGGCCATTCCCTCACCTGGGCCAACACGGGATCGCTCACCTGCTCGCTGCTGGTCCATGGAGGGGCGGCTGTTGCTCGCCTGTGGTTCAGCTGTGTGGTGTTGGGCTGCTGCCGGGTGTGCTGCAATGCTCTGGGCTGCTGTGAAACCGGAGGTGGTTGCTGCTCCCGCTGGGGCCGTTTCCTGGAGCTGCCCTGCCGGAGAGCCATGGCTTCAGCATCGAAGTAGAGTGTTGCCCCCGACACATCCACACCGGCCGTCCAGCGGGAGAGCAGGTCCAGGCCGAGGATGCAGGACTCTCAGATGCTGGCGAGCCACACCTCGTGCTCCACTGCGTTTTCCCCCACTGTGATGCGTAGCCTCCTGCTCCCTTGCATCATCGCACAGTCACCGGTGACCATCACCAGTAGAACTGCCATCGTTGTCCACCCAGGCAGGGATGGCTGTTCCATGCTGGGGAGAACACCGGGACGGATGATGGAGATGGTTGACCCCATGTCCACCAACGTCCGGCATCTGATGCCCTCCACCACGCAGTCCACACATAAGCCTTGCTCTTCGCCCAAACTGCCCACCCAGAGGGGTTCTGTGGAGGATTCAGGTGGTGCTGCCCGCTCGGCATTTCCCGATGGTTGCGGTGGGCCGTGGCGTGGTGCAGGTATGGGGCAGTCCCGGGCTAAATGACCTGCCTCACTGCACTGGCAACAGAGATCGTTTTGTGGCTGGCAGCGGGGTCGGCTGGTCGGACCCGTCTCATGGGCTCCTCCTCATCAGTTTCCTCCTCTGCCTCGGCAACAGAAGCTCGGGTTTGCTGAATGCAGGGCGATACTGGAACACTTTGGGTGGCCAAGATTGCTTCTGCTCTCTGTACCTCGGCCAGCGCCTCATCCAATGATGATGGCGACATCAGGCGAACATGCTGTCAGCGCCTTTACAAAGGCCTGGAGGGCAACTCTTCCTGGGCCGCGGGAGGGAACTCGGGGTGGCCACGCTGAGCGCAGTGGCGGAGATCTGCTGCAAGTGCCCCCAAGTTTTCTCCCATACGACGCTATCAGCTGCACAGTTCTTCCCTCAGTGCTACCGCCCACGGTCTTTGCTCGAAATGCCACTCGAGCGCCACTACGAGGGCCTATAGTCATGCTGTTCCACTGGAGTTAGGCTGAGGAGGTCCCGCAGGGCATCTTCCAGTGCCAGGGCAGGATGCTCCGCTGTCTCGGTGAGGTTCCACCCATTTTGCCATGCAGCAAGATTGATCTCTGCCAGGTAAGGCTCCAGGCAGCTGGTAACGTCATATCTGGGGAGCTTCAGGGTAGACCTTGAGGCGCAAATCGCCAAGGTCCTTTGATCTTCCTGTTGCTCTAGTGGCGTCTGCCATGGTGCCCATCTTCTCATGACTACGGCGTCTTGGGTTCCCCGGTGCAGATCGCTATGAAGACGAGTGATGTGCTCCGCACTGTTCCCTGGTTTGGGGAGCCTCGGTACGCACACTCCATCGGGGCTCCCTTGGAAGGCACAATGCTCGATTCCCAGCTCTTCCCTCCAGGTCCCGTCCTCACGAGCCCTGCCCGTAGGTGCGGGGGAGGCATACTGCTCAGTCCCTCATCTTAGTCCTTGGGTCTATTCAACGTTGTAGCTCTTCAATCTCGTCTTTGATCTCTTCAATCTAGCATCCCACTCCTGACACCAAAGTAGCGAGCATTTGGTCCATAATGACAGACAAGGAAGCTGTTTAACTCAACAACGGTTTTTATTGTGGTAAACACAAAACAGAGCGGGCATCATGACCTGGAGAATGAACCCAACCAGTCTCCTGCAGACTGGGGTGGTGACCGTCACACACCCTGGTTACAGTTAGGGCGACCCACAAATACACAAGCAAATAATAGCATAACAAAAGCTGAAATGTAACAGTAAATGAACTGAAACTTCCCACCATAATCCCACAAAAGCATTTTAACACAAGAAAAATAAACAGTACTGTTCATTAGAAATGCAGGAGCGGGCTGTTGACCACGCCCCCGCCCAGAACGCCACTGTTTTTTAGTCTGTTTACAGCCACACTCTACATGCCTAGGCCCAACCAGAACCGGAGAGACCTGCTCATTCTGATTTCATTTTCAAAAGCATTATCATTTTGTTCAAGTGCATCTAGTTCTTTCTCAACCTGACTCTTTGAAACATATAGAACTAGCCTGTGCTTGTAATAATCAGTCTTGCATCTGACAGGAAGAGCTTGCACCTCCGAATGTCAGCGTAGCTGTATTTGAACGTGTCTGCATGCATACATAATAATGTACTGAAGTGCTATTTTGAAATGTTAATGCTGAAGATAATCTTGCAGTATGGTTGGAATTGCCTCAATCAATGTGACTGTACTTTTCTGCTAACAGTATCTGGCCAAACTTCCTGCAGTTACTCTCTTGGGCTCGTATCAAGCACCTTGCAGCATTATAACCATATAACATTTACAGCACAGAAACAGGCCATCTCGGCCCTTCTAGTCCATGCCGAACGCTGCAAGGGTTCACCTTCTTGAAAGATGGTCTAATATTAGCCTCTAAGATGGAAAGCACAGGGTCGCCAGATGCTGTGCAGTTTGTACAGGCATAGTGTTATTCTCCCTTTCAACGTGTGCATAAAAGGCATTGCCTCATCAGGAAGTGAAGCATCATTGCAAATTATGCAGCTAACTTTTGCCTTATCGTAAATGATAGCATGCAAACCCTGCCACCTGATAGTGTATGTAACTTCACATTGAATTGCCTTTTTGCACTCACGATGACCTTCTGTAGGTCATACCTGATGAGACTCAAAAAGAATTTAAATAATACTTCAAGAAATGGTTTCTGAAAACCATAACATAACTCAGTTTTGGTGCTACAAATCTGCCAAAAAGTTGTGAAGCACGACTTAGTAATGTCTTCTATCAATTAAAAAGGAAAACTACTATCCTCATTATAATTTCTCATATCTTTATAAATGAAGTGACACACAACGCGTGCCTTTCCAAGAAGGTGAAGCTTTATTTGTATAATAATACCCTTAAAAATCCATCAACTTAAAAGGACTTTAAACTGTATTAATTCTTTAATTAGTTGTGTTAATTGTAATAATTTAATTCTGGGCTATCTGTGAAATTATTACACTTTACAAAACTGATACACTCGTGTTCACAATATGCACAAAAAGAGAATACAATTTTACTGCCTAAAGATACATGACAACTATGGCTCTTAACCTATCTCAAAACAAATTGTCTGAAATATATTACAGCAACTGTCCCTCAAATTATGACAGAGTTTCAGAATACTTTGAACTACCTATTAACTTACAATGGAGTGTAAGAATATGCACTAAATAAACAGAATATATCATAGATTTTTATTGGGAGTTAGCTGGGAGTGCTCAAGTGTTAAATGCTAAAAAAGAATCAATAATTTTGCTCAATTTAATATTTTAAAATAAAAATATTATTATTTCACTGGTATTTTGTTTATTTTACTAAGTACAGATTCCAAAACCAATAAACTCACTGTGATTCTTTTTACAAATCCTATCGTGTTCATATAGTGAGGTAAAGCAGAAAGAAAAATGTGTCCGCTACTTGGAAAATGCTATGTGCAGAAATATATGAATTATATTGCAAAGGCAGGGTCATGCATGTAGAATTATTATGAACACTTGATTCACAATTGTTTAGAATTACTCTGTATGTTTGAAAGAGAAAGACCTAATAGAGTGTTAACACTCAGCTTGTAATCATTGTAGCCTATTTGTTTTGTTGCTGAAAAATTATTTGCTTCAGTTATTTTCATAATATCATCACAATGTAATAGAATATATTTAAAATAATGAAACTGTATTAAAAATAATATTGTATACTCACTCTCAATTCTTGCTGTTAAGACCACCTTTTCTCATGGTGTTATCTGACAAATGAAAATGTCTTGCATCAATTATCAATGCAATGTATATTTTTTTGAGACTAGGTAGTTGACAAAAAACAGTAATCTAATTAGGATATTTATTAAATGATGCAGCTAAATGAAAATTATTGTATATTTATTCACTCGATACTTCCTTGTTATTATTCTTTTTTCACAATGTTAGCTGATACAGTAAAAATGTCATGCAGTATTTATTTGTAATACTGCAATGTGTACTCAATCGAAGCAATTAAGGCAAAAAACCTACCCCACTGACCACGTGGAAAAGTTTCCACCTCAGACTAAATGTGTCAATATAAGAATTAAGAATAAATGAAAACGACCGTCTGAAGTATGAACAAGTGGATGGAGTGGCCATGGGATTGCCCATGTCACCGGCTATTGCTAATTTGTACATGGAGGGCTTTGAGGAGTGGGCTCTGAGTTAATCGCCATTACACCCAAATGTTTCTTCAGATATGTCGATGACATCTTTGTAGTGTGGGCTCATGGACTCCAGACATTCCAACAGTTCCATGACCATCTGAAAAGCATACATCCAAGCAATCAATTTATGACTGAGATGGAGAAGGAGGGTTACCTCCCATTCCTGGATATTCTAATACTATGTAAGCTGGAAGATAGCCTTGGACATGGTGTCTATAGGAAACTCACTCCCACAGACTTACTGTATACCTCAACAATAACAGCCGCCATCACACCTCCCAACGAGAGAAGTTCTTTCTACTTGGATTAACCGTGGAACAAATATTTTGAAACCGGAGAATCTCCATGAAGAAATAAGACAATCATGCAAGACATACCTACAGAATGGCTACAAGGTGAAGGAACTCAATTGGGCCCTTAAAAGGGGCGATGGAGAAACCAGGAAACCTAAAGATGAGGAGGAACCCATCGCTACCTATATTTCCACAGTTTCTGGAAGGATCGGCAAGATCCTGATGAATTACTGGATTAATACCGCCCACAACCCCATAATGCTCAAATCACAGTTTATGCGGGTGAAAGATTAACTGGGATTCCAGACAGCTAGCATTTACAGGATTCCCTGTGAATGCGAAGAAGTATATATCAGCTAGACAGAACACACAGTAGGGACTCACATCAAGGAGCACAGAGGTGTATCCGTTTGGGTTACCTGGATAAAATGGCGATAGCAGAACACTGCATTTGCAATGGCCATAGGACTGACTTCGTCAGATCAACACTACTGTGCCACATAATGGTTTTTGGTACTGCTTGGTGAAGGAAACCATTGAAATAAAACTAGTGGGAAAGAATTTTAACAAAAATTAAGGTCTTACTCTAAGTAATAACTGGAATTCAATTGTAAATAAGGTGGGACAACAGAAACCTGATTGGGTGATGACTAACCAATCAGGAGTGACTGACAATGGGGATATAAATACCACCGGACCAGACATGCCCAGGCATCATCCCCGATGAAAATGGCAGAGTATGTTATTGAAATGTCGATTAAAATCAATATCTCTACATGGCTGGAAGCCCGAGAAGCGTTTATTTGAACTACTCAATGGCTTCGCAAAGTTGAAACCACATTTCTCAATTTCCAACTGAAAGGGTGTGAAGAAAACCCACATTAGACTCCAAATAATAAGTTCAATAATAAACTTCATATTTTGTGATAACTTCAGTATGATTGATTGCTATAAATCACCATTGCCAGTTTGTGAAAAAAAAATTCCTTGCACCGAGACAAAAATAACAATTAACATTATTTCAGAGTGAATACGCGTGTGCACACAGACACACACACACTATTGAGCAGCATAACAAAAACAAATATTAGGAAGTTTTGACAGAGAGTTTAACATCCAGGGTTTTAACATCATAACTATAACTTCTATTAAAGTGAATATTTTTGTCATGTTCATGTTTCTGACAATCTGAATGTGGATCTTTTCAGTGGCCATTTGCTCACTCTCAAAGAAACAGGTATAGAGTTTCTTTCAGGGAATTACACTTCTTCTGACCCCATTGCTTATAAAACATGTTAGCTAATAGGGAATGGATGGGAATGGGTTTGAGTGTTTGATCAGGAAATCCTGCTCTGAGCATAGAAAATGAAAATTCAATTAGTGACTCTAGTGACAAGGGAGCAGAGCCACACAATCAATACAATCAGGTTTGGCAGGAGAAGTTTTTCTGTGTGTCTGAAAATTTAAAGTAATGGAACATACAAAATTAGAAAGTAATGTGTGTGAAAGTATCTTAATAATTGGTCAACTCAGAAAAGTGCAAGGACATTAAATAATCCTCAGTTTGGAAAAACAGTTAACGTACTAATTAAAAGTTAAGTAATGACTGCATGTATATCAACATAAAATAGTTTAAAGATGATGCTTATTTTTTAAACATGAAGTAAAACCTACTGTATTTTCCAGTTAATTGCATCAACCAACCCTGACATTCACCATGAATTGACATAACTCAAAATGACAGTTTAAAATCTAAGGATACTGTAAAAATACTGTTTTTATTTTTGTTGAAATTGTGGAATTTTCTTCACGATCTAAAGCATTTTATCCTTCAATTTCAAGTTTACATACTGTGTTTTGTTAGCTGCTTTACATACACTTACTTCAAATGGTAATAAAACTACTTGGAAGCAATTTCACATTTTAGGCTTTAGTTTTACTGTGTTGATATTTGCAGTTATTTCATTTTGATCAAACTTAACAAATAGTTTTTCCTGAGAACAAAAAAAAGCTGAAAATTATCCAGATTTCTGTCCACATTATAACCTTTTCTTCCAGTATCTTATGATATCACCAATTTAAAACCTCTTTGGGGATTCTAATAACGTATTTGTAATCCAGCCAAGGTAAACCATTGAAAATGTAATACAGTATTTAAAGGTTTGATTTTAAGAACTGACATAGATATGGATCACTGGGTTTGCTGAAGCTGCATCTTGAGCCAATTATTAGTCTCATCTTGAGCCAATTTAATCACTCCGAGGGGGATTCATGGGGGGTGGGTGCAAGTGTTGGTCATACATCCTGAATAAAATTTCTCCAAATGTGATCTAGGTTGTAAACTGTAGTGGACATGATACCCTTGGAAAGGTTAGCTCATGGTAACTGTTGCTTTTCAGTTAGCATTACTGTTGAACAGTTCCCTGAATTCTGATGTTTGCAAAAGCTTAAAAAAAGGATAAATTTATTTTGTTATTCATCAATTATCGTGATTGGGGAAAAAAAATCTCTATTCCCGCATCCCATCCCCTCCTGAATGGAATTCAAACCAGATAATTTACCTTAATTTGCATCATTAACATGCATTATTCTTGGACAGAGTTCCTTTCTTTTGTTTTGAAGAATATTCAGTCACAGAAAACTATCCAAGTGTACAGTAGCCAGACAATTTATTATTCAATATAACTTTTAATTGTTCCATATAATTTCTTAAATGGGTGCCAATAAAACTGTGTCAACTCTGACATGGAAGATTTGACATGAACTTACTATAAATATAATGTTCCCCTTGGGCATGCAGTGGTAACTGTTTGGAAAACTGTTCAAAAAGAAATAATATTTGTTAAAAAACAGAAATTCTCCTGCAGAATGTTAATATGTTTTGGTGATACAAAATAGCATTTGATAAAAAGACATGAAATCCGGGTCTACCGAACATTTAATATTCTCTGATGTAACTAAAGCTCTGCAACAATTTGCACATAGTATACTTCGGGCAGTGTTTTGATGGAACTTAGAATACTATTCTCTTCAGAGAAAGGAGATTTGAGTCACATTTGTAAGACAATTAGTACTGTACAGTAACACATAGAATAAAATAGCAGCCAGCTGTCTCTTGATACTGGTCTTGATAAAGTATAAAGGCATTATAAAGGGAAGTACAGAAAATGCTTGAAAGTCTTTGCAAATTAATGATGTTAACAATTGCTTTTATAATGGGAGCTGTTCATTTATCGTGTGATTCAGAATATACAGTGCTGTGTAGAAGTCTTAGGTACATATATAAAACTAGGGTGCCTAAGATTTTTGCACAGTCCTGCAGTAATTTTATGTATTGCACTGTACTGCTGCTGTAAGAAAAACAACAAATTTCATGACACATGTGAGTGATGATAAATCTAATTCTAAAATGGGTCTCTATTATGGACTGAGAGTGGGAAGGAGGCAGGAAGAGGGGAATCATGGTTGGGAAAAGGGGAAGGGTGAGGGGAGGGAGTGGAAAGCACCCGAGAGACATTCTGTGTGGATCAATAAACTAAATGTTTGGAATCGAATGACCTTCTATTGTGTCTCAGGGCTGGGTGTGTCTGCAAATGTGCCACCCCTGCCCCTTAGCACGCCTTCTCTGCCACCTGTCCCACACCCCTCCTGTGGCACTCCACCCTCACCATTCCCAACATCCTTTGCTCCCATCAGATTTACAAATTTGTTCTCCACTCCATTATGACAGATACAGTATAAACATATGCTCATGCATCTTTCTGCCTCCCAATATTTCTTTCTCATTCATTCTTTCTTTCTACAGCAGATGCAGTGTCACTGCTTTTCTGTACTGCTTTGGAGAACATACACAACTGCAAGACATTCACCAGCCTACTGATTATCAAATAAGTGTAGCTCAGAATTCAACACAATCATTCCCTCGGTACTCATGTAAGCTTCAAACCTGGGCCTCTGTACTTCCCTCTACAAATGGATCCCCAGTTTCTTTATTGGGAGACCATATACAGTGCAGATCAGTAATAACATCTCTTCCTCTTTCATTACCAGCACCAGGGCACCTCAAGGATTCATGATTAGCCTCTGGCTCCATTCACTCTACCCTCATGATTACGTGGTTAGGCACAGCTCAAGTACCATCTCTAAATTGATCTATAATACCACTGGTGTTACTAGGATCTCAGATGACAAAGAGGAGGCTTACAGAAGTGAGATAGCAACATCACAATCAACATCGATAAGACCAAAGATCTGTGGACTTGTGGAAGGGGAAGGCAGGAGAATATACACCAGCTCTCAGTAGTGGGAATGGTGAGACACTTCAGATTCTTGGGCACTAACATCGCAGAGGATTTATCCTAGGCCCAGCCCAGTGATGCAATCACAAAGAAGGCAAGCATTCAGAGTCTGAGGAGATTCGATCTGTCACCAAAGATTCTTGCAAATATCTATCGATGTATGGTGAAGAGCATTATAGCTTGATATGGAGCCTCCAATGCACAGGATGCACGACCCTTCCTGCTATTGAGGACATCCTCAAGATGCAGTGCCACAAGAAGAGGGCATCGATCATTAAGAACCCTCATCAGACAGGGCATACCCTTCCTCATTACTACAATCAGGAAGGAGGTACAGTACCCTGCAGACTCATGCGCAACGATTCAGGAACATCTTGTTCCTTTTCACCATCAGAATACTGAATGGTCTATGAACCCAGGTACACTACATTATTACTTCTGTGGTTTAAAGATTTTATGTCTTTGCACTGTACAGTTGCCCCAAAACAGTAAATTTCACATTGTATGTCAATGAAAATATTATTTTGAAGAGGCCACCCTCAGGGTGGAGGAGCAACACCTTATATTCCATCTGAGTAGCCTCCAATCTAATGACATGAATATCGATTTCTCCGTCTGGTAATTTTTTTTTCTCTTTCCCCTCCCCTCTTCTTCTGTTCCCCACTTTGTCCTTTTATTTCTTCTCACCTGCCCGTCATCTCCCCCTGTGTTCCCTCCTCCTTCCCCTTCTCCTGTGCTCCACTCTCCTCTCCTATCAGATTCCTTCTTCTCCAGTCCTTTACCTTTCCCACCCACATGGCTTCACCTATCAACTTCTAGCTAGCTTCCTTCCCCTCCCCCCACTTTATTCTGATTTACTCCCCTTCGATTTCAGTCCGGAAGAAGGGTCTCGGCATGAAACGTCAACAGTTTATTCATTTCCGTAGATGCTGCATTTTGTATGTATTGCTTCGGACTTCTAGCACCTTGTGTTTATTATTTACTTTTTCCTTTCATTTTGTTCTCTGAACCATTCTATCCTCTTTACTTCTTTTTCAGATTTCCTTTTATTCTTCATTCTCTCTTAGTTTTATGATTTTTTTTAACCTTTCCACGTGTTGCTTTATTTCGTTCTTTTGTCTCTCTTTGTTCCTCTGTTTCTCTTTTGTTATAATTCTTTCTGTTCATATAAATTTTTATTTCCATATTTCTTTCGGTCTTTCCTTCTTCCTGTGTTGCACAGCATGCAGGAATGAGCAGCAGAAGCCGGGGTTAATTTTCTTTGGGAGACTGAAGATGGCTAAGTGATCTGATATAGATTTTGAGAATTATGAAGGGGTAATATAGAGAGAGAGAGAAAGATAAATAGAGAGAAGAATTAGCGTGAAGGATCAAGAACTGTGGATATGAGATGAAGGTCATTACTAAAAGTAATAAAAGTGACATAATGAAAGTATGTTTTTATGCAGCAAATTGGTAGGATTTGAATGAACTGCCAGGGCTGCCAGCAGAGGCATGATCAGTGATAGTGTTCAGTAGACTGCAGAATGAGAAGCTGAAGGGAAAGAAATTTTAAGACTACATGAGAGGCCTCAGGAGTAGGACTACCTGAATTATTGTTAAGTGTGGATTCAATGGACCGAGTGTACTGCTCCCATGTTGTAACCAGTCCCGCTTTGCACCGCGGCATTACCGTTAGTGCAGTATTGGTAGTATTCATCCACCTTTGCATTTGCATTTGGCTACAACTTGGAAAGTGCTAGTGACAGGAAAATACGAAGTGGCAACTGAAGGCAAACCCCCCTCCCCCCTTTGGACCAAAATGATTTATTGACTCAATTCAAAGGAAAACCATAAAAAGAGATGCTGCATAAAAATCACACTCCCTATAATTTGAACAGTAGTTTATTACTGCGACAGTCTTTCAGTATTCCTCTTTTTATGGCCATAAAGTGCAATAACACAATCTAACTTACTCCCTATCTGTTTTCCATATTAACTTAATTTTCATCAGAACCAGTAATTGTATTTTGCCCATTAAATGTCTCTAATGGTCACTGAAATACTCTAGGTCTGCTATGACTCGTCTATAAAGGCTTCTTTCACACTACTGTGATGGTTATCAGTAGAATATGTTTATAACTAGATACTAGAGACACCCCAGTAAACCATTCATCGTGTGCTCTTTTACATCTTGATAGCTTTATGTAAACAATCCAAAATTTATGAAATATACAATGAATTCAAATCTGGTATGTAAATGGTATTAATTCATTTTGTGTTGGCCAAATTCAGGGTCACTATTATTTAATAAAATGTATTTATTTTTCTTTATTTTCCTCTTTGCTGGTAATTATATTTGCAAAACAGAATAATGCTTTGTGCATGTGGTTATCTTGAATGTGACACCAGAATGGTTTTAAACTTGCAGGAGAGAGCAGAACATTAGCAGCTAATTGAATATGCCTTAAATTACAGTAATCACTTGTGGTCCAGGGTTTATTGTTCTCAATTTTAACCAAAAGGAGGGGAAAAGAAGGGATAAGTATATAATCAAAACAACATTCTAGGCCTAAATTAAAGCCACGGTGTGAGTGTCCTCTGTTGAAAGTTTATACCTGGTGAGATCTGACAGTTTTCTGTAAGCTGTGACTGAAATACATTACATCTTTATTGAATTAATCCTGATAAGGATCAGAACTTTAAACTAGGGGTGAGGTGCTGGCTTGCGTTCGCATTGCTTGAAGCAGAAATTTCTTGAAAGAATATTGATTTTGGCAGTCCTGAACTTTGCGGCACAGCAACTCACTTTCTAAAGTAAAGACATTAAGACAGTTTGCAGCAGTAACTTAACAAACCCCCATATTCTTACACACAGATTCTACGCTGTAACAAATGAACAAATAACATACATATTGGACTATTTACTGAAGTTGCAGCAGAATCTTTCCAATCAAATATTGCATGTGACTTATGAAAGAACACGTAGCATGTGCTTTTGTTTATCTGTTTTTAAATTTTAAAATGACAAAGTTGGTTCAGTGTCTGGGTTCCTAACATTAAAAGGTATTTCACTGATACATAACCATGGCATCAGTATGGCACTTCATTAAATTAGCATTTTTGTTCATGTTGGATGCTGAACTGGGTGGATACCTTAAGATTTCACATTGAAACCTTTTGTGAAAAAGCTTCATTGATAACTTCTCATTCGTAACTACGCTTAATAAGATGAATCAATTTTCATTGTTCAAATGGTGAGCACATATTTCTGAGGCTTATCGATGTTCAGATAACATCTGAAGTTTACTGTGTTGCTTGTCTTGGTTTTGTCTGCCGATTTTTGTCAGATTTGTAGCCATAGTGGAAATAGTGTGCAAAATTTATTCATAAATTATTAAATCAAACTCAACTTGCTTTACAGTTGTGACACATGAACTGATTTCCTTCTTGAGATTTCCTTATGACTTCCCTTTTTGTGATTCCTTGCATGATTTATTGGAAGTCCGTTCCAACCGGTTGTCACAATGCATCTTTCATCTCATGAATCTATGCATCCTGTCAAACAAAAACAGGTCTGATTCATGCTCCCTGAACCCAAAAGCTGGAGATTCAAGAATTTTTTGTAGCGCCATTAAAATGTATAATTTCCTTGATATAAGTGCAATGGCGATCTTAAACTATAAAACAAATTAAAATAGCCTCTAAAATCCATTTGTCCTTCACCCAATGTCTATAATAGCCTCTATAATGGTCTCTCTCCACCTCACTTCAAATCATGAAAACAAATGGTTTGTAAAGTCTCTTGACAACCCTTGCAGTTTAGATATCAAGTGAAATAGCAGAGCAAGTATCACCCTTCCTTCACTTTTTTTAGATCAATCACTCCATGGTTCCAACAGATCAATATTCAACAATCACAATAATTGCCCAAAATAACTTTAGAGAAAAGTTCTAACAGATTATTGATGACATTTAAGAGATGACATGAGAAAATCAACTTCATGTTAGATGGTGTCTTTTCTACAGATGCTACCTTACCTGCTCTGTGTTTCCAATATTTTCTTGGATATTATTTTATTTTAATTTTTTTATTGAAACACAGCATGAATAGGCCCTTTAAGAATCAAGTACATTTATTATCAATGAATGTATAAATTATGCAACCTTGAGATTTGCTTGCTCATAGGTAGCCACAAAGCAAGAAACCTGAAAGAACCCAATTCAAGAAAAAAAGAATAAAAATAAAATCAACATTCAAGGTGGGAGAGAAAGAAAAAACTACAAATCATGCAAACAATTGAAGCAAACAACAGCACTTGGAACCAAAATTCAGTCCTCAGATCTGAACCCAGACTAGACCGAAAGGCTTGCTTATCACTTCATCATATTAGCGGGCATGGGGCACAGTGGCAGAGGCAGTCTTCATAGACTCAGCACCATGGAGTTGACCATCGCAGAGAGCAAGCAAAATTGGATCTCATCCCAGTCGACATCCTGTCTTTTCACTGTATCTGGGCCAGAGTTCAAATTGACCAAACAACAGAACAGCAAGAGGCTCTCGCCCTGGAGAGAGGAGTGAAGATCGTGGAGAGTGAGCAAAATCAGCTCTCACCTCCAATCTGGGTCAGCAGTTAAATTGTCTAAACAGGGTATCCCACTTCGCACTGTGACCCAGACACCACTGATACAAAAGGCTCCAGGCCTAGATCATGCCACCCAGTGACTTGATCCAGGCCCAGATTTCATCGCCCAGTCTGAAGCCGCACTCAAGCTCTACAAATCAACTCAGCCTAACCTCATACCCTGGCCAGTTGTACAAGCACAGAATCTCCTCTACTTGGGCCCAGAGCAATCCAACCTTGCTCCCAGTCTAATTGTATGAGTACCAGAACTCCATCTGCAATAATTCTGCAACACACCATTCTGGTTCATCCCCCGAACCCCCACCTTGACATCGCTCACTCCTTCACTGTTTGTGACAATAATTTAGAACAATTTGTTGTTTATAAATGATGTTTATAAAGTGATGTTTATACGTCAGATTTCTTAGCTTTTTGACTACCAGAAGCTGTCGCACACGTTTGGTAGCACCATTTTAACAGGAAGATCCCCTCAGGCCACCCCGCCCAGCAATGTTCCAATTTAATCCCAGTCTAATCACGGGACTATTTACAATGACCAATTAACCTACCAACCAGTACATCTTTGGACGGTGGGAGGAAACCAGAGCACCTGGAGGAAACCCACATGGTCATGGGAGAACGTACAAACTCCTTACGGCCAGTGGCAGGAATTGAACTTGGGTCCACACATAAAAACGCTGGAGGAGCTCAGCAGGCCAGGCAGCATCTGTGGAAGGGTGTACAGTTGACGCCTCTGGCCTAAACCCTTCAGCAGGACTGAGTCATGGCGAAGGGTTTCAGCTCGAAGTGTTGACTGTACTCATAGAAACATAGAAAATAGGTGCAGGAGTAGGCCATTCAGCCCTTTGAGCCTACACCACCATTCAGTATGATCATGGCTGATCATCCAACTCAGAACCCTGTACCTGCTTTCTCTCCATAGCCCCGATCCCTTTAGCCACAAGGGCCATATCTAACTTCCTCTTAAATATAGCCAATGAACCGGCCTCAACTGTTTCCTGTGGCAGAGAATTCCACAGATTCACCACTCTCTGTGTGAAGACGTTTCTCCTCATCTCAGTCCTAAGAGGCTTCCCCTTTATCCTTAAACTGTGACCCCTCGTTCTGGACTTCCCCAACATCGGAAACAATCTTCCTGCATCTAGCCTGTCCAATCCCTTCAGAATTTTATATGTTTCAATAAGATCCCCCCTCAATCTTCTAAATTCTAGTGAGTATAAGCCTAGTCGATCCAGTCTTTCTTCATATGAAAGTCCTGCCATCCCAGGAATCAATCTGGTGAACCTTCTTTGTACTCCTTCTATGGCAAGAATGTCTTTCCTCAGATTAGGGGACCAAAACTGCACACAATACTCTAGGTGCAGTCTCACCAAGGCCTTGTGCAACTGCAGTAGAACCTCCCTGCTCCTGTACTCAAATCCTTTTGCTATGAATGCCAACATACCATTTGCCTTTTTCACTGCCTGCTGTACCTGTATGCCCACCTTCAATGACTGCTGTACAATGACACCCAGTTCTCGTTGCACCTCCCCTATTCCTAATCGGCCACCATTCAGATAATAATGTGTTTTCCTGTTCTTGCAACCAAAGTGGATAGCCTCATTTTTATCCACATTAAATTGCATCTGCCATGAATTTGCCCACTCACCTAACCTATCCAAGTCACCCTGCATCCTCTTAGCATCCTCCTCACAGCTAACACTGCCGCTCAGCTTCGTGTCATCCGCAAACTTGGAGATGCTGCATTTAATTCCCTCATCTAAATCATTAATATATATTGTAAACAACTGGGGTCCCAGCACTGAGCCTTGTGGTACCCCACTAGTCACTGCCTGCCATTCTGAAAAGGTTCCGTTTACTCCCACTCTTTGCCTCCTGTCTGCCAACCAATTCTCTATTCACATCAATACCATATCCCCAATACCGTGTGCTTTAAATTTGCACACTAATCTCCTGTGTGGGACCTTGTCAAAAGCCTTTTGAAAATCTAAATATACCACATCCACTGGCTCTCCCCTATCCACTCTACTTGTTATATCTTCAAAAAAATTCTATAAGATTCATCAGACATGATTTTCCTTTCACAAATCCATGCTGACTTTGTCCGATGATTTCACCTCTTTCCAAATGTGCTGTTATCACATCTTTGATAACCGACTCTAGCATTTTCCCCACCACCGATGTCAGACTAACCAGTCTATAATTCCCCGGTTTCTCTCTCCCTCCTTTTTTAAAAAGTGGGGTTACATTAGCCACCCTCCAATCCTCAGGAACTAATCCAGAATCTAAGGAGTTTTGAAAAATTATCACTAATGCATCCACTATTTTTTGGGCTACTTCCTTAAGCACTCTGGGATGCAGACCATCTGGCCCTGGGGATTATCTGCCTTTAATCCCTTCAATTTACCTAACACCACTGCCTTACTAACATGTATTTCCCTCAGTTCCTCCATCTCACTAGACCCTCGATCCCTTACTATTTCCGGAAGATTATTTATGTCCTCCTTAGTGAAGACAGAACCAAAGTAGTTATTCAATTGGTCTGCCATGTCTTTGTTCCCTATGATCAATTCACCTGTTTCTGACTGTAAAGGACCTACATTTGTCTTGACCAATCTTTTTCTTTTCATGTATCTATAAAAGCTTTTACAGTCAGTTTTTATGTTCCCTGACAGCTTTCTCTCATAATCTTTTTTCCTTTTCCTAATTAAGCCGTTTGTCCTCCTTTGCTGGTCTCTGAATTTCTCCCAGTCCTCAGGTGTGCTGCTTTTTTTTGCTAATTTATATGTTTCTTCTTTGGACTTGATACTATCGCTAATTTCCCTTGTCAGCTACAGGTGCACTACCTTCCCTGGTTTACTCTTTTGCCAAACTGGGATGAACAATTGTTGTAGTTCATCCATGCGATCTTTAAATGCTTGCCATTGCATATCCACCGTCAACCCTTTAAGTATCATTTGCCAGTCTATCTTAGCTAATTCACGTCTCATACCTTCAAAGTTACCCTTTTTTAAGTTCAGAACCTTTGTTTCTGAATTAACTATGTCACTCTCCATCTTAATGAAGAATTCCACAATATTACTCTTTTCCATGGATGCTGCCTGGCCTGTTGAGTTCCTTCAGCATTTTGTGTGTGTTTCTTGGATTTTGAGCATCTGCAGATTTTTCTCTTGCTTGTGGTTGAACATGAGTCGCTGGTACTTTAAAGCATTGTGCTAACCATTACGCTTCTAAGCCATTGAAGGCATTAATTACATTATGTATAATTCGTGCATCCATCATTCTGTGGTCGTAGAAGTGATTCTTTCAAAAAGCTGAATGACATTCAAAGATAAATCTAAAAGTAAAAAAAAGAACTGTGGATGCAGGAATTCTGAACTAAATGTATAAAATGCTGAAAATACTTAGCAGATCAGGCAGAATCTGAGAAGAGAAACAAGGTTAGCATTTCTGGATGATCACCAGATATGATGTTTTAAAATGATTTTTGTGTAAATTTAGTTAATACAAATGATGAATTATAATTATTTTATGTTTTTATGAATGTCAGAGCTATTTTTAAATGTTTATGGATTTCAGTCTTGTGGGTGTGGCTTCAGTTATATGATCTGACTGCAATAAGCATTGCTTGATGGAGCAAGATTCTCACTGGATAACCCATTCAATATAAGAACAGAAAGTGCAAATTTGCAAGCAGCTGACATGGACAATGAGCCAGCAGGAAGTTCTAGCCAGTCAAAAAGTTGCAGTATCTTAATAACATCTTAATGATATGATTATCCACCAACAACAAATCTGCATCACTCCACCTTCATCAAATAACACATTCCATGAGCTCATCAATAATGTAAAATGTATGTTTCATATCTTCATATAATGTAAGTGGCCATTCAGTCCATTGACTCCATGCTAGTTCTCAGACTTTCCCAGGAATCCTATTCACCCACATCCTTCCGTGTAACCTATGGTCCTCTAGATGTCCATGAAGTCCTCCAATCCTCCTGTCACTCATTTGTTCTAAAGATAATGCACTGTAGCCAATTGATCTACCAGAACATCTTTGTGATTTGGGAGGAAAGAGCAGAATTTGGATGGAACTCATGCAATCAAGGAGAGAGCATGCCAGCTCCACACAGACAGCATCTGAGGTCAGATTCAGATGTGAGTCATTAAATTGCTTTGGCTCTGTACTACTTACAACCATTTTTCATTGCACTAATAGATTACACACTATCTTAAAATAGCCTGCTTCTAGGATCCACTAAAACAACTGATACATTGTCACCTTCACCAAAGTATAACTTGTTCCTCATTCTAATATATTTCAGCCGACCGCCTTTAAATTCTAACATGCTACCATTTACATATAACATTACAAATGTTTTAATGCTAGCCCTGTAAATGTAGCCCTGTAGTGGGGTGTGTCAGGAATGGACAGGAGGAGGAGTATAGGAAACTGATACAGGACTTTGTGATATGGTGCAACTCAAACTACCTGCGTCTCAATATCACCAAGACCAAGGAGATGGTGGTGGACTTTAGGAGATCTAGGCCCCATATGGAGCCAGTGATCATTAATGGAGAATGTGTGGAGCAGGTTAAGACCTACAAGTATCTGGGAGTACAGTTAGACGAGAAGCTTGACTGGACTGCCAACACAGATGCCTTGTGCAGGAAGGCACAGAGTCGAATGTACTTCCTAAGAAGGTTGGCGTCATTCAATGTCTGCAGTGAGATGCTGAAGATGTTCTATAGGTCAGTTGTGGAGAGCGCCCTCTTCTTTGTGGTGGCGTGTTGGGGAGGAAGCATTAAGAGGAGGGACGCCTCACGTCTTAATAAGCTGGTAAGGAAGGCGGGCTCTGTCGTGGGCAAAGTACTGGAGAGTTTAACATCGGTAGCTGAGCGAAGGGCGCTGAGTAGGCTACGGTCAATTATGGATAACTCTGAACATCCTCTACATAGCACCATCCAGAGACAGAGAAGCAGTTTCAGTGACAGGTTACTATCGATGCAATGCTCCTCAGACAGGATGAAGAGGTCAATACTCCCCAATGCCATTAGGCTTTACAATTCTACCTCCAGGACTTAAGAACTTTTTAAAAGCTATTAATGCTTTTTGAGACGGTGATTTAGATGCATATCATATTTTTTTACTGAGTTAAGTATTGTATGTAATTAGTTTTGCTACAGCAAGTGTATGGGACATTGGAAAAAAAGTTGAATTTCCCCATGGGGATGAATAAAGTATCTATCTATCTATCTATCTATCTAAAATGAGAGGACAGTAGTTTGATTGAGAAGTTGAACTAGGCTGAAACAGTCATTGTCAGCAGGTCATTCATTGCAAATGTCCATCTGATTGGAACAAGAGTCCCAAAATCATCAGGATCTCATTTCTCCTGTAGCTGTAACTCACATGCTATATTTGTTGCTGCTGGGACTATAATTCTGTTTCTCAGTAAGGAGTTGTACAAGGGTTGCGGGACAGTAGCTTTGGACAGCAGTATCACCCAGTTTTCATTAAGAACAGAAAGTTTCAGTCTTGGGGCCATCTTTTAATTGTGTCTTAAACCATGGTTCAGGCTTTACAATGACTTAAGGTCACACTTAACCCAATATTCCTTTCACAAGGCATTTTGAGTTAGCTAAAAGTGTCATGATGGTAACCTTGGTTTATAAGGCTGGCATCATAGATTTTTTACACATGTTCCACTGAATTTAAGCTTTATTTGATAGCTCAGACCAGATTGCAGTGTGTTATGATATAAGCTCAAGTATTTTGTTTTGCAGATACACATTTCTTCACCCAGTAGAGTTTAGAGTTAAATTACATATTTTGTCTATTTTTAGTTGCAAAAGTTCACATTTATTTTTAATGACATCACAATTACTGGCAAGTTTGCAGACCCTTGACTTTGTTGTAACCCTCCATTTATCAATAAATGTAACAAGGGAGAGCAAAATGTGATTTTGCTGAATGATCTATTTTCCAGTAAAGCAAAACGTAAGGCAGAGGTGATGGAATTTTATATAGGTTCTGCTGGATTGTGATAAATCATTTGATGGCTCTGGCCAGAATGTAGTTTTATCATATAAATTATGTTTTTCTTTGCTGATATTCAATTTATGCCCAGATCGGGAAGATATATTGATCCAACTATTAAGGAATAGTAATGTAGCATTTCCAACCAAAGTAGTTTGCTTTGAGCAGGCGCTGAGGCATCCTCTTGACTGCATGTCTCTCTGGATTTAAAAAGAAGGGTTCTCTATTCATACCAAGGTAGAAATCTAATGAGTGTTTTCAGTTAGTAGTTAACTGATTGTCCTTTTAAACCTTTACTAAGTGGCTGGATCATGCGTTTCATTGGTGGGCAGTTCTGCGGTACCCAGGTAAGCTCATGCTGATCTTCATATCTCTGTACTGCAACACAGAAGGCACAAATGAATGCAACTGATCTCCTCTCCTTGCTTGTCTCAGTGCTGAGTTCTAAGGGGCAGACTTCAGTCGTGCTCGGGTGTGGCACCTCACCTGGCCACTCAGGTTTAATCCGGTGTGTTCAGGTGTCTCCACTCATAACCATATGGAGAAATACAACATGAGTCCATTGCAACAATACCCCATCCATTCATCTGAATGGAGGTTGTAGAACTGAATGGAAAAGCTAAATGCAGGTAACTGTCCTTTTTTTCTGGAATAATCCTAATGTTTTAATTAATTTTCATTCAATTTATTTATTTAAATCTATGCTATCTCTTTCAAAGCTCATTTTTATTATCAGTGAAAGTAAACCTGTCTGGAGTGGAAGTCCAGGAATGGGATCCCAGGACGCGTTGCATGAAATCTAAAGGCTGCTTGCGGACAGCTCTACTCTGCAGAATGGCTACAGTACTTCGAGTACAGCCGCAGGATGGCTATGTGAATAGTGCATGGAGAGCATGCCGTGATGAACATGGTCAAAAAGTTCACACAGAATTTAATTTATCCAAATCAAATATGGCAAAGTACAAATTATTTGCCAACGTGGCAGACCCTGGGACCTAAGGTGATAGCTCAGATTCTCTGGACCATTACTTTATGGCTGTTGCTAATGTACTGATATAGCTACATGCCTCATATCCAAACAATACACACAGAATGCTGGAGGAACTCAGGAGGCCAGGCAGTAGCTATGGAAAAGAGTACAGTCAGCGTTTCAGGCCGAGACCCTTCATCAGGACTGCCTTTCACAATTCTTGCAAATATGATTCAGAAGTTTTGTGTGGTGAAAATTGTGGAGTGGCATCTTCATTGGTAATTACATGATCAATGTTTGCGTACATTGGTGATGTCATTTTTCAATAGCCATGATGAGGGATGGACACACTTTCTGTAACAATATTAATATTTTTCAGAATGAAACAGCAGAAGTCCATACTGCTCCATAAATTCATCTTCTAAGTCGTTTAGGAATCATTGGAAAGAATAGATTAACACACATTTTTGCAACGACACAATCTAATTTATCCACTGGAAAATTACATTGTTAACCTTCCTTTCTCTCTGAGAATTAAAATAAAAAGCATTAGCTGCTTAAATGTCTTTCTTTGATAATCCAGCAGCTTGTTTTCAAATTCAATGAAAGAAATAAAATTAGTGTTGTAACTTGAGAGAATTTCAATGATACATCCTAGGAATTTCTCTACACTGCAAATATTCAGAATGTTACATGCACAGCTGCAGCTGTTGACTCTCTTAAATTAAGAGAAGACAGCATTTGCTGGAAGTCTTCAATTATTTTAAAATAATGCCATATTGGACTATTTAGATAGCAGACGCCAGAGCTTTAGGAGAGTTTATATTGTTTCATATGTGATATAAAACTGTCTTCTTTATGTCACATTGAAGCATTTGATTTTAATTATCTTCTAATGTGAATCACTCTCTCACAGATTTTGTAAGTACATTGCTGGGAGGAGAGTAACTTAGTTGCTTCTGACTAAATCTACTTTCCTCTGGAAGTTCTGCTCACTGGCATAGAAGCTCAATCTCCATTGCAAATTATATATTTTTTCCAGTTCAGAATTTACCTAAATGTAATTTGAACATAATTGGGAATTTTTAGAAGGAAGTTTAATATGGATGCCATCAAATGTCCCTATGAGGACATGAACTAATGCAATACTATAGAGAAAATAATCTTCCATTGCATTGATTGATTATTACCAGTCTACAGCATATGCATGCCAATATAAATAAAGGGTACATAAGAATATGTAAATTTAAAATTTCAGAAAATATTTTTACATACAATATGCTTATTCATATTTGACAGGGGAAAATTGTGTCATGATTTATCATTTGTAGCAATGTAGCTATACATCATTTTGCCATATTTCTCAGAACAAAAAAAGAACTCTTTTGCTTAGCAGTATTGGATGATTATCTTTCATGTTCCAGACTTGGGACCATATTGTCTCTAGTGTTATGTTTTTGGATTATTAAAACAGATGAGAGTGATTCATAATGAAAGTGAGAGAATGAATGTTACTCTGTACATATTGAAAAGGCCTAATATGAACACTATTTGCATCTGCTACTCTGTTAACTACTTGGCCTGACTACTCCAATCATTATCAAAGCTTCAGAAGTCATTCCTGAACAATTGCAGATATAATTGGTATACGTGGAACTTATCTCATGCTTTAATACTTAAACATACATAGCAGTGATACAATTTACAGCTACAGGCAGCTGCGGAGGCCACATCATTGGGTGTATTTAAGGCAGTGGTTACTAGATTCTTCATGTCAGGGCATGAAAGATGATGTGGAGAAGGCTGGAGAACGGTATGGAGAGGGAACTGGATCAGCCATGATCAAATAGTGAAGCAGCCAGTTCTGCCCCTACATCTTACGGTCTTATGGTCTCATTTGGGTGATTTTGAGGTTCCCTGAATAATATAATGGTTTGCATAACTTCTTTCTCAACTGATTCACATTTTGGGTACCAGAGTTTAAATGTTTACCCAAAAATGGAAAGAAGGGCAAAAATAATCTTAACTTTACTGCTGCCAAGAATTGGGTAATTTCTTTTTTTAATTTATCATGATTTTAGTCAGTGTCCATACTGTTTTGTAGTTAAGTATTCATAGAAGACAATAGTTTGGAAAGTAAAGATTAAGTTAATGCTTTACTATACCTAGTTTCAGCAAGTTTGTCTATGTTGGAACATGAAATTGTAAAATACTGAGCAATTCTACCCTCCCCTCCAGATCACTGATTCCCAAACTCCACCTCAGCCGAAGCCTTTGACTGAGCAGGGACTCTGTTACTTCTCAGCACCTCACTCAGCCCATTGTTCAGCAATTGGGGTGTTCTGAAACAGCTCTGTAAAATCTGGATCACTGAAGTGCTGAGGTCATCTACTGATGGTGAGGCTGAGCTCCTAATAAAGAAACTCATTCATTGGTGCATTCAAAACTTAGAACATCCGAGAATCTGCAAGTGCTCCATTGATCTGCCCACTTTTCAACCCAAATGTTGACAGTTACTTCCATGACAGATCATTTATTCCATCCTAATGCTTACACTGTGCTTTGGAGCCTTGATGCCAAGCAGAGCCTCTCCTGATTCAGAATCCAGATTCCACCACCATCAATGTAGGTTCCAACAACCCTGGACACCTTCAAAGGGCCTATAGCTCAACCTCCAAATCTGACTCCAGTCTGGACCTTGACCGACAGCACCTCCAGGCTGCGACTTTACATGCTGCCGCTGGAATCCCAGTTTCCTCTTCCCCCACCATCATTCCCATGTCTCGTAGGTCTCTCCATCAGCTCTTGGGTCCTCGGAGACACCACCTTCCTCTCAAAACACCTTCCCTGAAAACCACAACCCTCTCCTCTCCTCAAACATTACCAACCTTCTCCTCCCCCCCTCCCTGATCCCAGCTCTCATTCGTGGCGGGACTTCACAGTTCCCCCGGCCTTCCCCTCTCTGAGGCAGAATATTCTGTCCTCAGTAAGGACACGTGCACCTCAGCGAGTTCTGTGCCTGCCATCTTCCGCCTCCTCCATCTCCGTGCCTACTTCTTTGGCAAGGACTCTCCAGTCCGCTTGGATGACCCCTTCTCCTGTCTTCAATCCTCCTCCTCGTGCTGGACATCTTGTTCTGGTCTTCTGCCTGCCTGCATCTTTTCATTGCTAACTGTCGACGAGACATCAACCATCTTGACTTTACCACTCCTCTCTTCAATTCGAACCTCACTCCTTCCAAATGTGTTGCTCTCCACCCTCTTACACTAATCCTAACCTCACCATCAAACCTGCAGATAAGGGGGCACTGTACTAGTCTGGCGGACTGACCTCTACCTTACTGAGACCGGATGACAACTATCAGACCCCTCTTCTTTCTTACCCCTCAAACAGAGTCCCACTAAAGTGAACCAGGCCATTGTCTCCCACACTATCGCTGACCTTATTAACTCTGGAGATCTCCCATCCACTGCCAGCAACCTCATAGTTCCCACACCTCCCATGTTTACCTCCTACTCAAAGTGCACAAACCAGATAGACCCATTGTTTCTGCTCCACTGAACTTGTATCTACATACTTCGACTGTGTTTTATCCCTCCTGGATCAGCCCCTTCCTACCTACATCTGTAACACTTCACACGCTCTGGATCTTTTCAATGACTTCAAGTTCCCCAGCCCTGATTGTCTCCTTTCACTATACACCTCCATCCCCCATCTCTACTTCTTTCTAGACAACAGACCCAACCTGTTCCCCTCCATCACCACTCTCTACTGCCCAGTGGTACTGGTCCTCACTCTCAATGATTTCCCCTTTGGCTCCTCTCACTTCCTTCAGACCCAAGGTGTAGCCATGGGCACTCACATGGGTCCCAGCTATGCCTGACTGTTATTTGGCTAAGTTGAACAGTCTATGTTCCAGGCCTACACTGGTATCACTGCCCAACTTTTCCTACGCTACATCAACGACTGCATGGGTGCTGTTTCCTGCATTTATACTGAGCTCATCGGCTTCATCAGCTTTGCCCCCAACTTTCACCCTGCCCTCAAATTTACCTGGTCCATTTCCAACACCTCCCTCCCCTTTCCTGATCTTTGTCTCTATCTCTGGAGACAGGTTATCTTCTGATATATTTTATAAACCCATTGATTCTCACAGCTACTTGGACTATACCTCTTCCCACCCTGTCGCTTGTAAAAATGCCACCATCCTCCATCTCCGCTGCACCTGCTCTCCAGATGAGGTATTTTATTCCAGCACTAATGAGATGTCCTCCTTCTTCAAAGAAAGGGGCTTTCCTTCCTCCACCATCAACGCTGCCCTAACCTGCATCTCTTCCATTTTGCACATGTCTGCCACCCCACTTGTCTCTGCATCCAGCATATAATTCTCCGTAACGTCTGCTATCCTCAATGGGATCCCACCACCATATTTTTCCCTCCATTTACTTTCCTCTCACTGAAGGGTTCATTCCCTATGTGACTCCCTTGTCTTTTCATCCCTCCCCACTGGACTCCCTCCTGACTTACCCTTGCAAGCAGAAGAAGTACCACACATATCCCTACTCCTTCTCCTTCACTACAAATCAGGGTCCCAAATAGTCCTTAAGGATGAGACAACACTTCACATGTGAGTCTTTTGCGGTCACCTCCTGCATCTGGTACTCTTGACGTGGCCTCCTGTATATCGGTGAGACCAGATGTAGATTAGGAGACCGCTTTGCCAAGCGCCTACGCCCCGTCCATCAGAAAAGGTAGGATCTCCCAGTGGCCACCCATTTTCAGTTCTACTTCCTGTTCACATACCGCCACATCAATCCATAGCCTCTGCTACTGGCACAATGAGGCCACACTCATGTTGGAGGAGCAACACCTTGTATTCCAGGTGGGTAACCTCCAACCTGATTGCAAGAACATCGATTTCCGGTAATGCATCACCCCTGCCCCGCTTCACCATTCCCCATTTCTGTTTTTCTCTCTCTCTTACTTTATCTCCTTACCTAAATGTCACCCACGCTTCCCTTTCTTCCGTGGCCTTCTTCCCTCTCCTATCAGATTCCCTCTTCTCCAGCCTTCTATCATTTTCACCAATCAACTTCCCAGCTCTTTACCTTACCCAGTTTCACCTATCCCCTACCACCTTGAATTTCTTCCTCCCCTCTCCCCACCTGCTTACTCCAACATCTCATCTTTTTTCCCAGTCCTGATGAAGTGTCTCGGCCTGAAACACCGACTGTTCACTCTTTTCCATAGATGCTGCCTGGCCTGCTGAGCTCCTCCAGCATTTTGTGTGTGTTAAAAGCCTGCATTGTCTCCGTATATCAAAGAGTGATATTAACCCACTTAAAAGTCGCTTTAGCTCCTTTACTGTAGTCCAGCTGTTTGTACTTTTTCTTTCTCGAATTTTCTCTTGAGGAGAGAGATGCTGCATACCAATGTTCAAGTACATTTATCATCAAAGTATGTGTTCTACATACAACCTTGAGATTTGTCTCCTTACAGGCAGCCAAAAAACAAAAAAAAGTTAAAGACTATCAAACACCCAGTGCGCTGGAAAATAAACAAATCATGCAAACAATAAAAGTAAGTAAATAACATTCAGAACTGAATTTCAGGGAAGTGAGTCCACAGCCACCAAGCCTGTCACAGCCGATCTGGGAGCCCATTAGTTGTAGGCCACTGCCTCAGTTCAGTGCAGAAGCGAGTAAATCTCATGAACAGTGGTGTGTCCCTCTCCTCCAGCCCTGACACCCTGATCTTTTCCATCTGTCCTACTGCTTAAACTGTGCAAACAGCCCGTTGTTCCTCGCTCCTGGACCTGGGCCCTACTGCTTCAATAAGCTCTTGGGGCTGGGCCCTGCCACCTTCATTCGGCCCAAATATGACCATTCCAATCTTGCCCTGCACTTAAATCAGTCAAATATCTACTTGTTTCTCACTCGCAGGCCCTGCCGCCTCAACTCTGCCTCACCTTGATCTGCTGCTTCAAATCAGCTCCAATTCCGCAACAGTAATGGACATACATTGGTTCATTCCCTGTTCTTGGGCCATGTCACAAACATTCTGCACCTTCAAGACTTTAGTTCACATTGAAAAAATGGCAGGTCAAACAGGTCATTCAAAAGCTTAACTCCGAAAGGGAAGTTACAGGCTATTAGTTATTATAAATGAGTTTAACAAGGCAATAAATGATGAAGGCATTGAAGTTCCTTTGCATGAGGAATGTTATTGCAGGTGTCCATAACAGAAGGAAGGTGAGCTGAATTGCTGAAACTTCACAAGGTTTGTCTCAGGGATGGATATTGCACAAATCTTCTCCAGTTGTCTCCTCCCAGAGACCATAGGATTCTTTTCAGAGCCGCCATGAGCTATCCATCAAAGTGCAGCAATCATGATCTTGATCTCTCATCAATTTTTAAAAAAAAAGCAAGGAGCAGTATCAACTATTGCTTATGATTTTCTTAGATCACAGAAAAATCTTCGACTCCATGAAAGGGTCCTTCTGAAATTTTGCTGTCTTCAAAAATTCATTGCCTTTTCACAAACATACAAACCTGATCCTCAACATCTGCTCCACCAATCCCAACACATTCATCAATCTTTCTTATTGCAATTCTCCAATAAGCCTCCTGTCAGAGTGGCATCTGAATGATAACAAGAAAATTGTTCAATATTTGTTCTGAATCTAGAATCAAGCTAAGTCCACCCTTGATCATAGAGTTACAGTATACAGTATTGCATCTGTGAACATTTGGAGGCCCAGCTCGAAATCATCATTGCTTCCTTCATTGGGCCTTATGAGAGTGTGGTCTCCATCATCATGCCCCAGCCACTCAATGGAGAGGGCCTTCTAGAAAATCATTGAGCACCTCCAGACTCTGAGACAAGAGCCTGCACAATAAAGAGGACAACAACTTCTTATAAGTGTAATGATGTCGAACCCTCATACAGATAATGCCTATCAATAAACATTTTAATGGATTCCATTAAGCCAACAATATTAGCATCTGATGCTGTTGCATCAACATTTCTCCAGGGCAGACCTTTCATATCAAGCTGGGTCAGAGCACTTCCATGATATAAAATTGTACAATGCTGTAAGTGAATGTGATGCACAGCAGAACATTAGTGTCTGTTCACAGTCATAGTGTTAATTTCTAAATTTCAAATTTAAATATAAATTGAGAAGCATCTTTCAGTCAAATTGTTGGCTTTCCATTTTTGACAAATTGCCTTTCAAAGACTCCACAGAAGTGGACGCAGGATTTTGTATAAACTTGGGATAAATACAAGGGTCAGTAAGGCATCATATTTCCAATTTAAGGTGACTATAAAATACCCTGAATCAATACAAAACTCTGCATCAATTACTGCCTTACTGTTTCCTGCTGTGAATGTAGGACACACAAAACCTTTCAATTCTATTGTACTCAGGCTCAGATTAAGGACTGATTTGGCTTCAGGCACAGCATGAAATTGAGGCCTCTTGCGTTCCATTCATTTTACCCAGGTTTGGGTTGTATTGTTCTTGCTCCAAGACTGCTTTTCCCCAAAGAGATTCTCAGTTAGAAAAGTTCAGTACAGCCATTAAAAGTTGCATTTATTTTAGACACAAATAAATTATTTGCGTATTATTTTCACAATAAGTATGGTATGTTTCTGATGATATTTTAACTCTTGTTCTAACTAACATGAACTTAATTTTGAAACTTTAAAACTTCTTCAGCATTGGGTAAAAAAAAGCCCTAGCACATGCAGAACTAAGAAGAACCTTTCTTTCAGAATATTATTTAATAAACCATCAGAGCACATACAATAAATTATAGCTCAGATCTATGTTGTAGTGATTTGTTTCAGATAACTCCAGTGAAATTTTTGGTGTAGGAAAATTTGCACAGCTTAATGACTTGGTAATACTTCAAAATTATACTATTGCACCTTCAGTTGAATCGAATGTTTTGAAATTAAAACAAAAGCGTGCTTTTAGGAATATGACTGAAGCTTTAGGTCAAGACAAAGGCATTGATCGTGTGGGTAGTCAGAGGCCTTTTCACCAGGGCTGAAATGGCTAACATGAGAGAGCACAGTCTTAAAGTATTTGGAAGTAGGTACAGAGGAGATGTCAGGGGTAAGTTTTTTACACAGAGAATGGTGAGTGCATGGAATGGGCTGCCGGCAACGGTGGTGGAGGCGGATACGATAGGGTCTTTTAAGAGACTCCTGTATAGGCACATAGAGCTTAGAAAAATACAGGGCTATGGGTAACCCTAGGTAATTTCTAAGGTAAGGACATGTTTGGCACAGCTTTGTGGGCCGAATGGCCTGTATTGTGCTGTAGATTTTCTATGTTTCTAAGAAGTAAATGGTGGAATATGTTCTTATTCTTTGAAATAACTGGAGGGAATTTAATTTGTGAATAAAATAAATGTAACTCACAACATCCCTATAAATATTAGAAGTTTGTATTCCGAAGTCTACTGTATGCTTGTCAAAGTTATTTCCATATCATAAACTGCAAGCCTAATTATATTTTTAACACTGAAGATTAACTTTAAAATCAACATTTATTTTTCAGTGTTTCAGATTTAGAGATGAATACTCTTGAGAGTATCTTGGCAATCGAATCAGAAACAATGATTGATGCGATTATGCTGTATTATTTTAAAGGGGCATTAAAGTGTGAGCCAAATCTTTAGTCATGCCTGTTTGCAGATGCAAGATAAATAGTGTTCATGGGTTCATGTATCATTCGGAAATCTGATGGCAGAAGGGACGAAAGTGTTCCTGAAATATTGAGCATGTGTCTTCTCCTCCTCCTGTACCACCTCCTCCTCTCAATGAGAAGAGGGCACATCTTCAGGATTGAAAGATGTCCATTTAGAACAGAGATGTGGAAAAATTACTTTAGTCAGAGGGTGGTAAATTTGTGAAATTTGTTGCCACGAGTGGCTTTGGAGGCCATGTCATTGGGTGCATTTAAGGCAGAGATAGATGTGTTCTTGATTAGCCGGGGCATCAAAGCGTATGGGGTGATGGAGTGAAGATGACTGGAAAAATTGGATCAGACCATAGTGAAGCAGACTTCTGCTCCTATAACTTATGGTCTTAAATATGCCCCTTCTATCTGTATAAAGGCAATGTATGTATCTCATAAACATCTTTATAATGATTTTTCTACAGACAGCAATGTTGCCTTAATTCTATTTACACAAAGGATTGTAACATATATATTTACAACCTTTTAATATTACCTGCAAAGTTTTTCTACCCACTGTCAAATTGTTGTCCTTTACAGGTTTACTTTAGTGTTGTCTTATTACTCATTCTGCATGTTTTTTTTCGCAATATAATGTGAAGAACAGAACTGTAGTTTCCATATGAATGCTGCTTATATCATCTATAATTTGCTAGGTTTCTTGTCTGACGTCTGTGGTAGCCTGGTGGTTAAGTTACTAAACTGGTATTCAGTGGCATGGACAATTGATTGGAGATGCAAATGTGAATCCCGTCAAAACAGTCAGGAGAATTAAATAAAAGTAATGTAAAAATTGGAATAAAATGTTAGGTACCATTTGGTGCTCTTCAACTAATATTTTATTACTCCAACTATCAAAGTTATCAGGCTGACTTTAAAACCAATCTAACTTACAAATGTTCTTTGTTTCATTCCTTCTGTCTGCATAATGATTGCTTTCCATGGTATAGAGTTGCGTATTTTGGGACACTAGAGTCAGTCGTGTGAGAATGTGGTCTGCCCAAAGGACCTAATGGAGAATAATGTTGTGGCTATTGGCCCAGGAGATGATGCTAATGTTGATTCATTTATTCAGAATCAAGATTATGTTTATTATCACTGGCAAATGTTGTGAAATTTGCTGCTTTGCAGCAGCAGTACAGAACAATACATAAATATTTTATGCATTACAATAAGAAATGTATAAAAATATATAAATAGTGGAAAAGAGCAAAATAATGAAGTGGTGTTCTTAGGTTCATGTACCTTTCAGAAATCTAATAGCAGAAGGGAAGAAAGTGTTCCTAAAATATTGAGTTTGTGTCTTCTCCTCCTTGATGGTTCCAGTGAGAAGAGGGCATGCTGTGAATGGTGTGTGTTCTTAATGATGGATGCTACCTTTTTGTGGTTCTGCCTTTTGAAGATGTCCTCAATGGTGGGAGGCTAGTGCCCATGATGGAACTGGCTGAGTCTAAACCCTCTGCAGCTTTTTCAATCTTGTGCATTGGAGCCTCCATGCTCCAATATAATCAGTCAGATTACACAGTACATCTGTAGAAATTTGTTAGTCTTTGATGACTAACAAGTCTCTTCAAACTCCCAATAGCCTTCTTCATGACTGCATCAATATGTTGGGCCCAGAATAGATCCTCAGAGATGTTGACACCCAGGAACATGAAGCTGCTCACACTTTCCACTGCTGAATTCTCAATGAGGACTGGCATTTGTTCTCCCAATGTTCCCTTCCTGAATAATTCCAGTACAATTGTTCTTCTAGTACAATTGGAAGAATTTGTGGAGAAAGCAGTGGAGGTATTTTTCCAGTACCTCCAGGTGCTTGCTAAAGGTAGGTGAGTTCCCAGAAGAATGCAAAAGGATAAAGGTCATTGCTGCTTGGTAGACAATGAGCTTTGGGCAAAATTTTGATTGTGAAACACCAGATGATCAAAAGATGTGCTGGTACATTACAGACAACTATGAAATTTATCATCAAAGTTGGCCTTTGAGAAGAGGTGAAACCCAAACTACTGAAATGGTCTATGTTTTCCAAGGTCTCATCGTGAAGTTTAATTATTGTAAGATAGTTTTGAATCAGTGTTGTAAATTGATGGAGGAGTTTTTTTCTTGTAGATGTTTTATGTAAAGAGAGAGGCAACATTTACCATTTTATGGTTTCTTCCAAAAGTCAATGTCTAATCAATTTACTACCTTATCCTGAATGCCAAGGAACTGGTTCTTCTGGATCAACCTCTCAAAGGTCTTGCTGATGTCCATGCAGACAACATCCACTGCTTTACCTTCATTAACTTTCCCATTAACTTCCTAAAAAAAACCCTGTAAAATTGGTTAGACATGACCTACTACTCACAAAGCTTGTTGACGATTCCTAGTCATTACCTGTATATCCGAATACTTATATATCTGGTCCCTTAGAATAACTCTCAATTAACTATCCTTACTGATGGCAGACACACTGACCTCACGTTTGGCTATGGACACTTTAAATATCTCTGCTAGGGCCCCTGCTATTTCTATACTCACCTCCCATAGGATCCAAGGGAACATTTTGTCAGGCTCTGGGGATTTATCCACCCTAATTTGCCTCAAAACAGCAAGCACCTTCTGATCCGCCATAGGTATATGACCCATGGCCTCACTGCTGCTTTTCCTCACTTCCATAGACTCTGTATCTATCTCCTGAGTAAATACAAATGTAAAATATCCATTTAAAGTCTCCCCTCAGTCTCTTTCAGCTCCACTCTGATCTCCAAGAAGACCAATTTTGTCCCTTGCTATCGTTTTACTCTTAATATATCTGTAGAAGCCCTTGGGATTCACCTTCCTGTTGTCTGCTAGAGCAACCTCATGCTTTCCTTTAGCCTTCCTGATTTCCTTCTTAAACATTGTCTTGCATTTCATGTACTCTTCAAATGCCTCATTTGTTCCTACCTGTCTTTCCTCTGCTTCTTAACTAGGTCCTCAAAATCCCTCAAAAATCAAGGTTCCAAAATCCTGTTATTTTTTGTCCTTTACTCTGACAGGAATGTACAAACTCTTTACTCTCAAAATTTCACTTTTGAAAGCCTCCCCGCCCAGTTACCAAGCCAGTTAACAACCTGTCCCAATCCACACTTGCCAGATCCTTTCTGATACCATCAAAATTGGCCTTTCTCCAATTTAAAATCCAATTCAGACAATCAATCCAAGCCCCGAACTTCATTAGTTGAAAAAGTTATGAAAACATGATGGATTGAATGTTGCTGATATTTAAAAAGCAATAATAAACCCCTCAAAAGTCTTAAAATTAATGGAAATAATTAACTAAATTAACTTTAGTCCCAAAATATTGAATAGTCCAACAGCCCTGTACAGTCAGCTAAACCTGGCACATAGATGCAAGCAAATTTGAGAATTCTGCATTCATACACAAAATTCTGAACTTGTTTATGCTGAGAAATGTCAGTAATTTTGCCTGGACCTACTAGCATTTCTCCAAACAAACTTAGGCCATTACCTTCTCGTGTAGCTGGTGTCAAATTTTGTTTGATTACTGTAAGACTGTAACTGTTAGCTCTTGTACCTATGAGAGTATTGAGATCTCTGCATTTGGGAAATTGAACACTTGGCTGTCCTCCTACCTGCATATAGGCAGAGGCTAAAGAGAAAAGCTCCAGAAGTAAGACAACAAAGAGCTGGTTGCAGGAGACAGAGGAGCAGCTACGGGATTGCTTCATGGACTGGGATGTGTTCAAGGACTCATCAGAGGATCTGAATGAATACACCACAGTTGTCATGGACTTTGTAAAAACAGCCATAGACTGAGTGCATCCCCACAAATTCATTCAGAGTACTCCCCAACCAGAAGATCTGGAAGAACCATGAGATCCACGGCCTGCAGAGGGCCAGATCAGTGGCATTCAGGTCCGGTGACCAAGTAAAATACAAGAAGTCCAGCTAAGGCCTCCAGAAAGCCACCTCACATATGAATTAACAATTCTGGACCATACTTGGATCACTGAAGACTCTCGACAGCTGTAGTAGGGCTTGAATGCTTTCACCACCTACAAGTGAAACCAAGCGACATGGGTGACAAAAAGACTTTGCTCCCAGAAGAGCTCAATGCTTTTTATGCTTGTTATGACCATCAAAACATGGAGGCATCTTCAGGAACCCCAGAACCCCTGATGACTCTGTGATTTCAGTCTCTAACACCAGCAAGAGGGCATTCTTTGGGAGGGTGAACCCATAGAAAGCATCCAGCCCAGATGGGATACCTGGCCAAGTACTAAAGACCTCTGCTGATCAAATATCTTTAACCTCTCACTTAGGCAGTGTGAGGTACCACCTGCTTCAAGTAGGCTTCAATTATACTCATGCCTCAATAATTATCATCCAGTAGCACTCACATCCACTGTGACGAAGTGCTTTGAGAGTTGGTAATGAAACATACCAAGTCACTGAGAAGTGATCTGGATCAACTCTAAATTGCCTACCAGAGCAACAGGTCAACAGCAGATACTATCTCATTGGCTATTTACTCAACCCTGGAACATTTGGACAGCGAAGATGCTCTTCATTGTCTACAGCTCAATATTCGATACCTTCATCCCCTCAAAACTAATCCATAAGCTTCAAGATCTTGGACTCAATTCTTCCTCTTGCAATTAAATCCTTGACTTCCTCACTCACAGACACCAGTCACTTTGGAATGGCAACAACATCTCCTCCACAATCTCCATCAGCACAGGTCCACCACAAGGCTGTGTGCTTAGCCCCCTGCTCTACACTTATGACTGTATGGCTAAGCACAGCTCCAATGCCATATTCAAGTTTGCTGTCAACACCATTGTTGCAGGCCAAATCAAAGGTGGTGATGAATCAATATGTAGGAGGGAAAATATGGCTGATAGGTGCCATTACAACAAGCTCTTATTCAATGTCAACAAGACCAAGGAACATTGAACAGAGAAATCTACAGCACATTACAGGCACTTCAGCCCACAATCTTGTCGCAACTATGTAACCTACTGTAGAAACTGTCTAGAAGTTCCCTAGCACATAGCCTCTATTTTTCTAAGCTTCATGTACCTATCTAAAAGTGTCTTAAAAGACCTTATTGCACCTGCCTCTACCACCTTCATTCAACGTATTCAACGTACCCACCACTCACTGTGTGAAAAAAAAATCTCTGATATTCCCCTTGTACCTACTTCCAAGTACCTTAAAACTATGCCCCCATATGTAGCAATTTCAGCCCTGGGAAGAAGTCTCTGGCTATCCACACGATAAATGCCTCTCATCATCTTATACACTTCTATCAGCTCATCCTACATTGCTCCAAGGAGAAAAGGCCAAGTTCATTCAACCTATTCTCATTAGGCTTTCTCTCAAATCCAGGCAACAACATTGCAAATCTCCTCTGCACTCTCTCTATAGTATCCACGTCCTTCCTGTAGTAAGGTGACCAGAACTGAACACAGTACTTCAAGTGGGATCTAACTAAGGTCTTGCATAGCCGTAACAGTACTTCTTGGCTCTTGAACTCAATCCCACAGTTGGATGAAGGCCAATACACCATACGTCTTCTTAACAACACTGTCAACTTGTGCAGCAGTTTTGGGTGTCCTATGGACACGGACTCCAGGATATTGCTGATCCTCTGTGCTGACAAGAGTCTTACAATTAATATTATACTCAGTCTTCAAATTTGACCTACCAAAATGAACCACTTCACACTGATCTGGGTTGAAATCTATCTGCCACTTTTCAGCCCAATTCTGCATCCTATTGATGTTGCGCTGACAACCCTCTAGACTATCCACAATACACCTAACTTTTGTGTCATCAGCTAACTTACTAACCCACCCTTCTACCTTTTCATCCAGGTCATTTATAAAAATCACAAACAGGAGGGGTACCAGAATAGATCCCTGCAAAACACCACTGGTCACTGACCTCCATGCAGAATACGAACTATCTACAACCACCCTTTGCCTTCTGTGGGCAAGCCAGTTCTGGATCCACAAAGCAAGGATCCCATGTCTCAATACTTTCTGAATGAGACTTGCATAGGGAACCACATCAAATGCCTTACTGAAATCTACAACCACTGCTCTACCTTCACCAATGTGTTTTGTTACATCCTCAAATGATTCAATCAGGTTCTTAAGGCATGACCTGCCTTTGACAAAGCCACGTTGACTATCCCTAATCAGATTATGTCTCTCCAAATGGAGTTGATTATTGACTTCAGGAAGATGAAACAGCTTCAGAATAGAGGGCGTCTTTTAGAACAGAGATGAGGAAGAATTTCCTCCTCATTTTTGCCTTTGACAAGGGGTCCCACACATGAGTCTACTTACCAAGAGCCCATGGTATTAAAGGAAAGTTTCTAAGATGGTTAATGCATTGGCTGATTGGAAGAAGGCAGCCAGTGGGAATAAAAGGATTCTTGTCTGGTTGGTTGCCAGTGACTAGTGGTATTCTGCAGGGGTTAGTGTTGGGACCATTTCTTTTTATCCTGTACATAAATGATTTGGATGATGAAACAGATGGCTTTGTTGCCAATTTTGCAGATGATACAAAGATTGATGGAGGGGCAGGTAGTGTTGAGGAAACAGGTAGGATGCAGAAGGACTTAGACAGATTAGTAGAATGGGCAAGAAAGTGGCAAATGAAATACAATGTTGGAAAATGCATGGTCATGCACTTTGGTAATAGAAATAAATGTGCAGACTATTTTTTAAATGGGGAGAAAATACAGGAATCTGAGATGCAGAGAGACTTGGGACTTGTGCAGAACACCTTAAAGGTTAACTTGCAGGTTGAGTCGGTTGGTGAGGAAGGCAAATGCAATGTTAGCATTCATTTCAAGAGGTCTAGTATACAAGAATAGGGATGTGATGCTAAGGATTTATAAGGCATTGGTGAGGCCTCACCTTGAGTATTGTGTACAGTTTTGGGCTCCTTACCCTAGAAGAGATATGCTAGCTTTGAAGAGGGTCCAGAGGAGATTCACAAGGATGATTCCAGGAATGAAAGGATTATCATATAAGGAACATATGATGGATCTGGATCTATACCTACTGGAATTTAGAAGGATAAGGGGAGGATTTCATTGAAATCTTTCGAATGTTGAAAGTCCTAGACAGAGTAGATGTGGAAAGGATGTTTCCCATTGTGGGAGAGTCTAGGACAAGAGGACACAGCCTCAGGATAGAGGTGTATCCATTCAAAACAGATGCAGAGAAATTTCTTTAGCCAGAGGGTGGTGTATTTGTGGAATTTGTTGCCACATGCAGCTATGGAGGCCAGGTTGTTGGGTGTATTTAAGGCAGAGATTGATAGCTTCTTGATTAGACATGGCATCAAAGGTTATGAAGAGAAGGCTGGGAAATGATGCTGAGGAGGAGGGAAAAAAAGGGTTAGTCATGATTGAATGGCGAAAAAGGCTTGATGGGCCAAATTGCCTAATTCTGCTTCTATGTCTTATGGAATTTCTTTAGCCAGAGAGTGGTGAATCTATGGAATTCTTTGTCACTGGAGGCTGTCTTTATGTATATTTAAAGGAGGTGTTGATAGATTCTTGATTGGTCAGAGCATGAAGGGATATGGGGAGAAGGCAGGATTTTGGGGCTGAAATTAACAGTGGATCAGCTGTGATGAAATTCCAGACCAGACTTGATGGGCCAAATAGCCTAATTCTGCTCCCATATATTATGGTCCTGTTGTCTAAACCAGAAGTCCATGAGCCAGTCCTCGCTGGAGGATCAGAGGTGGAAAGGCCAGCAACTTTATATTGCTTGGTGTTATAATTTCAAAGGATCTATCCTGGCTCCAGCACCTAAGTGCCATGATGAAGAAAGCATGGCAGTTCCTTTACCTTTTTAGAAGTTTGTGAAGATTCAGCACATCATCTAAAACTTGGACAAATTTCCAAAGATGTGAGGTTGAGAGTATATTGACTGGTTGCATCACAGCCCGGTATGGTAGCACCAATGCCCTTGAATGGAAAAGCCTACAAAAAGGAATGGATATGATCTAGTCCATCATTGGAAAACCCTCCCCACCATTGAGCACACGTACATGGAGTGCTGATGCAGGAAAGCAGCATCCCTCATCAGGAACCCACACCATCCTGCATGTACTCTTCTCACTGCTGCCATTAGGAAGAAGATACAGGAGACCCAGGACCCACACCGCCAGCTTCAGGAATCGTTACTACCCCTCAAGCATCAGCTTTTTGAACTAGTGGGTAATTTCATTTAATTTCTCTGTCCCATTATCAAACTATTTCCACAACCTGTGGATTCACTCTCAATGACTCTTCATCTCATGTTCTTGATATTTATTGCTTATTTAGTAGTATTATCTTTTTTTAGTATTGGCACAATTTGTTGTTTGTACATCCTGCTGGGTGTTTTTTTTTAATTCTATTGAGTTTCTTTATTTACTGTGAATGCCCACAGAAAAAAGAATCTCAGGGTTGGATATGGTTACTTTGAATTTTAATTACAGAGATTCACTGCTGAGCAGATTTTAAACATTATCTAAGAAGAGAAAATTTGCAGATGCTTGCAATTAAAGTAACAGAAACAAAATGCTGGAGGAATGTAGCATGCCAGGCAGCATCTATGGAAAAGAAGACAGTTGACGTTTCAGGCCAAGACCCTTCAACAGGTCTGGGAAAAAGAGATGAGGAAGCTTCTTATTCTCTTTTTTCCAGTCCCGATGAAGGGTCGCGGCCCGAGCCACTGACTACTTTTTCTGAAGATTTTTTCTATCTTTTTCTATTTTTTTCTATCTTTTCTAAAGATGCTGCCAGGCCCATTGAGTTCCTCCAGCATTCTGTGTTTAAACATCCTCTGATTGTTTATTGCCACACACAAGGTACCAGATATGTTCAGGACTACTTACATTCTTAAAGAGGAAAGACACATAGTGTTCGTAAAAAAGAAATGTCCTGACATAGTATAACAATAATATAATGTAGTACTGTGATAACATTCCTATAAAGAGCATTAGGACTGTTGATCTGTATTACATTTGCTGACCAAATGTAACATGCACAAAATGCTGGACAAACTCAGCAGGGAATCAGAGTAAGAAGGTGCGGAGGGAGGGGAAGAAGAACCACAAGGTGATAGGTGAAACCAAGATGGAGGTGAGGGGTGAAGTGAAGAACTGGGAAGTTGACTCGTGAAAGAGATGCAGGGCTGGAGAAGGGAGAATCTGATAGGAGGGGACAGCAGGCCATGGAAGAAACAAAAGTGGGAGGAGCACCAGAGGGAGATGATAGGCAGATAAGAAGATAATGTGAGAGAGGAAAATGGGAATGGGGAAGTGTGAAGGAGTGGGAGCATTACTGGAAGTTCGAAAATTCGATGTTCATGCTATCAAGTTGGAGGCTACCCAGATGGAATATAGGGTGTTGGTCCTCCAAACTGAGTGTGGCCTCATTGTGACAGTACAGAAGGCCATGGACTGACATAGAAACATAGAAAACCTACAGCACAATACAGGCCTTTTGGACCACAAAGCTATGCCGAACATGTCCTTACCTTCGAAATTACCTAGGGTTACCCATAGCCCTCTATTTTTCTAAGCTCTATGTACCTGTCCAAGATTCTCTTAAAAGACCCTATCATATCCACCTCCACCACCGTTGCCGGCAGCCTATTCCATGCACTTAGTACTCTCTGTGTATAAAAAAAAAACTTAGCCCCGACATCTCCTCTGTACCTACTTCCAAGCACTTTAAAACTATGCCCTCTTGTTTTAGCTATCCCAGCCCTGGGAAAAAGTCTCTGACTATCCACACGATCAATGCCTCTCATCATCTTATACAAATCTATCAGGTCACCTCTCATCCTCTGTTGGTCCAAGGAGAAAAGGCCAAGTTCACTCAGCCTATTCGCATAAGGCATGCTCCCCAATCCAGGCAACGTCCTTGTAAATCTCATCTGCACCCTTTCTATGGTTTCCACATCCTTCCTGTAGTGAGGTGACCAGAACTGAGCACAGTACTCCGAGTGGGGTTTGACCAGGGTCCTATGTAGATGGAACATTACCTCTTGGCTTCTAAATTCAATTCCATGATTGATGAAGGCCAAAGCACCAAATGCTTTCTTAACCACAGTGTCAACCTGCGCAGCAGTTTGAGATTCAAAGCTGTTGGAACAGGAATGGGAAGTGGAATTAAAATGGGTGGCCACTGGGAGATCCCACTTTTCTGGTGGACAGTGCATGGGTACTCATTGAAGCAGTCTCCCAATCTGCGTCGGGTCTCTCCAATGTAGAGGAGACCACATCAGGAGCATCAGATACAGCAGATAACCCCAGTAGACTCACAGGTGAAGTATTGCCTCACCTGGAAGGACTGTTTGGACCCTAAATGGTAGTGAGGGAGGAGGTGTAAGGGCAGGTGTAGCACTTGTTCTGCTTTCATGGATACGAGCCAGGAGGGAGATCAGTGGGGAGATACGAAAGGACAAGGAAATTGTGTAGGAAGTAAAAAAAGCAGAAAATTAGAAAAACTTTAGAAAGCAGAAAGTGGGGAGGGGTAGATGTGGGATTCCACTGGAGGTGGCCAATGAATAAATGTAAGTTGTTGCTGTAAAGCATACCTGACACATCTTTGATGACAGCTAGTCCCTCACATAAACAGGCTGAAGGACAATGCAGCTAATAATGTTATCAGCTTTCAAAGTCTGGGATTGTAATAACTGTTATTAATTTAATATTGGATATATACTCCTCTAAGAATTGTAGACACACACCATATATGTTAGTATACTTTTTGTTTCTGCAAGACTAGGAATCATTGGTCAGACTGTAAGACTGTAGATGTGCAGCGAGAAATGGGGGTTTGCTCAATGTAATCCATTTATGGTATAACTGTGTTGGATAGTTCAAATAACCACCTCTCTTATAGTATTTTAGTGAGTAAATGAGATAAGAACACTGAGACAGAAGTAGACAAAAGAAATCACATTCTGCTGATTGACTGATTCTGTGAGTTGTAAGTTTTGTAAGGTTTGAGGGGTGGACAAACTTGAAATGTCACTGTAAAGTATTTTTCCTCTAGGCTTTTATAGCAAACTCAACACTTTGCCTTTGTGATGGTGTTTTGCTTTACTCTGCATTTGTTGTGGAATGGTATAGCAAAGATTCCAGATAAAAACAAAGAGAAGAAATATGTTTTTCATTCATCTTACAAGAGTGTGACAGATATACTGTATGACCATAATATTTAGTACACCCTAAGTACCATGTTCCCATTGCCAAGTTTACAGATCCAACAATGAAGTTAAATAAACTTTGTAACATTTAGCATCAAGATGAGAGGTGTATCAGGTAATATGTAAATATTTATTCTTCTCGTTTCAGTGGGTACTTCAATTGAATCCACCATTCCACAAGCAGTAGTTTATCCTTATGTAAGATAAATATCAGTTTGTATCTCTATCATGTATTGCTGATCTTACAAAGTATGTTTAGGTTAATGCTCTATATTTCTGTTTCAATGGGGGAAGTATTGTAAACCTAGATTGCTGTCAGAGTGCATTGAAGCATGTTTATATCAGCAGTTCTGAATTCAAGGGTAAGGGACAATTTAACACTACTTTCATTCCCACTTAACCATCCGTTTTCCGGAGGGGGAGTACAAAAGACACCTGTTTCTGGAAAGATAATGTCTATAACTATATCTATCTGATGAGGTGACCCAAAATCAGTGTGCAGTTTTTCAGGAGCATGGCAGATGTAATTATATTCCAGCTTCATGTTCAAAAGAAATTTGCACCTGTCAAAAGTATATTACTACTAGTTGTGTGTGTTGCTCAGATTTCCAGCATCATCGGCAGATTCTCTTGTTTGTGATTTGATTACTACATATCTTGATTTCTACAAAATAATGACTATTGACTACTACTGTAATTGTGTTTCTTAGTGCATTCCTGTAAGCTGTTTGAAAGTTGGGTAAAATTTAATTTACAGAAACATCAGATTTGTGAATTTCAATGTATCAGCCTTATCCTCCAAACCCTTATTCCTATTTAACAACATTAATCAAACCATCTTGCCCTTATTGTTTGAATTTCTGGCTACTTAATTTGCCAACTGCTTATAAACAATATAATTTCACTAAGTGGGAGTAGACAAGGAGAAAGCTCAACTGAAAACTGTATTTTGTGAGAACAGAGGGTAATTTTGATGTTGGGTAGCAACATGTTGGATGGGAAATGCTTGACAGATTAGTCATTTTTTGATAGTCTTTTGATTCTTGTGCTGAAACTATTTTATTCCAACTCTGTTATCTATCAAAGTCATATCACATACATGGACCAGTAAAGGCATTTTTGGGCATCCTATGTAAAAAGAAGTATTTTTTTAATGGAAACTTATTTTATAATTGGTATATCAGGGAACAGTCACAAATGATTCCAGACTTATAACAATTGTCATAAGGTATGCTTCAACAATTAAATTCTATTTTAGTGAGTGAAAGGAAAATGCAGTGGAATGACACAGGCCTTTGAAATGCTGAAAAGAGAAGAAATAGGGAACAAGAATTTCAGTTGGAAAAGTTCAAAATAATTTGAAATGTTGAAAAAAAGTACATAGAGATCCAGAATAACTTCCCAGATCAGAAAACATTCTATTATTTTTAAGATTGGTATTCGAGTTTCTGTGATTACAGCATGTAATATGAAAGGAATAATTTCACTTAAATAGTCAAAAATGACATGTAATGAGATACTTCCAAAATAATTTGTTCTAAGCTTTAAACAGTTTTGAGAAGCAAGCAAAAAAAAATCTGTAAACAAAAAGTTGATTGCCAACTGTAGTTTCAATGCTACAGTCTTCACATGCAAAGTTTTCACAGTGGAATTCAGAATGTTCTCCTGGCTAGTGCCAAGTTGAAATAGAAGAGAGAGCTTTCCTTATAGATGATTACAATTCTTTGTCAGCTTCTGCTATTACTGTCTGAAGACTTCATTGAAGAAATGACAAATGTGATGAATAATTACAATTTGTGACAATTCTATAGCCACCCATGTTCAAATTTAAATTTCAAAGTCCAAAGTAAATGTATTATCAAACTACATATATGTCACCATATATAACCCTGAAGTCATTTTCTTGTGGACGTGCTCATAAATCAAATAAATGTAATAGAATGAATGAAAGACCACACCAGCAGTGTGGACAACAAGTGTGCAAAAGACAGCAAACTGTGCAAATACAAAAATAAAGAAAATAAATAAATAATGATGGTAATAAAAAATAAGCAATAATTTTTGAGAACGTGAGATAAAGAGTCCTTGAAAATGAGTCAATAGGTTGTGGAACAGTTCCGTGATGGGGCAAGTGAAGTTGAGTAAAGTTCTCCCCTCTGGTTCAGGAGCCTGATGGTTAAGGGCTAATAACTGTTCATGAACCTGGTGGTGTGAATCCTGAGGTTCCTGTACCTTCTTCCTGATGGCGGCAGCGAGAAGAGAGCATGACCTGCTTGGTGGAGGTCCCTGATGATGGAAGCTGTTTTTCTGTGACAACAGTCCGTGTAGATGTGCTCAATGGTGGGGAGGGCTTTAGACATGATGATCTGGACTGTATCCATTACTTTTTGTAGGATTTTCTGTTCAGGGGCATTGGTGTTTCCATACCAGGCTGTGATGAAGCCAGACAATATACTCTCCACCATGCATCTATAGAAGTTTGTCAAAGTTTAGATGTCATGTCAAATATTCACAAAATCCTAAGAAAGTAGAGGCACCATGTACTATTTCGTAACTGCAAATACATGCTGAGTCCAGGACAGATCCTCTGAAATGATAACAAGTTGCTAACTCTCTTCACCTCTGATGCCCCAATGAGAACTGGTTTGTGGACCTCCAGTTTCAGTAATCAGCTCCTTGGTCTTGCTGACATTGAGTAAGAGGTTTTTGTTATTGCACAACTCTGCCAGATTTTTAATCTCCCTCCTATATTTGGATTCATCACCACCTTTGATTTGGCCCACAACAGTGGTGTCATCAGCAACCTTGAATATGGCATTGATATAGTCATAAGTATAAAGCAAGTAGAGTAAGGGGTGAAGCACACAGCTTTAAGGTGTACCTGTGTTGATGGAGATCGTGGAGGAGATGTTATTACCAATCCAGACTGACTGGGGTCTGCAAGTGAGGAAATCGAGGATTCAGTTGCACAAGGAGGTATTGAGACCAAGGTCTTGAAGCTTTTGATTAGTTTTGAGGGGATAGTAGAAGTGTAGGCAGTAAAGAGCATCTTAATGTATACACCTTTTGCAGTCCAGATGTTCCAGAATTGAGTGCAAAGCCAATGAAATGGCATCTGCTGTTGACCTGTTGTGCCAGTAGGCAAAATGGAGCAGATCCAAATCACTTCACAGGCAGTAAGTGATGTGTTTCATCACCAGTGTCTCAAAACACTTCATCACTGTGGATGTAAGTACTTCTGGACGATAGTCACTGAGGCTATTCTTCTTATATTCTTCTTAGACACCGGTATATTTGTACTTGGCTAGTACCTGTTTAATACTTACTGACTTCATTTCAAATATTAAATAATCCAATGTAGTTTAGCATATTTTTCTATGAATAAGGAACTATCTTGGATAGCCTCCAAGTATATACAAATAATTTCTGCTCTTTGCTTCTGATGCAGGTAGCAGCCAACTTCATTTTGCTGATTAACTTTTCTGATTATTGTGTGGCAACATGACTAATAGTGCTGTTGAATGGCTCCATATCATAGCATGAGGCCCAGGACTGTGAATGGCTAATGATACTTAAAGCAAGGTTGGACTACTTAAATTTGAATAATTAAAATTTTCTTCTTTCTTAAGACGGGTGTACAAGTGGAAGAAGCCATTGTTGAAACCATAGAGTCATTCACCACCAAAACAGGCCTTCTGTCCACCAAGTCTACACCAATCAAATCAAGTCAAGCTTATGATGATGTAAATAAGCATGTTGAGATCCAGGTACAATGAAAAACCATCTTGCAGCAACATCACAAACACATATTGTAGGAACAGATAGCACAGAAATGTATACATAATTTATGCAAAAAGTTAAAGAGAAAAAAATCTGCAAAGTAAGACATGAATGCAATAAAAAGACACATTCATGGACAAGTCTATGGTAGTGCGAGAGGTAGTCTGTACAGTTCTGTTGCTGACATAGGATGAGGGTTGGGCAACTCGGTTAATGAACCTGATGGTTCATTTACTCTGGTTGCTACAGTATATTTTCCTCCAGGCAGTTCCATCATTTCTCCACAGATTCCTTCATTCACCTACAAAATAGGAGCAATTCCTGGTGAACAATTAACCTAACAATACCTATGCTTATTTGTTCATTTACTTAAAGATTCAGCATGGTAGCAGGCACTTCGAGCCCAGTTACACCCTTGTCTCCAATTAACTTACAAACCCATTTGTCTTTGGAATGTGTGAGGAAGCCACAGCCTCCAGACTAAAGGCTGATTTATACTTGTGTGTTGCATCGATGCCATAGGTACGCATACCCTACGCCATACCTACGCCGTACCCTATGCTGTAGGGTGGCATTCACCTCTCCAGAAAGGTTACTCACACGTCACGGCGACACAGACCACAACAACTGTGATTGGTCTGCCTGGTAGCATCGCATTTCCTCCTACGCATTTCCGGTTGCTTCTTCTTCGCCATGTCTGTAGGCTGTGTGTACACCAATGCGAAGTAGATGAACCAAATTGTCAAATCTAGCTGCCGACACGCGAAAATGTTTGAAATGCATTTCCTCGTCCATGTCTCTCACGAAGAAACTCAACACAGTGACATAGAAACCCCACCTCCAACTAGCGTTTTGGCGCACACCAACGCATGCTCGCTACAGCGTAGAGTGACACAGAAGTGGAAATCAGGGTTACGGTGTAGGCTGCAGCATAGCCCGTACGCACAAGTATAAATCAGCCTTAAGCCCAAGTGGTCATGTGAAGAACATACAGAGAGTGGTGGTATAGAACCCAGGTCGATGTCCCTGTAATAGTATTATGCTGACAGCTGCATCACCATGCTGTTCGAAAAGACATGTGTCTTTAGGATTTGGAAGGAAACCAGGGGAAGCCTGGAGGAAAGATCTGCATTTATGGGAAGAACATGTAAACTCCTCACAGACAGCATCAAAGTTCAAAGGAATATTTATTATCAGATTACATACATATAACTGCATACAACTCTAAGATTCTTTTTCCTGTGTGTATAATCAATAAATCTATAGAATAGTAACTCTAAACATGATCAATGAAAGAGCAAGAGCATAGAAGACAACAGACTATACAAATGCAAATATAAATAAATAGCAATAAATAATGAGAGCATGAAATAACAAGATAAAGAGTCCTTAAAGTGAGATCATTGGTTGTGGGAACATTTTAGTAGGTGAGTGTAGATATCTGCTTTTGTTTAAGAGCCTGATGGTTGAGGGGTAATAACTGTTCTTGAACCTGGTGGTGTGAAACCAGAGGCTCTTGTACCTTCTATCTGATGGCAGCAGCAAGAAAAGAGCATGGCCTGGGTGGTGAGGATCTCTGATGATAGATGCTGCTTTTGTATAACAGCATTTCATGTAGATGTGCTCAATGGTTGGGCGGGCTTTACCCATGATGTACTGGGCTGAATCCACTACCTTTGTAGAATTTTCCACTCAAAGACATCAGAGGTCAGGTCAGCAAACCCAGGTTGCTGAAGTATGAGGCAAGAGCTCAACACTGTGCATTCCTCACCCCAACCTCCAACTGGTACTGACCCGCATAAGGGATAGAGAGAGCAGGCTCCAAGATTTCCCTGTGCTGCTATGGGAGCCTTGCTGGAAAGAAGGAGCAACATCACAGGGAGTCAAGATACACTCCGGAAGATGCTAATGATATCATTGATCTAGTTTTTGAAAACATAGATGGGCCTTCAGTGACCCTATAGTCAGAGTTTAAGGTTGCTGACTGCAAATTCAATTACCATACCCTCCTGAAGAAACACTGACAACACTGGCTATAGACATCCCCACCCCCACCACATTACTCTCAAATCAACAAAGCATCTCCTTTTTTTAAAGATTCAGCTTATTCACTTATGTAAAATCCATAGCAAAAGTATCACTGCAGTTAACAGTAGCTGGAATCATAATGGTGCTCTGAGTCAAGTAAGTATAAGTAGGTCTCCTGTTATGGGTTACAGTTTAATCCTATTTGCCTTTTAAGATAGGTACAAACTTTGTTTTGTGCCAATTTTTTTTTAATCCTTTCTGGTGGTTCTTATGAATGTTTCAGTCCAAGTTACGATGAATGGGAAATTGATTTCTTGTGGGCTGAAAGGAAATGAGTAAGTTATGTGTTTTATATTATTTGCAGAAGCACAGCACAAAAAGGAGACAATTTCCGATGCAACAGTGTTCATTTACTTTGCTTGGACATTTTGTCTAAGTTAGTTGAATATATATATGGGTTAATAAGCTAATGTTATTTGCAATAAGACACCTTCATTCACAATATCCTTTCAAAATCAGTTGATGAAGATCTACCATAATATTGATGTACATTACAAACTGAAATTCTAAACTTAGAAGAGCAAAGTTTTAACAAAATAAAATCAATTGTTATGATAACCAAAACAAGTTCAGTCCATAGACCCAATTCAGCTTTTACTTTCTAAATCACTTTTTCATTACTTGAGGAATTTGCTATGCAACTTATTATTTCTCTTTCAATGTCATGAATAATGTTTTAATAGAATATTATGGGAATTTACGATGTATATTTTTTTAAAGTAAACACACACAAAAGCAAAAGCATGGTTTTATTCACTAACCCAGATGACTAGATTTTCACTGATTAGTTGCCAGATTAATGTTACAGAACACTCAGTTAAGCATTAGTTCCTGTGCAATTTTCAGTTATTTTATCAGTAGATAAACGGGAAACAATAAAACCTATTGTTGCCATTGTACAAATAATTACTATCTGCTCTATCCTTCAGATTAAACAAATGAACTCTTAAGGAATTTGTAACAGTTCCAGATTCTACAAGGGAGATAGATTATAATCATTAATTCAAATGTAACTAAATTCAAATGACAGCAGTATTCAAACAGTTGATTACTGCAATGAAAAGAAAATCACTGGCACGATCACACTTATGCTAAGTGTGGTATTGTCCCAAGAAGGTTTAGAATTAATGGTTGCTGAAAAAGTTGAGAGAAACTTTGCCTATTTTCCAATTGTACTCTATTCCTGGAGCATATTACACAATTTGGCACATTTCACTGAAATTACATCACTGCCAATAGATACTGATTTACTAAATGTAGATGATTACATAAATGATATGATGAATTAACATGCAATTAAATCTTTAAATCACCACAATGCTTTGAAAAATTGAATCAAATTAAGGAATGATTCTAGCTATTATACAGTGCCACTTCTGTATAATTATACAACAATAAGCATTGCTCTAAATTTGAGGCAGCAATTTTGCATTTGAATTCTCATAAACATCTGAATTTTAAGGGGGTGGGAAGGGAGAGGTTAATCTCTTGTAGAATAAAAGCCAATATTAAAGTGCTCCAGTTATCATGATATTTTAAATTTGAAGTGTCCATGCATTAATGAAAACTTGTGTCCTGCTACATATGCACAAATATAGAACAGTTTTATAGGCTAACTCAGCAGCATTTATTGTGGATGTTTCTCTCAAAAGAGTTTGTGATTATCAAGTTTTTTTATCCCTTCCACATATTCCCAACACACCTCCTGGCATCCTCGATCCTAGCTCATAGTATCTCCACCCAACTAGAGGCATGTCGTACCACTTCCTGCCATGGACTCACCACATCCTGCCACTTCCACCACACCAGCAGTATGTTCTGAACACTTTGTGCTGGATTGTGCTGCTCTTCTGCTGATAGCTCCATAGAAAACACATGGCCAATCAAAGAATACTAATCAGTTTATTCCTAACTTCAGTGCAGAAGGCACAAATGAACAGTAGATCAGATGCCAGCACTGAACTTGGCGCTGAGTTTAGGGAGGGAGCACGTATGTCCTTAGCTGAAAAGATGCATATACTTTACAAGTGACCTTTCAGTATTGTGCAGCAATGGTGGATTATATTGTGTTACTATTCATTTGAATGGGGACATTGTCCTTGACAGAAAAGGGAAGTGCAGATTAGTGGCTTGGTTTCTTTCATTCACATTTAATGGTTATAAATACTTCCTTGTGCATGAAGTTCTTTTGAAATGAATTCTTCTCAAGAGATTTTAAGTGTTTGTATCATCATAGACATTTAAAAGTAGTTCAAAAGTCATTGATATCAGTGATGAAAGGTCATCAAGTCACGTGAAAGGCAGGGCCTTGAAATCCTCCATCTGAGGCCTAGTTACTGCTCGTGGATCATAGCTGCGGAGTGAAGTCTGGATCTCAGTTAGGCAGGTGGGACTACAAAGGGCAGCCCTGGTAATAGTGCAGGAGGTGGGCACAGTTGACAAGGTAGATCGAGCATGATGCAATGCTTTATCTTTTGTTGAGTAGTCAGCTCTGGACTGTGTATTGTTCAAATAAGAGAACTGTCTCTGGGTTGTTTGAAGTGAACAAGTGGCTCCATTCAAATGAAAACCATGTGTTAAAATGGACTTGGCCCCTTCTTGCACCTTCCAGAGGTTTAACCATGTGTTCCATTGGCTCACAACCCAGGTGTTAAATATCCACTGCAGTTTCTAGATTCATTAAAATCACTTGATTGAATTTGCTGGTAACATGCAATTCCCTGCTAGTCATTTATTTCAGTATTATGATTGTCCTAAATTGACTTTCTCTGGTAGAAAACCCATTAAGGCATGAAAATTATAATAGACACAGATATAATGTAACATGCTTTGAAATGACACACTGTTGAGAGGTACAATTCTTTGGGGGTTGCAGGCAGATGCACAATTACCTTGAACACATTTCAAAACACATTTCTGTGAATTGTAGTCAAAAAAATAGCTATAGGCATTTTTAAAAGAGTAGCATTTTCTATATTTGCTACAGAAAGTATCAATAAATAATTTGTTATGGGAAGTAAATAATCTTGTTATAGAAGAGAGAAAGTATTTCCATGTTATTTCAATAGATTCATGCTTTGTCTCTATATGTGTGAATATCTTCTAGGATTTGAAGGATTTTTTTGGAGCTTCATGACTGACTAAAATATTTAAACAGCTATTTTAGTTGGTTAATCCCTTCCATCTTCAACATCAAATTGGTAAAACTTTGGGCGACAAACATTTTAAAGGAAAATTTATACATATTCTCAGCTTGGTCACAAAATCTAGAATTGTACTTAATAGGCTTTTAAAACCACATACCAGAAACAGAAAGAAATAATATGGGAAGTTTCAAAACACAAAAATGCTTCTGCATGATCAATTTAATTAATATTAAATGATTAATATATCTTTAATTATATGTCTTAGCAGGACGTAGGGTGCTTTTTTTGAACAAGAGGAGATCCTTGCTTATCAACACTTCTCCAGAAAAGTTACATGTTTTTGGATTGTAAGCTTTTTACAGATATCTGAGCATTTTCTCAGAGATGGGGACATCCAGCTGGAGGTGGAGGGGATGTACTAGCAGTGTGTTTTATTGCTGGAGAAACAATGGAAATGTGTTATCTGATGTACCTGCTACTGTATATCCCCTGCTAATTTTCAGTCATTGTAATTACTGATATCAACAGCATACTTCAGAATATCTTAAGAACTATTTAATTAATAAAATGTAACGTTTTATCAGATGAATGAGCATAGTATTCAGTAGCATGCCTCTGAACCCTACTGCAATAAGCATATACAACAATTCCTCTCTGTGCAACAGAGGACACACATCATCGTACAATAGTCTCTGTTTTATTATTTTGTATATTATTGTTGCACACTATCGTACATTACTAAATTATTGTTCTGTATTTTATTATTAGTTATTACTATTATTTATTATGAAGTCTGTTTTTAAATGTTGCTGCTGTAATGAAATAATTTCCCACTCAGGATCAATAAAGTACTTATTATTATTATTATTATTATTATTATTATTATTATTATTATTATTATTATTATTATTATTATTGTTGTTGTTATTGTTGTTGTTGTTATTATTATTTCTGAATCCTAGGCAACCCTGGGACCCCAGTCAATTTTCTCTGGTCAAAGATCAGACCTAGTCTCTACTTTCTCATATTAGATTTCTCAGATTCTCAGAAATGGTGATGGAAAGAATTTTCAAAAGTTTCAGTACTTGAAACAATATCATTGAATGTAAGGTCCATCCTCTTATGAGTTTCAGTGAATGAGTTATCGATGTATTAGAGCTCAGGTTCTGTTTTTGCACACAAGAGCTGCTTGTACTCTGTAGCTCAATGCAAAGTCAACATTGAGTTTATTGCTATGTGCCAACTACATGTGTGGACAGAACTTCATACAAGTAGCGTTGATGAGAAAAACATAAATTGAACATGAATTATTCTCAAATGTTACAGAAAAACACAATTAAAGTAAAAAGTGCAAAGTCCATTTTAGTGCAAAGTGGTCAAAGTGATTGTAGTTTTGCTAACCTTTAGTGATTTAGTTCACTTTGAAGAACTGAATGGTTGAAGGGAAGAAGTTGTTCCTGAACCTGGTGGTGTGGGTGTTATGATACATGGTGGTTTCCAGAATTTCGACACTATAACTCTCTGGAGTATGGATAGCTGGCACGGCCCAGTTTGGGATTCAGAACCATCCTGCGGATTGGTTGCCATGTTTTGGCGCCAGGATTTCTGTATTTAAAGAGCAACTGATTGGAGTTTCGGTGCTCAATCATAAAAGCCCAGCTTGGGTTATTGTCTGGCATTTTGTTCTCATTTCAGTCTCATACCATGCCTTGAACCCCAGCACTTGAGTCCTAACTATCCTCATCCAGGTTTCTTGTCACAGTGGACTTCAGACCTCTTCCTCCTGTCCACTGTGAAAAGATGGCATGGCCTGAATGGTGGGGATCTTTGATGGCAGATATCTTCTTGAGGCAGCACTTCCTGTAGATACTACCAGCAGTGGGGAGGAATTTTCCCATGGTGTACTGAGCAGAATCCACTACCCTCTGTAGCTTCTTACGCTCTTGCACATTCAAATTGCCTTACCAGACCATGATGCAACCAGTCAGGATACTTTTAACAGCACATCTGTAGAAGTTTATTAGAGTGTTCAATGACAAACCAAACCTGCTTAACCTCCTTAGAGGTTATGATTGTTATGTTTTTGTTATGATTGTGTTGGACCCAGGATAGGTCACCCAATATGTTAAAACTCAGGAATTTCATGGTGCAAAATCTCTCAAGGTTGTTGATTGTCCCGGTAGGGACTAACGAGGATATGTTCACCCTCCTTCCACTTCTGCTCTTTAGCTTTGCTGATGTTGAGCAAAAGATTCTTTCTGTGGCAACACTCAATCTATCTCACTCCTGTCTGCAGACTCATTACCACCTATGATTCGTCCAACAATAGTAATGCCATTGTCAAATTGGAAGATGAGATCAGAACTGTGTGTATAGAGATTAGAGCAGTAGGCTAAGCACACAACCGTGAGGTGCACCTGTGTTGATGATCAGCAAAGAGGAAATCTTGTTACTGATCCTCACTGACTGATGTCTGCCAGTGAGGATGTATCCAGCTGCAGAGGAGGTACAGAAGTTCATGTTATGAAGCTGGATGATGACTTTGGATTGGATAATTGTGTTGAATGGCAAGCTGTAGTAGATGGATGGCAGCCTAACGTATGTTGTCAGATGGTTCAGAGCAGAGTGAAGAGCCAGAAAAATCACATCTGCTGTTGACCTTTCTGACACAAGGAAACTTGGAATAGATCAAGGTCATCTCTAAGGCTAGAACAGATTTATAATGTGACCAACTTCTCCAAGAACTTCAGTATTAATTGTGATTGATGGAAGCACAATTGACAGTAGTCATTAAGGCAGGTCACCATGCTCTTAGACCATAGGACTATAAGATATAGAAGTAGGATTAGGCCACTTGGCCCATTAAGTCTGTTCCACCACTTGATCAGGCTGATCCATTTCCCTCTCAAACCCATTATCCTACCTTCTCCCCATAATAATTTACACACTCACTTATCAAGAATCTATCAACTTCCACCTTAAATACACTGAATGACCTGGACTCCACAACTGCCTGTGGCAATGAATTTTACACATTCGTCGCCTGCAGGCTAAAAAAATTCCTCCTCATCTCCATTCTAAATTGATGTCTGTCTATTCTGAGGTCATGACCACCAGTCCTAAGAGTCCCTTACTAAAGGAAACATCTTCTCCACATCCACTTTATCTAGGCCTTTCAACATTAGATAAGTTTCAATAAGTTCCTCCCTCATTCTTCTAAATTCCAGTGAGTACAAACACAAAGCCATCAATTCTGTCATCCAAAACATTGATATACAACATAAAAAGAAATGGTCCCAACGTCAACCCGTGTGGAACACCATTAGTCATCAGCAGCTAATTAGAAAAGGCTGCTTTTATTCCCACTCTTTGCCTCCTGCCAATCAGCCACTGCTTTATCCATGCTAGAATTTTTCCTGTAATGCCATGGGCTCTTACCTTGCTAGGCAGCCCCATGTGTAGCACTTCAGCAAAGGTCTGCTGAAAATCCAAGTAGGAAGATTACCAACAGATTTGATAGGAAAGATTTTCTCCAAGAACCCCCAAACCTCATCCTTAACATTTGACTCCAACATCTTCCCAACCACTGAAGTCAGCTTTACTGGTCTATAGTTTCATTTCTTCTCCCTCCCTACCTTCTTGAAAAGTGGAGTAACATTCAATCCTCCAAAATCATGCCAGAATCTATTGCTTCTTGAAAGATCAATACTAAAGCCTCCTCAATCACTTCAACTTCCTCTTTTAGAACCCTGGGATGTAGTCCATCTGGTCTAGGTGACTCAGCTACCTTCAGACCTTTCAGCTTCCCAAACAACTCTCCTTAGTAATAGCAACTGCACTCAGTTCTGCCCCCCGACACTCTTGAGCTTCCATCATACTGCAAGTGTCTTCCACAGTGAAGACTAATGCAAAATACTTATTTAGTTCATCCACCATTTCCATGTCCCACACTACTACCTCTCCAGCGTATATTTTCAGTGGTCCAATATCTAAATTTGCCTAGCTTTTACTCTTTATATATCTGAAAAAACTTTTGGTATCCTCTTTGATATTATTGGTTAGCTTACCGTCATATTTCATCTATTCTCTCCTTAAGGCTTTTTAGTTGCCTTCTGCTGGTTTCTAAAGGCTTTCCAATCTAATTTCTCACTAATTGTTGCACTATTAAATACACTTTATTATAGGCATACTCAATATATCCATAATAAAATAATAAACGGTGCGTATAAGACAACAAACCATGCAAATACAAAATAATAATAAGTAATAACAATAAATAGATATCAAGAACATGAGATAAGAGTCCTTGAAAGTGACTCTAAAGGTTGTAGGAACATTTCAGTGAAGTTGAGTGAAGTTATCCCCTCCAGTTCAGGAGCCAGATGTTTGAGGGGTAATAACTGTTCCTTAATCTGGTGGTGTGAGTCCTGAGTTCCCTGTACCTTCTTCCTGATGGCTGCAGCAAGAAGAGAGCATGACCTGGGTGATGGAGGTCCCTAAGAAAGATACTGCTTTCTTGTGACAACACTTTGTGTAGATGAGCTCAGTGGTAGGGAGGACTTTACCTGTGATTGACTGGGCTGAATTCAATACTTTTTGTCAGTTTTTCCACTAAAGGGCTTTGGTGTTTCCATACAAAGCCATGATGCAACTGGTCAATATACTGTCCACTACACATTTGTAGAAGTTTTAGATGACATGTTGAATCTTTGCGAACTTCTAAGGAAGTAGAGGTGCTGCCATGCTTTCTTCATAATTACCCTTATGTACTGGGCCCAGGACAGTTCCTCTGAAATGACTATGCCGAATACTCTCTCTACCCCAATCCTCTGATGAGGATTGGCTCATGGACCTTTGGTTTCCTCCTCCTGAGTCAATAATCTGCTCCTTGGTCTTGTTGACATTGAGTAAGTTGTTGTTGCTGTGGTATCACTTAGCAAGATTTTCAATCTCCTCCTTATATGCTGATTCATCACCACCTTTGCTCCGACCTATGACAATGGTGTCATCAGCAAACTTGAATATGACATTAGAGCTGTGCTTAGCCACACAGTTGTAAGTGTAAAGCGAGTAGAGCAGGAGGCTAAGCACACATCCTTGTGGTGTACCTGTACTGATGGAGATTGTGGAGGAGATGGTGTTGCCAATCTGAACTGACTGGAGTCTGCAGTGAGGAAATTGAGGATTCAATTGCACAAGGAAATGCTGAGGCCAAGGTCTTGAAGGGATATTGGTACTGAATGCAGTTTGGACATGGAATATTCCTTACAAGGTAAACATTCCTTACCTCAGTACAACAGTGGTCTTGTGTGTTGATACTGCTGGTGCTACAGCTTACATACGGATGTTTACACACTCACGTACCCTTGTTTGTAGGAAGTTGGTAAGGACTGTGGCATATTTATTAAGGTCACTGATGAATCCCTGAACATGTTCTAATCTACCAACTCAGAGCAATCCCGGATTCGCTCTTCCACCTCTGCCGTCCAGCTCTACATAGTCCTTTTCACCCATGCCACAATTTTCTGTCTCTGAACACAGGTTAGGAAGACCTTGGTTCCAGAGTGTAGGCTAAATACTTTCCCAAAAGTTCTGAAGATTGAGGTAGCAGGGTTAGGAGACAGAAATATAGGCCAGGAGTGGGACTGCACCAAATGGTCTGGAATGTGGTCAAATTGTACAATTGGTTTCAGAGGATTGTGAATGTACACCAGGTGCTAGACATGTGACAGGCATCATAAATGTGAGCCAGGTTTTGGCTCTCAAAAAAACTACAGTACTCCATTGAAACAGGGTAATTCTGACAGAAGTACTTTCTTAAAAATTAATTAGAACTCATTGCAGCTCAGGAGTGTGTTTGAAAAAAATCCAATGGCAAAACAGGGAGCAAAATACTTTAGTGTTGTGGTGAGATAGCTGGGCATGTGCAGAACAGGGGGCAGTGGTGTTGAGTGATTTACATACCACTCCCACTTCTCATTAACGTGGACTGCTGTCTGAGTAAATTAAAGTTCCTTTTTCTTTTCCTCTAATCCTCCCAATTGTGGATATATTTTGGAGGGACAAGAAATTATTTGAATTTCTTAGCTCAGTTAACTCACTCTAAGGCACATTCACTCTCAGGAACAGCTTCTTCCACTCTGCAACCCAGTTTCTGAATAGACATTGAACCCATGAACTACCTCACCGCTTTTTTTAAAAAAAATATTATTTTTGCAGTACTTAATTTACTTACAGTAATTCAGTTTTTTCTCTCTATTATTTTGTATTGCATTGTACTGCTGCGGCAAACACAACAAATTTCTCGGCATATGCTGGTGATATTAAACCTGAATCTGATTCTGATTCATCCGCCATTCAAATTAAGAACTGACAGATAAGTTCTATCACCACAGGACCCCACAGATCCTCATAAATAACTGAAGAGAAGTTTAACAGCTTCCAGTCATATCATCTCATATATGACTATGCACGTCAAGAGAAATTGGAATGACAGGATAGGGAGTTACCACAATATCCAAAAATGTCCTGATTTAAACATGACTGCAGTGGGATGTCTGCAATAATTCTGCAATTATTACTTATTTAGAATCTTAGTGTCTTCACCCATCAAGGACTTGCATGGAATGTATTTGTTTGATGTACATATCTGCTATTTTCCTTCAACAGTCCAACCTTCAAACAACTCTACCATCCACAGACATTTAGTAAATATCACAGCATGCTGGGTTTTTTTTAGGCTAAATTGGATAACATTAAAATACTTGTAGAATAGTGATGCACAAGCAGCTTTGAAGATGAAAGCTCATGTTCACTTCATTTTGATACCCTTGGCTATTACCACAGATGCTCTCACTTAGATACTGTAAAAGACAGGGTCACCCTATGGTGAGGCACTGAATTCATGAACAAAGCAATCATACGACATAAGATATCGGAGCAGAATTAAGGCATTTGTCACATTGAGTCTGTTTCACCACTCCATCATGGCTTCTCAAGCCCATTCTCCTGCCTTCTCCCCATAAGCTTTGACACCCTTACTAATCAAGAATCTGTCAATTTCCATGTAAATATACCCAACGACTTGGCCTCCACACCTGTTGTGGCAATAAATTCCACAGATTCAATGTCCTCCTGCTGAAGAAATCCCTCCTCATCTTTGTTCTAAAGGAACATCTTCCATTCCGAGTCTGTGCTCTATCGCCCTAGATTCACCCTACTATTGGAAAACGCTCCACATCCATTCTATACAAACCTTTCAATATTCAATTGGCTTCAATAAGATTCCCATCATTCTTCTAAACTCCAGCAGGTACAGGTCCGGAGCCATCAAGTGCTCCTCTATTTTCTTCAAAGGTATGGGAGATCTGGCACGTCACTCCAGCAAAATGCTACAGATACAATGTTGAGAGTATCCTGAATGGTTGTATCATGGCCAGATATGCCAATCCCAACAATGCAAGAAGCTGCAGAGAGTAGTCAGAAAAAGATCAGAGGACCAAGGGAGAATTGTATATCAAGAGTTGGAAAAATATGAGAAGAATCTGATGACATGAAACATATTTTTTTGCTTTCTACAGATGCTGCCTAACATGTAGAGTACATCCAGCATTTGTTTTATTATACTTAGGATGTCCTGAGGTAATGAATGCCTCTCTATCAATAGAAATTTAATCCGTTTTTTTGCAGACAATGGTTTTCCATTGCCATTTCAGATGATTTATTGCTTCACTTGCTGGCCAAGTAAACCTGCTTCCTACGCAATCTCTAGATGAAGTCTGCCCGCAAAGCAAATCTGTGCAGGCAACAGTTTGTTTCTGTAGACCAGAACTTCTTTTTTGCTGCTCTTCAGTTGACAGAGATTTACCCTCTGCTTTCCATTCTTTTTATCAACATTAACTAGAAACAATTCATTATTATTATTACCCTCCTCCTTCTACCCTTACTGCATGTACCCAACAAGTTCAAAAGCCTAAGCACTAGACAATTATAGGTTCCTGTAGTCATATAAATCAGAACATGTGGCACTATTTATTTCAGTGGCCATGAAGTTTGGGGTAGTGGGGCTTCAACTGCAATAGTCAATGTTGTCTAATTTCTACAAACATCAATAGAACTCTAAAGATCTGATATGATTTCTAGGCCTTTAAGTCTTGCGATGTTTTGTTCTATAGTTAATAAGAGAATTTGCTCTGATCAGTAAGGTGATGGAAACAACCACTGACAGTTGTCATAGGAAAACAGCATCCATCATCAGGGAGCCCCAGCACCCAGGTCATGCTCTCTTCTCGCTGTTACCACTAGGAAGAAGATTCAGGAGCCTCAGGACTCACATCACCAGGTTCAGGAACAGTTATTAGCCTTCAGCCATCAGGCTCCTGAACCAGAGGGAATAGATTCACTCAACTTCATTTGCCCCATCACTGAACTATTCCCAGAACCTATGGACTCACTTTCCAGGACTTTTCACCTCAGGTTTTCGATATTTATTATTTATTTATTATTATTGGGTTGTATGGGGTGTCAGGGAGGGGTAGCACCTCTGGTGGGGGAACATGTTGCGTCCTTTTCAGGCAGTTTGTCCGTCTTTGGTCCCCACCTGGCACTCAGCTCTCATCTGTGGCTCCCTATGGCTGTTTGCATGTGACAGCAGCCACAACCCAGGCAACAGCTTTGACAAGCCGGCTGAACCTGGTGAGGGTAGCCGACTGGTCTCAAACCCTCAGTGAGATAGGGAGTTGTCTATCCCAGCATGTGAAGACAGACTCCGGAGGACTTAGCGGACGAGACCAATGGAAGGTCCAACAGTCAAGAAGGTGGTCTCTGCAAGTGTCGTGGAATGCATAGAGCACGACAAGACACAGAAGATGTCCTGGTCATCCACTGTGCCTAGTCCCATCTCCAGCTGTCTCGACTCTTGTCTTGCCACTGGATCCAGATGGGAATTGGGAAGAGAGAGTGAGGCTGACACTGCACAACTCTCCCTCACTTAAATCCAAATTAAGCTTTAGACTCGACACCATCAATAGTGTCAAGGTCTTCATTGATGACGATGGACGAACATTATTATTATTATTATCATCATCATCATCATGATTTCTTTTTGTATTTGCACAGTTTGTTATCTTTTACGCACTGGTTGTTAGCCCTGTTGGTGAAGTCTTTCATTGATTCTATTATAGTTATTGAACTTATTAGTATGCCTGTAAGAAAATGAATTTCAGAGTTGTATATGATAATAAACTTACTTTGAACTTTGACAGTGCCATCAAGCACCATTTACATATAAATAACCTACTCATTCATTGCCAGTTTATTTGTCACCAGCTCACTTAGCTCCAGATAGTTTTGATCTAAATATGGACCAGAGAACTGAATTTTCAACGTGAGATGAGTCTAACTCCCCCGGCTTCAAAGTGGAGTTTGTTGCAGGTTTCTGTCATGGCATCCTTGTGCAAATGAAGATAATGGGAGTCAAAGAGAAAACATTGCAAAGCTAGATTCACACCTCACTCAAAGGAAGATGGTTGTATCTGTCAAAGCTCAATCGTCCCAGAATCAAGACCTCTTCAGGGCAGGATCTGAGGACCAACTATATTTGCTGCTTCATTGATGATCTCCCTACTATCAGGTCAGAAGTTTGCAATGTTCTATCCCACTTGCAGTTCCCCAGAAAATGATTCAGCCTGTGCCTACATGCAGCAAAGCCTAGACAATATATTTGAGCCTTCCCTTATAAGTGACAGGTATACCATTCATCACTGATGTTCAATGGTATGACTATAGCTTAGCTCTCCACCATCAATACCCTTAGGGGTACTGCTGACCAGAAACTCAGCTGGTATTCTGTCATTAGTGCTTCACTTCTTGATACCCCAACGTCTTCCCACCGTTTACAATACACATATCGGAGCTGTGTGTGGAATAACCTCCACTTGTCTGGAGACGTGCAGTGCCAACAACTGTCAAGGTGTTTGATACCATCCAAGACAAAACAATGTGTTTGATGACACCTTTCAACCAGTATAAACCACTCTTGCACATCACCTGCAGTTTGTACCATTTGCAAAATACACAGCTGCTAGATGCCCAGGAGAACCTCTTAAACCTGCAAATCCTTCCACTGAGAAGAAGAGCAGCAGCTGCACAGGAAAGCCCTGACCTGCTGGTACCCTTGGAGACACAAACCATTCTGGTCTGGAAATATATTGCCAGTTTCTCATCGTTCCTGGAATTCCTGCTCAAAAGCAACATGAGAGCACCTCCATCAGAAGTGTTGTTCAAGAAAGCAGGTCTCTCTTACTTTTTCAAGGGCAATTAGGGAGGGGTGATAAACGGTGGACTGGCTGATGACATCTGAAACTTGAAAATGAATACAATACATTGTCTACAGTTCAATACACTCTTGTTAAACTTGTGCATTTATCAGTGTAGAACAAAGTGCTTGTTATTTTGAGCCAAAGAGTGGAGATGCTGTGGACTGAATAAAGCTAAGGTATCATAAATGGCTGTCAAGGAACAAAACATTGACTTGCCCTATGTGGTTCCAAAAATGATCGGCAAATGTTTTTTTTTTGTCGATTGACATTAGTAGACGCCAGATTGTTTCCTATTCGTGATACCCTAAAGGCAGGTTTCAGTTATGTTGTTGTGCAAAATTTTCAGAATCATTGTGATCTTCCCAGCCACTGGCATTGTGGCATAAAGTCCTGCATAAGCTGGTAGAGAAAACTGTTGTGTAATAAGTGTGATCATGTAGCTTCTTAAAATGAAGCCATTTTAAAAGCAAAATAATAATTCTGATTGAAGTTAGAGACAGAATCGGATGCATGTCAGTTCTGGTAGTGCTTGCAGGCTATTAATTTCCACAAGACCATACGTAACTTCATGAATGGCTGTGATACTTCACTCCCAGATAAGTTCAATGTCTTTTCTGCGCACTTTGAAGGGGAGTATAAAACTACACCTGCGCAAATCCCTGCAGTATCTGATGACCCTGTAATCTCTGTCTCAGAGGCCAGTGTCAGAACATCTTTCAAGAGGGTGAACCATTGGGAGGCATCAGGCCCTGACAGTATACATGGTAGGGCTCTGAAAACCTATGCCAATCAACCGGTGAGAGTGTTCAAGGACATCTTTAATCTCTCACTGCTGTAGTCAGAGTTCGCACCTGCTTAAAAAGGGTGACAATCATATTAGTGCCCATTGAAAATCATGTTAATGGCTCAAAGACCATCACAGAGCTGCATTCATATCTACAGTGATGAAGTGCCAATATTCCAAAATTCTGTGTGTGGTGTCAAGATTTAAGACTGTTTCATGTCATTTTCTGGTACACAAGTGTAAAGAAAAATGAAATAATTATCACTCCGAATCTAATGCAACACAAGAAAAACACAAAAAACTCAATAAGATAAAGAACACAATACTTAAAAAACCACAATAAATAGAAATATGTGAGATAGCTTAAATACATAGATTGATTGTATGTCCATAAAGTGACACTAGGCACAGGAGTGTCTGTTTATAATGTGACTTTAACAGGAAAAGATCAAGTAGTGGTGGGGAGTGTGGAGGGACTTTGACCAGCCTTATTGCTTACTCCTACCTAAGCAAGGACTAGGAGCTGCTTCAATTGGCCTATCGCCACATTAAGTCTACAGCTGATGCAATCTCACTGGCTCTCTATTCATCCTTGGAACATCTGGGCGATAGCAACACCTACATCAATCTACTGTTTATTGATAACACTCAGAGTTCAACACTTTCATACCCTCAGAGCTAATCAACAAGCTCCAAAATCTGTGCCTCTGTACCCGCCTCTTCAACTGGATCCCTGACTTCCTCATCAGAAGTCCACAGTCAGTGCAGATCAGAAATAATACCTCCTTTCTGGCACACCTCAAGAATGCCCACTGCTCTCCTCTCTCTGCACCCATAACTGTATGCCTAGACATAGCTCAAATGCCATCTTTGCTGCTGGCACAACTATTGTTGGCAGAATATTAGATGGTTATGAGGAGGCGTACAGAAGTGAGATAGATCAGCTGGTACAGTGGTGTTGCAGGAACAATCTTACACTCAACGTCATTAAGACCAAGAAAATAATTATGGACTGCAGGAAGGGGAAGTTGAGGGAACACACTCCAGTCCTCATCAGAGGATCAGAAGTTTTAAGGGTGAGCAGTTTCAAGCTCAACACTGGGCACCTCAGTGGCGTAACGGTTAGCACGATGCTATTATAGCTTGGGCTGTCGGTGTTTGAAGTTCAATTCCGGTGTCTTTTGTAAGAAAGTTTGTGCATTCTTCCCTCATGTGCATGTGTAGTTTCCTCTGGGTGCTCCAGTTCCCTGTCACAGTCCAAAGACATACCAGTTAGTAAGTTAATTGGACTTTATAAATTGTCTTGTAATTAGGCTAGGGGGTAAATCGGTGGGTTGCTATGCCTGTTCTGCACTGTATCTCTAAATAAATAAAACATCACTGAAGATCTATCCTGGGCCCAACATATTGATGCAATTTCAAAGAAGGCATGACAGTGGCTAGATTACATTAGGAGCTTGAGGTTTGGTATGCCATCAAAGACTCTTGCAAATCTCTCCCCGTGTACGGTGGAGAGCATTCTAACTGGCTGGATCACTGTCTGGTATGGAGAGGCTACTGCACAGGATCCAAAAATGTTACAAAAGGTTGCAAACTCATCTAGCTCTGTCATAGGCATTGAAGATGCCTTCAAAAAGCAATGTCTCAAAAAACATTGAGGACATCTTCAAAAGACAATGTCTCAAAAAGTCAAAATTCATCATGAAGGACCACATTCGCCCATGACATGCCCTCTTCTAATTGCTGGCATCAAGGAGGTACAGGAGTCTGAAGAAACACCCTCAACATTTTAGGAACAGCTTTTTCCCCTCCGCCATCAGATGTCTGAATGGACAATGTACACGACCTCACTTTTTTCTGTTTCTGCTCTCCTTTTGCACTATCTATTTAATTTAATTTTTAATATATTTTCCTATTTTAATTCATAATTTATTATTATTATATATTGCAAAGTACTGCAGCTGCAATAACAACAAATTTTGATATTAAACCTGATTCTAATTCTTAATATTACACATTAACATATATGACATAAAATAATTAAAAGCAGAAACATAGAATCCCAAGAATTATTCATGGTTTTGCTGTAAGTGTAACTGTTAATCTGTGCCTCTAGCTTCCCTTGGATTCCCATCAACCCTATGTACAAGCTTACCTGACTTGAGCTTCATGATTGAACTTTCACCTCATTTTAATGAGACCACCAAAAATAATAGATGTTTTCTTCTTAGCTGGAAGTAGTAATGGAAAAATGGATATAATATAATAGTTGTAAGTGTTCCAAGATGTAAAATCTAGATCTATGCTAATAGCTAATGTAGTATTCCAAATTTAAATTACAGCTAAGGCTGATGCTCGTCTGAAGTTCCTCAGAGGGAAAGAGGTCTAATTTTTCCAATGGGGTACTGAATGGAGAATAGTGCTGTTCTGTAGGTTGCCATCACAATAACGAGGAGAACTCAGCACAAATGGCAAATTGCCAGGCAGCTAATAATGGATCAACATTGATGATGACAATAGGTCTCTAATGCAAATCAGCCCACTGTCAAGTAACAAAGTCCGTGAAGTGATTATAGTAACATTGCTTCCAGATAGAATGAAGTCATTTTTCGTTACCTTGCTCTCTGTCTCTAGAGTTTATCATTGGTGCCCTGACTGCAGATAAAATTTACCAAATGTTACTAACAAAATAAAAGAGAAACTCTCATAAATGTCCCAATCAATCAAACATTAGAAAACTTTTCTTCCTATTCTCTTGCTTATAGGTTGTAATCGTGTTTGTGAAGGTGAAGTCTAAATCAATGAATTCCAATTAACATCAAAGTCACAATTGGGAAGAACAAATTCCCTTTCATCAGCAGAATAAATGAATATACTCTTCATAGATGCATTTTTCTATTGAATCTTTGGCAGTGATAATGATTTTTAAACCCAATGAATTGAAAAGAAGCAGATTGACATGACTGGTACTTAAAAAAACTTGGATCTCTTTTTCAAAATGTATGTAGCTTTGCAGGGTTTTCTACATATGACTATCTCCCTAGACATGCCAGAGGGTGAGAATCCAGACTAGGACTTTTGGTTAAGGTGAACTATGTTTGAACTATGACTGCAGTTCCCATCAACAGTAGACTTCACATCATTCCTGTCTTTTCTGACAGCTGGTTGATGTGAGCCCAATAAGATTGAACTTGCAGTCAACAAGGCACAAATTCAATCCATTCTTGCCTTCTTTTGTAGCAAAGATATCCTGCACAATTTGATTTTTCTTCATCAAGTGATCTATAAGTATTAAAGCATCTAAAGAGCAGCTCAGAAACATTAAAGCCAGGATGGACCATTGCAGCTTAAGTATAATTTATTCTTTTAAGATTATATTTAATTTCTGTTCCGTTTCAGATAATTTCTTTTTATAGTAGGATAATACAAGTTTAATATGGATCTGCATATTTTTCTCAGTATGTCTGGGACTTATTGGAATATAAATACCATCAACTTGAATTGTCTGTGAAAGGCCACGTTGTTTCTTAGCTCTTAAGTAGTTTGTCCAAATGGCCTGGTCAGACTGACAAGTTCATTCACTGGTTGCATGTTAAATTGGTCCAAATGTGCATTCAATTGCCTCGGAATGTAGGCTTCATTTTTTCTTTACTTAACTGGGCACTTTATCACAAGAAAGGTAGAGCTCCATCTCATTCTAATTGGCCGTATCAGATGATCTGGCAGTCTGCATTCTCTTGGGAAGTGTTTGAGCTGCTCTGAAATTTTCATGGAGCAATTGAAATACCCACAGATGTTATGAATAACAGCAAGGATGCTGGCCAGTGATTTCCTGGTTGCCCTGAGTATTGCACACAGTTAAATATAAAGCAGGGCATTTTGCTTCCAACATTTCTTTCATTATTTTGAAAGACACTCTTGCTTGTTGTACAACTATTCACACATATAACTCCTAATAAATATTTTATTATGTGTTCTTTTTTTCTAAATGATGTTTGTGAAATCGATTTGATAAACACTTCCTAGGTTATAGGAATAACATTCTATTATAGTCAGGGATTACACAATTTTCAGTCAGATTTAAATGAAGAGAATTGGACAAGAGATTTGGCATAAATTAGTACTACTCTCATTTTGTAACTCAGCATGGAGATTTGATTTTGAACAATTAAATGACAAAACAAGTCACCTTTTATTTTGTAGGTATTTTATTGCACTTATTTTGATCTCATTATTTCTTCAAGATTTTGATGATTTTTATGAGACAGCAAGTAAATGGATTATCAGGAAACCAAGTTCAAGTCAATTGGCGGACTAACACATCACTAGTTTACTGTGAGAGAAATAGACAAGTGAAATGACTAAGGTTGTATTAGGGACATTTCATAAGTGACAGAAAATTGAAGATCAAATGTAGTCTGCAGCCCTTTACACTGGAATTGCTTGGGATTGATAACCGGATAAATATAAGTCTCACTACTGTTTGAACTCATTAAGTAAAATTCAGCATCTACAGTGACTACTTTAAAAAAGATCAGCATTTCCCATGCCTGCAGATACTGCCAAAGTTGATAACTACTTCGTTGAATGCCTTGCCTCACAATATTCACTTCAAACCAGGCGCATGTGGAATATATATGTACTTAGAATGAAATCGCCAACATTTGTTTCATCTGCCTTTTCTTAAGTTATGGAGCAATGCAGGATAAATATAAACCCATCAGCCTAACAAATCCATGCACATTCAGCTAGTCAACATTTCATGCATTTAGCACATATCCCTGTAAACCCTGCCCCGTCCTGTACCTATCTAAGTGCTTCTTAAATGATATTGTACCTACCTCAACCACTTCTATTGGCAGCTCATTCCATATACGTACCACCAACTACATGCAAAAAGTCACCCTTTAGATCCCTGTTAAATCTTTCCCTTTGCACCCTAACCCTATGCTCACTAATTCTGGACACCCCTACCCTCGGGAAAAGACCATCTACCTTATCTATGGCTCTCATAATGTTAAACACATATAAGGTCAGCCCTCATTCTCCTACATTCCAAGGAATTAAGACTTAGCCTGGCCAACCTTTCCCTTTAACTCAGGCTGTCTAGTCCTGGCAACATCCTCCCAAATCTATTCTGCACTCTTTCCAGTTTAAGCACATCTTTCCTACAATAGGATGACCAAAATTGTACACAGTACTCCGAGTGAGCCCACACGAATGATGTGTACAAGTGTCCCTACTCCTGTACTCTATGCCCCCTGACTGATGAAGGCCAGCATACTGAATGCCTTTTCCACTACCCTGTCTACCTGTGATGCTGTTTTCAACAATCTATACATTTGAACTCTGAGCTCACTCTCTGTATTCCAGTACACTCCATAGTGCCCAGCCATTCATAGTAAAAAGTCTTATGCTGATTTGACTTTCTGGAATGCAGACAAATGTAACAAGTGGCAAGGAATGTGAATAGCGTATTGGCCTTTATTGCAAAAGGGTTGGAGATAAGAAACAAGGAAATATTATTATCATTATACTTAGTAATGGTAAAGCCATCTGGATATTGTTCACAGTTGTGTTCCTTTATTTAAAAATTGCTGTACTAGCATTGGAAGCAGTTGAAAAAGATTTACTAAGTTGATTCTTGAACGAATGGATTGTTCTATCTCAAGTAGCTAATGAAATTAGATCTACGTATATTCTTTGGTGTTTATAAGAATGAGGGGCAAAGTTAATTCTAAGTGGGCAAGACAGAGTAGATGTTAAGATATTCCCATTGCTGGGAGATTTTCAAATGACAGATAAAGTTACAAAAAAAAGGGATATCATTTTAAGTTTTAGAGCATAGAAATTTCTTCCTACAAAAAGTAATGAATTTCTAGAATTCTGTGCATCAGTGTTGAGAAAGCTAGATCATTGGATGTATTTAAATAGGAGGTACAGTAGATGAATTTCTAAAAGATGGAAAAATTGTGGGGTACAAGGCTCTGGCATGAATGCACATGAAGTCTATGACCTTTCCTCTATGATCATTTAAAATGACCAATTAACGTACCAATCAGTACAGCTTTGGACTGTGGGAGGAAACCAGAGCACCCAAAGGAAATCCACACGGTTACAGGCAGAAAGTACAAACTCCTCGGAGGCAGCGGCGGGAAGCGGGACATTGAAACTGAGTCACTGAGTCAGTGGTACTGTAAAGTGCTGTGCTAAAGTGAGAGAGAGAGAGAGACAGAATGAAAGAAAGAAAGAGAGAGAGAAAGGAAGGAAGAAAGAAAGGGAGAGAGAAAGAAAGGAAGGAAGAAAGAAAGAGAGAAAGAAAGAAAGAGTTTAGGCTGACTTTAGGAATGGCATGCTGTTAGTTTGTAGCCACTTTGGGTCCCACACATCCACTTGTTGGCTCCTGTACATGTAAGGTCCAAATCATGTGGTCCCAAAGGATGATGCAAGCAAGATGGACATCCTCAAGTCACAAGCAGGTAGGAGCAGGATATTGGGATGAGGGAAGGTGTTTGTCTAAGAACGAATTCAGCCAAATTGTTGTTAGGTGGTTGAAGGACAAATGAACAGGTGAACAAATGCTTACTTTCAAGTATTTGAAATGCAGTGCAAGTTTTGTTTTACTTTCAACGAGTTACAAATACGATGAATAGCTTTTTTTGTTATGTTGTTTATGTGGGATGCGTGGTGAGGTCTTCCACTGACAAGCAACCTACCCTTGTGTTTGGGAATTGAGCCTGACTCCTCTTGCAGCTAATCGGAGGGGTGTGCCACTGACTCTCTGTGTAGTACACAGGCTCCACCCCCTACTTTGTCTTGTCTGTACTCCTGTCAAAGCCATAATCTAAAATAGCTGATTTAAAATATGTTAAAGATCCGAAAATATTCAGCAAAATATATTCCTTTTAATTAAAACAATACAATAAAAAGAATGAATATTGAAATTAAATTAGTCAAATTAAATGGAAAGGAAATAATTTTGTACAAATTATTCAAAGGTTCAAAGATTCATTTTATTATCAAAGTTTGTATGCAGAATACAACTCTGAGATTTATCTTCTTCAGATAGCCATAAAATACAGAAAACCACAGTAGTTGAAAGAAAGACATCAATCCCCTAGCCCTTTACTTGTAATTCCACCTCCCCCACATGAAAAAAAGAGAAATAAAAACTCGCAAATCTCAAGCTCCCTGCCCAACCCCTCCCTCACACAAAAACTAACAGATCACCCACATGGAGAAACAGCAGCAAGAATATCAAACCCAAACCCCCAGCCTGCCAATCAGCAACAAGAATGGGTGAGAACATAAAAAAACATAGAACTGAAAGAGTCCAATATGAACTACAGTCCAATCCATAAACCTCAGAATTTTGATAACATCTCCAAGGACATCAGGACCTAGTGGCCCCTCTGAGGGCAGAAACTCGATCAGCAATCCCTCCAAGGGCAGTGACTCAAACTAGCTGAAACTCGAACCAACGGGCTCTCCGAGGCAGCGATACATACCAGCAGTACCTCCAAGGGCAGTGACTGGAACCCAGCTGTCTCTCTGAGAACCACTCAATCTCTTTGGTGTTTGCCTCGATGTTTCAATCTTCCTCAATGCTTTAATTGGTGAGAAATGCAGTTGATTATGGCTCCTTGGCTCCTCGTCTCCGCTCTGAGCTTTGCGTCATCAGTAGTTTGTGCTGACATATATCTCCTGGAGTTTTCTCAGGGACAGCAGAGTGGTAGCTTACTCAATCAAGCTACAGACTGTAAGTCACAGGCTCCAACAGTTTCAGAAACAAAACCAAGATAAAAAGACTAAGTACAAGACACAGAAAAACTGATGTGATTGACTATCTGATGTCCCCTGCAGAATCATTGTTCATGACGCCATCTTGACCGGAAGTAGTTCTGAGCCCATTTCTTTTCATTGAAATCAATAGACCACTGGATTTACACTAGGTGCAGATGGCAGATTCCTTAGTTTAAATGCCTTGAGGTGGTCCAGGAGGAGTTCCACTGCCATCTGTAAGCAACTGCTTTCCAACAAAGTTATTTTATGTTTGTGTGAGAAGGAAACAGAACAGGCCACTCACGGGGAACCAGCTTTTGAAAAAAATACTTTGTATGTGCACTGTTTAGAGGAATAATCAACCAATTTCACTGTTGTCGTGGACTCAGCTATACTTTAAGCTTAGTGTTTGTAGGACTTGCAGTTAGAAAATTTTGCTGAATGCAGATGTAATTTCTCCAATTATTGGCTCCTTGCCAAACATGCTTCAGAGATGGTCCCAATAGGATGTACCAAATGCTTTGGAGCTGCTGCAGAGTGGCTGGCACAGGCTGATGCTCCAGAGGAAGGCAAGCATCTTATTATATTGAAGTGTATAGATGGTACATGGTCAGAGTATACCAAATCGGCCAAATGGCTTGCTTCCATGACTAAGAGAGGAAGGAAAGAATTTCACTCCAAACGTACTATTGTTTTAGAGTTACAAGTTTTTGCACTTCAAGGAGTAATGTATTTGGCAATTGTTCTACACAAATATCTGTAGACCAAATTAATGGGTGGGAGACAGATAGCACTGCACAAGATTTTTGTCAAATAGACCGCTTGAAGCTGAACACTAATATAATTATGTGTACTTGTTTCACAGAGGAATTTGGAGAAACAAGTAATTAACTTTTAGTAAATATAATACATTTAATTATATAACATTGCTGATGCCTTGCAATAATTCAACTAAGCTAAAAACGTTTTGTTGATGATTTTCATTTGTACTGTGTTTCTTTGTTTCTGAGGTTCTTGCGTCTGAGGTTTTTCGCTTAGGTGTCCAACAATAATTAGTCAGAATTGATAGACTCCAGTTGCCCTGATACCAGTTCTCCATGACCGCAATGTCCTGATGAAATCTTTCACTGTGCTTATCACTGACAGCGCCAAGATTTGCAGAGAGGAAGTCTGAATGGGAATGCAGAAATTGAATCTTTAGTGATACGGTGCATTTCATAGTTTTGTATCCTTGAACCGGTTGCATGTAGTTTGGTGCTCTGTAGTTGCCAAGAAAATTTCTAACAACATCTTTGAATGCTTCCATGCAATTTTCTCTGGTCCTGTTAGAAGTTCTTCGAATCGTCTGTCATTGATGAGCTGTTTGATTTGTGGACCAGCAAAAATGGCTTCCTTAATTTTGGCATCAGTTATTCAGGGAAACATCTATCTCAAATATAGAAAACCTTCACGGAAATGTATAGCCTTTCTAAAACCAGTCCTGCAATGCAGCATCCACCCTGCATAAGCATGCCAAGGCATGCCTGGACAAGAAGGAAGACCTTTCAGCTTATACTGTGGACAATATTTTAATTGACTTGAATTATGAATTGAAATAACAAATACAGATTTTTTTAAAGTGGGCTGTGATAGTGAAAATTCATGGTGGTTTTCATCATTGGCAGCCTAAAATCTATAAGATACACCCAAAGGTAGTCAGAAAGCAAAATCTTTATTGTCCAGTGTAGCTTCTCCATCAAGTTTGGAGTAAAGCAGGGTTGTTCATTCTTCCCTGTCTTGTTCGTGTTTGCATACAACCCTTCTCCAAATCTATCAAAAGGGATAAAAACATAAGAAGGGTAATGTTGCCAGGCAGTGGTGGCACCCAAAACAAAACCTCTCTGTATATGAATAATGATGCTCTTATCTGCATGGATCGATGGACAGTTTGCATCAGCAACCAGTGTGAGTTGCCATCGGGGGAAGAGTCAACTGTAAGAAGAGCTGAATGCTTTATGGTAACTGACACAACTGATCCAATGTTCCATTCAACGTCAGGCCTGACATTGAATGGCGGAGCTTAGGAGAACGATGGGACCTAACGGCGACTCCTTTGCTTGCATCTTTGGAAATAGCTATATTTCTATCTTCGATATTTCTTTTTTTTTCAAGGTTCTTTTGAAGACCCTGACCTGGAGTTACGTGCCGACTTCGGTTCTTTGCAGAAATGGGACCTGCTCTTGGGGCCTCACGACCGGCTGCTTTTCGATATGCCAGGGATGCGGCCTGGAAGACTAGTGCGCCTGCAGGGTGGCGGATTTTCGTGGCTCTGGGGGTGGGTGGATTCGAGGCCAGAGCCACCGCCTGATGCGTCGTGGGAGATGGAAGATCATAGGCAGCGAGCTGGCTGTGTGCGCAGAGACCCGAGTTCTTTTTCCCTTATTAGGGAGAGAGAGAGCCTGTGGTATGTTGAATACTGGGTGAACAAGTAGTCTTTGGGGTACTGCAAGTCTGTGTCTTTATTGATGCTTTGCTGCATGCTTGGGTGCTCGGTTTGGTGTGCCAATGCTTTTTTGATGATGGGAGGCTGTCGTTGTTTTGCTGCATACTTGTGTGTGGGAGAGGGGAGATGGGGGGGCTTTGGGGTTCTAACATTTAACTGTCATTCATTTTTTTGGGTAACTCCTTTGTTTTCACGGATGTTTGCAAAGAAGAGTTTCAGGATGGATATTGTATACATTTCTCTGACATTAAATGTACCTCTTGAAACCTGTTGACTACCTAAAAATGCTGGAGATCTGGGTCAGAGGTCCTGATTTGTGTAATTTGTGTAAAATCAAACAAAAATGGCCTTCCCTATCAGTAGCAGGGAAGAACTTGGTCATCAGGCATAATATGCTCTCAGAGGTGCTGTACTTGATATAAGTCTGGCTTGTTCCTGCTTTTCAGTCATTTTCTGGGACATCTTCCAGTTTATTTGAGGGTCCAAGATAGTGTGCATCCAACAGGTCACATTGCACTAGTCCTGAGTGAATGGGACAAACAGCTGCCCAATGTTGCCCTCATCCTGATGATCATGTACTGAGGGATGCATCGAAACTCAATGCAGCCAAAGCTAAGTCTCAGTGGGAAGCACCACAGTATAGGTTCCTTCTGCTACTGCACACGGAGGGATAGCACTGGGTTGGGAAGACCACTGAACAGCGAAAGGGAATCACCTTTGGGAACCACACAAAGGGCAATGGTGCTTGGTTCACTTGTTTATTTTTTCTTTTAAAAGTTTACTCTACTGATGTAACGACCATGAATGTAGAATTATTTTGCACCGTTGCTTCTTTTGTATATATTTTCTTATTGTGAGTAAAGTCTGTTTTCAAAATTTTTTAAAAAACCTTTAAGTTTCTATATCAGTAAATGAAAGAGATCACTAACCTCTATTCATGCAATTGTGGTTGATTTCTCTGTCTGGAGAGATTAAGATCAACAGTGCCCTGCACTACCTTATGTCTGAATAATTCCATACAGGCCATAAGTCTTAGACAATGCTGAGCAAAGGCTGATAAGTGTCAAGAAACTTCTATGACACAGATGCCTGGCTATGACCATCGCCAAGGAGAGGGAGTCCAGTCTCTAACCATTTACATACCTTGGCCACTTTGTGAAGCTTTAGACCATGTAATTGCAGTCTTTCTACTCCACTGAGTCTTCCTGTGCCCTGTACATTTAATGCCTTGTGCAGAATCAAGTTTCATTGCATCGTAAGTCTATGCTACTAAAAATGTTAACGCAAAAGTAATTCAATGATTGGTTATATGAAGTTTTACATGTAATGCAGCTGTCTGCAGTGTGAAGTTGCAAGATACTGTGTATGTTTCCTTCTGCTCAATATTTGCTTTAGATGTGGAAGGAAATGAGGAATAAATTCACATTGGTTTATCCATAATCACAGAAAACTCAAATCTATGAAAAAGCCAAAGCCAAGTGGGATATCAATTGTTAATTCTGTAACCATCTGGTAGTCCTCTATTCTATATGTTTTGTGATCCAAGCCGTTAAGGCTGAAAACCTGAATCTCACAATGAAAAGTAGTTTAATAAATAAAATGGGTTTGAATTCTACTTACTAACTTCTTGCCCTTGTGTTTCACTCAAAAGATTGCTTCCCTAGTTTGCTTCTCTTACTTAGAGATGAAAGAGAGATGGCACGCTTTTCTAGTGACTAATGTAATCAGTGTAATTGGGTTAAGTCCACAATTTTAGGAATATGAGCATACCAGTAATGAGTTTAAGTTGCATTTACCTCTGGTCCAAGTGTACCTATCAGGCCCCATCCCTAAAACACTGCTGTTGGTGGAAGACTGCTTCCATGCAGTGAAGGAGACAATGAATAGCCCTAAAGGCCAACTGTGAACCTAAATGTCCAGGCTGCACTAGCTGATAGGAGACAATTGTCAGAATGCCAGTGGAGAGAACACAAATGTGCCAGAACAGCAGAATAATGCTTTAATGCATTTCTTTCATGAAAGCCATTATTTTGGTTCCAGTAAAGTAATCCAAAATCTCTCATTTTGACTCATTAAGAATACCCACAAATTGGAGCTGTCAAAATTACAGAAAACTAGACAGGAGTTGTGTGTTAAATGATAGCAAGAAAATATAGTAGCTAAATGTAGTATTTGAAGTTCAGTTCGGGACTGGGATTAAGTTAACTAATATGAAATGAAAATGAACTTAAAAAAACCAAAACAAATCTTCCAAGTGAAGTGTACCTGGTTGAAGACTGTAAAGCAGTTAAGAACTACAGACTGATTAAGTTTAAACATATGAGTTTTGTACTAAAATGCCTGATTGCAGAAATGAAGCTAGACCTTTTTAACATATATCAGTGCTGTAAATCTAAATGCTTTTTTCTGCATAAAGTGAGTCATTTCATTTCAAGACATTTCTCATTGCGACAGACACTTGCTCAGTTGGCAATTACTCTTTCTTCAGTGTTCTCACGCATACCTGCATTGTTAAGGGTGAAATACCATTGAACCATTTATTAAGATTTTTTTATATTCCATGTTAATCTTATCAAGCAATCTTATCATTGTTAGTCATATGTGTCTTTCCATACTCTTTTCCCAGCATCAAACAATCAATGAATTTATTATATAAATGGGTGTATAGTAAATTATAGAATAGATTTTTAAAAAAGCATGGCTACATCTAACATTAACATTCTTATCATTCAAGTTTCAGCTGAATGTGAATAGGCAAAGAGAAGTCCTTGAGTAAGCATAGGTCAAAGAACATACATTTTTTCCCAAAAATATGTTGAATTACAGGTTTAAAGCTCTGCCTTTTTGCCTGAATGCAACACTTTACAATGAGAAATATCTGACAAAAACATCAACCCTGGTTCTTCTCCATTTGAACAAAGAAAGTTTCCATCAGTTGGCATTATGTCTGGCCCACATTATTAAGTTTCAGATTGCACAGATGATATTGGTATAGATTTCAATCACTAAAATTTTCTACCTGTACATTCTTTATTTCCTCATATGATCTCCTTTATGAATCATTCTCTTGCATATTCAGAATGCCCCTTCTCTCTTTGTCACTTGGCTCCTTTCAAGTCTTGCATGCACTTCTGTCTGGTTTCTACAGATCTGACTCCATCCTTTTTCAATTTTTTTTCTTTATTATTTGGTTCTTGAGATTTCTTTTTGCATTGTTGTTCAACCAAGTGCTTTCTGCTGAAATGCTGACAGAATTGGGAGAACATAAACAGTTAAATTGGTCCTTGTCAGATGTTAAAAATTTCAAAATCATGTAAAGGAAGCCAGACTGTCCTCAAAGTTGCTCACTTTTGGTTTTAACTAAGAGATGAAGGACCAATGATCAATCCACTTGTAGAAATGGGTTTGTCATTTAAAAATTGTAATGAAGCTCCCTGTCTTTAACTTAATGATTTTGATTTCTGCGTATGGCAGGATTTTTCAGATTTCAGAAATTTCAGCTGAATGTTGGAGATAAAAAACTGTAGAATCATAAATTAAGTGCTTTTACAGCACTGCTCATGTGCTACTGGAAATGAATGATTCTCTTAGACTTTACAAGGTGCAGAAGACGTTTCCAAAGACCTCTTCAATCTAGCCAAGGCAACACTTTCATTTCTTATCATTAACTATCATTAACTCCTCTGCACTACATTCACTGAAAGCAACACACACAAAATGCTGGTGGAATGCAGCAGGCCAGGCAGCATCTATAAGGAGAAGCGCTGTTGACGTTTCGGGCCGAGACCCTTTGTCAGGACTAACTGAAAGGAAAGATAGTAAGAGATTTGAAAGTAGGAGGGGAAGGGGAAAATGTGAAATGATAGGAGAAGACCGGAGGGGGTGGGGTGAAGCTGAGAGCCGGAAAGATGATAGGCAAAAGGGATACAGAGCTGGGGAAGGGAAAGGATCATGGGACGGGAGGCCTAGGGAGAAAGAAAGGGGGAGGGGAGCACCAGAGGGAGATGGAGAACAGGCAGAGTGATGGGCAGAAAGAGAGGGAAAAAAAGGAGGGGGGAAGAAAGCTAAACATATCAGGGATGGGGAAAGAAGGGGAGGAGGGACATTAACGGAAGTTAGAGAAGTCAATGTTCATGCCATCAGGTTGGAGGCTACCCAGCCGGTATATAAGGTGTTGTTCCTTCAACCTGAGTTTGGATTCATTTTGACAGTAGAGGAGGCCATGGATAGACATATCAGAGTGGGAATGGGACATGGAATTAAAATGTGTGGCGACTGGGAGGCCCTGCTTTCTCTGGCAGACAGAGCATAGGTGTTCAGCGAAACGGTCTCCCAGTCTGCGTCGGGTCTCACCAATATATAAAAGGCCACACCGGGAGCACCGGACGCAGTATACCACACCAGCCAACTCACAGGTGAAGTGTCGCCTCACCTGGAAGGACTGTCTGGGGCCCTGAATGGTGGTGAGGGAGGAAGTGTAAAGGCAGGTGTAGCACTTGTTCCACTTGCAAGGATAAGTGCCAGGAGGGAGATCGGTGGGAAGGGATGGGGGGGATGAATGGACAAGGGAGTCGCGTAGGGAATGATCCCTGCAGAAAGCAGAAAGGGGGGGGGGGAGGGAAAGATGTGCTTGGTAGTGGGATCCCGTTGGAGGTGGCGGACGTTACGGAGAATTATATGTTGGACCTGGAGGCTGGTGGGGTGGTAGGTGAGGACAAGGGGAACCCTATCCCGAGTGGGGTGGTGGGCGGATGGGGTGAGGGCAGACGTGCGGGAAATGGGAGAGATGCGTTTTATAGCAGAGTTGATGGTGGAAGAAGGGAAGCCCCTTTGTTTAAAAAAGGAAGACATCTCCTTTGTCCTGGAATGAAAAGCTTCATCCTGAGAGCAGATGCGGCGGAGACAGAGGAATTGTGAGAAGGGGATAGCATTTTTGCAAGAGGCAGGTTGGGAAGAGGAATAGTCCAGGTAGCTGTGAGAGTCTGTAGGCTTATAGTAGATATCAGTAGATAAGCCGTCTCCAGAGATGGAGACAGAAAGATCAAGAAAGGGGAGGGAGGTGTCGGAAATGGACCAGGTAAATCTGAGGGCAGGGTGAAAGTTGGAGGCGAAGTTAATGAAGTCAACAAACTCAGCATGCATGTAAGAAAGAGGCAGCACCAACGCAGTCATCAATGTAGCGAAAGAAAAGAGGAGGACGGATACTCGTATAGGCTTGGAACATGGACTGTTCCACAAAGCCAACAAAAAGACAGGCATAACTGGGACCCATGCAGGTGCCATTGGCTACACCTTTGGTTTGGAGGAAGTGGGAGGAGCCAAAGGAGAAATTATTGAGAGTAAGAACTAATTCCGCTAGATGGAGGAGAGTGGTGGTAGAGGGGAATTGGTTACGTCTTGAATCCGTAAAGAAGCGGAGAGCTTTGAGACCTTCCTGGTGGGGGATGGAGGTATATAGGGACTGCACGTCCATGGTGAAAATAAGGCGGTAGGGTTGAGGGACCTTAAAATAATTGAAAAAATTCAAAGCGTGAGAAGTATCACAAACATAGGTGGGAAGAGATTGAACAAGGGAGGATAAAACAGTGTCAAGGTATGCAGAAATGAGTTCGGTGGGGCAGGAGCAAGCTGAGACAATGGGTTTACCTGGACAGGCAGCTTTGTGGATCTTGGGTAGGAGGTAGAAATGGGAAGTGTGGGGTGTGGGAACTATGAGCTTGGTGGCAGTGGATGGGAGATCCTCAGAACTGATAAGGTTGGTGATGGTATAGGAGACAGTGGCCTGCTGCTCCTTAGTGGGGTCATGATCAAGGGGTAAATAAGAGGAGGTATCAGAGAGTTGTCGCTGTGCCTCGGCCAGGTAGAGGTCAGTACGCCAGACAACAACAGCTCCCCCCTTATCAGCAGGTTTTATAGTGAGGTTGGGATTGGTGCGGAGGGAGCGGATAGCAGAGCATTCGGAAGGAGTGAGGTTGGAATTGGAACATGGTGTGGTAAAGTTGAGATGGTTGATGTCCCGTCGGCAATTAGCAATAAAGAGATCCAGAGCAGGCAGAAGACTAGAACGGGGTGTCCATGAAGAGGAGGAGGGTTGAAGGCAGGGGAAGGGGTCATCAGTGGGGGTAGGAGAGTCCTCACCTACCACCCCACCAGCCTCCAGGTCCAACGTATAATTCTCCGTAACTTCCACCACTTCCAACGGGATACCACTACCAAGCACATCCTTCCCTCCCCCCCTCTTTCTGCTTTCTGCAGGGATCGCTCCCTACGCAACTCCCTTGTCCATTCATCCCTCCATCCCTTCCCACCGATCTCCCTCCTGGCACTTATCCTTGCAAGTGGAACAAGTGCTACACCTGCCCTTACACTTCCTCCCTCACCACCGTTCAGGGCCCCAGACAGTCCTTTTAGGTGAGGCGACACTTCACCTGTGAGTCGGCTGGTGTGGTATACTGCGTCTGGTGCTCCCGGTGTGGCCTTTTATATATTGATGAGACCCGACGCAGACTGGGAGAGGCTGGACAAATTTAATCAAATTTCTCCGGACATTTGGAGGCTAAAGGGTGACATGATAGAAGTATATAAAACTTTGAGAGGCATAAATAGGGGAGATAGGGCCTTTTTACCCCCAAGGTGGAAATATCAAATAGCAAAGGGTGAGAAGGTTTAAGGTGAGAAAGGGAACATTCAAAAGAAGATATACAAAGCAAGTTTTTTTTGTAACCTGAAAACAGTAAGTGTCTGGAATTCACTGTCAGAGAAGCGATGAAAGAAGATACAAAAGCAATGTTTAAGAAGCATTTAGATGGCTTTATGAACAGGCATTTAATGATGGGATATACACTGGAGGGATTGTCAATGATCCCTCTCCTCCCATCGATCCTACAATCTCTTTGAAACCCCTCCCCCACCCCCACAACCATCAGGCAAGAGGTACTGTAGCATTTAGGATAAAGACAGTTAAGATGGGAAACAGTTTCTTCCCCCAGGCCATAAGACTACTGAACTCCCTGCCACCACACAGGTCTCATCACGTAAGAAACACCAGTAGTGTTATACTGTTTACTTTGTAACTTGGGTCGTAAATGCAACATACTATTTTTAAATTTATTTGTGGTAATATTACTTTATGTGTTGTGTGTGTGAGCTATTTGTACTGTGTTGTGCATCTTGGCCCAGAGAAGCATTGATTTATTTGGCAGTATACATGTGTATGGTTGGATGATAGTAAACTGAACTTGAACTCAATATTGACCACCTGTAGGGATAAGTGCATTTTATGTTGGCATCATTGTCACCACAGACATGAAAGAGCCAGTTGCTGTGTTGTACTGTTGCGTGTTCTATGTAAAATGAAGGAAAGAACGAAAGATTAACCCTGTGAAGGTGAGGGCAGGGTAGTAATTGCCAGCAAACAGTAATGAAAAGGAAGTCCTGCATGACTGCAGGAGCAGCACCACTGCATTCATCGATTGCGAATCCCATCTTCAGCATGGTAAAATGTACTTTATAAAAAATATCGATTTTTGTTCTATTGTTCTCTTTTGAACTTCTTTTGTAATAAAGGAAATAGAGCAGCCAATTTTCCACAAATAACAGTCAGATAACAAGCACTTTTAGATTTATGAAAAAGGATTTACTGTTTACCAACATTATGACCACTTTGGGCACTTTGCACTAAAATGGACTTTATATTTAATTGGTTCTAAGTGTGTTTTCTTGTAAAAAAAAAGTCTATAATTTATGACATTTATAACCTTTTTCTTGTGAATACTGCTTATATGATGCTTTGTGATGATGCTTCAAGTAAGTTTTTATTGCACCTGAGCATACATATACTTGTGCATATGACAACAGACTTGACTTTGACTTATATTGTGTTGGGCAATATTAATAAGTTCTTTAAATTATCTTCCCATTTCTGAGAAAGGGTTGCAGACCTGAAACATTGATTGTTTTTCCACAGATCCTTTCATACAAATTGAGATTTCCCAGCATTTTCTGGTTTTTTAGTATTTTTAAATGTTACTGTGGAGTATCTTACTTGCATTTTGAAATGCAGATAAGCTATTCAGAATTCTCTCCAAAATACATTATGTATTCGAGTGTTATAGTCCATCAATAGTGCATTAGCATTTCAGTAGTTTTTTTTTAGCTTTAACTTCCTTAATGGATAGAAATAACTACAGGCTGTTTGTGAGGATTAAATAATTTCCCGTTTCACTTCATTCAAAGAGTGATTTTTTTTATTGTTGCAATCAAGAGTTTATTTGCAAAATTAGAACAGGAAGCAAGCTGGCCCCAGGCAGTATCATTGATTTTGCAAAGAATTAGGTTTTCTGATGCAGTGGCAGAGAAAATGATAAACTATAATCTGTCACTTGAAAAGAATACAGATCTGTTATTTGTTTAGATAATAGGTACAAGTGTGAAAATGCCTGTATCATGTTGCATAACTCTGTATGCATGTAATGTATTGAATTAATGTCATTACTTTTTTGAGCAAAACGGCCTAATTAACAACTAGGTATTAGCTAATATTTAAATAGATGGCTTTCTTTAGCTATGCAGTGGATATGATTCCATGTCTTACCCAGCAATTTTCAAAGTCAAGGTTAGTCAAAATAAATTTATCATCAAAGTACCCATATATGTCACCATGGTATACTACCTAGAGATTAAGTTTCTTGCAGGCATGTACATGAAAATTAAGAAATTCTATAGAATTTGTGAAATATTATACACAAACCAAGATGGACAAACAACCAATGTGCAAATGAAGACAAATCTTGCAAAAATAAAAGTAAATAAATAATACTGAGAACATGAGTTGTAGAATCTTTGAAAGTGGGTCTATAGATTGTGGAGTCATTTCAGTGTTGAGGTGAGTAAAGTTATCCATGCTGGTTCAGAAGCCTGATGCAGGGTGATGGTGTTGTTTCTGAACTTGGTGGTGTAGGACCAAAGTCTCCAGTGCGTCCTGCCTGATGGTAGTAGTGAGAAGAGAGCTTGGCCTGGATGACTGGGAATCCTGATGCAGGATGCTGCCTTTTTGTGGCAGTGTCCACTATCATTCTTTCTTTCAGTCCAACTCTTCCTCTCCTCCAATATAACAGTTGAAGATATCTCTGGGGCACAAACCTGCGTGCATCCAGCAACTTTATGTGAATGAAATTTTCAGGATATTACAACTAACAGGTTTTTTAATTGATAGGTCTGCTTTGCAAGTACATGCAGCAGCTAATTCATGCACAGCAGTGTCTCCATAATTTATTTCATTTATCTAAATAGTGCCATGTGGGGAATAAAATGCAAATCTAATTGTAATAGTCATAGACTGATGTTTAAGATCCATACGTTTTTCATTGGATATATGGGTTATGAAAATCCATTGAAACAAGTGCATATGCAGCTTTCGTTGAATTATTCCTGCCCCTCCCGTACCTACCAATATGCTCCTCTACTCTATGCCCAAAGCTATAATATTCTAAGATTAAAATCGTTGTTTACTTTCAGCTAAAACTAAGAATTATATAGATGAAATAAAAAGCATAAGAGAAAATCCTTTATTTCATAGGACAGTCCCTTGGAATTGAGGATGACTCCCTCCACTCCAGTTTTTGGATACTAAGGTGGTGAATTCAGCCAATCCACAGCTGTGACTGGTCAGTAACTTTTAGAGTGGTGTGTTTGTTCCCCTGCTTACTCATGGCCTCTGTCTTCGCAGTACCATTCTGTGTATCCTGTTTTTCCTTTTCAGTGGTCAAAGGCCAGTAACTAACTGGGGTCAGTGGGGATGTTACATTTCCTCCAAAGGGCTTTGAATCTTATCCTTGTAGATGTGGCACTCTCTAGCTCTTTTTCAATGACATAACTTGGATTCGATCTGTTTTAACTTGGATTATCTGTTTCAGATGTATGTGTTCATCATGTGAATAAACTGACACAGTGTAAATAAGGCAGCAATGCTTTTCCATCCAAGCCTATATAGAGGAGTGACCACTGCTATATTTGGTCCCATGTCTGAAATCTTGATATTCAAGTAATCTTCACAAAATAATTATGGACATAATAAATCACAGTTTCTGAATTAACGGGAACAGCAAAGCCTTTTCGGAATTCCCAATTAGACGAATAACTTAATGGCCCTGGAAGAAAAGATTCACAACTGCTGATTGTCTTCATTTCTGAATTTAAAACTTTTTTTTGATGATGGAGCAATACCATTTACATGTAGCAGTAATTAATCAAGATTCTAAACACAAAATACTCCGCAGATGCTGGGGTCAAAGCAACACCCACAACACACTGGAGGAACGCAGCAGCTCGGGCAGTATCCGTGGAAATGAACAGTCAATGTTTCTGTCCTGACAAAGGGTTTTGGCCAGAAACATTGTTCGTTTCCACGGATGCTGCCCGACCTGTTGAGTTCCTCCAGCGTGTTGTGCGTAATCAAGATTCTATGTTGGAGTTCTTAAAAGTATGTGCAGTGGCATGCAAAAGTTTGGGCACCCAGGTCAAAATTTCTGCTACTGTGAATAGCTAAGCCAGTAAAAGATGACCTGATTTCCAAAAAGCATAAGGTTAAAGATGACACATTTCTTTAATACTTTAAGCAAGATTACATTTTTAATTCCATCTTCTACAGATTCAAAATAACAAAAAAGGAAAAGGGCCTGAAGCAAAAGTTTGGGCACCCTGCATGGTCAGTACTTAGTAATACCCCCTTTGGCAAGTATCACAGCTTGTAAGCGCTTTCTGTAGCCAGCTAAGAGTCTTCTAATTCTTATTTGGGGGATTAGTGAAATGTTCCCCATGCCTCTGGCTTCAACACAACCCCAAAGCATGATCGATCCACCCCCGTGCTTGACAGTTGGAGAGGTGTTCTTTTCATGAAATTCTGCACCCTTTTTCTCCAAACATACCTTTGCTCATTGCAGCCAAAAAGTTCTATTTTAACTTCATCAGTCCACAGGACTTGTTTCCAAAATGCATCAGGCTTGTTTAGATGTTCCTTTGCAAACTTCTGACGCTGAATTTTGTGGTGAGGATGCAGGAAAGGTTTTCTTCTGATGACTCTTCCATGAAGGTCATATTTGTACAGGTGTCGCTACATGGTAGAACAGTGCACCACCACTTCAGAGTCTGCTAAATCTTCCTGAAGGTCTTTTGCAGTCAAACGGGGGTTTTGATTTGCCTTTCTAGCAATCCTACGAGCAGTTCTCTCGGAAATTTTTCTTGGTCTTCCGGACCTCAACTTGACCTCCAACGTTCCTGTTAACTGTCATTTCTTAATTACATTACGAACTAAGGAAACAGCTAACTGAAAATGCTTTGCTATCTTCTTATAGCATTCTAATGCTTTGAGAGCATCATTCATTTTAAGTTTCAAAGTGCTAGGCAGCTGATTTGAGGAGCTCATGGCTGCTGATTGTTGGGACAAGGTTTGAGGAGTCAGGGTATTTAGAAAGCTTTGGAATTTGCATCATCTGGCCTTTCCTAATGATGACTGTGAACAAGCCATTGCTCTAACAAACTAGTGAAGGTCTGAGACCTTGATAAAAGTTATCTGAGTGCTCAAATCTCTTGGGGTGCCCAAACTTTTGCATGGTGCTCCTTTCCTCTTTTCCACTTTAAAATTATACAAAACAAAAATAATACGCAAATCTTGCTTAAAATGTTGAAAAGAATGTTTCATCTTTAACTTTATGACTTTTGGAGATCAGTTCATGTTCTACTCACTTAACTATTCACAGCAACATAAATTTTGACCAGGGGTGCCCAAACTTTTGCATGCCACTGTACATAGAGTTTGAACTGCACAATATTTTGTTTTGTAATTGAAAATGAGTTTTTCCAGAGTGAACAAAAATATTTTTGTTTACTTTGGAAATGCAGCTAGCTTCAGTGAGATGCACCTTAATGGAACACAGGTTGATGTCATTCCCTGAACAACACTACATATGGAAAACGTGAATGATGCTGGCTTGGACTGTGTAATTTGGTTATTTCCTAGTCAATGTGGTCTTACCAACAATCTCCAGACTGAGATTTATGGCAGCATGGTAGCGTAGTCGTTAGCACCACACTTTACAGTATGGGCACTCTGGGTTCAATTCCCGATGCTGTCTGTAAGAAGTTTACACGTTTTTTTCCTCATGTACGTATTTGGTTCCTCCAGGTACTCCAGTTTCCTCCTGGTTAGTAGGTTGACTGGCTAGGGTTAAATCAGTGGGTTGTTCTGTGACATGGCTCGAAGTGCCAGAAAGGCCTACTCCATCTTGTATCTCAATAAGTACATTTTCCTTAAAATGAGCAACATCAGGTCTTTGTCATTGACCAAACTTCATTTCCCTGCAAAGGACCTATAATCAAGTTAGGTTTTGGGGTTGGCAGCCACATCCATATCATGCTGGCATAGCCTAACATATGCACTGAGTTTCAGGCCATTCTGAAACTATCTGCCCATGTTCAGAAATATCTGTGATTTCCAAAGGTTTTAGATGCTTACATGTCTTTCTCTCTTTTAATCTACAAATCTAAATACAGTTAAATCTTCACACGCAACATGCAGGGAAATTAACTAAAGAGAGAATAGACTCACCTTTTAAATGTGTACCACAATGAGATTATTTTCTGAAAGATATTAAGTTCGACACAATAAATTTTGATCCATTGTAAACTACATTAAAGATTTATTTTAAACTATTTTTCAAATTCAATCAATTGCAGCAACTGATATTGGACAAATTGATTTTACATGACAAGAATCTAAAGCAGCTTGATATGATATCACATCATGAATATTCATGATTATAAAATAACTTTATTCAAAGTTTTACCAGAAATAACAGAAGTTATGTCATTAATGGTTTTCTCTTAGATTTGGGGCTGATAAAAGGCATGAAAGTATTGGAAACATTTTTTAGTGTTGATGGTATTTTACCTTGTGCAAAGTAATCTGTGGAAGAGTTTTTGTGATCTTCTATTAGAAGACAACACAAGCTCAAATTTCTAAAAGGTGAAGTTTTAACAATACATTAGCAAGTACTTTACACAAAGAAAGTCAAGTCATGGGTCTATTTAATACTTCGGTAATTCTGAGTAATATTGCAAATAGAATTTTGATTAAGCATTCTTTGCTGTTTACATAATAGTTATAAGCATGAAGTACGTGAATGGCATACGTTATTACGCCACCACGTCATAGGTGCGTGCCTCACTTAAGTAAAAACGAAGCAGACATACATCTCCCAGCTCTCACGTTTTTCTTTCAATTAGTTTTATGTTTTTGAGTTACAAAACATAACACATGGAATCAATTGGAAGTAGAAGCTAACACATTGTGGTGATTAAGGACTTAGCTGAATTAAATGATTGAGGAACTTCAGGATATTTTTTGATCATTTAGAGTAGACATAAATGGCCTATTGTATTTGCATTTATCTAGGGATCTCTGGCGTATGTTTCAAGAAAGTAAAGGCAGAAACATATCTTGTGGTTCATATCATTGAAGGGGCTTGTGAATGTAATTTGAAACCAAAAATGTGTTTTAACCCATAGTTATTTTCAACACAATGAAATAAAGACCATTTTACCACATTATTCATCAAAAAGAGTGATATATGAACATCGGAAAAGGTGTACCAAAATAAGAATTTGGCATGTTAAGCCAGATTTAATTGTTTATAATTTCCACTGCTTTCTTTCAACAAAGAGTTGAAAGAGTTCAAAAGGCTATGGTTCATAATGCTGGACACAGCTAAAAATAAAAACATAGTAGATGGGGAAATGGGCAAGAAAACACATGTAAAGTATCATATTTTAAACTTAGAAGAGGCAGTTCAGCAGAACAGCGACTACACAAAATTTAATAAAATAGGGAAGGTGATGAAAAATTGATTCAGGGAGAATAGAATCTGTATAAATGGGTGGCTTACCAACTGATTACCAACGTTTAAAAGTTATTGTGTCCAGGAGTGCAAAATAATTGTTTTTTGAAGTTCTGTTAAGAAGAAGAAATATATTTAGCTCTTTGATAAGCTCAGACCTTGAAAGTTGAAATTGTTTAAAGGAACAAGTATGTTGCTATGAAAGAGGAAATGATAATTCAGTCCAGTCCATATAACATCAACAAATATCAGAAAGCATTATAAACAATCCAGATCCCTGATAACCTCCCAGCTTTGGTGCAAAGAGGAGCTTCAGAATTAGCTACTATTCTAGCTGAGTTCTGCAACATTGCCATCTGCCTGAAATCTTAGAATAAATGGGAGCCAAGAGATGGCAGATGAACTAAATAAGTATTTTGCATCAGTCTTCACTGTGGAAGGCACTAGCAGTGTGCTGGATGTGGTAGTGTATGAAGGAAGAGAAGTGAGTGCAGCGTGAAGGGAGAAGGTGCTCAAAAAGCTTTAAGACCTAAGGGTACATAAACACGAGGAAATCTGCAGATGCTGGAAATTCAAACAACACACACAAAATGCTGGTGGAACACAGCAGGCCAGGCAGCATCTATAAGGAGAAGCACTGTCGACGTTTTGGGCCAAGACCCTTCGTCAGGACCAGCATTTTGTGTGTGTTGTAAGGGTACATAAGTCACCCGAACCAGATGAACTGCACCCTAAGGTTCTGAAAGAGGTAGTGCCAGAGATTGTGGAAGCATTAGCAATGATCTTTCAAAGTTCATTGGCATGGTGCCAGAGGACTGGAAAATTGCAAATGTCACTCCACTCTTTAAGAAAGGAAGAAGGGAGCAGAAAGGAAATTATAGACCAGTTAGTCTGACCTCAATGGCTGGGAAGATGTTGGAGCCAATTAATAAAGATGAGGTTATGGAGTACTTGGTGACCCAGGAGAGATAGGACAAAGTCAACATGGTTTCCTGAAGGGAAAATCTTGCATGACGGACCTGTTGGAATTCTTTGAGGAGATTACAAATAGGATAGATAAAGGGAATGCAGTGGATGTTGTATATTTGGACTTTGAGAAGGCCTTTGACAAGTGTCACGCATGATGCTGCTTACCAAGTTAAGAGCACTTAGTAAGACAGGAAAGTTACTAAAATGGTTAGAGCATTGGCTAATTAGTAGGAGGCAGCTAGTGGGAATAAAAGAACCTTTCTGGTTGTTTGCCAATGACAAGTGGTGTTCCACAGGGTTTGGTGTTGGGACAGCTCCTTTTTATGCTGTATATTAAGGAGTTAGATGATGGAATAAATGGCTTTGTTGCCAAGTTTGCAGATGATTGTGAAGCTTGGTGGAAGGGCAGGTAGTGTTGAGGAAACAGGTAGGATGCAGTAGGTCTTAGACAGATTAGGAGAATGGGCAATAAGTGGCAAATGAAATGCAATGTTGAAAAATGCATGGCCATGCACTTTGGTAGTAGAAATTAATATGCAGACTATTTTCTAAATGAGGAGAAAATCCAAAAATCTGAGATGCAAAGGGACTTGGGAGTCCTTGTGCAGAACACCATAAAGGATAGCTTGCAGGTTGAGTTGGTGGTGAAGAAGGTATTCATTTCAAGAAGTCTAGAATACAAAAGCAAGGATTTGATGCTGAGGCTTTATAAGGCACTGGTGAGGCCTCAACTTGAGTATTGTGAACAGTTTTGGGCCCTTCAGCTAAGAAAAGATGTGCTGGCATTGGGCAGGGTCCAGAGGCGGTTCACAAGGAACATTTGATGGCTCTGGGTCTGTACTCACTGGAATTTAGCAGGATGAGGGGGGGATCTCATTGAAATGTTGAAAGACTTAGACAGAGTAGATGTGGAAAGGATATTTCCTATTGGTGGGGGTGTCTAGGACAAGAGAACACAACCTCAGGATAGAGAGATGTCCATTTAAAACAGAGATGCAGAGAAATTTCTTTAGCCAGAGGGTGGTGAATTTGTGAAGCTGTGGAGACCAGGTTGTTGGGTGTATTTAAAGCAGAAATTGATAAGTTCTTGACTGGACATGGCATTAAAGGTTATGGAAGAAGGCCAGGGAATGGCATCGAGGAGGGGAGAAAAGGATCAGACATGATTGAATGGCGAGCAGACTCGATGGGCCAAACAGCCTAATTCTGCTCCAATGTCTTATGGTCTTACAGAATATTCCCTGAGCAATCTTCTCTTCATCATGTACAGAGCAATGGTCTCATCAACATTGCTAATAAGCTCTACTGAACATCAAATGCACTCTCTGATGCTTACTTTGGGTTTTGCCATGGCCAGATGGTTCCAGACATTACTTGTTCCAAATATGATCAGTTGAGAAGGAACTGAGAGTGTAACACTTGACATAGACTGCTGTTAGCCTAATATCTCATCAAGGAGCCCTGGAAAAACTAAAGTCAAAGAAAATTAAAGATAAGTAAATTTTCCAGTGGATGGAGTCATACCTAATGGAAAGAAAGATTGTTTTTGGCCGTCACCTTAGTTCTTGAACTTTATTGCAAGATTTCTCAGGGCAACGCTTAAGCCAACAATTTTCAGTTGAGTTATTTATAACATTTCTTCCATCGTAAAGTCAGACATGAGGATATTTAATGAAGATTGTGCCCTGTTCCATCCTACTGCCAGCTCTATTGAAGATGAAGCAACTTGTGCACACACTTGGCAAGACTTGAACAATGTCTAGGCTTGTCCTGTGATATGGCAGGTTACATTTGCGAACGGAACAGTAAAACAATGATCATGTCATCACAGGTCCTCCACCCTGTGAAGGATGGAAGGAGATTGTGGTTGCCAATAACTATCATTGGCTGATCGCTGCAGAAAATTCTGATATTCAGCTATTTGATTGTTCAGAAATCCTGGTCTGGAGCCAGGCGCCTTTTAACACATCTGAGGTCCTGGTTTCCTTGTTCCTTTTCATTCAAAAGGCCCCTGCCTCCTGCACTCTCTTTAAAATCATCTATTTATGTTTCCCACATTCCCTTGAAAATTATTGGAGCCTTATTGTCCTATGCTCCATTTAAATTTATGAAGTTTATTTCAGAATTCAATATCTGAAAAAGATTTAAAATCACGTTGGGATATTAATACATTTAATAGACCAGGAAATCTGCTAGTCCAGTACTACTATTGTCCCCAACGTGCTGGATTAATGGAGTTTTAATGGAGTTGACTGTAAGAGTAAGAGGAGACAGCAAATGAATGTGTGGCAGGCATTCATATTTGGAGTCATTGGAATCTCTTCTGGGACAGAAGTAACCTGTGCAAGACAGATGGGTTACACTTGAATGGAGGGAGATCAATATCCTGGCAGGCAGATTTGCTGGTGGTACTAGGGTGGGTTTAAAACAAAGAGGCAAATGAGAGACTGGAAGGTGCTGTGGAAATCAGAGAAAGCAAGTTAAATAAGCATGACCAGCAGGAGAATGGCAGGGAGCAATGAAAGCCTATTGGATTAAATTACATTTATTTCAATGCAAGAGGTCTTACGGGTAAGATAGATGAACTGAGGACTTGGATAGCTATGTGGAACTGGAATATTATAGCCATTATAAAAATATGACTAAACGAGGGACAGGACTGACAGCTTAATGCTCCATGATTCAGGTGTTTTAGGAAGAAACAGAGGAAAGAAAGGAGGGGAGTTGCGTATTTGCTTAAGGGAAATGTTGCAGCAGTGGTCAGAGATGAAAATACTAAACATTCAGTATGGGTGGCTCTGATCATTGGTGATTGCACTGCAGGCCCACCAATTAGTCAACGGGAATTGGAAGAATAAATATGCAGGGAGACAGTGCAACGTTGTAAGAATATTGGGATAAAAAGTAGGGGATGTTAACTTTTCTAAAATAGACTGGAAATTCCATACTATTAAGAACTTAGATGGAGTGGGATTCTGTAAGTGTGTTCAGTAAGGTTCCTTGGCTCTACTGGGAAGAGGACAAAGCTCAATCTACTCGGTTAATAGGGTGGGCAAGTGACTGAAATATTCTTCAGAGTCCTGTACACCAAATGTTACACTTACACTCTTGCAGTTTGTCTCATAGTTTGCTGGTTAAACTTCTCATCAGCAGTCATGGCAATGTCAATATCAGATGGCAAAGATTTTAACACCATTTGTTAAGGCTGTGTCCGTCATCACTCCTTTTTCTTTGTTGAGTCTTCACTGCTTATTCTGGTTGTACGTTTTGCTATCCAAAAGGAAAAGAACATTAGGTTAATTTTGTGGTTAGGAAAGGGTAAAAGATGAAGAAAGGTTATATATGCTGACAGCATTTGCAGTTTGTAAAACTGAAAGGATAATGTGACGATCTGGAAGTGAGGGAGAGTTGGAGATTTACGTATGAAAATAAAATTGTCTCCTGCTATCCCACCAGCATTACTGCCCAATGTCTGAGCAAAGGCTGCTCTGGATCTCAGTATCCCCTTTGAGAACGAGGATGCACAGAAAATGTGTTCTCTATGAGAAATAAGGACATTTGTTCCTCCCATTGAATACCTCTCTGTCTCCACATTTGTGTCCCCCCCCCCACCCCCCCGGTGAGTAGCCATTCTGTCTCCAGATGTATACCATATTCCACAAGAGAGAGGAAAATCTGTCAGTAAATGCCATACAATATTTTGAGTGATGTGGTTTTCATTACTAAATAGATGGGACTATGTACAATCTATGGGATGCAGATTTCAAGCTTCTAACAATGACACATGGCTGTGGGTAAAGTCAAGCACATATATGAAAATTAGTTATGTGTTATGAGTTTTGAATTATAGCATTTGAAATAATTGAACAACCTAGAGAGTTGCATTTAGTTCCTCAGTGCAAGGAACTGTTCTCCACTAGTACCTACTTCTGAGACTCTGTCCCCAAGCATCCTGTCAAAACAGAACATATTTCCAAATTTGCACCTTGTCCAGCAAACTTCCACTGTAACGTTTGAAAAGTCCTTTAAAGTGCCATTCTTCATTTTTTCCGTGGTCTGATTCACTTCCTTTCACCCCGTGAGTGTCTACGAAAACCAGACTATACCTTCCCCTTAAGAGACTTGAACTTGTAACACGTTACATCACTGTGCTCCAGCTGATGCATACAGCAGGTGAACAATATGATAAGACTATTTCATGCATCATTTATCATTATCTGCAGTCAACCGAGCCAGCTACCTATGATCCATTGGGCTAATTACCTGGGGTTGTCCAAATTTTAACACATCAGTAAAAATCCAATCCATTAATTAAATAACGTATTTATTTCAATGGCTTGTCAATATCCTTTACTAGTGATCACTTTTTAAAAAAATAGCAGCAGTGGGGAAGAAGAACAACTTCAGGAAGGCAAGCTTCTCATGTCAGTTCTGAAAGGGTGGGGATTCTGATAAATAATTAACAAGTGATAAAACTCAGGTAAGCATGGGTGTGCATTTTATATGGGGGGGGGGGAAGGATTAGTTGAGATAATGCCTCCCCAGCACTGGCTGGATAAATCACTGGGTATTTTTTTCTGTAGAATGCCCAACTGCAATTAGCTTCCAGTCTTGGTGTGTACAAATTATCATTCCATTTCAATGTAAGAATTCATTTTCGCAGCAATGTAAATTACTGTGTTTATGAATAAAGTTCCATTGGCAACTAATAGCAAATGTCTATGTTGGTTTCATGTACTTCTTCAGCAATAATCAAATGACTGTGTATGTATCCTATGAGAGCAATTTAATTGTTATCGCCTTCTCACGTGTTTAGCTGATGAGTCTTGATAGTATGTTGTCAGGATCATTCAATGAAGTGCTGACTACAAAAGTGTGAAAGATTTGTCACTCACAAACACTGCAGGTGCAAGTGAATTATATTACCATTGTAGTTCTCAGCCTGGTTTGGCTTTCCTAACCTCTGCCCTTAAGAGGATGTAATATTTGCCTAGTGTGATTTGTCACAACACATGATTTCAACACGGTTGTGCAACTTAAGAATTTTAAACATGCGCATTGAACTTTCAAATATTCTTCCAGGATCTTACATCTATTAGGCTATTTGTATGTGTGAGCTGCAAGAATTATAAACTTTTATGACCTGTGACATTTAGCTTTTGCTAGGTTTGTTATAATATTGAGATTACAAACCTGCATTAAATCTTTTGTATTTTGGCTGAAAAAACTCAAATTTCTTCAATATATTGGAACTATTAATTCTATTTAAAATCATACCTTTTTTTATTCTTTTATATTCCAGTTAATCCAAATTTAAAACCATTAGAAAGTATATTTGCTTTCTCTAGTTCTTTAACCTCAGATGATGATTTATTTGAAAACTTAAATGAGTTGAAGTTGTATAGAACATTGGTGAGGCCTAATTTGGAGTATTGTGTGCAGTTTTGGTTGCCTACCTGCAGGAAAGATGTCAATAAGATTGAAAGAGTGCAGAGAAAACTTACAAGGTTGTTGCCAGGATTTGAGGACCTGAGTTATAGAGAAGGTTGAATAGGTTAGGACTTACTTCCCTAGAACATTAAAGATTGAGGGGAGATTTGAAAGAGGTGTACATAATTATGAGAAGTATAGATAGGGTAAATGTAAGCTGGCTTTTTCCACTGAGGTTGGGTGAGACTAGAACTAGAGGTCATGGCTAAGGGTAAAATGTGAAATGTTTAAGGGGATGTTTAAGTTTAATGTGTGGCACATGGCCAAGTGGATAAGGCGTCGGTCTAGTGATCTGAAGGTAGCTAGTTCGAGCCTTAGCTGAGGCAGCGTGTTGTGTCCTTGAACAAGATACTTAACCACACGTTGCTCTGCGATGACACAGGTGCCCTTCCCTTGGACAACATCGGTGGCATGGAGAGGGGAGACTTGCAGCATGGGCAGCTGCCGGTCTCCCATACAACCTTGCCCAGGCCTCAGTCACCATCGAAAATTGATGGACAGCTGAAGAAGAAGAAAGAAGGTTAAGGGGGAGATGAGAGGGAACCTCTCATTAAGATCAAAGCAACATTCAGCCATCAGCTGATTTGTGGCAAGAAGCCATAAAAGTGCTTTGCAATAGTAATCTCCAGCAAGAAAGAATTTAGTTATTTACCCTTGACATCTAAAGACATTACCTTTGTCAATCCTTCATCATCAACATTCTGGGGGGTTACAGTTAACCAGAAATTCAGACAGACCATTCAATCTACAAGTATCCTTCAGTAAGTTATTCAACTCCTGATGTTCAATCATGTTTCCATCATCATGACATTTGTCAAGTGTATGATGGTGTAATTTTACTTGCATAAACTCACATGAAGCTCAACTCCATCCAGTCCAAAGCATCCTGCTTAATTGGCACTCGATCCGCTACCTAAGTTTTTCATTCTTTTCATCACCAACTTACTGAGGATGCAGTCAATGCAGTCTACCAGATACCTAATGTACTGCAATTACAACTCCCAAATCCATCAGCTTTGACACCAAGAAAGACAAAGAAAGCAGACACAAGAGAACAATATCATATATTTGATGCAACATTTCAACCTGAAATGTTGATACTTCCTTGATTCTCACAGGTGCTGCTTGACATTCAGTGTTCTTCCAGAAGATGGTTTGTTGATACCATATAAAAGTTCCCTCTGCTTCACACATTATTCTTACTTGGAATTATATCACTCTTCATTCATCACTAGTCTATTGAACTCCCTCCTCAATAGTATTTTGAGAGTATTTTCATTAAAGGACTTATTCAGCTCACCATCATCTTATGAATGTTAAGGATGTATGTTCCAATAAATACTGGTTTTGTGAACAAACAAACACATTAATAACTAAAGTCAATCTATGCATCCTAAGATGTGATCCTGACCATTATCACTATCACAAATGCTTTCAAAAACCACATGCGCCATGATTATTTCCTAAGTAAATAATACTTAAAGATCCTGTTGAATTCAAGAAAATTTTGATCTTTCAAATCATTGGACCAATAAATGCTAAGCAGAATTCGATATGGTGGATTGCAGCATTACTTCTCTGAGAACAAAGAATGAATTGAATTTACTTTATTACTTACATCCTTCACATACATGAGGAGTAAAAATCTTTATGTTACATCTCTGTCTAAATGTGCAATGTGTAATTTATAGTAATTTGTAATAAATAGTATGTACAACAGGATAGTCAATATAGCAAAGGGGGAACATTTCTTACAAAGTTCGGTATACTGTATATAACCAGGGATATAAAGATGTAGTTGCAATGATCAATCTACTAAATTGTAAGCATGGTGGATATGCTTAGTGTAAAAGGTAAGTAAAAGTATTTGTAGAAGAATGGAGTACTTAATTTAAAAAGTTTAGATCGTATTTGTTTGATATTTATAGACACCATCTCAGTATTAGTCACTAGAGTGAATAATTTTACTCTGCTTCACTTGCCCCTGAAGTGTTCCCACAACCTATGGGCTCACTTCCAAGGATTCGCCATCTCATGTTCTCTATATTTATTGCTTATTTATTACTGTTATATTATTATTATTATTATTATTATTATTATTATTATTATTATTATTATTATTTCTTTTGTAATTGCAGCTTGTTGTCTTCTGTACATTGGTTGCTGTCCATCCTGTTGGGTGAGGTCTTTCTTTGATTCTATTGTGTTTCTTGGATTTACTGTCTATGCTCGCAAGAAAATGAATCTCAGGTTTGTATATGACAACATATTACTTTGCAATATGTCTTACTACATGTACTTTGATTATAAATTTACTCTGAAGTTGACTTTCGAACTTTGAACCTATCAGAAAAAATACATTGTTGCCTCCTAATTGTTCAGAGGAGAGAAATAAAGTTGATTTTGGCAATCAGAGTGTTTGAATGTAAGGGCTTATTTACTGCTTGGTTCTTTACTATTCAAATAAATGACTCGGGTGAAAAGGCAGTGTGGTCTCCATCCAACATTTCTTCTGATAGATCATGTATTACCTGGGTTCAGTGGAAAAATGAGCATGAACAGAAGGCAAATATTAGTAAAGTAATGCAGATTTAAGCAAATGAGTACAAATGCAACAGTTGAAGGAAAATCTGAATTTATTCACTCTGAGAGTAAAAATAAGAAACTATTCTTTAAAAGCTAAGAAAATTTTGCTATGTGGAGGGATCTTGATGTGTTGGTTCATTAAAGGTAAAAAATTAACTTTGGATGTAGGTCATTGAATTAGAAAAGCAATTAGTATGTTAGTTGTAATTGCAAGAAGTTGGAATAGGAAAATAAGGAACTCTTGCTGGAGTTATGGAGAGTAAGATAAGGCAAGTTGTAGAGTATTGTGCAAACACGAAGAAATCTGCAGATGCTGGAAATTCAAGCAACACACACAAAATGCTGGTGGAACACAGCAGGCCAGGCAGCATCTATAGGAAGAAGTACAGTCGATGTTTCCGGCCGAGACCCTTTGTCAGGACTAACTGAAAGAAAAGGTAGTAAGAAATTTTAAAGTTCGAGGGGAAGGGGGAAATCCGAAATGATAGGAGAAGACGGGGGGGAGGGGTGAAGCTAAGAGCTGGAAAGGTGATTGGCAAAAGGGATACAGAGCTGGAGAAGGGAAAGAATCATGGGATGGGAGGCCTAGGGAGAAAGAAAGGGAGAAGGGAGCACCAGAGGGAAATGGAGAACAGGCAATGAGTGATTGTGAGAGGGACAGAGAGAGAAAAATAAGGAGGGGGGATAAATAAATAAATAAGGGATGGGGTAAGAAGAGGAGGAGGGGCATTAATGGAAGCTAGGGAAATCAATGTTCATGCCATCAGGTTGGTGGCTACCCAGATGGAATATAAGGTGCAAACACGAGGAAATCTGCAGATGCTGGAAATTCAAACAGCAACACACACAAAATGCTGGTGGAACACAGCAGGCCAGGCAGCATCTATAGAGAGAAGCGCTGTCAACATTTCGGGCTGAGACCGGGATAGGGTTCCCCTTGTCCTCACCTACCATCCCATCAGCTTCCAGGTCCAACATATAATTCTCTGTACCTTCCGCCACCTCCAACGGGATCCCACTACCAAGAACATCTTTCCCTCCCCCCTCTTTCTGCTTTCCGCAGGGATCACTCCCTACGAGACTCCCTTGTCCATTCGTACCCCACCCCCACCATCCCTTCCCACTGATCTCTCTCCTGGCACTTACCCTTATAAGCGGAACAAGTGCTACACCTGCCCTTACACTTCCTCCCTCACCACCATTCAGGGCCCCAGACAGTCCTTCCAGGTGAAGTGACACTTCACCTGTGAGTCGGCTGGTGTGGTATACTGCGTCCGGTGCTCCCGGTGTGGCCTTTTATATATTGGTGAGACCCGACGCAGACTGGGAGACCGTTTCGCTGAACACCTACGCTCTGTCCACCAGAGAAAGCAGGATCTCCCAGTGGCCACACATTTTAATACCACGTCCCATTCCCATTCTGATATGTCTATCCATGGCCTCCTCTACTGTCAAGATGAGGCCACACTCAGGGTGGAGGAACAATGCCTTATATACCGGCTGGGTAGGCTCCAACCTGATGGCATGAATATTGACTTCTCTAACTTCTATTAATGCCCCTCCTTCCCTTCTCACCCCATTCCTTATTTATTTATTTTCCCCCTCTTTTTTCTCTCTCTGCTCATCACTGTTTGTCTGTTCTCCATCCCCCTCTGGTGCTCCCCTCCCCCTTTCTTTCTCCCTAGGCCTCCCGTCCCATGATCCTTTCCCTTCCCCAGCTCTGTATCCCTTTTGCCAATCACTTTCCAGCTCTTAGCTTCACCCCTCCCCCTCCTGTCTTCTCCTATCATTTCGGATTTCTCCCTCCCCCTCCGACTTCCAAATCTCTTACTACCTTTTCTTTCAGTTAGTCCTGACGAAGGGTCTCAGCCCGAAATGTTGACAGTGCTTCTTCTTATAGATGCTGCCTGGCCTACTGTGTTCCACCAGCATTTTGTGTGTGTTGTAGAGTATTGTGTGCAGCTTCGGTCCCAGCACCAAAGAAGGAATATAAAAATCTTGGTGCTATTTAATTTAGGGTCATTTGTTTGATTCATGAGCTGAAGAGATGGTCAATGAGGATTGTATAAACTTACACTAACTGAATTTTAGAAGGATGAGAGGTAGCCTTATGGAAGCTTTCCAAAGGGATTAACAGAGGCTGTTTCCTCAAATTTTCTTTTGCGATTTTTTTGTTGTTTTCCAACAAATATTTGTTAGAATTGACTAAGTCATTTGATTGCTTAATGACTTAAGAATGCAATTCAAAGTTCAGATATCTCTGCAATATTATTCCTTGAAATGTATTTTATTCACCTTCAAAAAAATTAGCTGGCATCGTAATAAAGATTTTTTTTCGGTCAGATAAGTTTTTACATGTCTAACCAAGGCAGCTATTTTTTTTTCTTTATCTTCAGACAGTACATGTCAGGGCCATTTTATTGACTGGGTTTATACTTTATGTCATGGTATGTATGTGTTTTACTGATAACAGTTTAGACTTGACTGAGCACATACTGGCTTCTGAAATTGATAGTAAAAGCACAGTATATATGTCACAGTAATTTAAGAATCATCAGTTTCAAGAAAGAATTAAAGACAACCTGTTTGTTTATGGTCGTTGAGCAATGAATTTGTGTTTCACTGTTGAATAGTTGCAATATAATAAACATTTTGCCAGCATGGTTTTCCCTGTTTTATATCTGAATCTGTTATGAACTAATTGATTGAAATTGATTGCAATCATTAGTAAAGAACACCAACCTTGCTTATCATACAATTACCAGTGTGGTCGAAGACAAACTGAATGGGGTTTGGTCTTTTGTCGTCTAACAGTTCCTACGTCCTGAACTTGTCTTTAGAACATGCATCTTAAAGAAACAACAGGAAAAGGAAGAATGAATGAGAAGATCAAAAACAAGGTAAAAGAGAAAAGGTTCAGGAGGATTAAGTAGATGTAGACGGTAGATCCACAGTTCAGTAGATGTAATGTCTAACACATTTTGACTTCTTTTTAAAAGAAAATTACGAAAGTTATTGAGTGAATCTATTCAGGTTAATGGGGACAAAATACTTATATAAAATACTTATATACTTATATACTTTAACTTATATTAAAAATTGCACAATAATTTATATCCTAAATCAATAATCTTTTTGCTTTTTTTAAGGCAACCATATCAATTTTGTACAACCATAGGTAAGGGTCTCTGTACAATATCAAAGATATGAGAACTTTATATAATTATTTTCAGATTGTAATTTAGTTAAAAAATGCAATCTGACTTTTCAGCTGAAAATCAGTTAATGTTAATGTCAAGAAAATATCATATAATTTTATGTCAGAGTCCTCAGCATGTTCAGCCTGCTTGTTGCTTTCACTGAGTGCTACAAGAGGTTAAACAAACATCAGAAATTTGGGCCGGCTCACGTACTGTTAAATAGCAAGATGCTCCACTCTGAACCCAGCTTTCAAATGTCGAGTGGTTTTACTGGATTTTATTACCATTGTTGAATGAAGCGGCTCTTTTCTCTTTCACAGCTGAAAGAACTAACATCTGTTGGAATGTCAGCTTCAGAAATCTGGGGTTAACTGTGTCTTCACCTGTACTTTTAACCTTTTGACATTGAACATATTCCAAACAAACACAAATTGCCACCTGTGTTTCACACATTAGAATACAGCTGAGTACACCTGAGGACTATCCTAAAACAATTACAAGTAATGAAAGCAGTTAATGAAATAGAGTTGTTTTTTTAAATTAAATTAGAAGTGTTTAGAAAGAATAAAATAATTATTCTTTCCAGCACATTTCTCCAATTAATTCTCATGTAGAAATCTGCTGGGGAGAGAAATTATTTTATTTACTTTTCTTTCCATAATCTGTTACATTTAATCATGCAGTATATTATGGGAAGAAAATTAAGTGACATGTGGTCACCTTCACTCAGATTTGCATGAAAGAGTAAGATGCATTATTAGGGGTAACAATCAAGCTACATTCAGAATTCAAATGTTTTCCAAAGAAAACTATATGATATAAGCTTTCAAATGACTTCTCCAGGTTCATTTCAGGAGCTGTCAGAGGGAAGGAGGAGCTTGACACTGCAGTGAGGCATTGAGGCCCGGTCTAGATGTGGGGTCTCTGCTGCAATTCAAGACCCTTGGTGCAGCAGAATAGATGTCAGACATTTTTGGAATTGCAATTTAGTTACCGGTTACCAGGTCTGAAAAGGGTTGGGGTATTGGGACAGCCAAAGTAGCAATCAAGGGCTGGCAGAATAGGCAGAAGAGGAACACTTGGGATGGAATGGGAGGAATGAGAGATTGGAGCCTGTGTCTTAAATCAAAGGTGTGTACGTGCAGATGTATGTACAGTATTTTGTTTGTTGGTGTATGCCTGGGGCTGACGTGAAGTATTTGGCATGTCTTGCTTCAGGTGTATATGTGTGGGTGGGTAGGAAGCTAGTTGGGTAGAGGTGCTTCAATTGAGGACAGGAAGTAGAAACTGGGCCGCATGCTGAGGTGAGGAAATCTAGGAAATAATTGGGACAAAGTTTATCATGGGCGAAAGCCCGGATCATATTGGAGAATTTGGGCTGACAGAGAAGTAAGTAATAATTAAGTATGGATGGGGAGTAGGAAGGATGGTAGAAATAAAGGCTCTACCCTACAATGATGATCTTGTGGTGAGGGATTCAGTGGGATCAATTAAAGGGAAACAGTAGTCTTGCCTGTCAGATGTCCCTATGCAGCCTTATATTTAAAATTTTAACAGAATTATCTTGCATTCTGGTGGCCAGGAACCATTGATCTTTGCTCTTCTAAGGCAACAAGCGACTGAGGTTATTGCATAAAAGCAGCATAATATTCTTATTGCACTATTTTGTTGATTCTTTCAGAAGGCTGTGAACTCACTTAAAATAGCGAGGACTATGCTTGTGTTAAATGAACAGAAGATGACATTAATAGTTTTGTAGGGGAAGGCAGGGGTCACTGCTATTCATTGCACCGTGTTAGTTTGTTGACCGGAGGTTAAATTCACGGTCATCATTCTTTTAAATAATTGCCCTGAGCACCCGTTAAAGGAGAGGCTCTGTGTACCTGCCAGAAGAAACTGGGATCACGAGAAACACAGTGCTGAGACTATGGGCCACTGGAGCAACAGGAGGGCACGTATCTGCTTTTTCAGATAACAGACTAGAGATTTCAGTGCGGCATGCTTTTACATGGCACAGTGGCACGGCCAGTGGAATTGCTGCCTCACTGATCCAGTGACCTGGTCTCATTTCTGACCTCGGGTGCTGTCTGTGTGGAGATTGCACCTTACCACTGTGTCAGTGTAAGTTTCTTTCTGATGCTCTGACTACTTCCTGTGTCTGGTTAGTGGGTTACTTAGCCAATGTAAATTGCCTCTGGTGTATAGGTCAATCTTAGAATCTGCGGAGAGTTGAAGGGACAGGGTGCTTAATGATAGGGGCAGAAGTGATAGGCCAAAGACATTTTTCCAACCATAATTCCAGTAGGTTGAGAAGGAGTGGGATATTCCACTTCTGTAGCAGTTAAGAGGAGAACTAGTACTGGAGGTCATTGAAATTAGAGAACAGCACTTAAAATGTAGGACAAGACAAGGCCATTTCTCCCGTCAAGTTTACTTCTCTATTGATAAAGACTGTGACTGACCTTTTACCTCAATGCCATTTCCTCCACTGCCACCTTAACTGTTGACTTCTTCATATATGTAAAAGCCTATTTACCTCTGTTTTGAGTGACTTCAGTAACTGAGCCTCCATGGGATTCGGAGGTAGAAAATTCCAAAGAATCATTAGTGTCTAAGTGAAGAAATGTCTCCTACATCTCAGTGTTAAAAACCCTATCTTGCTGCTGAGAGGATGACCCCTGGTTTGAGATTCTTCAGCCAGGTGGATGGTGAGGACAGAACCAAGTAAGTTTAATGATTGTGTTGATTCACTACTGGCTGCCACAAGCTCAGTTAGGCAGATGTGTCAGTATTTGTGCTACAAAAGTTATTTTTGATAATAGACATTGAATTCCCTCACACAACATACATTGTACGCCCTACTTTCATTGGCTTAGTCAGGTGACATGTTGGAGCACTGCGGCAAAGGGGGCAGTGTGGACAGTAATCAGTAGGTTTCCTTGCCATTGTTTTGCCTGATACTGTGAGACTTCATAGGGGATAGAGTACAATTCAAGTACTCCCAGGACGATTTCACCCTGCATGTCTGTTCTATGACATTCTACCAGAACACGCCCAGTGATTGTGATGGGAGAGTCTAACTATAGTGTATCTTTCTGTGAGGAAGAAAATGTCAGGCTACTGCTAGTTCTGCATGGAGAACACATCTACCAATTTATAAACCAGTTTGTGAGAACTTTCCAAGGTCAATTGGCTGCAAGTGACTTTGCTATTGTTTCAATCTGAATTCCATGCCATAGTCAATGCAGGCTTGTCTGTTTGGATTTAATCTTTCACTGTTACAGCATTATCATGCTACTAAGGGCCTTGCTTGGCTATTTCAGAAAGTATTCGTGGGTTTGGAGTCACATATAAATGATCATGTTAGCATGGGAACTTATGCTTTCTGAAGGACTTTGATAAATTTCTATGAAAATCCAGTTATAGTTTTGGACATTGCTAATGATTAGTTTCTTTGTAAATAAAAGTACCGAACAGTGAACTAAAATTCTGCTTCTCATTTCCTCACCTGCCCATCACCTCCTTCTGGTTCTTTACCTCCTTCCCTTTCTTCCATATCCACTGCCCTCTCCCATCAGGTTTCTTCTTCTTTAGCCCTTTAACTCTTCCAGCTATCCCACTTAGCTCTCCCCATCACATGGTCTCACCTATTAGCTGCCAGCCTGTACTCAGCCTCTCCCCACCCCCCCACCCCCCGACTTGTTGTGTCCCTCCAGCACTTTGTGTGTGCTGCACAATGTTTTGGTGTAATTACATTGGGTCCTGGTGAGGACGCACCTGGAACATTTTGTGCCTGAAGAACAATATATTCGCAATAGGGAGAGTGCATGGAAGATTCACCAGCTCACTTTCTTGGATTTGTCTGATCAGGAGAGATGAAGTAGATTGAGCCTCTTTTCTCACGAGTTTTGAAGAAGACTAACTAATTGAAACATACAAGATTCTTTTGGTACTTAAAATGTTTCCTCTGACTGAAAGCATATTCTCAAAATAAAGCAACACACACAAAATGCTAGTGGAACGCAGCAGGCCAGGCAGCATCTATGGAAAGAAGTACAGTTGACGTTTTGGGCCGAAACCCTTCTGCAGGACTCAAAATAAAGGTCAGCCACTCAGTACTAAGATGAGATGAAATTCCTTCACTCAAAGGCAGTGATTCTTTTTGTAATTCTTTGCCCAAGGTGCAGCGGGAGCTCAGTTGCAGTGTATATTCAAGACAAAGTTTTGATTTTTTTGATATTAATGGAATCCAGGGATTTGATAGAGGAGTGCTGCTGAGGTAAAAACCTGGCCATTATTGTTTGATAGAACAATAATGGCTAGTGTTTGCTGAATATCTATCTGTTCTTGCTTCTGTTTCTCATGCTTTTGAGAACCATGCAATAATGCAATTATATTTGCAACCATTGCTATAGATTATGCAAATCACGTATGGACTGTTAAACGGCCCAAGTTTTTGTGTTTCAAGCTGCATTATTCATGGTCTCCTGCAGAGGGAAGGATTCTAACAAAAATCCCCCATTTCCAGCTGCAACAGTTTTTGCTATTGTTCTGCTGTTCACCATCACTTCTCCTTCCTGGAAAATGCTAAAAAATAAAAATCAACTCTGTATAGAGGTTCCAAACCAAACTAATACATCACAGAATGTTGTGAATGTCGACAGGCTGAGGGAACTTTGTAGATTTATGTACCATTTCTCCACTAACACCACTGTACATGGGGCCTATGTATGGCTGCTAAATATGTACTACATTGCATTGTGCACGTCATTCGGGCTGCCCTCTGAAGCTCCTTTATGGAATCCCCTGCACCAGGAAGCTGGCACCTCTTATGTCCTTTCCTTAAAATTGACTGCAAGCTATTCAAACCATGAAGTCAGAATGATCACTAGTCTTTTGGAGCATTAAATCGAAGACTAGTATCATTTCCCCTTTGCTCTCATCTTGCTTTGGATTAGTATTCTCGTCAACCTGATCAAAATGACACTGAACTGTGATGTTCATTGTGGCTCAGACTTGGCCGTGTTTTAACTTTGTAGGGATAGCTTTGGGGGCACCACGGGGAGTTAGGTGACAGGTTAGGGATTATAGACAGGGGTGGGGGAAGTTAGAGGTCAGGGGCAGTAAATGAGGAATCAGAGGCAGGAGCAGATTGGTCAGAGTGCTCTATGGCATGGCAGAGCGATCCCTATGGACAAATACTGGATTAGCTAGTACTGAGGATGGATATTCAGTGACCTCTATGGTCAATGACCAATGTAAGCAAGCCCTATTAATGAGGGTTGATGATACCCCTGGTCAGTAACTTTTCTCAGGTTGGCGAGTCCAGGGTCAGAGTTCTGTGCAGCCAGGAGACAGGAGCCATGAGGGCCAGTGACCCCCGCACAGTTCAGTGAGTTCTGGGATCGGAGATCCATGCGAGTCCAGAGGCTGAGGCCCAGAGTTCAAAGTCCCATGAGCAGCAAGACCTGAGATTGAAACTGAGAGGTCAGTGAAGTCCGGAGGTCAAAGTTCAGAGATTGGTGAATCCGGAAAGTGAAGTATGAAAGTCTAAGTTAAGGAGATGGCGAGTCAGGATGTCAAGCCCCATAGGTTGAAACACCTAGGTTGGCACGTCCCGGGTCAGAGGTCTGTGAGTCTGGACCAGTTACTGGAGGTTAAATCCTGATGAAGGGTCTTGGCCCGAAAAGTCAATGGTACACTTTTCCATAGATGCTGACAGGCTTGCATTTTGCCTCCAGCATTTTGTGTGTGTTGACTGGAGGTTGAGCCCTGATATCTTACAATCTGGGGCCAAATACTGTTGCTCAGAGGCCTGGAGATGGCTGTTATGTTTTATAACTCCAAAATATGAAACTAATCAAAAATAAAATCAAGGGATTTTGGTATGCATATATGTTAAGCTTCATCTTACGTTTAACAGGAAATGCACATATGACATGGCAGTGTAATGATGAATGCCGTTTATGTACTTTTATATATAACCTGCAATGCATTATGTAAACAGCAAAGAATACTTAAACAATATGTTTACAATATTACTCGAATATTGCTGAAATATTAAATATGCAACAGTGGCCTGTCCTGGGGTTGGTGGCCTGTCTGTATTTGACTGGGAGGGTGGAACAGGGGCTTGCTTTATGTGCTGGTTCTGTTGTTGTTGCTGCTTGTGTTGTTCATTCTGCTGAACTTGCTGCACATGCTATGTTGGCACCAATATTTGTGGTGACACTTCCTGGCTGTCGCCCGCACATCTTTCAGTTGTGTTGGTTGTTAATGCAAACAACATATTTCACTGTATGGTTCAATGTATGTATGAAAAATAAATGAATCTGAATATGAATTTGCTCACAGTAATTTGAAACCAAAAATGCACAAGGGTGGGAGGAGGGAATGATAAAGGCATGTTTATTCCATTCACGGTTGATAAATCAGGGGACATTTTGGTATGAGGGAGAAGATGAAGATATCATTATCTCTCATTTCAGCCTAAAATATTGCCATAGCACTCTAGGTCAAACACCATTTCCTTCCAGCTGCTGCTGCATATGAATATTCTCACCTATGTTCTGCAGAAGGTAATGACTATGTGTTAGTGATGGGTGATGTGCCTGTCAATGCATTCAGACTGTTGGATATAAATGTGCAAGACTTTTTATCATGCTGGGTGTATGAGTATGCCGTGGAGAACATGAGTGTAGTAAAGTCACAATGGGTGGAGAATGTTAGAAAATTATAACTCTGTTGTAAAGGAACAGTGTGTGGGTCTGTCACTGTTTGGAGTAATAAGACTGTATCTCATGATTGCACTACTGCACAGGCCTTTCCTTTGCAAACTTATTAAATCTTAGGGCTAGTTCTTTCCAAGGAGTTGAACTGCTTCAGGGTTTAAACAAAGGTTGTCATGGGTGACTACTGGCAATTGGTTGGAGAAGGAGGGATAGGGAAAGATCAGGTGAGAATATTGTTGCTTGGATAAGTGGAGGCAGGCAAGGCTCATAAGAAAGGGAGGGAGGTATTCATTTGACTCATGATTTAGATTCTATGAAACAAAAATTCTTAATAAAAAGCAAAGTCTCTGCAGTCCATGATCCTATCCTGACTCTTCCTGCTCAAGCAACAACTTTTCTCCCTGATTCTGACCTTTAGCCAAACCTTGACCCACCCCCACCCCAGAACTTATGATGCCTGTTACTTTAACTCATCTACTCAATAATTCAGTTTGTGACTCTCCCTTGAAATGCAAGCCCTGGATTTAACTCAGTTGCAAAGGAAAGACCTTTTTTTTTCTATCCAGCTCAGTACAGCTTGATGGTTTGGTCCTCATTCTCCACTGAACTACACACTTGTGTGGTCTGCTATCATACGACTTTGTAAACATGTCTTGGCAGGAGTTGTTAAACTCTAAGCCAGAGCATTTAATGGTGCAATCATTCTTCTTAACTATTGGTGTGAGGTTATTGATCTTTATTCAGCACTGAATCTTGGTCCTCAGGCCTGTCATTGACCTCTAAAGCTGTCTCTGATCATCACCTGCACAACGAATGTCTGGAAAGGCTCCAGTCTCCACCAAATATCATACTTTGTGCCTCCTTTACTGTGGTAGACTATGTATACCTGTCTGGACACGCCCCTCTGCTGACTGCTCCTGTGGCTCCTCCCACAGATCCCTGTATAAAGGCAATTGGAGGCACTGCTCCTCCCTCAGTCTCCAAGATGCCATTCTCCCTTTTGCTGCTAATAAAAGCCTATCGTTCACATTCCGTCTCCGAGAGTTATTGATGGTGCATCATTTACCGAGACCTTCACTGGATTAATAAAATAAATCAAGTCCTCTCCCAGCATTTGAGATCATCTTCCAGATCTGAATGAGTCACAATAGCCTACCTTGTCTCTGCTACAGCCATGGTGCTCCTTCACAATTAGTTATACAGTTTTGGTCTTGTGTCAGCTTCAATGGCTGTATAGCAGCGACTCCAATCAAAACAATTCAATTCATCTATTTTATTTTTGATCAAGCTAGGGGATCTGATTTCCTGATTTAGAGTTGGGTAGGAGCCTGCTTGTTACATCATTATTTTATTGGGTCACAGCAAAAGACTAATAATGGTGTAGTGTGGTATTAAGAGTTCTGATTAATTGGTTGACCTGTAGCTAACAGCAGGGTTTGGACTGGTTTTCTAGTTTCAACTTCTATTCCAAGAATTCTAGGATCTCTGTTTTTAAATCCTCCTCCCTCCACCGTTTTCTCAAAATAAAAGCTCTTGTTCTGACGCAATTCTTTTTTGAATTATAATTTTTAATTAAGAAAATGTTTGCAATATTACATCAAATTTGCCAAAAAGGAATTTACCACATGTTCTTTAGTTTCTTAAATTTAAGCAGCAATTATGAAAAAACCATAAGGTATTTTCTAAAAAAAGATTCATTTAAAATAAATCAGGGTAACTTGGCCATGTTTAATCAGTTTTAAAAGGGTCATTGGTAGTACCATAATTCAAAGAAGTCAGAAATGAATTCGCAAACTGACTTGCATGTTCTATCAGTGTTCTATGGTTCTGAAGCTGTCAGCATAGATTAGCCACACTTTCCAGCAGCTACCATAAAACTAGAAATGATTCTATTTAATGAAAATAAATCAGGCAGCAGGAAGTACCAGCAGAGCTACACCATTCCTCAGTGTGCAATCTATTAGTGCTTTCAGTTTGTTCAATTACGCCTTCAGTAAAGGTAAACCTATAAGATTCTGAACTGTTGGAGATGTTCTAAATGTGCTGTAAATACCAGGGATTTAAAAAGTGGTCAATCGTGTTGTGAGTATCACTTTTCTGCGTGTGCTTCAGGGTGAAATATGCAGATAGTTTTACTGTTCTGAAATTTTAAATGATTCAAAATCAATCATCCCCTTTGGTCATTGTGTAAATCATCACCATTGTATGCCACTTTCACATAGAAGAATTTTTGTAAAATAATATTTACCAAACCTCTCTTTGCTTTTGTACAACCCAGGAATTATAGTAAACTACATCATAAGCCTTTGTTGTGCACTGCACTCCATAAGAAGGACACAACAGAACTCTCTGTAAAACTTTCTCCCCCTAATAAGGTTTACTAAACAATTTTCAATGAAGTCAGCAACTGCTTAATATTAAGAACCCTTGTTATTTATGTAAGCACTGTTTGTTGTGCTAACTTTTAAGCACAAATCTTCTACATACTGTTCTCCTCATAAAGGCAATTGCACATGGTAAGGTAGAGTTGGATGTGTTCGTAACCATCATATGTTATTGCCCAGGTAATCACTGTTCATGTGCATGCCTGGATTACTCTTTTCTCCCCTGCAGCCAATAGATGCCAAGGCCAATTATGTGCCCATATTTCTACCCCCAGGTGAGATTAGTTTGCTAACTCAACACAGAACACAGATTGAACTTAGGACCTCCATGTCTGCAAGGCTCAGTACCAGAAAATAGTCTAAATGCACACGGATTTGGGAAAGGCTTCTATTCATGTCTTCTTCATGAAATCCAAATAGCTTAAATGCGCTATTGCCAAATCAACTATTCATTGGAGCTAACTAACGTTTGGAATTAAATATACAAGCATCTTTTGTCACATATGTAGTAATATTTTATTGAAGATCTGATAGCAAAAAGCTATCTAATTAGATGTTTGTGCTAAATATGTTCTAAGACCATGCTTCTCCATGTATTTGATCTTCCAAAGTCATTCCTAGTATACAACCTATCCCCACCTGTCATTGAATATATCACAAAGAATTGTGTAACTCATTTTCTGGCACAAAAATATGTGGGATCCAAAGAGGAGACACACAAAATTGGAGTAAAAATTGTAGTCCTCGGGATTAGGAGCAATTTATCATTCAACAAACTCAAAGACGGATTAAGAAGTTGGAAGGTGAGAATAAGCTTACAAGGAGGATAAAAACGAAACAAAAAAAAACTTCTGTAGATATAAGAGAAAAGAAAAGTTTGTGAAAGCAAATGTCTGGTTTGAAACAAGAGAAGTTATAATATGGGAAAAAAGACAAAAATAAACACATGCATTGACTTTACAATGGAGGACACAAATAACCTGCCAGGTTTGTTAGGGAGCCAAAGGACTAGAAACTGAGAGAGATGAACAGCAGGAAATCAGTATTATCATCAAAAGAGTGCAACAGAAATGAATGAGATTAAAGTCTGACAAGTCCTCAGGGGCTGGTTATTCAGCATCCTAGTGTACTAAAGGAAGTAGGGTTGGAAATAGCTGATGCATTGTTAAGTATTAGAAAACATTTATGGAATAAGACAAACTCAGCATGGACTTCTGAAATGCAAATCATTTTTGGCAAATCCTTTGGGTATTACTGAGGAAATAACTAGTACAATAGATAAGGGTGAACCAGTTGATATGGTGTGTTTTGTAAGTCATTTGATGTTCCCACTTTAGAAGTTAGTGTACAAAATTCAAGCACATGGCTCTGGGGATAATTTGCTGGTATGGATTAATATGGAGGAAGGCAACTGAGATAGGAATAAACAGCATTTTCCTAGATGGTAACAGTAACCAGTGGTGTGTTGCAGGGATCAATACTTGGATCCTAGCTACTCACAGATGGATGAAAGAATTAAATGCAGCATCTGTAGATATCATGATGGGAGGGGTAGGGTGTGGTGGGGTGGGCAGAGTGAACTATGTGGAAAAAGGAAGGAAACCCCAATGTGATTTGAACAGGTGGGATTGCTGTGCATTGGGCAGGCAGGGTAAAAAATGGACATAGAGCTAAATAAATCGTGCTTGGTTCACTGAGAGGCAATGTCATTAACAATGAAACATTCCTGATGGTGCCAAATAGACTGTGTATCCTGGAGGCTGTGTTGGTCCAATGAATGGATTGCACTGTGACAAGGTTGGTTAGAATTCATGGACCAGTCAAATCTTCTCTCATCCTCAACACAGGTGCTCCTTACATCAGGGTTGGGTCCTAACCCCCTCCTTTACTCCCTGTATACACATGACTGTGTCACCAGCCACAGCTCCAATCTGCTAATTAAATTTGTTGATGACACTACACTGTTTGGCCTAATCTCAGATAATAATGAGGCAGTCTACAGACACGGTGACACGGTGGTGTCAAGTAAACAACCTCTCCCTCAATGTCACAAAAACAAAGGAACTGGTTGTGGACTACAGGAGAAATGGAGATAGGCTAACCCCTATTGACATCAATGGATCTGGGGTTGAGAGGGTGAACAGCTTTAAGTTCCTCAGCATAAACATCACCGAGGATCTCACGTGGTCTGTGCATACTGGCTGCGTGGTGAAAAAAAGCACAACAAACTTCTTTCACCTCAGATGGATGAAGATGTTTGGCATGAGTCCCCAAATCCTAAGTATTTTCTACAGGACCACAATTGAGAGCATCCTGACTGGCTGCGTCACTGCCTGCTATGGGAACTGTACTTCCCTCAATCGCAGGACTCTGCAGAGAGTGGTGTGGACAGCCCAGCACATCTGTAGATGTGAACTTCCCACTTCTGAGGACATTTGCAAAGACTGGTGTGTAAAAAAAGGCCAGAAGGATCACTGGGGATCCGTGTCACCCCAGCCACAAATTGTTCCAGCTGCTACCATCCAGGAAATGATACTGCAGCATAAAAACCAGGACCAACAGGCTCTGGGACAGCTTCTTCCACCAGGCCATCAGACTGATTAATTCATGCTGATACAATTGTATTTTGATGTTATACTGACTGTCCTGTTGTATGTACTATTTATTATAAATTACTATAAATTGCACATTTAAACAGATGTAACATAAAGATTTTTATTCATGTATATGAAGGATGTAAGAAATAAAATCAATTGAATTCAGTTCAGTTCGTTCTTCTATTTTTATATGACCATGACCATTTGTCTATGACCTTGACCTTGTGCTAATGGCAAGCCATTGGGATCATATGAAGCCACTGGATCTGCAGACTGAGATATTTGTTTATCTATAGTTACCAAATAATAGAGCCAGCAGTCTTCAAAGAGGGCCACTGGCACTGATTATTTTCATAATATAAAAGTAACGGGAGCATATTTAGAATATATAAATTATATTTTAGAGTTAGTGGATAAGAGACATTTTAAATCATGCATAGTGTGGTACCTTTAGCTTATTTTATTGTGAGTTAATTATGAATCAGAATGAGAATCAGACTTATTAACATTGATGTATGTGGTGAAATTTATTACTCCTGTACCTGCTCCCTGATGGTGGTAATGAAAAGAGGCATGACTGGGATGATGAGGGTCCTTTATGATGGATGCTGTCTTCTTCAGGCATCGCCTTTTGAAGATGTCCATTGATGGTGGGAAAGCTAGTGCCCATGATATAACCATATAACAATTACAGCACGGAAACAGGCCATCTCGGCCCTTCTAGTCCATGCCGAATGCTTACTCTCACCTAGTCCCACTGACCTGCACTCAGCCCATAACCCTCCATTCCTCTCCTGTCCATGTACCTATCCAATTTTTTTTCAAATGACAAAATCGAACCTGCCTCTACCACTTCTACTGGAAGCTCGTTCCACACAGCTACCACTCTCTGAGTAACGAAGTTCCCCCTCGTGGTACCCCTAAACTTTTGCCCCCTAACTCTCAACTCATGTCCGCTTGTTTGAATCTCCCCTACTCTCAATGGAAAAAGCCTATCCACATCAACTCTATCTATCCCCCTCATAATTTTAAATACCTCTATCAAGTTCCTCCTCAACCTTCTACACTCCAAAGAATAAAGACCTAACTTGTTCAACCTTCCTCTGTAACTTAGGTGCTGAAACCCAGGTAACATTCTAGTAAATTTCCTCTGTATTCTCTCTATTCTGTTGACATCTTTCCTATAATTCGGTGACCAGAACTGTACACAATACTCCAAAAAAAATATGTTTAGCTGGTGCCCATGATTAAGGTAATCAAGGAAAATCATGCATAATCAGGTAATATTTTGTGCTGAAAATACTACAGATGAACAAGGACTACTTTGTGGTGAACTAGACTGGAAGTGTCCAAGCCATCTTGCCAACTGACTTCTGCTGAGGTGCAAACAGTTAAAAGTAGACAAATTTTGCTCTTTATCCTTGATTTACATACAAAGTAGGACCAAATTCTAGGTATTTGTGTCAGAAAGGAAGAACATCTGATGTATTATTTCCTTACAGCATGAGCAGTAACTCTCTTCCTGAGTGAGATCTGATACAGATAACTGTTGAAGTATTTCTGAAGAATCCAGGATAATAGAAGATCATGCACAACAAAGAATGACCATGCATTAATCTTTATTTCCTTCATAAGTTATACGAGACCAGGTAAAGCTGATTTGCAGAAGGTGGAAATTTCTCAACATTAAATAACTGGTTGCTGCTGTTTTCACTTGCCTGCCTTCCAGCTTTTATCATAGTATCAGTAGTTCCAGGACTGGTTTCACACTGCATTAATCCTTTTCTTTAGAATATGTGACCTTATTTTTTTCTCCAGCTGCATATCAGGTTTTCACACAGTTTTTTCTAACATCAAAAATATTGAATTTAATGAGCAGCAGAGATGCTGGAAACCAAGGTCAGATTTGAAAAAAAAATATGCTTCAGGGCTTTTGCCTTGGAAACACCAACAAGATGGGAGAACAAGCTGACTTTTTAAAATTAAATGCAAGGCGTTGTTTTCAGCTAAATGTTCAAAGGTAAGACCAAACGAAGACTTAATTCTGCAGTGTGCACCTTTTTCAGATGTAATCATGACAAGATAGCAACAAAAAAAATCTTTTTTGGCTCTCTATTCATTGGTATCCTTTATCTCCAGATCTTTATGGATTTTTTGCTCTCTCCCTCCCTCTCTCTCTCCCTCTCTCTCTTCCTCTCTCTCTTTCTTTATAGTTCTGTCCCAGTTCCCTGTGTTTACACCCATTTTCCATACAGCCATCCTTATTCAGATCTCTGACAGTCTATAATTCACATTTAGACAATAGACAATAGGTGCCGGAGTAGGCCATTCGGCCCTTCGAGCCAGCACTGCCATTCACTGTGATCGTGGCTGATCATCCACAATCAGTACCCCGTTCCTGCCTTCTCCCCATATCGCTTGACTCCGCTATTTTTAAGAACTCTATCTAACTCTTTCTTGAAAGCATCCAGAGAATTGGTCTCCCCTGCCTTCTGAGGCAGAGCATTCCACAGATCCACAACTCTTTGGGTGAAAATTTTTTTCCTCAACTCCATTCTAAATGGCCTACCCCTTATTCTTAAACTGTGGCCTTTGGTTCTGGACTCCCTTAACCTCAACATTGGGAACATGTTTCCTACCTATAGCATGTTCAATCCCTTTATAATCTTATATGTTTCAATCAGATCCCCTCTCTTCCTTCTAAATTCCAGTGTATACAAGCCCAGTCGCTCCAGTCTTTCAACATATGACAGTCCTGCCATCCCAGGAATTAACCTCGTGAACCTACGCTGCACTCCCTCAATAGCAAGAATGTCCTTCCTCAAATTTGGAGACCAAAACTGCACACAATACTCCATTTCCCTGATAACTAACATTCTTTAGTTTATTGCAGCAATACCAAACACAGAAACATTACTGAGTTGGCCTCTGTAAAAATCTGCTTGATTTCAAGTATGCAATTCAACATCTCAGATCATGCTGTCTCCAATAAATACATTCAATATAGTTATTGTGAATTAAACCCCACCTACTTCCTGTATGGAGTTCGTACAATCTTCCCTGTGAACACGTGGGTTTCCTCTGGATGATTCGGTATCCTTCCACAGGCCAAAGGTGTACTGGTTGGTAGGTTAATTGATCATTGCAAATTGTCCCTTGATTAGGCTAGGATTAAATTGAGGGTTGTCGGGTGGCACAGCTCAAGGACCGGAAGGACCTTTTCTACATGGTATCTCAATAAAATAAAGCATATGTGGAAAAGTGATATGAAGAATCAAATGATTTGTGTTCTTTAGTTTGAAATTTAATTCTGGAACTGCAGTATCAGCCATCATAGGAGCATCCAGGAACCCACTTGATTGCATTCAAAAGTTGGATTCACGGGTTAGAAATAGATTCCCTGCATTTATTTCTAAATTAGCCCTGTATTTTAAATATGTTTCTTTGACTCTTTTCACAAGGATTGTCTGACTGCACCATTGTGCTAGAGCTCATGGACCAGCTGATGCTTTTCTCTTTGCCTTTCTTGTTCATTCGTTGAATACCAGGTTGACTATTTGAGAAAACAAACCTGGTAAAAATGGTTCATGAAAACTTCATACAGTATGTGGCCTGTGATGCTTTGATACTGAATATGTGCAACTGATACTATTTTAGACAAACTCAACTATTTATTAAATGCTAAACAGAGGAAAAGGGGAGGGAGGACCTTGCCTATTCTCAACAGCTTCCACAATACATGATAACCAACAGAATTTTAACTGGTCCATACATACAACCTAGCTGCAGTTGACATTTCTATCTTCAAACATAAAGTCCTCGACCTTGCTTTGAACTCCATTAAGTTGTCCCTGACAATTTCAAGGAAGAATTCAGTAGCATTATGCATACTTCTTTAAAAACATAATTCAATATTTTAGTTGTCAAGGTTGAACTTCATCAAAATCCTTGCTTGCTGTTTAATTAACTGATTGAGGGGCATTCTGTATCCCCCTCCTCCTCATTTTAGCTGCAAGTTCTTGTACGATAGATGAAATATTGGAAGAAAGAACTTCCACTTTAACTTTTTAATTGGTGTGTAAAAATGGATAGTGATTGATATATCTTATGAGAGGAGGAGCTGTAATCCTTACAGAGCAATATGATAACAGCATCCAATTAAACACACTGAAAATTACCACAATCAGGAGGTGGTGAGCAGCAGCATGAGGAAAAAATATTTCTTAAAGCGTAATCTTTAACAAAGTAGTAGTAAATTACAATAAAGTGTAAAAATATATTTTACCGTTTCAATTCAGAAGATGATTTGGGATTGAGATTTAACATATTATGCCCTTTTCATTTTACTGGATTTTTTAAGATTAGTAAGTAAAACAGGGATCTGAATTGCACAACATTGTGCTGTGGGTGCTGCGATTGTAATGCATGCTTAATTCACAGCCATACAATCTCATGTGGAACATGTACAGAATTCATGCTCCAACTTCGTTAACATGATTCCAATGACAAGTGAAATCTAGGTGTGAAACCTATTGCATTGATGATTAACCACAAGAGCTTTTGTGGTGTATTTTATATTTCAGTAATTTTTGAGCAGAATTGTAAATACATTGTTTGATTAAGCATTCCTTGTTTATTTCATAATTCATAGTGGGTGATATATAAGATGTATATAAAATCATACAGCCTAAACCCATCACATCTTATGTGAGCACCTCATTAAAAAAAAGACTAAGTTGACAAGAATCCTAGCTTGGGTGTTTTTCTTAAAATTAGTATTTGAAGTTATAAAGCATAACAGTTGTGATGAGGAAGTTAAAAATAAACCCAAGACAACTGTTGAAACACAGCACATTTTTCTTCAGTAGGGAAAAGAGGCATTCAAATTTAAAAAAAGGAAGAAAACAGATGAAATTAACAAGCCACAGGTTCATAACCAATGAGTGCCGGGTGGTAATAATAAATTCTTAAAAAGCAGAAATGGATGGATACATCAGAAAGATAGACATATTCAATTGCACAACAAATATCTGAATGAAGTGAGCAGTATTTTGAAGCAAATTAAATAGCTGATGAAAATTGAGTGCCAGTGTTTAATGAGTGCAATGGGTATAAAAGCAAACAGTTTGCCTAGAAATTTAATTCCTCTGAGCAAAGTAGCTGAAATAAACTTTTCTGATATTCTGAACATAATGCAGGAATACTTAGAACCAAAACCATTGTTGATTGCAGAACACTTTAACTTTCATAAGTGGAATCAAAAGGAAGGGCAGTCCATTTCAGCTTATGTGGCTGAATTGAAGAAATTGTCCAAGGGTTGTCAATTCAGTGATCAACTTAGTGATGCACTGAGAGATTGTTTAGTTTATGGAACCTTAAAAGAATGCATTCAAAAATATCTCCTAACTGAAGCAGAACTTACATTTTAAAGAGCAGATGAAATCACTGTAACAATAGAAACAACAGCTAAAGGCGCAATTGAGTTGTAATCAGGAATGAAAGGGAGCATAAGTGAAATTACAACATCTAAACATTGCAGCCTACTTGGCTGAACAAATTGTGTTACCATTGTTGCAGGGGCCAATGCAGGTTTAAAGTCGTAACTTGCAGAAAATTCACCAAAACTGGACACATGCAAAGATCATGTCAGGCAGTCAAAAATAAATGGACTTCACGGGGAAGAGATAAAGAAAAAAATTCAAGTTGTAGTTTCAAAGAGAATACTAATCTGCATGCTGTTGATGAAAAATCTGATAATGATGTGAGTGATACAGGACATAGCAGCCTTGTGATTTACAATGTGAACACTAACAAGAGACAAGCAATATGGCTTGCAAAGGAAGTGAATGGCAAATTAATTAAAATAGAATTGAATACTGGCTCAGATGTTTCAGTCATTCCCCAAAATGAGTTGGAACAGTATTTGAAAGATATTGAACTGAAATCTGCTGATATCCAAATAAGAGTTTATACAGGAGAAAATATAACTGCTCTGGGAATGACATTTGTAACAAGAAACACTTCAACAAAATTAAGCCTACCTACAGATGGAGATGCAGAGATGGCAGGAGAATTCAAAGTGTTTCTCACCATAAATACTTACAAAGGGCTTTATCATAATAATAGGCTTATTTCTGGAGTGGCAGCAACACCTGCACTCTAGCAGAAAGCTGTGGACCAGGTGCTGCAAAGCTGGCCAGGCTGACATCATTGTTACCTGTGAGGATGACAAGGAATATCTCCAAACCCTGAAGACAGTATTGAAATGATTAGAAGATTATGGCCAAGAGTATGATGTGACAAGTATCACTAACTGTGGTCACACCATTGATGCGCAAGTTTTACACAATTGTGCTGAGAAAATTCAAGTAGTGATGGATGTCCCAAGGTCAAAAGAATTGCCCATTTAGGATTTATCAATTACCTTAACAGTTTCCTGCCAAATCTGGCTACTGTGCTCCACCCCATGATTTCATTACTACTGACTGTGAATAAGTCAGTGTGAGGTGGTTTCCAAAATGCAAAGGAAATGGTGATGTTAGACACTATACTCACACATTATGATCCACATTGTCCATTGAAGCTTGCCAGTGATAGCTCACCTTGTGGTACAGATGCATTCATGTCACATGTTATGAGAGATGGAAGTGAGTGACCTATAGAGCCTTTGCATCATGTTCCCTCAATGACACAGAGAAAAATTACATACAGATTGACAGAATGGCCTTGAGTCTGGTTTGGGGTGTAAAATGTTTCAACCAGTACTTGAATGAGTGAGAGTTTAGCCTCATTACTGACCATCAACCATTGTTGTCCATTTTCATTCCACAGCAACAGCACAAATGCAGAGATGGGCCCTGTTTCTTGGAGGACACAATCACAAGATCGAATTCAAGGGGACAACTAATCATGGTTCGAAGCATTGGCTTGAAGATTTTCTCTGGTGACCTAGGATAGATCAGCAGATCGAGCAACTTGCCATGCACCGTGCGGGATTCCAACATGTCCAGAAGATGCCTCTCCATCCCTGGGAATGGCCTGCATTGCCCTGGCAGAGGATTCATGTGATTTTTCTGGACCATTCATAGGCAAAAAATTCTTGGTGGTAGTGGATGCAGCTACAAAGTGGCCAGAGGTGTTCCCACTAGGCTCCACTACAGCCTCGCATGCTGTTGATGTGTTAAGAAGCCTTTTCTCAAGGACTGGTGTTCTATTACACCTGGTCAGTGACAATGGACCACATTTTGTTGCAGTACATTTTCAGTCATTTCTGAAAATGAATGGAATGAGACATATTACACCTGCACCACACCGCCCACCTCCAAATGGCTTGGCGGAAAGGTTTGTCCAAAGTCTAAAGAGTGCATTGCAAGCCATGTCAGCAGAGCACACTACACTGAATCAGAAGTTTCCTCTTTGCATTTTATAATGCAGTTCACTCCACAACTAACTCTGCTGTTCCTGGGTCTTCCCTTGTGCTCAAACTGAATCTCAGAAGGAGTATGCAGGGCAAACAGCTGAGACAAATTGAAGGCTCCTCATTCAAGGAGGTTTGATGTTTCACTCCTGGGCAAGTTGTCCTGGCAAGGGACTACAGAGATGATCAAAAGTGGGTACTTGGAAAGATAAGGACAGAAATAGACCATTTTCCTACACAGTGGAGGTTGAGCCTGATGTTATCTGGAGATGACACATTGATCATTTGAGGAGAGTGGAGTACATTTTTAGAGAAGAAAGGTGTCCAGAGCTGTTGGAAGTACTTTCTGCCTTCCCAGAGTCAACTCTTTCAACCACCACAGAGGAGGGCTCAGAATCTGAGATTGTTTCACCTGCCAATCAGAGTGACCAACCCCATCAGGAACAAAGTTATTTCATGAGAATAAGAATAAGAAATCCTCTGCATATATAAGATGACTAGAGGACTTTGCATATTTGAGTTGTGATGCAGTCTATCATAAGACCATGAGATGCAGGAGCAGAATTAGGCCATTCAGCCCATCGAGTCTGCTCTGCCATTTCATCATGAATGATCCAATTTTCCTCTCAGCTCCTATCTACTGCCTTCTCCCCATATCCCTTCATGCCCTGACCAATCAAGTATCTATCAACCTCTGCATTAAATATACATAAAGATTTGGCATTCACAGCTGCCCACGGTGAAAAATTCCACAGATTGAGTTGGAGTTTATAGCTAAAGAGGGCAGAGTGCATTGCATTTTCTACTTTGGTAATATTTGAGCAATATTGCAAATGCATTGTTTGATTAAGCATTCTTTGTTTACATAAATCATTATATGTAAGTATATGTTATACGTAAGTACTGCTTAAATCATATACTGTACATCATTACACCACCATGTCATATGTGAGTATATCACTAAAAAATACATAAGAAGACGCGGCTCCTGTTTTTTCTTCAGTTAGTTTCTGGAGTTACAATACATAACAGGTTTAAAATTAGAGAAAAGGTTTTAAATGGGATCTGAGGATAAGCTTTTTTATGCAAAGTGATTGGAATTTGGAACATGTTGTCAGGGGAGGTGGTAAAATTAGAGGAATTTAGACAACCACATATAGGGAAAGCATAGAAGGATATACTGTAGTCCTATGGTGGGTAAATGCGATAACTATAATTAAGATAATTTATAGACACGTACATGATGGGCCAATAGGCTGGTTTCTGTGCTGTACAGTTCTACTATGCCATGATTCTCCAATTCAGCCCTCCAATTTTTTGCAGATGATTGCAGTGTGAGTTGACTAGGGCTGAATGAATCCAGCCTGCTCTTCTGGAATAATTTCCTGGAAATAGTTACTTTGACTTTGCACCTTGCTGGAAGAGAAGACAGACACAGGAGAGAGTTGAAAGACTCACCTTCCTAAGCAGTTCTTGGTGGTAAAGGTAGAGTAAATTGTGGAAAGATATAGAGTAAATGAAAGAGGCTCACACCAACAGTGGAATGAGAATCTACTCCAAATACTTACGAACAATCAGTGAGAGGAAACAAGAACTGAGGTGAAGGTAATTAGTCAAAGTGAGAAGTAGGAAATATTATCACATGCATAGCCATGTAAATAATTACAGGATCATACCTCATTTTCAATCACCTGAATCAATAGACTCACAAACAGCGCAATGCAATTTTTTCACCATATTCAACAACTAATATTTCCAGAGTAAGGTCTAGAACCTAACATCCAAATACTCCTCCAAGCGCTCACACAATTTACCAGTGGATCAAGGATCACTACCAGTTACTTGGTAACAGCATATATATTACCTATATGTCTAACACTCTGACTGATTCACTTCCCTCTGTCCTGCACGAGATTGGGGAACATATATGCCAATTGACAGCAAACTAGTTAAAGATCCTTCTCCTCTCCTTTTTCCTCATCCGGCAAATTGTCCTGTTCTGTGAGCATGGTCCTATTCCATTCTGTATTGCTAACTGATAATAAAATTGCAACAGAGGACCCATGTCTGTGAGTAACAGCATCCTCTTGAAGCTTGAAGCTAAAAACCAACACACACTCACTTCTTTCTGCAAGATCTACCAAAGTTGTTGTGAGACTTAGGACAGGACTAACCATAGACCTGCATCAACTAGCTATCCCCCAGTCTGCAAGTATCTCAGCACCAAACTTGATATTAATGTGTTGACCTCCTTAAATGGATTGAGTTCTATGTATAAGGGGAGGACATAAGTGATCCCCTTATGGCTACTTTGCAACAATGGTACTAAATCAGTGTTGCCTACTGGTTTACTAGACTGCCTATTCCCTGCTCTTCAGGATGAACAAGAGTCTCAAGCACTCCTACATTCTCAAGGTGGTGATTGGTGAGTACATTACGTTCCAGCCAAGATGGCAAATCTAAACAAGAGACAGAATGGAGTACAATCTCCTAGCTAATATAAGAATTATATAGAATAACAAATGAAAGAAAAGTAACATTGAAAAAGTAAGTGGAATTCTGAATGGATATCCCCCCCCACCCCCACCACCCCAGCCCTAATAGGATAAATCCTACAAAGCTAAAGGAATTAGCCCAGGTTTCATTCTTGGATTGGATGCTTTGTGTGGACAAAAAAAATGCTCATTGATCCTTCTCTGTGAAGCAGGATAAACCAGATGATATTTAATATGAGTTTTTAAATCTCATATTACCCTATCAGAAATAAAAACATGGCTCAGGAGAGTAGCCGGTTTGCATTTGTAACAAAGCAAGTTGCAGCTGATAAATTTATCAAAGCTCACTAAGGAAAACATGAGGTATACAGAGTAACAGAAAGTGATGCAGATGTGTATGTCTATTTTTAAAAAGTCCCGAAAGCATGTTGAAAATAGACAGCATGTGAAATCAAAAGAAATATGACCCCATATTTAGGAAGCTGGTTACAAGGCAGAAAACAGTCTCATCAGTAAAGGATTAGTTTGACAGGGGTAAGTGAGTAGTGGTATTCCCTATCCAACTACAAAATAAATACAAACAATATAAGTATGCTGTAGAAAGTGCATCAGTTGCTAATACACAAGAATCTTTTCATTGTGTAAATGAAATACTCTCCAACCGAGTTCAGCTCCAACTACGGTACATTCAAGAAGCTCATCATTGTCCAGCATAAAGAAGTTGGCAATCCAACACCCTCCATCACCCTTGCACTACCGTCTCTACAAAACATACACCACAGTTACTCACCTGGGCTTCTTTAAATCACCTCCCACAATGATAGCTTCTACCATCAAATAAGATGAAAATAGCAGGTACAAGGAAACACTTACGTAAGGTGTAAGGTACGTAACATTCTCAAATGGAAATATATTGTGGTTCCTCCATCAATGCTAGGTGCAAATTCTGGAATTCCCAAAAGATGTTGGCAGTAGAAGGCAGCAGCTCTCTACCATCCTCTTCAGCACTATTAGGGATGGACAATAAATGCTGTCATCGCCGTGAATGTGTACTTTCATAAAAGATGATTAAATGTGAAGGTCAATTTCTTTATAGAAAGTAATGACATTTTGGTGTCCCAAAAGTGCTACTAAAGCTTATGCAAGTGAAATTTTATATTTAAGGCTGGTAGGTTGTTGCTATTGAAGTTTATAGAACATTGGTAGGTAGATGGTCTAACTGAATGTTACAAGGTTCAAGGATCTGAATGGCTTACTACTATCACCAAGGTTTCATTTTGGAGACTGCAGATATTTTACTGCATATCAAAGGCTTTATCACCATGGCTTTACTAACTGTGAATGCAGTTGTTGGGACTACGTGCAAACTGGGGGTCATGGGATGGTTGTCTGTCACATCCAATGATGACAGGAACCTACGCAGAAGAGCGTTTAAAGTGGAAGAGGCATTGCACTGTGACAGTTCCCCTCTCTTGGCCTCAGAAATCCTGGTCCAGCGGTACAAACAAACTGGGAGCTTCCTGGATTGCAGTGTATGACCACGTTGTCTTCTGTGCCTTGTCGTGGCCTTCACTCTCCATGGAGCGTTGCAGTACCACCTTTTTGGCCATCAGATCGCACTGTAGATCTTATCTGTCCAGTCAGCTGGAGCTGACTTCGCATGCTAGGACAGACATGTCACTATCTCACCAGGGTATGAGGCTGAAAGGCTACATTCACCTGGTTTAGCCCACCTGCCGAAGCTGAATACCAGGGTCTGGCACTTCAAGTGTGTGAACAGCTACTTGGAGCCACATGTACCCACATGGGTAGCACCGGTCTTATTGTGTGAGACAAGTTGTCGCACTCTTTTGAGAAAATCAAATTACGCGAAGTGCTAATAGGCCATCAGAAGGTTCTAGGTATCAGAAGGAGGCACGAATAGAAACCACACATTTTTGGAAATAATGCTTTGTTTATAAGGAAAAAAACAATATGTAGAAAATATTTACATGAACAAGAACAATTCAAAATTCAAACATTCTGTTTAAATTCCAAATCTTAGATATCAACAGAAGCCAAATTCCTGTTCAGTTAGAATCAGTGATATTCATTAAAATAACTTTTGTTTCTCTAACTAATTAGATCTAGTGTTATTCCCTATTTAAAAGTTTACAGACTAAACTTACCTTTTTACTTAACCCTAGTTAGTTAGAAAACCAAATACAATTCCTATTGTCAAATAATTATAGTTAACTTCAGTTCAGTTCCAGGCAGAATTATCTAAAAGTTTAAATTCAAATTCAAAAATTAGATACACAGTATACGCATTTTAACTCATTTCACGACAATTCTCCAACTTCACAACTCTTAAGCAAAGTAAATCTCATTCAGTAACTTAACAAAGACTGCAAAAATAATCAGTTCTTGCAGAAAATCAGATTCATATTCTTCAAATGAAATAAACTTATACATCCAACCATACTGAATCCTCTACATCATTTTGTCCCCGCGCTGGTTCTTCATCTTGAGAGGTTCGCCATCTTGTTTCTTGGTTCATTGCATTGAAGTAGTTTATCATCCACAGAAAGTCGATTCACAAACTTGTACAAATACTTGACCAAATCCTTTGGTATGATTTTACAGAATTAATTCCTGACTACACAGTCAAGATCTTGGACAGTTGTCTCTGCCGATATTGTCTCATTATTGCTGCTGCATGTTATAGCCATAGCTTTAATAAATCTTTTATCACTATTGTCTCTCCTGCAGGGGTTTCACCCTGAGGGTTTCAAGTTAGTAGGGTAAAGATACTCACCAGTAATTCCACTCTTAAACAGTTCCTGTCTTCAGCTTCTAACCGTTGCTGCATCTTTCTCCTTGTCCATCCTGTGTCCAGCCCGCCCCGCCCTCGCATAGTGATTTTTTTCAAATTCTCCTTTTTTAAAAAAAATCGGTTAATCTCATTTTCATCCCTCTGCAGGTGGTACTTTTTAACATTACAACTTTGGGTTTAATTAACCTGGGTTACACACAGGTGAGAGATGTGTGTCCGGTGGGGACCAGAGATGAGGCTAGATCACTGGAGGAGATGGATACATTTTTGAAAAATCAGTGATGTGAGGACTATGCAGACTGGCACAATAAGGCTTGGAATGAATCAACCATGTCCATATTAAATGGAGGGCAACTAGTCCTGAGCCGATATTATTTATGTGTTCCTATCAGATGCAGGTTCAGTTGATACCTTGCTCCTCTCTTAGACTCACCACTAAGTATGGGATGTCTGTTAGCTGTCATACTGAGAGGCCTGATACACAAACTGTAAGCAACACCCCCCCCCCCATCTAACACAGTCCATTAATTTGATTATGGTCACAAATCTTCAAATAAACTGGATTCTTTAGCTATGTTTTAAATTTATTTTATTACCATTCATATTTCAATTGTTTGACTGTAGCTTTTTTTAGTTTTAGTCAATTAGCACTGTATTTAAATGCCTCTGATCAATAGTTTAGGTATCTGAATGATAGCCCAATAATCAAAGTTCAAAGTAAATTTATTGTCAAAGTACATATATGTTATCATATACAACACTGAGATTAATTTTCTTGTGGGCATACTCAGGACATGCTAGTCATTATGCAACCTCATCCATACATTATGCAATAGAATCCTTCGAAGCTGATTTGACAAAAGTACAAACATTTGTAGAATTGATAGGTGAAGTCCACATAGTAAGTATGCATGATTATTAAAGAGATTTAACAATAGTGTAACTGTTTTGTACCAGATGTTTCTAAAGGCCTGGTCACCATTCTTTTCACAGGATGACTATGCAACTTGGGCTAAAGGTCACTGGGGTTCATGCAGCCACAGATGGTTAATGGGACCATGAGACAGTGTGGGTGAGGGTGTGAATATCTCATCTGTTCCATATCTTTTCAACTGCTACTTCGGAATGTTTTGAAAGAGAAGAGAAAAAGATCAAAATACAAAGTGGGACTGACCCTCCTGGCAGACTGAGACAATCAGTTGCTTAGAATTGCAGGCCTCCTCAGTGTGTAAGGCACGAGGAAGCATGCACCTGCTTCACACACCATTTCTAACATGTAGGAACATTTAGTAAGATTCCATTGCACACATAAGGGTGTGGCAGCATACTAACATCTCAAGACCTGGACTATTGATCCAAATAACACGAATTTGAATCCTGCTGTTATAGCTGGAGAAGGCAAATATTGCTAACTAAATAAATCTAAGCAAGTATCATTGATGATAACCACGGAAGAATCTAATAGCCCCTATAAGAATCCAACTCATAAGTGAACAGCACATTTGTGTCTGGGATGCCAATGGTGATTGACTACCTTTGTGTCTGGATTATCCTGGGATGGAGCATTTCAGTTATGAGAAGTGACTAGGAGATTGGAGAGGCTGGGTTTTATTTTTTTCTTTTGGAGCAATGAAGGCTGAGGGGAGAGCTATTGAAGTATACTAAATCACAAGGGATGTGTTACGTTTGAAAGTGAGGAAGTATCTGCAACTAGAGGAAAAAGGTAGGGGGTTGGAGAAGTAGAGAAGATCTGAGGAAGAAAATATTCCCTACTGTTTAGGTACAATGGCCAGCATGGGCATAGAGGGCTGAAGGGGCTTGTTTGAATGCCACATGACTCTGTGACACAATGACACCAGAAAAGGGCTCTTGTTATCTGGCATTCAAATTGCCAGTCATTTGTGAACCTCACAAGGCTGTCTGCTGTGAACCGAGATCCATTACTTCTGATCAGCACATCAAGGATGCTATATCTTGTCCTTTCAGTTTGCAAGTGACTGTGGATGTGTGGATGGTCTTCCAGAGGTCAGTTGCCCAAAAATGTGTAAAATGCTCACCAGTTAAAAAGTGCTCATTTGGGTAGAAACTGATCCAAGGCAATTTTTATCCAGAATCTTTCAGAGACTGTGAAGCATTTCCTTTGGTTCTGATGTAAGTTCATGGACTTGATATTTTAACTTAATTTAACTCTTCAATGATGCTGGATGATCAAAGAGGATTTCTAGTATTTTCTCGTTTCTGTTTCCTTTGGCTTGTTCTTTCCTTCATGTCTGCAGGTGTCACACTGCTTCACAAGTTAACAGAACCCACCACAACTGCAAGCAAGAGTGTTATTCCCTCATTGGTTTTTGCACCTAATTTCTGAGCCATCAAGATCTCCTGTAATAAAAAAAACAGTTTCCAGGTAACAAATTTTTAAATAATAGTAAATAGGAAAGAAACACCATTCAGAATATTGTGAGAAGCATGTTTTTGTTATACAGTGATAGCTTTTGGGTGAGTGCTAAACTTTGTGATTTATAATGGGAGATTGCTAAACTCAGCATGATTGCTGATGGCATTAATTAAATTGTCTTAAACTGCCAGTGATATCAGTGTCCACGAACTCTGCAAAATTCCAAGCAACATCTCGTAGTAAGTTATGCGGAGGAGGAATTCTGCCTAGATAAGGTTTAGCGTGTTTTTAATACATCTCAGCATTTGTGATAATTACAGCTAGCTTTAGAGAAGATTTAATTGGATCACTTAACCAAACTGGGGTAAAATGTTAGGATTCATAAATGTTTTACATTTGCTAATCATTAACAACACAATTTAAGAATATAAACATAATTACAATGTGTGAATGTTATGGTTTATGATGGATGGTGGCCTTGTACAAATTTGCTTGATTTTCTAAAAGTCTGAAGTCTCAATAAAGCTAGTTTTAGATTACTGGATAGCTTTTCCACTACTGTCACGAACTTCTATTATAAACCATTAATTCTATTAAAAACCATTAATGCTGCAGACTTTTGATTTGTGGGAATTCATTAAGAGTACAACCTTACTGTTTTACCAAGAGTTAAAGTTCTATACAAGTCATTGTCTACATTAGGTGTCGTTACTGGATCTGTGAAAGCAGTAGTTGAATGCAACAATCATTTTTCCTTGAAGCATAGTTACTTGGGATAATCAATTTGCACATAAAATATACCACAATGTGAGATGCAGATTATCACAATATTTCTTTGGAATATTCTGTAAAAATTAGCAACTTGTTGAGGTTCAGAGGATTCCAAACAATGCTAAATGAAATGCACGAGAGTCCCTGCAACTAGATCCAAAATGTACCCATTTTCTTAAAGCATGCTGCAGGTACTGGCCTGCATTACAAAATAACAAAAAAGCCTCCCAAGGACAATAGGCCTGATAGCCAGACTTTCCAGTCGCCTGAAAGAGACAGTCGTAAGATAAACAGAGAAGTGCAAGGTCATTTGCCCCATCTCAACGCCCATACCCAGACAAACTGTTTCTCAGGCATGTCATATAACTGTTACTTCAACAATTTCAGTTTGCTCTCTAGCAGTATGACCTTTGTATATTCCAAGTGTGATGGAATAAAAATAAAAATTCAGCATGTCAGGCAGCATCTGTGGAAAAAGAAACAGTTAAGTTTTCCAGTCCAATTTGCTTCACTCTCGTCAAATCCCATACAGATTCTGGCCAAAATATCTGTCAAATCCGTTCTTACTGAATGAAAAAAAATGCCACATGCTGAAGTTTCATATTGGCCTCTGGTGAAAACTATAATTCTCTAATAAATATTCTTGTCTAATATAAAAAAATCAGTTGGCATTATTTTTGAAGGTGAAATCACTATAAAATGCTTCCCATCTAGTTTTAAAATAAGGCATTAGACAACCAAGAGAGAGAAAAAAGAGTATCACTAGTGTCAGGATTTTTTTGTGCAGAACTCTAATGCAATTTGCAGAAACCCTGTACTTATTATGTAAGAGTGACGCTAAGCCTTTGTTGCTTGCTACTTTACTTTATACAAGGCACAGAATGCAATTTTCAGCTAATAACATTTGAAATGACAGTAAATAGGAAAGCAGTAGTTTTCAATATTCTGTATTGTGGATTAGATTGTCAGGTTTATAGTTGAACTCTGTTCAGATCATACACAGAATTATGAAGCCAATAGATCCGTGAAAAACATTGCCAAAGGAAACAGAAAAAGAAAATGCTAGAGAAGCTCAGCAGGTCAGACAGCATCTGTGGAGAGAGAAGTAGAGTTAAGGTCCAATTCAAACACTGGTCTGATAAACTGCAGTGAATGCTATTGCACCTTAAATTGCATTCCAGTTTTGGCCCCTAATTTCTATGATTATTTTTAAATAATTCAGGCATGGAAGGCCGTCACCAGTGGGGTGCCTCAGGGATCTGTTCTGGGACCCGTACTGTTTGTGATTTTTATAAATGACCTAGATGAGGAAGTGGAGGAATGGGTTAGTAAATTTGCTGATGACACAAAGGTTGGAGGTGTTGTGGATAGTGTGGAGGGCTGTCGGAGGTTACAATGGGACATTGATAGGGTGCAAAACTGGGCTGAGAGGTGGCAGATGGAGTTCAACCCTGATAAGTGTGAGGTGGTTCATTTTGTTAGGTCAAATATGATGGCAGAATATAGCATTAATGGTAAGACTCTTGGCAGTGTGGAGGATCAGAGGGATCTTGGGGTCTGAGTCCATAGGACGCTCAAAGCTGCTGCGCAGGTTGACTCTGTGGTTAAGAAGGCAAACGGTGTATTGGCCTTCATCAATCATGGGATTGAGTTTAAGAGCTGAGAGGTAATGTTGCAGCTATACAGGACCCTGCTCAGACATCACTTGGAGGACTGTGCTCAGTTCTGGTCACCTCACTACAGGAAGGCCGTGGAAACCGTAGAAAGGGTGCAGAGAAGATTTACAAGGATTTTGCCTGGATTGGGGGGGTATACCTTATGAGTATGGGTTGAGTGAACTCAGCCTTTTTCCTTGGAGCAACGGAGGATGAGAGGTGACCTAATAGAGGTGTTCAAGATAATGAGAGGCATTGATCGTGTGGATAGTCAGAGGCTTTTTCCCCAGGGCTGAAATGGCTGGTACAAAAGGGCACAGTTTTAATGTGCTTGGAAGTAGGTGCAGAGGAGATGTCAGAGGTAAGTTTTTTATGCAGAGAGTGGTGAGTACATGAAATGGGCTGCCAGCGGCGGTGGTCGTGGCGGAAATGATAGGGTCTTTTAAGAGACTCCTGGATAGGTACATGAAGCTTAGAAAAATAGAGGGCTACGGGTGACGCCTGGGTAGTTCTGAGGGAGGGACATGTTTGGCACAGCTTTGTGGGCTGAATGGCCTGTATTGTGCTGTAGGTTTTCTCTGTTTCTATGGTTCTAGTACTTCCAAGTAACAACTTTTGAAAGGATATTAACCAGGAAATAAGTAGAAGACTGCATGCTTTCAAGCCTTCCCTGTGATCTATTTACTCAATCCTATACAGTTCTTGTTTTGGATACCCAGTGTTTACCATAGCATGAACCACTTGAGTGATTTTCCCAGAAATGACACTCGGCCAATCTAATCCAAGTCATTCCTATTGCCTTTGTCATCATTCCTCCTCTCAGGCTTGTTTCAAACTTTACTTTACTTGTAGAAGTTAAACATTGTTATCCATTGAACTTCACTGCAAAAAGTGGCTCAATGGGCAACAAATGAAATATATATAATTTTCCAATGTCCCTTTGCATCAAGGATATGAGCGCACATCGTTAATCACTGTATGCATTTATTATGTTATTGTCAAAAGGAAAGCATTGCAGTGCAGAAGAGAGATTTGCAAGCTTTCTTTGCTCGAATTACAATGCTTGAAAACCAATCTAAGAATTCACAAGAGCATTAGGATAAGAAGAAGGAGCTGGTGTAGATCATTTTGCCTCTTCAAACCTGTTTCCCCATTTATCAAGATCATGTCTGATCTATGACCTCAGTCACTTTCCTGCTGTGTCCCCATACCCCATTATTCCCTTAACATGCCGAATGAACTCAATGTCCAAGCATCCATAGAATTTCAGTGTTGAGGATTTGAATGATTCACAATCACGATGTGATGAAATTGTTCATATCTCCATCTACAATGGCTTACCCTTATTAATTCCTAATTCTAGACTCAGGCAATGTTTAGCCTTTCAAATCCTGTAAAAAATTGTAAGGCTTAATGAGTTCTTCATTGATGCTTGTAAACTCTGGAGAATAAAGGTGCAGTCTACTTAGTCTTCCATCTTACTACAAACTTTATTGCAACCAGTTTGGTGAACCTTTAAGGCAACCCCCCTCCCCATAGCAAGTATATCCTCACTTACACAATATCCCAGGCTTGCTCTTACCACCAGCTCATACAAGACTGTAAGACCATGAGCCACAGAAGCAGAATATGGCCATTCAGCTCACTGAATCAGATTCACCATTCCATCAGGGTTGATACAATTTCACTGAGGTATCTTTATTTCTATACTCAGTTCTTCTTGTTATAATGATTATAATGATAGTTATATGATTACATAATAGCTACAAAGAATTGCAATGAAATAAATAATGGTAGGTTGATTTGATAACTTGACGGGAGATTAAAATTTAAAAGATAACAATGGAAATATGTCATAGAATTTATGGAGACACAGAAGTGTGGCATTACTCAGAGATTATTGAAGTGTTACCTTTTTCTCTCTTCACACATGCTGCACAACGTCTGCTGAAGCTAATTTTACCCAGCCTTTCCCTTGTCCGTGGTTTGCTTGAAAAAGATAGATATTAGGCAAATGTGATTGTGCAAATAGGATCAGAAGAGTTTAATGGTGAAAGCAATCAACACAAATCTGAAGGGCTGAGTGGCCTCATTTTCACTGACGTATTCTTGTTTACAAGTAGCCGTAAATTCTTAATTTGCTGATAGCTGGTCATATCTATGCCATGGGTCACTTTCAAAAATATCTATATTTTTTTCCTGATTTATCTTGTTTTGCTGCTTAACACATTGAGTCATATCCAAAGCACATGATAACCTACAGTAAATGCTAATCCGTGGTCTTAGCAATGCCCTTTTCATTTAGACAAATAGGAAATACCGCATGTGAATTGAATATAAGTCCACACTAAAACTATTTTAATCAGCTTCCACTCAACTGCAGAAGAATGCAGCCCACCTTCAGTTTTCAACAAAGAAACAAAAAATATTTCAGTAAATCCCATTGGCACTATGCTTTGTTTTGTTTTTGCACTGCAGAACCCATCCAGGCAACTGAGTTAATTCAGTGCTTGTGGATGATGTTAAATTCGAGCTTTTGAAAAATGAATGGAGCAATATCTAAAACCATCACAGCTAATCCTTTAAAACCACAATATCCAACAATTACATCCTGATGCATGTAAAATATCTGAAAGTATACAACAGTGTTATTAATAATTAAAAGATATTGGCTGTTATGCTTTTAATATTTATGTCAACTACCTGAGACCTTTGAAATGTTTGCTAGAAAATCTCTAAATCTTTCATACAACATTAAAAGAACAAAATTAAGACAGTATCATAAAATAAATTTTAGTTGCCTTAGCTGTTGTCAAAGGGGCGGTCATGTTTTCATCAATGAAACCATAACTAAAGAGATTTGTACATTCAGCAGCCAGTTATTTTGCTGCCATTAAACATCAGCAACTAAAGAACATCTCATATCGATTATTTAGAAGTCGGTGAGATGATAGTATCTCATCTGGTAAAATGTTGACACAAATGCATAGCTTTTATTTTGAATGTTATCTTTTCAAGGTATCTGAACCCCCTCGATCCACATAGAAATGTCAAAGGTCTGTTTTAGTCTCGTATTATACTTGTGCAGATGTTGTACCTTTCCCTTTGTAACAATGAAATCATTCCTCATGCAATGTTCCTTTAAAATGGGTTCTTAACCTGGGTCCACAGACCCCCTTGCTTAATGGTATTGGTCTTTGGTATAAAAGAGGTTGGGAACTCCTGCTTTAGAATATTGCCAGGATAAATTTGTAAACATGATTCTGAAGTGTGCCTATTTTTGGTCACTTCCACACTGAGAAGATTGTAAGAAATACAGTGTAACCTCCCTGATTGCTGAGTACTTGATGCACCATCACTTAATCTTTTTCTTTTAACCCTGCTCTTTGTGATGCTCCCACTTCAACCTAAGGAATTACACCCCATCTGCGAACTTAATGATCGGACTTAACTTTTTCTAATTAATTGCCCTTTGATTCAGGCACACTCCAACTGACTAATTATGAGCCACATTAATATCAATCACCACAAAGTACTGAATACAGATCCATAATCAAGCATACTTCATACCTCAAGTGGCAATTGCATACAGCCGACCCTCATTCTGGCTTGACCCTTGGTGGTCTCACCACCCTCCCTATCACCCCAGATCCCAAACAGGCCTTCAGACTTTTCTGTTTTCCACTACATGTCCCACATTAGCTCAGGACTTACTATAAGGACACAAATTTGAACTTCAATTGTTCCTTATGTTGTGAACTTTAAGGGCTACTAAAATTTAACAGTAGGGTCAAAGACTAAAACAGTCATGGTCAATGCCATGCAAAGATGGATAGCATAACTGTGTAATTGGCCAACAGACACATTTTCCTCTTGGAGAATGTTGGTAAAACAATAGATTTCTCGTGGGACATTTTCTTCTTTCTTCAAACTTGCAGCTTTTTTTAACCTCTTTGTAGTCAATGGGCAGAAATTCTGGGCTGATGAAAAGAAAATTGAATCCTTCTGTGGAGGGGGCTATGCTTAACACATGTGAGTAATCTCAATCCAGTTTCCAAGGAAGGGAAATCTAACAGAATGGCTCCACATTGTAATTGGGTATGGGAGGTGATTAAAAATGGTCTAGAAACACCATCACAAAGTGTAACAATTATGTGCACTTAGAACCATAGAACATTACACCACAGAAACAGGCCTTTCGGCCCTTCTTGGCTATGCCAAACCATTTTTCTGCCAAGTCCCGATGACCTGCACCTGAGCCATATCCCTCCAAACCCCTCTCATCCATATACCTGTCCAATTTTTGCTTAAATGTCAAAAGTGAGCCTGCATTCACCACTTCATCTGGCAGCTTATTCCACACTCCCACCACTCTCTGCGTGAAGAACCCTCCCTAATGTTCTCTTTAAACTTTTCCCCCTTCATCCTTAACCTATGACCTCTAGTTTTCTTCTCCCCTCGCCTCAGTGCAAAAAGCCTGCTTGCATTCACTCTATCTATACCCATCATAATTTTATATACCTCTATCAAATCTCCCCTCATTCTCCTACACTCCAGGGAATAAAGTCCTAACCTATTCAACCTTTCTCTGTAACTCAGTTTCTCAAGTCCCGGCAACATCCTTGTAAACCTTCTCTGCATTCGTTCAACCTTATTAATATCCTTCCTGTAATTAGGTGACCAAAACTGCACGCAATACTCCAAATTCGGTCTCATCATTGTCTTATACAATCTCACCATTACATTCCAACTCTTATACTCAATTCTTTGATTTATAAAGGCCAATGTACCAAATGCTGTCTTTACGACCCTATCTCCTTGTGATGCCAATTTTAGGGAATTACGTATCTGTATTCCCAGATCCCTCTGTTCTACTGCACTCCTCAATGTCCTACCATTTACCTTGTATGTTCTACCTTGGTTTGACCTTCTGAAGTGCAATACCTCACACTTGTCTGCATTAAACTTGAAGATTAATTTTAATTGGAGAACTGAGCACTGAAAGCGATAAGGTGTTTGCTACGCAATGGAATCCAATGATATGCACTCCATTGATCTAGATGATTCTTTGGTTACATACACGCACACACACACACACACACACACACACAATCATGATCCTGATCCTCACCATCTCCACAACTCTCAAACTCACCTCATTCCTACCACTAAACATTTGCAGTCCCTGATTCCAGGTCCTGATCCAAAACAGCCCTCGCCTCCTCCACTGAAAACAAACTTCATTTCAATGCCCACTTCCCAAGGCCTGTGAAGTTCACCCTGTGCACTGTGACCTACTATTCCACAATTGGAGAGCTAGAGTGCGTATTATCTAAATCATTGACACAAAATGTGAAAAGAAGTGTTCCTAACACTAACTCTGTGGAACACCTCCAGTCATTGGAAGCTAACCAGAAAAATAGCCCCCTATCATATTACAATCACTACCTCCTAACATTTCCTTTATCTTAAGCTCCCTAATTACATTTGGTTCATTGCACAACACCTAATCCAGAATTGCCTTTCACCTAATGGGCTCAACAACAAAAGTCATCTCACAGGTATTCTACAAGTGCCCTCTAAAAGTCATCTCACAGGTATTCTACAAGTGCCCTCTTTTGGGATTCAGCACCAGTCTGATTTTCCCAATCTGCCTGCTTATTGAAATCACCTGTGACTATCATAACATTGCCCTTATTACAAGCCTTTTCTATTTCCCATTGTAATTTACATCCCACATCCTATTGTTCAGAAGCTTTTATATAACTCCCATCAGAGTCTTTTTGCCCTTACAGTTTCTTAGCTATACCCACCAGGATTCTACATCTTCTGGTTATATGTCACATCTTTCCAAGGATTTGATTTCATTTTTTACCAACAAAGCCACCCTATCCCCTCTGTCTCTCTGCCTGAACTTTTGATACAATGTGTATCATCCAATGTTAAGCTCCCAACTATGATCTTTGATAAGCCACACAATGTCATACCTGCCAATCTCTAACTGCACTTCGAGATCATGTACGTTATTCCGTATACTGCTTGCATTCAAATGTAACACATTCAACCCTGTATTCATCACTCTTTATGATTTTGCCCCCATGTTACACTTCAACTCATCCCACTGTCTGCAATTGTTCCCTATCATCTGCCTGTCCTTCCTCACAGTCTCATTTCACAATGTACCAACAGCCCTACCTTTAGTCCTATCGCTCTGGCTCCCATCTCCCTGTTAAATTAGCTTAAGCCATCCCCAATAGTTCCAACAAATCTGCCCCCAAGGATATTAGCCTCCTAAGGTTCAGGTGTAAACCATCCTTGTTGTAAAGTTCATACTTTCTCCAGAAGAGATCCCAGTGATCCAGAAATCTGAAACTCTGCCCAGTGCTCAGCTTCCACAGTCACTTACTCATCTGTGCTATCATCCTGTTTCTGCCCTGACTAGCACGCGGCACTGGGAGTATTCCACAGATTGCTATCTTCAAGGTCCTACTCTTCAGCCTATTGCCTAACTCCCCATTCTCACTGCAAAAAAACCTCTTCTGCCTTACTACCTATGTCATTGGTAGCAATGTTCACCACATCCTCTGGCCGCTTACCTCCCTTCTAAGAATCTACTGCAGCTGACCTGAGACATCCTGGAGCCCATAGGCATCACACCATCCTGGTGTCTCTTTTGCAGCCACTGAAACTTCAGTCCGTCCGCCTAACTATTGAATTTCCTATCGCTATTGCTCTGCATAACTTTACACTTCCCTGATGAGTCAGCTCCAGTGCCACTGATCTGGCTGCTGCCACCCCCCTCAGCGGAGTCCAAAGGGATATACTTGTTGCTGAGGGGAATGGCCACAGGGGAACCCTGCATGAACTGCTTATGCCTCTTATGTCTCCTGGTGGTTCCCCATCTACTAACTGAAACCTACAGTTTGGGTACGACCACATTAGTAGAAGTCTCATCGATGAGGTTTACAGCCTCCAGCATCCAGCACCCGCTCTGTTCCTTGTAAGTCAGGAGATGCATTTGGATACACTGCCTGCAGATGAAGTCATCAAGAGACTGTCAGGTGCCCTGAAATCCCACATCTCACAGGAGGAGTATTCCACTGCCTGAACTACCATCCTGTCTATACCCCTAACTTCTCAAATTGAAGTTCTAACCTCGATCTGTTCTTGCCTCAAGACTTTTGAGCCAAAGCTTGACCACTCTAACACTGGCCACTCCAACAATGGTCACACCGCTTATACCTCACATCTTTTTATTAGCTGCTGCTGAGTGCCTAAGTGATTGTTATAATTGCAGTCCACCAAAAAGTTCTGAATGGCCCTTAACTCTTTTTATATCTGGCATGTAAAGTCCACAAGCAACTGTCTCCAACTCACTCTGCGATCTCCCACTGCACTGCGCAGACACATGTCCAACAAAAAACTTACTTGCAGCAACATCACAGGCACGTGGCATTAGAAACACAACGTTTTCAAGAAAAACTATGAAAAGTTGTACAAGAAAGGACACAAGAACAAAAAGAAACAAAGTTACTATTGTGCAGTGTTAATAAAATTGCTATACTGAGGTAGTGATTCAGGTTTTTCCTATTAGTTCAAGAACTAAATTGGAAATGATGGATCTATTTCTTTTAGAGCAATGACTCCACCTTAGCACTTCATACAAGAGTTAAAGCCAACTTCCACATGCATGCTTTTATTTAATTGATGTGTAGTTGCACAAGCACAACAAATTGGAGACAAGTAAAAACCTGAAGGACAGAAAATATTACAAACTGCACTGACAGTTACGGGACGAGATAACAAGAGGAAAGATTTAAACAGTACAGAGAAAGCCGTCATGGACGCTAACGAAAGGGCACGTGAGTACAACATAACACACAATGAAAGATGTGCAACTAGCAAAATTTAAAGTGAAAACATGGCGATGACGTCAGACAGGAAAATCGATGAATTTGATAGCACTAATGATGGCTGGGAGTTGTATATCGAGAGATTGGAACTGTATTGTAACACGAACAACGTTGAGGAGCAAAAGAAAGTCCTTAGCTTAATGGGTCCTAGGACATACAGTCTCCTACACAACCTAATAACACCTGAAAAGCCAGCAAGCAAGATGTTTGATGAAGTTGTTACAGTACAATTTTGCAAAATCACTTGAGCCCTAAACCACTGGTTTTGGCCCAAAACATTGACTGTGCTTTATTTGATAGATGCCGCCTGGCCTGTTGAGTTCCTCCAGCATTTTTATGTGTTACTTAGATTTCCAGCATCTGCAGACTTTCTCTTGCTGATAGTAGCTGAGAGATTTAGATTTTACAGAATGAACCAGTCAAAGGAAGAACGCATTTTTGAATACATTGCAGAAGTGCACAACCTTTCCCAGCATTGTGACTCTAAAGATGGACTTTCTGATGCATTAAGGAACAGGCATGTATGTGGCATACATAGTCAAAGTACTCAAAAAAGGCCATTGTCAGAAAGAACCCTAACCTTAGATTGGGATTAACCATTGCAATATCATTAGAAAGTGCAGAAAAGGATGCAGCAGAACTACAGAAAGAGAGGTTAGAATGAGAAATCCACAAAATTGTCCCTGAATGGTACAAAAAGCCAAAACTGTTTTCGATCTGGCAAATCCTCCCATGATGCAAATGACTGTTGGTTCAAAGATAAAGTTTGTAGAAAGTGTCACAGACAAGGTCACATAGAGAGACTGTGCAAGTCAGACAAAAATCACAGCCAAAGAGAAAAACCACACTGAGTGAAAAGTTTCACACACAAAACTAAGCAAAAGCATAAAGAGACCTAAGCGTGAACCAGACAACACAGAGTCTGACAAAAGTGAACTCTTATGTCTAGAATTGCATACTGAAGCAGTTCACAAAATTGTCTGGATCACAATCGATGTGTCTGATGTAAAACCGAAAATGGAGCTGGATTCAGGGTCAGCTTTGTGTATAAATTCAGAGGCTGACTAAAACAGACTGCTTTCTAAGATACCATTAGAGAAAACCTCAGAGATGCCGACATAGGCTAAGAACTGTCTCCCAAAGGCAAACTGAAGGTGAATGTGATGTATGGAGGCCAGACACCGCAGTTTGAGCTTTACGTATTGAAAAGTGGAGCGCCAGCACTTTTCGGATCTGAATGGTTGAGAAAAATCCAACTGGACTGGCACTTAATCAAATCTTTCAGTGTGGCATCAACAGGAAACGGCAGTCCAAATGGTAGCACTAACCAGAGAGTGGGAATAGATAAACAGATTGAAGACTTGGCCAAAAGCTCTCAGAATGCTATAAGGTTCAAAATGCACCCCTACAGGCACCGTTACACCCATGGGAGTGGCCGTCTTCACCTTGGCAAAGAGTACATATTGACTTTGCTGGGCTATTCATGGACTCAATGTTTCTGATTACTGTGGATGCTCATTCAAAGAGGCCATAAAATGAGTCAACCACCTCAGTAAAGACCGTTTCAGCTCTGAGAACTATCTTCACTAGAAACACTTACCAGAACAAATTGTGAGTGACAATGGACTACAATACATGTCAGAGGAATTCCAACTGTTCATGGATAAAAATGGCATCAGTCATTGCAAGTCAGCTCCTCACCACCCAACAATGAATGGGTTAGCTGAAAGGTTTACCCGTACCTTCAAGAAGTCCATTAAACTGATGGACAGTGAGGGTATTTCTATGTAGCATGTGGACAGCTTCCTTTTTATGTATTGGAACTGGTTCATGCAACGACAAATCAAAACACCAACAATGCTGTGCATGAGCAGGAATCTGAAATCTTACATGGCATCCCAAATCCAGATTTAAGGAAGGAGATGCAGAATAAACAGTTCAGCCAGTTGCCAAGTGAAGCAGCAAGGAGCTTCGAATTAGGACAGGAAGTCCCAATGTGCGATTACCGAGAAGAAAGGGGACACCCGGCAGGGTAACAAGAACTGGACCATTGCTGCAGACAGTGGATGTTGAAGATCATATATGAAGGCATCTTGTGGAACAGATACTGGATGCTCAACTGAAAAAAACACCTGAGCTGATTGCACCCAACAAGATGAACACATTATGGCCTCCAGACCTACTGCTCAGTAATGATCATGTCACTGAGAGTAATGTGACACCGGCAACTGAGAACATTGTCTTAGACAAGACCAAACCTAATGCCACTTTACAGGTCCAGAGGCGCTACAAGAAGGTTATCATTGGCAAGTCACTTGCCAAACCTGATGCCACTCCACAGGTCCAGAGGTGCTATCCTGAAAAAAACAGAGCGCCACCCAAAAGTCTGAATCTTTAGTATAGTGAAGTTAGTTATGGACCATTATTCTAAAAACATGTTTATTTGGATAATGGTTTATGAAAATGAAATTGAATATTTTGTATATACAGCTTTATGTTGCATTAATCTAAAGGGGAGGAAATGTAATGTACGGATCTAATTCTTCTAGAGCTATGCCTCGCCTTAACACTACACATTGATCTGTTCTCCATGCATGTGCATTGATCTCTCACTCTCTCCCTCACTGCAATGTGAATACACCAGTTAAAGCTATATTACGCACGCCTGCTTTTTATTTAATTGATATGTAGTTGCACAGACACAACATAAATGACTGAGGGGAACAAGCTGTTTTTGAACCTGGTGATGTGGGCCTTCAAGCTTTTGTACCTCCTGCATGGTAGGAGCTGCAAAAGGGTGGCATGGCCCAGATTGTGGGGAACTTTGATGATGATTGTGCAGTGCTTCATGTAGATACTACCAGTGTTTGGGGGAGGCATGTGCTCATGATACTGTATGTTGTGCTGAGTCTACCCCTCTCTGCAACTTCTTATGTAATACCAGCTCCCTTTCCTCCTCCTGTCTATATACATAAGAGAAAGTTTAACTTTACCAATTAACCTGCATCTTTGAGATGTGGAAGAAAACCAGAGCACCCTGAGTGAAATCCATGTTGAGTTACAGAGAATATGTAAACTTCACATAGACTGCCCCAAGAGTCAGGGTGAAGCCTTTATTGCTGGAGTTGTGTGGTGGCAGAGATATATGTTGTTTCACAGTTCAGGCAGGATTTTTAATATTAATATAGATTTTGTTTTTACTTTACTTTGAACAAAAGTCACTCCTGATTTACATCCTAGATATCGAATCTCACCTATTTTTGTTGTGCTAAAACATGGCTGTATTTAACACCAATTCCAATTCAGGTCCTCACCAAAAAAAGCTAGAAAATTGGTCAAAAAAGATATTTGCAACAGCAGAGGGTCATAGTGGCACAAACCATCTCATGGGCAGAGGGTGAGTGGCATCTACCAGGTAATCTCACTGACAGTGCTCCATTGTTGTCACTGCATGCCCATTGATCTGATCACCACCCAATGGCACCACTATATCTGTGCAGGGTATCACCCTCACTTTCAACCCCAACATCACTCGCGACAGGACAGGAGAATAGAGGGAGAGGCAGTAGAGAGTGGTAATGAGATCAGTGTGTCACTGCACTCAAAATGTGGGTTGCAGGAGGGAAATCTGATGTGGAGGGCTGTCCCAGAAAACTGAGCATTGTGATTCCCATACGGTGCCGCGTGAAGTTGTAGATGAATAGAAGTAACGATGCACATGAGCCATCTGTACAACAAGACCCTGCATGAGGAGACCTGCTCTACTGTAGGACCAAGGAGAAATTAACCCTGAGCAGGTAGCTTTCCCCCACGAGACAGATGTGGCTTGCGTTAACTTGACACACGTCTGCAGGACGATTGAAACTCCCCCACATCCAGCTTCATCATAAGCGGAGTCCAGCTCAGATTGTGAAGAATATGACTCTAAGGAGGACAGCACCAACCTATAAGTCAGTTGGGTCAGTTACGTGTCTGGTGGTTGAAACAATAGAGGAGTTGTCGCGATACTAACCTGACAATTGCAACCTTGCCTGAGTCTCCTGTGCATTTATAGTACCTGAGATTCAGGATAACAATAAAGCATTCTTTGTGAAGGCACCAAGTCCCTTTTACTATGGCCTCTCAGGCAAGCCATCTTAGACTGTCAAGGCAGCAGATATGTCTTGTTGGCCATCTAGGACATTCGTATGGACTCAAAGGGAAGTTGAACAGTCTTCCAGCAGTCACGTAGGGAATGTTCTGTGTTGTGAGAAGATGTTGAAAACCACATACAAAGTTGTAAAGTAGGTGCTTAACTCTACTGATGAATAATATTATTTTCAAACAATATTTTTATCTGCTATTGATGATTCTTAATGTATTAACACAATTCAAATGTGCCCTCATTTAGCACAATAATATTCTTCATTAGGCTGGGATAAGTGGTGCTTGTGTGGCAATTATTCTCATTGTTACAGACCCTGGCATGTGTCACATTTGCTAATGTCATACATGACAGGTCAATGAGCCTGAATAAAATGACTAGCATGGGACAGTGAGGAGTATGTTCCCCAAAAGTTATTGCCATATTGCAAAAGAATCAGGTGATTGTGAAATAATTTGACTGGTGTTGTTCTGGCATCGATTCTGAATGTCCTTTTATGCAAAATTCATTCCTATTACACTGTTTCCATCCCCTGCTTGTTCTGTGTGTACATTATTGTTCTTGGCAATCTCTGTGAAGAAGACTCTCGTGAGAGAGATACAAATGTGAAGATCATTTGCTGAGATGAGACCTCCATTCTATGTTGCCTGGTCTGTAGAAGGCTCCCTCTACCAACCTTCAAATGAGAGATTGCAAGCAACAGGACTAGGCAAGAGAGCGTTAGTGAAAACTTGTGCAGGAGACAATGACAATTGTGTGCTGAGTTGAACATGGGGCTTCTCCATTTTATACTTCAACAGTTGAGCCACATAGTGTACCTTCAGATGATTAATTGCAGCAGTGGCTTAAAATGAGCTTCATTAGGAATATCATGAAGGATTTCTCATTATTGAGTGACTGTGACTTTGTTGGCTTAAAATATTTGCTTCTCAATAGGTTCTCCCTGCATAAGGAATGCTAACTTAATCAAAATGTAAACAGAAACTGCAGATTATGAGAATCTGCAATCCTGCAAAAAAAAACTCAGCAATTCAGGCAGCACATGTAGAAAGAGGAAACAGGGTTAATGTTTCAGCTCAAAGACCCTTTGTCCGCTTCACAATCTGATCAATATCTAGTTATCTACATTACTGTCAGAAGCTGAAGGTACAGGTGCATCCATCACTGATGTGAGCAGTAGTCCAAAGGCTTCAGAAAGGAGCAAGTATCTTCTGTGTAAAGTTAGAATCTTTAAGCTATCAGGAAAGACAGAGCTTTATTTGTCATAAGGCCAGGAAATTGCACATTGAAGTAGAGAACCATGAAGATTCATTGCAGGTAGATATGTACAATGAGATGTGAAGGAATTTGATACATGATTTGGGCAATCTTGGATAATTCTATTTTATTAATGTTAAGTCTTTAATGTGCAGAGCGTCACAAGAAAATAGGAACAGGAGTAGGCCATCTGACTCCTCAAGCATCTGCTGCCATTCTACTTGATCACGGCAGATCGACCCCAGACCTCAACTCTGACTTCGTGCCAGATCCCTACAGTCCTTAATACCCCAAAATTTCAAAAATGTATTTACTTCCTCCTTATATACTTTGGATGATCTGGCCTCCAGAACTCTAGAGACCAAACACCCTCTGCAAAAGTCACTTAGTTTGTATTGATTTCAATGATTTATCAGGTTCCTCATGAAAACATCACTCTATGATGGATTAATTCAAGCAAACCATGTTCTTCTACTCTACTTGCAAAATGATCATTTGAACTGCAACTTTACCAGAGATCATCAATGTCCTCCTCCACCTCTGTCCCAGCTGCTGTTCAGGCAGTGTTCCCAGATTCTGTGCCTGCTTGCTGCTCTTCTGCAAATGCTCGCTGCAGTCTTTGATTGTAATTATTCTACGCCTTGGCAAATCAAGTGCTTGCTTAGATGCTTCCTGGAAGTTTTTCTTATTGAAATCCTTACTTATTAAATTGAGGATTCCAGTGACGAGTTGGCTTGGGAAAGCACATGAACAACTTAAAAATATTAAAACAGACAAGGAGATAATTCAAGGGGCGGTGCTGCCAAGTTTGGAACATAACTGAGTCTCTGTGGTATTTTAAGTGATTTTCCAAGGTACTGCGTTTACTTTTAAAGCCTCTAGCTGATTCTTATATGTGGGTGGGTAAAATCTAAATAGGCAAACGAGGTGATATGAAGCTGAGTCATTATGATGGCAGGCTGGCTCAAGTCTTGTAGTGCAAATGAAATATTTCTCATAAGTTTCAGACAAAAATCTGCCAACAGGCTAAATAAATTGTGGAAAATTAAATAAAACTGGTCTATTTAAAATGTTATCAATTAGTATCTTCAACTCCTATGTTGTTTCCTTATAAATGCTCTTTCCTTTTTTGAAATTGCCTCTTCATATTCCTGCATAGATCATATTACAAAGGAAAGGGGCCTTGCTCAAGCAGCTAGATTAACCCAATGGGTTCGAAACAATGCTTTGTAGGCATTGCATGCCCAGGGTCACAGGTTTGCTTGGAGGAAAAATAAAGATGATTTTATAATTGTTCCCATCATCAAAAATTCAGCTTTTTCCCCCTGAGAGCTGTAAATTATATTATATGAGTGTTGTGAAAATTTAAAAACATATAATCTTAAGGACATATTCTGTACTCCTAAGAGCTGTTATGGAAAACAAACAACTGAAGCCTCCTGATGGTTGAAGTAATTTCCTGGATCCCTTCTATTGTTAAAATATAAGGAAAAATTTCAGCTGAAGTAGTTATAGAGAAATACAACATGAAAACAACCTCTTTGGCCTTACTGATCTATGACGATGACCATATCCGCCCTGCCTAGTTCCAGTTGTCCGTGTTCAGTCCATAAACCTCCAAGCCTTTCCCCTCCGTGAACCGATCCAAATGCCTCTTAAGTTTTGCAGTTGTACCTGCCTCAACCATTTCCTCTGGCTATATACAAACGTTTGTAAATGCTATTCTATCATTTTCGTTCTGACTTGTAGTTTCTCAACACCCGCTTCTTATTTTGTTACTGTCCCATTACTTTCCTCCTTTGCGTGAACATTCCTATCCTCATTTCAAATCTGGGTCTCTGCCCTATTTTTCTCAGTTGTTTCATTTTCCTGTAGATACACTTGTTTAGAGCCAGTGACATGTACAGGCAATCAATATTGCTGGTTTACGGAAAGGGATAAGCATCTAGGCATTGTGTCTTTAACTAAATGGTTTTAGGTGATTTTTAGGAGGTTCCATGAACTTCTACCATTCCCAAACCCTGCCCCGGCTCTCCAGCACCATCTTGTCAATGCCATGCTCAAAACCTGCAGCATCTGTAACAGATTTTCAGTTTGGATGAAATATCACTGACTTGAGAAATTTCTATCGTTCCAAAGTTGCTGTCCGACCAGCAAAGTATTTCATGCAGTTTCTGAATTTGCATTTTTCATTTTCTGATTCTGATTAGCTTGTAGTGCATTTTGAGTATTCGTTGTTTTTTTCCCCAGTAATCTGTTGTTCATAGATTCCAGTGTGTGTAAGAGTCTAACACATTCAATGACTTTTGCTGGAAGATCCTTGAAAAGCAATGTAGAAATTAAATAATGAATAATAAGGTGATTTTCTTTTCTATGTGTGAAGATGATAACTTTGTCAAAAGGAACACACACAAAATGTTGGAGGAACTCAGCAGGTCAGGTAGCATCCACGGAAATGAACAAATGAACAATCGACATTTCAGGACGAGACCCTTCTTCAGGACTGGAAAGGAAGAGGCCAGAATAAGAAGGTGGGGAGAGGGGAAAGAGGATAGCTAGAAGGTGATGGGTGAGGCTATGTGCATAGAAAAGATAAAGGGCTGTAGAGGAAAGAATCTGATAGGAGAGGAGAGTGGGTCATATGAGAAAGGGGAGGAGCAGGGAAACCCAAAGAGAGGTGATAGACAGGTGAGAAAAGGCAAGAAGCCAGAGTGGAGAACAGAAGTGGGAAAGGTGAGGGTATTTTTTTAACTAGAAGGAGAAATCAATACTTGCGCCATTAGATGGGTTGGAGGCTACCCTGACAGAATATAAGGTGTTGCTCCTTCACCCTGAGGGTGGCCTCAGTGTGGCACAAGAGGAGGCCACGGAATGACATATTGGAATGGGAAATGGAATCGGAAATAAAATATTTGGCAATTGGGAGGTTCTACTTTTGGCAGATGAAGTGGAGGTGCTCGACGAAGTGGTTTATGGCGGGTCTCACCAATGTAGAGGAAGCTGCATGGAGAGTATCCATGAGAGACACAATAGACGACTCCAACAGATTTGCAGGTGAAGTGTTGCCTCACCTGGAAGGACTGTTTGGGGCCCTGACTGGAGGCGAGGGATGAGGTGAATGGTCAAAAGTAGTTGTAAACCAAAAAAAAAATTATAAATTTAATTTCAAATTTTATTTGTTGTTTTTCCTGCACTGATAACCATTAACACCACTGAAACTAAACTGATTGCATTCTCAGAGTAAATTCTGTTTAAGTTGGTATGAAGTGGCAGCTTATTTTAGTTTTGGAACTAATCTTTGAATGCAATCCAGTTATGGAAAGGCTCTACTCCAATCTTAGCTTACCAGGCCCTAAGAAGTTATTCATTAATTTTAGTAGTCTGATCTCAGCTTTTCATAGGTTTTAACCTTCATGTAAATCACGTCCACATATACGCTTTCAGTTTTTTTTAAACTAAACAACCTTGTATGCAGAATTGCTTCAAGGTTAGTCACGATTCAGCAGCTAAGTTGAGGTTCATTCATCTGTACTTAAAATGTTGCTTATCAACTTCAAGAGACATTGTGAAATAAAGCAAACCAGATGTCTGTCATTTTGAGCCATGGTAATGTTCTTGCTGTGGGCAGGTGAAAGAGGCAGACTTTCCTTTTCTTAAAAGAAAGAAGGAATTGGGGGTAAAAGGCAGAATGCTTTTTGTGAGTTTTAACATAAGGAAGTGCTTCTTGTCTTTTCCAATAACCATCCAGGATTTTAATAGAATTCTAATTGATCACCATAGCATTGCACATGAAGAGTCAAGACTAAATGTAGTCTTTAGCTGAAATGGGGTTAGAGGCCACAAGCAAAGATGAAGTTCAGTTCCCAAATTAAAGGTAACCATACTGTTCTTATTTTTATATCACCATTTCAAATTCCTATGTCCATGTATATCACAGAAGCTGCCTATGTATACTTCATGTGCACTGTACCTTTCCATCTGTTGTGCTGTCTGTCTCCAATGGGGGAAGATACCTTGCACCATGTCAGGATTACAAAGGTAATATCCATTCTAGATTGGATTGAGAGGTTTATAATGGGAATAATAAACAGAAAGTATACAAATAATTAAGTGTTTTACACAGCAAACACGAGGAAATCTGCAGATGCTGGAAATTCAAACAACAACACACACAAAATGCTGGTAGAACACAGCAGGCTAGGTAGCATTTATAGGGAGAAGCGCTGTCAACGTTTCAGGCCGAGACCCTTCATCAGGACTAACCGAAAGGAAAGATAGTAAGAGATTTGAAAGTAGTGGGGGGGAGGGGGAAATGTGAAATGATAGGAGAAGACCGGAGGGGGTGGGATGAAGCTAAGAGCTGGAAAGGTGATTGGCGAAAGTGATACAGAGCTGGAGAAGGGAAAGGATCATGGGACGGGAGGTCTCAGGAGAAAGAAAGGGGGGGGGGAGCATCAGAGGGAGATGGAGAATAGGCAAACAACTAAGTATGTCAGGGATGGGGTAAGAAGGGGAGGAGGGGCATTATCGGAAGTTAGAGAAGTCAATGTTCATGCCATCAGGTTGGAGGCTACCCAGCCGGTATATAAGGTGTTGTTCCTCCAACCTGAGTTTGGATTCATTTTGACAATAGAGGAGGCCATGGATAGACATATCAGAATGGGAATGGGATGTGGAATTAAAATGTGTGGCCACTGGGAGATCCTGCTTTTTCTGGCGGACCGAGCGTAGGTGTTCCGCGAAACGGTCTCCCAGTCTGCGTCGGGTCTCATCAATATATAAAAGGCCACACCGGGAACACTGGACACAGTATACCACACCAGCCGACTCACAGGTGAAGTGTCGCCTCACCTGGAAGGACTGTCTGGGGCCCTGAATGGTGGTGAGGGAGGAAGTGTAAGGGCAGGTGTAGCACTTGTTCCATTTACAATGATAAGTGCCAGGAGGGAGATCGGTGGGAAGGGATTGGGGGGGGGGGGGGAACGAGTGGACAAGGGAGTCATGTAGGGAGCGATCCCTGCGAAAAGCAGAAAGAGGGGAGGGAGGGAAAAATGTGTTTGGTAGTGGGATCCCGTTGGAGGTGGCAGAAGTTATGGAGAATTATATGTTGGACCTGGAGGCTGGTGGGGTGGTAGGTAAGGACAAGGGGAACCCTATCCCGAGTGGGGTGGCGGGTGCATGGGGTGAGGGCAGATGTGCGGGAAATGGGAGAGATGCGTTTGAGAGCAGAGTTGATGGTGGACGAAGGGAAGCCCCTTTCTTTAAAAAAGGAAGACATCTCCTTTGTCCTGGAAAGAAAAGCCTCATCCTGAGAGCAGATGCGGCGGAGATGGAAGAACTGTGAGAAGGGGATAGCCTTTTAGCAAGAGACAGGGTGGGAAGAGGAATAGTCCAGGTAGCTGTGAGAATCTGTAGGCTTATAGTAGATATCAGTAGATAGGCCATCTCCAGAGATGGAGACAGAAAGATCACGAAAGGGGAGGGAGGTGTCGGAAATGGACCAGGTAAATTTGAGGGCAGGGTGAATGTTAGAGGCAAAGTTAATGAAGTCAACAAGCTCAGCACGTGTGCAAGAGGCAGCGCCAATGCAGTGTTTTATACAGTATTTTTTAAATTGTTAGTACATTTCCATTATAACTGTTTGGATATATTTTTTAATCTATTTAGCATCCGTCAACTTCTGTTTAGAAATTTTATAAAAGTGAACTATCCATCAACCTATATTTGCTGGTCATTAATGTTATAATTTTTTCCCTTGATATTGAAAGCATTTATTTCTAAACAAAGTTGATAAATTTTATCTGCCACATTCTTATTCACATTTTCTCCTTTTTTACACCCCAAAACTCCTTTCTGCACCATCCACTATATTTACAGCACAACGGTTTTATCCCTGTTGAAAATCTCACTGATCCTTTCCTCTTGGAGACTTTCTTTAAATAGATATCTGTGTCATATCAAGCGACTGCTGTAATCTTCCCAATATGACCAGGTTTCTTTTTCTTTTCATCATAATTTCTGACAACATCTTTTAACAGACAATTGAGTTTTATTTTTGTTTATTTTGGCATTAATTCTGGAAGTCTTTCGATTTTCTCCTGTTCCTAAAACTCATCAGTCACAAAGAATATAGCTTCAATTTTTTTTTCTCTAAAATGTGCTTTGTGGTCAATTTTTCCCTACCTGTCTATGTCATCGACATTCTTCTTTTTCTCATGGAAATATTTTGATAAAATATCAATAGTGCAATATCATGATATAAAGTATCAACAGCTTAGATAATTTTATCATAATATCATGTTTTTGAACACTTTATGTATTATCCCTGCAGTATTGCAGAGATTATAAACATGTAGTTACCATTTTTGAAAATAATTAATTGATTGCTTGGTATAAGTCTAAAATTTTGTTAAAATGTAACTATTCAGTAGCTATATTTTCAAAGTATATGTGATAATCAATACCAACATATTGAGGAACAGAGATGAAAACTATGCCATTACACTGGGTTTCCATGAACCCGCAACCCTCATACCTTCGTGTGTATGGTTGAAATGAGAATTATAATCTGCATAATGGGGTGAAATTTGAGTGCCACTCCTGTACTTCCTAACAGCAACACCAGCTTGACTCCCTGTGGAGGTTTTAGAAGCCATAACCCAATATTTCTATTGAATACGTCATAAACTCGATATTTGGAAGTGGTACCAGTATTTGAGACGCCTGCTGTATATTTTGTGTCAGCAATTAGGATACACATCTGTTTCATTTTGAATAAACCCATGTGCCTAACCAGCTCAATATATCAGGAATTTAGGTCTCCAAAGGCCAATTTGATCCAGTCCAGCTATCTCCACTCTGAATGTAGTAAAATGAAAGCCTTATCTGAGTATGCTTGCAAATCTCAACATTTTTCAGTACTCTTTTGTGCATTATTTTATTTTTAAATCACTCAATTTTTGTCCAGAAGGATATTTTTTTCAGCAATTGTAGACAAATACTTCTTGTTGAATTACAATCCTGAATTAAAATTCTGCCCAAAATGTACAAACCAGCTCTCCGTGTAAAGCAAATTTTTTGCCCAGCTGTTTGTCATCTATTGCAAAGAGTGTACGGGGATTTACAAATCTGAACTGGTAATGCACCCCGGCTTAGAATTAAATTTACAAATCATTTATCCTACGATTGCTTAATATCATTCACAGAATTTAAATTGGTCAGGTAAAAAAAATCTTTCATTGACACTGTGTCCTTGAGAGCTCAGTAATGTGTTATTGGCATACTCCATCATAGTAAAGTTTGTGTGCATCTGCATTGAAATGATTTTTGAGAGATTTGATATGTTTTATTAAATTATCCTCAATGCAAAAAGAACAGCTGCAAAGATGGGAAATTGGAAAACTCTGGGATTGGAGAAGTAAACTTTCATTATTACGTTGGGTTTTGCAAATCAACTCCCTCAGTGAAAAGCTTTCCGTAACAGGAGCACAGAAGCTGGATGCAGAGGTCAACATATCTTGAATGGTTCTCCATCACTCAAAAGTCTTATCACAAACTATGCCCTTAGGTTATTAATGGAGCTTTAGTCTATTTGCTGAATATCATATATATTGTAGGTATAAGTTAAGAACACACTATAATAGAATATTATAATATGAGTTAGAAATAAAGATCTGACATGATTTCATACCTTCATTTCATTCATTCTGTCTTATTAAGGTAATTACTTTTAGTAACGGGGTTCAACTTCCCTTCATGATTCAAATTCTGATATGTTCATTATACACTAAATTTACAGAGCACATATGAATCATTTTACATGGTTCATTATCCAACCTATAACCAACCTATTTACATGACATGTATCAATAAAAATGCTTGGTAAGTAACATAAAAAATCAAATGATAACATAATATTAAGTAGATAAACTTTGCACTACTTAAACTTCGCAATACTCAGTATATCTTCAGGGAGCGATGTCTCAGAAAGGCAGTGTCCATTATTAAGGACCTCCAGCACCCAGGGCATGCCCTTTCCTCACTGTTACCATCAGGTAGGAGGTACAGAAGCCTGAAGGCACACACTCAGCGATTCAGGAACAGCTTCTTCCCCTCTGCCATCCGATTCCTAAATGGACATTGAATCTTTGGACACTACCTCACTTTTTTAAAAATATAGATTATTTCTGTTTTTGCACATTTTTTAATCTATTCAATATACACAATTGATTTATTTGTTTATTTATCATTACTATTATTTGTATTTTATTTATTTTTTTCTCTGCTTGATTATATATTGCATTGAACTGCTGCTGCTAAGTTAACAAATTTCACAACACATGCCGGTGATAATAAACCTGATTCTGATTCTGAAATATAGTTTGCTCTTAGAATGCTTTAAATGTTACTGTGTTTAATCATCATCCAGTATGTTACTGTGAAATTTTTTTGAAGGGGAACACCATCTACGGTTAAGAGCAACACACAAAAAAATGCCAGAGGAACTCAGCAAGCCAGGCAGCATCCATGGAAAAGAGCACAGTTGAAATACTTCGGCAGGACTGGAAAATAAACTGAGGATTAGATTTGAAAGGTGGGGGAGGGGAGAGAGAAACACCAGGCAATAGGTGAAATTTGGAGGGGGAGGGATGAAACAAAAAGCTGGGAAGTTGATTGGTGAAAGAGACAGAAGGCCATGGAAGAAAGAAAAAAGCGGGAGGGGGAGGAGCACCAGAGGGAGGTATTCGGCGGATGGGTGTGCAAGGAGATAACATGAGAGGGGGAAAAGCGGATAGGAAATAATGAAGTGGGAAGTGGGGGGGGGGGTGAGGAGGAAGGCATTACTGAAAGTTTGAGAAATTGATGTTCATGCTATCAGGTTGGAGGCTACACAAACAGAATATAATTTCTCTCCCCTCCCCGTACCTTTCAAATCTGTTCCTCCAACCCAAGTGTGGCCTTATCCTGACAGTGGAGGAGGCCATGGATGGACATATAGGAATGGGAGTGGTAATGGGAAGTAGAATTAAAATGGGTGGCCACTGGGAGGTCCTGCTTGTTCTGGCGGACAGAGCATAGATGCTCGGCGAAGTGGTCTACAGTTAAGAAAATGTTCACATTTCTGCAAATCTTACTTTGCTCAAAGAATAAGTAGTCACAGCCAAACAAAGAAGTCAGCTCTTTTGACACTGATGCAGGCTGTGACAAACCTTAATGGACCCTGAATGACTTTCGGTCTTCTCCGTGATTTTCTCTGGGTGCTCCTATTTCCTCACATAGTCCAAAGATGTACCAGTTAGTTTGTTAATTGATCATTGTAAATTATCCCGTGATTAGGCTAGGGTTAAATTAATGGTTGTCAGGGGTTTCAATGTACCATAAGTAAGCATGGCACTTGCTGGCAATGCATTTAACGAGTGCTATTGGCCATTTCATGGATATAAATAAATGTAAATTTATGCCAGGTGAACTGATTCTGATTCTGAATTTACTGCAGGAATCACCTATTCTGCTTCTAAGCCAAACTGATGAAAATCTCACACATATTCTCAGATAATCTGTAAAAGCTTTCCCTGCAGACAATTTGGTATTGTGCATTTTATATATTAATGTATCACTCACTACCTTGTAAATGCTTGTATCAAAACAACATAGCATTTTGATATTGCTATTGGTTTATTATTGTCACAAGTACCAAGCTATGGTGAAAAGCTTGTCTTGCATACTACTTATTTATTCAGTCAAATCATTACACACTGCACTGAGCTAGAATAAGGTAAAACAACAACAGTACAGAATAAAATGTTAAAAGTTGCAGTGCAAGTAATCAATAAAGTGCGAGATCATAGCGAGGTAGACTGAGGCCAAGACTCTGTTTTATTGTTCAAGAGTCTAATAAGAGTGGATGGAAGCTGTCTTTGAGTCTGGTAGTATGTCCCTTCAAAGTTTAAAGTAAATTTACTATCAAAATACATATATATCAACATACACTACCCTGACATTCACAGTAGGTATAAAGAAGCACAATAAAATCAATGAGAAAATTCACACAACAAAGATGGACAAACAATCAATGTGCAAATGCAACAAATTGTGCAAATACAAAAAGAGAATAGAAAACAAAATAATATTAATTAATTAATTAATATGCAATAACTTGAGAATATGGATTGCAGAATCCTTGAAAGTGAATCCATAAGTTGTTAAACCAGTTCAGTGTTGGGCTGAGTGAAGTTTCCAGAGCCTGATGGCTGAAGGGAAATAACTCTTCCTGAACCTGGTGGTGTGAGACCAGGGTGGCTGGGGTCCTTAACTATGGTGGCTGCTTAACTGAGACAGAGGGAAGTGCAGATAGAGGCCATACAGGGGAGGCTTATTCCTGTGTTGTGCTGAGTGGTGTCAAATACAGAGCCATTGCCATTCCAAGCTGTTATGCATCCAGACAGAAGGCTTTCTATGGTGTATCATTAAAAATTGGAAAGAGTTGGTGGAATGTGCCAAATTTCTTTAGCTTGCTGAGGAAGTAGAGGCATTGGTGAGCTTTCTTGACCATCACATCAATATGGTTGGACCAGTACAGGCAACTGGTGAAGCTTACCCCCAGGAACTTGAAGCTCTCGACTACATCAACCTCGACATCATTGATGTAGATAGAAGCATGTGAACTGCCCTGCCCACCTCTGTCTTATGTCAATGACTTTGATTTTTTTTGTTGACATTGAGGGAAAGGCTGTTGTCATGATGCCATGTCACTAAGCTCTCTATCTCCTTCCTGTACTCCAACTCATCATCATTTGTGTTGGTTTACAAAGGTACAGTATGTAAGATTTTAATTCATTGAAAATGTTTTATCAGTCAATGAACTGCCACTGTGATTACTAGGAATTTTCAGGTGATATAAGCAAATGACCTCCTTTTATTAAAAAAAAACACTAAGTATCTGCTGTTCTTTATTTCAGCCATATCATGTCTGTCAAGCAAATCAACTGAGATTTTCCAAGAGCAAATACTATTTAATATATTTTCTTAAATGTTTATTCTATTTTAAACAGGTAATAATAGAAAATTTAGTATTAGATCAGCTGGAGACAAAATAAAATAAATTGGTGACTATAGTTAATTCAATCTTTCAAACAAGAAGAAAGTATCAGTTGTCAACTCTTTAGTAAACAATACATTATTAGCCAAGATTTTTAAAATATTATTTATATTTATTGACTGTAAAGTCTACTATGGGAGAAGAATGAAAATTTCTCCCAATTTTCCCTCAAGTTACAAAACTACCTTTCAGGAGCACAAAGTTAAAGGATTCCAGATTTGTGCAAATCTTTAACAATCTGGGTAATATAGGAAGAAAAATATGAATTTACATTGTTTTTCACAATTTAATGTTCTCATTACCAATAAAGTATGATGAAGTGTGGCATCTAATGCAATTTGGGTATTAATTTTCCGTAACTACAAATCCTTAAGTACTTATGCGGCATTCTTATTAAAGCAAGTGCTAATCTGTTTGAAAAATATTGTAACATCTGCACTTCAGAGGTTTATTTATAAAAATATTTCAATATAAAATTTTATTTACCTACAAGAATCAGCATTTATTAAATTCCAGTTATTCTTGATAATTAACTCTAACATTCTGTAATATGAGTGTATTTAGATACATGCCCCTGTCATCAGCTTCATGAATAAGCCACAATGAATATATGTCAATTATTTACTAATTGCTGAAATACTTAGCAAGGTGTTAATGCATTTAATTTTTTTTAAATATTCATGATTTCATTCTTAAAAAAGATGAAGGAATTTCACATGAACATTTTAAATGTTTCTATATTCATATCAAACAGAATAACTCTAAGGTCAAAGAAAGATATTAAAACACATTCAAATTTCACTATTAGAATATGCAGAGCTAGAAAGCTCCAAAACAATGGTTTTATGCTATTAAAAATCAGGTAACCTGAACGAAAATAATTTCGTGCATATTTCTGGCATTAGGAAATGTGTCTCCCCATTATTTGTTAAGCACTTCGCACTTTCCTTCCTGCTGTTAATATCCAGATGACATCAACAATAGTGCAGTATGTTATATTTGGGCATCATAAAACTTTCAAGCTCACTAGTTAGAAAATTGACACTTCTTAATTACTAACCTTGTTTCTCTGGAACACTTCCATTTAAAGGCCAGCACTCAAACTGTTCTCTCACTGAGATCTGTGGCCTGCAATGACACAAATACAACTTTAAATGACTAAAATGTTTTATCCTTGGCAATCAGAATTGTGGTTAATGCTCAGATTCCTGGCCTTAGGATGAGTCTGAATTGCCTTTATATATCAATACCTCATCTCACAGCTTGCTGCCTGTCATAGAGAGGTCACCCAAGCTCTATACTTAAGGAGAGAGTTCACTTACTTTCCCTTTTGCCCACAAAAGCAAGCAGAGTGGTCACATGCCATACTATGAATATTCCTGCCCAATGTCATTATTGCATTTGTGGCCTTACCAAGACCTTCTTGGCATCCTCTTGTTGAGGCAGCATGGTTGTAGCCTTGGAAGGTGAATTTTGAAGGCATTGCTCTTCACCAACTTACCATTTAAGAACATTACTCCCTCCTTCTCCCATCATTCAGCAGCCGGTCATTTAGTAGCAACACTTTCCTATAGCTGAACAATTGTTCATTGTTTTGTGGTATGTCCCTTTAAATATTGATTGCAATGATTGCACATTCTAGGAAGTGCATCAAGAGGAAATACCACGCTGAAAGCAACAATGCCAGATTCAGCACAGTCTTGCACGCAGGGACCAGGCAATGCTCTTCTGTACCTTTGCAACAGCAATTCTCACTCTGTGTGCAAATTTAACTAACAGCATCTGAGTAACCAATGACACAGTTTAATACCAAATAAATAGCACGGAGCATTATCTCGGCCCAACTGTTCAGAAAACTGGATTTCTTTTTAACTTCTGAATGTTAATTATATTGATTAGGAAGGTGAAGTTTTCAAAAACTGCTCCACACTCCACTACCACTTTTGGTATCCCCGATGAACAATCAGGAAATGTGGAAAACATTGACAGTTGTTCATGAGTTAGGATATTGCACTAGAAATTTGATGAGTGGCGCTGTTTCTTTCAGTGCCATACTTCTAAAACAAAAGAGAAAATCCTTGAAAATATTTCTAGAACCATCCATGGAGAAAGAAACAAATGCCATCCTTGAGAAAGAAAGAGATTCTGCGTTCTTCCTGAAATAAGGTCATCCTATACTGACAAGTGACAATCAGAACAATGATGTTATGTAATGCTTCTCCCAATGGCTTGCATGAACTTGTTTGTTATTGATTTTTACTGCATCAAGGCCTTGATCAAAATAGTCATTGGATGTTGTGCAATACCCCTTAACACATTTTTATCAGCAGGGATAACTTTGTAGGTCACTTTAAGCTAATTCTGCCAGCGCAGACATTGGTGCAATGGATATTGGTTATTGTTTTCCCTTCTCCTATTCAATGTTGTTGGGGATATTTTCTTAAAAACCCAAAGGCTCAAATGATGCTATCTCTCTCTCTGAACCCTTAGTGCCTAGGTGGCACATGGGGCCTCAAATGATGCTATGCAGTAATGGTAATTTATTGTGCATACTAAGAGTCCCTTTCTGAATGATTTTGTTTTTAAGTTCATCTTGCAAGGTATTTTTTAAGTTGATCATGCATTGTTGGTGCCTTGAGTTGTCCTTGAATGATGGTGAGTTATTGCAATCCATGTGGTAAAAATGCCTTAGGTGTTCATGTTCACCTACAAGTTGCATTATGATTCAACACTACTGTGCGCTAATAGCTGCATCAGGTTCTTAAAAAAACAAAAATAAAAAACATAATAGGCTAGAATATTCATCATGTAGAAAGGAACCTCAACATGTATATCTTTAAAAAGGTGGAGAGACGAAGGACTTGAATGAAAGCTAGTACCAATGCTGATAGCCGATACTGTTTTCCCTTCTTTAAGTTGTCACATTCAGGAGAAGGCCTTTTGGCCTACCAATCCAATGCTAGGTATCAACAGAACAATGCTGTTAATTTCAATGACCCCTCCTGATTTCCCTGTAGTTGTGCAACCTTTTCTCTCACACATATCCATCAAATCCCCTTTGAATCTTTTTCATCATTGATCGATTGGTGTATAAGATGATGAGAGGCATTGATCATGTGGATAGCCAGAGGCATTTTCCCAAGGCTGAAATGGAAAACACGAGAGGACATTGTTTTAAGGTGCTTGGAAGTAGATACAGGGGGAATGTCAGGGTTAAATTTTTCACACAGAGAGTGGGGGTGCGTGGAATGCACTGCCGGCATTAGTAATGGAGGTGGATACAATAGGGTATTTTAAGGGACCCTTAGTTAGTTACACAGAGCTTAGAAAAATAGAAGACTATGAGGTAGGGTAATTCTAGGCAGGTTCTAGTGTAGGTTATATGGTCGGTACAACATTGAGGGCCAGTAGGCCTGTAATGTGCTGCAGATTTCTATGTTCTATGTTTTCTGACACTCAGGGTAATTCATAGTTGCCAATTAAACTACAAGGTAATCTTTAGGATGTGAGTGGAAAGCAGAGGACCGACCACACACACACACACACACACACTCTCTCTCTCTCTCTCTCTCTCTCTCTCTCTCTCTCTCTCTCTCTTGAACAGTTTTAATTGGCTAAGCTAATACTACTCAGTTGTTTTTTTCCTAACCAAAGCACTAATTTTTATTAGTTAATTTATTTTGAAGCAACAACCGAAGGAAGATGCAATTTGCAGTAAAGCAGGCCCCTGCCCACTTCAGGTTATTTATCCCACAAAATACCTCACACAGGAATGGTAGAAGGCAAAGCCCTGTGAACTTTGACATTTCCCAGCTGTGAATCCAAAACCTAACTGGGCTGCAATATGGGGTAGTAAATAACCGCTCAACCTGGAACACTGGTTTAATAAACAAACCTGAGAAAACTAGTCACATAATACCAGGAAATCAATCAAATGCTCTATGTGTTATGACCTGAATTATTTGTCTAAATGATCGTAACTTTGCTACTGAATGTTCTTGCTGATTAATTTAGCAGGTTTGTATTATGCAAGCTAGAAAGTGCACAAGTGGATACAAATCTTTCAACCCATAATTACACAATTTGCAAACTTCCTTTATGAAAAATGGAGTAGAGCTATTTAATACTAGTAGCTATTTATTTTTTAAGAGAAATGGGTTAGCTGAAAAAGAAAATAACTGTATCAGTTTTCTAAAAGTAATTGGCCATTGTAGAATATGGCGTTAGTTGTATGGTTGTAAAATGACTTGGCACATCATTTTAGTGGCGGCTATTAAAAAGAAACACTATACTTTCAGTAATCACAAATTTTGATCTTACAGATCATGCATACTTAGAAAATTGTCTTTGAAAACTGTTGGGTGAAACACAAAGCTCTGCCTTAAATATCAGTGTGTTGGCCATAAAATTAATTTTTAAAAACTTGTTTTGTTTCCTTATACACAAAAAAATCATTGGTTCTTCCTTTCCACAACAATAGTGTTTCCAACTTAAAATCATGCAACATATTTGTCAGAGTTTACATAATAGGTTATTAGTAAGAAAGTGTTAACACCATCCCCTGCAGGTTTAGCTACCTCTCCTCAAAGTGCTGACCTGTCGGTAAATGATACCAAAGTTCTCTATGCAACTACAACAACTTTGTAATGTTTAAGTGCTTTTGATGACTGTTGCTGCTGAATTTTCGTTTCCATCTGGCTCAGGTCCTCAGGGCTTTGTGGTTTTTGCCTATTGATACAGGCCAGGTGGTCGAGTTGTGCGAGCTGTCTGTCATTGATTCAAAAATGGGACATGACTGTAGCTGGCAGAATATGAGGATGTATAGAAACAAAAGGCAGTGACAGCTGTGGCAGGCAGTGCAGGAGAATTCCACTCATTCTTTCAGAGCTCTTCTGTTAAAGCTCACCAACACCTGGATGTGTCCTCTGGAATGTGCTACTCCAGGGAGGCGTGAAGTCAGAGAGAAAAAAGCTTTCCAGGAGCAAGGACTGCAAGATATAGCTTTCTAGACAGATCTGGATGTTAGGCAGCTGGAAAGCATTTTCTGATTTCCTGTACTAAGGATGATTTCTTCTCGGTATATTTATTGGGAAGCCCCCCTTTTTTTTAAAAAGGGACTACACCAGAACTTTCAGCTACACTCAGTGGCCACTTTATTAGATAGCTCCTGTAACTAAGAAAGTTTCCACTGAATGTATGTTTGTACTCTTTTGCTGCTGCAGCCCATCCATTCCTAGGTTCAAAGCATGGTGGATTCAGAGATACTCTTCTGCACACCACTGTTGTAATGTGTGATTATTTGAGTTACTGTCGCCTTCCTGTCAGCTTGAACCAGTCTGACCATTCTTCTCTGTCTTTTCTCATTAATAGGGCATTTTTGTCCATAGAACTGCACTCACTGGACACTTGTTGTCTTTGGCACCATTCTCGGTAAATTCTAGTCTAGAGACTGTTGTGTGTGAAAATCCCGGGAAATCAGCAATATCCGAGATACTCAAACCATTCCGTCTGGCACCAACAATCATTCCATGGTCTAAGTAATTTAGATCACATTTCTTCCCCATTCTGATGTTTGGTCTAAGCAACAACTGAACCTCTTGACCATGCCGACAAGCTTTTATGCATTGAGTTCCTGCCACGTGATTGGCTGATTAGATATTTGCATTAACGAGCAGGTGTTCAAGTATACCTAATAAAGTGGTCACTGAGTGTATATCTACTGCTAAATCTCCATGAGATATCTCCCGTAGTTTAAACTCGTGGCCTGCGCTTTTTTTTGGTAAATGGCAAGAAAGAAATTACACTGAAATTTATATCAGCCATATTTTTGGTGAGAATTGTGCTAACATGTGCTAGTCAGAATTAAAGAGGATACAGAGGCCCTCTTTTCAAAGATAGATAATTACATTTCATTTCCACAAAAGTGATCCTCAGACATCTTTCTTTGTCTATCAGTAGCTCCCTTTCACACAGTATGTGTTCCATACCCCACATTTCTGCTCTAACCTTAGTCCCTCCTCTTTGCCCTCACCTATCTCTTAGCCAGCAATGGGTCATCAGCATAACTTTTACCCTTCTTCATGTTCCATTTATTGTTGCAAGTAATCATCCACCACTAGACATATCTTCGCTCTCACCTTTCAATATTCCAAGAAAGATCAATACCTCCATTACTCCCTGAGTCACTTTCACTTCTTTTCATTTATTACACTTGTTGTTTACAAATGTCATCTCCACATTGGTGAAATCAAATGCAGATTGGATGATTTCATTACAGAATCAAAATCTGATTTAATATCACTGACGTATGTTGTGAAATTTGTTGACTTTGCAACAGCAGTTCAATGCAATACATAATAATAGAGAGTAAAACAGTGAATTATAGTATGAATATATATTAAATGTTTAATTACATATGTAGAGCATCTTTATTCATTCTGAAGTTGTCACCATAAGCTTCCAGATACCTGACAGCAAAATTCTCCATCTTACTCCTATTCCAACCATTCTTTTTTGGTTTCCTACTCTGTTTCAACAAGCAGATTACAGAGCAAAATTCCATTTTATAGCTGGCCCCTTGGACTTAATTTCAGATGTCAGCAAAACCAAGGAAGTGATTGTATACTTCAGGAATTGGACATCAGGAAAGTACACACCAGTCCCCATTTAAAGATCAGCAGTAGAAAGGGGGAGCAGCTTCACATTCCTGGCTGTCAACATCTCAGAGGATAATCCTGGGCCCAACATACTTTTACAGTCATACTCTTGTCATTACTACTCAATAATTCAGGAAAAGATTCTTCCCCACTGCCATTAGATCTTCAGACAAAATGTAAACCCATGAACATTGTCTCATTATTTGTTCTATTTATTTTGGTAAATTTTTCTGTAATTTGGGAGAACTCAGCATGTCAAGCAGCTTCTGTGGGAGGGAAGAAATTGTCAACTTTTCAGGTTTAATCCTGCAGCAGGGTTTCCTAGACTATGGTTGACAGAGCCTGCAATGCTGTGTGTTATTCTGCTTCCACTCTATCCTCTCCACAGAAAAATTCCCCTTATCTTTTTCTAAGCTTACTTCATTTGTTGCGTACTGCCAGCACCTACTTCGGACATGTGATATACCCCTTAAAGAGGGGATGGGAGAAGGTGGTGTAAGGGAATAATAATTAGATGTAGGTCCTTCAAGCCTGTTCGATCATTCAACAAGATCGTAGGTAATTCTGTCTTTCAGCTCCACCTTTCTTGAAATCCACCTGTCCTTCAACAGCTGCATGTATGAAATAGGGCAATTTAAAGAACCTGCTGCATAAAATAATTTATCCTCATTTCAACACTGAGTCGTTAACTCATTTTGCCATAATTACTTGCCTTGGTTCCCATTGAGAGGGAGAGGCTTCTGTGAATCCAGATTTGCTCAGTCTACTCATGCCTCTTTGTTTAGCCTATTAACTACATTCACAAAAAAACCTATTAATTTATCAAATAGAATGCTCCCTTAGAAAGTTCTGCTGATTCTGTCTAACCATACTGTGATTTTCAAAGTTCTTTGTTTTAATGATGGTCTGCTGCATATTTCTGAAAACTGGTGTCAGGCTAAATGGTGAGTTGTTCACTATCTTGTCTGCCTGCTTTCCTAAGTACTGGTTCATTTGCTACCTTCCGGTCTCTTGAGAACTATCCCAGAATCAAACCAACTTAGTATGTCTGAGCGAGCTTACCTTTCACTCTTCCAAACTCTTGTGGGTATAGGCCCATTCTCCTGCATTCCTCTTCTCATGCTGGTACACAATAAAGAGACTCTGCCTTTTCATCTTGTCATTTATAAAAATTGTAAACTCTAGAAAGCCCAGCATTGAACACTGTAGCATCAAAGTACTAACAGTCTACTGACAAGGAAAGGCTGAATAATTTCTACCCTTTGCTTTCTGTTCCATCCATGCTCCAATCCATCCTTATCCCGCAGGCCATCATTCTTTCAAAACCACTTTTTAAAAATTATTCCTTATTAATGTCTTCTGAAAATCCTCATGGACTTCATCCAATTGCTTCGTTATCTACTCTGCTAACTGTGTATTCAAAATCTCTTAAGTTCATCAAACACAAATATCCCATTATAAACCTATGCTGATTCTGTCTAAACATGCAATAATTTTCTGAGTCTCCAATTATCACAGCCTTAGTGATGCATTCTGGTATCTTTCCAATGGTTGATGTCAATCCAACTTGTCTATAGTTCCCTATTTTGTCTTTCCTCCTCGCCTCAGTAGAAGAATCACAATGCATTGCAACTATTCCAGAAGCTAATAAGCTGTGGAAAATCCTCCACTATCTCTGGGTTATACGCTATCATGTCTAGGGTCATGGTTGTTTATTTAGTAGAACAAACAAGTTATAATATTGTGTCTGCTGCTGATTTGTGCATGATTAAAACTGCCTGCACATAGAAATTGGGACTGGCTGGGAGCACAATGTCAGCATGCTCTCTGCTTTACTATCAATTGACGTGGTTTAACACTGCATCAGAATCCTTGTAACAGGTTTTGGGGCTATCCAAATTAATCTCCAGCATGCTTGAGGAAATGTAATTGTGCAGGATTTTTCAATCTTTGCTGCAAATTCCATTGGCTAATATTCATGCAAATGTTGACGTTTCTCCAAATCACTTGTCATCAACTTGGCATGGTACTTTTCAAGAATACACTCTAGTTATGGGTGAGAACATAAAACATGGAACAGTGCAGCACAGAAGCAGGTTCTTCAGCCACAAAGTTATGCTGAACCAATTAAATTGGTAATCAAACGACCACCTAAACTAATCCCTTCTGCATACACAATGTTTATATCCTTCCATTTTGCTCACATTCATGTGCTTTTCTAAACATTTCTTAAAAATCTCTAATATATTTGCTACTACCATCACTCAACGCATTCCTGGCACCCACCACTCTCTGTTTAAAGAACCTGCCCCTCACATCTCCTTTGAAATTAACCCCTCTTACCATAAATGTATGTCCTCTGGCAATAAACATTTCAACCCTGGGGAAAAGATACTGTCTGTCGACTTGATCTATGCCTTTCTTAATCTTAGAATCCTCTATTAAGTTCAAGCTCAAGGTCAAGATTATTGTCATCTGACTATACATATATACAACTGAACAAAACAACATTCCTGCAGACAACAGTGTACCCACAAAACATATATCACAGACAGCTCATAAAACAAAATATTAGCACAACTAAGTTAATAGCATATAACTCAAAGTAAATGAAGTGCACAGCACAATTAAACAGTAAAGGGTAAAGAGCTCGCTATCTTACTAACGAGACCTTGGTGGTAACAGAGTATTCATTAGTCTCACAGCCTAAGGGAAGAAGCTGTTACCCAGTCTGGCAGTCCTAGTCCTGATACTCCTGTATCTCCTTCCTGATAGTAGTGGGTCAACGAGATGGTGAGACGGGTGGTAGGGATCCTCAACAATGCTTCGGACCCATTGTATACAACATTCCTGGTAAATCACACATATAGTGGGGAGGTAGACCCTGGTGATCCTCCCAGCAGTTTTTAGTATCCTCTGTTGGGTCCTGCAGTCCGATGCCTTGCAGCTTCTGTACCACACAATGAAGCAGCCAGACAGGACACATTCTATGGTGCTCCTGTAGAAAGTTATTCGACTGGGGGCAGAGAGCCTTGCACACCTTAATCTCCTCAAAAAGTGTGGACAGTGCTGTGCCTTTCTGACAAGTGAGGACGTGTTGTGGATTGGTTATGTGCACACCAAGGAGCTTTACATTTTTCACTCCCTCCATTGGAGAGTGGTCAACCTGTGCCTTCCTGAAGTCCGTAATCATCTCCTTTGTCTTGTCCATGTTGAGACTCGGGCTGTGCTCATACCATTTGACAAGAATCTTTACCTCCTTTCTATATGCCAAATCATCTTTGCTGCTGTTGTATCATCAGCAAACTTGATGATGGTTTGAGCTGGATTTGGCAGTGGAGTCGTGGTTGGCAGCACGATCAGCAATGGGTTGAATGCTCAACCCTGGGGGGCACCAGTGCTCAGTGGGATGGAGCTTGAGGTGTTGCTTCCAACTCGGACTGACTGAGGTCTTTCCATCAGGATGTCCAAGATCCAGTTACAGAGAGGGCTGTTGAGTCCCAACAACTTACCCACTAGCCTCTGAGGGATGATTGCATTAAACGCCTGGATGAAGTTGATGAACAACAACCTGACATATGAGGCATTATTTTATAAGTGGGACAGGATGGAGTGGAGAGCATCAATGCACTAGTTAGAGTGGTACCCAAACTGGAAACGGTCTAATGTAGCTGGAAGGTGTGATATTATATGATCCATTACCAGCCACACAAAGCACTTCATGATTGCTGAGTCAGTGCCACAGGTAATCATTTAGGCCAGTTAATCGTTGCTCTCTTTGGCACCAGAATGATAGCAACTGCCTTAAAGCCTGCAGGAACAGTGGACTGTAACAGAAAGATTTTGAAGTTGTCCGTTAAGACCTCTGTTAGTTGGGCCGCACAATAACTCAGTACCTGACCAGGTTCATTGTTTGGTCCTGCCACTTTGCGTAGATTTACCTGGCTAGGATTCTCCTCACCTAGGCTGCAGCGGACAGGTGCCTGCTCTTCAGGGCAAGAGGGGCTTTCTTTGATGTTACATCATTCATTGCGTCAAATTGTGAATAGAAGGCATTCAGCCTATCAGAAAGGGAGGGGTGGTGTCTTTGTCATTGATGTGCAGGGTGGATTGTATGGTTCGTATACCTTGCCACATGTGCCATGTGTCCCTGATGTCACAAAGGTATCTGTGAATTTTCTGTAAGTACTCCCACTCTGTCTTCCTGATGGCATGTGGGAGCATGGCTCTTACTGACCTTAGAGTCGTCTTATCCCCCTATCTGAAGGCAGAATCTCAATCCCAAAGCAATGCACGAACATCTGCAGCCAACCATGGTTTCTGTCAGTGTAGCGTGTAATCGCACTAATGTCCTCAATGCATTTTCCTATGTAGCCAGTCACCAATCCCACAATGGTCACATGATGATTGTAGGAAGTCGCCTTGCTGAATGTGCTCCACTCCGTGCTTTTGAAACAGTCCTGCAGTGCTGAGATGGCAGCTTTTTAACCAGGTCCTGATCTTCATGTGAACTGGGTTGACTCGTTTAACCAGAGGTCTGTATGCAGGGATTAACAAAGTGGATATATGGTCTGAGTATCCGAGTTGGGGGTGGTTGGGGTGGGTAGGGTACAGCCTTCTAGGCTCCATGAATGCTGGTATAGACTAAATCTTCTGGTTGTGAAGTTGACATACTGGTAGATATTTAGAGTACAGGACTGTTTTTAAGTTGGCATGACTGAAGTCACCAGCAACAATGAAGAACACATCAAGATGAGTGACTTTGAGGTTGCAAACGGTGCCATGGAGCTTCTGCAGTGCTTCCCCAGCCTCTAGCACAGTGTGGGGGGGGGGGGGGAGGGTGTCAACAGCAACCATCACAATGGCAGTGAACTCCCTCGGTAACTAGAAGGGCCTGCACTTCACCATTGAAAACCCGACCTGTGTAAGCACTGGGTCTTGCCCTTAACAGTACACTGTCTCGTTACAGTTGGCCTACCAAGTTGCAACACTTCACATTTTGCCGGGTTAAACTCCATCTGCTATTTGTCTGCCCATATCTGCAACTGATACATATCCCATTGTATTCTTTGCCTGTCATTTATATTATCCACAACACCACCAACCTCCATAACGTCTGCAAACTTACTAAACTACCTATCTGCATTTTCATCCAGGTTATTTATAGAAGCAGAGGTCGCAGTATAGATCCCTGCAGAACACCACTAATCACAGATTTCTAGCTGGAATAAGTACTGTCGACCACTATCCTTTGTCTTCTATGAGCCAGTTTGTATCCAAATGGCCAGCTCATCATGGATCCCATGCATCTTCATCTTCTGGATGAGCCTCCCATGTGAGTGCAGCGGTATGTATATTAACTTACCCACTCAGCAAAAACCACTCCCCCATGGGAGGCAGTGATTGTCTCACGTAAAGGAGCAGTGCAACCCCTCCCATCAGCATCCATTTAACTGATGACTTAACGGTGCCAGTAGAGTTTAAATCTAGTACACTGTAACCAAGTTGTCTGGGTCGTCACAGGCTGATCAGTGGTGCTATGGAAACAGTAAACAGTGGGGGTGTGTTGCAGTAAAGAAGGCTCAGGTGCACACTTTAGATAAGTATTTGCCACTGGGTGTATGTTTAGTGACTGTTTGTCTGGCCACTTCAGGCGCTCAGGTTAGAAGAGTATTTGTAATTGAGTTTAGCTTGAAGCATTTACTGAATGTTTAGTTTCAGTCTTGTCTTGTAAATGAAGAGTTAACTCAGTTACTGGTAGTGAGTTCCTTCTAGCCCCATTCATCGAACCTCCAAAACTGATTTTGCACAAGAATTGGCACTGCGAGCATGGTTCAGTGATTAAGCAGAAGATAGATATCTTTTGAAGCAAAGAGAAGAGAGAGAACCCCTTCCCTATATATGGAATCCCAGAGTGGACTGACAACAGTGTGGAATTTAGGAGTCTCTCCATGGACTACGGGATGCCCTTAGACTGGTCAGACAAGTTGGACGCTCATGGGGTGAAAAAGGGACACCACATCATGTTCATACTTAATAACTCAGGGTTTCACAAGAGGAAGGGGAGCTGGAGGGATGCTGTCTGACTGCTGGCAGCTGTGGTAAGGCATAATCCCACAAAAGGAGAAAGAGGTAGATAGTGTGAAGAATGAAATAAAATTACTAAGCCAGTGATGTGTTACCAAGGGGGAGGTTGCCCAGTCAGTGCAGACCGGGGCCAGAGAGTTACAGGATAAGACCACAGAGATGACCTGTTGGCTGGTAGAGGTGCAGCAGTTAAAGGCTGCCCACTGGGCTATCTGGCAACCTGACCCCATGAAGGTCCGAGCCCTGATGTTGTGGGGAGGCAACCCAATACATGGGTAGGGGATGGGGACATCCGGTTAAATAGTGAGGATGGGGAGGAGAGGTTAGTAGAGAGCATCAGGGCTCCCCCTCTAATTGAGCATTCTTCCATCATTGGAGCTGCACCAGTATAGACCAGACCAGTGGCTATGAGGTCTCAGTTAAGAGGGCTGTCTCCCCATAGCTCCAGACTCCATGAAAAAGGGTGAGGAAGAGCAGCAGGCAGGGGAGAGGGACCTGTAAGCTATCGGGGAGCTTTCTGCTAAGGAACCAGCAGAGCTGGGAGACGGGTTTAGGCCGAAGCCAGGGAGTTCCTGCCCATGTGGTTGCTGAGGATCATGGATGGGGGGTGGGGGAGCTGGAATGAGTCTATGCAATAGCAGAATGGGTGTCCTGGAGAGCTGTCATCCCACCACACAATCAACAATGCCCTGAGAGTGCCACCCACTTCCCAGGGGGGTGAGGAATCACTATGGGGCAAAGTGATAGCAGCAGTGAAGATTAGGAGTCCCTCACACAGAGATTTGAACTCCCAGGAGGAGTGGAGCACAGTGGAGGGAGGGACAGAGCCCCTCGCCAGTGGGCCCTGATCACAGAGATCCATCCCGATAGTGACAAACCAACAGAAGGTCATAGATTAACCTTGGCCATGGAGAAGTATCTAGTAAAAGCAGCAGCTTACATTCTAAAGGGGGTACACTCCCTTTATTGGGACCAGTGATAGGGGAAACCATCAGATTATTGGAGGGATTAGAGTATATGGGGGAAGCCCCCATAGTCAAGTGCATAAGTTTGACGGGCAGCCTGGAGGTGGAGGGCCCCACGTGACCCATAAGGAAATGTTTTGGGCAGTGCTCAGAACTATGTTCCCGAGGGAGCACATAGATAGGGGTTCCCATTCCCACCTCCTGTGCCATGTGGAAGAAGCACTGCCAGGGGAAAAGGGACTAGGAGGCCATTAAGGGAGAAGAGCCCTTCTCCAAGGCCTTCCCCAATAAGGGATTCTTCTGTCCCCTGCAGGACTGCTTGCCTACAGCTCAGGATTCCCTACATCCCTTGCTGGAGGCTCTGGAAAAGGCACTGGCAGACCTTCAGCTACAGCAAGGGTCAGACAGTGGGTGACACTTTCCCGCCTCAGTTCCGTATGGAGGCGGCCATTCGCACTGCACCCACCGCATAATAAAGAGTGAACGCTTTGAATTCGAAATAAGTTGTGCGAGGTGTGGCCACTCGCCAGTTTACTTGAGTGAGAGTGAGAGTGGGTGTGAGTATGGATGTGTATGTGTGTTTGAGTGAATGAGTCAGTGATGGCGAAGTCTGTCACGTGCGTGTTAAACCTGTATCAGAAGGGTGTTTGAATTAATCCTATGCTTCAGTGGAAAATGAGACTAATTGCAATAGCAACATACACAAAATGCTGGAGGAACTCAGCAGGTCAGGCAACATCAACGGAAAAGAGTAAACAACGACATTTTGTGCCAGCACCCTTCTTCAGGACTGAGAGGGAAGGGAGGAGATGCCTGAATAAAAAGGTGGCGGTGAGCGGGAAGGAAGCTGGCTGGAAGATGATATCTGTATCAGGTGTGTAGGAAAGGTCAATGTCTGGAGAAGAAAGATTCTGATAGGAGAGGAGAGTGGACAATAGGAGAAAGGGAAGGAGGAGGGGTAACAGGCAGATGAGAAGTGAAAGGTCAGAATAGGAAATAGAGGAAGGGAGGGGGGGATTCTGTTCACCAGAAGGAGAAATCGATATTCATACCATCAGGTTGGAGGGTACCCAGAACGTTCATTCTGTAGGTGGCATCATCTTGGCACAAGAGGCCATGTATCAACATGTCAGAATGGGAATGGGAATCAGAATTAAAATGTTTGGCCACCAGGAAGTGTAGAGGAGAGTGCTTTAGAAGCAGTGGACACATTAGAGAACCCCAGCGGGAGAAGTGTGTTGCGTCACCTAGAAAGACTGTTTCAGGCCCTGAATGAAGGAGAAGGAGGAGATGGATGGACAAGTGCAGCATTGAGACTGCTTGCAGGGATTAGCACCTGGAGGGAGATTAGTGGGGACAGACTATTGGACAAGAGAATTGTGGAAGGAGTGATGCCTGTGAAAAGCAGAGGGGGGAAAGTAAAGATATGTTTCGTGGTAGGATCCCTTTGGAGATGGCAGAAATTGCAGAGGATGATATGTTGGATGCGGAGGCTGATGTGGTGGTAGGTGAGAACAAAATGGACTCTATCACTATTATGGCAGTGGGGAGGTGGGGTGAGCATGGAAGTACGGGAAATCGAGGAGATGTGGGTAGGGGGAAGCATCAATAGTAGAGGAAGGGAAACCCTGGCCTTTGAAGAATGATGACATCTCTGATGTTCTGGAATGGAAAGCTGCATCCTGGGGACAGATATGATGGAGACGAAGAAATTGAGAAAAAGGAATAACATTTTTACAGGAGCTACAGTGTGAAGAGGTACAGCTGAGTATCTTGCCACTTGGTGAAGTGAATTTGCAGGCGCTCCTTTCTTTCAAGAAGGTTTTGCGTTTAAGAGGTTATGTTGATGTGTAACATGTTGGGGGCCCCCACCCAGCTGCCATTTCTTTCCTTTTGTACCTTGGAAAATGTGTTAAAGTTTTGCATTGTCTGACAAACTGTGGGAGTTCCATATTCCCTACTACCCACAAGTGGCAGGGCTGATCATGCACATGAACAAGCTGCTGAAACAGCAGATTATGTTGTTGACACCCAACCGCACCTTTCAGGGGTGTCTGAGTGTGTTGGAGCATGGGGTGTTCAACCTGAACTCCCAACCAGCGGACGGAAGGGTTCCCCAATGTCCCAGCACCTTACAGTGTTGGGTCCTCCAAAGGTGGGAGAGATGGAGGTGGAGGAGCATTTGGGGAAGGTTTGGTGCAGCAACCACAGAGGCCACCAGAGTGGGGAGATTGTGTCGTGCAGACCAGTGAATACACAATGGGTGGCGCTACTGGGGTGATAGGGTAAAATCTGTCTAAATACACAGCAACCAACCAAGAGGGAGTGAGTTTGTGTTTCCCTACATTACAGAATGGCAAAGTGGTGGATTCTGACGGCTGCTGCGATGATATTGGTTGGTATGAGATCCTATGGATGACATATGAGTACACGAACCACGCCAAGACTTTGAACTGGTGGATCTGCATGAGGGCTCCAACCCATGCTGCAGAAGAGGAGCCACTGTTAACGATCTCCTTTACCAAAGAACAGGCCTGTAGCAGGATTTTGGCCAGCTTCTGTGCCTTTGGTATTCTGTTTTTTTTGAGAGACCGGGAGGGAGTAATTCATTCCAGTCTACCTCATCCCATTGTATGGGAATGGCCTTAAAGAAATTGAGTCTTATTAAGCCCCAGTGGAGAAGTGTTTTAAGAGCTGTTAGTTCCCTACTTATGATTTGTCTAATCCCAAGGTCCCATCTCTGAGAGTAATCTCCCTGGCAACAAGGAAGGGGAAGGAGTGTTGGTGAAGGTGGTAACATGAGCACAGGTCCAACCAGTCAGTGGGGCACAGTGAGTGAATGGTGACACTGAGTGGTGCCACGAAGGTGGGCACTTCTCAGATGCTAAATGGCACATACTGGATGTGAAGCGCCCGGGCCTACCCATGGCTTTTTATGGGATGGAGCTGTTGCTGCTATCCGAGGTACAAGGCACCAAATATAACAGACTGAACGAGCACACTGTCCACGAGGTGCATCACAGAGGTAGAAGTGTTCTGGATGACAGTGTTTCCCCCGTATGGTGTGGCCAGGCTGTCCCAGGAACTGATGCACATTGAATTGACTTTATTTCTTACATCCTTCACATACACGAAGGATAAAAATATTTACATTACGTCTCCGCCTGAATGTGCAATGTGCAAATTATAGTAATTTATAATAAATAGTATGTACAGTAAGACATACAACAGGACAGTCAATATAGCTTGAAATACAATTGTGTCAGGGTGAATTAATCAGTCTGATGGCCTGGTGGAAGAAGCTGTCCCAGAGCCTGGTGGTCCTGGTTTTATGCTGTGGTACTGTTTCCTGGATGGTAGCAGCTGGAACAATTTGTGTTTGGGGTGGCTCGGGTGCCCAGTGATTCTTTGGGCACTTCTTACGCACCTGTCGCTGTAAATGTCCTGAACAGTGGAAAGTTCACAACCACAGATGTGCTGGGCTGTCCACACCACTCTCTGTAGAGTCCTGCGATTGAGGGAAGTACAGTTCCCATACCATGCAGTGATACAGCCAGTTAGAATGCTCTCAATTGTGGCTCTGTAAAAAGTCCTTAGGATTGGGGACTCATGCCAAATTTCTTCAACCACCTGAGGTGAAAGAGGCGCTGTTGTGCTTTTCTCACCACACAGCTGGTGTGTACAGACCAAGTGAGGTCCTCAGTGATGTGTGTACTAAGGAACTTAAAGCTGTTCACTCTCTCAACCCCAGATCCATTGATGTCAATAAGGGTAAACCTGACTCCATTCTTCTTATAGTCCACAACAAGCAACTTTGATTTTGCAACGTTGAGGGAAGGGTTGTTTTCTTGACACCACTGTGTCAGGCTGATGACTTCTCTGTAGACTGCCTCGTTATTATTTGAGATTGGGCCAATCAATGTAGTATCACCAGAAAATTTGATTAGCAGATTGGAGCTGTGGGAGGCGTCAGAGTCATGGGGTTACAGAGAGTAAAGGAGAGGGCTTAGGACACAGCCCTGAGGGGCACCTATGTTGAGGGTCAGAGGGGCAGAGGTGAGGGAGCCCACTCTTACCACCTGCTGGCAATCTGACAGGAAGTCCAGGTTCCAGCTGCACAAGTCTGGGTGAAGTCCGAGGTGTCTAAGCTTCTTCTCAATCCCGGAGGGAATTATGTTGTTGAATGCTGAACTGTAGTCCAAGAACAGCATTCTCACATAAGCATCCCTCTTCTCCAGGTGTCTAAGAATAGCTGTGGCTATTGCATCAGCTATCAATCGGTTGTGTCGGTAGGTGAATTGTAGAGGGTCTAGTGTGAGTGGCTGCATGCTGGAGATGTAGTCCTTGACCAGCCTCTCAAAGCATTTGCTTATTACTGAACAACACAAAATGCTGGAGAACTCAACAGGTCAAGCAGCATCAATGGAAAAAATTACAGCATCTGCAGATTTTCTCTAGTTTGTTTATTATTGAGGTGAGTGCAACAGGACATCAGTCGTTCAGACATGTTACCTTGGTCTTTTTAGGTACAGGGACAATGGTGGATGTTTTGAAACAGGAGGGCACTCTGCACTGGGAGAAGGAGAGATTAAAAATGTCTGCAAACTCATCAGCCAGTTGTGCCGTGCACATTCTGAGTACCTGCACTGGGATATCATCCAGTCCTGCAGCCTTGTGGCTGTCCACTCATTGGAAACACCTGTTTACTTCAGCCTCAGACTTGACTGAAGTGCAGGTTGCATCAGCAGCTCTCCTCAGGGGCTCAGTGTTAGCGACATCAAACCAGGCATAAAAAAGGTTAAAAGAGCAAACACGAGGAAATCTGCAGATGCTGGAAGTTCAAACAACACACACAAAATGCTGGTGGAACACAGCAGGCCAGGCAGCATCTATAGGGAGAAGCACTGTCGACATTTCGGGCCGAGACCCTTTGTCAGGACTAATTGAAAGGAGAGATGCTAAGAGATTTGAAAGTAGTACGGGGGGTGGGGAATGCAAAATGATAGGAGAAGACCGGAGGGGGTGGGATGAAGCTAAGAGCTGGAAAGGTGATTGGCGAAAGTGATACAGAGCTGGAGAAGGAAAAGGATCATGGGACAGGAGGCCTCGGGAGAAAGAAAGGGGGAGGGGGGAAGCACCAGAGGGAGATGGAAAACAGGCAGGGTGATGGTCAGAGAGAGAGAAAAAAAACAAACAACTAAATATGTCAGGGGTGGGGTAAGAAGGGGAGGAGGGGCATTAACAGAAGTTAGAGAAGTCAATGTTCATGCCATCAGGTTGGAGGCTACCCAGCCGGTATATAAGGTGTTGTTCCTCCAACCTGAGTGTGGATTCATCTTGACAGTAGAGGAGGCCACGGATAGACATATCAGAATGGGAATGGGAATGGGACATGGAATTAAAATGTGTGGCCACTGGGAGATCCTGTTTTCGCTGGAGGACCGAGCATAGGTGTTCAGCAAAATGGTCTCCCGGTCTGCGTCGGGTCTCACCAATATATAAAAGGCCACACCGGGAGCTCTGGACGCAGTATACCACACCAGCTGACTCACAGATGAAATGTTGCTTCACCTGGAAGGACTGTCTGGGGCCCTGAATGGTGGTGAGGGAGGAAGTGTAAGGGCAGGTGTAGCACTTGTTCCGTTTACAAGGATAAGTGCCAGGTGGGAGATCGGTGGGAAGGGACAACTGACTTTTTGTTATTAACAAGTGACAGATGTTATGATGGACAGTGAGCTACTTATGGAGTGCAACACACACAACTTTCTGGAGAAACACAGCAGGCCAGGCTACTTACAGAATGCTCAGTTTGTTTTTTTAATAGAACCACATGATTCTATAAAAGCCTCAGATGAAATATAGAAAGAAGATGGAAGCGATGATCCTGAACATAAAGGCAGCTCTTGACCTAATGTGGTTTCAAGGCACCAGTCCTTCTCCCTCGACTCCAAGGTAGCGGTGGTGAAATAGGTGAGTCTCCCATGAATTGTGTAAGCAGAAGTTCCCAGTGTAGAAAAGGCAGCATGTTGTGTGTAAATGTTCTCTTCACGATCTTCAGAGAGTCAGTCAATCGTATCAGATGTGCCTATCAGCTTCTTGAACAAGAAATGTGAAAGAAATTGCAGAAATGAGCAGTACACTGTAAAGCTGGTACGGAGCTCAAAACATGGCTGCCGTACACGGCGCCATCTTGAATGGACTCTGTGATGGAGATGCTGATCAACACGATGGCCAAAATGCTCAAGTATACAGAGGATGCACTGATCAGAGTGTCAATTGAGATGATGGCTATTCAGATGGTGGCTTTGCAAAATTGGGTGTCCTTGGACCACCGCCTCACAGAGAAAGAGGGCACCTTTGGCTCAGATTGGTCACGAGTGCTGCAACTACATCCCCAATGAGTCTGGGAACATTACTCACCTATCTGATCATACCCAGCAGTCAGTAAATAAGATCAGGAAAGTAGGGGGGCAAGATCCGTAGCTACTGTACTCTGGGGGGGGGGAATATTTGTTACTTTTTGGATCATTGGGGGGCTAATGAACTACTGTAGTACACTGGGTAGTAACGGGTGGGCTAATAATTCTGGGTATTACTGTGTCACGTTTTGTGTGTAGTATTGTGGGGTGGATGCAGGAGTTACACTAGCCTGTGGGTCAAGTATCACAGTTTCAATCATTTCTGAAAATGAATGGTGGTATAAGACATATCACATCTGCACCATACCACCCAGCTACAAAGGGCTTGGTGGGAAGGTTTCTTCAGAGTCTAAAGAACATACTGTGAGCAATGTCAGCAGAGTACACTACACTGACACTGAATCAGAAGCTTGCCAATTTCCTCCTTGCATAATCATCATGAAGCACACTCCACAACCAACAACTCATAACCTACACTGTTCCTGGGTTGTCCCTTCCACTCACGCTTGGATCTCCTCAAACCCAGTTTCAGAAGGAGCATGCAGGACAAACAGCTGAGACAAATTGACGGCTCCTCAAACAAGGAGATTCAGTGTTTCACTCCTGGACAAGCAGTCCTGGTGAGGGACTACAGAGATGATCAAAAGTGGGTATTCAGAATGATTAAGGACAGAACTGGATCATTTTCCCACACAGTGGAGATTGTGTCTGATATCATCTGGAGACAACAGAGTTGAAGATCAGTTGAGGACAGCAGAGAAGAAAGGAGGCTCGTGCTGTGAGCACCTCCTGCAGTCCCAGAGTCAACTCCTGCAATTACCACGGAGGACACCCCAGAACACGAGATTGTTTCACAGCCACAAGTCTCACCTGCAAAGCAGAGTGATCCCCTTAGTTAGGAAAAGCTTTCCACAAGAGTAAGAACACCTCCACTGTGATTAAATCTGCATGGGACAATTTAAAATTTACTACACTGTGGATGACTATATAGTAGTTGTATTATATAGTATAATATATATATATATACACACACAATAGTTGCAATGTATTCTATATTGAGTTGATAGATAAGCAGGGAGGAGTGTGTATGTTAATATTGTGCATTTAATATTTCAATAAGCTGGTAAACATTTTGCTTCATTAGGTATTCTTTGTTTAAATAATTCATTACAAGTTATATGTAAAGTATGTGAATAGTGTACATCATTAAGCCAACACGTTATATGCACCTCGCTTAACATAACAACGAAGTTAGACTCACATTGTGTGCTCCCTTGATTTTCTTCCAATTAGTTTCATGTTTTGGAGTTGCAAATCATTACAGTGTCTTTCGAGGGGTGAAATGTTGCAGTAAATGTCTTAACTTACCCACTCATCGAAAGTTACTCCCCCTGGGAGCTGGGGATTGTCCCATGTCAGGAGCATAATAACCCCTCCTACTAACTTCCATTTAGTTGATGATGTCATGCACCAGTAGGGTTTAAATCTAGTGTGTGGTAATCACGTGGTCTCTCTTCGCTCTTCAGGTCATCAGGGGCTTATCGACATTGTCGTATGAACAGTAAACGGTGGAGGTGCACTGCAGTATAGAGAGCCTGATATCACACTTTAGATAGGGAATTGCCTCTGTGTGTATGTTTAGTGTCTGTTTTGTCCTGCCACTTCATCCACTCCGTTTAGATAAATACTTGTAACTGAGTTTAGATTGAAGGGTTTGCTGAATGTTCAGTGTCTGTCTTGTCTTGTAAATAAATAAATAGTTAAACTAGTTACTGGTACTGTGTTTCTTCTGTCTCCATTCAGCCAACCTGCAAACCTTATTTAACACAACAGAGTGACCTTATCAAACACCTTACTAAAATCTACGTAGACAACATCCACAGCTCTACCTACATTAATCATCCTTGTCATTTCATCAAAAATCTCTGTCATATTAATAAGGGTTCTTCTTGGTGCCCATCAGCAAGATGCAAAACTGATGTTGTTCCCCAGCCAACCACTCCAGCTTATAACTGTGCAGGAACAAGCTTCTTTCGTTTGAATGAAATGGAATAGCTGTGAAGGAAAAGGTTCATTAAGTTACATTTTCTCTGACCTGTTTTAGTTTATATAATACTGTGGAACTCATTGAGAAGTAATTAAGTAAAAACTGATAAAAGATTGATTTTACAGATTTTAGGGTATTTTTATGCTCGTCAGCCACTTATGTACATACAGGATATTTGCAAGGACTGCATTCTTGTATACATTGTGATGTGGCAGGAGTCACATTTCAATATTTCAGTGGTGAATTCATGTTATTCTTCATGGTACATTTGGAACCACTTTCTATTTTGCAATGCATAAATAAATGAAGCAATTCCCTCAGAGTTCCAGAGTACGTAAAGTTGCTATCCATGCTGCTCCTACTGAGAAATACAGCTTAGGATGTGGGACATTACAAGCTATTAATCAGCTCTGTAATGGAAAAAGACATATTTACGTAGCCCAGGTCTCCAATGTCCTGCCTGAGAGATTTGTGGTATATAAATGGAGGGTGGAAGTGACCATCTCTGCTGATAATAGTATTGTTAAGATGGATAATATTCCCCATTGGACTTGATGATATAGTCAGTTCACTCAGTGTAGCTGAATTTACTTGCGTGAAATATTTCCCAGTGAGCAAATTCTCTTGGTGCTCCTAATCTGCAACCTCAACATTACCTGGCTTTCCACCTTCTTGCTAACTATGACATATCCATCATTTAACTGCTGGCATGTGCTTTGATGTGTTCATCAGAAACTATTGTGCACATTTTACCTCCCTGTATCTTCTGTTCAAAGATTAATAGCTGCTCATTGATCTTACTTAGCTGCATGATGGGATACATTTGTTTTCTGATTTGCAGTTCAAAATGTTAATCCTGTTTTTGTAAAACTTTCACTAGAATTAGTAGTTTTAGAGCCACCATTCATTAGCCTGTGTCAAGAGGATGGCAATAAAGTCAATAGTGGTGACAGAAGAGATGCTACAATCTGGAGCAAAAACAAGATTCTGAAAGCTCTCAGTGAACTAGGAATATGGGACACATGGGAAGGGAGGGGCAGAATCCACCAGCCATTTACAGATGACATGAAGGTTGGTTGAGTTGTGAATAGTGCATTGTGGTTCTCAAAAGGTCATCGATAGGAAGCAGAGCTGGGCTGAGAAGTGGCAGATGGAGTTCAACCCAGAGAAGTGTGAAGTGATTCACTTTGGAAGGTTGAATTTGAAGGCAGAATACAGGGTTAATGGCAGGAGTCTTAACACTATGGAGAAACAAAGGGATCTGAGGGTTCACATCCCTTAAAGTTGCAGAGCAAGTTGACAAGGTTGTTAGGAAGGCATGCGGTGTGTTGGACTTTATTAGATGGGGGATTTAGTTCAAGAGTCAAAAGATAATATTGCAGTTCTAAAAAAACCCTGGTTAGACCACACTTGGAATATTATGTTCCGTTCTGGTCACCTCATTTGAGGAAGGATGTAGAAACTTTAGAGAGGGTGCAGAGGATATTTACCAAGATGTTGCCTGGACTAGAAAGCATGTCTTATGAGCATAGGTTGAGCAAGCTAGGGCTTTTCTCTTTAGAGTGAAGGCGGATGAGAGGTGATTTGATAGAGGTGCTCAAAATAGTAAAAGGCACAGATAGATTGTATAGCTAGAAACATTTTCCCAAGGTGTAAATGGTTAATATGAAGGGACATAATTTTAAGATGATTGAAGGGGAGTATGGGGGATGTTAGAGGTAAGTACTTTGCAAAGAGAATAGTGCGAGCTTGGAATGTCCTGCCAGGGTGGTGGTAGAGGACATGAATGAGGGACATTTAAGAAACTCTTAGATAGGCACACTGATGATAGAAAAATGGAAGACTATATATGAGGGAAGGGTTCAATTGATCTTTGATCAGGTTAATAGGTTGGCACAACATATTGGGCCAAAGGTCCTATCCTGTGCTGCAATGCTGGATGTTCTCTGTTCTATTCAACCCCTCCTTCTCTGGATCCACATATCACTTGCCAGCTCTCGATACAACTCCCCCCCCCCCCACATACCTCTTTATACTGGCTATTGCCCCTCTACTCTATCAATCCAGACCTAAAATATTTACTGGCTTTTTCCTTTCACAAACTCTGCAGGGCCTGCTCAGTTCCTTCAGCAGCTTGTCTTTTGTTCAAGTTAATAATGGTTTTAATTTATTTCCTCCAAAAACTTGCCTCATAATTTAATGTGCCAAATATTTCATGTGAATCTAAATGTTTATTATAAACTGATATCCTATGGTTGTTAAACAATTTTTAGAAGTATAATTCCTATAAGATGCTCCCTTTTTCACTTAATCTCTGTTAGGCAATATTCTGGAATTGGGGTATAAAGAAAACAATAACTTCAGCAACCTATGTTTAGCCTTGAACATGGATTGTAGATTAAATTTAAAATGCTGCCCTGATTTCTGGAGCTGTGAACAGCAGATAATTGAAAAACCATAACAAAGCTGTTTAACATTCATTTTGGGTATCTGGAGTGTGGGTGCAAAGAAAGAGGTGGTGAAAAAGTGTATGTAATTCAGAGGAAGCATTGTAGATACATTGCAAATATAGAATTGTCCTTTGATCTTTAGCATATCAAATGTCATGTAATATTGGGTTGAACAGGCCTCCTTTCTCCAAAAGTGCCTCAATATGATGCCTGCTGCTCGTTTTTGTTAAATAAAACACTTCTATACTTACTAGCTTCAGTTTCTGCCTGGTGACTTTGTTCACATTACAACAATCACTTATTAATTAACATACTCACAGTAAGTATCAACATTTTATTACATGTCAGTTTGTACTCTCACATAATTAATTGCACAACATGGAAGTAGTTCTTCAGAGTATTGAAATCTACTCAGATAACTATCTGTACAAGGTACCAAGTCATTAAATAGGGCTGGGCATACAATATGAATAAATATCATGTTATGTTCTCCAAAAGTCAAAAACCTCATTTCTTTTACACATTACCTGTATATTAAGTAGGTGCTATGGTAGTGAGCAATCAGTGTGATGATATTACAGCTTGGGGATTTCCAAAATTTGAAGCTCAATGCCGGCACCATTATATAAGGAGTTTCTCTGTATGTTCTCCCTGTGGAATGCCTGGTTTTTCCCCAGGGGCTCTGTTTTCCTCCCGCAGTCCAAGTACGTACAAGGTGGATTAATCAGTCATTTGTTTGTATATCTGAAACTAATAAGCAATTTTGACTTCCATTTGGACTCCTTCATTTTTGTGCTATTTATGCCTAGTAAAATGTAGATTGAAGGACATTGACTGTGTGTGTGTATGTGTGTGTGTGTGAAATTGTATAAAGTGCATCTCTACAGAGAAATAAGTAACTATTTCAATTCACCTTGATTGTCAATGGCCTCATTACAGTTTATAGAATTCTTTAGACTTTGATGATAAATTACATCCTAAGAATGAAAAACAAGTATTTTAATGATGAAGAAAATTCTTTCATCAGTTTTACATTTAGTAGAGGAATCTGTATGCCTTATTTAACATGTTAATTTTGGTATTTCTGATGTTTTTAATTCTAGTTTTAGTGAATAATTTTTTGAGGATGTGACTAAACACATTGATGAAGGAAGAGCAGTAGATGTAATGTATACAGATTTCAGCAAGGCATTTGATAAGTTACCCCATGCAAGGCTTATTGAGAAAGTAAGGAGGCATGGGATCCAAGGGCACGTTGCTTTGTGGATCCAGAGTTGGCTTGCCCACAGAAGGCAAAGAGTGGTTGTAGACAGGTCATATTTTGCATGGAGGTCGGTCACCAGTGGAGTGCCTCAGGGATCTGTTCTGAGACCCTTCTCTTTGTGATTTTTATAAATGACCTGGATAAAGAAGTGGAGGAATGGATTAGTAAATTTGCTGATGACACAAAGGCTGAGGGTGCTGTGGATAGTGTGTAGGGCTGTCAGAGATTACAGCAGGACATCGATAGGATGTCTGGGCTGAGAAGTGGCAGATAGAGTTCAACCCAGATAAGTGTGAGGTGGTTCATTTTGGTAGGTCAACTGTGATGGCAGAATATAGTATTAATGGTAAGACTCTCAGCAGTGTGAAGGATCAGAGGGATCTTGGGGTCCAAGTCCACTTGGAGTACTGTGCTCAGTTCTGGTCACCCCCCTACAGGAAAGACGTTGAAGCCATAGAAAGGGTACAGAGGAGATTTACAAGGATGTTGCCTGGATTGTGGAGCATGCCTTATGAGAATAGGTTGAGTGAACTTGGCCTTTTCTCCTTGGAGAGACAGAGGATGAAAGGTGACTTGATAGAGGTATATATGATGAGAGGCATTGATTGTGTGGATAGTCAGAGGCTTTTTCCTAAGGCTGAAATGGCTAACACAAGATGGTAGAGTTTCAAGGTGCATGGAAGTAGGTACAGAGGAGGTCAGGAATGAGTTTTTTATGCAGAGAGTGGTGAGTACGTGGAATAGGCTGCCGGCAATGGTGGTGGAGGCAGATATGATAGGGTCTTTTAAGAGATGCTTGGATAGGTACACGGAGCTTAGAAAAATAGAGGGCTATGGGTAACCCTAGGTAATTTCTAAAGTAAGTACATGTTCAGCACAGCATTGTGAGTTGAAGGGCCTGTATTGTTCCTTTTCTATGTTTTCTATATTTCTGTTTTTTATGTTTTCTAAGAAGCTAATCCTGAAACGTTCAGTGTGTGGCTTTGGGCCCCTGTATTTCCTCGTTACTGGTAGCAATGAGAAAGGACATGTCCTAGTGATGGAAATCTTTAATGATGGATGCCACCTTTTGAAAGCATCACCTTTTGAAAGTGTACTGGATGCTGAGGTGGCTAAAGCCTATGGTAGGGCTGGCAGAGCTTACAACTTTCTGCAGCTTTTTATGATCCTGTTTAGTGGTCACTCCATACCAGATAGTGATGCAACCAGTTAGAGTGTTCTCCATGATACATCTGTAGAAATTTGCAAGTGCTTTTGGTGATGTACCAATTCTCATCAAACACCTAATCAAATATAGCTGCTGCTGTGCCTTCTTTGTAATTGCATCAATATGTTGGCCCCAGGAGAAATCCTCAGAGATGTTGACACCAAGGAACTTGAAACTGCTCACACTTTCCACTTCTGATCCTTTAATGAGGACTGGTGTGTGTTCCCTTCACTTCCCCCTCCTGAAGTCCACAATCAATTCCTTGATCTTACTGATGTTTTGAGCAAAGATTTATGCTGAAACACCACTCAACCAGCTGATGAAACTCACTCCTGTACCCTCCTTTTCACCATATGAAATTCTGCCCGCAATAGTTGTATTGTCGGCAAATTTATAGATGGCATTTGAGCTGTGCCTAGCTACAAAATTGTGGGCTTACAGACAGTAGAGTTATAGGCTAAGCTTGCACCCTTGAAGTGCACCAGTATTGATTGTCAGCATGAGGAGGTGTTATTTCCAATCCACACAGACTGTGGTCTCTTGAAGAGCAAGTCAAGGATCCAGTTGTAGAGAGAGGTACAGAGCCCAGGTTTTGGAGCTTGTTGATTAAAACTGAGGGTATGACTGTGTTGAACACAGAGCAATAAGTCAATTCACAGCAGTCTGATGCATGTACTGCTACTGTTCAGGTGACCCAAGGTCGAATGGAGAGCCAGTGAGATTGCATCTGCTGTAGACCTATTGTGGCAATAGGTAAATTGCAACAGATCCAGGTCTTTGCTTAGTCTGGAGTTGATTCCAGACATGACCAACCTCTGAAAGCACTTCATCACAGTAGATGTGAGTACTACTGTGTGATAGCTGTTGAGGTAGCTCACCCCGATCTCCTTGGGCACTTGTGTGATTGTTGCCCTTTTGAGGCAGGTGGGACTGCAGCAGTGAGACATTGAAGGTGGCCTAGAGCACTCCTGCCATTTGGTTGGCACAGGATTTCAGAGCCCTACCAGGTACAATGAAAGAAATGGCGAGGTACTCTTCAGTAACACCTAGAGCAAGGCAAAAGAGTGATCCTGAGTCAGTTTGAGGAACGGAGAGCTAAATGGAGAGCACAGTGGATAGCAAACAACAATTTTACAATGCCCTACACATGCAGCAACTGTGGCAGAGTCTGCCGTTCCAGGATCGGCCACAATAGCCACAGTTGACGCTGCTCGACAAACCAGAGGCGCAGTACCCATGGTCGACCACAACTGACAGAGGTCACACCAGGTAGACCATCAGGGCTGATGCCCTACAAAGGTTCACCCTCTAGAAAAATGTTCTGACATTGGCTTCTGAGAGAAAGCTCACAGGGTCACGAGATGCTGCAGGGATTTGCACAGGTGTACATAGTTTGATTCTCCCTCTCAGTGTGTAAAAAAAGGCATTTGAGTTCATCAGGAAGTGAGGCATCACAACCATTCATGATAATAGGTTTCTCTTTGTAAGAGGTTAATAGCTTGCAAGCTCTGCCAGATCTGATGTATATCTGATTCCATCTCTAACCTCAATTGGAATTGTTTCTTCCCCCTTAAGATAACCTTCAGTAGGCCATACCGGATTTCTTATACAGTTCTAGATCACTGGTTTGAATGCCACAGATCTAGCTATCAGCAGATTACAAATTTCCAGGTTCATCCACAGCTTTTGGTTTGCTTTACATTGGAAATTAACAGAAAAAAAATCAATGATAGTTCTTGATGCTTCAAGTCATATACACCTAGTTTTTATAAATTAGTAATTCATAAGCACAAATCAAAGAATTGGTGGCTCTCTGCAAATGTGAGATTGTGATCTAAAGTACAATATAATCTTAAATATTATGACTGTATTGGGACTGATGGAGTTAATATGAGCTTGTCAAATTTGTCAGGCAAAATAATATCAAGTAAAATTCCACAGGCTCCAAACTCCAGTATTGCTTGGGAGGATTGACTTGCATTTCTTTGCCTGGGGGTGACAGTGCACAGACAAACAAACATTTCATTGCTTTGCATGTGGATTACATGTTTAAAAATCATTGTTGCATAATTCATTAGAAAAATGTGACTAAATATAAAAGTACTGCGGTATATAAATTCCTCATCAATATCGCTCTATGACATTTTGTTGAGTCATTTAAGACTGTACTTCATTTGTTTTTTTTTAGTCTATTCATTTTAGATGATTGATAATTTGTTAAATCTTTCCTAATGCTGAACCTTATCTGAAGTCATACAGTCACAGAGTAATACAACATGGAAACAGGGTCTTTAGTTCAATGAGTCCTTCCCACCCAGTGTGTCAAGGTAAAATTTGTTTAATTTCAGCCTGAAATTTTACTTCTTGCAAACATGAGAAAATCTGTTCTATTACAAAATTAACAGCCCTCAATATTTATCTGAGGAATGTGTGTTCTTGAAGGACATTCTTTTATTCTCAAAATGTCCACAGGGAATTCTGGGAAGTAAGTGTGTGTGTGTGTGTGTGTGTGTGTGTGTGTGTGTGTGTGTGTGTGTGTGTGTGTGTGTGTGTGTGTGTGTGTGTGTGTGTGTGTGTGTGTGTGTGTGTGTGCGCAAGAGAGATTGTGCGTGTGTGTATGTGTGAGTGTGTGTGTTTGTGTGTTTTCTAATATATTCAAACATTTAATGAATAAACTTCTCAAAATCTAATTAATATCATCTATATTTTATCCATATTAAAATCCTTTTAAAATTGACAGATATTTTTTTATCATTCTTATTTTCTTTATCTATTATGGTTAATTTTCTCCTGTAGTTTAGTTCTGTTAATGTGATTTCTTGAGACAGGAAATTAAGGGAAACAACTTATTTACCAAATTTGATCTTTCATTGGTCTATTTAAACTAATTAAAAAGAGTTCCATAAATTGCCTGACAAAATCCAGAAAATTTCAAAATATAACTTGAAGTTGTCCATACTATGATCAATTTTGCCGTTTTTTTTTGAAAAACCTAACAAAATCCCTTTACTTCCCTCCTTATGTCCCTGCAATTGCAGTGACATTGATGACTATTTGAGCCTTGTTGCTCAGTCTGCAGCCTGATGCACAATGCTCCTGTGAACACATTCTGTCTGTTAATTCAAGGTTATCTTCAAAATTTCCAGTCCAGTTGACCACTTATAACTTGTTCAGGTCTAAGATTCATAGCACACTGATCCATCAATTTCAGGCTTTGGAGATGAATTCTATTATCTTAAATATCAGAAAATCATGACAATTTTTGGTCTTTGGGAAAGAAATATATTGATCATGAATTCTGTTCTGGATCATTTGTGACCCAAGGATTGATACTTAATTCTGCTTATTCTTTTATTATTGTATAATAGTACCAGTGGAAAGCAGACAAAATAAATCGAAAGAGTTTTCAAATTCAGCAAGTGCCATGAAATGTATTTACAATAATATAAATCTGTAATTTAATAAAAACTAACTGTTGCACCTGAATTTGGAATGGGTATGATGGCAGGCTCCATCCGGTACATCCAAGCTAGCTGTCATCAAACTGGTGAGGAATGCACATTCTCGCTGACATTTCTCAGGTATGTGGGAACTGATGTTATGGCAGGTCACACAAAAGGGATTCAATAGCACAGATGCAGAAAATGATTCATTGTTAGGCTTTGAAAATGGTGATTTATCTCAACATGACAGTTTTGGAGAAAGATGTGTCATTTATTTTCTTCTCAATTTTAAGTAATTTGCTTGATTCTCAACTTCTATCTTGCATTTTATCTCTTTAATGATAAGTCGAATTGAATTGACTTTATTTCTTACATCCTTCACATATATGAGGAGTAAAGATCTTTACGTTATGTCTCCGTCTGAATGTGCAATGTGCAATTTATAGTAATTTATAATAACTAGTATATACAACAGGACAGTCAATGTAGCATAGAAATACAATTGTATTTGACGGCCGTTGGAAGAAGCTGTCCCAGAGCCTGTTGGTCCTGCGCTACTGTTTCCCAGATAGTAGCAGGTGGAACAGTTTGTGGTTGGAGTGACGCAGGTCTCCAATGATCCTTCGGACCATTTTTACACACCTGTCTCTGTAACTGTCCTGAATAGTGGGAAGTTCACATCTACAGATGCGCGGGGCTGTTACTTCCAGTGAAGACCTGACAGAGCAGAATGCTTTGAATGTTACAAAATCAAATAATTTACTGAAATAAATTGGTGGGTACTTATTGCCAAATGCAACAATTCTCAACAGTGACAGAAGATTAACATGAGCAAGTAACCAGTCCCGCTGTGGGCAAAATGCCATTTTCATGCCGACTCCTCTTATTGCCATTTAGCAACTGCTGTTGAATGACTTGATGTATCAGCAGGGGGACAATGTCCAGGGTGCCCACCTCCTTAGTGCTAGAAACAGGATTCTGATTGTGGATAGAGCAGCATTGGCAAGTACGTGGAAAGTGAATTTGAACAAGGAATCATTGGAGAATGGCACAATGAAGGAGAAAAGAAGATACTGGTGATCTTGTTGAAGGGCAGGGTAGGAGAGATACCTTGTATCTGCATGAGGTCAGGTGTCTTCCAAACATATATCCAAAATACAGTGATATCTGTGGTGATCTATGTTAGGGGTTAAACCCCATTGATCTCCCATGGATTGGAAGGAGATACTAGCGCGGGTGAAGGCAGAACCACAATGTCTGGAGTTTCTAGGAGTAACTTGCAAGGTGCAGGTTAAAAACATCCCCAAGATGAAGACATAATCTAAAGGGAAAATAATGCAACCATAGATGACAAGGGAAGTTAAAGACAGCATAAAAGCAAAACGGATGTTATATAATATAGCAAAAATTAGTGAGAAGTTAGAGGATTGGGAAGCTTTTAAAAACCAACAGAAGGCAACTAAAAAAAAACCATAAGGAGAGAAAAGATGAAATATGAAGGTAAGCTAGCCAATAATATAAAAGAAGATATCCTGGGGCAGCATGGTAGTGTAGTGGTTAGCACAACGCTTTATGGTACCAGCGACCTGGGTTCAGTTCCTACTGCTGCCTGTATGAAGTCTGTACGTTCTCCCTGTGACCGTGTGGATTTCCTCCGGATGCTCCGGTTTCCTCACACAGTCCAAAGACATATCAGTTGATAGGTTAATTGGTCATTATAAATTGTCCCATGATAAGGCTTGGACTAAATCGGATGAGTGCCAGGTGGCACAACTTGAATGGCCAGAAGGACCTATTCTGTATTGTATTTCAATAAAATAAAAGATTTTTCCAGATATATAAAAGGTAAGAGTGGATATTGGACTGCTGGAAAATGATGCGGGAGAGGTAGAGATTTGAGACAAAGAAATGGTGGACAAATTCAGTAAGTATTTTTCGTCAGTCTTCATGGTGGAAGACACTAGCAGAAATTCAAAAGTGCCAGAGGACAGAAGTAAGTGTAGATGTTATTACTAAGGAGAAGATGCTTGGAAATCAAGTAGGTCTGAAGGTAGATAAGTCATTTGGACCAAATGGAGTACACCCCAGGGTTCTGACAGAAGCAGCTGAAGACATTGTTGAGGCATTAGTAATAATCTTTCAAGAATCACTAGATTCTAGAATGATTCTAGAGGACTGGAAAATTGAAAATATCTTTAAGAAGTGAGGGAGGCCAACAAAAGGAAATTATAGGCCAGTTAGTCTGACTTCAGTGGTACGGAAGATGTTGGAGTCTATTATTAAAAATGAGGCTTTGGGGTACTTGGAAGCACATGATAAAATAGGCCATAATCAGTACATTTTCCATAAGGGGAAATCCAGCCTGAACAAATATGTTGGAAATCATTGAAGAAATAACAGGCAAGAGAGACAAAGGAAAGTCAGTGGATGTTGTTTACTTGGATTTTCAGAAGGCCTTTGACAAGGTGCTGCACATGAGGCTGATTAACAAGATAAGAGCTCATGGTATTATATGAAAGATATGGATAGAGAACTGGTTGACTGACAGGAGGCAAAGAGTGGAAATAAAGGGGACTTTTTGGGTTGGTTGCTGATGACTAACAGGGGTCGGGGTGGGGGACTGTTTCTTTTCACGTTACATGACAATGATTTGGATGACAGAATTGATGGCTTTATGGCCAAGTTCGAAGATGATCAAATCAAATCAATTTTACTTATCATTCAAGCCATTTACATAGATGCAGCTGAATGAGGCAGCGTTCCTCTGGGGCCAAGGTGAAAAACTTTCAAAATAGTCAGCAAACATTCAAAAATAGTGAGTTATCAAATCAAAATAATGAGCAAAGAAGCAAATACACTCAAAAAAATATATATATATACCAAGACCTTGAGTGACAATATCTGGCAACCGATGGTACAGTTACTCAGAAGTGTGCAGACACACGCTACCTAGCCTGTCATTCCACTGCTCAAACACAGGGGGCAGCACTGATGGGCGAGGCCAGGCCACAGCTGAGCACAGACTCCATGCTGTAAATATTTCCGCATCGCTCTCCAGGTCTGCAGGAGCATTCAAAACCAAGGCTTGAAGTCTAGTCCTCGCTACAGCTGAGGCTACACAGCTCCCATGTCGACTGTCCCTCCACCAGACAAGGGTAACCGGCCTGTGGCAACTTACATTATCACTGTTAGTGGGCTCCTCCAATATCCCAACCTGCTCCTTCAACACCTCAGCTGGCTCCTTTTCCACCATCCCAGGCTCGGCCATCCCCTTCAACACCTCGGCCAGCTCTCTCTCCAACATCAGAGATCCTTCAACACCTCGGCCAGCTCTGCTGCCAACACCAGTCCAGGTACTCCGATCAACGAGCAGCTCACTGATAGAGTCATCCTGTAGTGCCCAATGGTGTTGGAGTGGAATTGTCTTTGGATTGTAATAAACAAATTTTACAAAAATAAATGACCTTTGGTTGGCCCCCAAGAGGCTGCAGCATTTGCGCACACTGCCATCTGATCAGAAGTTCTGAGTAAGTTTACCAGAAGTTCTGAGTAAGATATGTTGATAGGTGGAGGGACAGGTTGTGTTGAGGAAGCAGGGAGTCTGCGGAAGAACTTAGGCTGACTGGGAGAATAGGCAAAGAAGCTGCAGATGGAATTTAGGGTATGGAAGTGTTTGGTAGTGCACTGTGGCAAAAGGAATGAAGGCATAGGCTATTATCTAAATTGGGAGAAAAGTCAAATATCAGAGGTGCAAAGGGACTTGTACAGGATTCCCTGCAGGTTAACTTCCAGGTTGAGTTGGTGGAAAGGAAGGCAAGTGCAATGTTGGCATTTGTTGCGAATGGACTAGTATGCAAATGCAAGGATGTAATGTTGAGGCTTTATAGATCATTGATCAGATTGCACTTGGAGTGTTGTGAGCAGGTTTGGGCCCCTTATCTAAGAAAAGATGTGTTAACATTGATGAGAGTCCAGAGGAAGTTTGCAAGAATGATTCTGGGAGTAAAGGGATTAATGTATGAGGAGCATTTGATGGCTCTGGGCATGTACTCACTGGAGACTAGAAGAAAGAAGGGGGATATCATTGAAACCTATTGAATACTGAAAGGCCTAAATAAAGTGGATGTGAAGAGCATGTTTCCTATAGTGAGTGAGTATATGACCAGAGGGCACAACCTCTGAACAGGGGGACATCCATTTAGAACAGAGATGAGGAGGGCTTTCTTTAGCCAGAGGGTAGTGAACCTGTGGAATTCATTGCACAGACAGCTGTGAATGTTGATAGTTTCTTGATTATTCAGGGTGTCAAAGGTTACAGGAGCAGATAGGAGAATGGGGTTGAGAGACAGAATAAATAAACCATGATGGAATGGCAGAGCAGACCTGTTGGACCAAATGGCTTAAATCTGTTCCTGTATCTTATGGTCTTGTGGTCTAACATGATACTGCCTCCAGTGCTGCTGATTTCACCATATCTTCATATCTCAACTACCAGCAATCGTTTATTAATAAGGGTTCACTTAATTTCTAAAATTTAGCTTTAGCACACCCTCAAGCACTCAGAATAGCTGTATACTCAAGACTCTCATTGCTTGCACAGACTGTCAACCATGAAAACTACATCACCCAAGCAAGTTGTATGCATTCCTCTCCCCACCCCTCTTTCAGGTCAAGGTAACACAACCTTGTTAACAGGGGAGTATCGAAGGAGGACAGGTCCACCTGCATATCCTAATATTGTGATGACATTTACTCAATCTATGGCCAACTGAATACCTAAATCCAATGAAGGTAATATTTTCATACCCAAATCTTCTTCCTACTTTTTCTTTGCCTCATGGCTATGCATGGTATAACCATACAGTTGTCCGATCATCTAGTCCTCTACTGAGAGCCTCACAAGATTTTGTGAGGCAGCACGAAAGTGTAATTGTTGTGTTTCCTTTCACAGACAAACATCCCAACTGGATAATTTTCATGCACTTTGCCGTAGCCTTTCTGTCTGTCGGCTCAGTTAGCTGATGTCCATGCTCTGATTCTGGAAACTTTCTCAGCATAGTTCCACTTTCAACCACATACAAAGGTCATCTGTATTTTCTTCCACTAGAAAACAATAGCCTTTATTCAGCCATAATTTCCATAAACAATATTACTGTCACTACGTTGGAGCACTGGTATCAGCAAAAGTACATTAAGAAAGCATACGTTTAATTCATTGACTTTTACTGCAATAGTGCATCCATTTATTAATCTGCGTTGAAGTGTTTGTTTTCTAGTTGCTTTGATGTTTACATTGTAGTTAACTTATCACAGTGATACTGAGATGTAGAGTTTGCACCTCTTGGTGAATGTGCAATTGTTAGTGATATTACTGGTGTACAGATGAGCCCTATAGGGAGTATTCTGGAGTTAGGTTATTATAGCAAGCATTAACTCCAGCTGTGTACATAGACAGACAGACAGACAGCCATACTTTATTGATGCCTCAAGACACATCTTCAGTGATGTTCCTGGAATCATCGGGTGTTTCGGGTCTTTCAACATCATACACCCTCCTCCAGCTGATCCAGCCAGGACTGATCAGACCACAGCTTGTGTCCAGTCAGCCCCGGCTGGGTCACCTGGAGGAGGGTGTATGATGTTGAAAGACCTGAAGCAGTTAACTTCAACAACCAATCTTTAGACCTGAACATGGATAGTAGATTAAATTTAAAATGCAGCCCTGAACAATAGTCTCCTGACGCTGTGAACAGCAGTTAATTAAAATATGAGACAATGCTGATTAACATTCATTTTGGGTGTCTGGAGTGTAAGTGCGAAGGAGGAGGTGTGAAAATTACATGTATTTCAAAGGAAGCATTGTAGATACATTGTAAATATAGAATTGTCCTTTGATCTTTAGCATATCAAATGTCATGTAATATTGGGTCAAGTGGGCCTCTTCCTCCAAAAGGGTCTCAACATGATGCCTGTTGCTTGTTTTTGTAAAATAAAACACTTCTATATCCACTAGCTTCACTGTCTCTCCAGGTGATTTTGTTCACATACAACAAGCTCTACAATAAAGAGCAGAACCAAAAGGGATGCCTGTGATCCCTTTCTTCCTCTCTACCCTCCTTATTTTCCTGTCCTTTTTTTCTGAAAAAAAGGGACAAAACTACCAAAAAAAGCACATTGATGTGATGGGCCAGAGGGCCTGTTTCTGTGCTGTACAATGCCCTGACACTATGAATTCTTTTCATACCGCTGTTCTTCAACAGTAAACACACTCTCACGTGATGGCTATTGGGCAGCACGTAGCAGCCCATATTTCAGAACAATCTAGTCAATCAAAACATTCTTTCAGCAAGTCAACCATTTGTTTATCGCATTTGGTGTGACAGTATGAATCAAACTGTGTCCATGCTTCAGGCATACAGTCCATGTAAGCTGGATTCATCAACCATGTTGTCAGTGAATGAACTTTGTCATCCACTAGACATTCAGTGTCAGCACAGACGACCCATTGGAATAAAGATAACCATGTCCCTGGCAATGATTTGTTGAAGTGCTGTGCGCTTTATTGACCACAGTCATGTATCAACTTGATGCATTGAGATTTAGTCCAATACATAACAGAGTACCTACAAAGCATGTAGTGCAGAAATGTCCATGCATGAGATACTTATGGGAAAAGAATGTATAACTTTAAATTTTGTTTTGGAGCCACAAAGCTTATGCCTTTACTCTCATGATCCCTGCGCATGAAGCACCATCCCCAACCCCCACAACTGTCTGGACAATTGTTCTATGAGACTAGCACACTTTTTTTCATTAAAGAGACATTTCCTGTGTTGTCATACTAGCTGTGGAGGCACCTCTACTGTATCTTCAGTGAAAGGGGTTTTGTAGTTTATTTCTCTTTATTGATCCTGATTCAAACAGTGAAACCATAGGCCACCTGCTTCAAACTCCTCTACTGACCCGCTGAAAACTCTCTGCGTCCAGCTAACCAAAGGGCTTGAGCATCCTACCCCACAGAGTTGTCCTTGTGTCATCATACCATTCCATTTTCCTCTTTAAATATCAACAGATCTAATGTCCACTGTGCTTGACAGCATGAGTTCCGAATGGCAGTGACTTGCTCGCTAACAGATCGACATAGTAAATAAAATGAGGTAGGCAGTTTTCACTCTGGGAATATATACTGGCTTCCTTCTGGCCATGTAAAGTAGGTAAGATCTGCCCCATTGTTTTAGTATAAATAAAATTCTCTTGATATACATGCTGGAATATTGTTTGATAAATACCTTTCAAAACATTTAAATTGGCCTTTGCAAATTATCAAACATCTTTCTCAATACATTTATGAACTTAAAACCAACAATCACATGAGGTACTTTTCTCCTCTCAAAAGCAATTTCTGTAATAGCACACCCTGGTCTAGTACTGTAGGGTCAATTTTGAACTTCACTGTGGTTTGTATATTTGGATGGAATCCAAGTCCACTTGAAAATTCAGGTGGTCCTTCTTTTAAAAAGAGTATTCCAAGAAGGAGAGATTGGTTCACACTGAAGTGTAGGGACAACCTTTGGTAGGAAAGGTTGCAATTATATACTTTTTGATAGTTTCTCTAGATTAGTCCAAATTGTGCCTAGCAGAACAAATGAATTAACAGAGTTTTTAATCATGTTGGTAAATATATAGGAGACAATTTTCACATTGTAAGCTTCCAATAAAAGCAATAGTTGAGCAGTGGTTGAGAAAAGTATATTACCTTTTGAATGAAGGAACCTGCTAAAATAATGCTTTGAGATCACTGATCTCCAGAATATGTGGACTATCCCAATTTAAATTTTAGCATGAAACTTTAGTATTAAACTATAGACAAGACAGGGGTTAAGTCAATTAGCAAGTGCATGTTAGAAATTGGTTTTTGCAGGTTAATATTTAAATAGGATGCTGAAATATTGGAAAATTAAGAGCTACAAAACATATGTTCTAACTGGGAGTTATCAGATGCAGTTTGTTAATCCTCAGAGTGGCACAGTAGTGGCACAATGCTTTCACAGTACCAGCAATCCTGCCACTGTCTGAGATGAGTCTGTCTGTTCCCTCTGGGTGCTCTGTTTTCCTCCCGCAGTCCAAAGACTCACCAGTTGGTAGATTAATTGGTTATTGTAAATTTTCCTGTGATTAGGCTACAGTTAAATCGAGTGCTTCTTGAAGGGCTGTAAGGGCCTATTCCACACTGTATCTCAAAAATAATAAAATAAAAAAAAACTTATTGCAGAATTGATATTTAAGAACTTTTGAAGAGCAGACATGCCAACTGGAAGAAGCTACCTAATTTCTCATTTGAAAAAGAAAACCATGTAATTACTGAACGCTATTGAATAAAATACATAAGTAATTTAGGGAAATGACCAACCTGATCAGGAAATTCTGATTTACTATATACAGAAAATTGTAAATAGCAGGGCAGCAGCTGACTAACATTAGACACATGGACCTTTAGTGTAACAGAAATGAGGGCTACGAGGCAAGTTTATTGACCTACATATAAAAGTCAGTCCATAAATTTTACTCATTCAAATGAGGAGTAAGTATATGGTAGTGCATTATTTTATACTTGAAACTGACAATGAAAGTAGAGGGTAGTGGTCTTAAATTTTGCCTAGAAATGAGTATTAGCAAGAGTATTCATCAAAATGAAAAAGGCATTAATAGTAGACTTGGCCCAGCAGAATATTACTAATTTCTAATACAAAACTCCACTATCTTGAGCATTAGTAGAGGGGATATGCAGAATACGATATGTCCTTCCCTTTTGTATGGGACAGTAGCTGAACCAATGTGAAGCATCTTCCATAGTATATCTCTTCTCTCTTATATCATACTGCCATTATTGGAATTAATCAATCACTATTTAGACTGAACACATTGCTCACTAAGATGTCAATAACTTGCCATTGTATGTTGTGATGAAGCTCTATGAATGATGGAGAATTCAGCTCTCCAAAATTGAAGATGTCACTATTGTTGAAAGGTGGTTTGCATAGTTTTGTTGCCAAAATTGTTACAGCATGCAATGATGGGGGTGGAAAAATTATTTAAATTGCCTGCAGGAACTGGAGCAATTGCAACTGTTCCTGTGCTCTCGGGGGCTGTCAAACTGATACTGTTTAGAAATTGATTAATGGCCCAAAAAACCATTAATGAAAAATCTATTTTCTCTTAACAGCTCTGTATAGTCCAGTTTTGTGTTCAACAAGTTTTATTATTGCATTACATTGATCATTGTCAAAATTAATTGTGCACTGATGCACTGTTTCTGTTAAAATAATCTGTTCAACTAGACCTGCGGCTTATCAGGATTGAAAGTAAGCTCTTACTTGAACGTAATCATAGTGACTAATGTATGCAATTTATACGCTTCTTATGAAGTATATATCTGTAGTCCATGTTAGCCAGAAAACCAGAAGATATTTCTCACATTTCTCAATCTTAAGTATAGGTTTTCAAAAACAAAATCATTTAACTTTTAGGCTTGGCTAAAAGCTTTCATTGACTTGAACCTATCTCAATCAACACAAATAGACAGGGACAAAAGGACTAAGTAGAGGATAGTAATTCCCATAGTTGGCATCAATTTCCATAGAAAAGAAAAGGTAGTAGCATGGAGCCCGGGACTCAGCCTGGGGGTCTGTGATTTTCATGGTAATAGTTCTGTTCGGTATGAAGCCAAATAGGAAAGAAGGTTACAATTTAACCTATTCCAGCTGCCTTCACTTCATTTGAACACTGCAGAAGATGCAATGCAAGGCCACAAAATATCTAAGATATCTACTGATGTCAGTGCTTTGAGAAAGACTGAAGAGGAAGAGTAGGAAGTTATGCTCATAAAGTTTGACAGGACAAAATGAAAGGAGGGTGGAACATCAATCCAGTCCAATTCAATGGTCAATTTTTGTGCCCTAAATTCTACCCAATATATGATTCAATTCATATCTCCAGAAAAAATGATAATACTTCTCCATCACAAAATCTATCTCTTAATTAACCAAACGTGATAGCCTAACTTGATCATTCGAGTTCACTGAGCACAGTACAGAACATGAGTCTCAGCAACATTTTGGCTATACTATTGTACATCATTATTAGCCAAACTGTACCCAGCATCCTGGCGAATTGATATCATTGGCCTCCTTAAATCATCATCATATTGTTGGAACATCTCAGCCGAAGTCTTATGTTTGAGCATACTAATTGCAGGTTAACCCTAACCACTCAGCACTAGACATCATTACTGGCTTTCTCTACAATTGGTTGCAAGAATTTGCTGCCATTGCCGTATTGGATCTGGTGCAGAAGGCTAAACAATTCCAGGCAGCACCACTTCTTATTGTGATTGGGATAGCACCCAGACAAACTGGGCTGAAGAGTGGATAAATACAAAATTCTACTTTGGTTGAGGACATTTTCTGAATGCTACCAATCATAAAACAGCATTCCCAATGAGAGATATAAACTTCACAGAAAAGAATGAGACAGAAATGTTGGGTGAACCCACCTGCACTGTGAATTTTGCACAATTAAGCCAGAAGAAATATTCAGACGGACGTGTTTAGAATTGGAAACCTGAGGGTGTGTGAAAAATTGCTTTGAGAAATTGATTTTACCTTGGAGAAAACAGATGAGATTTTTCATGAGGCAGAAAGCATGGAGCTCAACTTAAAGTAATTTGTGAGTTGACAGGACAGAATTTGTGTGCAGAATGCAGGCATAAGACATTCTCTAGGGGTGACAGTCAAAAGATGCTGAGGCTGAAGAAAACTGCAAGGACACGCTTGAAAATGTGGGAGGAATTACAAGGTCCACAGGAGAGAACTGAGTGCTGTTTTTGGTAACGTTTGTAACATTCAGAAAGAATAATCATTTTGTAAGTTGAATCTGCCACCAGTCCTACTAAGGCAGTGCATTAAAGATTCTAATACTTGGGCATAAAAAATATTTATCCATGTACCTTCCTTGGACTTTTTGACAATAATCTTCATTCTGTAGCCCCACTTCATAACCCGTTTATCTACGCTGTCTTTGCCTTTTGAGATTTTAAATACCTCTATCAAATCTCTTTGCAAATGCTCTAATCCAAGGACAACTACAGCTTGTTTAGAATACATAAATAAATAATGTCTTTGTTCTTGAATATTTTTTGGAAATTTCTCCTGAAAGATTTCCAAAGATTTTGTCATTTTATGTGCATCCTATTGATAGTGGGATCAAAACTATCAGGATTCATTTTCAAGACCCTTTGTGAATTATTTATATAAAAGAAAGTGTGTTGAGTATTGCACAACCTTGTAAGGTCCCAAGGTGAGCTTGCAAAATGAAGTGCTTCCTGAAATGTAGTCACTATGTTATAGTAGTGGAATATCTAGAATAGTTCTTTTTTCTGCATGGCATGCCCTCACAAACAGAAATGTGTCAGTAATGAGAGAATCTGTTTTAATACCATATGTTTAAAAAAGTGCAGATACTGGGAATCTGAAAAAGAAACAGGGCATGCTGGAAATATTTTATTTATGAGGCAATGTTTATGTGGAGACAAACAGAGTTAATGTATAATGTTAAAGACTTCTCAGAAAAATTAGTGAAGTAAGAAAACATACTTTAAGACACAAATGCAAGAGAAGTTTAACAGCAATGAAGTGCTTTGAGTGGCTGGTTACGAATTGCATGAAATCTCATCTTCCTGCTACATTGGACCAATCTACTGATGATGCCACAGCCTCTGCATTCCACTCCGCCCTGTCCCACATGGAAGATGGTGCCTCATACGCCAAATTGCTGTTTACCAACTTCAGCTTGGCGTTTAGTACAGTCACCCCTCAGAAGCTGGAGGGTAAACTGTCTTCACCGGGTCTCAACACTTCTCTCTGTAACTGGATCTTGTGCCTTTTGACAGAAAGGTTACTGTCAGTCCAAGTTGGCAGAAGCATCCCAAGCTCCATCACACTGAGCACTGTGCCCCCCAGGTCTGTGTGCTCAGCCCATGCTAATGCATTCAGCATTGCTAGATCCAGTTCAAACCAAAACATCAAGTGGTTGGCCTTACTAACAACAATGGTGAGACAGTGTAGAGAGAGAAGGTAGAGCAGCAGGTAAAATGGTGAAAAGACAACTTCAGTCTCAACGTCGTCAAGACCAAGGAAATGATTGTCGACTTTAGGAAGATGCTGATTGACCACTGCTCACTGCACATAAACGGCTCCTTCGTGGAGAGAGTTAGGAGCACCAAGTTTCTGGGAGTGCACGTAATGGACAATCTCACCTTGTCCTTCAACACAACCTCTTTAGTCAAGAAAGCACAGCAGTGTATCCACTTCGTGAGGAGATTAAAGTGAGCAAGTCCTCCCCCTGCCCCCATTTTAACCAATTTTATAGAAGTCCTATCAAGAGTATCTGACCAGCTGCATCACCATCTGATATGAGAATTGCAAGGCGTCAGATTCCTCCAAAGAATTGCCAAGACTGCTGAGAGGAGCTCTCTTCCATTCTCTTCCATCCATCAGATGTTTATCCAGAGTGCTGTATCCACAGGGCCCTTAGCATTGTCAATGATCCATCCCATCTGTCCAACAATCTCTTTGACCTTCTACCATCAAGCAGGAGGGACTGTAGCATTAGGATGAGAGCTGTCAGGATGGGAAACAGCTTCTTCAACCAGGCCATAGGACAATTGAACACCCTGCCAGCACCCAGGTCTCATCATGTATGAAATGCCAGTAGCATTAAGCTGTTTACTTTTTAATTTGTAAATGCACCTTACTATTTCCTTTTTATGTCAATTTATTTGTGGTAATATCACTTTACGTGTTGTTTCATTTGACAGTATACATGTGTATAGTTGAATGACAATAAACTGAACTTGATCTTGAACTTGAACCTGAGTGGAGAGGACAAAGGCAAAGTCTGTGTTAGAGTGGGGATCAAGGTTGTCCAGGTGATAGAGATACTGTTGAAGCTATTTAGAGGGGGCCAATGAATCTTTGATCATCATACCTGATCTTTCTGGAGAAGCATGAATAGAGGAAGAGGAATAAGGACAATTGAGAAACAGTCTTGGAACGTGGAGATGAAAAATGCTGACAAGTTGCAATAAAAGAGAATGCATGAAATAGTCAGCATGTCAGGTAGCTAGTGCAGAGAGAGAAAAACTGAGATATCATCATGCATGGATGACTTTATATTAGAACTGGCCAATTCCATGTGTTAAGTGGTGAATGTGTTGCAGGACGAATAGTTATCAGAATCCCAAAACATAGAATCGCAAGCATTTTATCTGTTGTCCCAAAATGTAGGTTAGAAAGTTTTAGTAAGCAGAACCCAGAATGGTTACACAGTTTTACTGTTAAAGTAAGGGAAAAGTGAGAAAGCAATCTTTTTATTTAATTCTTGTTTTCAGAAACAAAAGTACTACTCAGACAAACAGCAGTTTATTCTTTAAGAAAAAGCTCTCTTGCAGATTGTAATATATATGATCCATGGCAGCTCTTCAGTAGCTAGCAGCTGGCTCACCGTCTATTATTTCACCTAATCAGAGTCCTGGAAACTGGGTAATGACATTGACACCTTGCCCTTGTAGTACTGGATCAGATCTTTGTGGGTCACTGACAACAAGCGATGAGGCTCCTCTTGTTTTTGGCAAATAATCAATCAGCCAATAGGCATAGGCACAAACACAAAATTTTAAAATAAAAGAAATGAGTTGGATGGGAATTGCAGTCATCTGTCTGTTTATGTTTAAATTAACACCCTCATCCCAAGAAGCTGGAATCCTCACAAGGGAAGAAACAGATGTTTCAATCAATTTTTAAAGCAGTGCATGACTTTAAATAATGCTGTACACCACAGATCTACTATCTCCATTAATGTTTGTGCTAGTATCTCCTGTCACATTATTACAATGTGTGACATTAACCAAATATTATCACTTTTGATATAAGTTATTCAAGTTGACTAGTTTAACTTATCATCTCCAAATTCAACTTTGAACTTTTAATAATTAAAGCTCTAGTTTTAAGTACAGCATAAATTTTTAGCTCATTTTTTTGGCCTAACATTTGTCCCATCGGAAAATAAATATGATAGAGAGGACAGACATTTTACATTTATGTACTGCATTGCTGCCGCAAAGAAAACAAATTTCATGACACTTAGGAGTGATGATAAACTTGATTCTGGTATGGGTCTCTATTGTGGATTTTGAGTGGGAAGGGGACAGGGAAAAGGGAATTATGGCTGGGAAAAGGGGAAGGGAGAGGGGAGAGAGTGGGAAGCATCAGAAAGACATTCTGTAATGATCAGTAAACCATTCGTTTGGAATCAAAAGATGTTGCCTGATGTCTCAGGGCTGGTTGTGTCTACACCCATGCCAACCCCCTCCCCACCCTGGCACTCTTTCTCTGTCACACCCCTCCCATGGGTGCTCCACCCTCACCAATCTCATCATCCATTGCTCCTGCCAGATATACAAACTCACTCTACAATATCCAAAGCTTGAAATATCAGCAATGCAGAACACAATGTCCTACAATATGTTGAGGTCCCTCTGCATTCTAATCAGAAATTGATTCATAAACAATTTCATCTACCTCTTCAGCAATACACAAGTACAAAGTAATTGCATACATTTTCTCACGTTCAATCTGTTCATTTAAATGTAACAGAAATCTAAACAGACTATATACATACATTGAGTGCAGGGATAGAGTTTATTCTGTGAATTTGAAAGATGACTAATTCACAAGCTCCAGCTGAACAAGCTCTTGATTAACTAATTACTGAAACTGCACATAATGTTGACAAATACAATACTGTGCAAAAGTCTTAGGCACTCTAGCTACAAACTGTATGTGCCTCAGACTTTTGTGCAGTGCTGTAGCTCATCAAGAAGTAATCTTTCACTACGGCTTTTGTTAGAGCATATGTCCTTCATATTTCTCACAATGAATATGCACCACGTAACCATGTAACAGTCAGAGTGACGTTTATTATAGTGCAGGGCACTGGAATTTGGAGCTCAATCCTGTTGTCCTCTGTAGGGAGTCACTGTACGTTCCCCTTCCCCGCGCCCCCCACCCACTCATGGAATGTGTGAGTTTTCTCCAGGGCCTCTAGTTTCTGGTTTCCTCCCACAGTCTAAAGAGGTACCAGATAGGTTAATTGGTCATTGAAAATTTTCCTGTGATTAGGTTAGGGTTAAATCACAGTTGTTGGGCAGAGCAGCTTGAAGGGCCGGAAGGGCCCACTCCTCTCTCCAAGTAAAAAATAAAATAAAATGTTGTCTGGTGTTTCACTGGTGGCCACCAAGAAAAACAGTGTTAAACTGAAGTGAATTCATTAATCTCATTCAATAAGATCTGCTATTGTGGAAAGCTGTCCATTAGGTCAATTGCCCCATTTTCTGTGCTTTCTGTTAATAACCTACCTTCACCTTTCAGGTTTTAGCTCTGAAGACAAATTCTTAGAAAAGCCGCTATTGCCTTTCCTTAAGCTATGATTCTGAATGCAACCAATAGCAGATTCAGATTCAGATTTATTGATCACATGAAGTAAAATGCGTTATTTGTGGTAACAACAAACACACCTCAAGCTGTACTGGGGCAGCCCGCAAGTGTTGCTGCATATTCCATTGTCAACATAGAACGGGCACAATGCTCGGCAGAACAACACAGAACACAACAAGAAAACAAACCCCTTTCCACCTTCCCCTCCTCTCTCCCACCCACACTCATGGACAGGCCTCCAGGCTTTGGACATTAGGCTTTGAAGTGCAGACTTCCAATTGACTGTCAGTCTTTGATTTTCAGTACCAACCACTGGACCAGCTGTTGAAGGAACCACAAACTCCAGGCCAGAACTCAACGTGCACCCTCTCCTCCAACCAACAATGACACAAACAACATTTGCGCTCAATGGCCACTATATTAGGTACACCTGTATATATGTTCATTACTGCAGATATCTAATCAGCCAATCATGTGGTAGCAACACAAAGCATAAAAACGTGCAGACACAGACAAAAGGTTCAGTTGTTCAGACTAAACATTGGAATAGGGATGAAATGTGATCTAAATGACTTTGACTGTGTAATGATTACTGGTGCCAGATGGGATGGTTTGAGTATCTTAGAAACTAATGATCTCCTGAGATTTTCACTCACAACAGTCTCTAGAGTTTAGAAAGACCATCCAGTGACTGGCAATTCTGTAGGTTAAAGTACCTTGTTAATGAGAGAGGTCAAAGGAGAGGGGCCAGGAGGTTCCGAATAAAGTTGTCCATTGAGTGTATATCTTTACTATAAGACAGCCTTTATGATGTGTTAAACTGGTGCTGGATATAGCACAGCATCCATTCAGTTTCCTCACAAATCTGACAACAGGACAAAAAGGTGTTTAGAATGACACTGGAGTGGTTTACTCTCAGAGATCTGCACGAAGAAGGTATTTGACAGTTACTGATGAGACCATGATTGATTCAGCACAGTTAGGACACTATACTGCACAGCAGTGACAGAGTCCATCTGTCTTATAGGCAAAATCTCCAAGTCAACCAGGTTGTCGAAGAGAAAAATTATAACTACAGCTGAAAAGATTGTGGCTGCAATACAGAGGAATGGAATCCAAAGTTTCATGCAGGGAATTTGTAAGTACAGTACATGTAAAGAAACATATGTTGCAAGATAAATTGGAAGATCAATAAAGCTACCAGGGTCCCTAGCAGAAGGGCTTCCAGTGAGAGGGCTGCACTAGTGTGAACTAGGACTGAGCATCTCTGTTCAAGTGCAAGTTCAAGTTTATTGTCATAGGAGGGCATCTGAAGGGTACAAGTACCATAAAAATTGCCCCTTTTCAGAGGAGGTACAACATATTGCAAAAAAAGTAAAATATAAAACATAAACATAAATTAATATCAGGTTGTGACTAAAACAACTGCATATTAGCTATGTTAAGCCTGCTTTACAGCATAATCAGCAATTGGTCATCATTGGGTTTGGAAAGTAATCGTAACTGCCAAGGGTATTTTGCACTATGACTTAATATGAATAATATTGTGTTGTCTACCATGGTTAACACAGTAAGCTAATTAAACTTCTTCCACCTTTATCAGAAAATGTTTGATAATATGATTATGATATCACGGGAAGCCACGTTTTGCCATTTCCAACAAGCAGTTTACACCGGGGTCAACTTTGTTCCAATTCAACCAACTCACCTTGTGTGCATTACTTCCTGTCAATTTTTGTCAAGGTCTGAAACTTGAGGAGCTACAGTCCATGAAGGGTGCATTTTAAAGTGCTTACAGGCCTTCAAATCCCACAACAACTGAATTCCTGCTCCACAAGCCAATTGCAATTCAGACTTTGGAATACCATCTGCTCGTTCTAATATGTTTATGATGCAGTCTCTGGAATGGTGGGGCTTAGTGGTTATAGTCCAACTCCCACACTATACAACTTCTAATTTAACTTGAAAAAATGTGAACTAATGAACCACAGTATGTTTAAGGGGCTGATGATGGATAGCTTTATTTGATATTAACATTAATTAACTGATACAAATACTTTCTATCTACTTTCCCTGAACTTAGGTCAGAGGTGTTTCTATAGCCAACAGCAATTCTGTAAAATATGGAGGTGAATTAAACTCAGACCAGTATCTGGACCAAAATGCATGGCACAATAACATCCCAGCTCAGTGGCAGTACATCAGTGGAACACAGTTCTACTGTTGTGTCTCAGAGTTAGCCTGATAACAGTTCAATATTTTTCCAGATCCCTCATCTGCATCACACCACTCAGCTCAGGGCATCAATCTGTAGTTCTGATGCTGCTCTGTCCAAGGTGTCTGTAATCTTAATTGGCTCTGACCACGAGCAACTGGATGAATTATTTATACCACATTCTCCATCAATCTGCTCATCAATTTCATAATAAGGTCCTGAAATATATGTTAGGATCCTGATTTGCAAATGTAGGCAATCATTGAATGTATCAGGCAGCTGAACTGCTTCCTACACCAGCTTCTTCCTAATTTATAATTATTGTTCTTCCAGAGGACATTCTGCCTGGAAGGCAATCATCTGAATTTTGTCTCTAACCTCTCTTTATTGTACTGAAAAGGGGGAAAAATAAGATCAAACTTCTCCCCCAGCAGCATTTTGATATTGTAACTGTGAACTACAAATACGGTAACTATTGGCTGGAACACACACAAAAAGCTGGAGGAACTCAGCAGGTCAGGCAGCATCTAAGGAGAGGAATAAGCAGTGAATGCTTCAAATTGCTTATTCTTCTCCATAAATGCTGCCTGACCTTTGTGTGTGTGTGTTATTCTGGATTTACAGCATCTGCAGAATCTCTTGTGCTTAGTATTATTCGATGTGCTCTTTTAAGAAATTTGCAGAAGGGTTCAGAATGAACACCTCCACAGGAATTGAAAATGATCTTCAATTGCAGGTGCTAATTCAGCAGTAAAGCTGCCCTTTAGTTAAATCTCTCCCCCTGTCTCTCAAGAATCATAATAAACTGCTGTGTGCATTAATCAGTCAGATTTATTGTCAGTTTACAACAAGTTCTTCATGGAAGGAAGAAATGAATGCTGAAGACAAAAACAACCATTTTATGCCTGTCTTATTTGTGATAATTTCATCTGATATAGTAAAAAATCAAAATCTAATTACCTGATATACATAGTCTCACACTATAACTCCACTCTGATGGCCATCACAACGCATAAATAAAGGTCAATACATACAAAAATTGTAAACCAATTTAAGGAATCAAAGTATAGTTAGCACTATTCATAAATATCTTCTCCTTGTCGCCCATTTGCTCTGTATCTTTGCTACCTGACTAGGAGAGCTCTTAAACGGTACTATTTCAACAACTGCAACATTTTGGTGAAGGGCTGTTGACTTCCAGTGGACAAGGCTTCAGGACATCAACTATGGATTGCACCTTCTTGACAAAGCAACAGCAAGAGACCATAAGACGTAGGAACAGAATTAGGCCATCTGGCCCATCGAATCTGCTCCACCATTCAATCATGGCTGATCCTTTTTTTTTCTCCTCCTCAACCCCAGTTCCCGGCCTTCTCCCCATAACCTTTGATGCCATGCCCAATCAAGAACCTATCAATCTCTGCCTTAAATATACCCAATGACCTAGCCTCCACAGCTGCATGTGGCAACAAATTCCACAAATTCACCACCATTTGGCTAAATAAATTTCTCCACGTCTCTGTTTTGAAAAGGTGCCCTTCAATCCTGAGGCTGTGCCTCTAGTCCTAGACTCTCCCACCATGGGGAACATACTTTCTACATCTATTCTGCTTAGACCTTTCAACATTCAAAATGTTTCAATGAGATCCCCCCATCATCCTTCTGAATTCCAGCGAGTACAGACCCGGAGCCGTCAAACATTCCTTATATGATAACCCTTTCATTCCTGGAATCATCCTTGTGAACCTCCTCTGGACCCTCTCCAATGCCAGCACATCTTTTCTAAGATGAAGGGCCAAAAACTGTTCAGAATACTCAATGTGAGGGCTCACCAGTGCCTTATAAAGCCTCAGCATCATATCCTTGTTTTTGTATTCTAGACCTCTTGAAATGAATGCTAACATAGCATTTGCCTTCCTCACCACTGACTCGACCTGCAAGTTAACCTTTAGAATGTTCTGCACAAGGACTCCCAGGTCCCATTCCATCTCAGATTTTTGGATTTTCTCCCTGTTTAGAAAATAGTCCACATATTTATTTCTACTACCAAAGTGCATGACCATGCATTTTCCAACATTGTATTTCATTTGCCATTTTCTTGCCCATTCTCCTTATCTGTCTAGGTCCTGCAACCTACCTGTTTCCTCAGCACTACCTGCCCCTCCACCAATCTGCGTATCATCTGCCAACCTGGCAAGGGCTGCCTGAGTGAGCAGCAAGAGCACTGGCTCAGTGACGGTGGTGAATCAGCTGGGCATTGTGCTGGGAAAGGGGTCGCCGAGACATTCTGCAGGCTTCTTGTCCACAACCACAAGGTCAAACATCTGAGCATGAATGGCAGAAGCTGAGGTGTCCACTGTAGTGCTTGAACTGGTTTACTGGACTCTGGAAGCTGAAATTTAACCTGTTGGACAAAGCAATACCTTAGTGCAACAGTACAGTCAGCTTCTCATGAAGGAGAGGCTGTGAGTTCCTAAGACCCTGAGAGCAATACTGTCTAGAGTTTAGCCATCTGGCCTTTAGCTCCTGGTAGAGTCACCCATGAGAGTAAGGACGAGGGGAGGTTCCAGACAGAGAGTGATACAACAGGGTCTCAGTAGTGGAGCTGACAGAAAATGATGACACATCACAACAGCAGTGAAGGCAGAGGAAACTTCACCAGTCATCTTGTAATCCATGCCACTGGACCCTGATTCCGATCTGTCAAGGACCATGTGGTGGCTGCCTGTGCATCTGCCTCCCCATGTAAAATAAAGTCATGGGCAGGCATGCTTCATTAAGAGAATCTACCCTCCAGCTGTAAGATGGTGCCATTGAGTAGTAACTGTTTGCATGCAGCTCTGATGGGAATCATGAAATATTCTCATTTAGGACTGCTACAGCTGAAATCCAGTCACAGCCATGGGTGCCTCAGTAAGCAGCATCGTTTTAAAAAGTTTAAAAGGTCTATCAATACTCAAAATCAATGAACCTCAGCTGGCACACTCGAGTCACTGGTGCAGTTCCCCTTTAAGAAAACAGAAGCTGGGATGCCAGGCTGGTCGACAGGTATGATTGAAATGCACAGGCCTTAGGCTTCCACTCCCGACCATCCTGTTGGTGAACGTAGTCTCTGGAAAATAAAGTAGAAGTTAGAGCAAGATTGATGTACCAGAGTGACATCTGGGACTGCTGGGTACTTTGCTTCGTGGAAACATGGCTCACACCCACAACTTTGGACACAGTGCCGCAGCTAAATGGCTTCATCATTCTCCACAAAGACAGGACAGCTCAGTCTTTTAAAGGCAGAGGAGGTGGAGTATGCTTTATGATTAACTCATTGTGGTGCACAAACATGGCGGCTTTCTCTCAGTCCTGCTCACCAGAACTGGGACAAGTAGCGACCAAGTATTGTCCATTTATCTGTCGAGGGAATTTTCCCCATCATCCAGTAGCGGGGTACATCTGATCTCAAGCAAACAACAGGCAGGCACTGGAGCAGCTGATCAATGTAAACAACAGGCACAAAACTACACACCCAGATGCCTTCCCTATCACTGTGGGAGATTTCAACCAAACCATCTTGAAGAAGTCTGTAAACAACTAGCTCCAACAAATCCCCTGTGGAAACAGAGGAGACAACACACTTGACCAATGTTATGCCATCCCATTTTGGAAAGTTCCATCTCCTGGCTGTACTTCTACTCCTAGTGTATAGGCAGAGAATAAAGTCCGTAGCACAAGTAGTGAGGACCAAAAAGGTACAGTCAAGGGAGCTGGAGGAGCGCTTGCGGGACTGCTTTGAATCGATGGACTGGACAATATTCCAGGATTTATCATTGAATCTGAATGGATCTGCCACAGTTGTCACCATTTCTTCAAGACCTGTGTGTACCTTCAAGAACATGCCATTCAAACCCAAACAAAAAGCTGTGGATGAATCAGGATATTCGTAGTCTGCTGACGGACATTTGTGACATTCAAGTCTTGTTATTCAGAACTATGCAAGAAGTCCAAGTATGACCTACAGAAGACTATTTCAAATGCAGAGAAATAATTCCAGTTGAGGATAGAGACAGAATCAGAGGCATATCAGCTCTGGCTGCAGGCCATTACTTCCTCAAAGGCAAAACCTAACATCCTGAATGGCTGTTTTTTTCACTCCCAGCTGAGCTCAATGCCTTTTATACAATGCTTTGTAAAGGAGAATGAAACTATACCTGTGCTAATCCCTGCAGTGTTTAGTGACACTGTGATCTCTGTCTCGGAGGCCAACGTCAAAACATTTTTCAAAAGGGTCAACACTTGCAAGGCATCAGGACCTGATGCTGTACCTGGTAGAGCTCTGAAAACCTGTGTCAGCCAATGGGAAGGAGTTTTCAAAAATATCTTCAATTGCTCTCTGCTGGAGTCAGAAGCTCCCACCTGCTTCAAAAGGGTCACAATCACACCCATGCCCAAGAATAACAGTATGAGCTTCCTCAATAACTATTACCCAGATGCACTCACATCCACTGTGATGAAGTGCTTTGAGAGCTTGGTCATGGCAACTCTAGCCTAAGCAAGGACTTAGACCCACTGCAATTTGCCTTTCACGACAATAGGTCTACAATGGATGCAATCTCACTGGCTCTCCTCTCGGTTTTGGATCACCTGGACAACAGCAATCTGCATGTCGGGCTGCTGTTGATTGACTACAGCTCAGCATTTAACACCAGCATTCCCTCAGTACTAATCAACATGCTCCAAAACCTGGGCCTCTGTACCTCCCTCTGCAATTAGATCCCTGACTTCCTCACCGGGAGACCACAGTCTGTGCGGATCGGAAATAGCATCTCCTCCTCACTGGCAATCAGCACTGGCGCACCTCAAGGAAGTGTGCTTAGCCTATTGCTGTACCCTCTCTATACCCACGATTGTGTGGCTAAGCACAACTCAAAATCCGTCTATAAATTTGCCGACAACACAATTATTCTTGATAGAATTTCATATAGTGATGAGGTAGCGTACAGAAGCAGCTAGATCAGCTAGTTGAGTTGTGTTGCAGCAACGTCCTTGTAAGACTAAGGAATTGATTGTGGACGTCAGGAAGGGGTAATCAAGGGAACACATACCAGTCCTCACCAAGGGATTGCAAGTGGAAAGGGTAAGTAGTTTGAAGTTCATGAGTGTCAGTGTCTCTGAGGATCAACCCTGGGCCCAACATATTGATGCAATTATGACGAAGGCATGACAGGAGCTATATTTCATTAGGAATTTGAGGAGAATTGATATGTCAGCAAAGACGCTTGCAAATTTCTACAGATGTACTATGGAGAACATTCTAACTGGTTGCATCACCACCTGCTTTCGAGGGGGCACTGCACAGGATGAGAAAAAGCTGCAGAAAGTTGTAAACTCAGTCAGCTCCGTCATGGGTACTAGCCTCCCCAGGACCAAGGATGCCTTCAAAAAGCGATCCCTCAAAAAGGTGGCATCCATCATTAAGGACTCGCATGACCCAGGACATGCCCTCCTCTCATTGCTACTATCAAGAAGGGTCATGTGCCTGAAGACACACACCGGAACGTTTCAAGAGCAGTTTCTTTCCCTCCACCATCAGATTTCTGAATGGACACTATACCCATGAGCACCACCTCGGTATTTTCTCTCACTTTTTGCACTACTTACTTTACTTACTTTCCTTTTTTATATATACTTAATGCAATTTATAGTTTTTATCATAGCGCATTGCAATGTACTGCTACTGTAAAACAACAAATGTCATGGCATCCGTCAGTGATATTAAACATGATTCTGATTCTCGTTCAGAATATTGGATCCCGGATTGGCCTCTACAGCCACCCGAAGACCCAACAATAGACAAACATCATACTAGACTCAAGTGATTGCATTACTTTGGTTTGGTGCTGAGAACTATAGCCTTATGCTCTGCACAGAGGCTGGTTCTCAATTGGTACTGACCTCATCCATGCTCCTTGTTATTGCCCCTGAGCTGTCTGACAGGTCTAACTAGGTACTAGGCACTTTACGCCTCCGTCCTTCAAGTGGGTGTTCCATTAAAGGAAAACCAGAAAGCGCTGGGAACACTCAACAGATTAAGCAGTGTCAGTGAAAAGAGAAATTTTCCCCAACATGGTGATGAGGGAGCCTGCTGTGCTGTTCCTGAACATCTTCTATGTCAAGAGAAGTTCCAGCTCCTGTGACGACGCAAGTGAATCTTCCCTCTGAGTGATTCAGGTAAGACTTAAGTGAAGCAGCCTGTTTTGTCTGGTGCTGATCATCCACAAAATTTAACCCCTCCAGAAGTCCTGCTATTGCAGGGGCCACCACAACTTCCCTGAAAATAACTTAATTATTGTTTTACCCTCCAAGATGTGTAATTACTAAAACTGACACAGTTATCACATTCTATTTTCTTCCTCTCTCATAACCACTTCAATGTAAAGACAGAGAAAAACAGAGTCAAGAAAATATATGTTTTGTTTGGCGTACTGAAGCATTCATGATTCATCAGGTAAGTACCTTTGTTTGCATCTTTGAATGATCAAGGCATTTTACTCTGATAACAAGCTTTAAAAGGCCAGGAACTGCAAGAAACCAGAAATGCAGAAGGCAACATCAAAGGAGAATCATGATGAGGGGGGAAAAGCCTCCAAGATCTTTGTCACATTCAGACACAATGAAAACACACACCTGTGACACAGAACCACGGGTACTTGTACAACACTTTGGATAAAGTTTAAGCATCAGAGATTCCTGGAATTACTGTGGAAGAGTTGACAGAATTGACCTTTCACCTCTGAACCATTAACCTACAGGTGGGAAGAAGTATTGTTAACTGACACACAGAGAGAATGCTCTGCTTCAGATTTTAGCTGTTTAAGCTATCCATTTCATTTTTAAACAAAGGATAACAAATGCAAGGTGAAACAAAGGAAGATACATCCAATTACATACTGTTAGTTTGAACATCATTTTTCAATTACTGCAAAAGAATTATCAAAGATATATTAAATTCATTATCCTTATCTATTTATATTTCAGACTGTTTAATTATCAATGGTAGTAGTTGTATTTGAAATATTAAGCATTGTTTGGGATTTTTACAAGGTTTGCCATTATACAATATTAATTATTGACAAGCAGGTAGGGATAGTAGGAGAAGAAAACAGGATGAACATGAATTTCTTAAAACCCCTATCCACCTTTTTGAGAAAAACCCCAGATGGTAGATATCCTGATTTCCAGACAAAGTGAATAAAGAGACATCACCATTGTGGACATCCCAGCAATAAAGGAAAGCTTTGTCAAACATAGTCTATGTAGATGAGATGTATGTCAGAAGAAAAAGAGTCTAAAATTTTGCTAAAATTTAAAAACTTTGCAAAATGTATCAGCCAGTTCATTGTTGTTGACACCCTCGTTGACACAGTACTGTCTTTTTCATTCATTCATTTTTGAGGAAGTAGTTATTGTTTCATTATTCATCCCTATCACCCTTGTGAAGATTGTGGTGAACCATTTTCTTGAACTGTTACAGCTACGTCAGGTGAAGGTACTCCCACAATGCTGTTGATTAGAGTTTTAAAGTGATAGATCCAGCGATAATTAATAAATAGCAATATATTTCCAAGTGAGGATAGTATGGATCTCTCTCTACTGCCCATTATTCCTCTGGCATTTAGAGCAATAATGAGGGCCCTCTATCTCTGGCAGTGTTCAGGGCTTCTTTCATCATGTCAGTAGCTCAGTTTTCACTACTGTCAGCCATGCAAGTTCTGGGTGGAGACTAAGAAGAGTCTTCATTGCTGTTTCTGTAATAGTTTTGCTTTGCCAGTCAGGGTTGTTAGCTTTGAGCTGAACCCCTGAACCTGGAGGACCAGCTGACCACTCATAGTCTAGACTCTACCCTTTGACATGTTTAGCTTGGGTGACCCTACCATGAGTCAAAGCATAAAGCCCTGGCTCCAGCCAACGTACCTTACCAGGAGTCAAGCATTGAGGTGGACAAGCCTCCAAATCTTACGACAAGCTTGTGGTCCTCTTGGAGTAGGATGGTGTAGGTGGGTCCTGAAAAGTAACCAGTGGGTGCTGGTATTTGCATGAACCTACTGCTATTGACCTTCTAGGCTGTTGTGATCAGAGATATGGAGGTACTATTGGAGAACCACAAGTGAAAGATCCGTAGGTGAATAACTCTATAAGGGGATTTGCTTAGGTTTGACCTCATCTTTTTACCATTGCTAGAAAATGTATTTTACGAGCTTATGTCATTAAATAGAGGGCATTACTTTCTTTTATACATAAATAGCATGTTAGATCAGAATTAAAAAATATGTATGCCATTCCTTCTTTAACTCCTTATATTTTATTTCAGAATCAGAATCAGGTTTATTATCACCGGCATGTGACGTGAAATTTGTTAACTTAGCAGCAGCAGTTCAATGCAATACGTAATCTACCAGAGAAAAAAAAATACTAAATACAGTAAAATAATAATAATAATAAGCAAGTAAATTAATTGCATATATTGAATAGATTTTAAAAAGTGCAAAAACAGAAATGCTGTATAGTTTAAAAAAGTGAGGTAGTGTCCAAAGCTTCAATGTCCATTTAGGAACTGGATGGCAGAGGGGAAGAAGCTGTTCCTGAATCACTGAGTGTGTGCCTTCAGGCTTCTGTACCTCCTACCTGATGGTAACAGTGAGAAAAGGGCATGCCTTGGGTGCGGGAGGTCCTCAATAATGGATGCTGTCTTTCTGAGACACTGCTCCCTAAAGATGTCTTGGGTACTTTGTAAGATAGTACCCAAGATGGAGCTGACTAGATTTACAACCCTCTGCAGCTTCTTCTGGTCCTGAGCAGTAGCCCCTCCATACCAGACAGTGATGCAGCCCGTCAGAATACTCTCCACGGTACCATAGAACCATAGAACACTACGGCACAGTAGAGGCCCTTCAGCCCTCCATGTTGTGCCGACCCATATAATCCTTTAAAAAAAGTACTAAACCCACACTACCCCATAACCCTCCATTTTTCTTTCATCCATGTGCCTGTCCAAGAGGCTCTTAAATACCCCTAATGTTTTAGCCTCCACCACCATCCCTGGCAAGTCATTCCAGGCACTCACAACCCTCCGTGTAAAAAACTAACCCCTGATATCTTCCCTAAACTACCCTCCCTTAATTTTGTACCTATGCCCTCTGGTGTTTGCTATTGGTGCCCTGGGAAACAGATACTGAATATCCACCCTATCTATGCCTCTCATAATCTTGTAGACCTCTATCAAGTCCCCTCTCATTCTTCTACACTCCAAAGAGAAAAGTCCCAGCTCTGCTAACCTTGCTTCATATGACTTGTTCTCCAAACCAGGCAACATGCTGGTAAATCTCCTCTGCACCCTTTCCATAGCTTCCATATTCTTCCTATAATGAGGTGACCAGAACTGAACATAATACTCTAAGTGCGGCCTCACCAGAGATTTGTAGAGTTACAATATGACCTCTCTACTCTTGAACTCAATCCCCATGTTAATGAAACCTAGTAACCCATAGGCCTTCTTAACTACCCTATCAACCTGTGCAGTGACCTTGAGGGATGTATGGATTTGAACCCCAAGGTCCCTTTGTTCATCCACACTCTTAAGTAACTGACCATTAATCCTGTACTCAGTCTTCTGGTTTGTCCTTCCAAAATGCATCACCTCACACTTGTCCGGATTGAACTCCATCTGCCATTTTTCTTCCCAACTCTGCAGCCTGTCTATATCCTCTTGTAACCTTTGACCAGCTACAGCTCCATCCACAACTCCTCCAATCTTCATGTCGTCTGCAAACTTACTCACCCATCCTTCCCCCTCTACATCCAGGTCATTTATAAAAATCACAAATAGCAGGGGTCCCAGGACAGATCCCTGTGGCACTCCACTAGTTACCAACCTCCAGGCAGAATACTTTCCTTCCACAACTACCCTCTGCTTTCTTCCTTTAAGCCAATTTTTTATCCAAACAGCCAAGGTTCCACTTATTCCATGCCTCATGACTTTCTGGATGAGTCTCTCGTGAGGGACCTTGTCAAATGCTTTGCTAAAGTCCATGTAGACCACATCCACTGCCCTACTCTCATCAATTTCTTTTGTTACCTCTTCAAAAAACTCAATCAGGCTCGTGAGGTACGATCTTCCCTTCACAAAGCTATGTTGACTATCCATGAGTAGATTGTACTTCTCCAAACGCTCATAGATCCTATCCTTAAGAATCCTTTCCAGTAGTTTGCTTACCACTGACGTAAGACTCACCGGTCTATAGTTCCCAGGTTTCTCACTATTACCTTTTTTAAACAAGGGAACTAGATTTGCCATTCTCCAGTCCTCCGGCACTTCCCCTGCAGCCAAAGAGGATTCAAAGATCATAGCTAATGCTCCTGCGATCTCTTCTCTCAATTCCCACAACAACCTGGGGTGTATCATATCTGGCCCTGGGGATTTATCAAACTTAATGTTTTTAAGATCCAGCACTTCTTCTTCCTTAATCTCCACATTGTCCAGCACACAGACCTGCTCTACTTCAACCTCATCCTGATCAAGATCCTTTTCACTTGTGAATACTGAAGCAAAGTATTCATTTAGGACCTCCCCAACTTCCTCCGCCTCCAGGCACATGTTGCCCTCTTTATCCTTTAGTGGTCCCACCTTCGTTCTCGTCATCCTCCTATTCTTCACATACCTATATAACACTATATAATTCTCCTTAATCCTACATGCCAAGGACTTTTCATGCCCCCTTCAAGTTCTCCTTTTGCTCCTTCCTGGCTACCCTATATTTCTCATAAGTGCCTCCTACTTCCTGCTTCTTATATCTAACATATGCTTCCTTTTTCCTCTTGACGAGTTGCCTCACATGTTTCGTCAGCCACGGTTCCCTTTTTCTACCATTTTTTCCTTGCCTCAGTGGGACAAACCTATCCTGAACCCAGCTCAAGTGGCCCCTAGACTTCTCCCACATTACTTCTGTGCTTTCCGCTTTGAACATCTGTTTCCAATTTACTCTCACTAGTTCCTGCCTCATCCCTTCAAAGTTAGCCCTTCCCCAGTTAAGCACTTTACTATTTTGTCTGATTTTATCCCTTTCCATAACTATGCTGAAGCTAAGGGAGTTGTGGTCACTCTCATCAAAATGCTCCCCCACCAAGAGGTCTGTCACCTGAACAGGTTCAATACCCAGAACTAGATCCAGTATAGTCTCTCCTCTCGTCGGCCAGTCCACATACTGTGTCAGGAATCCTTATTGATCACACCTGACAAATTCAGCCCCATCTATCCCCCTTGCACTCAGGAGGTGCCAGTCAATATGAGGGAAGTTGAAATCACCCATAACTACTACCCTGTATTTCCTGCACCATTCTAAAATCTGCCTGCTTATCTGCTCCTCGGAGTCCCGAGGGCTATTTGGGGGCCTATAGACTACTCCCAGCACAGTGATTGATCCCTTCCTATTTCTGACTTCCACCCAGACTGACTCCGTGGACACTCCTTCTGCAGCGTCCGCCTTTTCTATAGCCGTGATACTATCCCTGACCAGCAATGCCACTTCCCCCCCCCACTTTTCTACCCCCCATCCTATTCCTTTTAAAACACCTGAACCCTGGGACTTGCATCATCCAATCCTGCCCTTCCTCCAGCCTTGTTTCCAACCATCGTAATTCCACGTACTAATCCATGCTCTAAGTTCATCCGCCTTGTTCCTAATAATCCTAGAATTGAAATAGACACTTTTCAACCCCTTTAACTGGCTACAATTATGTTCTGCCCCCTGCCTGTCCTTCCTCATCAACTCAGAACTCTTAGCATCATGCCCTTGTTCTTCTACCTTAACCCCTGCACTCACATTCTGATTCCCAACCCCCTACCAAACTAGTTTAAACTCTCCCCAACAGCTCTATCAAACCTACCCACCAGGACATTGGTCCCCCTGGGATTCAAGTGCAACCAGTCCTTTTTGTACAGGTCACACCTGCCCCAAAAGAGGTCCCAATGATCCAGAAATCTGAATCCCTGCCTCCTGCTCCAATCCCTCAGCCGCGCATTTATCCTCCACCTCATTCTATTCCTATTCTCACTGTTGCGTGGCACAGGCATTAATCCCGAGATTACAACCTTTGAGGTCCTGCTTTTCAACTTCCTTCCTAACTCCCTATAGTCTTCTTTCAGGACCTCTTCCCTTTTCCTACCTATGTCATTGGTACCAATAGGTACCACAACCTCTGGCTGTTCTCCCTCCCACCGCAGGATATCTTGGACGCAATCAGAAACATCCCGGACCCTGGCACCTGGGAGGCAGACTACCATCCAAGTTTCTTTCCTGCGTCCACAGAATCGCCTGTCTGAACCCCTGACTATAGAGTCCCCTATCACTACTGCCTTCCTCTTCCTTTCCCTACCCTTCTGAGCCACAGGGCCAGACTCTGCGCCAGAGGCACGGCCACTGTCGCTTCCCCCAGGTAGGAAGACCCCCCCCAACAGTACTCAAACAGGAGTACTTATTGTCAAGGGGTACAGCCACAGGGGTACTCTCTAGTACCTGACTCTTCCCCTTCCCTCTCCAGACTGTGACCCATTTCTCTGTCCCCTGTGGCCCCGGAGTGACCACCTGTCTGTAACTCCTCTCTATATCCTTCTATAGGTACAATTATAGAAGTTTTTGAGTGTATTTGTTGACATGTCAAATCTCTTCAAACACCTAATTAAGTATAGCCACTGCCTTGCCTTCTTTATAACTACATTGATTTGTTGGGACCAGGTTAGATCCTCAGAGATCTTGACACCCAGGAACTTGAAGCTGCTCACTCTGTCCACTTCTGATCCCTCCATGAGGATTGGTATGTGTTCCTTCATCTTACCCTTCCTGAAGTCCACAATCAGCTCTTTCATCTTGCTGATGTTGAGTGCCAGGTTGTTGCTGCAACACCACTCCACTAGTTGGCATATCTCACTCCTGTACGCCCTCTCATCACCACCTGAGATTCTACCAACAATGGTTGTATCACCAGCAAATTTATAGATGGTATTTGAGCTATGCTTAGCCACATAGTCAAGTGTATACAGAGAGTAGAGCAGTGGGCTAAGCACACACCCCTGAGGTGTGCCAGTGTTGATCGACAGCAAGGAGGATATGTTATCACCAATCCGCACAGATTGTGGTCTTCTGGTTAGGAAGTTGGGGATCCAATTGCAGAGGGAGGTACAGAGGCCCAGGTTCTGCAACTTCTCAATCAGGATTGTGGGGATGATGGTATTAAATGCTGAGCTATAATCAATGAACAGCATCCTGACATAGGTGTTTGTGTTGTCCAGGTGGTCTAAAGCCACGTGGAGAGCCATGGAGATTGCATCTGCTGTTGATCTATTGTGGCGATAGGCAAATTGCAGTGGGTCCAGGTCATTGCTGAGGCAGGAGTTCAGTCTAGTCATGCCCAACCTTCAAAGCATTTCATCACCGTAGATGTGAGTGTAACTGGGCGATAGTCATTAAGGCAGCCCACATTATTCTTTTTAGGCAAAGCTATAATTGTTGCCTTTTTGAAGCAAATGGTAACTTCTGCCTGTAGCAGTGAGAGGTTAAAAATGTCCTTGAGTACTCCCCGCTAGTTGGTTGGCACAGATTTTCAGAGCCTTACCAGGTACTCCATTGGGACCTTCCGCTTTGCAAGATTTCACTCTTTAAAGACAGTCTAAAGGCAGAGTTCATAAGGTCATCATGTGCAGCAGGGATATTCACAGCTGTAGTTGTGTTCTCCCTTTCAAAGCAGGCATAGAAGGCCTTGAATTCGTCTGGTAGTGAAGCATCGCTGCCATTCATGCTACTGGGTTTCGTTTTGCGGGAAGTAATGCCTTGCAGACTCTGCCAGAGTTGTCATGCATCCAATGTCACCTCCAACCTCATTTGAAATTGTCTCTTTGCCCTTGAAATAGCCCTCTGCAAATAATACCTGGTTTTCTGGTACATGCCTGTGTTGCCAGACTTGAATGCCACAGATCTAGCCTTCAGTAGATGACATACCTCCTGGTTTATCCTCGGCTTTTAGTTTGGGAATATATAGTAAGTCTTTGTGGGCACACAGTCATCCACGCAGGTTTTAATGAAGTCAGCAACAACTGCAGCATACTCATCCAGGTTCGAAGATGAATCCCTGAATACAGACCAGTCCATCGATTCAAAGCAGTCCTGTAGACGCTTCTGTGCTTCCCTTGTCCAAACCTTCTTGGTCCTCACTGCTGGTGCTGCAGTCTTCAGTCTCTGCCTATACTCAGTGAGTAGAAGTACAGCCAGATGATCAGACTTTCTGAAGTGAGGGCATGGAATAGGATGGTAGTCATTCTTGCTGGTGGTGTAGTTGGTCCAGTGTGTTGTTTCCTCTGGTATTGCAAGTGATCTGTTGATTGTAGTTGCTTAGTGACTTTTTTCAGACTGTCCTGGTTAAGATCTCCCAAAATGATGGTGAAGGTGTTAGGGTGCGTTGTTTCATGCATGTTGACCCCATCACTCAGATCATCTAAAGCCTGCTTGACATTGGCCTGAGTTGGAATATAAACTGCTACCAAAATGACCCCAGAGAACTCCCATGGAATGTAAAAAGGATGGCACTTTACTGCTAGATATTCCAGGTCTGGGGAGCAGAATTGGGGCAGCACTGATATACTTGTGCATCAAGAAGAGTTGATCATGAGGCATACTCCTCTACCTCTGCTCTTCAGCAACTCTATAGATCTATCCTGACAGTGTATAGTAAACCTGTCGATCTGGATCACTGCATCTGGTACAGAAGGATGCTATGTTAACCAGGATTCTATGAAACAAAGGACACACACAGTCCTAATGTCCCTCTGATACAGTACTCTGGCTCTGAAATTATCGATCTTATTCACCAGAGACAGCACGTTCGCCAGCAAGATCGTCAGTATAGGGAGTTTAAAACCCTGTTTCCTTAAACACCCTTGTAACCCTGATCTACACCCACACTTTCTCTGCAGTGTCCTCTGTGGGCACTTCCAATCACAATCGGTGTTGCTTCCATCGGTTTTAAGCAGCAATAGTTCATTTAAATGCATTAAGACATCTTTGTTGATTGTACTGACCTTGGAAGCAGTTGTGCTTTTTAGCTGTATCAGGCTGAAATGGGAATTTTTAATTATATCCATTGAGAGTACTGCTGCTACTCAAGTTGTGCCTAGTCGCCGCAGAAGTATATTTTGTGTTATTTTGTGTATGTAATTTTAATTCAAAAGAATGCTCCTGAATTATATTAACCCTTTTATTGTTTGGGCTACTTAGAAGCAGCATTAAAGATGCTCATAGTGTTCCTCTTTTTTTTCTATTACCCTTCTTCCCCTCTCTTGCACAACACCATCTCAACTTAGATTAATTGCCATAACTGTAAAATGGCGCTATCATTCCTATTATAACAAATTTAAACCTTCATCACTTCTGGAATTTTATAAAACTAGGCAAGAAGAATAAAATGGCATCCAAGCACCTGATGAGGGATGCATGACTCCAACACCCAAGGTTCATGGAACAAAGGTTGAAAAGTTCAAAGTAAATTTATTGTCAAAGTACATATATGTCACCATATACTACCTTGAGATTCATTTTCTTGCAGGTATTCATTATAGAACAAAAATACAATAAAATCAGTGTAAAAAACTGCACACAAAGACTGATAAACAACCAATGCATGTAAGAAGACCATCTGTGCAAATACAATGATAATAATAAAATAATAAGTAAATAAATATTATTGAGAACACGAGTTGTAGAGTCTGTGAACGTGAATCCATAGGGTGGGGAATCAGTTCAGATTTGAGTTGAGTGAAGTTATCCATGCTGCTTCAGAAGACCAATGGTTAAAAAGTAATGTTTCAGTTTTGGATAGAGGGCCAGAGAGGGATGTTCAAGGACTTGATTTGCTGAAAGAAAAATTCCGCTTATCTATTACTGCATGTTGACTGAATTTATGCACATTGACAGCTACAAGATGGTTAGGTATTAAAAGAGACGATTGAGGATAATGTAAAGGGCAGCTTTTAGGTATGAACAGAAAGTGTTGAGGATGGATCATCATGGGGTTCCATTGCCAAAGATGCTGAAGAGAAATCATTGTAGGTCATTCTCTAGATACAACTGGCCATCCAGACTTAAACAATATTGTATTTTTCAATTTTTTTCATCTAGAGTACTATTTGTTTTAAGTTGTCATCTTATGCTAAATGAACTAAAGTGAAAACTGAGGATGTTCATTTTCTTTCATATATCTTGTTGATGCACTTACAACCTCAATTTTTTTTCTTTATTATTTTTTTTCTTTTTTTTGGTCAGAAAAGATATTTATTAAGAATGTTTAATACATACAAAGTATATATGTTTTTCATAACAGACTGCCAGAATGTTTTCTGCACAATAAACACTGTTCCTATTAGCACATTTAAAATCTTGTCCAAGAGTTATAAAGATAGTGTCAAGAAATACAAACTAAACAGAGAGTCTTGAAAATATTTTGTAACTTGTGTGTGTTTATTTTCATTGATAACGAATCAATAAAATCTCCAGTTTCACTGGCTCTAGGGATTGATCTAGGGATGTAGCCTAAAGCTAACTGATGGAAGGCAATTAGCTCTGTCCAATTTGATCTACAATGCCTGGCTTAGACTGGTTCAAGAAAGATATCAGATCAAACCTATCCCACTCTTAATGAATTAAAAAGATTGAAGTTGGAATAGTGTGCTACTTGACGGGCTTGATTGCACCCTGTTATGTAGCTTCTGACTTATTGCTGAAGCCTCTAGAAGACATTGCAGCCCTCTAATTGTAAATATGCCCATTGCCCTCTCTCTAATTTCAGGAAAAAGTGAAGATTTTTACTTAGTTTTAAAAATATAATGGTCAAATGTTCAAGGTCTCAAACTAAACATCGAGCATCCCTTTGCCTCCTTTGATGTTGCGTTACCCACTGAGTTCCTCCATCAGTTTTGTTTTGCTCCAAATTCCAGTACCTGCTGTATTTGTGGCTTAAATGAACACGTTCTATCACTATACACCCTAACATAGGGTTCACTTTCCCATAACATTGTCATAATACTGATGATGTCATCAAGATGAGCAGAGTGTTTTAATTAATAACATAACGAAGATCAAAAGGTAAAAGGGCAAGCAGTGAAACCCATCTGATTCAATGAGTATCACTGGGATGTCTTGCGATATTCTTACTCGGGCTTCTTCTCCCTTCGTTTCCAGTCTTGATGAGGGGTCTTGGCCTGAAATGTTGGCTGTTTAATTCTCTCATAGATGCTGCATGACCTACTGAGTTCCTTCTGCATTTTGTGTTTGTTGGTATATTTTATAACTCTGTGATTCTAATTCCATTAAAGTGCATGTAGCCTCAGGAAGTACAGTATGTATTTTTGCAGCCCCAGAACAAAATGGCACCATGGTCCACCTTCAAAATCTCCCAATCATGTTGCTCCATAGCACATGGGACCCACATATGGAAGATATCCTCCACATTCCCCAATTGCCACCTCAGTTAATTTCCCACCTCTCTCCTTGAGTTCCAACATCTCTATGACTTAATTCATATGCCATGTTGCTTCTGTCCACCGTGCAGTAGTCTGTGTAAAACATGTAGATTACACTTTGATACTTAGAGGGAGTAAACCACAGTCACAATTTCTTCAAACACAGATGCCCCGAATTTATGGCTTCCAATTTTACTTCTAATTTTTCTCTAGTAAGAAGGTACAGTTGAAAATTTTGTTATTTATTAAATTAAGTACATCCTAAAACCAGAAAGTTTTCATATCTCAATTTTTATTTAAGAAACATATCAGGGAAGATGTAAATACACTGGCAAATTGACATGGTATGTGAAAGGATATAAACATCCTCAGTCATCATTTTGGTCCATTTACGACTTAATTGAAATGTTTCTGAGTTCTTCTCTTACATTTGCTACGTCTATGCATCTGATGCATCAAAAATGCCTAAAGGCTTATTTCTAGACACCTAACCCATCTTTCTCTCTGTTAATCTCTGGACATTTATAACATCAAAAGGCCTTTAAGAAGGCACTCCATAGATCATAGTTTGATCCATTTTATGATATTTCACTTATAATTAAGCTTGTTTTGAAAAGCATCTGGTGTTAATGAATGATTGTTTCATCAAGGTAAATGGAAAATAGATGTCTTTGCCTTCCATGCCATCTAACGTGTAAATGCAGAGTTTTTGGTGGGATTAAAGAAGAACTAAACCTTATTTCCAATTTGTTTTGTCTAGCTGCAGAACCAAGGACATTATTTAGAAATGTTCTTAATCTGTTTGGCACCAAACAACTGGCATTTATAAAGGCAATTGGAGGAGTAGATAATAGTGAATGGGGCTTATGTTCAATGGAGAGATCTGAAATCCTGTGATTTCTAAAAGAAGTTAAACTAAACACTAGTAAAAAGGTCTAACTTTTCCACCGAATAGCACCAGGGGCACGATGTCTGTGCAAAACAAACCTTCTTATCACATGGACCTTGCAGCTGGATAGGATGCTATTACTGAGGATTTACCTGTTTTATTGCATAAATTACCTCTAATCCATCAGGATGAAATTGCAGCTCTATTAATAATGTTGTATATTTCTAACAACAGTCCACTTCCTCTCGCCAAAGTTAACAACACATGATTCATTAATTAAGAGTTCAGCAAAACAGACTGATTTATCAGTTTCAGTTATCCGTATGCTTAAAAGTAATACTTTATGACTTGGATGAAGTGCCACATGCCCTGATCTTCATTTTGATTTTGCTAAATGCAATGGCTGTTAATCTGGAGTGGTTTGGGTACTTTCATTGTTCTAAATATCATGCTTAAATATCAATTTCTTTTTGCTAATTCATCCTCTTCTATGTGAAACAGCATAATCATCAAATTCAGACTTAAATTGAACTGCGCATATTCTAGAACAATAAACTATATTTAATTACCAATAATTGGTGATTTGATTGGTAAAATTTCCTTTATTTAAAATCAATGAGAATTCTACAGTGGCATATGTGTGGTCTTCTGCTGCTGTACCCCATCGACATGTTATGCATTTAGAGATGCTCTTCTGCACACCAACTGTTGTGGTCACTGTCACCTTCCTGTCAGCTTGAACCAGTCTCAGCATTCTGCCCTGCCCCTTCTCATGAACAAGGTGTTTTCACCCACAGAGCTGTCGCTAACTGGATGTTTTTGTTTTGTTTCCTGCGGCATTCTCTGGAAACTCTCGAGAATGTCGCGTGTGAAAATCCAGTGAGATTGGCAGATCCTGAAACCATCCCATCTGGCATTGCTTTTTGTCATCTATATCCTTAATTTAGGTAAAAATGTAAAAGGCATGGTTAGTAAGCTTGCAGATGACACCAAGGCAGCTCTTTGAGGAGTGTTGTAGAACAGAGGGACCTTGAAGTCCAAGTACATGGTACCCTGGAAGTGAAGACATAGGTAAACAGGGTGATGAAGAAGGCGTTTGGTGTTCAGTTTTAGTCACATTGCCATAAGAAAGAATTTAAATAACCGGAAAGAGTGCATAAAATATTTTCAAGAATGCTGCTAGCACTTGAGGGACTAAGTTGTAAGGAGAGGTTGGGACAATATTCCTTGGAAATAGGGGACTGAGAAATTATAGTGATATATAAGATCATGAGGTGTGAATGCAGTCTGTCTTTTTTCCAGAGCTGTCATACCAAGAATAGAGGAGAAAGGGTTGGGTAAGAGAGGAGAGATTTAAGAGGAATTTGTGTGGCAAGATTTTTATACAAAGGGTATGTGGAATCAGCTTCCAGAGGAAGTGGTTGAGGCAGATAAAATAACAGGTGGTTGAGCAGGTACCTGAGATGGTACATGATTTGGAAAGAAATAAAGTCCCAGCCTGCCAAGCATCTCTTTATAACCAAGTCTTTCAAGTCCTAGCAGAGTTCTTGGTTGGTGATGGGCTAACTGTAGTAAATGGTCACAAAATGCTGATGGAACACAGCAAGGAGTGATTGTGAGAGGGGCAGAGAGAGAAAAAAAAGGAGAGAGAAAAGAAGTGGGGTGGAATAAATAAATAAATAAATAAATAAATAAGGAACGGGGTAAGAAGGGATCCCACTGCCAAGCACATCTTTCCCTCCCCCCCTTTCTTCTTTCCACAAGGATCGTTCCCTACTCGACTCTCTTGTCCATTCATCCTTCCCACCGATCTCCCTCTTGGCACTTATCCTTGTTATCGGAACAAGTGCTACACCTGCCCTTACACTTCCTCCCTCATCACCATTTAGAGCCCCAGAAAGTCCTTTCAGGTGAGGCGACACTTCACCTGTGAGTCGGCGGCGTAATATTCTATATCCAGTGCTCCCGGTGCAGCCTTTTATATATTGGTGAGACCTGATGCAGACTGGGAGACTGTTTTGCTGAACACCTACATTCTGTCCGCCAGAGAAAGCAGGATCTCCCAGTGGCTACACATTTTAATTCCATGTCCCATTCCCATTCTGATATGTCTATCCATAGCCTTCTCTATTGTCAAGATGAAGCCACACTCAGGTTGGAGGAACAACACTGATGCACCATCAATAACTCTCGGAGACAGGAGGTGAACAATAGGCTTCTATTAGCTGCAAGAGAATACGATTAGAAGCAAGAGACCACCACACAACATCCTGGAGACTGAGGGAGGAGCAGTGCCTCCAATCGCCTTTATATAGGGGTCTGTGGGAGGAGCCACAGGAGCAGTCAGCAGAGGGGTGTGTCCAGACAAGTATATGTAGTTCACCACAAACACCTTATATTCTGTCTGTGTAGCCTCCAACCTGATGGCATGAACATTGATTTATCTAACTTCTCACCCCATCCCTTATTTATTTATTTATCCCCCCCCCCTTTTTTCCTCTTTTCTTTTTTTTCCTCTCTCTGCCTTTCTCACAATCACTCCTTGCCTGCTCTCCATCTCCCTCTGGTGCTCCATTCCCCCTTTCTTTCTCCCGAGGCCTCCCATCCCATGATCCTTTCCCTTCTCCAGCTCTGTATCTCTTTCGCCAATCACCTTTCCAGCTCTTAGCTTCACCCCTCCCCCTCCAGTCTTCTCCTATCATTTCTGATTTCCCCCTACCCTCCCACTTTCAAATCTCTTACTATCATTTCTTTCAGTTAGTCCTGACAAAGGGTCTCAGCCCGAAACATCGACTGTACTGCTTCCTATAGCTGTTGCCTGGCCTGCTGCGTTCCACCAGCATTTTGTGTGTGTTGCTTGAATTTCCAGCATCTTCAGATTTCCTCGTGTTTAAGTAGTAAATGGTGCCTGCTTGAAGGAGGCATCCCAGTCATCATGAACCATTTGGGCCGAAGGTCTTATTTCTGTGCTGTATGATTACTCGTATCTAATAATGGCATCTAATTTGTATTGATTCATTGAATACAAATTAAATAGTGAGCACAGACTTTTACAGGTATCATAGGAGAAGTAAGGATGTTAGTTTGGATGGTTCTTGATCTATTTCCCAGAAACCAAACAGTGATTGAATAATAAGCTGAAGACAAACCTGCATACCTGCATGCAAATGGCAGAGTGACTTTGGAGAATATACCCTGCCAACTGCTTAATGCTTTAGATTGACCTGCCCATCCTCAATAGCTCCAAACAAATAATCATTATTTTATTTAGTGTTGTGTGCTAAATTTTATTTCTCCAGTAATTTTTGAATTATTAATAAATTACTTTCACATCTACAAAGATCTGCCTAACGGGTTCACATTTCAAGGTGTCCTTAGAGCATCTTGTGGAAGTTGAGTTTTGTTGCTACAACAAGAACTTCAAGGCCTTGAAAACTGCAGAATGTGCACAACATAAGACACAACAGTGTTGATATTACTATCCTATCTTTAACAAGCTTGAGACTTACAACTTTCTCATTCCACAGTATTTCACTTAAATGACTTGTTGAGTTTGTGTGGATCTTTCCTTAATTGGTTTTGGAGATAATTCAAAAGATTTTTGCACTTTTTCACTCCATATTCTCTTTATGTCAGTGAAAGGTTTGAGATTAGTTTTCTACTAATTAGCAATATTTTTCTAAACATTACCAATTTGTTTTCTTATTTCTTCATATCATTAACTTTAATGACAGAGTGGCCCAGCTAGTAAAACTGCTGTGTCACAGTACCCAAGGCTCAGTCTGAGACTGCACATTCTGCCTGTGACTATGTGGGTTTCCTCCAGTACACCTGCCTGTTTCAAAGTTCAAAGTTCAAAGTAATTTTATTATCAAAGTACATTTATGTCATCATATACAAGCCTGAGAGACATTCTCTTGCAGACATACCTTATAAATCCAATAACAAATCCTCATAAAGGGTTTGTAGGTTGGTTGGCCATTGTAACTTGTCCCCAATGTACAGATGAGTGCTGGAATCTGGGAGGAAATTGTGAGAATGCCAGAAAAATTAAAAATGGAATCAAAGGTAGAATCCGTATAAACAGGTGGTTAATGATCAGCATGGGGTTGATAGGCAAAAGGGCCACTGTGCATGTTATGCTCTAGTACAAACATATCACCTTCATATTAAAAAGGCAAAGTCTTTCAATGATTATTTTGCTAAATCAACATGCTATGCTGAAGAAAGTGAGCATGAGCCTTGCAGGCAGGAGAATTACAACTGCTGCATGATGCTCCATATCTGCTTTTCCAGCCTATGCAGTCTACCTAAATAACAGCTTTCAAGTGAGCTCCGGGCAAGTGTGATGCTTCGTTCAGAAATCATAAATCTATGGCTGCAAAATCCAGAGTGGTGCAGGCACAAAGAGCAAAGAATCTTATTACGATCTTCAAACAATATTCTTCCATAGAACCATAGAACATTACAGCACAGAAACAGGCCTATTGGCCCTTCTTGGCTGTGCTGAACCATTTTTCTGCCTAATCCCACTGACCTGCACCTGGACCATATCCCTCCATACACCTCTCATCCATGTACCTGTCCAAGTTATTCTTAAATGTTAAAAGTGAGCCCGCATTTACCACTTCATCTGGCAGCTCATTCCACTCTCTGTGTGAAGAAGCCCCCCCGCCCAATGTTCCCTTTAAACTTTTCCCGCTTCACCCTCAACCCATGTCCTCTGCTTTTTTTTTCCCCTAGCCTCAGTGGAAAAAGCCTGTTTGCATTCACTCTATCTATACCCATCATAATTTTATATACCTCTATCAAATCTCCCCTCATTCTTCTACACTCCAGGGAATAAAGTCCTAACCTATTCAACCTTGCTCTGTAACTCAGTTTCTCAAGTCCCGGCAACATCCTTGTAAACCTTCTCTGCATTCGTTCAACCTTATTAATATCCTTCCTGTAATTCGGTGACCAAAACTGCACACAATACTCCAAATTCGGCCTCACCAATGCCCTATACAACCTCACCATAACATTCCAACTCTTATACTCAATACTTTGAATTATAAAGGCCAATGTACCAAAAGCTCTCTTTACTACTCTACCTACCTGTGACACCACTTTTAGGGAATTTTGTATCTGTATTCCCAGATCCCTCTGTTCTACTGCACTCCTCAGTGCCCCACCTTGTATGTTCGACCTTGGTTTTTCCTTCCAAAGTGCAATACCTCACACTTTTCCTTTTCATGAATTGTATCCCTTCTCTGGACTTTGAATACATTGTAGTTGTTAAGTAGGTAATGAAAAAATATGGAAAGGAGGCCTTGATCCTGTCAAAATTAACAAAATTTGCATTCACATTTATGGTGAAAATTAAAAACTGAGGCACATCTGTTTACTTTTCTTTAGAAAAGTACCTTATTTAATGAACTAATGAATCTTTACTCTGTTTTATTAAGTTGATCTATATGTGTTTTGGATATTAACAATGCACACTGTTCTTGGTCACTGAGGATCGTGTCATAATGTGCACAGATTGCGTTTCTATTTTAATGAAACAATACAAGTGGGTTGATGCCAGAATCATCCATTTCTTGATAGTAAGGACCCAATTGGTGACCACCATGCATCTCTGCCTGCTGGTTTGCAAACAGTGGCACAATCAACAACACAGAAATACACTAAGGTGACCTAAAAAAAAAGCCAATATATTATTAATCTGTCAGTCACTAAGACCACAAACTTTTATGGTACTTAAGCACCAATGTATATAATTGAATTTGAAGCTTTCTGTGTCAATTTTCTAGCATCAAGTGCAAATATTTTTTATAAACTGCCCAATTCGGAGCAAGAAGGCTGCGCGTGAATTTCTGATTTCCGGCTTTTTTTTACTACTCAGGTTAAAAGTAGGCAAGACTACGCAGCCACGTGATGTCAGCCAGTAGGGCGCGAAAGATATTTTTAAAAGTCTGCCATATCCAGCGGGCAACGGAGTGAGAAGCAACAGAGTGATAGGGCTTTGGCTCAACTGGCTTAGGCAGTAACAGGATGAGGCGAGGTAGGTTTACCTGTGTTATTTGCGGAAAGGAGGACGTATGTGTGTTGGGCCAGTTTTCTGTGCTCAGTGTCAGATGTGGGAGGTCCTGGAGTCTCCTAGCCTCCCAGACAGCCATATCTTCACCCAGTGTCTCGAGTTGCAGATCCTAAGGGACCGAGTTAGGGAACTGGAGATGCAGCTCGATGTCATTTGCCTGGTCAGGGAGAGCGAGGAGGTGATAGAAAGGAGTTATAGGCAATTGGTCACACCGAGGCCACGGGAGACAGACAAGTGGATCACAGTCAGGAGAGGGAAGGGGAAGAGTCAGGTACTAGAGAGTACCCCTGTGACTGTACCCCTTGACAATAAGTACTCCTGTTTGAGTACTGTCGGGGGGTCAGCCTACCTGCGGCAAGCAACAGTGGCTGTGCCTCTGGCAGAGTCTGGCGCTGTAGCTCAGAAGAGTAGGGAAAGGAAGAAGAAGGCAGTAGTGATAGGGAAGTCTATAGTTAGGGGGTCAGACAGGCAATTCTGTGGATGCATGAAGGAAACTCGAATGGTAGTTTGCCTCTCAGATGCCAGGGTCCGGGATGTTTTAAATCGCATCTATGATATCCTGCAGTGGGAGGGAGAACAGCCAGAGGTCGTGGCACATATTGGTACCAATGACATAGGTAGGAAAAGGGAAGAGGTCCTGAAAAAAGACTGGTGGGAGTTAGGAAAGAAGTTGAGAAGCAGGACCACAATGGTAGTAACCTCGGGATTACTGCCTGTGCCACGTGACAGTGAGAATAGGCATAGGATGAGGTGGAGGATAGATGCATGACTGAGGGATTGGAGCAGGGGGCAGGGATTCAGATCTCTGGATTATTGGGATCTCTTTTGGGGCAGGTGTGACCTGTACAAAAAGGACGGGTTGCACTTGAATCCCAGGGGACCAATATCCTGGCGGGGAGGTTTGCTAAGGCTACTGGGGAGAGCTTAAACTAGAATTGCTGGGGGGTGGGAACCAAACTGAAGAGACTGGGGAAGAAGAGGTTGGCTCACAAATAGAGAAAGTTTGTAGACAGCGCGAGAGGGAGGATAGGCAGATGATAGAGAACGGACACGCTCAGACCAAAGGTTTGAGGTGTGTCTATTTTAATGCAAGGAGTGTTGTGGACAAAGTGGATGAGCTTAGAGCATGGATCAGTACTTGGAGATATGATGTGGTGGCCATTACAGAGACTTGGATGGCTCAGGGACAGGAATGATTACTTCAAGTGCTGGGTTTTAGATGTATCAGAAAGGACAGGGAGGGAGGCAAAAGAGATGGGGCATGGCACTGTTGATCAGAGATAGAGTCACAGTTGCAGAAAGGGTGAACGCCATGGGAGGATTGTCTACAGAGTCTCTGTGGGTGGAGGTTAGGAACAGGAAGGAATCAATAACTTTACTGGGTGTTTTTTTATAGGCTGCCCAATAGTAACAGTGATATTGAGGAGCAGATAGGGAAACAAATCCTGGAAAGGTGTAATAATAACAGAGTTGGCGTGATGGGAGATTTTAATTTCCCAAATATCGATTGGTATCTCCCTAGAGCAAGGGTTAGATGGGGTGGAGTTTGTTAGGTGTGTTCAGGGAGGCTTCTTGACACAATATGTAGATAAGCCGACAAGAGGAGAGGCTGTACTTGATTTGGTATTAGGAAATGAACCTAGTCAGGTGTCAGATCTCTCAATGGGAGAGCATTTTGGAGATAATGATCATAATTCTATCTCCTTTACAATAGCATTGGAGAAAGATAGGAAAGACAAGTTAGAAAAGCGTTTACAGACAGACATACTTTTTTGATCCCGAAGGAAATTGGGTTTCGTTACAGTCGCACCGACCAAGAATAGTGTAGAAATATAGCAATATAAAACTATAAATAATTAAATAATAATGGGTAAATTATGCCAAGTGGAAATAAGTCCAGGACCAGCCTATTGGCTCAGAGTGTCTGACACTCAGAGGGAGGAGTTGTAAAGTTTGATGGCCACAGGCAGGAATGACTTCCTATGACGCTCAGTGTTGCATCTCGGTGGAATGAGTCTCTGGCTGAATGTACTCCTGTGACTAACCAGTACATTATGGAGTGGATGGAAGACATTGTCCAAGATGGCATGCAACTTGGCAGCATCCTCTTTTCAGACACCAACGTCAGAGAGTCCAGTTCCACCCCCACAACAGTTCCACACTGTCCAGTTCCACACTGGCCTTACAAATGAGTTTGTTGATTCTGTTGGTGTCTTCTACCCTCAGCCTGCTGCCCCAGCACACAACAGCAAACATGATAGCACTGGCCACCACAGATTCGTAGAACCTCCTCAGCATCGTCCGGCAGATGTTAAAGGACCTCAGTCTCCTCAGGAAGTAGAGACGGCTCTGACCTTTCTTGTAGACAACCTCAGTGTTCTTTAACCAGTCCAGTTTATTGTGAATTCATATCCCCAGGTATTTGTAATCCTCCACCATGTCTACACTGACCCCTTGGATGGAAACAGGGGTCATCGGTGTCTTAGCCCTCCTCAGGTCCACCACCAGCTCCTTAGTCTTTTTCACATTTAATTGGCGTAAGGGGAATTATGAGGCTATCAGGCAGGAAATTGGAAGCTTAAATTGGGAACAGATGTTCTCAGGGAAAAGTACGGAAGAAATGTGGCAAATGTTCAGGGGATACTTGTGTGGAGTTCTGCATAGGTATGTTCCAATGAGACAGGGAAACTATGGTAGGGTACAGGAACTGTGGTATACAAAGGCTGTAATAAATCTAATCAAGAAGAAAAGAAAAGCTTACAAAAGGTTCAGGGAGTTAGGTAACATTAGAGATCTAGACGATTATAAGGCTAATAGGAAGGAGCTTAAGAAGGAAATTAGGAGAGCCAGAAGGGGCCCTTGGTGGACAGAATTAAGGAAATCCCTAAGGCATTCTACAAGTACATGAAGTGCAAGAGAATAAGATGTGAAAGAATAGGATCTATCAATTGAGACAGTGGCAAAGTGTGTATGGAACTAGAGGAAATAGCAGAGGTACTTAAATGAATACTTTACTTCAGCATTCACTATGGAAAAGGATCTTGGTGATTGTAGTGATGACTTTCAGCAGACTGAAAAGCTTGAGCATGTAGATATTAAGAAAGAGGATGTGCTGGAGCTTTTAGAAAGCATCAAGTTGGATAAGTCACTGAGACCAGATGAGATGTACCCCAGGCTGCTGTGGGAGGCGAGAGAGGAGATTGCTGAGCCTTTGGCGATGATCTTTGCATCATCAATGGGGACGGGAGAGGTTCCAGAGGATTGTAGGGTTGTGGATGTTGTTCCTTTATTCAAGAAAGGGAGTAGAGATAGCCCAAGAAATTATAGACCAGTCAGTCTTACCTCAGTGGTTGGTAAGTTGATGGAGAAGATCCTGAGGGGAAGGATTTATGAACATTTGGAGAAGTATAATATGATTTGAAACAGTCAGCATGGCTTTGTCAAGGGCAGGTCACACCTTACGAGCCTGATTGAATTTTTTGAGGATATGACTAAACACATTGATGAAGGTAGAGCAGTAGATTTAGCGTATATGGATTTCAGCAAGGCATTTGAAATAAGCAAAGCTTATTGAGAAAGTAAGGAGGCATGGAGTCCAAGGTGACATTGCTTTGTGGATCCAGAACTGGCTTCCTCACAGAGGGCAAAAAGTGGTTGTATACGGGTCATATTCTGCATGGAGCCCGTTCACCAGTGGAGTGCCTCAGGGATCTCTTCTGGGACCCTTACTCTTCGTGATTTTTATAAATGACCTGGATGAGGAAGTGGAGGGATGGGTTATTAAGTTTGCTGATGACACAAAGGTTGGAGGTGTTGTGGATAGTGTGGAGGGCTGTCAGAGGTTACAGCGGGACATTGATAGGATGCAAAACTGGGCTGAGAAGTGGCAGATGGAGTTCAACCCAGATAAGAGTGGAGAGGTTCATTTTTGTAGGTCAAATATGATGGCAGAATATAGTATTAATGGTAAAACTCTCGGCAGTGTGAAGGATCAGAGGGATCTTGGGGTCTGAGTCCATAGGACATTCAAAATGGCTGTTCAGGTTGACACTGTGGTTAAGAAGGCATATGGTGTATTGGCCTTCATCAATCGTGGAATTGAATTTAGGAGCCGAGAGGTAATGTTACTGCTATATAGGACCCTGGTCAGACTCCACTTGGACTACTGTGCTCAGTTCTGGTCGCCTCACTACAGGAAGGATGTGGAAGCCATAGAAAGGGTGCAAAGGAGATTTACAAGGATGATCCCTGGATTGGGGAGCATGCCTTATGAGAATGGGTTGAGGGAACTCAGCCTTTTCTCTTTGGAGCGACAGACGATGAGATGTGACCTGATAGAGGTGTATAAGATGATGAGAGGCATTGATCATTAGGATAGTCAGAGACTTTTTCTCAGAACTGAAATGGTTGCCACATGAGGACACAGGTTTAAGGTGCTGGGGAGTAGGTACAGAGGAGATATCAGGGGTAAGTTTTTTACTCAGAGAGTGGTGAGTGCGTGGAATGGGCTGCCAGCGGAGCCAATAGGGTCTTTGGAAAGACTTTTGGATAGGTACATGGAGCTTAGAAAAATAGAGGGCTATAGGTAAACCTATTAATTTCTAAGGTAGGGACAAGTTCAGCACAACTTTGTTGGCCAAAGGGCCTGTACTATGCTGTAGGTTTTCTATGTTTCTATGTTTCTACGTTTCTAAAGTTAAACTGTGAGAACACATTAGAAGGCAAATGATGCTGACTGGAAATTATTTTTTTAACCTGGGCAACCATAAATAGAAACACTGAATCAAAACTGCTGATGAATTTTGGCCATCTTGAATAATCATCTTGAGTGAGATTTCCAAATTATTGCTGCTGTTGCTACGATGAACAAAGTTACATGACGGCCTTTCAGAAAAATTGGTCTTTTTCTCTCTTTCCCAAAAGGCCTGGAAAGGAAACAATAAACTAAAGCTTCTGTTTAATTCCCTGAAGTGTTTCTGTCTTACCAATGTCAACCCAGAGACAGACTAGTCATATGGAAAGGCTTCCATATGTAATTGAAACAACAATGTATTACTGAATCCTGGCAACAATACAGCAGTTTAACTGAACTTGTTCTTCCCTGTTGTTTACTGTTCTGGCCTGTAGAGGCACAGTTCATTATGTATCCTGTATGAACATACTTCCTGTACATAAGCTGAATTTTATATCATTTCCTGTGCAGATTAATTTAGATTTCATTTTGAAGCACACGGTGGAAAGACGTCTATCTCCATGCCCTCTATTTTGCTATTCCAAACAGCAAGATTTTTTCACAAGTAGGATATCATTAAAAACCCTGAAAGAAACTTCGATTTTGAGTGGTTCTGGGGAAGGTGTTAAACTTGCTGCATAGCTTTTTATATACACACTGCAAGGGTAGTAGATCTACCCTTTCCCTTTCACGTCCTTGAATAATGGTAGGCAGACCTACACTAACAAAAGCTATCTTGAAGCCCTCAAATAAGCATCTATATTACTAATAAGCATTGGTCAGCTATGACAGTCAAGTCTGAGGCCAAACTGTTTTTTTCCCAGCTCAGGTTCCTAGCAGAGTTTGGTGATTGAGGTCAATAGGTGACGTTGGGACCTTGCTATGTTATTTTGTTCAATAAAAGGGAATACATTTTTACAATGCATCCTTACAGGAACAGGCTTTTATTTTGCACATTTACATTTCTCGTCAAATATAAAAAAGTAATCATAATATAGAAACAAAAGAGTGTTTCAAAGTTGTGAAATTTACTGGCTGTTAAGTCTGAATGAAAAGCATTTGTTTGGCTAAGCTCAGCAAAAGACTTTCTGCCACTTTGTTTATCCCTTCAAAGTCAAAAGTACAAGTTCGAAACTGTGGGCAACTATGAAATCTGCATTTGGTTGTAGTACTGTGTTGGCTCACAGGCTGTTTCGGATACAGTAATAAGAATTTGCAAGCATGTTTTAAAGGACTTGAAAGCTATTTTGGTACTACTACCATTAAGTTTTGAAGTGAAACGTCTTTTTATCTAGTTTTGTCTGTTGCATATAATCAGGTTCCAGTGTGTCTGTTCCTTAAACTAATGAAGGCCGTTTACACTAGGTGAAGAACAAATGCAGCATTGCCAGCATGAATAAGTTTCAAAATGTTTTGTTGTTTCAAGAGATATTCCATTTATGAAAGTAAACTGTGCATTTCATCCATGACTATAGTATATTAATTTAGTTCCAGGCCCACTGTTTAAATTACTGTTACAATTTAAACCACAGAAGGACCTACAGGGCAAGATGAAAGTCACTGATGTAATCTAGTGAGTAAGATGACTTGTATTACATTGATGCTAAATCTGTCAAATATACTATTTAATTTATGATTTTTACGATCCTTATTTACGTAAGGTTTCATGGGAAATGTAATTATTTAATACTCTTCTAACAATGTAGCCACAGCACTACACACCGTCCTCACTCACTTGGCAAAGAGGGATGTTTATGTTAGAATGCTGTTCTTGGACTACAGTTCAGCATTGAACACCAGAATTCCCTCCAGTCTTAGCAAGAAGCTCAGAGACCGCGGTCTGCACATCGCCTTGTGTAGCTGGATCCTGGACTTCATCTGTTGGATTGCTGGCAGGTGGTAAGGATGGGCACCCTCATCTCTGCCCCTCTGACCCTCAACACAACAGCCCCTCAGGGCTGTGTCCTCAGCCCACTCCTCTCCTCTCTATGTACCCACGACTGTGTTGCTCCAATCTGCTGATCAAATTTGCAGATGACACGACTTTGATAGGCCTTATTTCTAACAATGATGCGACAACCTACAGAGGAGAAGTCAACGCCCTGACACAGTGGTGCCAAGAAAACAATTTCTCCCTCAATGTTAAAAAAAAACGAAGGAGTTGATCCTGGATTACAGGAGGAACAGAGACAGGCTAGCCCCTATTAACATCAACGGGACTGCAGTTGGGAAGATGAGTACTTTCAAGTTCTTTGGTGTACATATCACCGAGGATCTCACCTGGACCATACATATTCGCTGAAAATTGCACAACAATGCCTTTCTTACTTCAACTGCTGAAGGGGTTTGGCAAGTTCCCCAAATCCTCAGGACTTTCTACAGGGGCACCAGCGAGAGCATCCTGACTGGCTGTGTCTCTGCCTGATATGGGAACTGTACTGCCCTCAATCACTGGGCACTGTAGGAAGTGGTGCGGACAGCCCAACACATCTGCGGATGTGAACTTTCCTCTATTCAGGACATTTACAGCAGCAGGTGCATATTAAAAGGCTGGAGGATAGTCAGAGACTGCAGACACCCAAACCACAAATTGTTTCAGCTACTTCCAACTGGCAAATGGTGCCATAGCATTAGGGTCAAGACCAACAGGCTCTGGGACAGCTTCTTTCAGCAGGCTATCAGATTGATCAATACACATTGATCTGATTGCATGTCTGACTGTACATACATGTAAACAAAACAATGATGTATACAATATTAGTGCTGGGGCAATATCCTCCCACATTTCCCTTCCTTATGGCTTGTAGATAGTGACAGAGACGCAACATAAAGATTTTTACTCCCTCATGTTGTAAGATTATAACTCTAAACAACATACTATTTCAACATATAGTTTTGTAAGTTATCTCTAACTGTAAAGGTGTGCACTAGGTTTGCATTTGTAATGCACTCTGTGACAAGCTACTTATTCTTACATCTGTCAGGATTTTTTTGTAGTCGTATCTAGCATAATTTATACCCTGGCTATACTGTGTGTGCCATGGCAATTAGTTTAAACCTAAACTATTTAAACAATTTCTTGCTTTGGCACTGGAACACAAGCTGTCACAATTATCAAACCTGCTGTGTTAATACTGGTTAAAATCCACTCTCCACACTCCCAATGCCTGTACTGCACTCAGTCAACAAACACTTATTGATGAGGTGGGAAACTGTAGGGAACAAGACTCTGACTAACATGTAGTGTTTCTTTCTATTTTTTTCTTCTGTTGCACTAATGTGGGGGATTTCTAGTGCGCCAGATAGTGTATGCTAGATGGACGCTCAACTTTGGTAACTGGCTGCCTGCTGTTGTCTCCAGTTCCTCCTTAACTGATACTGACTGGCTCATCTGACAACCATTTCAGTTTTGAAATCTGTTACAATATTAAGATAGCTCGAAGGCAGCCTTCTCGGGATCTATATAAACAGTTGTGCCATGAGGCGACAAATACCTGAGTCACGGAAAATATTTTTTAATGCTGTTTTATGACCTTGCAATTTGATTTGAGTGATTGCATTTGAAATTTAGCTTTGTGTAATTTCCCGTATGTTCCCAAAGCACACTTCCTGCATGGGCTCAGGAACTCCTTCAAGCCATTAATAAGCAATAGGGTAACCTTGGCACAGGCCCACCTACGGCAAGACCAGAAGAAGAACAAAAACCAGGAAACATGAGCAGCGTTCAGGCTTGCACCTGCAAACCAGCTAACCATCTGCTGATGAAATTAAGTCAGTCAGTGCAGTTGCAGATGAGTTCCACAGGGCACAAGTAATTTTTCTTTCTTGACTTAGCTTCTTCCATCATCCTCTGCCGTTTGCTTTTACTGATAAGCATATAGAGCAGACATTGTTTTGCAGTAGGTCTCACCCACATTATTTATTGAACCGAGTCCACAATAGGCACAGATTTAATTTTCTTCTTTTTGGATTCATGGAGCAATGGTAACATGCCAGACACTTCCAAAGGATGGATCTCAATACCTTTTCCCTAACCTTTGTATTTGGAAAGATGAGTAACTGAGGGAGTAGGAAAATCAACCCTTTGTTATTTCAAACAGTTGTTTAACTCTGACTATTAAATTGGTGGAAGCTTTCATGTTTCAGCATAGAACACTAAAATTGGAACCACTTTTATTTAAAACTTTATAAAAACAAAATATGCAATTATATTTACCTAGTTATCAATGAAGACTTGTCATTCATCACTTTATTTATTCTACATTGAATATATTAATTTTATTTGAGCTAAATGTTTCAATAAATCAGGAAAATACTGTACACAAAATTTAAGACAACAAATCTGCATCCCAATTCACTGTTGCCTTGGTTCCTATAGTATATCACATTAATATTTGAAATACAAATACATGGCTTATTTATAGTTTAATAATTTTTGATTGCCATGAATTGATAATGAATGTAACATGGATCTTCCACTGCCCTGAGATCACAGAAAGCTTGCCTTGGGACATTCTTTCCAGCCTGTCCTGAATGCAGCCATTTGATATGAACCTCCCACTATGTCACTGAGGCAGAGTGCACTCTAGGGGCCCTCTCAATGTGAGCAGTTAGTTGTACTCACAGAATGAGTTTGATAGTCAATGAGGCTTATGGGATATCTCTGTGCTATTGTTGTTATTGAATGCATATAAATACTTCTAATGTTTACCATCAATATGACTTATGACTTGTTAAGAATACAGCTGAAATGATTTTAAAAATATTAAAAGGCTATGAACCACACATACTTGAAAACAAGTAACAGAATCTAAAACAATTTCAAAAAAAAAAGTTCCATTTATTTTCTTTTTGGCAGCCTATAACATTCAATTACATGATCATGACAATTATTGGATCTAACCAGACCCAGCCTTGGTACAGGGGTTCCAGCCAGAGACCTTGGATAACAGCAGAAGTTTGCATTCACTTGTTGCACTTCAAGCCCAGGGGGAAAGGATAAATTATTAAAATATAAGTTTTATATTAATTTAGATATGTCTTCCCTTGTTCAACACCTGCCACTCTTTCCTACACATCCAACTCTTCCTATCCTATTAAACCAGCATCCATGTTCTGGCCTGTCCTACTTTAACACCCTCTAGTGCAGCCTTGATTTTTATTCCCGTTTCAGTGCAACTCACCATCTGCTTGTACAGTTTATTTTTGACGTGTGATAAACTATAATAATGAAATGCAGCCAACACAGTTTAAAATGTAAATAAATTACAACTAATTTTAAATGCATTAAGCTCAAATGTAGCTGGTGATACCCTCAGCAAGAATTTTATGCCAGACCATTTATTTTAGGATCACTGATGATAACATTAAGTCATTAACAGAAAGGATATGTCTTTTCATCTACTGGTTTACCAGTACATATACTACATAACTCGCCACTCCCCGCTAAACATCGACAGCTCCTCGGTGGAGATAATTAAGAGTACCAAATTTCTTGGTGTTCACCTGACAGAGAATCTCACCTGGTCCCTCAACACCAGCTCCATAGCAAAGTGAGCCCAGCAGTATCTCTACTTTCTATGAAGGCTGAGGAAAGTCCATCTCCCACCTCCCATCCTCACCACATTCTACAAGGGTTGTATTGAGAGCATCCTGAGCAGATGCATCACTGCCTGGTTCAGAAATTGCACCATCTCGGATCGCAAGACCCTGCAGTAGATAGTGAGGTCAGCTGAGAAGATGATCGGAGTCTCCCTTCCCGCCATCACAAACATTTACACCACACGCTGCATCCACAAAGGAAACTGCATTATGAAGGACCCCACACACCCCTCATACAAACTCTTCTCCCTCCTGTTGTCTGGGAAAATGCACCGAAGCATTTGGGCTCTCCCGACCAGTCTATGTAACAGTTTCTTCCCCCAAGCTATCAGACTCCTCAGTATCCAGAGCCTGGACTGACACCTTACTGCCCTATTGTCTTGTTTATTATTTATTGTATTGTCTGCACTGTTTTGTGCACTTCATGCAGTCCTGGGTAGGCCTGTAGTCTAGTGTAGTTGTTTTTTTTCTCTGTGTTGTTTTTTATGTAGTTCAGTCTAGTTTTTGTACTGTGCCATGTAACACCATGGTCCTGAAAAACATTGTCTCATTTTTACTATGTACTGTACATAGCAGTTATGGTTGAAATGGCAATAAAAGTGATTTGACTTGAATTGACTTGACTTAACATAATTTTGGCCAAATAATTTTTCACCCTACAACACTTTACACTGCAGTCTGGACCATTCAAAGGGAGCAAGACAATCTTCACATACAGCACCAAATATCTGCAATTTTCCCATGGTATTGAATATATTTTTAAGTTTAATTTTTAGGTATTTGAGCTTCTCTAGAAAGACAGTGCTATAATTCACTGCCAGACTGAAGATAAATTTTGTAGATCACTTTTACAGTGCTGAGAAGGGTATTGGGGGAGTCCCTCCACAGTTGTGGTGAGGAAAATAAGTCCTATCATTTGAAGGAGTATACAAGAGAGCTTATTTTTAACAAGGTTAAACTAATTTGAACATCTCAGTGTGATGTACTTTTGTGGTTTTTGTATCTTTTACTAACAGGCCTGGTTGGAAGCTTTTAGTTTTTCAGTCTTTGACTCAAAGTTCATGAAAAACAAATTGATTTCTCTAATTCTTGTTCTGTGGGAGAAATTTGCTATCTGCAGAATAGCTTTTGGGAAATGAAAAATGTACTTGTGTTCACGTTGCACATTTGTCAGCCTTGGAGAAACTTAAGGTGGAAAATCTGTATTTCAATGGCAAATGCAAGGAGGCTCAGGACTTTGCCATGGGTATAGCCTGACATTTGGGTGAATTTTCAGGCATGTTCCATTGCTGAAGGCAATTGATGGAATCACAACCATTTGTTGAGGTGCTAAGCACTGTTCTTGATTACCTAATTGAGTGGCAGGTTAAAGCTGGCACGTAATTGGTGAGGAATAAAACCAGAAATGCTGCAAGCACAAAGCAGTGGAAAGAGAAACAGAGAGGATGTTTCAGGTTGAAAAATCTTTAGATTTCCACCTTCTGCAGTTTCACGATTTTCATTTAAAGAACATCAGTTTAAAGTGAGAGGAGGAAAGTTTGGAGGAATGTCAGTGGTAGGTTTTTTTACACAGAGTGGTGGGTGCGTGGAACACACTGCTGCAGGTGGTGGTAGAGACTGATACCATAGGGGCAGTTAAGAGGCTCTTCAACAGGCACAAGGATATAGATAAAATGGAGAGTTATAGGCTGTGTAAGAGGAAAGTGTAAGATTGCTAGTGGTCTGGGATTAGATAGTGTAGGATAGTGTGAGGCACCAACATAGCATAGTGATTAGTGCAGCACTATTACAGCTCAGGGCATTAGAGTCCAGAGTTCAATTCCGGTGTCCTCTGTAAGAAAGTCTGCGCATTCTTCTTGTGACCGCGTGAACTTCCTCTGGATGCTCCAGTTTCCTCCCACAGTCCTAAGATGTACCAGTTAGTAGGTTAATTGGTCATTGTAAATTGTCTTGTGATTAAGCTGGGGTTAAATAGTGGGCTGCTGGGTGGTGCGTTTCGTTGGGCCGGAAGGGCTGTTCCATGTTGTATCTCTAAATTTAAAAGGATAAAAATATATAGATTGGCTCAACATCATGGCCAAAAGGCCTGTACTTTGCTGTAGCTTTCTACATTCTGTATTAACTAGAGAACTGCTTCTGTAGTTTTTAGAACAATATACGGTATATTACCAGCTTCTGCAGAGAAGGGATAAAAAGAGATAATTAAGGTATTCTCTACTACTCAGTGGTACTAAATATCTTTAATGGTAGTAATAGAACATTGTACGATGCCTTCAAATTTCTAAACTCATTCAGTATGACTTAATGGAAATGAATATTTAATCATTAATAATCTGAGATGATCCTGACAAAGTGTTAACATTAGATTATGTCACCTACTTATGCTTGGTGCAATTCTTAAAAGAAAATCAGTTCTCCTGCATGTAAATATAATGTTGATACTTCTTAAGAGAAGCAGAAATAAGTATTTGATCTACAGCTATTCAGTTCCACCAATAAAATTTATTGCTTCAAAGTCAAATTGCTTCAACCAAAATATTTTGCAGCATTATTGTTATTGAATAGATAATATTGTTGGGTAATCTTAATGGTGGAAGTATGCATAATTCACTACCACTGACATTGAGTTGAGGTTTAATTTATGAGGCTGGTCTGAGTGATTATGTAATTACATAAAGTACATTTGCCACACTTTGTGTTCAGTGTTTGGAGTACAATAAATGAGTTCCTACAGTTTTTCACAAACATAAAATGCCTCACATTGTTTTATTTGTGAATTGGTGACACCACAATGCTCTAAAATGATTCCAGAGCTGTTGAGAATGTCGGTCAATGCAGTCACTTTGAAACTGTCTGACTTTTGGGAGCACAATGCCATTGCTTGGTTTGTACAAGCCAAGGCCCAATTCACGCTGTGATATATCACTGTCAACAATACCAAACAATGTCAGCAAAGCTCCCAACATAAGGATGCCCATGGCTACGAAACAGATGATGCCAGGCCTGTGTTTTTACCACATTCAAGTCAAGTCAAGTCACTTTTTATTGGCATTTTGACCATAACTGCTGGTACAGTACACAGTAAAAACGAGACAATGTTTTTCAGGACCATGGTGCTACATGAAACAGTGCAAAAACTACACTGAATTACGTGAAAACAACACAGAAAAAAAACTACACTAGAATATAGACCTACCCAGGACTGCATAAAGTGCACAAAACAGTGCAGGCATTACAATAAATAATAGACAAGACAATAGGCACAGTAAAGGGCAGTAAGTTGGTGTCAGTCCAGACTCTGGGTATTGAGGAGTCTGATAGCTTGGGGGAAGAAACTGTTACATAGTCTGGTCGTGAGAGCCCGAATGCTCCGGTGCCTTTTCCCAGACAACAGGAGGGAGAAGAGTTTGTATGAGGGGTGCGTGGGGTCCTTCATAATGCCGTTTGCCTTGCACATGCAGTGTGTGGTGTAAATGTCCGTAATGGCGGGAAGAGAGACCCCGATGATATTCTCAGCTCACCTCACCATCCGCTGCAGGGTCTTGCGATCCGAGATGGTGCAATTTCCGAACCAGGCAGTGATGCAGCTGCACAGGATGCTCTCAATACAACCCCTGTAGAATGTGATGAGGATGGGGGGGGCGGGTGGAGAGATGGACTTTCCTCAGCCTTCACAGAAAGTAGAGACACTGCTGGGCCTTCTTTGCTATGGAGCTGGTGTGAGGAACCAGGTGAGATTCTCCGCCAGGTAAACACCAAGAAATCTGGTGCTCTTAATGCTCTCTACCGAGGAGCCGTCAATGTTCAGCGGGGAGTGCCCTCTGGAAGTCAACAACCATCTCTTTTGTTTTGCTCACATTCAGAGACAGGTTGTTGGCTCTGCACCAGTCCATTAGCTGCTGCACCTCCTCTCTGTAAGCTGACTCATCGTTCTTGCTGATGAGACCCACCACGATCGTGTCATTGGCAAACTTGATGACGTGGTTCAAGCTGTGTGTTGCAGCACAGTCATGGGTCAGCAGAGTGAACAGCAATGGACTGAGCACACAGCCCTGGGGGCTGTGCACTTTGGTACAAATGCTAGGAAGTACCAACTGCCTTGTAGCTTGATGTTCCAATGCCAATACATTGGAACATCAGAGGTCCGTGAACACCATGGGTTTCAGCTTCCAGGGTCATCTGCTGTTCATTACAGACACCCTTTCAGGGCGATGCTTCCTGTGTGACATGGGTGCTCAGGTGAGTGTGCTAGCAGCATCTCCTATTGATGAGAAGGCAAAGAGCAACAAAACCTCACTGGAGGCAGGCAACAGCCGCAGGATCCAGACTTAAGGGTCAGCACGAGAGACGTTCCCCTTCAGCGGGCCACATTTCACGTGTGATTTCATCCTGGCTAAAGTGGCTAGACCTCTGCTCAGTGGAGATTTCCTGTGTGCCCAAGGACTGTTAGTCGAACTTGAAAACTGCCAGCTTTTGGATGTCAAGGACTTTGGGTCATTATCCTGCTCCCTCGTAAGTTCCCCACAATGACTCTGTATGCACCACCTCATGTGAGTTTACTCAACTGCTGGGTGAATTCCTAGATCTCACCAAGCCCACATTCTCCACTAGAGTTGAAAAGCGTGATATCGGGTACCACATTCCCACAACTGGCTTGTCTGTCCATGCCCACGCATATAGACTGGACCCAGAAAAGCTGGCAACTGCAAAGGCTGAGTTTGCCAACGTGGAAAGATTAGGCATTGTATGTTGGTGGAATAGCATTTTAATGAGGTCACCACCCCCACTTGTTACGTAGTCCCACATATCTAAGACTTTTCGGTACGTTTAGCCGGAAAGTTAATTTTTTTCCAAAGCAGATCTACAGTAGTTAGGGCTACCAGCAGGTGCCTGTGAGCTGGGAGGACACACCCAAAATGGCTGTGATAACCTCATTTGGCCTCTTTGAGTTTCTGCGCATGCCATTTGGGCTGACAAATGCAGCACTGTATTAAAAGACTTACATTTTCTTTTTATTTACCTGGATGGCATACTTGTCACCAGTGCATCCAAACCCAAACATGTATCTCACCTCTGCACACTTTCAAGCACTTCAGCCAACTCAGGTTGATTATTAACCCTGCTAAATGCCAATTTGTTATGGTCCTGATCGTTAATTCCCTATCTTGCGCCTAATTTACTTTGATTATGCCTTTATTCCAACCATTTAATTTCCCATTTACTGCTAATTCCCTTTGATGACGGCACACTTGGTTCCTATAAAGAACTCCGGCATCATACCACTAGTTGCCAGCTCGTTGGTCTTTTTCCTGTGTGATAACTACGTTTCTTAGCTTCTTAGAAGCCAAGTTTGTTCTAGGTTTTGAGGTTTACCCATGAAGTTCCGAGTCAAGGCTCTGAGTCAAGGCTGCAAGTTAGTAACCAGGTGGACCTTGCATCCACCAATCTTAACCCATCCTCTCCTGGAACTCAGTCAGACCAGTCCAGATAGTCTGTAGTGGCAACCCCCTACGTGTCAGCAACACCCCCACCAAGAGAGCCGCACATACCTGAACATGAACACTACGCTGAGATTTGGGGAAGTGCCTGGCCTACCTTCTGCAATGCTCCTTGGTGTTCGATCAGCAGTCATCCACATACCTCACGGACAAATCAAAGGTAGCTTACCTCATGGGGTTGTTACGGGGAAGTGCCTTAGCATGGGCTACAGCTGTTTGGGATAATCAGCCGGATATCTGCTCTTCATTCCCCACCTCTATCACAGAGATGAGAAAGATCTTTGACCACCCCATCCGTGGCAAACATTCCGCTAAGTGTCTACTCACCCTCCATCAGGGCTCCCACATTGTCGCTGAGTATTCTGTGGAGTTCTGGATGTTAGCGGCCGATTCAGGGTGGAATGATGAGGCACTCCAAGTGGTATTCCAGAATGACCTCACCGACATGGTGAAAAACGAGTTGGCGGCAAGGGATGACACCGACAGCCTGGATTCATTAATCTCCCTAGCCACCCGGTTGGACAATTGTCTTCAAGAACGCCATAGGGAGAGAACTGGTTGTCCACCGCCTTTGGCCACTCCACGGCACCCTGTACCATCTCCCACCAGCACCAGCTTCTCTTCTCCTCCTGCTCCTGGAATATCTCCCAGCCCGGCCATTTCCACTGCCCTAGGAGGGGAATCAATGCAGCTGGAGCACCCACAAAGTGGCTCCAGAGATTAAGAGCAGGGGAGTGTCTCTATTGCGGCCAGTCCAGCCACTTCCATGCTACCTGTTCCCTCAGCCTAAAGAGAGGGCTCGCCAGTTGAAAGGGGGACCCTGGTGAGCCAGACAACATTCCCTTCCATTCCCAGAACTCGGATGCAGATCCCAGCAACTTCATGTTACAACAAACAATCCCTGCTTCTGTCTGCTCTAGTGGACTCCGGTGCTGAGGGCAATCTTCTGGATAAAGACATGGCTTCAGGGCAGAATGCCTCAGGAGCCGTTGAACACCCTCTCTAAGCCTGGGCACTAGACAGCAGACTTCTGGCCCGGGTTACACCACCCCTCTCTCTAACTCTCTCCGGGAACCATCGGGAGCAGGTACAATTTAACTTAATTTCCTCCCTGCTGCTCCTATCATTCTTGGGTACCCCTGGTTAAGCCACCACAATCCCCATTTTGATTGGTCCACTGGGAAGATAGCCAGCTGGAGTCCATTCTGTCACTCCACTTGTCTTCAATCAGCCCTTTCCACTGTGAAAGTCATCGCGAAAGTCTGCCACTGAAATCCCTGACTTATCCAAGGTTCCTGCAGAGTACCACGATCTGGGAAAGGTGTTCAGCAAGCAATGAGCTCTTTCCCTGCCTCCACGCCGCCTTTATGATTGTGCTATTGACCTTCTCCCCAGAGCTCCTCTACCCACCAGTCAGCTGTATAATTTGTCCCGGCCAGAAAGGGAAGCAATGGAGGCTTATTTAAATTAATCTCTCACAGCGGGCATTATCCAACCCTTATCCTCTCCTGTCGGCATAGGTTTCTTCTTTGTGGGGAAGAAGGACGGCTCACTACGCCTCTGCATTGACTACTGAGGCCTACAGAGCATAACTGTAAAGAACAAATATCCACTACCCCTTATCAACTCTGCTTTCGAACCACTTCACAGAGCCACCATATTGTCCAAGTTGGACCTACGAAGTGCCTACTATCTGGTCAGAATAAGGGAGGGAGATGAGTGGAAAACAGCGTTTAACACCCCTCTTGGTCACTTCGAATACTTGGTCATGCCATTCAGACTCACCAATGCCCCCGCTGTTTTCCAAGCCCTGATAAACGATGTCCTGAGAGGCTTTATTAACCACTTCATGTTTGTCTATTTGGAAGACTTCTTAATCTTCTCCAGCAATCTTCAGGAACACATCCACCATGTCCGTCAGGTTCTGCAGAGGCTTTGGGAGAACAAATTATTTGTAAAAGACAAGAAGAGTGAATTCACGCTCCTTTAGTCAGTTTTTTAGGGTACATCGTCGAGAGCGGGCAAGTGAAGGTGGATCCCAAAAAGATCCAGGCGGTGGTGGAGTGGCCTACTCAAGCAACTCTAGTGATTTCTGGGGTTCGCAAACTTTTATCGCTGTTTCATCAGGGATTACAGCTGGGTGGCAGTGTCCCTTACTCAACGCACCTCTCCTAAGACCCCTTTTCACTGGGACCCTGAAGCGGACACTGCCTTCTTGGAGCTGAAGAGGCATTTCACTTCCACTCCCATCCTGGTCCAACCAGACCCCTCTTGTCAATTCATTGTGGAGGTTGATGCCTCCAACTCAAGGGTGGGAACAGTCCTCTCCCAACATTCAGGCCCTGACCAAAAACTTCATCCCTGTGCCTTCTTTTCTCACTGGCTGTCCACCGCCGAACGAAATTATGACATAGGGAACTGGGAGATACTGGCAGCCAAACTTGCTTTGGAGGAGTGGAGGTACTGGCTGGAGGGAACGGAATATCCGTTTATCGTCTGGACCGATCACAAGAACCTTGCGTACATCCAAACAGCCAAATGCCTGAATTCTCACCAAGCCCGTTGGGCATTATTTTTTGGCCACTTCAGATTTACACTCACCTATTATCCGGGGTCCAAGAACGGGAAGCCCGATGATCTCTCCCGTCAATACACTTCTGAGGAGGGCCTTCCCAACCCCGAGACCATCTTTCCACCATCCTGTGTGGTGGCTGCCCTCACCTGGGAGATCGAGGCCATAGTCAAAGAATCTCAATGTACTCAACCAGATCCGGGCAATGGACCCTCCAATCACCTCTTCTGTGCCTGATTCTGTTCGATCTCAGGTTCTCCAGTGGGGGCACACGTCTTATTTCGCCTGCCACCCGAGATCAGTCTGACTTTGTCCCTCCTGAAAAGACATTTCTGGTGTCCCTCCATGGACGTTGACACCCGTTCCTCTGTCTCTGCCTATTCTGTTTGTGCCCGTGGAAAAGCCTCCCACCAACCACCTGCTGGGTTGCTTCGTCCCCTGCCTGTTCCTAGCCAACCTTGGTCTCACATTGTGCTGGATTTCATTACGGGACTAACCCCTTCACATGGGAACACTGCCGTACTCACCGTGGTGAACTGCTTCTCCAAAGCTGTGCACCTCGTAGCCCTTCCCAAACCCCCTACAGCTCGTGAAACAGCTGACCTTCCCATCCATCACGTCTTCCGCCTTCACGGGATTCCCTCTGACATTATTTCTGACCAGGGACCCCAATTCATCTCTCAAGTTTAGAGATCTTTTTATCAAGCCCTTGGAGCCTCAGGAAGTCTGTCATCCAGCTTTCATCCGCAGACGAGCTAACCAGGACGTGGAAGGAGAACTGTGCTGCATAACCGCCAACAACCAGTCTGGCTGGAGCACCCATCTCGCTTGGGTAGAGTACGCCCACAACTCCCTGGTCAGCACTGCCACCAGAATGTCTCCCTTCGAATGCTCCCACGGTTACCAACCCCCTCTGTTCTCCACTCATGAAGATGACATTGCTGTGCCTTCTGTTCAGGCCCATCTCCACCAGTGCCTCAAGATCTGGAAAGACACACCTGCGGCCCTGCTCTGCTCAGCCAGCCGCAACCAGAAGATTGCCGATCACCATCGGACTCCTGCACCTGATTATAGGCCTGGGCAAAAGGTTTGGCTCTCCTCTAAAGACATCCCCCTCAAGAACAAGCTCAAGAAACTTGTCCCCCGTTACCTAGGACCATTCGAGATTGAGAGCATTATCAACCCCTCGGCGGTCCGACTCAAACTACCCAAATCTATGCACATCCATCCAACATTCCACGTTTCCCAATTGAAGCTGGTATCTGTCAGCCCTTTTGCCCTCCTGCCAAACCCCCTCCACCTGCCCGGATCATTGACGACCACCCAGCGTACACCGTCCTGCGATTACTGAATGTGCGCCATCGGGGCATGGGCCTCCAATACCTGGTCGATTGGGAAGGATACGGCCAGGAGGAACGTTCCTGGATTCCCCGCTCCTTCATCTTGGACCTTTCCCTCATCCGTGATTTCCATCGGGACCATCTGGACAATCCTGGTACCGATCGTTATTCCCTATCTTGCTCCTTATTTACTTTGATTATGCCTTGATTCCAACCGTTTAATTTCTCATTTACTGCTAATTCCCTTTGATGACGGCACACCTTCTTTCTATCAAGAACTGCAGTATAAGAACACTGACGTCACACCACTAGTTGCCAGTTTGTTGGTCTTTTTCCCATGTGATAACTACGTTTCCCAACTGCTTAGAACTGCTTGTTCTAAGTTTTGAGGTTTACCCATGAAGTTCTGTGTCAAAGCTCCATGTCAAGATCCCTCCTGTTTGCTGTTCAACATTCAAGTCCAATTAACAATCCTAGCTCAATCTCCGTGCCTGTGTCCTGAACTTGGGTTCGCTTCAGTCACTCATGGCAACAAGTTTGGGTTGTCAACCATTGACTTTCTAGGCCATCACATCTCTGCAGAAGGTGCTAGACTCCTCCCATCTAAATTAGCTGCTATTAAGAATTTCCTATCACCCAGCACTACTAAAAATCTACAGGAGTTTTTAGGTATGGTGAATTTCTGTCGCAGCTTCATTCCGCAAGTTGCTGAAATTTTACTTTCCTTGTATGGTGCACTTAAAGGCAATACCCCTAATCACGTGCTTGACTGGTCAGTGGACATGACCAGGGCATTTGGTGATATCAAACAAGCTCTTTCTAGCATGGCCCTACTGGTGCAGCTGCTCCCCAGTGCACCCAGAGCCATTACTATTGATGCTTCAGACTGTGCTGTGGGTGCTGTGCACGAACAATTGGTCAGAGGAGTGTGGAAGCTACTCACCTTCGTCAGTCCGCAGTTCCATTCCCCCAAAAGCAAATACAGCAGGTTTGACTGTGAGCTTCTCAGTCTCTATCTGTATGTCTGTTATTTTTGTTTTCTTCTAAAGGGTCACTAGTTCACAGCATTCATTGACCGCAAACACCTCGTACATGCGATGGCCAAAATATCAGATCCTTGGTCTGCATGGCAGCAACGCTAACTGGCCTACATATCAGAGTTCACAACTGATAAACAACATATCAAGTGGAGAAATAATGCCATGGCTGATTGCCTCTCACGGACAGCCATCGAGTCCATACACATAGGGGTGGACAATGCTGGCATTGCAGCCAACTAAGCTACTGACCCAAAGGCCCAGGCTTACCAAAAAGTAGTCACAGGCCTATGGTTGGCTCACATTAAGTTTGGGGAAGCTGGAATTTCTCTCCACACATCCAGGCTGAAAGGCCTCACAGAAAAGTTTGTGTGGCATGGCCTTAGTAAGGATGTGCGTGATTAAACTACAGCCTATGTGAAGTTCCAGCGGGCAAAAATTAACCGTCATGATCAGGCACCATTGGCACCTCTAGAGGGCTCTGAGCGATGGTTTGACCATGTCAATGTGGACCTTTTTGGTCTTCTTTCCCCTCCCATGGTTTCAAGCATCTCCTTACCATGGTGGACTGTACCACCAGGTGGCCAGAGGACACCCCTCTAGCATCAACAATGGCTGCAGATGTGGGTCAGGTGTTCATAAGCACCTGATTGGCCGGTTTGGCACCCCATCTGATATTTCCTCTGACTGCAGTCCCCACTATCTGACTTCTGGGCAGTGATGGCCCAGAATCTCAACGTTAGGCTACATCACACCACTGCATATCACCCGCAGTCCAATGGCTTGGGTGAGCATTTGAAGGCTGCTCTAAGGGTTTCCTCGTCAGATAAGAGTTGGCATGATTGCCTCCCATGAGTCCTGTTAGAGCTCAAAACAGCTCCAAAAGTGGACCTGTGGATGGCTGTGGCTGAGCTGGTCTACAGGCAGCTTTTACGAGCGCCAGGTGGTTTTAGTCCTGACACCACGACTACTCAACAGTGTCCCACTCTCCTCGGTAAATTCAATTCCTTTTCACCTATTCCTACATCCCATTATAATGTACAGCACTCTTGGGTTTCTGATTATCTACATTCTGCCTCATTCAGGATCGAAAGACGTCCATTTAGAACAGGGATGCGGAGAAATTACTCCAGTCAGAGGGTGGTAAATCTGCGGAATTAGTTGCCATGAGTGGCTGTGGAGGCCAGGTCATTGGGTGTATTTAAGACAGATAGATAGGTTCTTGATTAGGCAGGGCATCAAAGGGTGTGGGGAGAAGACAGAGGAGTGGGGATGACTGGAAGAATTAGATTAGTCCATGATTGAATGGCAGAGCAGACTCAATGGGCTGAATGTCCTACTTCTGCTCCTATGTTTTATGATTATTTTGGAACTGAGAGAAAAGGGTTTTGGAAGGAGTAAACTTGAATGCATTTCAGTAGATTGCCTTAAAATGGCCCACCAAGAAGTGGAGGATAGCACTACCATGCCACAGCCATCATGACATGAGCATGAGTGTGTCAACCAACCTCTGGGTGAGCTAGAGGCCTCTGCTGTTTCTCCACCCCTGGAACATTGGACTGAAACCAGGCAGCTTGACCGAGCTCCGGACAGGCTCAAAATGCCGTTTTAGTGAATTCTGGGAGTGGGATGGTACTGTGTAGAGTAATATAATTGGTGGAAATGTACATAGTTCACAACTGCCGACATTGAGTTGGGGTTCACTTTAAGAGGCAGGTCTGACGTGATGACATAATTATGTAAAGAACTTTTACCGCACTTTGTGTTCAGTGTTTGCAGTACAATAAATGAGTTGCTACAGTTTTTCTTAAACATAAAATGCAATGGTAATTTTTTGGTGAAAATCTACAATATATATGAACTTTTGAATATTCTTGCCTGAAATATTAAATCCAAAATCTTCATACAGTCCAAAGTGAGTAAACAAAATTGACTAAAGATTGCGTTTTAAGGTAGTATCCTTCATTCTTACCTTTCACTTAATATCACCTATTTCCATTCCAGCTTAATAATTTAAGTTTGGAACAAAATTTGGATTATGAAAAGGAGTATAATTCCTCACACACAGATTTAGAACTTGATTTCACTTTTGAGATAATTGAGTGAGTGGAGACGAAGTATTGATTTTAAATGCTATTTATAAAAATAAAGCTTATTTTTAGTATATGAGGGGCCTGTTGATTGAAGTCTACTGTGGTGTTTGTTTTCAAGGTCAAAATGGATGTAAATGAATAGTCTTAATTCCATTCTTCCTGAATAAACCGTGCAAACAGATCATTATTTGTGGGCGTTGAGCAGTGATCTCATTCGTCATGGCCTCATTTACAGAGTGTCAAAAATGAAGAAGAGGAAGGGACAAATGAGGCATCAATAGCCACGCTTGCCTTATCTGCGGCTCACTGATCATGCTGGTATAATGGAAAAGGCCCAATTAACTCTTTTCCCTGCCTCCCTCTTCCTGTTATTGAGTGCTTAAAGCATTGCTTTCTCAATGTAAAGCCAAAGCATGTGGGAGTCATGAGAGGCAGGTTATTCCTTCATCTTTACAATTAATTTTACTTCTCTATCTGCATTCTTCGTCTTAAAAAGGATATGTAATTTATGATTGTGCATCCTAATTTAATAATTGAAAAATTACAAATAAAATGTCAGAATGACAAGGATTTTGTAAACTTTAAAACTTTTTAAAATTTATGATGCTAGTAATAATTTTGATTATTTATACTTCATTAATATTCACTGTATTCTATTTGTAATTTATATCTTGAGCCTTTACATTTGTATTGTACATTTGAACTGGGGAGCAATACTTTTAGAAGGAAATGTCTAAGAAGATAGCTATAGAATTAAGAAGGAATACAATTACATCAAACTTATTACAACATAAGGCCACCCATAAACATAACAGCCAATTAGATACTTATGATTAGTCATGTAACATGCAAAATGCAGTAGGCAGATTACACGCTGAGCTCCCACAATGAGAGCAATAACTCCATAATTTTGTTTTTCTTCATAAAATTTGAATACCTCTGGCACTGTGAGCATTAATTGTCCATTTTTAATTGCCTCTGAACTGAGGCTGCAGTTAAGAATCAACTTCATTAGTGGTTCTGGAATTTAGGAAAGGACAAGAGAATTCCTTCCAGAAAAACCACCAAGGAGCAGATGGGTTTTTACTGATGATACAGGATAATTTTATAGTTTCCTTTACTTTCCAGGACTTTCTTCAAAATGCAGATTTTACTTGATTGCTTGAATTTGCACATCTTGCTTTGGAAGACACTGGTTGATAAGTGATCTATGAAGAGAAACAAGGCGATAGTGGATGTTAGACCACAGGAAAATGATGATGGAGAGGTGGTAATAGGGGACAGAGAAATTGTGGATGAACTTAATAAATATTCTGCGTCAGTCTTCACTATGAAAGACACCAGTAGCATGCAGAAATTCGAGGGTCAGGAGGCAGCAGTGAGTGTGGATACTATTACTAAGGAGGTTCTTGGGAAGCTGAGAGATCTGAAGGTAGATAAGTCACCTGGAACAGATAGACTACACCCCTGCATTCTGAAAGAGATAGCTAAAGAGCCCTTGGAGGCATTAGCAGTGATCTTTCAAGAATTTTGATATTCTGGAATTGTTCCAGAGAAATGAGGAATGGAAAATCTCAATGTCACGTCACTCTTTAAGAATGTAGGAAGACAAAAAAACAGGAAATATAGGTCACTTAGCCTGACTTCAATGGTTGGGAAATTGTTGGAGTCCATCATTAAAGATGAAGTTTTGGGATACTTGGAGGCACATAATAAAATATGCCAGAGTCAGCATGTTTTCCTTAAGGGGAAATCTTGTCTGACAAATCTGTTGGAATTCTTTAAAAAAGTAACAGGCAGGATAGACAAAGAAGAATCAGTAGATGTCATGTACTTGGATCTTCAAAAGGCCTTTGACAAGGTGCTGCACATGAGACTCCATAGTATTACAGGAAAGATACAAGACAGAATAGAAGAGTGGCTGACTGACAGGAGGCCGAGAGTGGGAATAAAGGGGGCTTTTCTCTAGTTGGCTGCTGGTGATTACTGGTTTTCCGCAGAGGTCAGTTGGGACTGCTACTTTTCACATCATATGTCAATGATTTGAATGATGGAATTGATGGCTTTATGGTCAAGCTTGCAGATGATACAAAAATAGGTGGAAGGGCAGGTAGTGTTGAGGAAACAGGGAATCTGCAGAAGGACTTATACACATTAGGAGAAAAGGCAAATTAGTGGTAGATGAAATATAGTGTAGAAAAGTGTATGGCCATGCACTTTGGTAGAAGGAATAAAGGCAGAGACTATTTTCTAAACAGGGAATTTTTTTTTTTAAACGAGGAGCAAAGAATCCAGCATCCACATTCTAGATTCCCTAAAGGTTAACTTGCAGATTGAGTTGGTATTTTTTTTAAGAAAGCAAGTACAGTGTTAGTATTGATTTTGAGAGGACTAGACAATAAAAGCAATGATATAATACTGAGGTTTTATAGCACATTGATCAGGCTGCACTTGGAGTATTATGAGTAGTTTTGGGCCCCATATCTAAGAAAATATGTGCTAGCATTGGAGAGGGTCCAGAGGAGTTTGATGAGAATGATCACAGGAATTAAAGGGTTAATATATGAGGAGTGTTTGATGGCTCTGGGCCTGTAATCACTGGAATTTAGAAGAATGAAGGGGTCTTATTAAAACCTATTGAATATTGAAAGTCTTCGATATAGCAGATGTGGGAGTCTGGGACCAGCTGACACAATTGCAGAACAAAGGGATGGCTCTTTAGAACAGAGAGGAGGAGGCATTTATTTAGATGGAAAGTGGTGAATCCATGGAATTTATTGCCACAGGCAGCTGTGGACACCAGGTTATAAGATATATTTAAGACAGAGGTTGATAGATTCTTGATTATTCAGGGCGTCAAAGGTTACAGGGAGAAGACAGGAGAATGAGGCTGAGAAGGATAATAAGTCAGCCATGATGGAATGGCAGAGTGGACCCAATGGGCTGAAGCATCTAATTCTGCTCGTATGTCTTATAGCCTTATGGAAAATTTTTTAAAAGCGTGACAGGTGGAGCTAGCTGAGTAGCAGGGAGGGCAGAGATAGAGAAAAAAGCTGGAAGTTGACAAGTGGAAAGAAGGGGCTGCAGGTCTGGAACCTGAAGGAAAGTGATCAGGGAGGGATGACTGGCAGGTGGAACCAGCTGGGGGAAGGGATAGGAGAACAAGAAGGTGCAGTGTGTGGGTGATAGGTGGGTGTGTGGGTGTGGGTGTGGGTGAACCAGATGGGAGAGGAATGAAACCGGAGCCAGGGGAGGGACCAGAGGAGAAAGGAGCATAGGTGTGTGGGTTACCTGAAGTTTGAAAATTCAACGTTCATACCATCGGATTATAGCCTGCCCAGGCAGATTATGAGATACTGATCTAGTTTCCATTTGGCATCAACCTGGCAGTGGAGAATGTTGAGGATTAACAGGTTATTGTGGGAATGAGAAACAGTTGTCAAATCTATGCTTGCTCTCACCAATGTAGAGGAGGCCACATCAAGATCAAAAAATGCAGTAACTTGTTCTAAGCTGCTCTCCATCTGAAAAGTATCTAAATCATCAATCAGCATTACTTTCAGCTGTAGAGCCTGACAGATCAAAAGATGTTCACACTGAGGTAAAACTCCACAATTATGGGGGAACCCTGGCTTCCAAGTTTTCTATCCTTAATCAAAGTCCAATTCTCCAACCCTTCTCAGAATTCACTGCATACTTATTCCACAATTAATACATAGAATATTAATTTTAAGTGCTTTGAAATGTTGTGAGATCACCAAAGCTGTTATACAAGTTCTTTATTGGTAGACAGTTGTCTACTTAGTGTACAACTTTTGTGGAGATAAAGCAGTATTGGAAGAAAAGGCTAGGAATTACACAGAAAATCTGCAGAGTCCAAGAAATCACTTAGTAAATATTGTTTAGTAGTTTCAACATCTTAAAGGCCACTTAATCTATTAAAATTCAGTTGAAGTTTTAACTTATGTCTGCTTCACTGCAGTACTCCTCTATTATTTCTACTACTTAAAAGCATTTCCAGTCTGTCGTAAAGGACAATTGAAATTTCCAAGTTTTTAGCAGAGTTTATTTATTTTGTGATTTAGTTTTTCATCAGTCTTTTACTGTCCGTTTCAGTAATGCTTCCAACAATGACTGGTTACTTAGACTGTCTATTCACTCTTTTTATCTTTAATTTAATAGATCCCTTCCAGTGTTGAGGGTATTTTAATCCTGATAGCTTAAAGTGGTAGTTATATTTAAATTCTTCACCAATGCCAACCTTTTAAAGAAGTTCATCAAATAAGCTAATAACATCTTTATTTATTATTTCTGCATAATTTATTATATTGCATTGACTTATTTTCAGTTTTTCCGTCTGTTTTGTGTTCTTAATCTTTGATCTCTCGTATATGTTTCTGTTGTAGCATTCACTCAATCCACTGTAGTTATATCATTAAGAGCTGTACTACATTCCCTGTGGGTCAACCACAATATCCCATGGAGTGGAGTTGCAAGTACAAGTATATGTTAATTCATTCAGACTGTTTTATTATGCATCTTGTTGTTTTTTTACACGACCAGCGACTGGGAAGTGACAGCATTTGTACTCCAGAGCTCTTGTCCTTTAGTGAAATATTCCAGCAGAGTCACTTTGTGATCCAATTACAACGTAAATCTTCAGTGAAGTGGATGTGAATGCTCTGTTGTGAATTGCTTCCTCAAGCATTTTCATCCATTTGGTTAAACTAAGAGACACTGGAGTAGGTTCCTGAAAACTCAAATTCTTATTGAATTAGAACTTATGCAAAAAGGGCAGAAGATTTTGCTGCAAATGCCGTTAGCAATTTTGTTGTTTTACACGAAATAACAACTATTAACATTAATAACTATTAACATAACAGTATTATGTTGTCCATAATGATCAATTTAATGCTCTATTGCATGCTTTGTGATAACTGTGTAGTGCTCATAAATGTGTAGGAATATTGCCTTATAATACGAATATTTGCTCATATAGTATCCTTAAAACACCATAAGGCTATAAAACATTGGAGAAGAATTAGGCATTTGGCCCATCAAGTCTGGAACCATGCTTGAGTCCAATGATTCTTGAAAGCTCATTAATAATGACTCCACAATCTCTGTCACTACTCCTTTCAGAATCCTAGGATCCAGTTCATTTGGTCGGGGTGACCTAAGTCCTTTGAGGTCTCTCAGCATTTTGAGCACCTTCTCCCTTGTAATAGTAACTGCACCCACTTCTGTTCCCTTGCACCCTTCAACACCTTCAACACAGGGTTCTTCACTTGAACAATTAGTAAACACGTCACATTATATCATATTTTAGTGAAATTAAGGGTGTAACCAAAGTATGGTCAAAGTGTCAGGTTTCATTGATAGTCGTTAAAAAAGGAAAGAACCCTATAAGTCTATAGGGAAGAAATTTTATAACTTCCCTATAGTTTTCCAGGGAATTATGGAGCATCAAGAAGGACAAGATCTACAGTTTGGTTTAAGAGAGTATGATGTATGTATGTATTTATTTATTGACTGATTGATTATTGCAGGAAAAGCACATAAATTAATTGTAATTATTTTCTGAGCTGTATTGCAATTTCTTCACAAAATATTGTTTTTTTGTCATTCATTCTTTGGGATTTTCTTCTATTTCATGGATGTCTGAGGAGAGTAAGAATTTCAGGTTGATTACAGTATACATTCTCTGATATTAAATGGAACCATTGAATTAAATTGTTTTTTTTTCTTAATTGCTCAACACAGGCTTACAGCAGTTGCCTTGATAACATAATCAAACATTTTTTTTACCTGATTTCAGTGAAAAGGAAAATCAGGAGCATGGAAATCTGGCAGCCTAAACCCCTCCGAACTTCCAAAGAAGATTTCACCTTTCAATATTTATGTCTTCAGTTTTGTTCTTTGCTTTTTCTTGTTATTGTTTGTTGGATGTTCTTGTATTACCTATTGGTATGAACTTTAAGTGGCATTCATATTAAGATTAAAAAATTATGTGAATTTTCAAGTGATATTGTTTAAAAAATAAAATGGCTGGATTATGTTTGAAATATACTATTCAATTCATTATCCATTCCCATACCAGCCTTCACTAGCAATCAGATATACACATTTGCAGATTCACAAATAAACACACACACACACACACACACACACACACACACACACACACACACACACACACACACACACACACACACACACACACACACACACACACACACACACACACACACACACACACACACACACACACACACACACACACACTATATCACATATGAACATGCATTTAAGTATATACACTTGCAAGCCAGCAGCAAAATTGTTGGTTTTTTTTTCATCTTCATTGTGTGATACCTCAAAAAACACTTTCTTCCACTTTCTCTTGAAAGCTTTGTCTTTTTGCTGGAAAATTACTTTACATTTGTTACTTGTTTTTTATGTAACCGTTGTCCCTGGAGGTCTGTGGAACTGTAGGCATAAGACCATAAGGCGAGGGAGCAGAACTGGACCATTTGGCCTAGTGAGTCTGCTCTGCCATTCAATCATGGCTGATCTATTTCCCCCTCATCAGGCCCACTCACCGCCCTTCTTCCTGTAACCTTTGATACCATGGCCAATCAGGAATATATCAAGCTCTTCCTTAAATATACCCAATGACCTGGCCTCCACAGCTGCCTGCGATAACAAATTCCACAAGTTCACCACCTCTGGCTAGAGAAATTTCTCCACATCTCAGTTTTAAATGGACACCTCTCTATCCTGAGGCTGTGCCCTCTTGTCCTAGACTCCCCCACCATGGAAAACATCCTTTCTACATCTACTCTGATTAGGCCTTTTTAGCATTCGAAAGATTTCAATGAGATCTTCCTTCCCCCCCATTATTCTTCTACATTCTCTACATTCTAGCGAGTACAGGCCCAGATCCATCAAACATTCTTCATATGATAACCCTTTCATTTTTGGAATCATCCTTATGAATCTCTTCTGAAAGCCTCCCCAATGCCAGCAGTTTTTCCCAGACGAAGAGCCCAAAGCTGTTCACAATACTCAAGGTGAAGCCTCACCAGTGCCTTATAAAGCCTCAGCATCACATCCCTGCTCTTGTAGTCTAGACCTCTTGAAATGAGTGCTAACATTGTATTTACCTTCCTCACCACTGTCTCCACCTGCAAGTTAACCTTTAGGATGTTCTGGCACAATGACTCCCAAGTCACATTGCATCTCAGATTTTTGAATTTTCTCCCCATTTAGAAAATAGTCTGCACATTCATTTCTACTAGCAAAGTGCAGGCACGTAGAAGTACGTTACATCAAGTAAATTCATTTCTGATGTCCAGACTGTTTGGCGTTTCACATACCTTCTTTCAGAGTTTGGTGGTGGTTTGAATGCAGACTCCAGTCAATTGATTTCTTTACATACCTATAATCTAGGGGTATCAAGATCAGTCCTCACAGCCTGACTGAGACTGGGTAATTTATGCATAAATTTGTGACTTGGATGCTCTGCTATTTTTTTCTTTTAGAAACTTCATACGGATTTTGCAGAGAAGCTATAAAGCATCATATATTGTGAAAAAGAACTTGAGGATATCATCCTTAAAGTGTTATGTCAACAATGACTCAAAGCAGAATGCTTATTAAAACCATATTTTAATAATATCCACATTAGCTTGGCTCAGGTTGGTCTCCAGGTCACCAGACTATAAAGTCAAGCCCTTACAGAAAATTATCTCAATATAATAAATGAAGATCCCTCGGGTTCCTGCCGAAGTGGCACATGTTCCCTCTGGCCACCACTCTGATTCCAGGGGGGCATCATCTGCTCCCACATGTCATTTGTCCCACATCTCTTGTTCTGCAGACCAGCAGCCTGCTCACGTGCAGCATCCCCGTGTTCCTAGAGAACACAGGATACCGTCCCTTACCTCACTGACCGTGGCAGCCCACTCACAAATGGCATCTTGCTGCTCAATTACAACTTCACGAATGGCATCTCACTACTCCTGATAGCGTGACACTTTTTCTTCATCGTCTCTATCATCACTGCTGACACTCCCATCACTTCTTCTCCCTCTAGTCTTCTGCTGCACTTCCTCTTTCTCCTGCTCCCTGCCCAGTTCTCCTGGGAACAGGAAAACAGGTGTCCTACCCCCATTGCCTAGAAATCTGTAGCAGGTGATGGTGTCACTTGTTAGATGTGGGTACTTTTATGGTGGTACAACAGGCCTTAAGAAAATGAGGGCATCTTCTGTTGCTTAAATCCGAGGGAATGTAGAGCTCACAATGAAACACTGTCAATAAGCATATGTGGCAGAAAGCATTTTCTCTTGAGGTGAGCTGGTGCTCAGTGACACCTGTGTTATTAGTTGTAGGATTATTTCCTTTATTGTGGGAAGGGGCTGCACTCATTCATGAGTGTCTCATTTAGGTGCAAGCCTGCAAATTCAACTAAAAAGAATACATCAAATTAGCCCATAGCTTGATTTAAAGTTAAAAACTTGTCCGTAGAGACTTGTGGAAATTCTCCTCTGAACTGACACTGCTTTAACCAAATTAACCAATCTCTCATTTGTTTACACTTGTGGGATCTGCTGACAGAAAATCCCACATATTGGTGTTTGAAGTACTGTGAGCTGCTTCAGTATCAACAAATATCACATTAACTCAAGCTATTAAAGTACTTATGGTTGTCAGAAGTCTTTTACAATTCATGCCAAAGTAAGCAATTCTGTTTAATTGTTGTGTATTCTAGCACAAATCACTAAGGTAAATATAACCATCATTTGGTGTACTAGTGCCCCACAAATAATACTGCGGCAATATTTAAATAGCTTCCATTGAAAAAAGTCCATAACCTGCAATTAAAATCACTGCAGCTCTTGTAGCTAGCACAAAATTTAATCCAAGCATAAAAAATGAGTTTATAACAAATCTGCCTTTGTTAAATGTGCCCTTTTCAAAATTCAGTGGAGCTTTAAACTAATTGAGAAAATGACAGCTACAGAGCTTCTGAAGATCATGGTCTCACAGTTCTGAATCCTTACTTCAGTAAATGTTGGGCTCCTCAATTCAAGGCCTTTTATGAGTTGAAGATATTCACATTCTTGAGTAATACCTTCAGAAGCCTTCAGTGGGCAGTTAAAATCGTGACGTTGTGCTTATCAGAGCCAAGAATGCCTGAATAAAGAACATGGTGTACTTCCTTACTTATTGGAATCCTGGAACATCATAGGGATCAGTTTTCCAGTATTTGTTTTCAAGATTACTGTTTCAGACTACTGTTCTAACTCTAAACTCAAAATTTCATCCAAATACTTGTGGTAATGCTTTTAAACTTTAAGTTGTTGGCAAATGTGGAAATGCAATTTTCTTCCTTCCCAGTGGTCAATCATTTTCATTCTGATTTTCATTCCTGTTCCAATGTGTCCGCCCATAGCCCATTCTTGTGCCAAGATGAGTCCACCATTGTGCCAAGATGAATCCACCCTCAGGGTGGATGAAACAGAACCTTATATTCCATTTAAGTAGCCTCCAACCTGAGGACATGAATATTGATTTCTGCTTCCAGAGAAATTCTGTCACCCCCCCCCCCCACTTATCTGTTCTCGACTCCGATCTTTTACCCCTTCTCACCTGCCTATTACTACCCTCTTGGTCCCCTTCCCTTTCTCCTATAGTCCACTTTCCTCTCCTATCAGATTCCTTCTTCTCCAGCCCTTGATCTCCCCCCCCCACCCCCAAATGGCTTTGCCTATCACCTTCCAGCTAGCCCCATCTTCCTCTTCCCTTCTCAGTCCTGAAGAAGGGTCTCAGCCCAAAATGTCAACTATTCCACAGATTTCCACAGATGATACCTGACCTCCTGAGTTCCTCCAGCATTTTGAGTGTGTTGCTTTGGATGCTCAGCATCTGCAGACATTCTCGTGTTTATAATTTTCTTCCTTTTTTAGTTGCTTAAAACCTATCTGAAACTCTTCAAATTCTACTCATGGTTTGCTTTAGAAACCTAAAATAAAGCTGCAATTTTAGGATATTTAACAGAATCTTGTAGCAAGGTTATATTTATCTCTGTTAAATTCTATCCTATTTGTTTTGTTTTTTATCATCACCTGTGACTTAATCTTTCATTATAATTGAATATTTGATCTAATTTCTTCTTTTTGTTGTAATATATGTCAATCTTGCTTGAACATGCTGTTGTAAATTAGCCTCTGGCTAAATTGGCCATTAGAATTTGAGACCAAGTGTAACCTGTAACCTTTTATGTCAATTCACATGTATGTAAACTTGAAATGGACAAGTAAATAGACAATTTACACGTAATATATTTTAAATAATGTCAATCATTTCAGTTTCATTAAAAAAATTCTGGATCAATAACTTGCAGTATTCTCGTAAAATGCTTCTGTACATTCACTGCCCTTTCGGCTGGAACTCATGTCGCCTACAAATAATTATATATGCCCTTCAAATTTCTATTTTTTTCTGGTTGGCACAGTTCATTATTTGAAAAAGAAAACATTTTTGTGTGCATATATGCTGAGTTGGGCAAGAGCATCCACAGCACTATTCTTGTAGCCTTGTCTTGAATTTAATCAGAAGGCTGTTGTAATGATGGGATTATGGGACGTTACGTTGAAGTTGTATAAGATGTTGGTGAGGCCTGATTTAGAATATTATGTGCAGTTCTGGCCATCTACCAATAGGAAAGATATTAATGAGATGGAAAGAGTGCAGTGAAAATATACAAGGATGTTGCCGGGATTTGGTACATGAGTCAAAGGGAAAAGTTGAATAGGGTAGGACTTTTTCCTCTGGAGTGTATGAGAATGAAGAGATATTTGATTGAGGCATACAAAATATGAGGGGTATAGAGAGGGGTGTGTGGCGTGTGGCCAAGTGGTTAAGGCGTTGGACTAGCGATCTGAAGGTTGTGAGTTCGAGCCCCAGCTTGATGTGTCCTTGAGTAAGGCACTTAACTACACATTCCTCCAGTCCACCTAGCTGAAAATGGGTACTGGCAAAACTGCTGGGGGTTAACCTCGCGATAGACTGCCGTCCTATCCGGGGGGGAGGTCTCATACTCTCAGTCGCTTCACGCCACAGAAACTGGCATAAGCACTTTAACTTGAAATAGATCTTTACTAAAGGAGATGTAAGGCACTCCTTCCCTTCAATCAGGGTCATGTGAAGCCAAGGGAGCAGGTGGTGGATGGTTGTATCAGCAGATCACAAGTCCTGGTTATGCGACCACTGATGCCAGGCAGACAATCTCTGAAGTATTGACAATGGCTGAGGGCCATCTGTCTTGTACAGACACTGCCCAGATGAAGGCAATGGCAAACTACTTCTGTAGAAAAATTTACCAAGAACAATCAACGTCAAGACCATGACCGCCCAGGACGTGCAACACATGGCACATAATAATGATGTAGATAGGGTAAATGCAAGCAGGCTTTTGCCACTGAGGTAGTGTGAGACTAGAAGTCATGTGGTCATAAGTTAAGGGGGAAAGGTGAAATATTTAAGGGGAGCATGAGGGGGAACTTCTTCACTCAGTGGGTGGTGAGAGTGTGGAATGAGAGTGGTTGATGTGTGTTCCATTATGAAAGCATAGCTTTGAAGATGCATATGCCTGGCACTTAAACATTTTAAGATATGTAACCTTGAAATAACTCAGTTCCAGTGAATGAAAACAAAACCTATGCTTATTGAAGGCATGACCATTGTTGGCAGAATCTCAGGTGGTGACGAGATGGCGTGCAGGATTGAGATACGCCAACTAGTAGAGTGGTGCCGCAGCAATAACCTGACACTCAACGTCAGCAAGATGAAAGAGCTGATTGTGGACTTCAGGAAGGGTAAGATGAAGGAACACACAATAATCCTCACAGAGAGATCAGAAGTTGAGAGAGTGAGTAGTTTCAAATTCCTGGGTGTCAAGATCTCTGAGGACCTAAGCTGGTCCCAAAATATTGATGCAGTTATAAAGAAAGCAAGACAGCAGCTATACTTCATTAGGAGTTTGAAGAGATTTGGCATATCAACAAATACACTCAAAAACTTCTATAGATGCACCGTGGAGAGTATCCTAACAGGCTGCATCACTCTTTGGTATGGAGGGGCTACTGAACAGGACCGAAAGAAGCTGCAGAGGGTTGTAAATCTAGTCAGCTACATCTTGGGTACCAGCCTACAAAATACCCAGGACATCTTCAAGGAGCAGTGTCTCAGAAAGGCAGCATCCATTATTAAGGACCTCAAGCACCCAGGGCATGCCCTTTTCTCACTGTTACCATCAGGAGAGAGGTACAGAAGCCTGAAGGCACACACTCAGTGATTCAGGAACAGCTTCTTCCCCTCTGCCATCTGATTCCTAAACCCTTGGACACTACCTCACTTTTTTTTAGTATAGTATTTCTGATTTTTGCATTTTTTAATCTATTCAATAGATGTATACTGTATTCGATCTACTTAGTTATTTATTTAGTTCTTCTTTTTTAATTATGTATTGCATTGAACTGCTGCTGCTAAGTTAACAAATTTCACGTCACATGTCGATGATAATAAATCTGATTCTGATTCTGATAGAATTCCAATCATAAAATCTAGTGTGGACCAGCCAGTCCTCTGTAAAACTGTCTGGAGTAAACACTAGAAATGTTTTTAACCAAAAAATTTAGCCCTAAAATGCAAATTTATATTTTACTGATTTCTGATCCATGATCTTCAAGTTACAGCCATGATTTCTTTTCTTAATATTGCCACACTCTATGATTTTTCTCTCATCTCCAGAAATGAAGGTATATGGAAATACAGGTGTAATGAGGCCAAGTCATTATGTTCCTCCCAGTTGGGAAAGAGAATTGAATTGACCTATTCTTTTAGAGAGTGAAGAACTGATCTTAATATTCATGATAAACAAAAAAAATTCTGCAGATGCTGGAAGTCGAAAGAAAGACATAGAACATGCTGACAGACTCAGCAATTCATGAAGGAGCAGTGGAGATGAATAAAGATTCAGCATCTTGGGCTGTGATCCTTCATCAAGACTGGAAAGGAAGAAGGAAGAAGCCAGAATAAGCAGGTTGAGGGAGGGGCAGGTGTACAAGCTAGAAGGTGATAGATGAAGCTGGGTGAGGGGAAGGTAGGTTGGTTCTGGGAGTGGGGTCAAAATGAGAACCTGGGAGATGGTAAGTGGAAAAGGTAAAGGAAATTGATAGAAGAGGAGAGGACCATGGGAGAAAGGGGAGGAGGAGGGGCACCATAGGGAGGCAATAGGCAGGTGAAGAGAAAGAAAAAGTAAGGGGGGGGAGCTCGAAAGAGGAATGGAAACATACATTTTATGTGTGTTAATATTCAGTATTTTAATTGGGAGGATTTTACCTTTAAAATTAAATATAACTGAATTAATGCTTTTATGTTTTTGAATTATCTTTTCAATTCACACAACCAATGATTGAAGAGATTTAGAACAGACTGCATCAGTCATGCAATATTCACTTGACCTCTACAAGTGATCTGGGTCAGCTTTTGAAATTCTCTGTGACCAGAATGTAAAGCTCTCACTGTCAGCTGTGTTTACTTATTCTGCCATTCACAGGTTCTTACCTGCCCTTTGAGGGCTTTATTGGAGAAAAGAATTTTCTTTTCAGGATCATTGTGAATTTCTATATTCAATGCTAGATTTCGGAATTCTCTGGGCTTTGACAATTCATGGGAGCATAAGTGTAGGTTAAAATTTTATATTGACACACTTATCAGGTAAAATGTTTCTAGACTGTACTGCTATTCCATGCACTTTAGAGTAAAAGATGGTCCTGTAGGTAAGTGTGTGTTAACACTGGAAACAAATCTGTAGAAAAAAAAGTGTTGAGTGATAGAAGTTGTTTGATGAGAGGTAATTTTGGTATAACAGCTTGGATGGAAGCACCAGTCGAAGATTCCACTAAATCCTGTGTAAGAAATGTTACATACTTTAATGCAATTTTTCATTTTATCATAATTCATGCAAAACATTGGAATGTGTGAATGTTGGGAACAATTCTCAACAATGTGAACAAATTTTCAAAATTATTGCCAGGAATGCTGCCATATACAAACATGATGACTGGTCGAAGTATATCACCTTCTGTGAGGTGTTAACCTAATTGTTTGAAATGATCTGATGCCCTCATTATAATAGCAAACCAAAGAAGTTTCGACAAACACACTAAACATTTGTGCAACGTTACTCCAGGGCCAAGTATTGAATATCTTGTCATGTGTGAGACTTTTCATAAAATGTACCTTAGTAGTCTTCTTGTTGGAGAAACAAATGGAACTATCACACTGATACTCAGCTGAAGCTGGGTTTAATACCTCTTGTTGTGCGAGGGTAAAACACATATATATCTCTTTGTTGATCCATTGCTACAAAATACCAAAACAGGAGGAAAATTATGAAGTTAATGGAGATGATGTAAAATATTCTGCACCCATTTTTTAAAATTTCACTAAGCCTAATTCTCCCACAATAGTGCATGTCTGGATATCTTTCTGCTATGATTTTAGGTGAGATCTCAGTTTAATATTTAATAGCCAGCTGTAAACTGGTGTGTGTTGATACTGAAATGCTTTTTCACATGCATTTTTTTATTAATTCACAATTGCTTCTAGTTTGGTATCATGGGCTTTCCATTGGTATCCCACAGGACAATCTACTCTGGCTGGAGTTAGAGGAACTACAGGCATCTCTGTCTGCAAGGTACCATAAAGAAGGAGTGGGGATTATACATCTGTATCCTCCCAACATTATGTGTAAGCCATGGATAACTTGCCTGTATCGAAAGGACACTTTATCTCACAAGTGTCTGTTAACAGTAGTATGTGGCATATAGTTAGAGTGTTATTGATGTCTTACTACTCTACTTCCAGATCATTCCAGACTCCCAAAAGAAAACCAGCGTCTGCATGTTAGCTGCATGTGACCACATAAGGCCTATGCAGTAGTGAAGAGGGCATTTGACATTTAGCAAATTATGTAGCAAGGAGATGAAAGAACTGCTCGGTCAGGGTGCTTACTTGACTACCTGTGTCCAACAGACAACAGACAGCGGCACCTGATATTTCAAGCTCAGCAACATGTTCCTATGGCACGTTGCAGCAACTGGTCATGGGATAGCAGTACACTATCTGTATTTATGAGGTTCCACCGAATTGCCCGACTCCCAACCTCTTGAGGGCAGGAGGATGCAGGCTCCACTTCCCTTGCACCCCTCTTCCATGGGCAATTCTTGTCCAAATGCCCTCCCACCTGACTCTTGAAACATATTGGTTGTCCATCTTCTGTGAACCTAGGCTGTCATTTACATCTATTGCTAGTAGCGCGTGTAAAATCCCTCTGTACAGTGAGAACTTTCACTGCTTGAGTCAATTCACAAAGGGCTTTGCCCTGCTCTGCGACTACTTTAAGGACGTCATCTTGTGTGACAGACTCAGATTCCCGTGCTTTAAGAATCGAGCACTGTGCCTGGCTACTGCTACACTTTGACTTTCCAGACTTTGCATTTCCCAGGGCCACAGACGAGCCTCCTCTCGCACTTCTATCATTGAGGACTCAGGGTGGTTCCGCACGAATCTGTGGAGCTCTCTTCTGAGGGAAGGATCCCTGATCCCCTCTGTAAATTGATCTCTTAGCACCACCCTCTTATTGGTCACGGCATCAGGGGAGTGCTTCAGTATCAAGTCAAGAGCTTGGGCTAGGGCATGTGAAAACTCTCTTACATCTTCACCCTCACGCTGGTTGCAACAGTAGAAGCTATGCCACAGCTGGGGTGCACTACACTTGTCTCCAAAAGCTTCCCTGAGATAGGTGAACAAGTCATCAGCCCGGTCTTCCTCAACATCACTGCGCATACGTGCTTCCTCTAAGGCTGCACCCCTGAGCAGGTACATGACAATGTCATACTGATTCCTGTCAAACTGATTTCCAGTATGAAGTTCCCTAATTTGTTCAGTCAAATCAAGTTCAACTGGTGTGTCCTCTGAGAGTAACATAGTAAAAGCTCAAGTCTTTAAAGTTTTCACAACAAGCCTGCAAAAGGAGTTGCTGCCGTCCTTTGCTGAAAACATGATGGCTTCACGGCCCGCAGTTCCCTGGATTCACGTCACCGTACTGTGTCCTGCTGTCAGTTGCTGACATCCCAGCCCATTCCCCAGGCTCTACCACGCTCTCCACGTGGTAACAGGCACTCTCTCCTTCTGCCCGACGGAAGCAGCGGTCCTGGTCTTCACCACTACCATATTAGGTATTGTATATTATACTGCATACAACAATCAGAGACCCTCTAAACTGGTTTAGAATTAACCCCACTCCTGGTACCAAATTTTGTAGTCTGGGGAAAGGTGCACACTCAGGACAGCAAATACTTCTTCGGGTTTTAATTCCTTTATCTGTTTTAGATGTTTTAGTGCCGGAAGAGGGTCTTAAAACAAAACGAATGAATTTACAACCAGTTCCTGCTGTTACAATCTCAGTTTAACCTTCGATCCACACCCTTGTGTATCGACGAATTGCGTATGCAGTATAAAAATACATAAAGCAAACCGCACAAAACTAATACGGTAGTGGCAATTCTGAAGGAACACAATACAAACAACATTAGAATCCCACCAACCCTGTACCTTACACATAGCAGCAAAAATGTAAACGAATACATCTCATCTAAGATGGCTACTCCCTTTTAGTACACACGTGCTTAACTTCCAAACATTCACGTTACGCTGTTACTTTCACAATCAGTCATGATACAATAAAGTCAGACAAAAGGTACACTTTGGCACACTTTTACACGATATTGCCTGGTAGTTAAATTACAGGAAGACTGACCTACTTGGCCAGTGAGGAACTTCGCACAAGCTGCGCTATCCAACACCGATGCCCTCACTCGTGGAAATCTAAAACATCCACGTGTAAAACATGTCAAATTACTGACATTCTGGATTTGAAAACAAGCATAAATGAATTCACATGGATATCGTCAATTAATACTCACTTTTCCTCACCATGCCCAGCATCTCTGGGAGGAACTTAATCCGAAGGCCCCACCAGCTTCTTCTGCACAAAACAAAATGGTCTCCCCACTATCCCATGCGTGCGTAATGACATCACTGTCTCCACTTAAAGGCACAGACAACTATTCTAGCATTACCCAGATGGATGCCTAAGCACAATTTTTACGATAATGAATAAGATTCGACAGTCACACAGTTACATATATTTGGGTTATATTCTCATTTTTAGAATCAGAGTCAGCTTTAATATCACCAGCATATGTCCTGAAATTTGCTAACTTTATGACAGCAATACAATGAAATACATGATAAATAAATATAGAGGAAAAAACTGAATTACAATAAGTATATATATATGTTTATTAAACAGTTAAGATAAAATAAGCAGCGCAAAAAAAAGAAATAAAAAAGTAGTGAAGTAGTGTTTTGGGTTCAATGTCCACTTAGAAACTGAATGGAAGAAGAGAAGGAGCTGTCCCTGATTCGTTGAGTATGTGCTCAGGTGCTTATTTTAATGGTTTCATAATTAAACAGTTTTAATTGTTTCAGAAAAGGATTTTGAAATGCATTGCTGCAAAGCATTCATGTTTCCAGTTATTTCCCCCTATTAATAACAGTGTTAATTCCACAGCAGTTGCAATGGCTTACCTGAAGATAAAGTATAAGTGAAAAATTATAAAATGGCACTACATTCAAACAATCCATAGTCACAGCAGCTGAAAGTGAATATCCTGTGGTTGCAAAAGGCGCCGAATAAGCATGTGTGTTTTAAAGTTGAATATCACCAAATATTGATCAATGCAAATCAAAGCTTGGTTTCTGACCATAAAGAGTTGAAGAGTTGCCAACAGTCGCCATGGCATCTTCCAGTCATTTAAACAAGTAAAGACCATCAAGCAGGAAGTGTTAGCTGAAAGCCAATCCTAAAACTCTCTACGCAGTGTATACTCGAGGTGTACAATAATAAAAGAGATACTGTAAAGAACTACAACAAACATACACATAGAGTGAATTGAAACACAATGGGAATCCAACAATATGTGTCCTTTAATATTTATAGATTTTGTTTTCATCTTTTATTCTTAGTACCATCTCATTAGATGGCAACAGCTTGATGCAAGCTGTAGAGTAAAAGGAGGTTCAGTCATACTATCACTTAATTAATTTGCTAGCACTCCTTACACACTTCCTTCAGCTACTTTCCCACAGGCACTTCTTGCAAATAAGTCACGACAACAAATCAGTAACTGATCTTTTTTTCCTCTTGCTTCTTAACTCTTTCACTGATGTGTCCTGTTTCATTTCTATTGTTCAGTGACACGTTTGGCCAAGTTTGAAACATTTGAATAATATTTATTTCACTTATATACAAAATATAATTGCGTTCAATCTACCCTACTTTTACAGATGCAAAAGGTTGTACAGGAAGACATTTATCTGACAAAAATAACCAATTTGTTGTTCCAAACAGAAATAATGACATATCTTATCACACAAACAAAAGCATTAACCAATTCTCTTTGCCATATTGATGCACTGGATCTTTGCAAGATGTTCACAATTTATTTTCCTTATGAAATGAAACAATATTTATTTCAAATTTTTTTCTTAAATTACAGAGCAAAATACCTGCAAATTTGGAGAAAATTAAATTGCAACAAAGATATGAGCACCCCAATTACAGCTTTATGTGTAAGAAATGAACCATTTCTGTAGAGAGGTTGATATTTTGAGTGAATTGTAATTTCTTCAAATTATACTGCTATTTGTAAATGCAAAACTGAGATGAAATTTATCAAAAGGAATGGCTCAAGTTAAAACACAGGGATGTTTTTAAAGATCTAAAACCAGATTTCTGCTACCAAAAAATAGGTTTGACGAATTGGTGTAGAGGGCTAATTGCCTGCTATCAGTAACATACTTACTTCAGTATTGGTGACTAGATTTATTGAAATCTTACAGGGTAAATTACTTAAAGAAACAATTGTATATACTGAGTTCAATGCACCACAAGAACATTTTGTTCACATTCCAACATATGCTTAAAAACTCTGATTAAAAATAGATAGAACTATGATGCCACTTATAGTCTATAGATATTTCTTTATACTTATTCAGTTTTGAAATGCTGAATCCTAACTCTTCCATGTGTATATATTCATTGTTAAAACACAAAGGGATTTTGGGTTTCAGATTTAGAAATATTCGGAAAGTGATTAACAATTGATTTCTAACTGCGAGCTTTTTGTGAGAGATGCCTGTGGGAAGGTAATGACAGGAAGGGAGAATGAAAGCCTGAACGTTTTAATCAAGCCCATTTTCGTGCAGCCTATCTCTCCACCATCAACTGATGAGAGACACATCCTAACAATAACACCACCACTTTCATTTCATTCACTAACACAGGGCAAGGAAGTCAGGCTTTTACATTTCTCTTTATAGAAGTGAATTGCTATTAATAAAAGATCAGCTGCAAACTAAATGGTAAATTGGCTTTAAATAGCAGATAAAAGCTCAGACCAACCTCATACTTGAAACCGATTCTTAAAGTTTATATGTAAATTGAACTCCTGTTTAAAAAAAGGCCTATTCATAATGGGAGCAAGAAACCAGCTTCTTCAACATTTGGCTTCTGAAAATTCAAAACTCGGGCATCGGTAAAGAATTATTTAAAGTTTTTTTTTCTGTCCTTACTCAATCCATATCCCCTTTTAACCTTATCCAATACCGAACTTTTTTTTCAAGATGGCGCTGAACTGCAGTTTCCATCAAGGTCATGGATCAGATTTACTTGCTTTTTAATTGGTTTTTTTTCAGTTCATGGGGCTGGGTTTGGGGACAGTGAGGGAAGTTAGGGTCATGTTTGGCTTTAGGGACAGGGAGGTCATGTTAGGGTTTAGGGAGAGGGATCGGATAGGGAGAGGGATCAGAAGTCAGGCTGGAGGCTAAGCTTCCATTCCATGTTTAGAGGCCAGAAATGCAGAAGCGGGACAGCTGTCAGCCAGCAAGGGTGAGACGAGAGCTGCTGCCACCCCCAGACCAGGGTCACTGAGCTGTGATGGGTTCTGGAATCAGAGTTCTCTGTGGCAGAAACAAGGTCAGATGACTCCCTAGGTCCATGAATCTGTGAGACTGGAGTTCTAGGTCTAGTGTTCGATGACTGGTGGTTCCTTGGGTTGAAGCGAAGACTCAGGGCCTGAGGGTCGAATCAGAAGTCTGGAAAACAAGGCTCAATGGCCGAAGCCCAAGTCTGTGAGTCCATTGAGAAAACTAATGCCCAATACGAGCCCTAGACTGATGGAAGCTGGAGGCCAAGAAGTCCTGTCCTGGGGTTAGAGGACTGTGTATGTGTGTGGATGGGAGGGAGGACTGTGTATGTGTGTGGATGGGAGGGAGGACTGTGTATGTGTGTGGATGGGAGGGAGGAATGGGCCTTGTTTTGCTGTGTTCTGTGTTGTTCTGCCAAGCACTGTGGGCATTGTGGGTGTGTTGGTTGTTAATGCAAATGATGCATTTCACTGTATGCTTCAACGTGCGTGTGATAAATCTGAGTCATGAATCTTGGAACAGTTAACTAATTCTGTAAGCAGTCTCTAATACTAAGGATTAATACTAATACTAATCCTTAGTATTGCTTATCAAGGAATCACTGCCTTGATGAACTGATATGAAAGGGACAGAACATACTTGAGCTATGGAGCTGGAATGTCAGATGGGCCTTCCTCTCCTGATTATTTTAGTGACCTTTGTCTCATTCAGCAAAAATATTTGCCAATACATGTAGCTGAAGGGTGAAGTATCAATGTCGAATGCCTCTAGAATAGTTACCCAAGGTGAATTTGCAATCTGTTTTACACCACGCCCAATTTTAATGCAAATTAAAGTGTTGAAGCCAGATGTCAACGCTTTAGATTGGAACAATGACTGGCCTAGAGACTTTCCTGTTGTCTCCAATGATATTGTTTTCTTTCATACACTCTGCACGGAATAATTCTTTGAATATTTTTAACACAGAGGTAGATAGGTTCTTGTTAAACAAGAGGGTGAAAGATTATTGTGGGTAGATGGGAATGCAGGGCTGAAATTAAAGACAGATCAGTCATTATCTTCTTAAGTGATGGGGATAGATTAAAAGGGATGACTCCACAGCCTTCTCATCTCTCTTCCTAATCTTTAGCATTGTGTATTCACTTCCCAAAATGACACGGTAGTAGCAATCTCCAACTTCAAATCAGGCATAATCGAACTGTTCAGGTAAGTTTGCATAATAACCATCTTGCAGTTAATCTTAAAGCAATGTATTTCAAGATATATCAAAGCATCATATGTGAAAATGATTTTTAAGATCTTTCAAAGGGGTGTAGAGCTCAGGAAAAGTCAAATTTATAATAATAAGCAACAAACCAACAGTTACTTTTAACGTAAATGAAAATATGCTTCAAATGCAAAAACTGTAAGCATTCATAGCTGGAATTATCACTCCATATGTTTTGATAACCACCATGTTAACAATAATGTGTTCCTCCACTCCTGCCTTTCAGACATTATTGCATTCAAGGGATTTTTCATCAGTGTGGAAAGCAAGCCTCAGACTGCCAAAACAGTCATCATTCTCACCACAGTTTCCTTTCACATTGATGAGGAATGTGTACTATTATCTTATGGAGCCATCATCTGCAACGATCCCTTATCTCCTTGTCTGGTGTGACATATGTACAATGGATTTGTACAGACCAAAGCAAAAACATAAAGAAAAATGGGATTCTGATGTGAATACCCTCAGGTAGAAAAGGTTAATTTCTCGCTGCAGATCACCACTTTAAAAAAAAATCTCCTCTTTATCTTTGAGGCTGGAGCTATGCCATATTGCCTTAAGAGTCTGATATCCAAAAGTTGCAAGTTTAAAAAATGAGGAATAAATTGCTGGGCATCGATAACACCAGCTGAAAAATATTCTGTTTAGAAACTATGTTATCATACTGAAGTACTTCACATAATGAGGGTGATGTTATCCATACCCACCTAAGAGAAACTGGATGGGAGTTTTCCATTTATACCACAATTCCTTCTTGCAAACTCCAAGTGTAATAGCTTGCCTGAACAGTGGATTGGACACCGAACTGTCAGGGCCAGATGATCGCATGGGGGTTGACTAATATTTCAACCAGTGGCCTGAGTACAAAAATATTTGTGGTTTTTCACTGGGAGTAATTGATGGGAAAATGAACAATTGAGGATGAAGCATGCCCAAATATATAAATGCTATTGAAAATGTATGCTTCCTTGCCTGAGATCTCAACTTCTACCCACTAATCATTGTCTCTCCCATTGCCATTCAGTTGTGACAAGCACACTGTAACAGACAAGTTCTTATTTGCAAGAGCCCAGTTGTTTGACCCCTGCCAGACTCCTACGTCATTGCTCATTCCTGTCTGCTAGCTGCTGTTTCTGTTTTGGGCAGACACTTTACCACTGTGGATCTGGGAACTTTCCCCAATCATCATACCAGCCATACTCTCTGATTTCCCACTCACCTCCCACCCTATAAATTTCCAGATGCTAAGATTATTTTAGAACAGGGTTTCCCAAACTTTTTCATGCTATGAAACCCTACCATTAACTGAGGGGTCCATGGACCCCAGGTTGGAATCCCCTGTTTCAGAATTTTTGTGATACAACTTCATAATAACAACATAAGGACTTTAACAAGGCCTTTGACAGGGTCCCACATGGGAGTTTGGTCAAGAAGTTTGAGGCACTTGGCATTCAGGATGAAGTAGTAAATTGATTGGACATTGGCTTCACAGGAAAAGTCAAAGAGTGGTAGTCTGACTGGAGCTCTGTGCACAGGGATCAATGCTGGGTTCATTGTTGTTTGTCATCCATATCAACAATCTGGATGATAATGTGGTAAACTGGATCTGCAAATTTGCCAGTGCTACCAAGACTTGAGGCATAGTGGGCAGCAGGGAGGACTACCAAAGCTAGCAGTGGAATCCGCACCAGCCAGAAAAGTGGGCTGAAAAATGGCAGATGGAATTTAATACAGACAAACGTGAGATGTTGCACTTCGGGAGGACAAACCAGGATAGGACTTACACGGTGCATCGTAGGAGTGCAGTAGAACAGAGGAATCTGGGAATACAAGTCCATCATTCATCGAAAGTGGCGTCACAGGTAGATAGGGTGGACACTGGCTTTTGTAAATCAAAGTATTGAATAAAGGAGTTGAGATTGTATGTTGAAGTTGTATATTACGCTGATGAGGATGATTTGGAACATTGTATGCAGTTCTGGTCATCTACCTATAGAAAAGATGCCAATAAGAGTAAAAGTGTGCAGATTTACAAGGATGTTACCGAGACTTGAAGAAAGGTTGAGTAGGTAAGGATTTATTCCCTGGAGCATAGGTGCTGAGGGAAAATTTGATAGAGGTATTCAAAATTATAATGGTAAATGCAAGCAGGCTTTTTCCACTGAGGTTGGGTGAGACCAGAACTCGAGGTCATGAGTTAAGAGTGAAAGGTGAAATATTTAAGGAGAACATGAGGGAGAACTTGTCAGGGGTAAGTTTTTTACTCAGAGAGTGGTGCGTGCGTGGAATGGGCTGCCGGCAATGGTGGTGGAGACGATTATGGTAGGTCTTTTAAGAGACTTTTGGATAGGTACATGGAGCTTAGAAAAATAGAGGGCTACGGGTAAGCTTAGTAATTTCTAGGGTAGGGACATGTTCGGCACAACTTTGTGGGCCGAAGGGCCTGTATTGTGTTGTAGATTTTCTGTGTTTCTTCACTCAGTAGGTGATGAGTGTGGAACGAGCTACTGACAGAAATGGTGGATGTGAGTTTGATTTCATTATTTAAGAGAAATTTGGATAGGTACTTGGCTGGGAGTGGTATGGAGGGCTATGATCTGGTTTAGATTGATGGGACTAGGTAAAATTATAGTTGGGCATCAACTAAGTGGGCCTAAGGGCCTGTTACTGTGCTGTAGAGTTCTATGACACTATGACTCTATGACAGTGAAGTAATTGGCCAGTTACACCACAATTTTGGAGTCACCTTAGTATCAAAACCATGGGAGAAGGATTTGAGGAACAGGATAGATGGGTTTGCGAGTAGGTAGGGAGAGAAGACAAATATTGAAGGAATGTAAGTGTATGTATGAAGGGTCGTATGGATACGGTGGGCTTAAGGGCATTCTTGTATGACACTATAACTCTGCAGATCTATGGCTGTAGATTGCTACACATTTCACCCCTCTTTTTATTAGATTGCTTTACCTATATCGATGAAAGTGGAGGCTTACTCTTTAGTACAAGAAGAAGGATACTTAACTAGAGATGGGGACAACAGTGGAGAAGTTGAAGAGCTTTGATTAGATCCTCAACTTTCATCTCCCCTAACCCTCTCTCATGACTTTCCTACATTTCACTGTTAGCATTGTGTCTCTGAATGCCTCAGTACGGATCTGTGGAGCCTGGATAGTCAAGACTGTATTATCTCTCCAAATTAACATAGTATGCTGGTATTACTGAGCTCATGTGATGGTCACTCAATCCTTCTCGTAGGTACCCATTCTTCTCGTAGGTACCCATCATCACAAAAGTATTTTGCCACTCGTGCTTGAGATGGAGTCCTCCAATTTCTCTGCACCTAACACACTTGCCAATAAATTGGACTTCTGCTCCTGCTCCAGAAATGTTCCATTCATGAGATCCCCCCAACATTTGCATCCAAATGGGCAAACCGTCCCCTTCTACTGCTATGACAGTCTCCATCATCTGTTCCTGATTTTGCTCAGTGCTCACGATAGGAATTGCCAATAATGTGAGATCCAAGGTATCCTCAGGGTAGATGACCTCCAGTGCTGCGGAGCTGTCATTATTCATCAGACGGTGAACTCACCATCTTCGCACAGATGCTGGTACGTATGTGGAATGAGCTGCCAGAGGACGTGGTTGAGGCAGGTAAAATAACAACTTCTGAAAGATGGACAAATGCATGGATAACAAAGATTTAGAAGGTGATAGGCCAAACACTGGCAAATGAGACTAACTTGGGTCAGCATCTTGATCAGAAGTGGGCTGAAAGACCTGTTGCCGCTGTGTATGATTTTTTTTTACTCTGACCTGTGGAAGATTAAAGATATGAAGTAGGAGTGACACATTTGTAAGTTGTCCACACTCGGATGCTGACGTCCACTCACTGTTGCCCTCATCTTTGGATGAGATTTGTATTCAATGGAACTGAATGAGATAAAATTCTGTCACGAGCTAGATGCAACACCTACTTTACTGAAAGGCATGTGTGCTGCCATTCCTTGTATTTCCTAGTCTGTCTGCTAGCTGTTTGCAGAGTCACCTTTATTTCTGTGCCAAATCCTTATATTCTGTGCTCTCTTATCCTGAAGGGAGAGAAAGAAATTTGTTCAATGGATAGATGAAGAATATTTATAAATAAAGACCATGAGGGAAAGTGTCAGCATTGTGTAAAAATGAAGTTCAATGTTGCAGATGGCTGGGCAGATGAGAATGTTAGTCTATTTCCTTTGAATTTCCCTCTTTGGTTGATTTTCAAGGCTCTCAATTCTGTTAAGACTATTTTCACTGTCCTGTTATATTCTGGCTGCATTGTATTGGTAGGTCTGTATCTACAGTGATGTAGACATAGAGTAGACATATTTCACTTATATACCCATGTTGCTGACTCCTGTTCAGCCTCCAACTTTCTTAATGCCATTGGCATATACTTCCCTCTGGCAGATGGAGTCCCTCGGACTACTAGATCTGTAGAAAAGCATTGAGTGAAGGATCGTCAAATCGTGAAGCAGCCTTGCCACATATGTTGTCAATTTTCAGTCTCCCTTAACTATTGCATCACATCCAGAATTTATCAAGTATCATGCTTACAATGTGTCTTTAACTCTTGAAATAGAGTGGCTGAAATTGAGTTTTTCCCATTATGATTACACTCACCAGCCGGATTTGACATGTGGAAATAATGCGATAATGGTGGCTGCGTTAAAGTAACTCTAACAAGGGTGCTACATAAAATTACAGTTTTGCTGCCTGCTGGTGATTGCTGCAGTGTTTTTTTTAATGTTTTGGAAAGTTAACAAACTAGCTGCTATTTCTCTGGCTATTTCTCTGGCAGAAATCACTTTGCAATTACTTACCTTTTGACGTAAATGTCAAACTGGATAAAGGAACTGTAATATGTTGTTTATGAAGGTATGTAATGGTCACTGTTATTGAGAAAGAAATCAATCCACCCTGTGAAGTTATTTTTCTATTTCCAAAGGTAAAGAAATCTGAAGAAATTTCAATGATTTAATTATAGTGTTCAAAAAAGTTGACTGAACTCTAGTCATCTGAAACACTTAATTCAATAAGTGCTGTGTAATCCAACCCATGCATCAATTATTTTGTAATATAATAGTTATTTTGAAACATTATATATACCATAAAACAGCTTAATCTCAGAGGCCTTGAAGATGGTTTGGATCAGCCCGAATGAGAGATGCTATTTGTGCGTGATGGGAGTGTGGTGGAGTGGAGGTTGTGGAGACTGCAGTAGCCTTTGTAAATGCAGTGAAGCCAGAGGAGTGTTTTGTATTCTGCAGAATTTTGTTTTGAGCTCCATTAATTATGTTGTGTGTAAACAAATATAAACAATTCAGAATCAGAATCAGGTTTAATATCATCAGCATATGTCATGAAATTTGTTAACTTTGCGGCAGCAGTACAATGTAATACATAATAAATACAGAAAAGAACTGAATTCCAGTAAGTACAGTGTATATGTGTATATTAAGTAGTTAAATTAAAATAAGCAGTGCAAAAACAGAAATTTTAAAAAAAACTTGCATGGACCTTGCCATTGTCGAGGAGTTCAAGTTTTGGAAAGGGGATATCATAAGAACATAAGAAATAGGAGCAGTAGGCCATTTGACCATCAAGCCTGCTCCACCATTCTATAAAATCATGTCTGATCTGATCACAACTCATCTCCACCTACCAGCCCTTTCCACATACCCCTTAATTCCCCTCATATGCAAAAATCTATCCAACCTTGTCTTAAATATATTTACTGAGATAGCTTCCATTGCTTCATTGGGCCAAGAATTCCATAGATTCACCACTCTTTGGGAAAAGCAGTTCCTTCTCATCTCCATCCTAAATTTACTCCCCTGAATCTTGAGGCTATGTCCCTTAGTTCTAGTCTCACCTACCGGTGGAAACAACTTTCCTACCTCTATCTGTATGTTTCTATAAGATCTCCTCTCATCCTTCTGAATTCCAGCAAGTACAGTCCCAAGCAACTCAATCTCTCCTCATAGTCTAACCCCCTCATCTGTGGAATCGAACCTCTTCTGCGCTGCCTCCAAAACCAGTATATCCTTCCTCAAGTATGGAGACAAGAATGGCACACAGTACTCAAGATATGGCCTCACCAGTACCTTGTACAGTTGCAGCATAAGCTCCCCACTCTTAAACTCAATACCACTAGCAATAAAGGCCAACATTCCATTTGCCTTCTTGATAGTCTGCTGCACCTGCAAACCAACCTTTTGCAATTTATGCACAAGCACCCTAAGTCCTGCTGCACAGCAGCATGCTGCAATCTTTCATTATTTGAATAATAATCTGATCTTCCATTTTTCCTCCCAAAGTGGATGACCTCATATTTACCAACATTGTACTCCATCTGCTAGACCCTTGCCCACTCACTTAGCCTATCTATATCTCTTTGCAGACTCTCCGTATCCTCTGCACATTTTGCTTTTCCACTCAATTTAGTGTCGTCAGCAAACTTAGATACACTACTCTCTGCCCCCTCTTCCAGATCATTAATGTATATCGTGAATAGTTGCAGGCCCAGCACCAACCCCTGTGGCACACCACTCACCACTGATTACCAACCAGAGAAACACCCATGTATCCCAACTCTCTGCTTTTCATTGGTTAACCAATTCTTTATCCATGCTAATACATCACCCCCAACTCTTATATCTTATGGATAAGTCTTTTATGTGCACCTTATCAAACAGCTTCTGAAAATCCAAGTAAATAATGTTCATCGGTTCCCCTCTCTCCTGCGCTTGTTATGTCCTCAAAGAACTCCAGTAAGTTTGTCAAACAGGGCCTGCCTTTGCTGAATCCATGTTGTCTCTGCCTGATGGCTCCATTTCTTTCCAGATGCCTCAAGCATTTTTCCAACTATAGATGTTAAACTAAATGGCCTCCATCCTTTTTTGAACAGTGTCGTGACATTCACCTTCTTCCAATCCACTGGGACCTGTCCAGAGAATTTTGGTAAATTACTACCAAAGCTTCAACTATAACCTTTGCCATTATTTTCAGTCCCTGCAGTGCATTCCATCAGGACCAGGAGATTTGTCTATCTTTCGGCCCAATAGTTTGCTTAGTACTACCTCTTTAGTGATAGCTATTGTATCAAGGTCCTCATCTCAGATCATATCTCTTTGGCACGTTAGACATGTCCTCCACCATGAAAACTGACACAAAATAGTAATTCAAAGCTTCAGCCATTTCCTCATTACCCAATATCAATTCCCCCTTCTCATCCTCCAAGGGACCTACAATTCACTTTGGCTACCCTTTTTACTTTATATAATTATAAAAACTTTTACTATCCATTTTTGTATTTTATGCTAGTTTATTTTCATAATCTATCTTCCCTTTCTTTATTGCTCACTTACTGTTTTTTTGTTGCTTTTTAAGTTTTCCCAATCTTCCAGTTTCCCACTAATCTTGGCAACTTTGTATGCACAAGCTTTTAGTTTGATGCCCTCCTTTATTTCCTTCCTTATCCATGGCTGGCTCTCCCCACTGTTACCGTCCTTGCTTTTAACTGGAATATACTTTTGTTCAGAACCATGAAAAATCTCTTTGAAAGTCTTCCACTGTTTCTCAATCATCCCACCACATAGCCAGTGTTCCCAGTCTATCCTATCCAACTTCTCCCTTATCCTGTTGTAGTCTCTCTTGTTTAGGCATAATACATTAGTCTTAGATTAAACTATTGCACCCTCAATTTGTATGAGAAACTCATTCATACTCAATCATATCAAACTTCTATATGTTATGAAGGAAAGAATAGCAAACAAGTATCTTGTACCTCAGCCTTGTATGTTTTCATCCATTACCACTGTGGCAATAACTATATTTTCAGGAGTTACTGATTGCTGGTCTCCACCCACCAGATTGAAGAGTTGTAGAATCTTCCCCCTTTGGAATGACTTGTAATCACTAAATCAATGTGCAGTCCATTGTTACATTTAAAGTTCATAATGAGACTGAGTGGTTTTGTTAGCTCAACAGATGTTACTTAAGGCTTTTTCTTCTGTATTAGGCCTTTCAACCTTTTCAGGAAACTTATTAGAACACGATCAATTACTCAAAAGAAATGATGAGTGCCTATTATAAATATTCTACACCTGCCACTGCTCAAAATAATTACCTGTTGTGTTGCAGGTACTTAAATTAGGGATCATCTATTGAGTGAGTGAGGGTGGAAGTCAGCAACAAGAAGGAAGAAATCTTCCTATTGAGAGCATTCTATAGACACCCCCCACCCCCAATAGCAGCAGGGAAACTGAGGAGCAAATCAGGAGGCAGATATTGGAAAGGTGTTTTCATTGGTGACTTCAACTTCCCTAATATTCATTGGCACCTCCTCAGTGAAAGATGTTTACATGAGGCAGAATTTGTTAAGTGTGTCCAGGAAGAATCCCTGAAATTGTATGAACAGACCAAATAAAGGCGAGGCCATGCTGCATCTAGTACTAGGCAACAAATTTGGTTATGTAACAGATCTCTCAATGGGTGAGTATTCCGGAGATAGTGACCACAACTCTCTGATCTTTAGGAGCGGATGGTATGGAAAGTACTTAATTGGTGCAGGATGAGTTCTCATGCTATTAGCCAAGAACTTGGGAGCATAAATTGGGAACAGATGTACTCAGGGGAATGCACATGGAAATGTGGAGGTTGTTTAGGGAGCATTTGCATTCTTTTTCTGGATATGTTTGTCCCGTTGAGGCAGGGCCAAGATGGCAGGGAGAAGAAACTATGGTTGACAAGAGATATGGAAAATCTAGTCAAGGGAAAGAAGGAAACATATTTAAGGATTAAGAAGTAAGGATCTAACAGAGCTCTTGAAACCTATAAGGTAGACAGAACAGAGCTTAAGAAAGGACTTAGGAGAACTAGAAGGGACAGCAGAGGCTTTGGCTAGTAGTATTAAGAGAAACCCCAAGGGTTCTACACATACATGAATGAAGAAAAGCAGGATGACTAGGATGAGGGATAAAAGAAGAAAAATGTGCTTGGAGTCAGGAAAGGTAGAGGAAGTATTTAATGAATACTGTGCTTCAGTATTCACCAGTAAAAGAGTTATGGATGAACGTGAAGACAGCATAAAACAGGCTGATATGCTGGAACAAAGAGGATGTGGTGGAACATTATATATCCCAGGTTACTATAAGAAGCAGTAGAAGAGACTGCTGCAACTTTGGTGAAGATCATTTGCATCCTCACCAATCACAGGAGTAGAACCAGAAGATTGGGGCTTGCAAATGTTATTCTTTTGTTCAAGAAAGTAATAAGTATAATGCTGGGTATTATAAACTAGTTACATAACTGCCCACATCAATGGTGGGAAAATTATTGGAGAAGATTCATAGACACAGGATTTATGAGCACTTGGAGAAACATAAGTTGATAGAGGTGTATAAGATGGTAGATCAAGTGGTTAACCAGAGACTTTTTCCCAGGGTGGAAAGTGCTAATATAGAAGGACATAATTTTAACGTGATTGGAGGAAAGCATAGAGGGGATATCTGAGATACGTTTTTTACATAGAGACTGGTGGGTGCATGGAAATAGAGTGATGGTGGTAGAGGCAGATAGATAAGGGACATTTAAGAGACCGTTACATAGACAAATAGATACAAAAATGGAGGACTATGAGGAAAGGAAGGTTAGATTGACAGAGTAGGTTAAAAGTTCGGCACAGCATCGTAGGCTGAAGGGTCTGATGTGTGCTGTATTGTTCTATGTTCTATATGAGTCAAGGGAGTCGTTTGAAGATCACAAAGTGTTTAGACCACATAATTCACTCTTGAAGCACTCTTTGGTAATTATAGGTCCTGGAATATTCTAATATGACAGGTAATGCACACAAACAGATAGTGTAAGTCACCTGCCAATTTATCAGTAAGAGCATTCCCCTATTTAAGAGGCAGTATGCTGGAAACATTTGGATAAGCACATGCTCAGGAGCCAATCTCCACACTGTTCACTATGGCAGGATGGAGCTTTTCACTCAGTCAAAGTCCTCTACCAAACTACTGCACCCCACTGACCACTAACATTGATATTTGTGTAAGGTTCTGTACAACAAGGGCCATTTTCCTTATCTCATTGGTTGTGTCAGGCAAAGGCAGAGAGTGATAAGGAAATTCACTACCGTCAGTCTAAGTGGTTCTGAGATGAGTGCCAACTGCAGCTGGCATTTCAGGGCTCTGGAAAAACACCACCAAAATTGTCTTGATAAAATCCTCTTGATTCACTGGAAGGACAAGCAACCTATTGTCAGTGTTCCTCTTTCAAATCAACATTCTCATTATGTTGGCTCCATTTGCACTCGGCTGGCTACCCAGTGAAAGTCAGATTGCATGCATGGCCAACTCTGTACTCCCAAATAGGCACTGAATTGCAAACCCTACCATGGAAAGAATTACCATAACCCATGCAGGCACTTTATAAAACAATCCCAAAACCCCCTTCTGCACCTAGAGCTTTGTAAATTATTTTTCTTTAAGTGTCTATTTTGATTCTATTTTCATCATTCTTAGAGGCTGTTGTTCTAGATCATAGTCACTGTTAGGGTAAGGACACAAGTCCTTATATCCTCTCTATACACTTAGTCCATTGTCTTGAATCTCTGAACTGCTTAATAATGGGAACAGCTTCTCTTTATTTACTTGACATAAATTGTACAGCCATCTCAAATCTCTTTTCAACTTTATTTGCTACAAGCAAAACTCTGGATTCTCATTTCAAATCGTGAACCTGAAAATCTTCATCCTTGAAATCTCAGTAAATCTCGTCAGTACCCTTTCAAGAACTTGCCCCTTTCTTTCCTAAAATGTGGGGACCTGCATTTTACTGTTTACTGTTCACTACATGAATTTTGAATTATATTTTATTAACTTACTTATGGTAATGTTTTGTTTTCTGTGATCTATGTCTGATATATGTTTTGTGGGTGCACCATGGTCCAGAGGAACTCTATTTTATTTGTTTGTATCTGTGTAGAGTCAGATGACGATAAACTTGAACTTGAACCTGTTTCCTGTCCTAGTTCAAAATGATTCAACTTAAGCTCCAGCTTTTTTCCAATATGTTTTCATTTATGAAGCCTAGGAATACCACAGCCTTACTAACTAACACTTGCAACAGGTCGATCCACTATTGAAGATTTATGTGCAGGTAACATCAGGTTGTCATACACCTTTTAGAACTATCCCATTTAGTTTCTATTTGTTCTCTGTGTACATGCAGCCAAAGTGTCCCACTTAATTGTACACTACAGCCATTTCCCAATCCTTCTTCTCAGTGATCTATCAAGGTCATCTATTTAACATCTGGGAGAAATTTAAATCCATCGATTAAATTTCATCAGTTCAATGTTATTGTGCATGGGCACATCTGTGTCTTTGTGCTGTATTTAAGCCTGTTAATAAATAGTTTAATAAAACAGGTGCCATTTTATGAGCTAAGGACAAGTAGTGAAGCATTAAATATTGAAACAAGTACCTCTAGCTCTATCTTTGAGATTTGTCCAAATCCGGATTGAATTTCAAAGACTTTTCATCTCATGTTCTTGATTTTTTTGTTTGTTTATTTATTTATTCATTATTATTCCTTCTTATTTTCTCTTTCTTTTTGTATTTGCACAGTTTGTGGGGTTTTTTTTGCACATTGGTTATTGTCGCCTTGTTGGATATGGTCTTTCATTGATTCTATTGCATTTCTTGTATTTACCATGAAAGCTTGCGAAAGAATGAATCTCAGGGTTGTATATGGTGATGTGTGTGTGTGTGTGTGTGTGTGTGTGTGTGTGTGTGTGTGTGTGTGTGTGTGTGTGTGTGTGTGTGTGTGTGTGTGTGTGTGTGTGTGTGTGTGTGTGTGTGTGTGTGTGTGTGTACTTTGATAATAAATTTACTTTGAACTTTGGAGACAATTAAGTGCAAAAGTGGGAATTACATGTTTATGCTGAGAGCACAGTTAAAGAACTAAGTGAAGGGTGAGATGCTTAAGACACTGCATCTGATTAAAAATTGATAAGAATGGAGGTATGAAGAAGTTTAGCTGCACACGAAATATTTAAATCATCAGGATTGCAGCTGAGGATTTTGAGGGAAGTATGGGAGAAATCAGTGGGACTCTGACCATAATTTTTTTACTCTCTTTGGATCCTGGGATGGTGCCAGAGGACTGGAGCATCCTGAAGTGTGTATTTTTTCTGTCCAAATGTTCCAGGGTTGCGAGAAGAGCCAATGAGAAAGCATCTGCTGTAGAACTGTTGCTTCGGGAGGCAAACTGGAGCGGATCCAAGTTGCCAATCGGGCAGGAGCTGATATGCTTCAACACCAGCCTCTCAAAACACTTCATCTTTGAGCATGTGAGTGCCACTGGGAGATAATCATCTGGACAGGTTACCAGGCTCTTCTTGGTCATCAGTATGATTGACTTTTGCTTGAAGCAGGTGGGTACCACACACTACCAGAGCGAGAGGTTGAAGATATCTGTGAATACACCACCCAGCTGATCAGCTCACGTCTTCAGTACTCGTCCAGGTACTCCGTCCAGACCAGATGCTTCCCTTGTGCAGCCTGCATGTCATCTTCAGATACTGAGACCAACGGATCATTGGGAGACATGGTGGTTGATGATGTTGTCTCCCTGTTCTGCTGATCAAAGCAAGCATAGAAGGCATTGAAATCATTTGGAAGTGAAGCTCCGCTGTCCCCGATGTCACAAGATTTTACTTTGTATGAGTTTATGACATTCAAACTCTGCCACAGCTGCCGAGCATCCCTTGTTGGTTTCAGTCTATTCCAGAATTTCCACTTTGCCTGAGAGAAGCCTTTCCAGAGATCATATCTGCACCTCTTGTGCATTGTCGATTTCTCGACTTGAATGCCTCTGATTGGCCTTCTGATCGAATGCCTCTGATTGGGGGAAACTCTGAACGTTTCCATTGGGACATATTCATCCTCAGCTGTTTCAATAATGTATGTAACGACCCTTGTGTAGTCATTCAGGTTGTCGAATGAGTTCTTAAATATGGCCCACTCCACTGAATCAAGGCACTCCTGTAACCATTCCTCTGCCTCCCGCAACCATCTCTTAGCTGTCTTGATCTCTGGAGCCTGGCCCTTTAGGCTCTGTCTGCATACAGTTAGTAGGACCCAAATGATCTGACTTGCCAAAATGCGGTCTTGGGGAAGAAATAGAGTTAATAAGTGTGAAGCAATCAATATGGTGTATATGACTTTGAGAATGCTTTTGATAAGGTACTTTCTTGAAGTTAAACTTATTGGCAAAGCTTAAGCACATGATATAAAAGTATCATTAACAGCATGGATATGAAGTTATTAGAGAGTCAGAGTGGGGGAAGGTAGACAGTGGTGCTCCTCATGGATCAATGTGAAACCTGTTGATTCTTTTGATTAATTTTCATGACTTATAATTAGCATGATTTATTGACAATCAGAATCAGGTGTAATATTACTGGCATATTTGTTGTTTTGTGGCAGCAGTGCATTGCAATACATACGAATAAAAACAGCTATAAATTACAATAAGAAATATATATTGTTTAATAAATTAAATAAGTATTGTAAAAAGAGAGCAATTACGAAAAAAATAGTGGGTTAATGTACAGGGTTCATTGTTTGTTCAGAAATCTGATGGTGGTGGAGAACAAGCAATTCCTAAAACATTGTGTGTGTATATTCAGGCTCTTCTTCTTAAGCATAGAAAAATGAGAGGGGACTTGATAGAGGTCTATAAGATTATGAAAGGCATAAATAGGGTGGATAGTCAGTATCTGTTTCCCAGGGCACCAATAGCAAACACCAGAGGGCATAGGTACAAAATTAAGGGAGGGAATTTTAGGAGAGACATCAGGGGTAAGTTTTTTACACAGAGGGTTGTGAGTGCCTGGAATGACTTGCTAGGGATGGTGGTGGAGGCTAAAACATTAGGGGTATTTAAGAGCCTCTTGGACAGGCACATGGATGAAAGAATAATGGAGGGTTATGGGGTAGTGTGGGTTTAGTACTTTTTTTAAGGATTATATGGGTCGGCACAATACGGAGGGCTGAAGGGCCTGTACTGTGCTGTAGTGTCCTATGGTTCTATGGTTCTTTTACCACAATCTTGATGGTAGCAATGAGAAGAAGGCACGTCCTGAGTGATGGGGGTCCTTAAAGGTGGATGCTGCCTTTCTGAGGTATCATTTTTTGAAGAAGTCAGCAATACTGGGGAGGTTGGTGCCCATGATGGAGCTAGGGAAGTTTAGAACTTTCTGCAGCTTTTCAGGATCCTGTGCAGTGGCCCTCCATTACGGACGGTGATGCAACCAGTTAGAATGCTCTCCACGACACATCTGTACAAATTTGCAAGTAATTTGCCTGACTTACCAAGCCTTCTCAAACCCCTAGTGAAATATAGCCATTTTTATAGAACCATATATCTGTATTTTACAGTCATATTTATACAGCCATATTTGGAGCAAGTATTGTGAACTGCAGAGAATATAGTAATAGAGAGCAGCAGGATATATACAAATAGAAGATGAATTGATGCTACAATATCAGTTTTTAGATCATTTTCAAGATTTTCAAATAACTATGATTTTAATCATTTATTGAGCCAAAGCAGTGATTGAGCATTTATTTGTGAGCATCAAACTTCCTGATCCAGGACATGTCAGTTTCTGGTTGTCCATAAGTCCGCAGGTGTGGGTCCAATCAGGCTGGACAAGATTTTTATAAGTAACTTATCTACAGCAGAGATTCCCAACCTTTTTTTATGCCATGGACCAAAACATTTAAGCAAGTGGACCATGGACCATGGATCTTGAGCCTAATTGACTGACCCAATCCAATGATGAGGGATCTAACAAAAGGTCTTAGATGTGAAATGTTACCTCTGTCTTCCTTCCTTCCTTCTCTAGAGAAGCAGCCTGACTTACTCATTGTTTCCAGCATTTTCAGATATTTCAGATTTCAAACATAAATATCATAAGAGCAGAATTAGGACATTTGGCCCATCAAGTCTGATGTGCCATTCAATCAAGGCTGATCCTTTTTTCCCCTCTTCAACTGCATTCCCCGGCCTCCTCCCTGTAACCTCTGGTGCCGTGTCCAATCAAGAACCTATGAATCTCTGCCCTAAATACATCCAACGAGCTGGCCGCCACAGCTCCCTGTGGTAACAAATTCCATAAATTTCCAAACTTCTGGCTAAAGAAATTTCTCCAGATCTCTGTTTTAAATGGACGCCCCTCAATCCTGAGGCTGTGTCCTCTTGTCCTAGATTCCCCCACCATGGGAAATGTCCTTTACACATCTACTCTGTCTAGGCCTTCCAACATTCAAAAGGTTTCAATGAGACACCCCTTCATTCTTCTGAATTCCAGTGAGTACAGACTCAGAGCCATCAAATTTTCCTCACATGATAACCCTTTCATTCCTGGAATCATTCTTGTGAACCTCCTCTGAATCCTCTCCAATGCCGCACTTTTCCCATATGAGGGGCCCAAAACTGTTCACGATACTCAAGATGAGGCCCCACCAGTGCCTTATAAAGCCTCAGCATCACATCCCTGCCTTTGTATTCCAGACTTCTTTAAATGAATGCTAATATTGCATTTGCCTTTCTCACCACCATCTCTACCTGCAAGATTCTCAAGTCCCTCTGCATCTCAGATTTCTGGATTTTCTCCCCGTTTAGAAAATAGTCTGCACATTTATTTCTACTACCCAAGTGCATGACCATGCATTTTCCAACATTGTATTTCATTTGCCACTTTCTTGCCCATTCTCCTAATCTGTCTAAGTCCTTCTGCAGCCTGTTTTCTCAACACTATCTGCTCCTCCACTAATCTTTGTATCATCTACAAGCCTGGCAACAAAGCCAACTATTCCATCATCTATATTATTAACATACAGTATTAAAAGAGGTGGTCCCAACACCGATCCCAGTGGAATACCACTAGCTTCTGGCAACCAACCAAACAAGTGTCCTTTTACCTCTACTCACTGCCTCCTACAATCAGCCAATGCTCTAAACATGTTAGTAACTTTATTGTAATACCATAGGCTCTTAACTTGGTTAGCATCCTCATGTATGGCACTTGGTCAAAGGTCTTCTGAAAGTCCAAATAGGTATCATCCACCGCCTCCTTTATTTATCCTATTTGTAATTGCTTCAAAGAATTTCAACAAGCTCATCAGGCAAGATTTTCCTTTAAGGAATCAATGCTGACATTGTCCTGTCTTGTCCTGTGTCACCAAGTACTTCATAACATTATCCTTAACAATTGACTCCAACATCTTCCCAACCACTGAGGTCAGGCTAACTGGTCTATTATTTCCTATCTGCTGCCTTCTTCCTTTCTTAAAGAGTGGAGTGACATTTGCAATTTTCTAGTCCTCTTACATCATGCCAGAGGCCAATTATTTTTGAAAGATTATTTCTAATGGCTCCACAGTCTCAACTGCTACATCTTTCAGAACCCTGGGGAGCAGTTCATCTGGTCTGAGTGACTTATGTACCCTTAGGTCTTTCAGCTTTTTGAGCACCTTCTCCCTTCACGCTGCACTCACTTCTCTTCCTTCACACACTACCACATTTGGCACACTGCTAGTGTCTTCCACTGTGAAAACAGATGCTAAATACCCATTCAGTTCATCTGGCATCTCGTTATATCCCATTATTATTTCTCCGGTTTCATTTTCTAGTGGTCCTATATGCACTCTCATCTCTCTTTTATTTTCTTTACATACTTGAAACATCTTTTACTATCCACTTTGATATTGTTTGCTAGCTTGCTTTCATATTTCATCTTTTCCCTTCTAATAATTCTCTTATTTGCTCTCCATAGGTTTGTAAAAGCTTCCCGTCCTCTATCTTCCCACTAATTTTTGCTTTGTTGTATGCCCCCTCTTTTGTTTTTACGTTAGCTTTGACATTCGTTGTCAGCCACGGTTGTACTATTTTGCCATTTAAGTGTTCTTGCATTTTTGAAATACATCTGTCCTGCACCTTCCTCATTTTTTCCAGAATCTCACGCCATTGCTGCTCTGCCATCATCCCTGCTAGCATCTCCTTCCAATTTACTTTGGTCAACTCCACTCTGATACCACTTTGATTTCCTTTACTTCATTGAAATGCTGTTACGTCAGAATTTACTTTCTCCCTATCAAATTTCAAGTTGAACTCAATCTCTTTGTGATCACAGGCTCCTAAGTGTTCTTTTACCTTAAGCTCCCTAATCACCTCTGGTTCATTACAGAACACCCAGTCCAGTATAGCTGATCCACTAGTAGACTCAACAACAAACTGCTCTAAATAGCCATCTCATAGGCATTAAACAAACTCATTCTCCTGAGATGCTTTACCAACCTGACTTTTCCAATCAACCTGCATGTTAAAATCTCTAAGACCATATATTTTGGATATATACGTCAAGAATGGTTGAAAAGAGATAAATATTTAATGAATATACTGTTGGTGGCTGGTAAAAAGACTCTTACTAGGAAATGGTTATCACAGGAGAGACCTACTTTAAATACATGGATGGAAATTACAATGGACATTTACAAAATGGAGAAGATAACAGCATCTGTTAATCATAAGCTGGAACAATTTGATTCATACTGGGGAAAAATGGTTTAACTACATAATGCCTCATAGGCCTGATTTTATTCTCACAAATCAATGAATCTTTTGTAAAAAGAAAAATCACTCCCTACTTGTACATATTTCTTTCCTTTTGTTTGTTTTTTTCTCTAAGTTTTTTTTCTATGTGTATATCTCAGATAAATACTTTGTGGAGATTTGTGATATATATGTACAATGTCTGAAATACATCTTATGGATATGTTTGTTTGATGATGGACTTCAATAAAAAAATAAATTACAAAATAAAATCTCCCTTAACTATCATAACATTGCACTTTTGACAAGCCTTTTCTATTTCCTGTTGTAATCTGTGGCCCACATACCAGCTATTGTTGGGAGGCCATTGAGGTCCTTTTACCCTTGCAGTTTCTTTACTCAACCCCACAAGGATTCAACATCTTCCGATCCTATGTTCCACCTTTCCTCTGATTTAATACCATTCTTCATCAGCAGAGCCATGCCACTTCCTCTGCCTACCTTCCTATCTCTCTAGTACAACGTATGACCTTGGACGTTTAGCTCCCAGCCACAACCATCCTTCAGACATGATTCAGCAGTGATGGCCACAACATCATACCAGATAATCTGTAATAGTGCAACAAGACCATCCACCTTATTTCTTATGCTCCGTGCATTGATATATAACACTTTAGAGTACTTTATCTGCTACCCTTTGTGATTTTGCATCCCTAATGCACTGATACTCACCTTACTGGCTGGAATTTTGTCCTATCATCTGCCTGCCCTTCCTGAATGTCTGACTGCATGCTATCCTTGATTTTTTTTTACCATCCTTCCTACCCTTGTGTCCCTTCATTCCTGTTCCCATCCCCCTGCCAAATTAGTTTAAACTCTCCCCAGCAGCTCTAACAGACCTGTTCACAAGAATATTGATCCTCTTCGGATTCAGTTGCAACCCATCACTTTTGAACAGGTCATACCTCCCACAGAAGAGATCCCAATGATCCAAGAACCTGAAGCCCTGCCCCCTGCACCAGCTTCTCAGCCACACATTTATCTGCCAAATCATCCTGTTTCTACCCTCGCTAGCGCATGGCACAGGTAGAAATCCAGAAATTACTATCTTGGAGATCTTGTTTCTCAGCTTTCTGCCTAGCTCTCTAATTTCTCTTTTCAGGACCAAATTGCTTTTCCTTCCTATGTCAAAACATCTGCAGTTTTATTGATTGAACAATAGTGATATCCAACTATATTTATAAGGTTTGGATCATTATTGCATGACAGAAGAATCCTGAGTCCCCGTGTTCTGATTAAGTTTGTACTGGTCTTAGGTTGGATTTAGGTACTAAGAATTTCCTCCAATGCATCTCCACTTGTTTCTGTTATCTCTTGAGCAATCATAAATTTTTTCCTCAGGAAACTCCGAGAAGAAATATTTGTTAAAAATCCAATGCATAGGTGGCCTGATGATCTCTAAGAGGACCTACACTCTCCCTAGTCATTAGTTTACTCTTAACATGGCTATAGCTCTTGAGATTTTCCTTAACCTTATCTGCCAGATCCATTTCATTCTGTCTCTGTACTTTCCTGATTTCCCTCTTAAGTGTATTCTTAATTTTTTAATCGGCGCTCATTCCTCCTTTTTCTTGACAAGAGCCTCAATATCTCTCATCGACCAAGGTTCACTAAACTTACCAGGTTTACTTTGACATTAACAGGAACATGCTGATTTTGGAAATTTGTTATTGCACACTTAAAAGTCTCCCACTTCCCATTCATTCCTCCCCTTTCAAACAGGCTCAGCCCTTGCACCTTTGTAAGACACTGTCAAATTCCCCCAAAATTAGCCCTGCTCCAGTTTAGGGCCCTATAAATCTGTCCTATTCTTTTTCTTAAAACTAACAAAATCGTGGTCACTAGAGCCTGAGTGCTCCCTAACTGCCACTTCATATTAATATTACATATTACAGAATATTAGGATTTTGCAGGATTACAGTGAATTCCGATTCATTTGGATACATTGGGACCAGTACATTTTGGACCGATTAGCCAAAGTTTCATGGAAATAGTTAAAAAGGTACATAAAAAAAGACAAACTACCTTTTAGCTGAGTAATGAATTATGTATTTAAATGAAATACAGACAAATTAGAACACCACCAATGCTACTACTGTACTATAAAACTGCATAATAGTTCCCAAGAATTGATCCAGTGTGCTGTTGTGGTCTTTTGATTGACTGTAAATTAACAAAATCAGCGCAGACGCACAGTACAGATAACAGACTGCTTTTAAACAATGTTTTTGACAATTGTTCCTCCAAGTCTTGATTTTCATTGTAACATCCAAGATGATAGTCAATACCTTCAAATTTGTTTTAGTTCTGATGCACCATCAATAACTCTCGGAGACGGGAGGCAAAAGATAGGCTTTTATTAGCTGCAAACGTGACCACAACATCTTGGAGACTGAGGGAGGAGCAGTGCCTCCAATCACCTTTATACAGGGGTCTGTGGGAGGAGCCACAGGAGCAGTCAGCAGAGGGGCGTGTCCAGACAGGTATACACATTGTTTACCACATTCACCCCCCTTTGTTTTAAAAGAGAGTCCCCATGGGGCGAAGTTTCTTACAAGTATATTTACAGGTTAAGTCTATCAGGCGGTCGAATCTGTCGCTGCGATCTACGTAGCACCGGCTGTGATTGTACCAGTGCCGGTGGTGATTGCACCGGTGACGGTGGTTGTGTTGGCTCCAGCCTGACTTGAGGTGTCGGCCCGTTAGGCGTCAGTAATCCCTCATGCGTGTGCGAGGCGCCCGGTATGGGAGTGTCGTGAGGAGTCTGTGCAGGGCTTGGTGTGCGCTGTGTCTCGTGGGTATACACCCCGGTGGGTACGGGATTCATAGTCACCGTGGGGTGTTCGGGGTAGTGGTCCGCTACTCCTGCGGGCGCCAGGTCGTGGACAGAGATCGTGTCCTCCCGCCCATCAGGTAAGACCACGTAGGCATACTGGGGGGTTCGCATGAAGTAGGTGAACCCTCTCGACCATCGGGGAGTATTTATTGCTCCTTGCATGTTTCCGGAGCAGCACTGGCCCTGGGGACGTCAGCTAAGCCGGTAGGGTGGTCCCAGTGGCAGACTTCCTGGGAAAAGAAAAGAGTCGCTCATGAGGGGTGGCATTGGTGGACGTACATAACAGGGAGCGGATGGAGTGGAGTGCCTCTGGGAGGACCTCCTGCCAGCGAGAGACCGGCAGTCCCTTTGACCTGAGGGCTAAGAGTGTGGCCTTCCACACAGTGGCATTCTCCATCTCCACCTGTCCATTCCCCCATTTCGTGGTCCGACTAGTAGCAATGCCCCTAGCCAGCAGGTACTGGCGCAGCTCGTCACTCATAAACGAGGACCCTCTATCACTGTGGATATAGCAGGGATATCCGAACAGAGTGAAGAGCTGGTGCAGGGCTTTTATGACGGACGTGGCAGTGGTATCAGGGCAGGGGATGGCAAAGGGGAACCGCGAGTACTCGTCGATTACGTTGAGAAAGTGGACATTGCGGTCGGTGGAGGGAAGGGGGCCCTTAAAGTCGACACTCAGTCGCTCAAAGGGGTGGGTGGCCTTGATAAGGTGTGCCTTTTCAGGACGGTAGAAGTGCGGTTTGCACTCAGCGCAGACTTGGCAGTCCCTGGTCATCGTCCTGATTCTGCCACCCGCCTCGAAGGCGGTGTAGGGATGGTCCTCTGGGCAGATGGGGAGCTAATGGTAAGCAGATTTCAGATCTATGGTCGAGTACACCTTATACTGGGCTATCTGATTGACCATATCCGCGATGCGGGGTAGGGGATACGCGTCAAGCTGCG